>NC_136059.1:1819282804-1820532804 GCF_964261635.1 Lissotriton helveticus
CAAAAAACACAGTTGATTGACAGAATGTAGAACAATGTCATACATTCACCCCAGTACAAGGATCTGGGCCTAAATCCATTGTTTTTTTGCACTCCACACCACCCTGGGTTAGACACTGGCTATATGCAAATCAGCTCTGACCCTGTGTCTCATGGGAACAGTCCAGTCCGAACTACCAAGCCATGTCTTTCCCAGACCGGAATCAAGCATCCAAGGACCGGTTTCTGGCTATCAGCCTTCATCAGCCTGGATAGCTTGACTCCAGTGGTGTGGAGAGCCTGGGACTCACGTCTGAGCATACCCAGCCCACTCGGGGTGAAAATTGCAAAAAACACAGTTGATGGACAGAATGTAGAACAATGTCATACATTCACCCCAGTACAAGGATCTGGGCCTAAATCCATCGTTTTTTTGCACTCCACACCACCCTGGGTTAGACACTGGCTATATGCAAATCAGCTCTGACCCTGTGCCTCATGGGAACAGTCCAGTCCGAACTACCAATCCATGACTTTCCCAGATGGGAATCAAGCATCCAAGGACCGGTTTCTGGCTATCAGCCTTCATCAGCCTGGATAGCTTGACTCCAGTGGTGTGGAGAGCCTGGGACTCACGTCTGAGCATACCCAGCCCACTCGGGGGGAAAATTGCAAAAAATACAGTTGATTGACAGAATGTAGAACAATGTCATACATTCACCCCAGTACAAGGATCTGGGCCTAAATCCATCGTTTTTTTTTTTTGCACTCCACACCACCCTGGGTTAGACACTGGCTATATGCAAATCAGCTCTGACCCTGTGCCTCATGGGAACAGTTCAGTCCGAACTACCAAGCCATGTCTTTCCCAGACCGGAATCAAGCATCCAAGGACCGGTTTCTGGCTATCAGCCTTTATCAGCCTGGATAGCTTGACTCCAGTGGTGTGGAGAGCCTGGGACTCACGTCTGAGCATACCCAGCCCACTTTGGGTGAAAATTGCAAAAAACACAGTTGATGGACAGAATGTAGAACAATGTCATACATTCACCCCAGTAGAAGGATCTGGGCCTAAATCCATTGGTTTTTTTGCATTCCACACCACCCTGGGTTAGACACTGACTATATGCAAATCAGCTCTGACCCTCTGCCTCATGGGAACAGTCCAGTCCGAACTACCAAGCCATGTCTTTCCCAGACCGGAATCAAGCATCCAAGGACCGGTTTCTGGCTATCAGCCTTCATCAGCCTGGATAGCTTGACTCCAGTGGTGTGGAGAGCCAGGGACTCACGTCTGAGCATACCCAGCCCACTCAAGGTGAAAACTGCAAAAAACACAGTTTATGGACAGAATGTAGAACAATGTCATACATTCACCCCAGTACAAGGATCTGGGCCTAAATCCATCGTTTGTTTGCATTCCACACCACCCTGGGTTAGACACTGGCTATATGCAAATCAGCTCTGACCCTGTGCCTCATGGGAACAGTCTAGTCCGAACTACCAAGCCATGTCTTTCCCAGACCGGAATCAAGCATCCAAGGACCGGTTTCTGGCTATCAGCCTTCATCAGCCTGGATAGCATGACTCCAGTGGTGTGGAGAGCCTGGGATTCACGTCTGAGCATACCCAGCCCACTCGGGGTGAAAATTGCAAAAAACACAGTTGATGGACAGAATGTAGAACAAAGTCATACATTCACCCCAGTACAAGGATCTGGGCCTAAATCCATTGTTTGTTTTTTTTGCACCCCACACCACCCTGGGTTAGACACTGGCTATATGCAAATCAGCTCTGACCCTGTGCCTCAAGGGAACAGTCCAGTCCGAACTACCAAGCCATGTCTTTCCCAGACCGGAATCAAGCATCCAAGGACCGGTTTCTGGCTATCAGCCTTCATCCGCCTGGATAGCTTGACTTCAGTGGTGTGGAGAGCCTGGGACTCAAGTCTGAGCATACCCAGCCCACTCGGGGTGAAAATTGCAAAAAACACAGTTGATGGACAGAATGTAGAACAATGTCATACATTCACCCCAGTACAAGGATCTGGGCCTAAATCCATCGTTTTTTTGCACTCCACACCACCCTGGGTTAGACACTGGCTATATGCAAATCAGCTCTGACCCTGTGCCTCATGGGAACAGTCCAGTCCGAACTACCAATCCATGTCTTTCCCAGACGGGAATCAAGCATCCAAGGACCGGTTTCTGGCTATCAGCCTTCATCAGCCTGGATAGCTTGACTCCAGTGGTGTGGAGAGCCTGGGACTCACGTCTGAGCATACCCAGCCCACTCGGGGGGAAAATTGCAAAAAACACAGTTGATTGACAGAATGTAGAACAATGTCATACATTCACCCCAGTACAAGGATCTGGGCCTAAATCCATTGTTTTTTTGCACTCCACACCACCCTGGGTTAGACACTGGCTATATGCAAATCAGCTCTGACCCTGTGCCTCATGGGAACAGTCCAGTTCGAACTACCAAGCCATGTCTTTCCCAGACCGGAATCAAGCATCCAAGGACCGGTTTCTGGCTATAAGCCTTCATCAGCCTGGATAGCTTGACTCCAGTGGTGTGGAGAGCCTGGGACTTAAGTCTGAGCATACCCAGCCCACTCGGGGTGAAAATTGCAAAAAACTCAGTTGATGGACAGAATGTAGAACAATGTCATACATTCACCCCAGTACAAGGATCTGGGCCTAAATCCATCATTTTTTTTTTTTGCACCCCACACCACCCTGGGTTAGACACTGGCTATATGCAAATCAGCTCTGACCCTGTGCCTCATGGGAACAGTCCAGTCCGAACTACCAAGCCATGTCTTTCCCAGACCGGAATCAAGCATCCAAGGACCGGTTTCTGTCTATCAGCCTTCATCAGCCTGGATAGCTTGACTTCAGTGGTGTGGAGAGCCTGGGACTCAAGTCTGAGCATACCCAGCCCACTCGGGGTGAAAATTGCAAAAAACACAGTTGATGGACAGAATGTAGAACAATGTTATACATTCACCCCAGTACAAGGATCTAGGCCTAAATCCATCGTTTTTTTGCACTCCACACCACCCTGGGTTAGACACTGGCTATATGCAAATCAGCTCTGACCCTGTGCCTCATGGGAACAGTCCAGTCCGAACTACCAATCCATGTCTTTCCCAGACGGGAATCAAGCATCCAAGGACCGGTTTCTGGCTATCAGCCTTCATCAGCCTGGATAGCTTGACTCCAGTGGTGTGGAGAGCCTGGGACTCAAGTCTGAGCATATCCAGCCCACTCGGGGGGAAAATTGCAAAAAACACAGTTGATTGACAGAATGTAGAACAATGTCATACATTCACCCCAGTACAAGGATCTGGGCCTAAATCCATTGTTTTTTTGCACTCCACACCACCCTGGGTTAGACACTGGCTATATGCAAATCAGCTCTGACCCTGTGTCTCATGGGAACAGTCCAGCCCGAACTACCAAGCCATGTCTTTCCCAGACCGGAATCAAGCATCCAAGGACCGGTTTCTGGCTATCAGCCTTCATCAGCCTGGATAGCATGACTCCAGTGGTGTGGAGAGCCTGGGACTCACGTCTGAGCATATCCAGCCCACTCGGGGTGAAAATTGTAAAAAACACAGTTGATGGACAGAATGTAGAACAATGTCATACATTCACCCCAGTACAAGGATCTGGGCCTAAATCCATCGTTTTTTTTTTTTTGCACTCCACACCACCCTGGGCTAGACACTGGCTATATGCAAATCAGCTCTGACCCTGTGCCTCATGGGAACAGTTCAGTCCGAACTACCAAGCCATGTCTTTCCCAGACCGGAATCAAGCATCCAAGGACCGGTTTCTGGCTATCAGCCTTCATCAGCCTGGATAGCTTGACTCCAGTGGTGTGGAGAGCCTGGGACTCACGTCTGAGCATTCCCAGCCCACTCGGGGGAAAATTGCAAAAAACACAGTTGATTGACAGAATGTAGAACAATGTCATACATTCACCCCAGTACAAGGATATGGGCCTAAATCCATTGTTTTTTTGCACTCCACACCACCCTGGGTTAGACACTGGCTATATGCAAATCAGCTCTGATCCTGTGTCTCATGGGAACAGTCCAGTCCGAACTACCAAGCCATGTCTTTCCCAGACCGGAATCAAGCATCCAAGGACCGGTTTCTGGCTTTCAGCCTTCATCAGCCTGGATAGCTTGACTCCAGTGGTGTGGAGAGCCTGGGACTCAAGTCTGAGCATACCCAGCCCACTCGGGGTGAAAATTGCAAAAAACACAGTTGATGGACAGAATGTAGAACAATGTCATACATTCACCCCAGTACAAGGATCTGGGCCTAAATCCATCGTTTTTTTGCACTCCACACCACCCTGGGTTAGGCACTGGCTATATGCAAATCAGCTCTGACCCTGTGCCTCATGGGAACAGTCCAGTCCGAACTACCAAGCCATGTCTTTCCCAGATGGGAATCAAGCATCCAAGGACCGGTTTCTGGCTATCAGCCTTCATCAGCCTGGATAGCTTGACTCCAGTGGTGTGGAGAGCCTGGGACTCATGTCCGAGCATACCCAGCCCACTCAGGGTGAAAATTGTAAAAAACACAGTTGATGGACAGAATGTAGAACAATGTCATACATTCACCCCAGTACAAGGATCTGGGCCTAAATCCATCTTTTTTTTTTTTTTTGCACTCCACACCACCCTGGGTTAGACACTGGCTATATGCAAATCAGCTCTGACCCTGTGCCTCATGGGAACAGTCCAGTTCGAACTACCAAGCCATGTCTTTCCCAGACCGGAATCAAGCATCCAAGGACCGGTTTCTGGCTATCAGCCTTCATCAGCCTGGATAGCTTGACTCTAGTGGTGTGGAGAGCCTGGGACTCACGTCTGAGCATACCCAGCCCACTTTGGGTGAAAATTGCAAAAAACACAGTTGATGGACAGAATGTAGAACAATGTCATACATTCACCCCAGTACAAGGATCTGGGCCTAAATCCATCATTTTTTTGCACTCCACACCACCCTGGGTTAGACACTGGCTATATGCAAATCAGCTCTGACCCTGTGCCTCATGGGAACAGTCCAGTCCGAACTACCAAGCCATGTCTTTCCCAGACCGGAATCAAGCATCCAAGGACCGGTTTCTGGCTATCAGCCTTCATCAGCCTGGATAGCTTGACTCCAGTGGTGTGGAGAGCCTGGGACTCACGTCTGAGCATACCCAGGCCACTCGGGGTGAAAATTGCAAAAAACACAGTTGATGGACAGAATGTAGAACAATGTCATACATTCACCCCAGTACAAGGATCTGGGCCTATATCCATTGTTTTTTTTGCACTCCACACCACCCTGGGTTAGACACTGGCTATATGCAAATCAGCTCTGACCCTGTGCCTCATGGGAACAGTCTAGTCCGAACTACCAAGCCATGTCTTTCCCAGACCGGAATCAAGCATCCAAGGACCGGTTTCTGGCTATCAGCCTTCATCAGCCTGGATAGCATGACTCCAGTGGTGTGAAGAGCCTGGGACTCACGTCTGAGCATACCGAGCCCACTCGGGGTGAAAATTGCAAAAAACACAGTTGATGGACAGAATGTAGAACAATGTCATACATTCACCCCAGTACAAGGATCTGGGCCTAAATCCATCGTTTTTTTTTTTGCACCCCACACCACCCTGGGTTAGACACTGGCTATATGCAAATCAGCTCTGACCCTGTGCCTCATGGGAACAGTCCAGTCCGAACTACCAAGCCATGTCTTTCCCAGACCGGAATCAAGCATCCAAGGACCGGTTTCTGGCTATCAGCCTTCATCAGCCTGGATAGCTTGACTCTAGTGGTGTGGAGAGCCTGGGACTCACGTCTGAGCATACCCAGCCCACTTTGGGTGAAAATTGCAAAAAACACAGTTGATGGACAGAATGTAGAACAATGTCATACATTCACCCCAGTACAAGGATCTGGGCCTAAATCCATCATTTTTTTGCACTCCACACCACCCTGGGTTAGACACTGGCTATATGCAAATCAGCTCTGACCCTGTGCCTCATGGGAACAGTCCAGTTCGAACTACCAAGCCATGTCTTTCCCAGACCGGAATCAAGCATCCAAGGACCGGTTTCTGGCTATCAGCCTTCATCAGCCTGGATAGCTTGACTCTAGTGGTGTGGAGAGCCTGGGACTCACGTCTGAGCATACCCAGCCCACTTTGGGTGAAAATTGCAAAAAACACAGTTGATGGACAGAATGTAGAACAATGTCATACATTCACCCCAGTACAAGGATCTGGGCCTAAATCCATCATTTTTTTGCACTCCACACCACCCTGGGTTAGACACTGGCTATATGCAAATCAGCTCTGACCCTGTGCCTCATGGGAACAGTCCAGTCCGAACTACCAAGCCATGTCTTTCCCAGACCGGAATCAAGCATCCAAGGACCGGTTTCTGGCTATCAGCCTTCATCAGCCTGGATAGCTTGACTCCAGTGGTGTGGAGAGCCTGGGACTCACGTCTGAGCATACCCAGGCCACTCGGGGTGAAAATTGCAAAAAACACAGTTGATGGACAGAATGCAGAACAATGTCATACATTCACCCCAGTACAAGGATCTGGGCCTATATCCATTGTTTTTTTTGCACTCCACACCACCCTGGGTTAGACACTGGCTATATGCAAATCAGCTCTGACCCTGTGCCTCATGGGAACAGTCTAGTCCGAACTACCAAGCCATGTCTTTCCCAGACCGGAATCAAGCATCCAAGGACCGGTTTCTGGCTATCAGCCTTCATCAGCCTGGATAGCATGACTCCAGTGGTGTGAAGAGCCTGGGACTCACGTCTGAGCATACCGAGCCCACTCGGGGTGAAAATTGCAAAAAACACAGTTGATGGACAGAATGTAGAACAATGTCATACATTCACCCCAGTACAAGGATCTGGGCCTAAATCCATCGTTTTTTTTTTTGCACCCCACACCACCCTGGGTTAGACACTGGCTATATGCAAATCAGCTCTGACCCTGTGCCTCATGGGAACAGTCCAGTCCGAACTACCAAGCCATGTCTTTCCCAGACCGGAATCAAGCATCCAAGGACCGGTTTCTGGCTATCAGCCTTCATCAGCCTGGATAGCTTGACTCCAGTGGTGTGGAGAGCCTGGGACTCACGTCTGAGCATACCCAGCCCACTTGGGGTGAAAATTGCAAAAAACACCGTTGATGGACAGAATGTAGAACAATGTCATACATTCACCCCAGTAGAAGGATCTGGGCCTAAATCCATCGGTTTTTTTGCACTCCACACCACCCTGGGTTAGACACTGGCTATATGCAAATCAGCTCTGACCCTGTGCCTCATGGGAACAGTCCAGTCCGAACTACCAAGCCATGTCTTTCCCAGACCGTAATCAAGCATCCAAGGACCGGTTTCTGGCTATCAGCCTTCATCAGCCTGGAGAGCTTGGCTCCAGTGGTGTGGAGAGCCTGGGACTCACGTCTGAGCATAACCAGGCCACTCGGGGTGAAAATTGCAAAAAACACAGTTGATGGACAGAATGTAGAACAATGTCATACATTCACCCCAGTACAAGGATCTGGGCCTAAATCCATCGTTTTTTTGCACTCCACACCACCCTGGGTTAGACACTGGCTATATGCAAATCAGCTCTGACCCTGTGCCTCATGGGAACAGTCTAGTCCGAACTACCAAGCCACGTCTTTCCCAGACCGGAATCAAGCATCCAAGGACCGGTTTCTGGCTATCAGCCTTCATCAGCCTGGATAGCTTGACTCCAGTGGTGTGGAGAGCCTGGGACTCACGTCTGAGCATACCCAGCCCACTCAAGGTGAAAATTGCAAAAAACACAGTTTATGGACAGAATGTAGAACAATGTCATACATTCACCCCAGTACAAGGATCTGGGCCTAAATCCATTTGCACTCCACACCACCCTGGGTGAGGCACTGGCTATATGCAAATCAGCTCTGACCCTGTGCCTCATGGGAACAGTCCAGTCCGAACTACCAAGCCATGTCTTTCCCAGATGGGAATCAAGCATCCAAGGACCGGTTTCTGGCTATCAGCCTTCATCAGCCTGGATAGCTTGACTCCAGTGGTGTGGAGAGCCTGGGACTCACGTCCGAGCATACCCAGCCCACTCAGGGTGAAAATTGTAAAAAACACAGTTGATGGACAGAATGTAGAACAATGTCATACATTCACCCCAGTACAAGGATCTGGGCCTAAATCCATCGTTTTTTTTTTTTTTGCACTCCACACCACCCTGGGTTAGACACTGGCTATATGCAAATCAGCTCTGACCCTGTGCCTCATGGGAACAGTCCAGTTCGAACTACCAAGCCATGTCTTTCCCAGACCGGAATCAAGCATCCAATGACCGGTTTCTGGCTATCAGCCTTCATCAGCCTGGATAGCTTGACTCTAGTGGTGTGGAGAGCCTGGGACTCACGTCTGAGCATACCCAGCCCACTTTGGGTGAAAATTGCAAAAAACACAGTTGATGGACAGAATGTAGAACAATGTCATACATTCACCCCAGTACAAGGATCTGGGCCTAAATCCATCATTTTTTTGCACTCCACACCACCCTGGGTTAGACACTGGCTATATGCAAATCAGCTCTGACCCTGTGCCTCATGGGAACAGTCCAGTCCGAACTACCAAGCCATGTCTTTCCCAGACCGGAATCAAGCATCCAAGGACCGGTTTCTGGCTATCAGCCTTCATCAGCCTGGATAGCTTGACTCCAGTGGTGTGGAGAGCCTGGGACTCACGTCTGAGCATACCCAGGCCACTCGGGGTGAAAATTGCAAAAAACACAGTTGATGGACAGAATGTAGAACAATGTCATACATTCACCCCAGTACAAGGATCTGGGCCTATATCCATTGTTTTTTTTGGTTGCACTCCACACCACCCTGGGTTAGACACTGGCTATATGCAAATCAGCTCTGACCCTGTGCCTCATGGGAACAGTCTAGTCCGAACTACCAAGCCTTGTCTTTCCCAGACCGGAATCAAGCATCCAAGGACCGGTTTCTGGCTATCAGCCTTCATCAGCATGGATAGCATGACTCCAGTGGTGTGAAGAGCCTGGGACTCACGTCTGAGCATACCGAGCCCACTCGGGGTGAAAATTGCAAAAAACACAGTTGATGGACAGAATGTAGAACAATGTCATACATTCACCCCAGTACAAGGATCTGGGCCTAAATCCATCGTTTTTTTTTTTTGCACCCCACACCACCCTGGGTTAGACACTGGCTATATGCAAATCAGCTCTGACCCTGTGCCTCATGGGAACAGTCCAGTCCGAACTACCAAGCCATGTCTTTCCCAGACCGGAATCAAGCATCCAAGGACCGGTTTCTGGCTATCAGCCTTCATCAGCCTGGATAGCTTGACTCCAGTGGTGTGGAGAGCCTGGGACTCACGTCTGAGCATACCCAGCCCACTTGGGGTGAAAATTGCAAAAAACACCGTTGATGGACAGAATGTAGAACAATGTCATACATTCACCCCAGTAGAAGGATCTGGGCCTAAATCCATCGGTTTTTTTGCACTCCACACCACCCTGGGTTAGACACTGGCTATATGCAAATCAGCTCTGACCCTGTGCCTCATGGGAACAGTCCAGTCCGAACTACCAAGCCATGTCTTTCCCAGACCGTAATCAAGCATCCAAGGACCGGTTTCTGGCTATCAGCCTTCATCAGCCTGGATAGCTTGGCTCCAGTGGTGTGGAGAGCCTGGGACTCACGTCTGAGCATAACCAGGCCACTCGGGGTGAAAATTGCAAAAAACACAGTTGATGGACAGAATGTAGAACAATGTCATACATTCACCCCAGTACAAGGATCTGGGCCTAAATCCATCGTTTTTTTGCACTCCACACCACCCTGGGTTAGACACTGGCTATATGCAAATCAGCTCTGACCCTGTGCCTCATGGGAACAGTCTAGTCCGAACTACCAAGCCACGTCTTTCCCAGACCGGAATCAAGCATCCAAGGACCGGTTTCTGGCTATCAGCCTTCATCAGCCTGGATAGCTTGACTCCAGTGGTGTGGAGAGCCTGGGACTCACGTCCGAGCATACCCAGCCCACTCAGGGTGAAAATTGTAAAAAACACAGTTGATGGACAGAATGTAGAACAATGTCATACATTCACCCCAGTACAAGGATCTGGGCCTAAATCCATCGTTTTTTTTTTTTTTGCACTCCACACCACCCTGGGTTAGACACTGGCTATATGCAAATCAGCTCTGACCCTGTGCCTCATGGGAACAGTCCAGTTCGAACTACCAAGCCATGTCTTTCCCAGACCGGAATCAAGCATCCAATGACCGGTTTCTGGCTATCAGCCTTCATCAGCCTGGATAGCTTGACTCTAGTGGTGTGGAGAGCCTGGGACTCACGTCTGAGCATACCCAGCCCACTTTGGGTGAAAATTGCAAAAAACACAGTTGATGGACAGAATGTAGAACAATGTCATACATTCACCCCAGTACAAGGATCTGGGCCTAAATCCATCATTTTTTTGCACTCCACACCACCCTGGGTTAGACACTGGCTATATGCAAATCAGCTCTGACCCTGTGCCTCATGGGAACAGTCCAGTCCGAACTACCAAGCCATGTCTTTCCCAGACCGGAATCAAGCATCCAAGGACCGGTTTCTGGCTATCAGCCTTCATCAGCCTGGATAGCTTGACTCCAGTGGTGTGGAGAGCCTGGGACTCACGTCTGAGCATACCCAGGCCACTCGGGGTGAAAATTGCAAAAAACACAGTTGATGGACAGAATGTAGAACAATGTCATACATTCACCCCAGTACAAGGATCTGGGCCTATATCCATTGTTTTTTTTGGTTGCACTCCACACCACCCTGGGTTAGACACTGGCTATATGCAAATCAGCTCTGACCCTGTGCCTCATGGGAACAGTCTAGTCCGAACTACCAAGCCTTGTCTTTCCCAGACCGGAATCAAGCATCCAAGGACCGGTTTCTGGCTATCAGCCTTCATCAGCATGGATAGCATGACTCCAGTGGTGTGAAGAGCCTGGGACTCACGTCTGAGCATACCGAGCCCACTCGGGGTGAAAATTGCAAAAAACACAGTTGATGGACAGAATGTAGAACAATGTCATACATTCACCCCAGTACAAGGATCTGGGCCTAAATCCATCGTTTTTTTTTTTTGCACCCCACACCACCCTGGGTTAGACACTGGCTATATGCAAATCAGCTCTGACCCTGTGCCTCATGGGAACAGTCCAGTCCGAACTACCAAGCCATGTCTTTCCCAGACCGGAATCAAGCATCCAAGGACCGGTTTCTGGCTATCAGCCTTCATCAGCCTGGATAGCTTGACTCCAGTGGTGTGGAGAGCCTGGGACTCACGTCTGAGCATACCCAGCCCACTTGGGGTGAAAATTGCAAAAAACACCGTTGATGGACAGAATGTAGAACAATGTCATACATTCACCCCAGTAGAAGGATCTGGGCCTAAATCCATCGGTTTTTTTGCACTCCACACCACCCTGGGTTAGACACTGGCTATATGCAAATCAGCTCTGACCCTGTGCCTCATGGGAACAGTCCAGTCCGAACTACCAAGCCATGTCTTTCCCAGACCGTAATCAAGCATCCAAGGACCGGTTTCTGGCTATCAGCCTTCATCAGCCTGGAGAGCTTGGCTCCAGTGGTGTGGAGAGCCTGGGACTCACGTCTGAGCATAACCAGGCCACTCGGGGTGAAAATTGCAAAAAACACAGTTGATGGACAGAATGTAGAACAATGTCATACATTCACCCCAGTACAAGGATCTGGGCCTAAATCCATCGTTTTTTTGCACTCCACACCACCCTGGGTTAGACACTGGCTATATGCAAATCAGCTCTGACCCTGTGCCTCATGGGAACAGTCTAGTCCGAACTACCAAGCCACGTCTTTCCCAGACCGGAATCAAGCATCCAAGGACCGGTTTCTGGCTATCAGCCTTCATCAGCCTGGATAGCTTGACTCCAGTGGTGTGGAGAGCCTGGGACTCACGTCTGAGCATACCCAGCCCACTCAAGGTGAAAATTGCAAAAACACAGTTTATGGACAGAATGTAGAACAATGTCATACATTCACCC
Source organism: Lissotriton helveticus (assembly GCF_964261635.1). Classification (NCBI taxonomy): domain Eukaryota; kingdom Metazoa; phylum Chordata; class Amphibia; order Caudata; family Salamandridae; genus Lissotriton; species Lissotriton helveticus. The sequence goes on from NC_136059.1 coordinate 1,819,294,948, forward strand.
CAGTACAAGGATCTGGGCCTAAATCCATTTGCACTCCACACCACCCCGGGTTAGACACTGGCTATATGCAAATCAGTTCTGACCCTGTGCCTCATGGGAACAGTCCAGTCCGAACTACCAAGCCATGTCTTTCCCAGACCGGAATCAAGCATCCAAGGACCGGTTTCTGGCTATCAGCCTTCATCAGCCTGGATAGCTTGACTCCAGTGGTGTGGAGAGCCTGGGACTCACGTCTAAACATACCCAGGCCACTCGGGGTGAAAATTGCAAAAAACACAGTTGATGGACAGAATGTAGAACAATGTCATACATTCACCCCAGTACAAGGATCTGGGCCTATAATCATAGTTTTTTTGCACTCCACACCACCCTGGGTTAGACACTGGCTATATGCAAATCAGCTCTGACCCTGTGCCTCATGGGAACAGTCTAGTCCGCACTACCAAGCCATGTCTTTACCAGACCGGAATCAAGCATCCAAGGACCGGTTTCTGGCTATCAGCCTTCATCAGCCTGGATAGCATGACTCCAGTGGTGTGGAGAGCCTGGGACTCACGTCTGAGCATACCCAGCCCACTCGGGGTGAAAATTGCAAAAAACACAGTTGATGGACAGAATGTAGAACAATGTCATACATTCACCCCAGTACAAGGATCTGGGCCTAAATCCATCGTTTTTTTTTTGCACCACACACCACCCTGGGTTAGACACTGGCTATATGCAAATCAGTTCTGACCCTGTGCCTCATGGGAACAGTCCAGTCCGAACTACCAAGCCATGTCTTTCCTAGACCGGAATCAAGCATCCAAGGACCGGTTTCTGGCTATCAGCCTTCATCAGCCTGGATAGCTTGACTCCAGTGGTGTGGAGAGCCTGGGACTCACGTCTGAGCATACCCAGCCCACTCGGGGTGAAAATTGCAAAAAACACAGTTGATGGACAGAATGTAGAACAATGTCATACATTCACCCCAGTACAAGGATCTGGGCCTAAATCCATCATTTTTTTGCACTCCACACCACCCTGGGTTAGACACTGGCTATATGCAAATCAGCTCTGACCCTGTGCCTCATGGGAACAGTCCAGTCCGAACTACCAAGCCATGTCTTTCCCAGACCGGAATCAAGCATCCAAGGACCGGTTTCTGGCTATCAGCCTTCATCAGCCTGGATAGCTTGACTCCAGTGGTGTGGAGAGCCTGGGACTCAAGTCTGAGCATACCCAGCCCACTCGGGGTGAAAATTGCAAAAAACACAGTTGATGGACAGAATGTAGAACAATGTCATACATTCACCCCAGTACAAGGATCTGGGCCTAAATCCATCGTTTTTTTGCACTCCACACCACCCTGGGTTAGACACTGGCTATATGCAAATCAGCTCTGACCCTGTGTCTCATGGGAACAGTCCAGTCCGAACTACCAAGCCATGTCTTTCCCAGACCGTAATCAAGCATCCATGGACCGGTTTCTGGCTATCAGCCTTCATCAGCCTGGAGAGCTTGGCTCCAGTGGTGTGGAGAGCCTGGGACTCACGTCTGAGCATAACCAGGCCACTCGGGGTGAAAATTGCAAAAAACACAGTTGATGGACAGAATGTAGAACAATGTCATACATTCACCCCAGTACAAGGATCTGGGCCTAAATCCATCGTTTTTTTGCACTCCACACCACCCTGGGTTAGACACTGGCTATATGCAAATCAGCTCTGACCCTGTGCCTCATGGGAACAGTCCAGTCCGAACTACCAAGCCATGTCTTTCCCAGACCGGAATCAAGCATCCAAGGACCGGTTTCTGGCTATCAGCCTTCATCAGCCTGGATAGCATGACTCCAGTGGTGTGGAGAGCCTGGGACTCACGTCTGAGCATATCCAGCCCACTCGGGGTGAAAATTGTAAAAAACACAGTTGATGGACAGAATGTAGAACAATGTCATACATTCACCCCAGTACAAGGATCTGGGCCTAAATCCATCGTTTTTTTTTTGCACTCCACACCACCCTGGGTTAGACACTGGCTATATGCAAATCAGCTCTGACCCTGTGCCTCATGGGAACAGTTCAGTCCGAACTACCAAGCCATGTCTTTCCCAGACCGGAATCAAGCATCCAAGGACCGGTTTCTGGCTATCAGCCTTCATCAGCCTGGATAGCTTGACTCCAGTGGTGTGGAGAGCCTGGGACTCACGTCTAAACATACCCAGGCCACTCGGGGTGAAAATTGCAAAAAACACAGTTGATGGACAGAATGTAGAACAATGTCATACATTCACCCCAGTACAAGGATCTGGGCCTATAATCATAGTTTTTTTGCACTCCACACCACCCTGGGTTAGACACTGGCTATATGCAAATCAGCTCTGACCCTGTGCCTCATGGGAACAGTCTAGTCCGCACTACCAAGCCATGTCTTTACCAGACCGGAATCAAGCATCCAAGGACCGGTTTCTGGCTATCAGCCTTCATCAGCCTGGATAGCATGACTCCAGTGGTGTGGAGAGCCTGGGACTCACGTCTGAGCATACCCAGCCCACTCGGGGTTAAAATTGCAAAAAACACAGTTGATGGACAGAATGTAGAACAATGTCATACATTCACCCCAGTACAAGGATCTGGGCCTAAATCCATCGTTTTGTTTTTTGCACCACACACCACCCTGGGTTAGACACTGGCTATATGCAAATCAGTTCTGACCCTGTGCCTCATGGGAACAGTTCAGTCCGAACTACCAAGCCATGTCTTTCCTAGACCGGAATCAAGCATCCAAGGACCGGTTTCTGGCTATCAGCCTTCATCAGCCTGGATAGCTTGACTCCAGTGGTGTGGAGAGCCTGGGACTCACGTCTGAGCATACCCAGCCCACTCGGGGTGAAAATTGCAAAAAACACAGTTGATGGACAGAATGTAGAACAATGTCATACATTCACCCCAGTACAAGGATCTGGGCCTAAATCCATCATTTTTTTGCACTCCACACCACCCTGGGTTAGACACTGGCTATATGCAAATCAGCTCTGACCCTGTGCCTCATGGGAACAGTCCAGTCCGAACTACCAAGCCATGTCTTTCCCAGACCGGAATCAAGCATCCAAGGACCGGTTTCTGGCTATCAGCCTTCATCAGCCTGGATAGCTTGACTCCAGTGGTGTGGAGAGCCTGGGACTCAAGTCTGAGCATACCCAGCCCACTCGGGGTGAAAATTGCAAAAAACACAGTTGATGGACAGAATGTAGAACAATGTCATACATTCACCCCAGTACAAGGATCTGGGCCTAAATCCATCGTTTTTTTGCACTCCACACCACCCTGGGTTAGACACTGGCTATATGCAAATCAGCTCTGACCCTGTGTCTCATGGGAACAGTCCAGTCCGAACTACCAAGCCATGTCTTTCCCAGACCGTAATCAAGCATCCATGGACCGGTTTCTGGCTATCAGCCTTCATCAGCCTGGAGAGCTTGGCTCCAGTGGTGTGGAGAGCCTGGGACTCACGTCTGAGCATAACCAGGCCACTCGGGGTGAAAATTGCAAAAAACACAGTTGATGGACAGAATGTAGAACAATGTCATACATTCACCCCAGTACAAGGATCTGGGCCTAAATCCATCGTTTTTTTGCACTCCACACCACCCTGGGTTAGACACTGGCTATATGCAAATCAGCTCTGACCCTGTGCCTCATGGGAACAGTCCAGTCCGAACTACCAAGCCATGTCTTTCCCAGACCGGAATCAAGCATCCAAGGACCGGTTTCTGGCTATCAGCCTTCATCAGCCTGGATAGCATGACTCCAGTGGTTTGGAGAGCCTGGGACTCACGTCTGAGCATATCCAGCCCACTCGGGGTGAAAATTGTAAAAAACACAGTTGATGGACAGAATGTAGAACAATGTCATACATTCACCCCAGTACAAGGATCTGGGCCTAAATCCATCGGTTTTTTTTTTGCACTCCACACCACCCTGGGTTAGACACTGGCTATATGCAAATCAGCTCTGACCCTGTGCCTCATGGGAACAGTTCAGTCCGAACTACCAAGCCATGTCTTTCCCAGACCGGAATCAAGCATCCAAGGACCGGTTTCTGGCTATCAGCCTTCATCAGCCTGGATAGCTTGACTCCAGTGGTGTGGAGAGTCTGGGACTCACGTCTGAGCATTCCCAGCCCACTCGGGGGAAAATTGCAAAAAACACAGTTGATTGACAGAATGTAAAACAATGTCATACATTCACCCCAGTACAAGGATATGGGCCTAAATCCATTGTTTTTTTGCACTCCACACCACCCTGGGTTAGACACTGGCTATATGCAAATCAGCTCTGATCCTGTGTCTGATGGGAACAGTCCAGTCCGAACTACCAAGCCATGTCTTTCCCAGACCGGAATCAAGCATCCAAGGACCGGTTTCTGGCTTTCAGCCTTCATCAGCCTGGATAGCTTGACTCCAGTGGTGTGGAGAGCCTGGGACTCAAGTCTGAGCATACCCAGCCCACTCGGGGTGAAAATTGCAAAAAACACAGTTGATGGACAGAATGTAGAACAATGTCATACATTCACCCCAGTACAAGGATCTGGGCCTAAATCCATCGTTTTTTTGCACTCCACACCACCCTGGGTTAGGCACTGGCTATATGCAAATCAGCTCTGACCATGTGCCTCATGGGAACAGTCCAGTCCGAACTACCAAGCCATGTCTTTCCCAGATGGGAATCAAGCATCCAAGGACCGGTTTCTGGCTATCAGCCTTCATCAGCCTGGATAGCTTGACTCCAGTGGTGTGGAGAGCCTGGGACTCACGTCCGAGCATACCCAGCCCACTTGGGGTGAACATTGCAAAAAACACAGTTGATGGACAGAATGTAGAACAATGTCATACATTCACCCCAGTACAAGGATCTGGGCCTAAATCCATTGTTTTTTTGCACTCCACACCACCCTGGGTTAGACACTGGCTATATGCAATTCAGCTCTGACCCTGTGCCTCATGGGAACAGTCTAGTCCGAACTACCAAGCCATGTCTTTCCCAGACCGGAATCAAGCATCCAAGGACCGGTTTCTGGCTATCAGCCTTCATCAGCCTGGATAGCATGACTCCAGTGGTGTGGAGAGCCTGGGACTCACATCTGAGCATACCCAGCCCACTCAGGGTGAAAATTGTAAAAAACACAGTTGATGGACAGAATGTAGAACAATGTCATACATTCACCCCAGTACAAGGATCTGGGCCTAAATCCATCGTTGTTTTTTTTTTTTGCACTCCACACCACCCTGGGTTAGACACTGGCTATATGCAAATCAGCTCTGACCCTGTGCCTCATGGGAACAGTCCAGTCCGAACTACCAAGCCATGTCTTTCGCAGACCGGAATCAAGCATCCAAGGACCGGTTTCTGGCTATCAGCCTTCATCAGCCTGGATAGCTTGACTCCAGTGGTGTGGAGAGCCTGGGACTCACGTCTGAGCATACCCAGCCCACTTTGGGTGAAAATTGCAAAAAACACAGTTGATGGACAGAATGTAGAACAATGTCATACATTCACCCCAGTAGAAGGATCTGGGCCTAAATCCATTGGTTTTTTTGCATTCCACACCACCCTGGGTTAGACACTGGCTATATGCAAATCAGCTCTGACCCTGTGCCTCATGGGAACAGTCCAGTCCGAACTACCAAGCCATGTCTTTCCCAGACCGGAATCAAGCATCCAAGGACCGGTTTCTGGCTATCAGCCTTCATCAGCCTGGATAGCATGACTCCAGTGGTGTGAAGAGCCTGGGACTCACGTCTGAGCATACCGAGCCCACTCGGGGTGAAAATTGCAAAAAACACAGTTGATGGACAGAATGTAGAACAATGTCATACATTCACCCCAGTACAAGGATCTGGGCCTAAATCCATCGTTTTTTTGCACTCCACACCACCCTGGGTTAGACACTGGCTATATGCAAATCAGCTCTGACCCTGTGTCTCATGGGAACAGTCCAGTCCGAACTACCAAGCCATGTCTTTCCCAGACCGTAATCAAGCATCCATGGACCGGTTTCTGGCTATCAGCCTTCATCAGCCTGGAGAGCTTGGCTCCAGTGGTGTGGAGAGCCTGGGACTCACGTCTGAGCATAACCAGGCCACTCGGGGTGAAAATTGCAAAAAACACAGTTGATGGACAGAATGTAGAACAATGTCATACATTCACCCCAGTACAAGGATCTGGGCCTAAATCCATCGTTTTTTTGCACTCCACACCACCCTGGGTTAGACACTGGCTATATGCAAATCAGCTCTGACCCTGTGCCTCATGGGAACAGTCCAGTCCGAACTACCAAGCCATGTCTTTCCCAGACCGGAATCAAGCATCCAAGGACCGGTTTCTGGCTATCAGCCTTCATCAGCCTGGATAGCATGACTCCAGTGGTGTGGAGAGCCTGGGACTCACGTCTGAGCATATCCAGCCCACTCGGGGTGAAAATTGTAAAAAACACAGTTGATGGACAGAATGTAGAACAATGTCATACATTCACCCCAGTACAAGGATCTGGGCCTAAATCCATCGTTTTTTTTTTTGCACTCCACACCACCCTGGGTTAGACACTGGCTATATGCAAATCAGCTCTGACCCTGTGCCTCATGGGAACAGTTCAGTCCGAACTACCAAGCCATGTCTTTCCCAGACCGGAATCAAGCATCCAAGGACCGGTTTCTGGCTATCAGCCTTCATCAGCCTGGATAGCTTGACTCCAGTGGTGTGGAGAGCCTGGGACTCACGTCTAAACATACCCAGGCCACTCGGGGTGAAAATTGCAAAAAACACAGTTGATGGACAGAATGTAGAACAATGTCATACATTCACCCCAGTACAAGGATCTGGGCCTATAATCATAGTTTTTTTGCACTCCACACCACCCTGGGTTAGACACTGGCTATATGCAAATCAGCTCTGACCCTGTGCCTCATGGGAACAGTCTAGTCCGCACTACCAAGCCATGTCTTTACCAGACCGGAATCAAGCATCCAAGGACCGGTTTCTGGCTATCAGCCTTCATCAGCCTGGATAGCATGACTCCAGTGGTGTGGAGAGCCTGGGACTCACGTCTGAGCATACCCAGCCCACTCGGGGTTAAAATTGCAAAAAACACAGTTGATGGACAGAATGTAGAACAATGTCATACATTCACCCCAGTACAAGGATCTGGGCCTAAATCCATCGGTTTTTTTTGCACCACACACCACCCTGGGTTAGACACTGGCTATATGCAAATCAGTTCTGACCCTGTGCCTCATGGGAACAGTTCAGTCCGAACTACCAAGCCATGTCTTTCCTAGACCGGAATCAAGCATCCAAGGACCGGTTTCTGGCTATCAGCCTTCATCAGCCTGGATAGCTTGACTCCAGTGGTGTGGAGAGCCTGGGACTCACGTCTGAGCATACCCAGCCCACTCGGGGTGAAAATTGCAAAAAACACAGTTGATGGACAGAATGTAGAACAATGTCATACATTCACCCCAGTACAAGGATCTGGGCCTAAATCCATCATTTTTTTGCACTCCACACCACCCTGGGTTAGACACTGGCTATATGCAAATCAGCTCTGACCCTGTGCCTCATGGGAACAGTCCAGTCCGAACTACCAAGCCATGTCTTTCCCAGACCGGAATCAAGCATCCAAGGACCGGTTTCTGGCTATCAGCCTTCATCAGCCTGGATAGCTTGACTCCAGTGGTGTGGAGAGCCTGGGACTCAAGTCTGAGCATACCCAGCCCACTCGGGGTGAAAATTGCAAAAAACACAGTTGATGGACAGAATGTAGAACAATGTCATACATTCACCCCAGTACAAGGATCTGGGCCTAAATCCATCGTTTTTTTGCACTCCACACCACCCTGGGTTAGACACTGGCTATATGCAAATCAGCTCTGACCCTGTGTCTCATGGGAACAGTCCAGTCCGAACTACCAAGCCATGTCTTTCCCAGACCGTAATCAAGCATCCATGGACCGGTTTCTGGCTATCAGCCTTCATCAGCCTGGAGAGCTTGGCTCCAGTGGTGTGGAGAGCCTGGGACTCACGTCTGAGCATAACCAGGCCACTCGGGGTGAAAATTGCAAAAAACATAGTTGATGGACAGAATGTAGAACAATGTCATACATTCACCCCAGTACAAGGATCTGGGCCTAAATCCATCGTTTTTTTGCACTCCACACCACCCTGGGTTAGACACTGGCTATATGCAAATCAGCTCTGACCCTGTGCCTCATGGGAACAGTCCAGTCCGAACTACCAAGCCATGTCTTTCCCAGACCGGAATCAAGCATCCAAGGACCGGTTTCTGGCTATCAGCCTTCATCAGCCTGGATAGCTTGACTCCAGTGGTGTGGAGAGCCTGGGACTCACGTCTGAGCATACCCAGCCCACTCAAGGTGAAAATTGCAAAAAACACAGTTTATGGACAGAATGTAGAACAATGTCATACATTCACCCCAGTACAAGGATCTGGGCCTAAATCCATTTGCACTCCACACCACCCTGGGTGAGGCACTGGCTATATGCAAATCAGCTCTGACCCTGTGCCTCATGGGAACAGTCCAGTCCGAACTACCAAGCCATGTCTTTCCCAGATGGGAATCAAGCATCCAAGGACCGGTTTCTGGCTATCAGCCTTCATCAGCCTGGATAGCTTGACTCCAGTGGTGTGGAGAGCCTGGGACTCACGTCCGAGCATACCCAGCCCACTTGGGGTGAACATTGCAAAAAACACAGTTGATGGACAGAATGTAGAACAATGTCATACATTCACCCCAGTACAAGGATCTGGGCCTAAATCCATTGTTTTTTTGCACTCCACACCACCCTGGGTTAGACACTGGCTATATGCAATTCAGCTCTGACCCTGTGCCTCATGGGAACAGTCTAGTCCGAACTACCAAGCCATGTCTTTCCCAGACCGGAATCAAGCATCCAAGGACCGGTTTCTGGCTATCAGCCTTCATCAGCCTGGATAGCATGACTCCAGTGGTGTGGAGAGCCTGGGACTCACATCTGAGCATACCCAGCCCACTCAGGGTGAAAATTGTAAAAAACACAGTTGATGGACAGAATGTAGAACAATGTCATACATTCACCCCAGTACAAGGATCTGGGCCTAAATCCATCGTTGTTTTTTTTTTTGCACTCCACACCACCCTGGGTTAGACACTGGCTATATGCAAATCAGCTCTGACCCTGTGCCTCATGGGAACAGTCCAGTCCGAACTACCAAGCCATGTCTTTCGCAGACCGGAATCAAGCATCCAAGGACCGGTTTCTGGCTATCAGCCTTCATCAGCCTGGATAGCTTGACTCCAGTGGTGTGGAGAGCCTGGGACTCACGTCTGAGCATACCCAGCCCACTTTGGGTGAAAATTGCAAAAAACACAGTTGATGGACAGAATGTAGAACAATGTCATACATTCACCCCAGTAGAAGGATCTGGGCCTAAATCCATTGGTTTTTTTGCATTCCACACCACCCTGGGTTAGACACTGGCTATATGCAAATCAGCTCTGACCCTGTGCCTCATGGGAACAGTCCAGTCCGAACTACCAAGCCATGTCTTTCCCAGACCGGAATCAAGCATCCAAGGACCGGTTTCTGGCTATCAGCCTTCATCAGCCTGGATAGCATGACTCCAGTGGTGTGAAGAGCCTGGGACTCACGTCTGAGCATACCGAGCCCACTCGGGGTGAAAATTGCAAAAAACACAGTTGATGGACAGAATGTAGAACAATGTCATACATTCACCCCAGTACAAGGATCTGGGCCTAAATCCATCGTTTTTTTGCACTCCACACCACCCTGGGTTAGACACTGGCTATATGCAAATCAGCTCTGACCCTGTGTCTCATGGGAACAGTCCAGTCCGAACTACCAAGCCATGTCTTTCCCAGACCGTAATCAAGCATCCATGGACCGGTTTCTGGCTATCAGCCTTCATCAGCCTGGAGAGCTTGGCTCCAGTGGTGTGGAGAGCCTGGGACTCACGTCTGAGCATAACCAGGCCACTCGGGGTGAAAATTGCAAAAAACACAGTTGATGGACAGAATGTAGAACAATGTCATACATTCACCCCAGTACAAGGATCTGGGCCTAAATCCATCGTTTTTTTGCACTCCACACCACCCTGGGTTAGACACTGGCTATATGCAAATCAGCTCTGACCCTGTGCCTCATGGGAACAGTCCAGTCCGAACTACCAAGCCATGTCTTTCCCAGACCGGAATCAAGCATCCAAGGACCGGTTTCTGGCTATCAGCCTTCATCAGCCTGGATAGCATGACTCCAGTGGTGTGGAGAGCCTGGGACTCACGTCTGAGCATATCCAGCCCACTCGGGGTGAAAATTGTAAAAAACACAGTTGATGGACAGAATGTAGAACAATGTCATACATTCACCCCAGTACAAGGATCTGGGCCTAAATCCATCGTTTTTTTTTTTGAACTCCACACCACCCTGGGTTAGACACTGGCTATATGCAAATCAGCTCTGACCCTGTGCCTCATGGGAACAGTTCAGTCCGAACTACCAAGCCATGTCTTTCCCAGACCGGAATCAAGCATCCAAGGACCGGTTTCTGGCTATCAGCCTTCATCAGCCTGGATAGCTTGACTCCAGTGGTGTGGAGAGCCTGGGACTCACGTCTAAACATACCCAGGCCACTCGGGGTGAAAATTGCAAAAAACACAGTTGATGGACAGAATGTAGAACAATGTCATACATTCACCCCAGTACAAGGATCTGGGCCTATAATCATAGTTTTTTTGCACTCCACACCACCCTGGGTTAGACACTGGCTATATGCAAATCAGCTCTGACCCTGTGCCTCATGGGAACAGTCTAGTCCGCACTACCAAGCCATGTCTTTACCAGACCGGAATCAAGCATCCAAGGACCGGTTTCTGGCTATCAGCCTTCATCAGCCTGGATAGCATGACTCCAGTGGTGTGGAGAGCCTGGGACTCACGTCTGAGCATACCCAGCCCACTCGGGGTTAAAATTGCAAAAAACACAGTTGATGGACAGAATGTAGAACAATGTCATACATTCACCCCAGTACAAGGATCTGGGCCTAAATCCATCGGTTTTTTTTGCACCACACACCACCCTGGGTTAGACACTGGCTATATGCAAATCAGTTCTGACCCTGTGCCTCATGGGAACAGTTCAGTCCGAACTACCAAGCCATGTCTTTCCTAGACCGGAATCAAGCATCCAAGGACCGGTTTCTGGCTATCAGCCTTCATCAGCCTGGATAGCTTGACTCCAGTGGTGTGGAGAGCCTGGGACTCACGTCTGAGCATACCCAGCCCACTCGGGGTGAAAATTGCAAAAAACACAGTTGATGGACAGAATGTAGAACAATGTCATACATTCACCCCAGTACAAGGATCTGGGCCTAAATCCATCATTTTTTTGCACTCCACACCACCCTGGGTTAGACACTGGCTATATGCAAATCAGCTCTGACCCTGTGCCTCATGGGAACAGTCCAGTCCGAACTACCAAGCCATGTCTTTCCCAGACCGGAATCAAGCATCCAAGGACCGGTTTCTGGCTATCAGCCTTCATCAGCCTGGATAGCTTGACTCCAGTGGTGTGGAGAGCCTGGGACTCAAGTCTGAGCATACCCAGCCCACTCGGGGTGAAAATTGCAAAAAACACAGTTGATGGACAGAATGTAGAACAATGTCATACATTCACCCCAGTACAAGGATCTGGGCCTAAATCCATCGTTTTTTTGCACTCCACACCACCCTGGGTTAGACACTGGCTATATGCAAATCAGCTCTGACCCTGTGTCTCATGGGAACAGTCCAGTCCGAACTACCAAGCCATGTCTTTCCCAGACCGTAATCAAGCATCCATGGACCGGTTTCTGGCTATCAGCCTTCATCAGCCTGGAGAGCTTGGCTCCAGTGGTGTGGAGAGCCTGGGACTCACGTCTGAGCATAACCAGGCCACTCGGGGTGAAAATTGCAAAAAACATAGTTGATGGACAGAATGTAGAACAATGTCATACATTCACCCCAGTACAAGGATCTGGGCCTAAATCCATCGTTTTTTTGCACTCCACACCACCCTGGGTTAGACACTGGCTATATGCAAATCAGCTCTGACCCTGTGCCTCATGGGAACAGTCCAGTCCGAACTACCAAGCCATGTCTTTCCCAGACCGGAATCAAGCATCCAAGGACCGGTTTCTGCCTATCAGCCTTCATCAGCCTGGATAGCATGACTCCAGTGGTGTGGAGAGCCTGGGACTCACGTCTGAGCATATCCAGCCCACTCGGGGTGAAAATTGTAAAAAACACAGTTGATGGACAGAATGTAGAACAATGTCATACATTCACCCCAGTACAAGGATCTGGGCCTAAATCCATCGGTTTTTTTTTGCACTCCACACCACCCTGGGTTAGACACTGGCTATATGCAAATCAGCTCTGACCCTGTGCCTCATGGGAACAGTTCAGTCCGAACTACCAAGCCATGTCTTTCCCAGACCGGAATCAAGCATCCAAGGACCGGTTTCTGGCTATCAGCCTTCATCAGCCTGGATAGCTTGACTCCAGTGGTGTGGAGAGCCTGGGACTCACGTCTGAGCATTCCCAGCCCACTCGGGGGAAAATTGCAAAAAACACAGTTGATTGACAGAATGTAAAACAATGTCATACATTCACCCCAGTACAAGGATATGGGCCTAAATCCATTGTTTTTTTGCACTCCACACCACCCTGGGTTAGACACTGGCTATATGCAAATCAGCTCTGATCCTGTGTCTGATGGGAACAGTCCAGTCCGAACTACCAAGCCATGTCTTTCCCAGACCGGAATCAAGCATCCAAGGACCGGTTTCTGGCTTTCAGCCTTCATCAGCCTGGATAGCTTGACTCCAGTGGTGTGGAGAGCCTGGGACTCAAGTCTGAGCATACCCAGCCCACTCGGGGTGAAAATTGCAAAAAACACAGTTGATGGACAGAATGTAGAACAATGTCATACATTCACCCCAGTACAAGGATCTGGGCCTAAATCCATCGTTTTTTTGCACTCCACACCACCCTGGGTTAGGCACTGGCTATATGCAAATCAGCTCTGACCATGTACCTCATGGGAACAGTCCAGTCCGAACTACCAAGCCATGTCTTTCCCAGATGGGAATCAAGCATCCAAGGACCGGTTTCTGGCTATCAGCCTTCATCAGCCTGGATAGCTTGACTCCAGTGGTGTGGAGAGCCTGGGACTCACGTCCGAGCATACCCAGCCCACTTGGGGTGAACATTGCAAAAAACACAGTTGATGGACAGAATGTAGAACAATGTCATACATTCACCCCAGTACAAGGATCTGGGCCTAAATCCATTGTTTTTTTGCACTCCACACCACCCTGGGTTAGACACTGGCTATATGCAATTCAGCTCTGACCCTGTGCCTCATGGGAACAGTCTAGTCCAAACTACCAAGCCATGTCTTTCCCAGACCGGAATCAAGCATCCAAGGACCGGTTTCTGGCTATCAGCCTTCATCAGCCTGGATAGCATGACTCCATTGGTGTGGAGAGCCTGGGACTCACATCTGAGCATACCCAGCCCACTCAGGGTGAAAATTGTAAAAAACACAGTTGATGGACAGAATGTAGAACAATGTCATACATTCACCCCAGTACAAGGATCTGGGCCTAAATCCATCGTTGTTTTTTTTTTTGCACTCCACACCACCCTGGGTTAGACACTGGCTATATGCAAATCAGCTCTGACCCTGTGCCTCATGGGAACAGTCCAGTCCGAACTACCAAGCCATGTCTTTCGCAGACCGGAATCAAGCATCCAAGGACCGGTTTCTGGCTATCAGCCTTCATCAGCCTGGATAGCTTGACTCCAGTGGTGTGGAGAGCCTGGGACTCACGTCTGAGCATACCCAGCCCACTTTGGGTGAAAATTGCAAAAAACACAGTTGATGGACAGAATGTAGAACAATGTCATACATTCACCCCAGTAGAAGGATCTGGGCCTAAATCCATTGTTTTTTTTGCATTCCACACCACCCTGGGTTAGACACTGGCTATATGCAAATCAGCTCTGACCCTGTGCCTCATGGGAACAGTCCAGTCCGAACTACCAAGCCATGTCTTTCCCAGACCGGAATCAAGCATCCAAGGACCGGTTTCTGGCTATCAGCCTTCATCAGCCTGGATAGCATGACTCCAGTGGTGTGAAGAGCCTGGGACTCACGTCTGAGCATACCGAGCCCACTCGGGGTGAAAATTGCAAAAAACACAGTTGATGGACAGAATGTAGAACAATGTCATACATTCACCCCAGTACAAGGATCTGGGCCTAAATCCATCATTTTTTTGCACTCCACACCACCCTGGGTTAGACACTGGCTATATGCAAATCAGCTCTGACCCTGTGCCTCATGGGAACAGTCTAGTCCGAACTACCAAGCCATGTCTTTCCCAGACCGGAATCAAGCATCCAAGGACCGGTTTCTGGCTATCAGCCTTCATCAGCCTGGATAGCATGACTCCAGTGGTGTGAAGAGCCTGGGACTCACGTCTGAGCATACCGAGCCCACTCGGGGTGAAAATTGCAAAAAACACAGTTGATGGACAGAATGTAGAACAATGTCATACATTCACCCCAGTACAAGGATCTGGGCCTAAATCCATCGGTTTTTTTTTTTGCACCCCACACCACCCTGGGTTAGACACTGGCTATATGCAAATCAGCTCTGACCCTGTGCCTCATGGGAACAGTCCAGTCCGAACTACCAAGCCATGTCTTTCCCAGACCGGAATCAAGCATCCAAGGACCGGTTTCTGGCTATCAGCTTTCATCAGCCTGGAGAGCTTGACTCCAGTGGTGTGGAGAGCCTGGGACTCACGTCTGAGCATACCCAGCCCACTTGGGGTGAAAATTGCAAAAAACACCGTTGATGGACAGAATGTAGAACAATGTCATACATTCACCCCAGTAGAAGGATCTGGGCCTAAATCTATCGGTTTTTTTGCATTCCACACCACCCTGGGTTAGACACTGGCTATATGCAAATCAGCTCTGACCCTGTGCCTCATGGGAACAGTCCAGTCCGAACTACCAAGCCATGTCTTTCCCAGACCGGAATCAAGCATCTAAGGCCCGGTTCTGGCTATCAGCCTTCATCAGCCTGGATAGCTTGACTCCAGTGGTGTGGAGAGCCTGGGACTCAAGTCTGAGCATACCCAGCCCACTCGGGGGGAAAATTGCAAAAAACACAGTTGATGGACAGAATGTAGAACAATGTCATACATTCACCCCAGTACAAGGATCTGGGCCTAAATCCATCGTTTTTTTGCACTCCACACCACCCTGGGTTAGACACTGGCTATATGCAAATCAGCTCTGACCCTGTGCCTCATGGGAACAGTCCAGTCCGAACTACCAAGCCATGTCTTTCCCAGACCATAATCAAGCATCCAAGGACCGGTTTCTGGCTATCAGCCTTCATCAGCCTGGAGAGCTTGGCTCCAGTGGTGTGGAGAGCCTGGGACTCACGTCTGAGCATAACCAGGACACTCGGGGTGAAAATTGCAAAAAACACAGTTGATGGACAGAATGTAGAACAATGTCATACATTCACCCCAGTACAAGGATCTGGGCCTAAATCCATCGTTTTTTTGCACTCCACACCACCCTGGGTTAGACACTGGCTATATGCAAATCAGCTCTGACCCTGTGCCTCATGGGAACAGTCTAGTCCGAACTACCAAGCCACGTCTTTCCTAGACCGGAATCAAGCATCCAAGGACCGGTTTCTGGCTATCAGCCTTCATCAGCCTGGATAGCTTGACTCCAGTGGTGTGGAGAGCCTGGGACTCACGTCTGAGCATACCCAGCCCATACAAGGTGAAAATTGCAAAAAACACAGTTTATGGACAGAATGTAGAACAATGTCATACATTCACCCCAGTACAAGGATCTGGGCCTAAATCCATCGTTTTTTTGCACTCCACACCACCCCGGGTTAGACACTGGCTATATGCAAATCAGTTCTGACCCTGTGCCTCATGGGAACAGTCCAGTCCGAACTACCAAGCCATGTCTTTCCCAGACCGGAATCAAGCATCCAAGGACCGGTTTCTGGCTATCAGCCTTTATCAGCCTGGATAGCTTGACTCCAGTGGTGTGGAGAGCCTGGGACTCACGTCTAAACATACCCAGGCCACTCGGGGTGAAAATTGCAAAAAACACAGTTGATGGACAGAATGTAGAACAATGTCATACATTCACCCCAGTACAAGGATCTGGGCCTATATCCATCGTTTTTTTGCACTCCACACCACCCTGGGTTAGACACTGGCTATATGCAAATCAGCTCTGACCCTGTGCCTCATGGGAACAGTCTAGTCCGCACTACCAAGCCATGTCTTTCCCAGACCGGAATCAAGCATCCAAGGACCGGTTTCTGGCTATCAGCCTTCATCAGCCTGGATAGCATGACTCCAGTGGTGTGGAGAGCCTGGGACTCACGTCTGAGCATACCCAGCCCACTCGGGGTTAAAATTGCAAAAAACACAGTTGATGGACAGAATGTAGAACAATGTCATACATTCACCCCAGTACAAGGATCTGGGCCTAAATCCATCGGTTTTTTTTTTGCACCACACACCACCCTGGGTTAGACACTGGCTATATGCAAATCAGTTCTGACCCTGTGCCTCATGGGAACAGTCCAGTCCGAACTACCAAGCCATGTCTTTCCTAGACCGGAATCAAGCATCCAAGGACCGGTTTCTGGCTATCAGCCTTCATCAGCCTGGATAGCTTGACTCCAGTGGTGTGGAGAGCCTGGGACTCACGTCTGAGCATACCCAGCCCACTCGGGGTGAAAATTGCAAAAAACACAGTTGATGGACAGAATGTAGAACAATGTCATACATTCACCCCAGTACAAGGATCTGGGCCTAAATCCATCATTTTTTTGCACTCCACACCACCCAGTCCAGTCCGAACTACCAAGCCATGTCTTTCCCAGACCGGAATCAAGCATCCAAGGACCGGTTTCTGGCTATCAGCCTTCATCAGCCTGGATAGCTTGACTCCAGTGGTGTGGAGAGCCAGGGACTCACGTCTGAGCATACCCAGCCCACTCAAGGTGAAAATTGCAAAAAACACAGTTTATGGACAGAATGTAGAACAATGTCATACATTCACCCCAGTACAAGGATCTGGGCCTAAATCCATCGTTTTTTGCACTCCACACCACCCCGGGTTAGACACTGGCTATATGCAAATCAGTTCTGACCCTGTGCCTCATGGGAACAGTCCAGTCCGAACTACCAAGCCATGTCTTTCCCACACCGGAATCAAGCATCCAAGGACCGGTGTCTGGCTATCAGCCTTCATCAGCCTGGATAGCTTGACTCCAGTGGTGTGGAGAGCCTGGGACTCACGTCTGAGCATACCCAGCCCACTAGGGGTGAACATTGCAAAAAACACCGTTGATGGACAGAATGTAGAACAATGTCATACATTCACCCCAGTAGAAGGATCTGGGCCTAAATCCATCGTTTTTTTTGCATTCCACACCACCCTGGGTTAGACACTGGCTATATGCAAATCAGCTCTGACCCTGTGCCTCATGGGAACAGTCCAGTCCGAACTACCAAGCCATGTCTTTCCCAGACCGGAATCAAGCATTTAAGGACCGGTTTCTGGCTATCAGCCTTCATCAGCCTGGATAGCTTGACTCCAGTGGTGTGGAGAGCCTGGGACTCAAGTCTGAGCATACCCAGCCCACTCGGGGTGAAAATTGCAAAAAACACAGTTGATGGACAGAATGTAGAACAATGTCATACATTCACCCCAGTACAAGGATCTGGGCCTAAATCCATCGTTTTTTTGCACTCCACACCACCCTGGGTTAGACACTGGCTATATGCAAATCAGCTCTGACCCTGTGCCTCATGGGAACAGTCCAGTCCGAACTACCAAGCCATGTCTTTCCCAGACCGTAATCAAGCATCCAAGGACCTGTTTCTGGCTATCAGCCTTCATCAGCCTGGAGAGCTTGGCTCCAGTGGTGTGGAGAGCCTGGGACTCACGTCTGAGCATAACCAGGCCACTCGGGGTGAAAATTGCAAAAAACACAGTTGATGGACAGAATGTAGAACAATGTCATACATTCACCCCAGTACAAGGATCTGGGCCTAAATCCATCGTTTTTTTGCACTCCACACCACCCTGGGTTAGACACTGGCTATATGCAAATCAGCTCTGACCCTGTGCCTCATGGGAACAGTCTAGTCCGAACTACCAAGCCACGTCTTTCCCAGACCGGAATCAAGCATCCAAGGACCGGTTTCTGGCTATCAGCCTTCATCAGCCTGGATAGCTTGACTCCAGTGGTGTGGAGAGTCCGGGACTCACGTCTGAGCATACCCAGCCCACTCAAGGTGAAAATTGCAAAAAACACAGTTTATGGACAGAATGTAGAACAATGTCATACATTCACCCCAGTACAAGGATCTGGGCCTAAATCCATCGTTTTTTTGCACTCCACACCACCCCGGGTTAGACACTGGCTATATGCAAATCAGTTCTGACCCTGTGCCTCATGGGAACAGTCCAGTCCGAACTACCAAGCCATGTCTTTCCCAGACCGGAATCAAGCATCCAAGGACCGGTTTCTGGCTATCAGCCTTCATCAGCCTGGATAGCTTGACTCCAGTGGTGTGGAGAGCCTGGGACTCACGTCTAAACATACCCAGGCCACTCGGGGTGAAAATTGCAAAAAACACAGTTGATGGACAGAATGTAGAACAATGTCATACATTCACCCCAGTACAAGGATCTGGGCCTATATCCATAGTTTTTTTGCACTCCAAACCACCCTGGGTTAGACACTGGCTATATGCAAATCAGCTCTGACCCTGTGCCTCATGGGAACAGTCTAGTCCGAACTACCAAGCCATGTCTTTTCCAGACCGGAATCAAGCATCCAAGGACCGGTTTCTGGCTATCAGCCTTCATCAGCCTGGATAGCATGACTCCAGTGGTGTGGAGAGCCTGGGACTCACGTCTGAGCATACCCAGCCCACTCGGGGTTAAAATTGCAAAAATCACAGTTGATGGACAGAATGTAGAACAATGTCATACATTCACCCCAGTACAAGGATCTGGGCCTAAATCCATCGTTTTTTGCACTCCACACCACCCTGGGTTAGACACTGGCTATATGCAAATCAGCTCTGACCCTGTGCCTCATGGGAACAGTCCAGTCCGAACTACCAAGCCATGTCTTTCCCAGACTGTAATCAAGCATCCAAGGACCGGTTTCTGGCTATCAGCCTTCATCAGCCTGGAGAGCTTGGCTCCAGTGGTGTGGAGAGCCTGGGACTCACGTCTGAGCATAACCAGGCCACTCGGGGTGGAAATTTCAAAAAACACAGTTGATGGACAGAATGTAGAACAATGTCATACATTCACCCCAGTACAAGGATCTGGGCCTAAATCCGTTGTTTTTTTGCACTCCACACCACCCTGGGTTAGACACTGGCTATATGCAAATCAGCTCTGACCCTGTGCCTCATGGGAACAGTCTAGTCCGAACTACCAAGCCACGTCTTTCCCAGACCGGAATCAAGCATCCAAGGACCGGTTTCTGGCTATCAGCCTTCATCAGCCTGGATAGCTTGACTCCAGTGGTGTGGAGAGCCTGGGACTCACGTCTGAGCATACCCAGCCCACTCAAGGTGAAAATTGCAAAAAACACAGTTTATGGACAGAATGTAGAACAATGTCATACATTCACCCCAGTACAAGGATCTGGGCCTAAATCCATCGTTTTTTTGCACTCCACACCACCCCGGGTTAGACACTGGCTATATGCAAATCAGTTCTGACCCTGTGCCTCATGGGAACAGTCCAGTCCGAACTACCAAGCCATGTCTTTCCCAGACCGGAATCAAGCATCCAAGGACCGGTTTCTGGCTATCAGCCTTCATCAGCCTGGATAGCTTGACTCCAGTGGTGTGGAGAGCCTGGGACTCACGTCTAAACATACCCAGGCCACTCGGGGTGAAAATTGCAAAAAACACAGTTGATGGACAGAATGTAGAACAATGTCATACATTCACCCCAGTACAAGGATCTGGGCCTATATCCATAGTTTTTTTGCACTCCACACCACCCTGGGTTAGACACTGGCTATATGCAAATCAGCTCTGACCCTGTGCCTCATGGGAACAGTCTAGTCCGAACTACCAAGCCATGTCTTTCCCAGACCGAAATCAAGCATCCAAGGACCAGTTTCTGGCTATCAGCCTTCATCAGCCTGGATATCATGACTCCAGTGGTGTGGAGAGCCTGGGACTCACGTCTGAGCATACCCCGCCCACTCGGGGTTAAAATTGCAAAAAACACAGTTGATGGACAGAATGTAGAACAATGTCATACATTCACCCCAGTACAAGGATCTGGGCCTAAATCCATCATTTTTTTGCACTCCACACCACCCTGGGTTAGACACTGGCTATATGCAAATCAGCTCTGACCCTGTGCCTCATGGGAACAGTCCAGTCCGAACTACCAAGCCATGTCTTTCCCAGACCGGAATCAAGCATCCAAGGACCGGTTTCTGGCTATCAGCATTCATCAGCCTGGATAGCTTGACTCCAGTGGTGTGGAGAGCCAGGGACTCACGTCTGAGCATACCCAGCCCACTCAAGGTGAAAATTGCAAAAAACACAGTTTATGGACAGAATGTAGAACAATGTCATACATTCACCCCAGTACAAGGATCTGGGCCTAAATCCATCGTTTTTTTGCACTCCACACCACCCCGGGTTAGACAGTGGCTATATGCAAATCAGTTCTGACCCTGTGCCTCATGGGAACAGTCCAGTCCGAACTACCAAGCCATGTATTTCCCACACCGGAATCAAGCATCCAAGGACCGGTGTCTGGCTATCAGCCTTGATCAGCCTGGATAGCTTGACTCCAGTGGTGTGGAGAGCCTGGGACTCACGTCTGAGCATACCCAGGCCACTCGGGGTGAAAATTGCAAAAAACACAGTTGATGGACAGAATGTAGAACAATGTCATACATTCACCCCAGTACAAGGATCTGGGCCTATATCCATCGTTTTATTTGCACTCCACACCACCCTGGGTTAGACACTGGCTATATGCAAATCAGCTCTGACCCTGTGCCTCATGGGAACAGTCTAGTCCGAACTACCAAGCCATGTCTTTCCCAGACCGGAATCAAGCATCCAAGGACCGGTTTCTGGCTATCAGCCTTCATCAGCCTGGATAGCATGACTCCAGTGGTGTGAAGAGCCTGGGACTCACGTCTGAGCATACCGAGCCCACTCGGGGTGAAAATTGCAAAAAACACAGTTGATGGACAGAATGTAGAACAATGTCATACATTCACCCCAGTACAAGGATCTGGGCCTAAATCCATCGGGTTTTTTTTTGCACCCCACACCACCCTGGGTTAGACAATGGCTATATGCAAAACAGCTCTGACCCTGTGCCTCATGGGAACAGTCCAGTCCGAACTACCAAGCCATGTCTTTCCCAGACCGGAATCAAGCATCCAAGGACCGGTTTCTGGCTATCAGCCTTCATCAGCCTGGATAGCTTGACTCCAGTGGTGTGGAGAGCCTGGAACTCACGTCTGAGCATACCCAGCCCACTTGGGGTGAAAATTGCAAAAAACACCGTTGATGGACAGAATGTAGAACAATGTCATACATTCACCCCAGTAGAAGGATCTGGGCCTAAATCCATCGTTTTTTTTGCATTCCACACCACCCTGGGTTAGACACTGGCTATATGCAAATCAGCTCTGACCCTGTGCCTCATGGGAACAGTCCAGTCCGAACTACCAAGCCATGTCTTTCCCAGACCGGAATCAAGCATCTAAGGACCGGTTTCTGGCTATCAGCCTTCATCAGCCTGGATAGCTGACTCCAGTGGTGTGGAGAGCCTGGGACTCAAGTCTGAGCATACCCAGCCCACTCGGGGTGAAAATTGCAAAAAACACAGTTGATGGACAGAATGTAGAACAATGTCATACATTTACCCCAGTACAAGGATCTGGGCCTAAATCCATCGATTTTTTTGCACTCCACACCACCCTGGGTTAGACACTGGCTATATGCAAATCAGCTCTGACCCTGTGCCTCATGGGAACAGTCCAGTCCGAACTACCAAGCCATGTCTTTCCCAGACCGAAATCAAGCATCCAAGGACCAGTTTCTGGCTATCAGCCTTCATCAGCCTGGATATCATGACTCCAGTGGTGTGGAGAGCCTGGGACTCACGTCTGAGCATACCCCGCCCACTCGGGGTTAAAATTGCAAAAAACACAGTTGATGGACAGAATGTAGAACAATGTCATACATTCACCCCAGTACAAGGATCTGGGCCTAAATCCATCATTTTTTTGCACTCCACACCACCCTGGGTTAGACACTGGCTATATGCAAATCAGCTCTGACCCTGTGCCTCATGGGAACAGTCCAGTCCGAACTACCAAGCCATGTCTTTCCCAGACCGGAATCAAGCATCCAAGGACCGGTTTCTGGCTATCAGCATTCATCAGCCTGGATAGCTTGACTCCAGTGGTGTGGAGAGCCAGGGACTCACGTCTGAGCATACCCAGCCCACTCAAGGTGAAAATTGCAAAAAACACAGTTTATGGACAGAATGTAGAACAATGTCATACATTCACCCCAGTACAAGGATCTGGGCCTAAATCCATCGTTTTTTTGCACTCCACACCACCCCGGGTTAGACAGTGGCTATATGCAAATCAGTTCTGACCCTGTGCCTCATGGGAACAGTCCAGTCCGAACTACCAAGCCATGTATTTCCCACACCGGAATCAAGCATCCAAGGACCGGTGTCTGGCTATCAGCCTTGATCAGCCTGGATAGCTTGACTCCAGTGGTGTGGAGAGCCTGGGACTCACGTCTGAGCATACCCAGGCCACTCGGGGTGAAAATTGCAAAAAACACAGTTGATGGACAGAATGTAGAACAATGTCATACATTCACCCCAGTACAAGGATCTGGGCCTATATCCATCGTTTTATTTGCACTCCACACCACCCTGGGTTAGACACTGGCTATATGCAAATCAGCTCTGACCCTGTGCCTCATGGGAACAGTCTAGTCCGAACTACCAAGCCATGTCTTTCCCAGACCGGAATCAAGCATCCAAGGACCGGTTTCTGGCTATCAGCCTTCATCAGCCTGGATAGCATGACTCCAGTGGTGTGAAGAGCCTGGGACTCACGTCTGAGCATACCGAGCCCACTCGGGGTGAAAATTGCAAAAAACACAGTTGATGGACAGAATGTAGAACAATGTCATACATTCACCCCAGTACAAGGATCTGGGCCTAAATCCATCGGGTTTTTTTTTGCACCCCACACCACCCTGGGTTAGACAATGGCTATATGCAAAACAGCTCTGACCCTGTGCCTCATGGGAACAGTCCAGTCCGAACTACCAAGCCATGTCTTTCCCAGACCGGAATCAAGCATCCAAGGACCGGTTTCTGGCTATCAGCCTTCATCAGCCTGGATAGCTTGACTCCAGTGGTGTGGAGAGCCTGGAACTCACGTCTGAGCATACCCAGCCCACTTGGGGTGAAAATTGCAAAAAACACCGTTGATGGACAGAATGTAGAATAATGTCATACATTCACCCCAGTAGAAGGATCTGGGCCTAAATCCATCGTTTTTTTTGCATTCCACACCACCCTGGGTTAGACACTGGCTATATGCAAATCAGCTCTGACCCTGTGCCTCATGGGAACAGTCCAGTCCGAACTACCAAGCCATGTCTTTCCCAGACCGGAATCAAGCATCTAAGGACCGGTTTCTGGCTATCAGCCTTCATCAGCCTGGATAGCTGACTCCAGTGGTGTGGAGAGCCTGGGACTCAAGTCTGAGCATACCCAGCCCACTCGGGGTGAAAATTGCAAAAAACACAGTTGATGGACAGAATGTAGAACAATGTCATACATTTACCCCAGTACAAGGATCTGGGCCTAAATCCATCGATTTTTTTGCACTCCACACCACCCTGGGTTAGACACTGGCTATATGCAAATCAGCTCTGACCCTGTGCCTCATGGGAACAGTCCAGTCCGAACTACCAAGCCATGTCTTTCCCAGACCGGAATCAAGCATCCAAGGACCGGTTTCTGGCTATCAGCCTTCATCAGCCTGGATAGCATGACTCCAGTGGTGTGGAGAGCCTGGGACTCACGTCTGAGCATACCCAGCCCACTCGGGGTGAAAATTGCAAAAAACACCGTTGATGGACAGAATGTAGAACAATGTCATACATTCACCCCAGTACAAGGAGCTGGGCCTAAATCCATCGTTTTTTTTTTTTTGCACCCCACACCACCCTGGGTTAGACACTGGCTATATGCAAATCAGCTCTGACCCTGTGCCTCATGGGAACAGTCCAGTCCGAACTACCAAGCCATGTCTTTCCGAGACCGGAATCAAGCATCCAAGGACCGGTTTCTGGCTATCAGCCTTCATCAGCCTGGATAGCTTGACTCCAGTGGTGTGGAGAGCCTGGGACTCAAGTCTGAGCATACCCAGCCCACTCGGGGTGAAAATTGCAAAAAACACAGTTGATGGACAGAATGTAGAACAATGTCATACATTCACCCCAGTACAAGGATCTGGGCCTAAATCCATCGTTTTTTTGCACTCCACACCACCCTGGGTTAGGCACTGGCTATATGCAAATCAGCTCTGACCCTGTGCCTCATGGGAACAGTCCAGTCCGAACTACCAAGCCATGTCTTTCCCAGATGGGAATCAAGCATCCAAGGACCGGTTTCTGGCTATCAGCCTTCATCAGCCTGGATAGCTTGACTCCAGTGGTGTGGAGAGCCTGGGACTCACGTCCGAGCATACCCAGCCCACTTGGGGTGAAAATTGCAAAAAACACAGTTGATGGACAGAATGTAGAACAATGTCATACATTCACCCCAGTACAAGGATCTGGGACTAAATCCATTGTTTTTTTGCACTCCACACCACCCTGGGTTAGACACTGGCTATATGCAAATCAGCTCTGACCCTGTGCCTCATGGGAACAGTCCAGTCCGAACTACCAAGCCATGTCTTTCCCAGACCGGAATCAAGCATCCAAGGACCGGTTTCTGGCTATCAGCCTTCATCAGCCTGGATAGCATGACTCCAGTGGTGTGGAGAGCCTGGGACTCACGTCTGAGCATACCCAGCCCACTCGGGGTGAAAATTGTAAAAAACACAGTTGATGGACAGAATGTAGAACAATGTCATACATTCACCCCAGTACAAGGATCTGGGCCTAAATCCATCGGTTTTTTTTTTGCACTCCACACCACCCTGGGTTAGACACTGGCTATATGCAAATCAGCTCTGACCCTGTGCCTCATGGGAACAGTCCAGTCCGAACTACCAAGCCATGTCTTTCCCAGACCGGAATCAAGCATCCAAGGACCGGTTTCTGGCTATCAGCCTTTATCAGCCTGGATAGCTTGACTCCAGTGGTGTGGAGAGCCTGGGACTCAAGTCCGAGCATACCCAGCCCACTCGGGGTGAAAATTGAAAAAAACACAGTTGATGGACAGAATGTAGAACAATGTCATACATTCACCCCAGTACAAGGATCTGGGCCTAAATCCATCGTTTTTGTGCACTCCACACCACCCTGGGTTAGACACTGGCTATATGCAAATCAGCTCTGACCCTGTGCCTCATGGGAACAGTCTAGTCCGAACTACCAAGCCATGTCTTTCCCAGACCGGAATAAAGCATCCAAGGACCGGTTTCTGGCTATCAGCCTTCATCATCCTGGATAGCATGACTCCAGTGGTGTGGAGAGCCTAGGACTCACGTCTGAGCATACCCAGCCCACTCGGGGTGAAAATTGCAAAAAACACAGTTGATGGACAGAATGTAGAACAATGTCATACATTCACCCCAGTACAAGGATCTGGGCCTAAATCCATCGGTTTTTTTTTGCACCACACACCACCCTGGGTTAGACACTGGCTATATGCAAATCAGTTCTGACCCTGTGGCTCATGGGAACAGTCCAGTCCGAACTACCAAGCCATGTCTTTCCTAGACCGGAATCAAGCATCCAAGGACCGGTTTCTGGCTATCAGCCTTCATCAGCCTGGATAGCTTGACTCCAGTGGTGTGGAGAGCCTGGAACTCACGTCTGAGCATACCCAGCCCACTCGGGGTGAAAATTGCAAAAAACACAGTTGATGGACAGAATGTAGAACAATGTCATACATTCACCCCAGTACAAGGATCTGGGCCTAAATCCATCATTTTTTTGCACTCCACACCACCCTGGGTTAGACACTGGCTATATGCAAATCAGCTCTGACCCTGTGCCTCATGGGAACAGTCCAGTCCGAACTACCAAGCCATGTCTTTCCCAGACCAGAATCAAGCATCCAAGGACCGGTTTCTGGCTATCAGCCTTCATCAGCCTGGATAGCTTGACTCCTCTGGTGTGGAGAGCCAGGGACTCACGTCTGAGCATACCCAGCCCACTCAAGGTGAAAATTGCAAAAAACACAGTTTATGGACAGAATGTAGAACAATGTCATACATTCACCCCAGTACAAGGATCTGGGCCTAAATCCATCGTTTTTTGCACTCCACACCACCCCGGGTTAGACACTGGCTATATGCAAATCAGTTCTGACCCTGTGCCTCATGGGAACAGTCCAGTCCGAACTACCAAGCCATGTCTTTCCAACACCGGAATCAAGCATCCAAGGACCGGTGTCTGGCTATCAGCCTTCATCAGCCTGGATAGCTTGACTCCAGTGGTGTGGAGAGCCTGGGACTCACGTCTGAGCATACCCAGCCCACTAGGGGTGAACATTGCAAAAAACACCGTTGATGGACAGAATGTAGAACAATGTCATACATTCACCCCAGTAGAAGGATCTGGGCCTAAATCCATCGTTTTTTTTGCATTCCACACCACCCTGGGTTAGACACTGGCTATATGCAAATCAGCTCTGACCCTGTGCCTCATGGGAACAGTCCAGTCCGAACTACCAAGCCATGTCTTTCCCAGACCGGAATCAAGCATTTAAGGACCGGTTTCTGGCTATCAGCCTTCATCAGCCTGGATAGCTTGACTCCAGTGGTGTGGAGAGCCTGGGACTCAAGTCTGAGCATACCCAGCCCACTCGGGGTGAAAATTGCAAAAAACACAGTTGATGGACAGAATGTAGAACAATGTCATACATTCACCCCAGTACAAGGATCTGGGACTAAATCCATTGTTTTTTTGCACTCCACACCACCCTGGGTTAGACACTGGCTATATGCAAATCAGCTCTGACCCTGTGCCTCATGGGAACAGTCCAGTCTGAACTACCAAGCCATGTCTTTCCCAGACCGGAATCAAGCATCCAAGGACCGGTTTCTGGCTATCAGCCTTCATCAGCCTGGATAGCATGACTCCAGTGGTGTGGAGAGCCTGGGACTCACGTCTGAGCATACCCAGCCCACTCGGGGTGAAAATTGTAAAAAACACAGTTGATGGACAGAATGTAGAACAATGTCATACATTCACCCCAGTACAAGGATCTGGGCCTAAATCCATCGTTTTTTTTTTTGCACTCCACACCACCCTGGGTTAGACACTGGCTATATGCAAATCAGCTCTGACCCTGTGCCTCATGGGAACAGTCCAGTCCGAACTACCAAGCCATGTCTTTCCCAGACCGGAATCAAGCATCCAAGGACCGGTTTCTGGCTATCAGCCTTTATCAGCCTGGATAGCTTGACTCCAGTGGTGTGGAGAGCCTGGGACTCAAGTCCGAGCATACCCAGCCCACTCGGGGTGAAAATTGAAAAAAACACAGTTGATGGACAGAATGTAGAACAATGTCATACATTCACCCCAGTACAAGGATCTGGGCCTAAATCCATCGTTTTTGTGCACTCCACACCACCCTGGGTTAGACACTGGCTATATGCAAATCAGCTCTGACCCTGTGCCTCATGGGAACAGTCTAGTCCGAACTACCAAGCCATGTCTTTCCCAGACCGGAATAAAGCATCCAAGGACCGGTTTCTGGCTATCAGCCTTCATCATCCTGGATAGCATGACTCCAGTGGTGTGGAGAGCCTAGGACTCACGTCTGAGCATACCCAGCCCACTCGGGGTGAAAATTGCAAAAAACACAGTTGATGGACAGAATGTAGAACAATGTCATACATTCACCCCAGTACAAGGATCTGGGCCTAAATCCTTCGTTTTTTTTTTGCACCACACACCACCCTGGGTTAGACACTGGCTATATGCAAATCAGTTCTGATCCTGTGCCTCATGGGAACAGTCCAGTCCGAACTACCAAGCCATGTCTTTCCTAGACCGGAATCAAGCATCCAAGGACCGGTTTCTGGCTATCAGCCTTCATCAGCCTGGATAGCTTGACTCCAGTGGTGTGGAGAGCCTGGGACTCACGTCTGAGCATACCCAGCCCACTCGGGGTGAAAATTGCAAAAAACACAGTTGATGGACAGAATGTAGAACAATGTCATACATTCACCCCAGTACAAGGATCTGGGCCTAAATCCATCATTTTTTTGCACTCCACACCACCCTGGGTTAGACACTGGCTATATGCAAATCAGCTCTGACCCTGTGCCTCATGGGAACAGTCCAGTCCGAACTACCAAGCCATGTCTTTCCCAGACCGGAATCAAGCATCCAAGGACCGGTTTCTGGCTATCAGCCTTCATCAGCCTGGATAGCTTGACTCCAGTGGTGTGGAGAGCCAGGGACTCACGTCTGAGCATACCCAGCCCACTCAAGGTGAAAATTGCAAAAAACACAGTTTATGGACAGAATGTAGAACAATGTCATACATTCACCCCAGTACAAGGATCTGGGCCTAAATCCATCGTTTTTTGCACTCCACACCACCCCGGGTTAGACACTGGCTATATGCAAATCAGTTCTGACCCTGTGCCTCATGGGAACAGTCCAGTCCGAACTACCAAGCCATGTCTTTCCCACACCGGAATCAAGCATCCAAGGACCGGTGTCTGGCTATCAGCCTTCATCAGCCTGGATAGCTTGACTCCAGTGGTGTGGAGAGCCTGGGACTCACGTCTGAGCATACCCAGCCCACTAGGGGTGAACATTGCAAAAAACACCGTTGATGGACAGAATGTAGAACAATGTCATACATTCACCCCAGTAGAAGGATCTGGGCCTAAATCCATCGTTTTTTTTGCATTCCACACCACCCTGGGTTAGACACTGGCTATATGCAAATCAGCTCTGACCCTGTGCCTCATGGGAACAGTCCAGTCCGAACTACCAAGCCATGTCTTTCCCAGACCGGAATCAAGCATTTAAGGACCGGTTTCTGGCTATCAGCCTTCATCAGCCTGGATAGCTTGACTCCAGTGGTGTGGAGAGCCTGGGACTCAAGTCTGAGCATACCCAGCCCACTCGGGGTGAAAATTGCAAAAAACACAGTTGATGGACAGAATGTAGAACAATGTCATACATTCACCCCAGTACAAGGATCTGGGCCTAAATCCATCTTTTTTTGCACTCCACACCACCCTGGGTTAGACACTGGCTATATGCAAATCAGCTCTGACCCTGTGCCTCATGGGAACAGTCCAGTCCGAACTACCAAGCCATGTCTTTCCCAGACCGTAATCAAGCATCCAAGGACCGGTTTCTGGCTATCAGCCTTCATCAGCCTGGAGAGCTTGGCTCCAGTGGTGTGGAGAGCCTGGGACTCACGTCTGAGCATAACCAGGCCACTCGGGGTGAAAATTGCAAAAAACACAGTTGATGGACAGAATGTAGAACAATGTCATACATTCACCCCAGTACAAGGATCTGGGCCTAAATCCATCATTTTTTTGCACTCCACACCACCCTGGGTTAGACACTGGCTATATGCAAATCAGCTCTGACCCTGTGCCTCATGGGAACAGTCCAGTCCGAACTACCAAGCCATGTCTTTCCCAGACCGGAATCAAGCATCCAAGGACCGGTTTCTGGCTATCAGCCTTCATCAGCCTGGATAGCTTGACTCCAGTGGTGTGGAGAGCCAGGGACTCACGTCTGAGCATACCCAGCCCACTCAAGGTGAAAATTGCAAAAAACACAGTTTATGGACAGAATGTAGAACAATGTCATACATTCACCCCAGTACAAGGATCTGGGCCTAAATCCATCGTTTTTTGCACTCCACACCACCCCGGGTTAGACACTGGCTATATGCAAATCAGTTCTGACCCTGTGCCTCATGGGAACAGTCCAGTCCGAACTACCAAGCCATGTCTTTCCCACACCGGAATCAAGCATCCAAGGACCGGTGTCTGGCTATCAGCCTTCATCAGCCTGGATAGCTTGACTCCAGTGGTGTGGAGAGCCTGGGACTCACGTCTGAGCATACCCAGCCCACTAGGGGTGAACATTGCAAAAAACACCGTTGATGGACAGAATGTAGAACAATGTCATACATTCACCCCAGTAGAAGGATCTGGGCCTAAATCCATCGTTTTTTTTGCATTCCACACCACCCTGGGTTAGACACTGGCTATATGCAAATCAGCTCTGACCCTGTGCCTCATGGGAACAGTCCAGTCCGAACTACCAAGCCATGTCTTTCCCAGACCGGAATCAAGCATTTAAGGACCGGTTTCTGGCTATCAGCCTTCATCAGCCTGGATAGCTTGACTCCAGTGGTGTGGAGAGCCTGGGACTCAAGTCTGAGCATACCCAGCCCACTCGGGGTGAAAATTGCAAAAAACACAGTTGATGGACAGAATGTAGAACAATGTCATACATTCACCCCAGTACAAGGATCTGGGCCTAAATCCATCTTTTTTTGCACTCCACACCACCCTGGGTTAGACACTGGCTATATGCAAATCAGCTCTGACCCTGTGCCTCATGGGAACAGTCCAGTCCGAACTACCAAGCCATGTCTTTCCCAGACCGTAATCAAGCATCCAAGGACCGGTTTCTGGCTATCAGCCTTCATCAGCCTGGAGAGCTTGGCTCCAGTGGTGTGGAGAGCCTGGGACTCACGTCTGAGCATAACCAGGCCACTCGGGGTGAAAATTGCAAAAAACACAGTTGATGGACAGAATGTAGAACAATGTCATACATTCACCCCAGTACAAGGATCTGGGCCTAAATCCATCGTTTTTTTGCACTCCACACCACCCTGGGTTAGACACTGGCTATATGCAAATCAGCTCTGACCCTGTGCCTCATGGGAACAGTCTAGTCCGAACTACCAAGCCACGTCTTTCCCAGACCGGAATCAAGCATCCAAGGACCGGTTTCTGGCTATCAGCCTTCATCAGCCTGGATAGCTTGACTCCAGTGGTGTGGAGAGTCCAGGACTCACCTCTGAGCATACCCAGCCCACTCAAGGTGAAAATTGCAAAAAACACAGTTTATGGACAGAATGTAGAACAATGTCATACATTCACCCCAGTACAAGGATCTGGGCCTAAATCCATCGTTTTTTTGCACTCCACACCACCCCGGGTTAGACACTGGCTATATGCAAATCAGTTCTGACCCTGTGCCTCATGGGAACAGTCCAGTCCGAACTACCAAGCCATGTCTTTCCCAGACCGGAATCAAGCATCCAAGGACCGGTTTCTGGCTATCAGCCTTCATCAGCCTGGATAGCTTGACTCCAGTGGTGTGGAGAGCCTGGGACTCACGTCTAAACATACCCAGGCCACTCGGGGTGAAAATTGCAAAAAACACAGTTGATGGACAGAATGTAGAACAATGTCATACATTCACCCCAGTACAAGGATCTGGGCCTATATCCATAGTTTTTTTGCACTCCAAACCACCCTGGGTTAGACACTGGCTATATGCAAATCAGCTCTGACCCTGTGCCTCATGGGAACAGTCTAGTCCGAACTACCAAGCCATGTCTTTTCCAGACCGGAATCAAGCATCCAAGGACCGGTTTCTGGCTATCAGCCTGGATAGCATGACTCCAGTGGTGTGGAGAGCCTGGGACTCACGTCTGAGCATACCCAGCCCACTCGGGGTTAAAATTGCAAAAATCACAGTTGATGGACAGAATGTAGAACAATGTCATACATTCACCCCAGTACAAGGATCTGGGCCTAAATCCATCGTTTTTTGCACTCCACACCACCCTGGGTTAGACACTGGCTATATGCAAATCAGCTCTGACCCTGTACCTCATGGGAACAGTCCAGTCCGAACTACCAAGCCATGTCTTTCCCAGACCGTAATCAAGCATCCAAGGACCGGTTTCTGGCTATCAGCCTTCATCAGCCTGGAGAGCTTGGCTCCAGTGGTGTGGAGAGCCTGGGACTCACGTCTGAGCATAACCAGGCCACTCGGGGTGAAAATTTCAAAAAACACAGTTGATGGACAGAATGTAGAACAATGTCATACATTCACCCCAGTACAAGGATCTGGGCCTAAATCCGTCGTTTTTTTGCACTCCACACCACCCTGGGTTAGACACTGGCTATATGCAAATCAGCTCTGACCCTGTGCCTCATGGGAACAGTCTAGTCCGAACTACCAAGCCACGTCTTGCCCCACCGGAATCAAGCATCCAAGGACCGGTTTCTGGCTATCAGCCTTCATCAGCCTGGATAGCTTGACTCCAGTGGTGTGGAGAGCCTGGGACTCACGTCTGAGCATACCCAGCCCACTCAAGGTGAAAATTGCAAAAAACACAGTTTATGGACAGAATGTAGAACAATGTCATACATTCACCCCAGTACAAGGATCTGGGCCTAAATCCATCGTTTTTTTGCACTCCACACCACCCCGGGTTAGACACTGGCTATATGCAAATCAGTTCTGACCCTGTGCCTCATGGGAACAGTCCAGTCCGAACTACCAAGCCATGTCTTTCCCAGACCGGAATCAAGCATCCAAGGACCGGTTTCTGGCTATCAGCCTTCATCATCCTGGATAGCTTGACTCCAGTGGTGTGGAGAGCCTGGGACTCACGTCTAAACATACCCAGGCCACTCGGGGTGAAAATTGCAAAAAACACAGTTGATGGACAGAATGTAGAACAATGTCATACATTCACCCCAGTACAAGGATCTGGGCCTATATCCATAGTTTTTTTGCACTCCACACCACCCTGGGTTAGACACTGGCTATATGCAAATCAGCTCTGACCCTGTGCCTCATGGGAACAGTCTAGTCCGAACTACCAAGCCATGTCTTTCACAGACCGAAATCAAGCATCCAAGGACCGGTTTCTGGCTATCAGCCTTCATCAGCCTGGATAGCATGACTCCAGTGGTGTGGAGAGCCTGGGACTCACGTCTGAGCATACCCCGCCCACTCGGGGTTAAAATTGCAAAAAACACAGTTGATGGACAGAATGTAGAACAATGTCATACATTCACCCCAGTACAAGGATCTGGGCCTAAATCCATCATTTTTTTGCACTCCACACCACCCTGGGTTAGACACTGGCTATATGCAAATCAGCTCTGACCCTGTGCCTCATGGGAACAGTCCAGTCCGAACTACCAAGCCATGTCTTTCCCAGACCGGAATCAAGCATCCAAGGACCGGTTTCTGGCTATCAGCATTCATCAGCCTGGATAGCTTGACTCCAGTGGTGTGGAGAGCCAGGGACTCACGTCTGAGCATACCCAGCCAACTCAAGGTGAAAATTGCAAAAAACACAGTTTATGGACAGAATGTAGAACAATGTCATACATTCACCCCAGTACAAGGATCTGGGCCTAAATCCATCGTTTTTTTGCACTCCACACCAC
Organism: Lissotriton helveticus; assembly: GCF_964261635.1. Classification (NCBI taxonomy): domain Eukaryota; kingdom Metazoa; phylum Chordata; class Amphibia; order Caudata; family Salamandridae; genus Lissotriton; species Lissotriton helveticus. The sequence goes on from NC_136059.1 coordinate 1,819,328,808, forward strand.
CCCGGGTTAGACAGTGGCTATATGCAAATCAGTTCTGACCCTGTGCCTCATGGGAACAGTCCAGTCCGAACTACCAAGCCATGTATTTCCCACACCGGAATCAAGCATCCAAGGACCGGTGTCTGGCTATCAGCCTTGATCAGCCTGGAGAGCTTGGCTCCAGTGGTGTGGAGAGCCTGGGACTCACGTCTGAGCATAACCAGGCCACTCGGGGTGAAAATTTCAAAAAACACAGTTGATGGACAGAATGTAGAACAATGTCATACATTCACCCCAGTACAAGGATCTGGGCCTAAATCCGTCGTTTTTTTGCACTCCACACCACCCTGGGTTAGACACTGGCTATATGCAAATCAGCTCTGACCCTGTGCCTCATGGGAACAGTCTAGTCCGAACTACCAAGCCACGTCTTGCCCCACCGGAATCAAGCATCCAAGGACCGGTTTCTGGCTATCAGCCTTCATCAGCCTGGATAGCTTGACTCCAGTGGTGTGGAGAGCCTGGGACTCACGTCTGAGCATACCCAGCCCACTCAAGGTGAAAATTGCAAAAAACACAGTTTATGGACAGAATGTAGAACAATGTCATACATTCACCCCAGTACAAGGATCTGGGCCTAAATCCATCGTTTTTTTGCACTCCACACCACCCCGGGTTAGACACTGGCTATATGCAAATCAGTTCTGACCCTGTGCCTCATGGGAACAGTCCAGTCCGAACTACCAAGCCATGTCTTTCCCAGACCGGAATCAAGCATCCAAGGACCGGTTTCTGGCTATCAGCCTTCATCATCCTGGATAGCTTGACTCCAGTGGTGTGGAGAGCCTGGGACTCACGTCTAAACATACCCAGGCCACTCGGGGTGAAAATTGCAAAAAACACAGTTGATGGACAGAATGTAGAACAATGTCATACATTCACCCCAGTACAAGGATCTGGGCCTATATCCATAGTTTTTTTGCACTCCACACCACCCTGGGTTAGACACTGGCTATATGCAAATCAGCTCTGACCCTGTGCCTCATGGGAACAGTCTAGTCCGAAATACCAAGCCATGTCTTTCACAGACCGAAATCAAGCATCCAAGGACCGGTTTCTGGCTATCAGCCTTCATCAGCCTGGATAGCATGACTCCAGTGGTGTGGAGAGCCTGGGACTCACGTCTGAGCATACCCCGCCCACTCGGGGTTAAAATTGCAAAAAACACAGTTGATGGACAGAATGTAGAACAATGTCATACATTCACCCCAGTACAAGGATCTGGGCCTAAATCCATCATTTTTTTGCACTCCACACCACCCTGGGTTAGACACTGGCTATATGCAAATCAGCTCTGACCCTGAGCCTCATGGGAACAGTCCAGTCCGAACTACCAAGCCATGTCTTTCCCAGACCGGAATCAAGCATCCAAGGACCGGTTTCTGGCTATCAGCATTCATCAGCCTGGATAGCTTGACTCCAGTGGTGTGGAGAGCCAGGGACTCACGTCTGAGCATACCCAGCCCACTCAAGGTGAAAATTGCAAAAAACACAGTTTATGGACAGAATGTAGAACAATGTCATACATTCACCCCAGTACAAGGATCTGGGCCTAAATCCATCGTTTTTTTGCACTCCACACCACCCCGGGTTAGACAGTGGCTATATGCAAATCAGTTCTGACCCTGTGCCTCATGGGAACAGTCCAGTCCGAACTACCAAGCCATGTATTTCCCACACCGGAATCAAGCATCCAAGGACCGGTGTCTGGCTATCAGCCTTGATCAGCCTGGATAGCTTGACTCCAGTGGTGTGGAGAGCCTGGGACTCACGTCTGAGCATACCCAGGCCACTCGGGGTGAAAATTGCAAAAAACACAGTTGATGGACAGAATGTAGAACAATGTCATACATTCACCCCAGTACAAGGATCTGGGCCTATATCCATCGTTTTATTTGCACTCCACACCACCCTGGGTTAGACACTGGCTATATGCAAATCAGCTCTGACCCTGTGCCTCATGGGAACAGTCTAGTCCGAACTACCAAGCCATGTCTTTCCCAGACCGGAATCAAGCATCCAAGGACCGGTTTCTGGCTATCAGCCTTCATCAGCCTGGATAGCATGACTCCAGTGGTGTGAAGAGCCTGGGACTCACGTCTGAGCATACCGAGCCCACTCGGGGTGAAAATTGCAAAAAACACAGTTGATGGACAGAATGTAGAACAATGTCATACATTCACCCCAGTACAAGGATCTGGGCCTAAATCCATCGTTTTTTTTTTGCACCCCACACCACCCTGGGTTAGACACTGGCTATATGCAAAACAGCTCTGACCCTGTGCCTCATGGGAACAGTCCAGTCCGAACTACCAAGCCATGTCTTTCCCAGACCGGAATCAAGCATCCAAGGACCGGTTTCTGGCTATCAGCCTTCATCAGCCTGGATAGCTTGACTCCAGTGGTGTGGAGAGCCTGGAACTCACGTCTGAGCATACCCAGCCCACTTGGGGTGAAAATTGCAAAAAACACCGTTGATGGACAGAATGTAGAACAATGTCATACATTCACCCCAGTAGAAGGATCTGGGCCTAAATCCATCGTTTTTTTTGCATTCCACACCACCCTGGGTTAGACACTGGCTATATGCAAATCAGCTCTGACCCTGTGCCTCATGGGAACAGTCCAGTCCGAACTACCAAGCCATGTCTTTCCCAGACCGGAATCAAGCATCCAAGGACCGGTTTCTGGCTATCAGCCTTCATCAGCCTGGATAGCATGACTCCAGTGGTGTGGAGAGCCTGGGACTCACGTCTGAGCATACCCAGCCCACTCGGGGTGAAAATTGCAAAAAACACCGTTGATGGACAGAATGTAGAACAATGTCATACATTCACCCCAGTACAAGGAGCTGGGCCTAAATCCATCGTTTTTTTTTTTGCACCCCACACCACCCTGGGTTAGACACTGGCTATATGCAAATCAGCTCTGACCCTGTGCCTCATGGGAACAGTCCAGTCCGAACTACCAAGCCATGTCTTTCCGAGACCGGAATCAAGCATCCAAGGACCGGTTTCTGGCTATCAGCCTTCATCAGCCTGGATAGCTTGACTCCAGTGGTGTGGAGAGCCTGGGACTCAAGTCTGAGCATACCCAGCCCACTCGGGGTGAAAATTGCAAAAAACACAGTTGGTGGACAGAATGTAGAACAATGTCATACATTCACCCCAGTACAAGGATCTGGGCCTAAATCCATCGTTTTTTTGCACTCCACACCACCCTGGGTTAGGCACTGGCTATATGCAAATCAGCTCTGACCCTGTGCCTCATGGGAACAGTCCAGTCCGAACTACCAAGCCATGTCTTTCCCAGATGGGAATCAAGCATCCAAGGACCGGTTTCTGGCTATCAGCCTTCATCAGCCTGGATAGCTTGACTCCAGTGGTGTGGAGAGCCTGGGACTCACGTCCGAGCATACCCAGCCCACTTGGGGTGAAAATTGCAAAAAACACAGTTGATGGACAGAATGTAGAACAATGTCATACATTCACCCCAGTACAAGGATCTGGGACTAAATCCATTGTTTTTTTGCGCTCCACACCACCCTGGGTTAGACACTGGCTATATGCAAATCAGCTCTGACCCTGTGCCTCATGGGAACAGTCCAGTCCGAACTACCAAGCCATGTCTTTCCCAGACCGGAATCAAGCATCCAAGGACCGGTTTCTGGCTATCAGCCTTCATCAGCCTGGATAGCATGACTCCAGTGGTGTGGAGAGCCTGGGACTCACGTCTGAGCATACCCAGCCCACTCGGGGTGAAAATTGTAAAAAACACAGTTGATGGACAAAATGTAGAACAATGTCATACATTCACCCCAGTACAAGGATCTGGGCCTAAATCCATCGTTTTTTTTTTTGCACTCCACACCACCCTGGGTTAGACACTGGCTATATGCAAATCAGCTCTGACCCTGTGCCTCATGGGAACAGTCCAGTCCGAACTACCAAGCCATGTCTTTCCCAGACCGGAATCAAGCATCCAAGGACCGGTTTCTGGCTATCAGCCTTTATCAGCCTGGATAGCTTGACTCCAGTGGTGTGGAGAGCCTGGGACTCAAGTCCGAGCATACCCAGCCCACTCGGGGTGAAAATTGAAAAAAACACAGTTGATGGACAGAATGTAGAACAATGTCATACATTCACCCCAGTACAAGGATCTGGGCCTAAATCCATCGTTTTTTTGCACTCCACACCACCCTGGGTTAGACACTGGCTATATGCAAATCAGCTCTGACCCTGTGCCTCATGGGAACAGTCCAGTCCGAACTACCAAGCCATGTCTTTCCCAGACCGGAATCAAGCATCCAAGGACCGGTTTCTGGCTATCAGCCTTCATCAGCCTGGAGAGCTTGACTCCAGTGGTGTGGAGAGCCTGGGACTCACGTCTGAGCATACCCAGGCCACTCGGGGGGAAAATTGCAAAAAAAACAGTTGATGGACAGAATGTAGAACAATGTCATACATTCACCCCAGTACAAGGATCTGGGCCTAAATCCATCGTTTTTTTTTTTTGCACCCCACACCACCCTGGGTTAGACACTGGCTATATGCAAATCAGCTCTGAACCTGTGCCTCATGGGAACAGTCCAGTCCGAACTACCAAGCCATGTCTTTCCCAGACCGGAATCAAGCATCCAAGGACCGGTTTCTGGCTATCAGCCTTCATCAGCCTGGATAGCTTGACTCCAGTGGTGTGGAGAGCCTGGGACTCAAGTCTGAGCATACCCAGCCCACTCGGGGTGAAAATTGCAAAAAACACAGTTGATGGACAGAATGTAGAACAATGTCATACATTCACCCCAGTACAAGGATCTGGGCCTAAATCCATCGGGTTTTTTTTTTGCACTCCACACCACCCTGGGTTAGACACTGGCTATATGCAAATCAGCTCTGACCCTGTGCCTCATGGGAACGGTCCAGTCCGAACTACCAAGCCATGTCTTTCCCAGACCGGAATCAAGCATCCAAGGACCGGTTTCTGGCTATCAGCCTTTATCAGCCTGGATAGCTTGACTCCAGTGGTGTGGAGAGCCTGGGACTCAAGTCCGAGCATACCCAGCCCACTCGGGGTGAAAATTGAAAAAAACACAGTTGATGGACAGAATGTAGAACAATGTCATACATTCACCCCAGTACAAGGATCTGGGCCTAAATCCATCGTTTTTGTGCACTCCACACCACCCTGGGTTAGACACTGGCTATATGCAAATCAGCTCTGACCCTGTGCCTCATGGGAACAGTCTAGTCCGAACTACCAAGCCATGTCTTTCCCAGACCGGAATAAAGCATCCAAGGACCGGTTTCTGGCTATCAGCCTTCATCATCCTGGATAGCATGACTCCAGTGGTGTGGAGAGCCTAGGACTCACGTCTGAGCATAGCCAGCCCACTCGGGGTGAAAATTGCAAAAAACACAGTTGATGGACAGAATGTAGAACAATGTCATACATTCACCCCAGTACAAGGATCTGGGCCTAAATCCATCGTTTTTTTTGCATTCCACACCACCCTGGGTTAGACACTGGCTATATGCAAATCAGCTCTGACCCTGTGCCTCATGGGAACAGTCCAGTCCGAACTACCAAGCCATGTCTTTCCCAGACCGGAATCAAGCATCTAAGGACCGGTTTCTGGCATCAGCCTTCATCAGCCTGGATAGCTTGACTCCAGTGGTGTGGAGAGCCTGGGACTCAAGTCTGAGCATACCCAGCCCACTCGGGGTGAAAATTGCAAAAAACACAGTTGATGGACAGAATGTAGAACAATGTCATACATTCACCCCAGTACAAGGATCTGGGCCTAAATCCATCGTTTTTTTGCACTCCACACCACCCTGGGTTAGACATTGGCTATATGCAAATCAGCTCTGACCCTGTGCCTCATGGGAACAGTCCAGTCCGAACTACCAAGCCATGTCTTTCCCAGACCGGAATCAAGCATCCAAGGACCGGTTTCCGGCTATCAGCCTTCATCAGCCTGGAGAGCTTGACTCCAGTGGTGTGGAGAGCCTGGGACTCACGTCTGAGCATACCCAGGCCACTCGGGGGGAAAATTGCAAAAAAAACAGTTGATGGACAGAATGTAGAACAATGTCATACATTCACCACAGTACAAGGATCTGGGCCTAAATCCATCGTTGTTTTGCACTCCACACCACCCTGGGTTAGACACTGGCTATATGCAAATCAGCTCTGACCCTGTGCCTCATGGGAACAGTCTAGTCCGAACTACCAAGCCATGTCTTTCCCAGACCGGAGTCAAGCATCCAAGGACCGGTTTCTGGCTATCAGCCTTCATCAGCCTGGATAGCATGACTCCAGTGGTGTGGATAGCCTGGGACTCACGTCTGAGCATACCCAGCCCACTCGGGGTGAAAATTGCAAAAAACACAGTTGATGGACAGAATGTAGAACAATGTCATACATTCACCCCAGTACAAGGATCTGGGCCTAAATCCATCGTTTTTTTTTTGCACCCCACACCACCCTGGGTTAGACACTGGCTATATGCAAATCAGCTCTGACCCTGTGCCTCATGGGAACGGTCCAGTCCGAACTACCAAGCCATGTCTTTCCCAGACCGGAATCAAGCATCCAAGGACCGGTTTCTGGCTATCAGCCTTTATCAGCCTGGATAGCTTGACTCCAGTGGTGTGGAGAGCCTGGGACTCAAGTCCGAGCATACCCAGCCCACTCGGGGTGAAAATTGAAAAAAACACAGTTGATGGACAGAATGTAGAACAATGTCATACATTCACCCCAGTACAAGGATCTGGGCCTAAATCCATCGTTTTTGTGCACTCCACACCACCCTGGGTTAGACACTGGCTATATGCAAATCAGCTCTGACCCTGTGCCTCATGGGAACAGTCTAGTCCGAACTACCAAGCCATGTCTTTCCCAGACCGGAATAAAGCATCCAAGGACCGGTTTCTGGCTATCAGCCTTCATCATCCTGGATAGCATGACTCCAGTGGTGTGGAGAGCCTAGGACTCACGTCTGAGCATAGCCAGCCCACTCGGGGTGAAAATTGCAAAAAACACAGTTGATGGACAGAATGTAGAACAATGTCATACATTCACCCCAGTACAAGGATCTGGGCCTAAATCCATCGTTTTTTTTGCATTCCACACCACCCTGGGTTAGACACTGGCTATATGCAAATCAGCTCTGACCCTGTGCCTCATGGGAACAGTCCAGTCCGAACTACCAAGCCATGTCTTTCCCAGACCGGAATCAAGCATCTAAGGACCGGTTTCTGGCTATCAGCCTTCATCAGCCTGGATAGCTTGACTCCAGTGGTGTGGAGAGCCTGGGACTCAAGTCTGAGCATACCCAGCCCACTCGGGGTGAAAATTGCAAAAAACACAGTTGATGGACAGAATGTAGAACAATGTCATACATTCACCCCAGTACAAGGATCTGGGCCTAAATCCATCGTTTTTTTGCACTCCACACCACCCTGGGTTAGACACTGGCTATATGCAAATCAGCTCTGACCCTGTGCCTCATGGGAACAGTCCAGTCCGAACTACCAAGCCATGTCTTTCCCAGACCGGAATCAAGCATCCAAGGACCGGTTTCCGGCTATCAGCCTTCATCAGCCTGGAGAGCTTGACTCCAGTGGTGTGGAGAGCCTGGGACTCACGTCTGAGCATACCCAGGCCACTCGGGGGGAAAATTGCAAAAAAAACAGTTGATGGACAGAATGTAGAACAATGTCATACATTCACCACAGTACAAGGATCTGGGCCTAAATCCATCGTTGTTTTGCACTCCACACCACCCTGGGTTAGACACTGGCTATATGCAAATCAGCTCTGACCCTGTGCCTCATGGGAACAGTCTAGTCCGAACTACCAAGCCATGTCTTTCCCAGACCGGAGTCAAGCATCCAAGGACCGGTTTCTGGCTATCAGCCTTCATCAGCCTGGATAGCATGACTCCAGTGGTGTGGATAGCCTGGGACTCACGTCTGAGCATACCCAGCCCACTCGGGGTGAAAATTGCAAAAAACACAGTTGATGGACAGAATGTAGAACAATGTCATACATTCACCCCAGTACAAGGATCTGGGCCTAAATCCATTGGGTTTTTTTTGCACCCCACACCACCCTGGGTTAGACACTGGCTATATGCAAATCAGCTCTGACCCTGTGCCTCATGGGAACAGTCCAGTCCGAACTACCAAGCCATGTCTTTCCCAGACCGGAATCAAGCATCCAAGGACCGGTTTCTGGCTATCAGCCTTCATCAGCCTGGAGAGCTTGACTCCAGTGGTGTGGATAGCCTGGGACTCACGTCTGAGCATACCCAGGCCACTCGGGGTGAAAATTGCAAAAAACACAGTTGATGGACAGAATGTAGAACAATGTCATACATTCACCCCAGTACAAGGATCTGGGCCTAAATCCATTGGTTTTTTTTTGCACCCCACACCATCCTGGGTTAGACACTGGCTATATGCAAATCAGCTCTGACCCTGTGCCTCATGGGAACAGTCCAGTCCGAACTACCAAGCCATGTCTTTCCCAGACCGGAATCAAGCATCCAAGGACCGGTTTCAGGCTATCAGCCTTCATCAGCCTGGATAGCTTGACTCCAGTGGTGTGGAGAGCCTGGGACTCAAGTCTGAGCATACCCAGCCCACTCTGGGTGAAAATTGCAAAAAACACAGTTGATGGACAGAATGTAGAACAATGTCATACATTCACCCCAGTACAAGGATCTGGGCCTAAATCCATCGGGTTTTTTTTTTGCACCCCACACCACCCTGGGTTAGACACTGGCTATATGCAAATCAGCTCTGAACCTGTGCCTCATGGGAACAGTCCAGTCCGAACTACCAAGCCATGTCTTTCCCAGACCGGAATCAAGCATCCAAGGACCGGTTTCTGGCTATCAGCCTTCATCAGCCTGGATAGCTTGACTCCAGTGGTGTGGAGAGCCTGGGACTCAAGTCTGAGCATACCCAGCCCACTCGGGGTGAAAATTGCAAAAAACACAGTTGATGGACAGAATGTAGAACAATGTCATACATTCACCCCAGTACAAGGATCTGGGCCTAAATCCATCGTTTTTTTGCACTCCACACCACCCTGGGTTAGACACTGGCTATATGCAAATCAGCTCTGACCCTGTTGCTCATGGGAACAGTCCAGTCCGAACTACCAAGCCATGTCTTTCCCAGACCGGAATCAAGCATCCAAGGACCGGTTTCTGGCTATCAGCCTTCATCAGCCTGGATAGCATGACTCCAGTGGTGTGGAGAGCCTGGGACTCACGTCTGAGCATACCCAGCCCACTCGGGGTGAAAATTGTAAAAAACACAGTTGATGGACAGAATGTAGAACAATGTCATACATTCACCCCAGTACAAGGATCTGGGCCTAAATCCATCTTTTTTTTTTTGCACTCCACACCACCCTGGGTTAGACACTGGCTATATGCAAATCAGCTCTGACCCTGTGCCTCATGGGAACAGTCCAGTCCGAACTACCAAGGCATGTCTTTCCCAGACCGGAATCAAGCATCCAAGGACCGGTTTCTGGCTATCAGCCTTCATCAGCCTGGATAGCTTGACTCCAGTGGTGTGGAGAGCCTGGGACTCACGTCTGAGCATACCCAGCCCACTTGGTGTGAAAATTGCAAAAAACACAGTTGATGGACAGAATGTAGAACAATGTCATACATTCACCCCAGTACAAGGATCTGTGCCTAAATCCATCATTTTTTTGCACTCCACACCACCCTGGGTTAGACACTGGCTATATGCAAATCAGCTCTGACCCTGTGCCTCATGGGAACAGTCCAGTCCGAACTACCAAGCCATGTCTTTCCCAGACCGGAATCAAGCATCCAAGGACCGGTTTCTGGCTATCAGCCTTCATCAGCCTGGATAGCTTGACTCCAGTGGTGTGGAGAGCCTGGGACTCACGTCTGAGCATACCCAGGCCACTCGGGGTGAAAATTGCAAAAAACACAGTTGATGGACAGAATGTAGAACAATGTCATACATTCACCCCAGTACAAGGATCTGGGCCTATATCCATCGTTTCTTTTGCACTCCACACCACCCTGGGTTAGACACTGGCTATATGCAAATCAGCTCTGACCCTGTGCCTCATGGGAACAGTCTAGTCCGAACTACCAAGCCATGTCTTTCCCAGACCGGAATCAAGCATCCAAGGACCGGTTTCTGGCTATCAGCCTTCATCAGCCTGGATAGCATGACTCCAGTGGTGTGAAGAGCCTGGGACTCACGTCTGAGCATACCCAGCCCACTCGGGGTGAAAATTGCAAAAAACACAGTTGATGGACAGAATGTAGAACAATGTCATACATTCACCCCAGTACAAGGATCTGGGCCTAAGTCCATCGTTTTTTTTTTTGCACACCACACCACCCTGGGTTAGACACTGGCTATATGCAAATCAGCTCTGACCCTGTGCCTCATGGGAACAGTCCAGTCCGAACTACCAAGCCATGTCTTTCCCAGACCGGAATCAAGCATCCACGGACCGGTTTCTGGCTATCAGCCTTCATCAGCCTGGATAGCTTGACTCCAGTGGTGTGGAGAGCCTGGGACTCACGTCTGAGCATACCCAGCCCACTTGGGGTGAAAATTGCAAAAAACACCGTTGATGGACAGAATGTAGAACAATGTCATACATTCACCCCAGTAGAAGGATCTGGGCCTAAATCCATCGTTTTTTTTTGCATTCCACACCACCCTGGGTTAGACACTGGCTATATGCAAATCAGCTCTGACCCTGTGCCTCATGGGAACAGTCCAGTCCGAACTACCAAGCCATGTCTTTCCCAGATTGGAATCAAGCATCTAAGGACCGGTTTCTGGCTATCAGCCTTCATCAGCCTGGATAGCTTGACTCCAGTGGTGTGGAGAGCCTGGGACTCAAGTCTGAGCATACCCAGCCCACTCGGGGTGAAAATTGCAAAAAACACAGTTGATGGACAGAATGTAGAACAATGTCATACATTCACCCCAGTACAAGGATCTGGGCCTAAATCCATCGTTTTTTTGCACTCCACACCACCCTGGGTTAGACACTGGCTATATGCAAATCAGCTCTGACCCTGTGCCTCATGGGAACAGTCCAGTCCGAACTACCAAGCCATGTCTTTCCCAGACCGGAATCAAGCATCCAAGGACCGGTTTCTGGCTATCAGCCTTCATCAGCCTGGAGTGCTTGACTCCAGTGGTGTGGAGAGCCTGGGACTCACGTCTGAGCATAACCAGGCAACTCGGGGTGAAAATTGCAAAAAACACAGTTGATGGACAGAATGTAGAACAATGTCATACATTCACCCCAGTACAAGGATCTGGGCCTAAATCCATCGTTTTTTTGCACTCCACACCACCCTGGGTTAGACACTGGCTATATGCAAATCAGCTCTGACCCTGTGCCTCATGGGAACAGTCCAGTCCGAACTACCAAGCCATGTCTTTCCCAGACCGGAATCAAGCATCCAAGGACCGGTTTCTGGCTATCAGCCTTCATCAGCCTGGATAGCTTGACTCCAGTGGTGTGGAGAGCCTGGGACTCAAGTCTGAGCATGCCCAGCCCACTCGGGGTGAAAATTGCAAAAAACACAGTTGATGGACAGAATGTAGAACAATGTCATACATTCACCCCAGTACAAGGATCTGGGCCTAAATCCATCGTTTTTTTTTTTTGCACCCCACACCACCCTGGGTTAGACACTGGCTATATGCAAATCAGCTCTGACCCTGTGCCTCATGGGAACGGTCCAGTCCGAACTACCAAGCCATGTCTTTCCCAGACCGGAATCAAGCATCCAAGGACCGGTTTCTGGCTATCAGCCTTCATCAGCCTGGATAGCTTGACTCCAGTGGTGTGGAGAGCCTGGGACTCAAGTCTGAGCATTCCCAGCCCACTCGGGGTGAAAATTGCAAAAAACACAGTTGATGTACAGAATGTAGAACCATGTCATACATTCACCCCAGTACAATGATCTGGGCCTAAATCCATCGTTTTTTTGCACTCCACACCACCCTGGGTTAGACACTGGCTATATGCAAATCAGCTCTGACCCTGTGCCTCATGGGAACAGTCTAGTCCGAACTACCAAGCCATGTCTTTCCCAGACCGGAATCAAGCATCCAAGGACCGGTTTCTGGCTATCAGCCTTCATCAGCCTGGATAGCATGACTCCAGTGGTGTGGAGAGCCTGGGACTCACGTCTGTGCATACCCAGCCCACTCGGGGTGAAAATTGCAAAAAACACAGTTGATGGACAGAATGTAGAACAATGTCATACATTCACCCCAGTACAAGGATCTGGGCCTAAATCCATTGTTTCTTTTGTTGCACCCCACACCACCCTGGGTTAGACACTGGCTATATGCAAATCAGCTCTGACCCTGTGCCTCATGGGAACAGTCCAGTCCGAACTACCAAGCCATTCCTTTCCCAGACCGGAATCAAGCATCCAAGGACCGGTTTCTGGCTATCAGCCTTCATCAGCCTGGATAGCTTGACTCCAGTGGTGTGGAGAGCCTGGGACTCAAGTCTGAGCATACCCAGCCCACTCGGGGTGAAAATTGCAAAAAACACAGTTGATGGACAGAATGTAGAACAATGTCATAAATTCACCCCAGTACAAGGATCTGGGCCTAAATCCATCATTTTTTTGCACTCCACACCACCCTGGGTTAGACACTGGCTATATGCAAATCAGCTCTGACCCTGTGCCTCATGGGAACACTCCAGTCCGAACTACCAAGCCATGTCTTTCCCAGATGGGAATCAAGCATCCAAGGACCGGTTTCTGGCTATCAGCCTTCATCAGCCTGGATAGCTTGACTCCAGTGGTGTGGAGAGCCTGGGACTCACGTCTGAGCATACCCAGCCCACTCGGGGTGAAAATTGTAAAAAACACAGTTGATGGACAGAATGTAGAACAATGTCATACATTCACCCCAGTACAAGGATCTGGGCCTAAATCCATAGGTTTTTTTTTTGCACTCCACACCACCCTGGGTTAGACACTGGCTATATGCAAATCAGCTCTGACCCTGTGCCTCATGGGAACAGTCCAGTCCGAACTACCAAGCCATGTCTTTCCCAGACCGGAATCAAGCATCCAAGGACCGGTTTCTGGCTATCAGCCTTCATCAGCCTGGATAGCTTGACTCCAGTGGTGTGGAGAGCCTGGGACTCACGTCTGAGCATACCCAGCCCACTTGGGGTGAAAATTGCAAAAAACACAGTTGATGGACAGAATGTAGAACAATGTCATACATTCACCCCAGTAGAAGGATCTGGGCCTAAATCCATCGGTTTTTTTGCATTCCACACCACCCTGGGTTAGACACTGGCTATATGCAAATCAGCTCTGACCCTGTGCCTCATGGGAACAGTCTAGTCCGAACTACCAAGCCATGTCTTTCCCAGACCGGAATCAAGCATCCAAGGACCGGTTTCTGGCTATCAGCCTTCATCAGCCTGGATAGCATGACTCCAGTGGTGTGGAGAGCCTGGGACTCACGTCTGAGCATACCCAGCCCACTCGGGGTGAAAATTGCAAAAAACACAGTTGATGGACAGAATGTAGAACAATGTCATACATTCACCCCAGTACAAGGATCTGGTCCTAAATCCATCGTTTTTTTTGTTGCACCCCACACCACCCTGGGTTAGACACTGGCTATATGCAAATCAGCTCTGACCCTGTGCCTCATGGGAACAGTCCAGTCCGAACTACCAAGCCATTCCTTTCCCAGACCGGAATCAAGCATCCAAGGACCGGTTTCTGGCTATCAGCCTTCATCAGCCTGGATAGCTTGACTCCAGTGGTGTGGAGAGCCTGGGACTCAAGTCTGAGCATACCCAGCCCACTCGGGGTGAAAATTGCAAAAAACACAGTTGATGGACAGAATGTAGAACAATGTCATACATTCACCCCAGTACAAGGATCTGGGCCTAAATCCATCATTTTTTTGCACTCCACACCACCCTGGGTTAGACACTGGCTATATGCAAATCAGCTCTGACCCTGTGCCTCATGGGAACACTCCAGTCCGAACTACCAAGCCATGTCTTTCCCAGATGGGAATCAAGCATCCAAGGACCGGTTTCTGGCTATCAGCCTTCATCAGCCTGGATAGCTTGACTCCAGTGGTGTGGAGAGCCTGGGACTCACGTCTGAGCATACCCAGCCCACTCGGGGTGAAAATTGTAAAAAACACAGTTGATGGACAGAATGTAGAACAATGTCATACATTCACCCCAGTACAAGGATCTGGGCCTAAATCCATCGTTTTTTTTTTTGCACTCCACACCACCCTGGGTTAGACACTGGCTATATGCAAAACAGCTCTGACCCTGTGCCTCATGGGAACAGTCCAGTCCGAACTACCAAGCCATGTCTTTCCCAGACCGGAATCAAGCATCCAAGGACCGGTTTCTGGCTATCAGCCTTCATCAGCCTGGATAGCTTGACTCCAGTGGTGTGGAGAGCCTGGAACTCACGTCTGAGCATACCCAGCCCACTTGGGGTGAAAATTGCAAAAAACACCGTTGATGGACAGAATGTAGAACAATGTCATACATTCACCCCAGTAGAAGGATCTGGGCCTAAATCCATCGTTTTTTTTGCATTCCACACCACCCTGGGTTAGACACTGGCTATATGCAAATCAGCTCTGACCCTGTGCCTCATGGGAACAGTCCAGTCCGAACTACCAAGCCATGTCTTTCCCAGACCGGAATCAAGCATCTAAGGACCGGTTTCTGGCTATCAGCCTTCATCAGCCTGGATAGCTGACTCCAGTGGTGTGGAGAGCCTGGGACTCAAGTCTGAGCATACCCAGCCCACTCGGGGTGAAAATTGCAAAAAACACAGTTGATGGACAGAATGTAGAACAATGTCATACATTTACCCCAGTACAAGGATCTGGGCCTAAATCCATCGATTTTTTTGCACTCCACACCACCCTGGGTTAGACACTGGCTATATGCAAATCAGCTCTGACCCTGTGCCTCATGGGAACAGTCCAGTCCGAACTACCAAGCCATGTCTTTCCCAGACCGGAATCAAGCATCCAAGGACCGGTTTCTGGCTATCAGCCTTCATCAGCCTGGATAGCTTGACTCCAGTGGTGTGGAGAGCCTGGGACTCACGTCTGAGCATACCCAGCCCACTTGGGGTGAAAATTGCAAAAAACACAGTTGATGGACAGAATGTAGAACAATGTCATACATTCACCCCAGTAGAAGGATCTGGGCCTAAATCCATCGTTTTTTTTGCATTCCACACCACCCTGGGTTAGACACTGGCTATATGCAAATCAGCTCTGACCCTGTGCCTCATGGGAACAGTCTAGTCCGAACTACCAAGCCATGTCTTTCCCAGACCGGAATCAAGCATCCAAGGACCGGTTTCTGGCTATCAGCCTTCATCAGCCTGGATAGCATGACTCCAGTGGTGTGGAGAGCCTGGGACTCACGTCTGAGCATACCCAGCCCACTCGGGGTGAAAATTGCAAAAAACACAGTTGATGGACAGAATGTAGAACAATGTCATACATTCACCCCAGTACAAGGATCTGGTCCTAAATCCATCGTTTTTTTTGTTGCACCCCACACCACCCTGGGTTAGACACTGGCTATATGCAAATCAGCTCTGACCCTGTGCCTCATGGGAACAGTCCAGTCCGAACTACCAAGCCATTCCTTTCCCAGACCGGAATCAAGCATCCAAGGACCGGTTTCTGGCTATCAGCCTTCATCAGCCTGGATAGCTTGACTCCAGTGGTGTGGAGAGCCTGGGACTCAAGTCTGAGCATACCCAGCCCACTCGGGGTGAAAATTGCAAAAAACACAGTTGATGGACAGAATGTAGAACAATGTCATACATTCACCCCAGTACAAGGATCTGGGCCTAAATCCATCATTTTTTTGCACTCCACACCACCCTGGGTTAGACACTGGCTATATGCAAATCAGCTCTGACCCTGTGCCTCATGGGAACACTCCAGTCCGAACTACCAAGCCATGTCTTTCCCAGATGGGAATCAAGCATCCAAGGACCGGTTTCTGGCTATCAGCCTTCATCAGCCTGGATAGCTTGACTCCAGTGGTGTGGAGAGCCTGGGACTCACGTCTGAGCATACCCAGCCCACTCGGGGTGAAAATTGTAAAAAACACAGTTGATGGACAGAATGTAGAACAATGTCATACATTCACCCCAGTACAAGGATCTGGGCCTAAATCCATCGTTTTTTTTTTTGCACTCCACACCACCCTGGGTTAGACACTGGCTATATGCAAAACAGCTCTGACCCTGTGCCTCATGGGAACAGTCCAGTCCGAACTACCAAGCCATGTCTTTCCCAGACCGGAATCAAGCATCCAAGGACCGGTTTCTGGCTATCAGCCTTCATCAGCCTGGATAGCTTGACTCCAGTGGTGTGGAGAGCCTGGAACTCACGTCTGAGCATACCCAGCCCACTTGGGGTGAAAATTGCAAAAAACACCGTTGATGGACAGAATGTAGAACAATGTCATACATTCACCCCAGTAGAAGGATCTGGGCCTAAATCCATCGTTTTTTTTGCATTCCACACCACCCTGGGTTAGACACTGGCTATATGCAAATCAGCTCTGACCCTGTGCCTCATGGGAACAGTCCAGTCCGAACTACCAAGCCATGTCTTTCCCAGACCGGAATCAAGCATCTAAGGACCGGTTTCTGGCTATCAGCCTTCATCAGCCTGGATAGCTGACTCCAGTGGTGTGGAGAGCCTGGGACTCAAGTCTGAGCATACCCAGCCCACTCGGGGTGAAAATTGCAAAAAACACAGTTGATGGACAGAATGTAGAACAATGTCATACATTTACCCCAGTACAAGGATCTGGGCCTAAATCCATCGATTTCTTTGCACTCCACACCACCCTGGGTTAGACACTGGCTATATGCAAATCAGCTCTGACCCTGTGCCTCATGGGAACAGTCCAGTCCGAACTACCAAGCCATGTCTTTCCCAGACCGGAATCAAGCATCCAAGGACCGGTTTCTGGCTATCAGCCTTCATCAGCCTGGATAGCATGACTCCAGTGGTGTGGAGAGCCTGGGACTCACGTCTGAGCATACCCAGCCCACTCGGGGTGAAAATTGCAAAAAACACCGTTGATGGACAGAATGTAGAACAATGTCATACATTCACCCCAGTACAAGGAGCTGGGCCTAAATCCATCGTTTTTTTTTTTGCACCCCACACCACCCTGGGTTAGACACTGGCTATATGCAAATCAGCTCTGACCCTGTGCCTCATGGGAACAGTCCAGTCCGAACTACCAAGCCATGTCTTTCCGAGACCGGAATCAAGCATCCAAGGACCGGTTTCTGGCTATCAGCCTTCATCAGCCTGGATAGCTTGACTCCAGTGGTGTGGAGAGCCTGGGACTCAAGTCTGAGCATACCCAGCCCACTCGGGGTGAAAATTGCAAAAAACACAGTTGATGGACAGAATGTAGAACAATGTCATACATTCACCCCAGTACAAGGATCTGGGCCTAAATCCATCGTTTTTTTGCACTCCACACCACCCTGGGTTAGGCACTGGCTATATGCAAATCAGCTCTGACCCTGTGCCTCATGGGAACAGTCCAGTCCGAACTACCAAGCCATGTCTTTCCCAGATGGGAATCAAGCATCCAAGGACCGGTTTCTGGCTATCAGCCTTCATCAGCCTGGATAGCTTGACTCCAGTGGTGTGGAGAGCCTGGGACTCACGTCCGAGCATACCCAGCCCACTTGGGGTGAAAATTGCAAAAAACACAGTTGATGGACAGAATGTAGAACAATGTCATACATTCACCCCAGTACAAGGATCTGGGACTAAATCCATTGTTTTTTTGCACTCCACACCACCCTGGGTTAGACACTGGCTATATGCAAATCAGCTCTGACCCTGTGCCTCATGGGAACAGTCCAGTCCGAACTACCAAGCCATGTCTTTCCCAGACCGGAATCAAGCATCCAAGGACCGGTTTCTGGCTATCAGCCTTCATCAGCCTGGATAGCATGACTCCAGTGGTGTGGAGAGCCTGGGACTCACGTCTGAGCATACCCAGCCCACTCGGGGTGAAAATTGTAAAAAACACAGTTGATGGACAGAATGTAGAACAATGTCATACATTCACCCCAGTACAAGGATCTGGGCCTAAATCCATCGGTTTTTTTTTTGCACTCCACACCACCCTGGGTTAGACACTGGCTATATGCAAATCAGCTCTGACCCTGTCCCTCATGGGAACAGTCCAGTCCGAACTACCAAGCCATGTCTTTCCCAGACCGGAATCAAGCATCCAAGGACCGGTTTCTGGCTATCAGCCTTTATCAGCCTGGATAGCTTGACTCCAGTGGTGTGGAGAGCCTGGGACTCAAGTCCGAGCATACCCAGCCCACTCGGGGTGAAAATTGAAAAAAACACAGTTGATGGACAGAATGTAGAACAATGTCATACATTCACCCCAGTACAAGGATCTGGGCCTAAATCCATCGTTTTTGTGCACTCCACACCACCCTGGGTTAGACACTGGCTATATGCAAATCAGCTCTGACCCTGTGCCTCATGGGAACAGTCTAGTCCGAACTACCAAGCCATGTCTTTCCCAGACCGGAATAAAGCATCCAAGGACCGGTTTCTGGCTATCAGCCTTCATCATCCTGGATAGCATGACTCCAGTGGTGTGGAGAGCCTAGGACTCACGTCTGAGCATACCCAGCCCACTCGGGGTGAAAATTGCAAAAAACACAGTTGATGGACAGAATGTAGAACAATGTCATACATTCACCCCAGTACAAGGATCTGGGCCTAAATCCATCGTTTTTTTTTTGCACCACACACCACCCTGGGTTAGACACTGGCTATATGCAAATCAGTTCTGACCCTGTGGCTCATGGGAACAGTCCAGTCCGAACTACCAAGCCATGTCTTTCCTAGACCGGAATCAAGCATCCAAGGACCGGTTTCTGGCTATCAGCCTTCATCAGCCTGGATAGCTTGACTCCAGTGGTGTGGAGAGCCTGGAACTCACGTCTGAGCATACCCAGCCCACTCGGGGTGAAAATTGCAAAAAACACAGTTGATGGACAGAATGTAGAACAATGTCATACATTCACCCCAGTACAAGGATCTGGGCCTAAATCCATCATTTTTTTGCACTCCACACCACCCTGGGTTAGACACTGGCTATATGCAAATCAGCTCTGACCCTGTGCCTCATGGGAACAGTCCAGTCCGAACTACCAAGCCATGTCTTTCCCAGACCAGAATCAAGCATCCAAGGACCGGTTTCTGGCTATCAGCCTTCATCAGCCTGGATAGCTTGACTCCTCTGGTGTGGAGAGCCAGGGACTCACGTCTGAGCATACCCAGCCCACTCAAGGTGAAAATTGCAAAAAACACAGTTTATGGACAGAATGTAGAACAATGTCATACATTCACCCCAGTACAAGGATCTGGGCCTAAATCCATCGTTTTTTGCACTCCACACCACCCCGGGTTAGACACTGGCTATATGCAAATCAGTTCTGACCCTGTGCCTCATGGGAACAGTCCAGTCCGAACTACCAAGCCATGTCTTTCCAACACCGGAATCAAGCATCCAAGGACCGGTGTCTGGCTATCAGCCTTCATCAGCCTGGATAGCTTGACTCCAGTGGTGTGGAGAGCCTGGGACTCACGTCTGAGCATACCCAGCCCACTAGGGGTGAACATTGCAAAAAACACCGTTGATGGACAGAATGTAGAACAATGTCATACATTCACCCCAGTAGAAGGATCTGGGCCTAAATCCATCGTTTTTTTTGCATTCCACACCACCCTGGGTTAGACACTGGCTATATGCAAATCAGCTCTGACCCTGTGCCTCATGGGAACAGTCCAGTCCGAACTACCAAGCCATGTCTTTCCCAGACCGGAATCAAGCATTTAAGGACCGGTTTCTGGCTATCAGCCTTCATCAGCCTGGATAGCTTGACTCCAGTGGTGTGGAGAGCCTGGGACTCAAGTCTGAGCATACCCAGCCCACTCGGGGTGAAAATTGCAAAAAACACAGTTGATGGACAGAATGTAGAACAATGTCATACATTCACCCCAGTACAAGGATCTGGGACTAAATCCATTGTTTTTTTGCACTCCACACCACCCTGGGTTAGACACTGGCTATATGCAAATCAGCTCTGACCCTGTGCCTCATGGGAACAGTCCAGTCTGAACTACCAAGCCATGTCTTTCCCAGACCGGAATCAAGCATCCAAGGACCGGTTTCTGGCTATCAGCCTTCATCAGCCTGGATAGCATGACTCCAGTGGTGTGGAGAGCCTGGGACTCACGTCTGAGCATACCCAGCCCACTCGGGGTGAAAATTGTAAAAAACACAGTTGATGGACAGAATGTAGAACAATGTCATACATTCACCCCAGTACAAGGATCTGGGCCTAAATCCATCGGTTTTTTTTTTTGCACTCCACACCACCCTGGGTTAGACACTGGCTATATGCAAATCAGCTCTGACCCTGTGCCTCATGGGAACAGTCCAGTCCGAACTACCAAGCCATGTCTTTCCCAGACCGGAATCAAGCATCCAAGGACCGGTTTCTGGCTATCAGCCTTTATCAGCCTGGATAGCTTGACTCCAGTGGTGTGGAGAGCCTGGGACTCAAGTCCGAGCATACCCAGCCCACTCGGGGTGAAAATTGAAAAAAACACAGTTGATGGACAGAATGTAGAACAATGTCATACATTCACCCCAGTACAAGGATCTGGGCCTAAATCCATCGTTTTTGTGCACTCCACACCACCCTGGGTTAGACACTGGCTATATGCAAATCAGCTCTGACCCTGTGCCTCATGGGAACAGTCTAGTCCGAACTACCAAGCCATGTCTTTCCCAGACCGGAATAAAGCATCCAAGGACCGGTTTCTGGCTATCAGCCTTCATCATCCTGGATAGCATGACTCCAGTGGTGTGGAGAGCCTAGGACTCACGTCTGAGCATACCCAGCCCACTCGGGGTGAAAATTGCAAAAAACACAGTTGATGGACAGAATGTAGAACAATGTCATACATTCACCCCAGTACAAGGATCTGGGCCTAAATCCTTCGTTTTTTTTTTGCACCACACACCACCCTGGGTTAGACACTGGCTATATGCAAATCAGTTCTGATCCTGTGCCTCATGGGAACAGTCCAGTCCGAACTACCAAGCCATATCTTTCCTAGACCGGAATCAAGCATCCAAGGACCGGTTTCTGGCTATCAGCCTTCATCAGCCTGGATAGCTTGACTCCAGTGGTGTGGAGAGCCTGGGACTCACGTCTGAGCATACCCAGCCCACTCGGGGTGAAAATTGCAAAAAACACAGTTGATGGACAGAATGTAGAACAATGTCATACATTCACCCCAGTACAAGGATCTGGGCCTAAATCCATCATTTTTTTGCACTCCACACCACCCTGGGTTAGACACTGGCTATATGCAAATCAGCTCTGACCCTGTGCCTCATGGGAACAGTCCAGTCCGAACTACCAAGCCATGTCTTTCCCAGACCGGAATCAAGCATCCAAGGACCGGTTTCTGGCTATCAGCCTTCATCAGCCTGGATAGCTTGACTCCAGTGGTGTGGAGAGCCAGGGACTCACGTCTGAGCATACCCAGCCCACTCAAGGTGAAAATTGCAAAAAACACAGTTTATGGACAGAATGTAGAACAATGTCATACATTCACCCCAGTACAAGGATCTGGGCCTAAATCCATCGTTTTTTGCACTCCACACCACCCCGGGTTAGACACTGGCTATATGCAAATCAGTTCTGACCCTGTGCCTCATGGGAACAGTCCAGTCCGAACTACCAAGCCATGTCTTTCCCACACCGGAATCAAGCATCCAAGGACCGGTGTCTGGCTATCAGCCTTCATCAGCCTGGATAGCTTGACTCCAGTGGTGTGGAGAGCCTGGGACTCACGTCTGAGCATACCCAGCCCACTAGGGGTGAACATTGCAAAAAACACCGTTGATGGACAGAATGTAGAACAATGTCATACATTCACCCCAGTAGAAGGATCTGGGCCTAAATCCATCGTTTTTTTTGCATTCCACACCACCCTGGGTTAGACACTGGCTATATGCAAATCAGCTCTGACCCTGTGCCTCATGGGAACAGTCCAGTCCGAACTACCAAGCCATGTCTTTCCCAGACCGGAATCAAGCATTTAAGGACCGGTTTCTGGCTATCAGCCTTCATCAGCCTGGATAGCTTGACTCCAGTGGTGTGGAGAGCCTGGGACTCAAGTCTGAGCATACCCAGCCCACTCGGGGTGAAAATTGCAAAAAACACAGTTGATGGACAGAATGTAGAACAATGTCATACATTCACCCCAGTACAAGGATCTGGGCCTAAATCCATCTTTTTTTGCACTCCACACCACCCTGGGTTAGACACTGGCTATATGCAAATCAGCTCTGACCCTGTGCCTCATGGGAACAGTCCAGTCCGAACTACCAAGCCATGTCTTTCCCAGACCGTAATCAAGCATCCAAGGACCGGTTTCTGGCTATCAGCCTTCATCAGCCTGGAGAGCTTGGCTCCAGTGGTGTGGAGAGCCTGGGACTCACGTCTGAGCATAACCAGGCCACTCGGGGTGAAAATTGCAAAAAACACAGTTGATGGACAGAATGTAGAACAATGTCATACATTCACCCCAGTACAAGGATCTGGGCCTAAATCCATCGTTTTTTTGCACTCCACACCACCCTGGGTTAGACACTGGCTATATGCAAATCAGCTCTGACCCTGTGCCTCATGGGAACAGTCTAGTCCGAACTACCAAGCCACGTCTTTCCCAGACCGGAATCAAGCATCCAAGGACCGGTTTCTGGCTATCAGCCTTCATCAGCCTGGATAGCTTGACTCCAGTGGTGTGGAGAGTCCAGGACTCACCTCTGAGCATACCCAGCCCACTCAAGGTGAAAATTGCAAAAAACACAGTTTATGGACAGAATGTAGAACAATGTCATACATTCACCCCAGTACAAGGATCTGGGCCTAAATCCATCGTTTTTTTGCACTCCACACCACCCCGGGTTAGACACTGGCTATATGCAAATCAGTTCTGACCCTGTGCCTCATGGGAACAGTCCAGTCCGAACTACCAAGCCATGTCTTTCCCAGACCGGAATCAAGCATCCAAGGACCGGTTTCTGGCTATCAGCCTTCATCAGCCTGGATAGCTTGACTCCAGTGGTGTGGAGAGCCTGGGACTCACGTCTAAACATACCCAGGCCACTCGGGGTGAAAATTGCAAAAAACACAGTTGATGGACAGAATGTAGAACAATGTCATACATTCACCCCAGTACAAGGATCTGGGCCTATATCCATAGTTTTTTTGCACTCCAAACCACCCTGGGTTAGACACTGGCTATATGCAAATCAGCTCTGACCCTGTGCCTCATGGGAACAGTCTAGTCCGAACTACCAAGCCATGTCTTTTCCAGACCGGAATCAAGCATCCAAGGACCGGTTTCTGGCTATCAGCCTGGATAGCATGACTCCAGTGGTGTGGAGAGCCTGGGACTCACGTCTGAGCATACCCAGCCCACTCGGGGTTAAAATTGCAAAAATCACAGTTGATGGACAGAATGTAGAACAATGTCATACATTCACCCCAGTACAAGGATCTGGGCCTAAATCCATCGTTTTTTGCACTCCACACCACCCTGGGTTAGACACTGGCTATATGCAAATCAGCTCTGACCCTGTACCTCATGGGAACAGTCCAGTCCGAACTACCAAGCCATGTCTTTCCCAGACCGTAATCAAGCATCCAAGGACCGGTTTCTGGCTATCAGCCTTCATCAGCCTGGAGAGCTTGGCTCCAGTGGTGTGGAGAGCCTGGGACTCACGTCTGAGCATAACCAGGCCACTCGGGGTGAAAATTTCAAAAAACACAGTTGATGGACAGAATGTAGAACAATGTCATACATTCACCCCAGTACAAGGATCTGGGCCTAAATCCGTCGTTTTTTTGCACTCCACACCACCCTGGGTTAGACACTGGCTATATGCAAATCAGCTCTGACCCTGTGCCTCATGGGAACAGTCTAGTCCGAACTACCAAGCCACGTCTTGCCCCACCGGAATCAAGCATCCAAGGACCGGTTTCTGGCTATCAGCCTTCATCAGCCTGGATAGCTTGACTCCAGTGGTGTGGAGAGCCTGGGACTCACGTCTGAGCATACCCAGCCCACTCAAGGTGAAAATTGCAAAAAACACAGTTTATGGACAGAATGTAGAACAATGTCATACATTCACCCCAGTACAAGGATCTGGGCCTAAATCCATCGTTTTTTTGCACTCCACACCACCCCGGGTTAGACACTGGCTATATGCAAATCAGTTCTGACCCTGTGCCTCATGGGAACAGTCCAGTCCGAACTACCAAGCCATGTCTTTCCCAGACCGGAATCAAGCATCCAAGGACCGGTTTCTGGCTATCAGCCTTCATCATCCTGGATAGCTTGACTCCAGTGGTGTGGAGAGCCTGGGACTCACGTCTAAACATACCCAGGCCACTCGGGGTGAAAATTGCAAAAAACACAGTTGATGGACAGAATGTAGAACAATGTCATACATTCACCCCAGTACAAGGATCTGGGCCTATATCCATAGTTTTTTTGCACTCCACACCACCCTGGGTTAGACACTGGCTATATGCAAATCAGCTCTGACCCTGTGCCTCATGGGAACAGTCTAGTCCGAACTACCAAGCCATGTCTTTCACAGACCGAAATCAAGCATCCAAGGACCGGTTTCTGGCTATCAGCCTTCATCAGCCTGGATAGCATGACTCCAGTGGTGTGGAGAGCCTGGGACTCACGTCTGAGCATACCCCGCCCACTCGGGGTTAAAATTGCAAAAAACACAGTTGATGGACAGAATGTAGAACAATGTCATACATTCACCCCAGTACAAGGATCTGGGCCTAAATCCATCATTTTTTTGCACTCCACACCACCCTGGGTTAGACACTGGCTATATGCAAATCAGCTCTGACCCTGTGCCTCATGGGAACAGTCCAGTCGGAACTACCAAGCCATGTCTTTCCCAGACCGGAATCAAGCATCCAAGGACCGGTTTCTGGCTATCAGCATTCATCAGCCTGGATAGCTTGACTCCAGTGGTGTGGAGAGCCAGGGACTCACGTCTGAGCATACCCAGCCCACTCAAGGTGAAAATTGCAAAAAACACAGTTTATGGACAGAATGTAGAACAATGTCATACATTCACCCCAGTACAAGGATCTGGGCCTAAATCCATCGTTTTTTTGCACTCCACACCACCCCGGGTTAGACAGTGGCTATATGCAAATCAGTTCTGACCCTGTGCCTCATGGGAACAGTCCAGTCCGAACTACCAAGCCATGTATTTCCCACACCGGAATCAAGCATCCAAGGACCGGTGTCTGGCTATCAGCCTTGATCAGCCTGGAGAGCTTGGCTCCAGTGGTGTGGAGAGCCTGGGACTCACGTCTGAGCATAACCAGGCCACTCGGGGTGAAAATTTCAAAAAACACAGTTGATGGACAGAATGTAGAACAATGTCATACATTCACCCCAGTACAAGGATCTGGGCCTAAATCCGTCGTTTTTTTGCACTCCACACCACCCTGGGTTAGACACTGGCTATATGCAAATCAGCTCTGACCCTGTGCCTCATGGGAACAGTCTAGTCCGAACTACCAAGCCACGTCTTGCCCCACCGGAATCAAGCATCCAAGGACCGGTTTCTGGCTATCAGCCTTCATCAGCCTGGATAGCTTGACTCCAGTGGTGTGGAGAGCCTGGGACTCACGTCTGAGCATACCCAGCCCACTCAAGGTGAAAATTGCAAAAAACACAGTTTATGGACAGAATGTAGAACAATGTCATACATTCACCCCAGTACAAGGATCTGGGCCTAAATCCATCGTTTTTTTGCACTCCACACCACCCCGGGTTAGACACTGGCTATATGCAAATCAGTTCTGACCCTGTGCCTCATGGGAACAGTCCAGTCCGAACTACCAAGCCATGTCTTTCCCAGACCGGAATCAAGCATCCAAGGACCGGTTTCTGGCTATCAGCCTTCATCATCCTGGATAGCTTGACTCCAGTGGTGTGGAGAGCCTGGGACTCACGTCTAAACATACCCAGGCCACTCGGGGTGAAAATTGCAAAAAACACAGTTGATGGACAGAATGTAGAACAATGTCATACATTCACCCCAGTACAAGGATCTGGGCCTATATCCATAGTGTTTTTGCACTCCACACCACCCTGGGTTAGACACTGGCTATATGCAAATCAGCTCTGACCCTGTGCCTCATGGGAACAGTCTAGTCCGAACTACCAAGCCATGTCTTTCACAGACCGAAATCAAGCATCCAAGGACCGGTTTCTGGCTATCAGCCTTCATCAGCCTGGATAGCATGACTCCAGTGGTGTGGAGAGCCTGGGACTCACGTCTGAGCATACCCCGCCCACTCGGGGTTAAAATTGCAAAAAACACAGTTGATGGACAGAATGTAGAACAATGTCATACATTCACCCCAGTACAAGGATCTGGGCCTAAATCCATCATTTTTTTGCACTCCACACCACCCTGGGTTAGACACTGGCTATATGCAAATCAGCTCTGACCCTGTGCCTCATGGGAACAGTCCAGTCCGAACTACCAAGCCATGTCTTTCCCAGACCGGAATCAAGCATCCAAGGACCGGTTTCTGGCTATCAGCATTCATCAGCCTGGATAGCTTGACTCCAGTGGTGTGGAGAGCCAGGGACTCACGTCTGAGCATACCCAGCCCACTCAAGGTGAAAATTGCAAAAAACACAGTTTATGGACAGAATGTAGAACAATGTCATACATTCACCCCAGTACAAGGATCTGGGCCTAAATCCATCGTTTTTTTGCACTCCACACCACCCCGGGTTAGACAGTGGCTATATGCAAATCAGTTCTGACCCTGTGCCTCATGGGAACAGTCCAGTCCGAACTACCAAGCCATGTATTTCCCACACCGGAATCAAGCATCCAAGGACCGGTGTCTGGCTATCAGCCTTGATCAGCCTGGATAGCTTGACTCCAGTGGTGTGGAGAGCCTGGGACTCACGTCTGAGCATACCCAGGCCACTCGGGGTGAAAATTGCAAAAAACACAGTTGATGGACAGAATGTAGAACAATGTCATACATTCACCCCAGTACAAGGATCTGGGCCTATATCCATCGTTTTATTTGCACTCCACACCACCCTGGGTTAGACACTGGCTATATGCAAATCAGCTCTGACCCTGTGCCTCATGGGAACAGTCTAGTCCGAACTACCAAGCCATGTCTTTCCCAGACCAGAATCAAGCATCCAAGGACCGGTTTCTGGCTATCAGCCTTCATCAGCCTGGATAGCATGACTCCAGTGGTGTGAAGAGCCTGGGACTCACGTCTGAGCATACCGAGCCCACTCGGGGTGAAAATTGCAAAAAACACAGTTGATGGACAGAATGTAGAACAATGTCATACATTCACCCCAGTACAAGGATCTGGGCCTAAATCCATCGTTTTTTTTTTGCACCCCACACCACCCTGGGTTAGACACTGGCTATATGCAAAACAGCTCTGACCCTGTGCCTCATGGGAACAGTCCAGTCCGAACTACCAAGCCATGTCTTTCCCAGACCGGAATCAAGCATCCAAGGACCGGTTTCTGGCTATCAGCCTTCATCAGCCTGGATAGCTTGACTCCAGTGGTGTGGAGAGCCTGGAACTCACGTCTGAGCATACCCAGCCCACTTGGGGTGAAAATTGCAAAAAACACCGTTGATGGACAGAATGTAGAACAATGTCATACATTCACCCCAGTAGAAGGATCTGGGCCTAAATCCATCGTTTTTTTTGCATTCCACACCACCCTGGGTTAGACACTGGCTATATGCAAATCAGCTCTGACCCTGTGCCTCATGGGAACAGTCCAGTCCGAACTACCAAGCCATGTCTTTCCCAGACCGGAATCAAGCATCCAAGGACCGGTTTCTGGCTATCAGCCTTCATCAGCCTGGATAGCATGACTCCAGTGGTGTGGAGAGCCTGGGACTCACGTCTGAGCATACCCAGCCCACTCGGGGTGAAAATTGCAAAAAACACCGTTGATGGACAGAATGTAGAACAATGTCATACATTCACCCCAGTACAAGGAGCTGGGCCTAAATCCATCGTTTTTTTTTTTGCACCCCACACCACCCTGGGTTAGACACTGGCTATATGCAAATCAGCTCTGACCCTGTGCCTCATGGGAACAGTCCAGTCCGAACTACCAAGCCATGTCTTTCCGAGACCGGAATCAAGCATCCAAGGACCGGTTTCTGGCTATCAGCCTTCATCAGCCTGGATAGCTTGACTCCAGTGGTGTGGAGAGCCTGGGACTCAAGTCTGAGCATACCCAGCCCACTCGGGGTGAAAATTGCAAAAAACACAGTTGGTGGACAGAATGTAGAACAATGTCATACATTCACCCCAGTACAAGGATCTGGGCCTAAATCCATCGTTTTTTTGCACTCCACACCACCCTGGGTTAGGCACTGGCTATATGCAAATCAGCTCTGACCCTGTGCCTCATGGGAACAGTCCAGTCCGAACTACCAAGCCATGTCTTTCCCAGATGGGAATCAAGCATCCAAGGACCGGTTTCTGGCTATCAGCCTTCATCAGCCTGGATAGCTTGACTCCAGTGGTGTGGAGAGCCTGGGACTCACGTCCGAGCATACCCAGCCCACTTGGGGTGAAAATTGCAAAAAACACAGTTGATGGACAGAATGTAGAACAATGTCATACATTCACCCCAGTACAAGGATCTGGGACTAAATCCATTGTTTTTTTGCGCTCCACACCACCCTGGGTTAGACACTGGCTATATGCAAATCAGCTCTGACCCTGTGCCTCATGGGAACAGTCCAGTCCGAACTACCAAGCCATGTCTTTCCCAGACCGGAATCAAGCATCCAAGGACCGGTTTCTGGCTATCAGCCTTCATCAGCCTGGATAGCATGACTCCAGTGGTGTGGAGAGCCTGGGACTCACGTCTGAGCATACCCAGCCCACTCGGGGTGAAAATTGTAAAAAACACAGTTGATGGACAAAATGTAGAACAATGTCATACATTCACCCCAGTACAAGGATCTGGGCCTAAATCCATCGTTTTTTTTTTTGCACTCCACACCACCCTGGGTTAGACACTGGCTATATGCAAATCAGCTCTGACCCTGTGCCTCATGGGAACAGTCCAGTCCGAACTACCAAGCCATGTCTTTCCCAGACCGGAATCAAGCATCCAAGGACCGGTTTCTGGCTATCAGCCTTTATCAGCCTGGATAGCTTGACTCCAGTGGTGTGGAGAGCCTGGGACTCAAGTCCGAGCATACCCAGCCCACTCGGGGTGAAAATTGAAAAAAACACAGTTGATGGACAGAATGTAGAACAATGTCATACATTCACCCCAGTACAAGGATCTGGGCCTAAATCCATCGTTTTTTTGCACTCCACACCACCCTGGGTTAGACACTGGCTATATGCAAATCAGCTCTGACCCTGTGCCTCATGGGAACAGTCCAGTCCGAACTACCAAGCCATGTCTTTCCCAGACCGGAATCAAGCATCCAAGGACCGGTTTCTGGCTATCAGCCTTCATCAGCCTGGAGAGCTTGACTCCAGTGGTGTGGAGAGCCTGGGACTCACGTCTGAGCATACCCAGGCCACTCGGGGGGAAAATTGCAAAAAAAACAGTTGATGGACAGAATGTAGAACAATGTCATACATTCACCCCAGTACAAGGATCTGGGCCTAAATCCATCGTTTTTTTTTTTTGCACCCCACACCACCCTGGGTTAGACACTGGCTATATGCAAATCAGCTCTGAACCTGTGCCTCATGGGAACAGTCCAGTCCGAACTACCAAGCCATGTCTTTCCCAGACCGGAATCAAGCATCCAAGGACCGGTTTCTGGCTATCAGCCTTCATCAGCCTGGATAGCTTGACTCCAGTGGTGTGGAGAGCCTGGGACTCAAGTCCGAGCATACCCAGCCCACTCGGGGTGAAAATTGCAAAAAACACAGTTGATGGACAGAATGTAGAACAATGTCATACATTCACCCCAGTACAAGGATCTGGGCCTAAATCCATCGTTTTTTTTTTTTGCACTCCACACCACCCTGGGTTAGACACTGGCTATATGCAAATCAGCTCTGACCCTGTGCCTCATGGGAACGGTCCAGTCCGAACTACCAAGCCATGTCTTTCCCAGACCGGAATCAAGCATCCAAGGACCGGTTTCTGGCTATCAGCCTTTATCAGCCTGGATAGCTTGACTCCAGTGGTGTGGAGAGCCTGGGACTCAAGTCCGAGCATACCCAGCCCACTCGGGGTGAAAATTGAAAAAAACACAGTTGATGGACAGAATGTAGAACAATGTCATACATTCACCCCAGTACAAGGATCTGGGCCTAAATCCATCGTTTTTGTGCACTCCACACCACCCTGGGTTAGACACTGGCTATATGCAAATCAGCTCTGACCCTGTGCCTCATGGGAACAGTCTAGTCCGAACTACCAAGCCATGTCTTTCCCAGACCGGAATAAAGCATCCAAGGACCGGTTTCTGGCTATCAGCCTTCATCATCCTGGATAGCATGACTCCAGTGGTGTGGAGAGCCTAGGACTCACGTCTGAGCATAGCCAGCCCACTCGGGGTGAAAATTGCAAAAAACACAGTTGATGGACAGAATGTAGAACAATGTCATACATTCACCCCAGTACAAGGATCTGGGCCTAAATCCATCGTTTTTTTTGCATTCCACACCACCCTGGGTTAGACACTGGCTATATGCAAATCAGCTCTGACCCTGTGCCTCATGGGAACAGTCCAGTCCGAACTACCAAGCCATGTCTTTCCCAGACCGGAATCAAGCATCTAAGGACCGGTTTCTGGCTATCAGCCTTCATCAGCCTGGATAGCTTGACTCCAGTGGTGTGGAGAGCCTGGGACTCAAGTCTGAGCATACCCAGCCCACTCGGGGTGAAAATTGCAAAAAACACAGTTGATGGACAGAATGTAGAACAATGTCATACATTCACCCCAGTACAAGGATCTGGGCCTAAATCCATCGTTTTTTTGCACTCCACACCACCCTGGGTTAGACACTGGCTATATGCAAATCAGCTCTGACCCTGTGCCTCATGGGAACAGTCCAGTCCGAACTACCAAGCCATGTCTTTCCCAGACCGGAATCAAGCATCCAAGGACCGGTTTCTGGCTATCAGCCTTCATCAGCCTGGAGAGCTTGACTCCAGTGGTGTGGAGAGCCTGGGACTCACGTCTGAGCATACCCAGGCCACTCGGGGGGAAAATTGCAAAAAAAACAGTTGATGGACAGAATGTAGAACAATGTCATACATTCACCACAGTACAAGGATCTGGGCCTAAATCCATCGTTGTTTTGCACTCCACACCACCCTGGGTTAGACACTGGCTATATGCAAATCAGCTCTGACCCTGTGCCTCATGGGAACAGTCTAGTCCGAACTACCAAGCCATGTCTTTCCCAGACCGGAGTCAAGCATCCAAGGACCGGTTTCTGGCTATCAGCCTTCATCAGCCTGGATAGCATGACTCCAGTGGTGTGGATAGCCTGGGACTCACGTCTGAGCATACCCAGCCCACTCGGGGTGAAAATTGCAAAAAACACAGTTGATGGACAGAATGTAGAACAATGTCATACATTCACCCCAGTACAAGGATCTGGGCCTAAATCCATTGGTTTTTTTTTGCACCCCACACCACCCTGGGTTAGACACTGGCTATATGCAAATCAGCTCTGACCCTGTGCCTCATGGGAACAGTCCAGTCCGAACTACCAAGCCATGTCTTTCCCAGACCGGAATCAAGCATCCAAGGACCGGTTTCTGGCTATCAGCCTTCATCAGCCTGGAGAGCTTGACTCCAGTGGTGTGGATAGCCTGGGACTCACGTCTGAGCATACCCAGGCCACTCGGGGTGAAAATTGCAAAAAACACAGTTGATGGACAGAATGTAGAACAATGTCATACATTCACCCCAGTACAAGGATCTGGGCCTAAATCCATTGGTTTTTTTTTGCACCCCACACCATCCTGGGTTAGACACTGGCTATATGCAAATCAGCTCTGACCCTGTGCCTCATGGGAACAGTCCAGTCCGAACTACCAAGCCATGTCTTTCCCAGACCGGAATCAAGCATCCAAGGACCGGTTTCTGGCTATCAGCCTTCATCAGCCTGGATAGCTTGACTCCAGTGGTGTGGAGAGCCTGGGACTCAAGTCTGAGCATACCCAGCCCACTCTGGGTGAAAATTGCAAAAAACACAGTTGATGGACAGAATGTAGAACAATGTCATACATTCACCCCAGTACAAGGATCTGGGCCTAAATCCATCGGGTTTTTTTTTTGCACCCCACACCACCCTGGGTTAGACACTGGCTATATGCAAATCAGCTCTGAACCTGTGTCTCATGGGAACAGTCCAGTCCGAACTACCAAGCCATGTCTTTCCCAGACCGGAATCAAGCATCCAAGGACCGGTTTCTGGCTATCAGCCTTCATCAGCCTGGATAGCTTGACTCCAGTGGTGTGGAGAGCCTGGGACTCAAGTCTGAGCATACCCAGCCCACTCGGGGTGAAAATTGCAAAAAACACAGTTGATGGACAGAATGTAGAACAATGTCATACATTCACCCCAGTACAAGGATCTGGGCCTAAATCCATCGTTTTTTTGCACTCCACACCACCCTGGGTTAGACACTGGCTATATGCAAATCAGCTCTGACCCTGTTGCTCATGGGAACAGTCCAGTCCGAACTACCAAGCCATGTCTTTCCCAGACCGGAATCAAGCATCCAAGGACCGGTTTCTGGCTATCAGCCTTCATCAGCCTGGATAGCATGACTCCAGTGGTGTGGAGAGCCTGGGACTCACGTCTGAGCATACCCAGCCCACTCGGGGTGAAAATTGTAAAAAACACAGTTGATGGACAGAATGTAGAACAATGTCATACATTCACCCCAGTACAAGGATCTGGGCCTAAATCCATCGTTTTTTTTTTTTTGCACTCCACACCACCCTGGGTTTGACACTGGCTATATGCAAATCAGCTCTGACCCTGTGCCTCATGGGAACAGTCCAGTCCGAACTACCAAGGCATGTCTTTCCCAGACCGGAATCAAGCATCCAAGGACCGGTTTCTGGCTATCAGCCTTCATCAGCCTGGATAGCTTGACTCCAGTGGTGTGGAGAGCCTGGGACTCACGTCTGAGCATACCCAGCCCACTTGGTGTGAAAATTGCAAAAAACACAGTTGATGGACAGAATGTAGAACAATGTCATACATTCACCCCAGTACAAGGATCTGGGCCTAAATCCATCATTTTTTTGCACTCCACACCACCCTGGGTTAGACACTGGCTATATGCAAATCAGCTCTGACCCTGTGCCTCATGGGAACAGTCCAGTCCGAACTACCAAGCCATGTCTTTCCCAGACCGGAATCAAGCATCCAAGGACCGGTTTCTGGCTATCAGCCTTCATCAGCCTGGATAGCTTGACTCCAGTGGTGTGGAGAGCCTGGGACTCACGTCTGAGCATACCCAGGCCACTCGGGGTGAAAATTGCAAAAAACACAGTTGATGGACAGAATGTAGAACAATGTCATACATTCACCCCAGTACAAGGATCTGGGCCTATATCCATCGTTTCTTTTGCACTCCACACCACCCTGGGTTAGACACTGGCTGTATGCAAATCAGCTCTGACCCTGTGCCTCATGGGAACAGTCTAGTCCGAACTACCAAGCCATGTCTTTCCCAGACCGGAATCAAGCATCCAAGGACCGGTTTCTGGCTATCAGCCTTCATCAGCCTGGATAGCATGACTCCAGTGGTGTGAAGAGCCTGGGACTCACGTCTGAGCATACCCAGCCCACTCGGGGTGAAAATTGCAAAAAACACAGTTGATGGACAGAATGTAGAACAATGTCATACATTCACCCCAGTACAAGGATCTGGGCCTAAGTCCATCGTTTTTTTTTTTGCACACCACACCACCCTGGGTTAGACACTGGCTATATGCAAATCAGCTCTGACCCTGTGCCTCATGGGAACAGTCCAGTCCGAACTACCAAGCCATGTCTTTCCCAGACCGGAATCAAGCATCCACGGACCGGTTTCTGGCTATCAGCCTTCATCAGCCTGGATAGCTTGACTCCAGTGGTGTGGAGAGCCTGGGACTCACGTCTGAGCATACCCAGCCCACTTGGGGTGAAAATTGCAAAAAACACCGTTGATGGACAGAATGTAGAACAATGTCATACATTCACCCCAGTAGAAGGATCTGGGCCTAAATCCATCATTTTTTTTTGCATTCCACACCACCCTGGGTTAGACACTGGCTATATGCAAATCAGCTCTGACCCTGTGCCTCATGGGAACAGTCCAGTCCGAACTACCAAGCCATGTCTTTCCCAGATTGGAATCAAGCATCTAAGGACCGGTTTCTGGCTATCAGCCTTCATCAGCCTGGATAGCTTGACTCCAGTGGTGTGGAGAGCCTGGGACTCAAGTCTGAGCATACCCAGCCCACTCGGGGTGAAAATTGCAAAAAACACAGTTGATGGACAGAATGTAGAACAATGTCATACATTCACCCCAGTACAAGGATCTGGGCCTAAATCCATCGTTTTTTTGCACTCCACACCACCCTGGGTTAGACACTGGCTATATGCAAATCAGCTCTGACCCTGTGCCTCATGGGAACAGTCCAGTCCGAACTACCAAGCCATGTCTTTCCCAGACCGGAATCAAGCATCCAAGGACCGGTTTCTGGCTATCAGCCTTCATCAGCCTGGAGTGCTGGACTCCAGTGGTGTGGAGAGCCTGGGACTCACGTCTGAGCATAACCAGGCAACTCGGGGTGAAAATTGCAAAAAACACAGTTGATGGACAGAATGTAGAACAATGTCATACATTCACCCCAGTACAAGGATCTGGGCCTAAATCCATCGTTTTTTTGCACTCCACACCACCCTGGGTTAGACACTGGCTATATGCAAATCAGCTCTGACCCTGTGCCTCATGGGAACAGTCCAGTCCGAACTACCAAGCCATGTCTTTCCCAGACCGGAATCAAGCATCCAAGGACCGGTTTCTGGCTATCAGCCTTCATCAGCCTGGATAGCTTGACTCCAGTGGTGTGGAGAGCCTGGGACTCAAGTCTGAGCATGCCCAGCCCACTCGGGGTGAAAATTGCAAAAAACACAGTTGATGGACAGAATGTAGAACAATGTCATACATTCACCCCAGTACAAGGATCTGGGCCTAAATCCATCGTTTTTTTTTTTTGCACCCCACACCACCCTGGGTTAGACACTGGCTATATGCAAATCAGCTCTGACCCTGTGCCTCATGGGAACAGTCCAGTCCGAACTACCAAGCCATGTCTTTCCCAGACCGGAATCAAGCATCCAAGGACCGGTTTCTGGCTATCAGCCTTCATCAGCCTGGATAGCTTGACTCCAGTGGTGTGGAGAGCCTGGGACTCAAGTCTGAGCATTCCCAGCCCACTCGGGGTGAAAATTGCAAAAAACACAGTTGATGTACAGAATGTAGAACCATGTCATACATTCACCCCAGTACAATGATCTGGGCCTAAATCCATCGTTTTTTTGCACTCCACACCACCCTGGGTTAGACACTGGCTATATGCAAATCAGCTCTGACCCTGTGCCTCATGGGAACAGTCTAGTCCGAACTACCAAGCCATGTCTTTCCCAGACCGGAATCAAGCATCCAAGGACCGGTTTCTGGCTATCAGCCTTCATCAGCCTGGATAGCATGACTCCAGTGGTGTGGAGAGCCTGGGACTCACGTCTGTGCATACCCAGCCCACTCGGGGTGAAAATTGCAAAAAACACAGTTGATGGACAGAATGTAGAACAATGTCATACATTCACCCCAGTACAAGGATCTGGGCCTAAATCCATTGTTTCTTTTGTTGCACCCCACACCACCCTGGGTTAGACACTGGCTATATGCAAATCAGCTCTGACCCTGTGCCTCATGGGAACAGTCCAGTCCGAACTACCAAGCCATTCCTTTCCCAGACCGGAATCAAGCATCCAAGGACCGGTTTCTGGCTATCAGCCTTCATCAGCCTGGATAGCTTGACTCCAGTGGTGTGGAGAGCCTGGGACTCAAGTCTGAGCATACCCAGCCCACTCGGGGTGAAAATTGCAAAAAACACAGTTGATGGACAGAATGTAGAACAATGTCATACATTCACCCCAGTACAAGGATCTGGGCCTAAATCCATCATTTTTTTGCACTCCACACCACCCTGGGTTAGACACTGGCTATATGCAAATCAGCTCTGACCCTGTGCCTCATGGGAACACTCCAGTCCGAACTACCAAGCCATGTCTTTCCCAGATGGGAATCAAGCATCCAAGGACCGGTTTCTGGCTATCAGCCTTCATCAGCCTGGATAGCTTGACTCCAGTGGTGTGGAGAGCCTGGGACTCACGTCTGAGCATACCCAGCCCACTCGGGGTGAAAATTGTAAAAAACACAGTTGATGGACAGAATGTAGAACAATGTCATACATTCACCCCAGTACAAGGATCTGGGCCTAAATCCATAGGTTTTTTTTTTGCACTCCACACCACCCTGGGTTAGACACTGGCTATATGCAAATCAGCTCTGACCCTGTGCCTCATGGGAACAGTCCAGTCCGAACTACCAAGCCATGTCTTTCCCAGACCGGAATCAAGCATCCAAGGACCGGTTTCTGGCTATCAGCCTTCATCAGCCTGGATAGCTTGACTCCAGTGGTGTGGAGAGCCTGGGACTCACGTCTGAGCATACCCAGCCCACTTGGGGTGAAAATTGCAAAAAACACAGTTGATGGACAGAATGTAGAACAATGTCATACATTCACCCCAGTAGAAGGATCTGGGCCTAAATCCATCGTTTTTTTTGCATTCCACACCACCCTGGGTTAGACACTGGCTATATGCAAATCAGCTCTGACCCTGTGCCTCATGGGAACAGTCTAGTCCGAACTACCAAGCCATGTCTTTCCCAGACCGGAATCAAGCATCCAAGGACCGGTTTCTGGCTATCAGCCTTCATCAGCCTGGATAGCATGACTCCAGTGGTGTGGAGAGCCTGGGACTCACGTCTGAGCATACCCAGCCCACTCGGGGTGAAAATTGCAAAAAACACAGTTGATGGACAGAATGTAGAACAATGTCATACATTCACCCCAGTACAAGGATCTGGTCCTAAATCCATCGTTTTTTTTGTTGCACCCCACACCACCCTGGGTTAGACACTGGCTATATGCAAATCAGCTCTGACCCTGTGCCTCATGGGAACAGTCCAGTCCGAACTACCAAGCCATTCCTTTCCCAGACCGGAATCAAGCATCCAAGGACCGGTTTCTGGCTATCAGCCTTCATCAGCCTGGATAGCTTGACTCCAGTGGTGTGGAGAGCCTGGGACTCAAGTCTGAGCATACCCAGCCCACTCGGGGTGAAAATTGCAAAAAACACAGTTGATGGACAGAATGTAGAACAATGTCATACATTCACCCCAGTACAAGGATCTGGGCCTAAATCCATCATTTTTTTGCACTCCACACCACCCTGGGTTAGACACTGGCTATATGCAAATCAGCTCTGACCCTGTGCCTCATGGGAACACTCCAGTCCGAACTACCAAGCCATGTCTTTCCCAGATGGGAATCAAGCATCCAAGGACCGGTTTCTGGCTATCAGCCTTCATCAGCCTGGATAGCTTGACTCCAGTGGTGTGGAGAGCCTGGGACTCACGTCTGAGCATACCCAGCCCACTCGGGGTGAAAATTGTAAAAAACACAGTTGATGGACAGAATGTAGAACAATGTCATACATTCACCCCAGTACAAGGATCTGGGCCTAAATCCATCGGTTTTTTTTTTGCACTCCACACCACCCTGGGTTAGACACTGGCTATATGCAAATCAGCTCTGACCCTGTGCCTCATGGGAACAGTCCAGTCCGAACTACCAAGCCATGTCTTTCCCAGACCGGAATCAAGCATCCAAGGACCGGTTTCTGGCTATCAGCTTCATCAGCCTGGATAGCTTGACTCCAGTGGTGTGGAGAGCCTGGGACTCACGTCTGAGCATACCCAGCCCACTTGGGGTGAAAATTGCAAAAAACACAGTTGATGGACAGAATGTAGAACAATGTCCTACATTCACCCCAGTAGAAGGATCTGGGCCTAAATCCATCGTTTTTTTGCATTCCACACCACCCTGGGTTAGACACTGGCTATATGCAAATCAGCTCTGACCCTGTGCCTCATGGGAACAGTCCAGTCCGAACTACCAAGCCATGTCTTTCCCAGACCGGAATCAAGCATCCAAGGACCGGTTTCTGGCTATCAGCCTTTATCAGCCTGGATAGCTTGACTCCAGTGGTGTGGAGAGCCTGGGACTCAAGTCTGAGCATACCCAGCCCACTCGGGGTGAAAATTGCAAAAAACACAGTTGATGGACAGAATGTAGAACAATGTCATACATTCACCCCAGTACAAGGATCTGGGCCTAAATCCATCGTTTTTGTGCACTCCACACCACCCTGGGTTAGACACTGGCTATATGCAAATCAGCTCTGACCCTGTGCCTCATGGGAACAGTCCAGTCCGAACTACCAAGCCATGTCTTTCCCAGACCGGAATCAAGCATCCAAGGACCGGTTTCTGGCTATCAGCCTTCATCAGCCTGGATAGCTTGACTCCAGTGGTGTGGAGAGCCTGAGACTCACGTCTGAGCATACCCAGGCCACTCAGGGTGAAAATTGCAAAAAACACAGTTGATGGACAGAATGTAGAACAATGTCATACATTCACCCCAGTACAAGGATCTGGGCCTAAATCCATTGTTTTTTTGCACTCCACACCACCCTGGGTTAGACACTGGCTATATGCAAATCAGCTCTGACCCTGTGCCTCATGGGAACAGTCCAATCCGAACTACCAAGCCATGTCTTTTCCAGACCGGAATCAAGCATCCAAGGACCGGTTTCTGGCTATCAGCCTTCATCAGCCTGGATAGCTTGACTCCAGTGGTGTGGAGAGCCTGGGACTCACGTCTCAGCATACCCAGGCCACTCAGGGTGAAAATTGCAAAAAACACAGTTGATGGACAGAATGTAGAACAATGTCATACATTCACCCCAGTACAAGGATCTGGGCCTAAATCCATTGTTTTTTTGCACTCCACACCACCCTGGGTTAGACACTGGCTATATGCAAATCAGCTCTGACCCTGTGCCTCATGGGAACAGTCCAGTCCGAACTACCAAGCCATGTCTTTCCCAGACCGGAATCAAGCATCCAAGGACCGGTTTCTGGCTATCAGCCTTCATCAGCCTGGATAGCTTGACTCCAGTGGTGTGGAGAGCCTGGGACTCACGTCTGAGCATACCCAGCCCACTTGGGGTAAAAATTGCAAAAAACACCGTTGATGGACAGAATGTAGAACAATGTCATACATTCACCCCAGTACAAGGATCTGGGCCTAAATCCATAAATTTTTTTGCACTCCTCACCACCCTGGGTTAGACACTGGCTATATGCAAATCAGCTCTGACCCTGTGCCTCATGGGAACAGTCCAGTCCAAACTACCAAGCCATGTCTTTCCCAGACCGGATCCAAGCATCCAAGGACCGGTTTCTGGCTATCAGCCTTCATCAGCCTGGAGAGCTTGACTCCAGTGGTGTGGAGAGCCTGGGACTCACGTCTGAGCATAACCAGGCCACTCGGGGTGAAAATTGCAAAAAACACAGTTGATGGGCAGATTGTAGAACAATGTCATACATTCACCCCAGTACAAGGATCTGGGCCTAAATCCATCGTTTTTTTGCACTCCACACCACCCTGGGTTAGACACTGGCTATATGCAAATCAGCTCTGACCCTGTGCCTCATGGGAACAGTCTAGTCCGAACTACCAAGCCATGTCTTTCCCAGACCGGAATCAAGCATCCAAGGACCGGTTTCTGGCTATCAGCCTTCATCAGCCTGGATAGCATGACTCCAGTGGTGTGGAGAGCCTGGGACTCACGTCTGAGCATACCCAGCCCACTCGGGGTGAAAATTGCAAAAAACACCGTTGATGGACAGAATGTAGAACAATGTCATACATTCACCCCAGTACAAGGATCTGGGCCTAAATCCATCGGGTTTTTTTTGCACCCCACACCACCCTGGGTTAGACACTGGCTATATGCAAATCAGCTCTGACCCTGTGCCTCATGGGAACAGTCCAGTCCGAACTACCAAGCCATGTCTTTCCCAGACCGGAATCAAGCATCCAAGGACCGGTTTCTGGCTATCAGCCTTCATCAGCCTGGATAGCTTGACTCCATTGGTGTGGAGAGCCTGGGACTCAAGTCTGAGCATACCCAGCCCACTCGGGGTGAAAATTGCAAAAAACACAGTTGATGGACAGAATGTAGAACAATGTCATACATTCACCCCAGTACAAGGATCTGGGCCTAAATCCATCGTTTTTTTTTTTGCACCCCACACCACCCTGGGTTAGACACTGGCTATATGCAAATCAAATCAGCTCTGACCCTGTGCCTCATGGGAACAGTCCAGTCCGAACTACCAAGCCATGTCTTTCCCAGACCGGAATCAAGCATCCAGGGACTGGTTTCTGGCTATCAGCCTTCATCAGCCTGGAAAGCTTGACTCCAGTGGTGTGGAGAGCCTGGGACTCAAGTCTGAGCATACCCAGCCCACTCGGGGTGAAAATTGCAAAAAACACAGTTGATGGACAGAATGTAGAACAATGTCATACATTCACCCCAGTACAAGGATCTGGGCCTAAATCCATAGTTTTTTTGCACTCCACACCACCCTGGGTTAGACACTGGCTATATGCAAATCAGCTCTGACCCTGTGCCTCATGGGAACAGTCCAGTCCGAACTACCAAGCCATGTCTTTCCCAGACCGGAATCAAGCATCCAAGGACCGGTTTCTGGCTATCAGCCTTCATCAGCCTGGATAGCTTGACTCCAGTGGTGTGGAGAGCCTGGGACTCACGTCTGAGCATACCCAGGCCACTCAGGGTGAAAATTGCAAAAAACACAGTTGATGGACAGAATGTAGAACAATGTCATACATTCACCCCAGTACAAGGATCTGGGCCTAAATCCATTGTTTTTTTGCACTCCACACCACCCTGGGTTAGACACTGGCTATATGCAAATCAGCTCTGACCCTGTGCCTCATGGGAACAGTCCAGTCCGAACTACCAAGCCATGTCTTTCCCAGACCGGAATCTAGCATCCAAGGACCGGTTTCTGGCTATCAGCCTTCATCAGCCTGGATAGCATGACTCCAGTGGTGTGAAGAGCCTGGGACTCACGTCTGAGCATACCCAGCCCACTCGGGGTGAAAATTGCAAAAAACACAGTTGATGGACAGAATGTAGAACAATGTCATACATTCACCCCAGTACAAGGATCTGGGCCTAAATCCATTGTTTTTTTGCACTCCACACCACCCTGGGTTAGACACTGGCTATATGCAAATCAGCTCTGACCCTGTGCCTCATGGGAACAGTCCAGTCCGAACTACCAAGCCATGTCTTTCCCAGACCGGAATCTAGCATCCAAGGACCGGTTTCTGGCTATCAGCCTTCATCAGCCTGGATAGCATGACTCCAGTGGTGTGAAGAGCCTGGGACTCACGTCTGAGCATACCCAGCCCACTCGGGGTGAAAATTGCAAAAAACACAGTTGATGGACAGAATGTAGAACAATGTCATACATTCACCCCAGTACAAGGATCTGGGCCTAAATCCATTGTTTTTTTGCACTCCACACCACCCTGGGTTAGACACTGGCTATATGCAAATCAGCTCTGACCCTGTGCCTCATGGGAACAGTCCAGTCCGAACTACCAAGCCATGTCTTTCCCAGACCGGAATCAAGCATCCAAGGACCGGTTTCTGGCTATCAGCCTTCATCAGCCTGGATAGCTTGACTCCAGTGGTGTGGAGAGCCTGGGACTCACGTCTGAGCATACCCAGCCCACTTGGGGTAAAAATTGCAAAAAACACCGTTGATGGACAGAATGTAGAACAATGTCATACATTCACCCCAGTACAAGGATCTGGGCCTAAATCCATCAATTTTTTTGCACTCCTCACCACCCTGGGTTAGACACTGGCTATATGCAAATCAGCTCTGACCCTGTGCCTCATGGGAACAGTCCAGTCCAAACTACCAAGCCATGTCTTTCCCAGACCGGATCCAAGCATCCAAGGACCGGTTTCTGGCTATCAGCCTTCATCAGCCTGGAGAGCTTGACTCCAGTGGTGTGGAGAGCCTGGGACTCACGTCTGAGCATAACCAGGCCACTCGGGGTGAAAATTGCAAAAAACACAGTTGATGGGCAGATTGTAGAACAATGTCATACATTCACCCCAGTAC
Source organism: Lissotriton helveticus (assembly GCF_964261635.1). Classification (NCBI taxonomy): domain Eukaryota; kingdom Metazoa; phylum Chordata; class Amphibia; order Caudata; family Salamandridae; genus Lissotriton; species Lissotriton helveticus. Next base: position 1,819,371,506 of record NC_136059.1, read on the forward strand.
AAGGATCTGGGCCTAAATCCATCGTTTTTTTGCACTCCACACCACCCTTGGTTAGACACTGGCTATATGCAAATCAGCTCTGACCCTGTGCCTCATGGGAACAGTCTAGTCCGAACTACCAAGCCATGTCTTTCCCAGACCGGAATCAAGCATCCAAGGACCGGTTTCTGGCTATCAGCCTTCATCAGCCTGGATAGCATGACTCCAGTGGTGTGGAGAGCCTGGGACTCACGTCTGAGCATACCCAGCCCACTCGGGGTGAAAATTGCAAAAAACACCGTTGATGGACAGAATGTAGAACAATGTCATACATTCACCCCAGTACAAGGATCTGGGCCTAAATCCATCGGGTTTTTTTTGCACCCCACACCACCCTGGGTTAGACACTGGCTATATGCAAATCAGCTCTGACCCTGTGCCTCATGGGAACAGTCCAGTCCGAACTACCAAGCCATGTCTTTCCCAGACCGGAATCAAGCATCCAAGGACCGGTTTCTGGCTATCAGCCTTCATCAGCCTGGATAGCTTGACTCCATTGGTGTGGAGAGCCTGGGACTCAAGTCTGAGCATACCCAGCCCACTCGGGGTGAAAATTGCAAAAAACACAGTTGATGGACAGAATGTAGAACAATGTCATACATTCACCCCAGTACAAGGATCTGGGCCTAAATCCATCGTTTTTTTTTTTGCACCCCACACCACCCTGGGTTAGACACTGGCTATATGCAAATCAAATCAGCTCTGACCCTGTGCCTCATGGGAACAGTCCAGTCCGAACTACCAAGCCATGTCTTTCCCAGACCGGAATCAAGCATCCAGGGACTGGTTTCTGGCTATCAGCCTTCATCAGCCTGGAAAGCTTGACTCCAGTGGTGTGGAGAGCCTGGGACTCAAGTCTGAGCATACCCAGCCCACTCGGGGTGAAAATTGCAAAAAACACAGTTGATGGACAGAATGTAGAACAATGTCATACATTCACCCCAGTACAAGGATCTGGGCCTATATCCATCGTTTCTTTTGCACTCCACACCACCCTGGGTTAGACACTGGCTGTATGCAAATCAGCTCTGACCCTGTGCCTCATGGGAACAGTCTAGTCCGAACTACCAAGCCATGTCTTTCCCAGACCGGAATCAAGCATCCAAGGACCGGTTTCTGGCTATCAGCCTTCATCAGCCTGGATAGCATGACTCCAGTGGTGTGAAGAGCCTGGGACTCACGTCTGAGCATACCCAGCCCACTCGGGGTGAAAATTGCAAAAAACACAGTTGATGGACAGAATGTAGAACAATGTCATACATTCACCCCAGTACAAGGATCTGGGCCTAAGTCCATCGTTTTTTTTTTTGCACACCACACCACCCTGGGTTAGACACTGGCTATATGCAAATCAGCTCTGACCCTGTGCCTCATGGGAACAGTCCAGTCCGAACTACCAAGCCATGTCTTTCCCAGACCGGAATCAAGCATCCACGGACCGGTTTCTGGCTATCAGCCTTCATCAGCCTGGATAGCTTGACTCCAGTGGTGTGGAGAGCCTGGGACTCACGTCTGAGCATACCCAGCCCACTTGGGGTGAAAATTGCAAAAAACACCGTTGATGGACAGAATGTAGAACAATGTCATACATTCACCCCAGTAGAAGGATCTGGGCCTAAATCCATCATTTTTTTTTGCATTCCACACCACCCTGGGTTAGACACTGGCTATATGCAAATCAGCTCTGACCCTGTGCCTCATGGGAACAGTCCAGTCCGAACTACCAAGCCATGTCTTTCCCAGATTGGAATCAAGCATCTAAGGACCGGTTTCTGGCTATCAGCCTTCATCAGCCTGGATAGCTTGACTCCAGTGGTGTGGAGAGCCTGGGACTCAAGTCTGAGCATACCCAGCCCACTCGGGGTGAAAATTGCAAAAAACACAGTTGATGGACAGAATGTAGAACAATGTCATACATTCACCCCAGTACAAGGATCTGGGCCTAAATCCATCGTTTTTTTGCACTCCACACCACCCTGGGTTAGACACTGGCTATATGCAAATCAGCTCTGACCCTGTGCCTCATGGGAACAGTCCAGTCCGAACTACCAAGCCATGTCTTTCCCAGACCGGAATCAAGCATCCAAGGACCGGTTTCTGGCTATCAGCCTTCATCAGCCTGGAGTGCTGGACTCCAGTGGTGTGGAGAGCCTGGGACTCACGTCTGAGCATAACCAGGCAACTCGGGGTGAAAATTGCAAAAAACACAGTTGATGGACAGAATGTAGAACAATGTCATACATTCACCCCAGTACAAGGATCTGGGCCTAAATCCATCGTTTTTTTGCACTCCACACCACCCTGGGTTAGACACTGGCTATATGCAAATCAGCTCTGACCCTGTGCCTCATGGGAACAGTCCAGTCCGAACTACCAAGCCATGTCTTTCCCAGACCGGAATCAAGCATCCAAGGACCGGTTTCTGGCTATCAGCCTTCATCAGCCTGGATAGCTTGACTCCAGTGGTGTGGAGAGCCTGGGACTCAAGTCTGAGCATGCCCAGCCCACTCGGGGTGAAAATTGCAAAAAACACAGTTGATGGACAGAATGTAGAACAATGTCATACATTCACCCCAGTACAAGGATCTGGGCCTAAATCCATCGTTTTTTTTTTTTGCACCCCACACCACCCTGGGTTAGACACTGGCTATATGCAAATCAGCTCTGACCCTGTGCCTCATGGGAACAGTCCAGTCCGAACTACCAAGCCATGTCTTTCCCAGACCGGAATCAAGCATCCAAGGACCGGTTTCTGGCTATCAGCCTTCATCAGCCTGGATAGCTTGACTCCAGTGGTGTGGAGAGCCTGGGACTCAAGTCTGAGCATTCCCAGCCCACTCGGGGTGAAAATTGCAAAAAACACAGTTGATGTACAGAATGTAGAACCATGTCATACATTCACCCCAGTACAATGATCTGGGCCTAAATCCATCGTTTTTTTGCACTCCACACCACCCTGGGTTAGACACTGGCTATATGCAAATCAGCTCTGACCCTGTGCCTCATGGGAACAGTCTAGTCCGAACTACCAAGCCATGTCTTTCCCAGACCGGAATCAAGCATCCAAGGACCGGTTTCTGGCTATCAGCCTTCATCAGCCTGGATAGCATGACTCCAGTGGTGTGGAGAGCCTGGGACTCACGTCTGTGCATACCCAGCCCACTCGGGGTGAAAATTGCAAAAAACACAGTTGATGGACAGAATGTAGAACAATGTCATACATTCACCCCAGTACAAGGATCTGGGCCTAAATCCATTGTTTCTTTTGTTGCACCCCACACCACCCTGGGTTAGACACTGGCTATATGCAAATCAGCTCTGACCCTGTGCCTCATGGGAACAGTCCAGTCCGAACTACCAAGCCATTCCTTTCCCAGACCGGAATCAAGCATCCAAGGACCGGTTTCTGGCTATCAGCCTTCATCAGCCTGGATAGCTTGACTCCAGTGGTGTGGAGAGCCTGGGACTCAAGTCTGAGCATACCCAGCCCACTCGGGGTGAAAATTGCAAAAAACACAGTTGATGGACAGAATGTAGAACAATGTCATACATTCACCCCAGTACAAGGATCTGGGCCTAAATCCATCATTTTTTTGCACTCCACACCACCCTGGGTTAGACACTGGCTATATGCAAATCAGCTCTGACCCTGTGCCTCATGGGAACACTCCAGTCCGAACTACCAAGCCATGTCTTTCCCAGATGGGAATCAAGCATCCAAGGACCGGTTTCTGGCTATCAGCCTTCATCAGCCTGGATAGCTTGACTCCAGTGGTGTGGAGAGCCTGGGACTCACGTCTGAGCATACCCAGCCCACTCGGGGTGAAAATTGTAAAAAACACAGTTGATGGACAGAATGTAGAACAATGTCATACATTCACCCCAGTACAAGGATCTGGGCCTAAATCCATAGGTTTTTTTTTTGCACTCCACACCACCCTGGGTTAGACACTGGCTATATGCAAATCAGCTCTGACCCTGTGCCTCATGGGAACAGTCCAGTCCGAACTACCAAGCCATGTCTTTCCCAGACCGGAATCAAGCATCCAAGGACCGGTTTCTGGCTATCAGCCTTCATCAGCCTGGATAGCTTGACTCCAGTGGTGTGGAGAGCCTGGGACTCACGTCTGAGCATACCCAGCCCACTTGGGGTGAAAATTGCAAAAAACACAGTTGATGGACAGAATGTAGAACAATGTCATACATTCACCCCAGTAGAAGGATCTGGGCCTAAATCCATCGTTTTTTTTGCATTCCACACCACCCTGGGTTAGACACTGGCTATATGCAAATCAGCTCTGACCCTGTGCCTCATGGGAACAGTCTAGTCCGAACTACCAAGCCATGTCTTTCCCAGACCGGAATCAAGCATCCAAGGACCGGTTTCTGGCTATCAGCCTTCATCAGCCTGGATAGCATGACTCCAGTGGTGTGGAGAGCCTGGGACTCACGTCTGAGCATACCCAGCCCACTCGGGGTGAAAATTGCAAAAAACACAGTTGATGGACAGAATGTAGAACAATGTCATACATTCACCCCAGTACAAGGATCTGGTCCTAAATCCATCGTTTTTTTTGTTGCACCCCACACCACCCTGGGTTAGACACTGGCTATATGCAAATCAGCTCTGACCCTGTGCCTCATGGGAACAGTCCAGTCCGAACTACCAAGCCATTCCTTTCCCAGACCGGAATCAAGCATCCAAGGACCGGTTTCTGGCTATCAGCCTTCATCAGCCTGGATAGCTTGACTCCAGTGGTGTGGAGAGCCTGGGACTCAAGTCTGAGCATACCCAGCCCACTCGGGGTGAAAATTGCAAAAAACACAGTTGATGGACAGAATGTAGAACAATGTCATACATTCACCCCAGTACAAGGATCTGGGCCTAAATCCATCATTTTTTTGCACTCCACACCACCCTGGGTTAGACACTGGCTATATGCAAATCAGCTCTGACCCTGTGCCTCATGGGAACACTCCAGTCCGAACTACCAAGCCATGTCTTTCCCAGATGGGAATCAAGCATCCAAGGACCGGTTTCTGGCTATCAGCCTTCATCAGCCTGGATAGCTTGACTCCAGTGGTGTGGAGAGCCTGGGACTCACGTCTGAGCATACCCAGCCCACTCGGGGTGAAAATTGTAAAAAACACAGTTGATGGACAGAATGTAGAACAATGTCATACATTCACCCCAGTACAAGGATCTGGGCCTAAATCCATCGGTTTTTTTTTTGCACTCCACACCACCCTGGGTTAGACACTGGCTATATGCAAATCAGCTCTGACCCTGTGCCTCATGGGAACAGTCCAGTCCGAACTACCAAGCCATGTCTTTCCCAGACCGGAATCAAGCATCCAAGGACCGGTTTCTGGCTATCAGCTTCATCAGCCTGGATAGCTTGACTCCAGTGGTGTGGAGAGCCTGGGACTCACGTCTGAGCATACCCAGCCCACTTGGGGTGAAAATTGCAAAAAACACAGTTGATGGACAGAATGTAGAACAATGTCCTACATTCACCCCAGTAGAAGGATCTGGGCCTAAATCCATCGTTTTTTTGCATTCCACACCACCCTGGGTTAGACACTGGCTATATGCAAATCAGCTCTGACCCTGTGCCTCATGGGAACAGTCCAGTCCGAACTACCAAGCCATGTCTTTCCCAGACCGGAATCAAGCATCCAAGGACCGGTTTCTGGCTATCAGCCTTTATCAGCCTGGATAGCTTGACTCCAGTGGTGTGGAGAGCCTGGGACTCAAGTCTGAGCATACCCAGCCCACTCGGGGTGAAAATTGCAAAAAACACAGTTGATGGACAGAATGTAGAACAATGTCATACATTCACCCCAGTACAAGGATCTGGGCCTAAATCCATCGTTTTTGTGCACTCCACACCACCCTGGGTTAGACACTGGCTATATGCAAATCAGCTCTGACCCTGTGCCTCATGGGAACAGTCCAGTCCGAACTACCAAGCCATGTCTTTCCCAGACCGGAATCAAGCATCCAAGGACCGGTTTCTGGCTATCAGCCTTCATCAGCCTGGATAGCTTGACTCCAGTGGTGTGGAGAGCCTGAGACTCACGTCTGAGCATACCCAGGCCACTCAGGGTGAAAATTGCAAAAAACACAGTTGATGGACAGAATGTAGAACAATGTCATACATTCACCCCAGTACAAGGATCTGGGCCTAAATCCATTGTTTTTTTGCACTCCACACCACCCTGGGTTAGACACTGGCTATATGCAAATCAGCTCTGACCCTGTGCCTCATGGGAACAGTCCAATCCGAACTACCAAGCCATGTCTTTTCCAGACCGGAATCAAGCATCCAAGGACCGGTTTCTGGCTATCAGCCTTCATCAGCCTGGATAGCTTGACTCCAGTGGTGTGGAGAGCCTGGGACTCACGTCTCAGCATACCCAGGCCACTCAGGGTGAAAATTGCAAAAAACACAGTTGATGGACAGAATGTAGAACAATGTCATACATTCACCCCAGTACAAGGATCTGGGCCTAAATCCATTGTTTTTTTGCACTCCACACCACCCTGGGTTAGACACTGGCTATATGCAAATCAGCTCTGACCCTGTGCCTCATGGGAACAGTCCAGTCCGAACTACCAAGCCATGTCTTTCCCAGACCGGAATCAAGCATCCAAGGACCGGTTTCTGGCTATCAGCCTTCATCAGCCTGGATAGCTTGACTCCAGTGGTGTGGAGAGCCTGGGACTCACGTCTGAGCATACCCAGCCCACTTGGGGTAAAAATTGCAAAAAACACCGTTGATGGACAGAATGTAGAACAATGTCATACATTCACCCCAGTACAAGGATCTGGGCCTAAATCCATAAATTTTTTTGCACTCCTCACCACCCTGGGTTAGACACTGGCTATATGCAAATCAGCTCTGACCCTGTGCCTCATGGGAACAGTCCAGTCCAAACTACCAAGCCATGTCTTTCCCAGACCGGATCCAAGCATCCAAGGACCGGTTTCTGGCTATCAGCCTTCATCAGCCTGGAGAGCTTGACTCCAGTGGTGTGGAGAGCCTGGGACTCACGTCTGAGCATAACCAGGCCACTCGGGGTGAAAATTGCAAAAAACACAGTTGATGGGCAGATTGTAGAACAATGTCATACATTCACCCCAGTACAAGGATCTGGGCCTAAATCCATCGTTTTTTTGCACTCCACACCACCCTGGGTTAGACACTGGCTATATGCAAATCAGCTCTGACCCTGTGCCTCATGGGAACAGTCTAGTCCGAACTACCAAGCCATGTCTTTCCCAGACCGGAATCAAGCATCCAAGGACCGGTTTCTGGCTATCAGCCTTCATCAGCCTGGATAGCATGACTCCAGTGGTGTGGAGAGCCTGGGACTCACGTCTGAGCATACCCAGCCCACTCGGGGTGAAAATTGCAAAAAACACCGTTGATGGACAGAATGTAGAACAATGTCATACATTCACCCCAGTACAAGGATCTGGGCCTAAATCCATCGGGTTTTTTTTGCACCCCACACCACCCTGGGTTAGACACTGGCTATATGCAAATCAGCTCTGACCCTGTGCCTCATGGGAACAGTCCAGTCCGAACTACCAAGCCATGTCTTTCCCAGACCGGAATCAAGCATCCAAGGACCGGTTTCTGGCTATCAGCCTTCATCAGCCTGGATAGCTTGACTCCATTGGTGTGGAGAGCCTGGGACTCAAGTCTGAGCATACCCAGCCCACTCGGGGTGAAAATTGCAAAAAACACAGTTGATGGACAGAATGTAGAACAATGTCATACATTCACCCCAGTACAAGGATCTGGGCCTAAATCCATCGTTTTTTTTTTTGCACCCCACACCACCCTGGGTTAGACACTGGCTATATGCAAATCAAATCAGCTCTGACCCTGTGCCTCATGGGAACAGTCCAGTCCGAACTACCAAGCCATGTCTTTCCCAGACCGGAATCAAGCATCCAGGGACTGGTTTCTGGCTATCAGCCTTCATCAGCCTGGAAAGCTTGACTCCAGTGGTGTGGAGAGCCTGGGACTCAAGTCTGAGCATACCCAGCCCACTCGGGGTGAAAATTGCAAAAAACACAGTTGATGGACAGAATGTAGAACAATGTCATACATTCACCCCAGTACAAGGATCTGGGCCTAAATCCATAGTTTTTTTGCACTCCACACCACCCTGGGTTAGACACTGGCTATATGCAAATCAGCTCTGACCCTGTGCCTCATGGGAACAGTCCAGTCCGAACTACCAAGCCATGTCTTTCCCAGACCGGAATCAAGCATCCAAGGACCGGTTTCTGGCTATCAGCCTTCATCAGCCTGGATAGCTTGACTCCAGTGGTGTGGAGAGCCTGGGACTCACGTCTGAGCATACCCAGGCCACTCAGGGTGAAAATTGCAAAAAACACAGTTGATGGACAGAATGTAGAACAATGTCATACATTCACCCCAGTACAAGGATCTGGGCCTAAATCCATTGTTTTTTTGCACTCCACACCACCCTGGGTTAGACACTGGCTATATGCAAATCAGCTCTGACCCTGTGCCTCATGGGAACAGTCCAGTCCGAACTACCAAGCCATGTCTTTCCCAGACCGGAATCTAGCATCCAAGGACCGGTTTCTGGCTATCAGCCTTCATCAGCCTGGATAGCATGACTCCAGTGGTGTGAAGAGCCTGGGACTCACGTCTGAGCATACCCAGCCCACTCGGGGTGAAAATTGCAAAAAACACAGTTGATGGACAGAATGTAGAACAATGTCATACATTCACCCCAGTACAAGGATCTGGGCCTAAATCCATTGTTTTTTTGCACTCCACACCACCCTGGGTTAGACACTGGCTATATGCAAATCAGCTCTGACCCTGTGCCTCATGGGAACAGTCCAGTCCGAACTACCAAGCCATGTCTTTCCCAGACCGGAATCTAGCATCCAAGGACCGGTTTCTGGCTATCAGCCTTCATCAGCCTGGATAGCATGACTCCAGTGGTGTGAAGAGCCTGGGACTCACGTCTGAGCATACCCAGCCCACTCGGGGTGAAAATTGCAAAAAACACAGTTGATGGACAGAATGTAGAACAATGTCATACATTCACCCCAGTACAAGGATCTGGGCCTAAATCCATTGTTTTTTTGCACTCCACACCACCCTGGGTTAGACACTGGCTATATGCAAATCAGCTCTGACCCTGTGCCTCATGGGAACAGTCCAGTCCGAACTACCAAGCCATGTCTTTCCCAGACCGGAATCAAGCATCCAAGGACCGGTTTCTGGCTATCAGCCTTCATCAGCCTGGATAGCTTGACTCCAGTGGTGTGGAGAGCCTGGGACTCACGTCTGAGCATACCCAGCCCACTTGGGGTAAAAATTGCAAAAAACACCGTTGATGGACAGAATGTAGAACAATGTCATACATTCACCCCAGTACAAGGATCTGGGCCTAAATCCATCAATTTTTTTGCACTCCTCACCACCCTGGGTTAGACACTGGCTATATGCAAATCAGCTCTGACCCTGTGCCTCATGGGAACAGTCCAGTCCAAACTACCAAGCCATGTCTTTCCCAGACCGGATCCAAGCATCCAAGGACCGGTTTCTGGCTATCAGCCTTCATCAGCCTGGAGAGCTTGACTCCAGTGGTGTGGAGAGCCTGGGACTCACGTCTGAGCATAACCAGGCCACTCGGGGTGAAAATTGCAAAAAACACAGTTGATGGGCAGATTGTAGAACAATGTCATACATTCACCCCAGTACAAGGATCTGGGCCTAAATCCATCGTTTTTTTGCACTCCACACCACCCTGGGTTAGACACTGGCTATATGCAAATCAGCTCTGACCCTGTGCCTCATGGGAACAGTCTAGTCCGAACTACCAAGCCATGTCTTTCCCAGACCGGAATCAAGCATCCAAGGACCGGTTTCTGGCTATCAGCCTTCATCAGCCTGGATAGCATGACTCCAGTGGTGTGGAGAGCCTGGGACTCACGTCTGAGCATACCCAGCCCACTCGGGGTGAAAATTGCAAAAAACACCGTTGATGGACAGAATGTAGAACAATGTCATACATTCACCCCAGTACAAGGATCTGGGCCTAAATCCATCGGGTTTTTTTTGCACCCCACACCACCCTGGGTTAGACACTGGCTATATGCAAATCAGCTCTGACCCTGTGCCTCATGGGAACAGTCCAGTCCGAACTACCAAGCCATGTCTTTCCCAGACCGGAATCAAGCATCCAAGGACCGGTTTCTGGCTATCAGCCTTCATCAGCCTGGATAGCTTGACTCCATTGGTGTGGAGAGCCTGGGACTCAAGTCTGAGCATACCCAGCCCACTCGGGGTGAAAATTGCAAAAAACACAGTTGATGGACAGAATGTAGAACAATGTCATACATTCACCCCAGTACAAGGATCTGGGCCTAAATCCATCGTTTTTTTTTTTGCACCCCACACCACCCTGGGTTAGACACTGGCTATATGCAAATCAAATCAGCTCTGACCCTGTGCCTCATGGGAACAGTCCAGTCCGAACTACCAAGCCATGTCTTTCCCAGACCGGAATCAAGCATCCAGGGACTGGTTTCTGGCTATCAGCCTTCATCAGCCTGGAAAGCTTGACTCCAGTGGTGTGGAGAGCCTGGGACTCAAGTCTGAGCATACCCAGCCCACTCGGGGTGAAAATTGCAAAAAACACAGTTGATGGACAGAATGTAGAACAATGTCATACATTCACCCCAGTACAAGGATCTGGGCCTAAATCCATAGTTTTTTTGCACTCCACACCACCCTGGGTTAGACACTGGCTATATGCAAATCAGCTCTGACCCTGTGCCTCATGGGAACAGTCCAGTCCGAACTACCAAGCCATGTCTTTCCCAGACCGGAATCAAGCATCCAAGGACCGGTTTCTGGCTATCAGCCTTCATCAGCCTGGATAGCTTGACTCCAGTGGTGTGGAGAGCCTGGGACTCACGTCTGAGCATACCCAGGCCACTCAGGGTGAAAATTGCAAAAAACACAGTTGATGGACAGAATGTAGAACAATGTCATACATTCACCCCAGTACAAGGATCTGGGCCTATATCCATCGTCTTTTTTGCACTCCACACCACCCTGGGTTAGACACTGGCTATATGCAAATCAGCTCTGACCCTGTGCCTCATGGGAACAGTCTAGTCCGAACTACCAAGCCATGTCTTTCCCAGACCGGAATCTAGCATCCAAGGACCGGTTTCTGGCTATCAGCCTTCATCAGCCTGGATAGCATGACTCCAGTGGTGTGAAGAGCCTGGGACTCACGTCTGAGCATACCCAGCCCACTCGGGGTGAAAATTGCAAAAAACACAGTTGATGGACAGAATGTAGAACAATGTCATACATTCACCCCAGTACAAGGATCTGGGCCTAAATCCATCGTTTTTTTTTTTTGCACACCACACCACCCTGGGTTAGACACTGGCTATATGCAAATCAGCTCTGACCCTGTGCCTCATGGGAACAGTCCAGTCCGAACTACCAAGCCATGTCTTTCCCAGACCGGAATCAAGCATCAAAGGACCGGTTTCTGGCTATCAGCCTTCATCAGCCTGGATAGCTTGACTCCAGTGGTGTGGAGAGCCTGGGACTCACGTCTGAGCATACCCAGCCCACTTGGGGTGAAAATTGCAAAAAACACCGTTGATGGACAGAATGTAGAACAATGTCATACATTCACCCCAGTACAAGGATCTGGGCCTAAATCCATCGGGTTTTTTTTGCACCCCACACCACCCTGGGTTAGACACTGGCTATATGCAAATCAGCTCTGACCCTGTGCCTCATGGGAACAGTCCAGTCCGAACTACCAAGCCATGTCTTTCCCAGACCGGAATCAAGCATCCAAGGACCGGTTTCTGGCTATCAGCCTTCATCAGCCTGGATAGCTTGACTCCAGTGGTGTGGAGAGCCTGGGACTCACGTCTGAGCATACCCAGGCCACTCGGGGTGAAAATTGCAAAAAACACAGTTGATGGACAGAATGTAGAACAATGTCATACATTCACCCCAGTACAAGGATCTGGGCCTATATCCATCGTTTTTTTTGCACTCCACACCACCCTGGGTTAGACACTGGCTATATGCAAATCAGCTCTGACCCTGTGCCTCATGGGAACAGTCTAGTCCGAACTACCAAGCCATGTCTTTCCCAGACCGGAATCAAGCATCCAAGGACCGGTTTCTGGCTATCAGCCTTCATCAGCCTGGATAGCATGACTCCAGTGGTGTGAAGAGCCTGGGACTCACGTCTGAGCATACCCAGCCCACTCGGGGTGAAAATTGCAAAAAACACAGTTGATGGACAGAATGTAGAACAATGTCATACATTCACCCCAGTACAAGGATCTGGGCCTAAATCCATCGTTTTTTTTTTTGCACACCACACCACCCTGGGTTAGACACTGGCTATATGCAAATCAGCTCTGACCCTGTGCCTCATGGGAACAGTCCAGTCCGAACTACCAAGCCATGTCTTTCCTAGACCGGAATCAAGCATCCAAGGACCGGTTTCTGGCTATCAGCCTTCATCAGCCTGGATAGCTTGACTCCAGTGGTGTGGAGAGCCTGGGACTCACGTCTGAGCATACCCAGCCCACTTGGGGTGAAAATTGCAAAAAACACCGTTGATGGACAGAATGTAGAACCATGTCATACATTCACCCCAGTAGAAGGATCTGGGCCTAAATCCATCGTTTTTTTTGCATTCCACACCACCCTGGGTTAGACACTGGCTATATGCAAATCAGCTCTGACCCTGTGCCTCATGGGAACAGTCCAGTCCGAACTACCAAGCCATGTCTTTCCCAGATTGGAATCAAGCATCTAAGGACCGGTTTCTGGCTATCAGCCTTCATCAGCCTGGATAGCTTGACTCCAGTGGTGTGGAGAGCCTGGGACTCAAGTCTGAGCATACCCAGCCCACTCGGGGTGAAAATTGCAAAAAACACAGTTGATGGACAGAATGTAGAACAATGTCATACATTCACCCCAGTACAAGGATCTGGGCCTAAATCCATCGTTTTTTTGCACTCCACACCACCCTGGGTTAGACACTGGCTATATGCAAATCAGCTCTGACCCTGTGCCTCATGGGAACAGTCCAGTCCGAACTACCAAGCCATGTCTTTCGCAGACCGGAATCAAGCATCCAAGGACCGGTTTCTGGCTATCAGCCTTCATCAGCCTGGAGAGCTTGACTCCAGTGGTGTGGAGAGCCTGGGACTCACGTCTGAGCATAACCAGGCAACTCGGGGTGAAAATTGCAAAAAACACAGTTGATGGACAGAATGTAGAACAATGTCATACATTCACCCCAGTACAAGGATCTGGGCCTAAATCCATCGTTTTTTTGCACTCCACACCACCCTGGGTTAGACACTGGCTATATGCAAATCAGCTCTGACCCTGTGCCTCATGGGAACAGTCTAGTCCGAACTACCAAGCCATGTCTTTCCCAGACCGGAATCAAGCATCCAAGGACCGGTTTCTGGCTATCAGCCTTCATCAGCCTGGATAGCATGACTCCAGTGGTGTGGAGAGCCTGGGACTCACGTCTGAGCATACCCAGCCCACTCGGGGTGAAAATTGCAAAAAACACAGTTGATGGACAGAATGTAGAACAATGTCATACATTCACCCCAGTACAAGGATCTGGGCCTAAATCCATCTTTTTTTTTTTTGCACGCCACACCACCCTGGGTTAGACACTGGCTATATGCAAATCAGCTCAGACCCTGTGCCTCATGGGAACAGTCCAGTCCGAACTACCAAGCCATGTCTTTCCCAGACCGGAATCAAGCATCCAAGGACCGGTTTCTGGCTATCAGCCTTCATCAGCCTGGATAGCTTGACTCCAGTGGTGTGGAGAGCCTGGGACTCAAGTCTGAGCATTCCCAGCCCACTCGGGGTGAAAATTGCAAAAAACACAGTTGATGGACAGAATGTAGAACAATGTCATACATTCACCCCAGTACAAGGATCTGGGCCTAAATCCATCGTTTTTTTGCACTCCACACCACCCTGGGTTAGACACTGGCTATATGCAAATCAGCTCTGACCCTGTGCCTCATGGGAACAGTCTAGTCCGAACTACCAAGCCATGTCTTTCCCAGACCGGAATCAAGCATCCAAGGACCGGTTTCTGGCTATCAGCCTTCATCAGCCTGGATAGCATGACTCCATTGGTGTGGAGAGCCTGTTACTCACGTCTGAGCATACCCAGCCCACTCGGGGTGAAAATTGCAAAAAACACAGTTGATGGACAGAATGTAGAACAATGTCATACATTCACCCCAGTACAAGGATCTGGGCCTAAATCCATCGTTTTTTTTGTTGCACCCCACACCACCCTGGGTTAGACACTGGCTATATGCAAATCAGCTCTGACCCTGTGCCTCATGGGAACAGTCCAGTCCGAACTACCAAGCCATTCCTTTCCCAGACCGGAATCAAGCATCCAAGGACCGGTTTCTGGCTATCAGCCTTCATCAGCCTGGATAGCTTGACTCCAGTGGTGTGGAGAGCCTGGGACTCAAGTCTGAGCATACCCAGCCCACTCGGGGTGAAAATTGCAAAAAACACAGTTGATGGACAGAATGTAGAACAATGTCATACATTCACCCCAGTACAAGGATCTGGGCCTAAATCCATAATTTTTTTGCACTCCACACCACCCTGGGTTAGACACTGGCTATATGCAAATCAGCTCTGACCCTGTGCCTCATGGGAACACTCCAGTCCGAACTACCAAGCCATGTCTTTCCCAGATGGGAATCAAGCATCCAAGGACCGGTTTCTGGCTATCAGCCTTCATCAGCCTGGATAGCTTGACTCCAGTGGTGTGGAGAGCCTGGGACTCACGTCTGAGCATACCCAGCCCACTCGGGGTGAAAATTGTAAAAAACACAGTTGATGGACAGAATGTAGAACAATGTCATACATTCACCCCAGTACAAGGATCTGGGCCTAAATCCATCGTTTTTTTTTTGCACTCTACACCACCCTGGGTTAGACACCGGCTATATGCAAATCAGCTCTGACCCTGTGCCTCATGGGAACAGTCCAGTCCGAACTACCAAGCCATGTCTTTCCCAGACCGGAATCAAGCATCCAAGGACCGGTTTCTGGCTATCAGCCTTCATCAGCCTGGATAGCTTGACTCCAGTGGTGTGGAGAGCCTGGGACTCACGTCTGAGCATACCCAGCCCACTTGGGGTGAAAATTGCAAAAAACACAGTTGATGGACAGAATGTAGAACAATGTCATACATTCACCCCAGTAGAAGGATCTGGGCCTAAATCCATCGTTTTTTTTGCATTCCACACCACCCTGGGTTAGACACTGGCTATATGCAAATCAGCTCTGACCCTGTGCCTCATGGGAACAGTCTAGTCCGAACTACCAAGCCATGTCTTTCCCAGACCGGAATCAAGCATCCAAGGACCGGTTTCTGGCTATCAGCCTTCATCAGCCTGGATAGCATGACTCCAGTGGTGTGGAGAGCCTGGGACTCACGTCTGAGCATACCCAGCCCACTCGGGGTGAAAATTGCAAAAAACACAGTTGATGGACAGAATGTAGAACAATGTCATACATTCACCCCAGTACAAGGATCTGGGCCTAAATCCATCGTTTTTTTGTTGCACCCCACACCACCCTGGGTTAGACACTGGCTATATGCAAATCAGCTCTGACCCTGTGCCTCATGGGAACAGTCCAGTCCGAACTACCAAGCCATTCCTTTCCCAGACCGGAATCAAGCATCCAAGGACCGGTTTCTGGCTATCAGCCTTCATCAGCCTGGATAGCTTGACTCCAGTGGTGTGGAGAGCCTGGGACTCAAGTCTGAGCATACCCAGACCACTCGGGGTGAAAATTGCAAAAAACACAGTTGATGGACAGAATGTAGAACAATGTCATACATTCACCCCAGTACAAGGATCTGGGCCTAAATCCATCATTTTTTTGCACTCCACACCACCCTGGGTTAGACACTGGCTATATGCAAATCAGCTCTGACCCTGTGCCTCATGGGAACACTCCAGTCCGAACTACCAAGCCATGTCTTTCCCAGATGGGAATCAAGCATCCAAGGACCGGTTTCTGGCTATCAGCCTTCATCAGCCTGGATAGCTTGACTCCAGTGGTGTGGAGAGCCTGGGACTCAAGTCTGAGCATACCCAGCCCACTCGGGGTGAAAATTGCAAAAAACACAGTTGATGGACAGAATGTAGAACAATGTCATACATTCACCCCAGTACAAGGATCTGGGCCTAAATCCATCATTTTTTTGCACTCCACACCACCCTGGGTTAGACACTGGCTATATGCAAATCAGCTCTGACCCTGTGCCTCATGGGAACACTCCAGTCCGAACTACCAAGCCATGTCTTTCCCAGATGGGAATCAAGCATCCAAGGACCGGTTTCTGGCTATCAGCCTTCATTTACCTGGATAGCTTGACTCCAGTGGTGTGGAGAGCCTGGGACTCACGTCTGAGCATACCCAGCCCACTCGGGGTGAAAATTGTAAAAAACACAGTTGATGGACAGAATGTAGAACAATGTCATACATTCACCCCAGTACAAGGATCTGGGACTAAATCCATCGTTTTTTTGCACTCCACACCACCCTGGGTTAGACACTGGCTATATGCAAATCAGCTCTGACCCTGTGCCTCATGGGAACAGTCTAGTCCGAACTACCAAGCCATGTCTTTCCCAGACCGGAATCAAGCATCCAAGGACCGGTTTCTGGCTATCAGCCTTCATCAGCCTGGATAGCATGACTCCAGTGGTGTGGAGAGCCTGGGACTCACGTCTGAGCATACCCAGCCCACTCGGGGTGAAAATTGCAAAAAACACAGTTGATGGACAGAATGTAGAACAATGTCATACATTCACCCCAGTACAAGGATCTGGGCCTAAATCCATCTTTTTTTTTTTTGCACGCCACACCACCCTGGGTTAGACACTGGCTATATGCAAATCAGCTCAGACCCTGTGCCTCATGGGAACAGTCCAGTCCGAACTACCAAGCCATGTCTTTCCCAGACCGGAATCAAGCATCCAAGGACCGGTTTCTGGCTATCAGCCTTCATCAGCCTGGATAGCTTGACTCCAGTGGTGTGGAGAGCCTGGGACTCAAGTCTGAGCATTCCCAGCCCACTCGGGGTGAAAATTGCAAAAAACACAGTTGATGGACAGAATGTAGAACAATGTCATACATTCACCCCAGTACAAGGATCTGGGCCTAAATCCATCGTTTTTTTGCACTCCACACCACCCTGGGTTAGACACTGGCTATATGCAAATCAGCTCTGACCCTGTGCCTCATGGGAACAGTCTAGTCCGAACTACCAAGCCATGTCTTTCCCAGACCGGAATCAAGCATCCAAGGACCGGTTTCTGGCTATCAGCCTTCATCAGCCTGGATAGCATGACTCCAGTGGTGTGGAGAGCCTGTTACTCACGTCTGAGCATACCCAGCCCACTCGGGGTGAAAATTGCAAAAAACACAGTTGATGGACAGAATGTAGAACAATGTCATACATTCACCCCAGTACAAGGATCTGGGCCTAAATCCATCGTTTTTTTTGTTGCACCCCACACCACCCTGGGTTAGACACTGGCTATATGCAAATCAGCTCTGACCCTGTGCCTCATGGGAACAGTCCAGTCCGAACTACCAAGCCATTCCTTTCCCAGACCGGAATCAAGCATCCAAGGACCGGTTTCTGGCTATCAGCCTTCATCAGCCTGGATAGCTTGACTCCAGTGGTGTGGAGAGCCTGGGACTCAAGTCTGAGCATACCCAGCCCACTCGGGGTGAAAATTGCAAAAAACACAGTTGATGGACAGAATGTAGAACAATGTCATACATTCACCCCAGTACAAGGATCTGGGCCTAAATCCATAATTTTTTTGCACTCCACACCACCCTGGGTTAGACACTGGCTATATGCAAATCAGCTCTGACCCTGTGCCTCATGGGAACACTCCAGTCCGAACTACCAAGCCATGTCTTTCCCAGATGGGAATCAAGCATCCAAGGACCGGTTTCTGGCTATCAGCCTTCATCAGCCTGGATAGCTTGACTCCAGTGGTGTGGAGAGCCTGGGACTCACGTCTGAGCATACCCAGCCCACTCGGGGTGAAAATTGTAAAAAACACAGTTGATGGACAGAATGTAGAACAATGTCATACATTCACCCCAGTACAAGGATCTGGGCCTAAATCCATCGGTTTTTTTTTGCACTCTACACCACCCTGGGTTAGACACCGGCTATATGCAAATCAGCTCTGACCCTGTGCCTCATGGGAACAGTCCAGTCCGAACTACCAAGCCATGTCTTTCCCAGACCGGAATCAAGCATCCAAGGACCGGTTTCTGGCTATCAGCCTTCATCAGCCTGGATAGCTTGACTCCAGTGGTGTGGAGAGCCTGGGACTCACGTCTGAGCATACCCAGCCCACTTGGGGTGAAAATTGCAAAAAACACAGTTGATGGACAGAATGTAGAACAATGTCATACATTCACCCCAGTAGAAGGATCTGGGCCTAAATCCATCGTTTTTTTTGCATTCCACACCACCCTGGGTTAGACACTGGCTATATGCAAATCAGCTCTGACCCTGTGCCTCATGGGAACAGTCTAGTCCGAACTACCAAGCCATGTCTTTCCCAGACCGGAATCAAGCATCCAAGGACCGGTTTCTGGCTATCAGCCTTCATCAGCCTGGATAGCATGACTCCAGTGGTGTGGAGAGCCTGGGACTCACGTCTGAGCATACCCAGCCCACTCGGGGTGAAAATTGCAAAAAACACAGTTGATGGACAGAATGTAGAACAATGTCATACATTCACCCCAGTACAAGGATCTGGGCCTAAATCCATCGTTTTTTTGTTGCACCCCACACCACCCTGGGTTAGACACTGGCTATATGCAAATCAGCTCTGACCCTGTGCCTCATGGGAACAGTCCAGTCCGAACTACCAAGCCATTCCTTTCCCAGACCGGAATCAAGCATCCAAGGACCGGTTTCTGGCTATCAGCCTTCATCAGCCTGGATAGCTTGACTCCAGTGGTGTGGAGAGCCTGGGACTCAAGTCTGAGCATACCCAGACCACTCGGGGTGAAAATTGCAAAAAACACAGTTGATGGACAGAATGTAGAACAATGTCATACATTCACCCCAGTACAAGGATCTGGGCCTAAATCCATCATTTTTTTGCACTCCACACCACCCTGGGTTAGACACTGGCTATATGCAAATCAGCTCTGACCCTGTGCCTCATGGGAACACTCCAGTCCGAACTACCAAGCCATGTCTTTCCCAGATGGGAATCAAGCATCCAAGGACCGGTTTCTGGCTATCAGCCTTCATCAGCCTGGATAGCTTGACTCCAGTGGTGTGGAGAGCCTGGGACTCAAGTCTGAGCATACCCAGCCCACTCGGGGTGAAAATTGCAAAAAACACAGTTGATGGACAGAATGTAGAACAATGTCATACATTCACCCCAGTACAAGGATCTGGGACTAAATCCATTGTTTTTTTGCACTCCACACCACCCTGGGTTAGACACTGGCTATATGCAAATCAGCTCTGACCCTGTGCCTCATGGGAACAGTCCAGTCCGAACTACCAAGCCATGTCTTTCCCAGACCGGAATCAAGCATCCAAGGACCGGTTTCTGGCTATCAGCCTTCATCAGCCTGGATAGCATGACTCCAGTGGTGTGGAGAGCCTGGGACTCACGTCTGAGCATACCCAGCCCACTCGGGGTGAAAATTGTAAAAAACACAGTTGATGGACAGAATGTAGAACAATGTCATACATTCACCCCAGTACAAGGATCTGGGCCTAAATCCATCGGTTTTTTTTTTGCACTCCACACCACCCTGGGTTAGACACTGGCTATATGCAAATCAGCTCTGACCCTGTGCCTCATGGGAACAGTCCAGTCCGAACTACCAAGCCATGTCTTTCCCAGACCGGAATCAAGCATCCAAGGACCGGTTTCTGGCTATCAGCCTTTATCAGCCTGGATAGCTTGACTCCAGTGGTGTGGAGAGCCTGGGACTCAAGTCCGAGCATACCCAGCCCACTCGGGGTGAAAATTGAAAAAAACACAGTTGATGGACAGAATGTAGAACAATGTCATACATTCACCCCAGTACAAGGATCTGGGCCTAAATCCATCGTTTTTGTGCACTCCACACCACCCTGGGTTAGACACTGGCTATATGCAAATCAGCTCTGACCCTGTGCCTCATGGGAACAGTCTAGTCCGAACTATCAAGCCATGTCTTTCCCAGACCGGAATAAAGCATCCAAGGACCGGTTTCTGGCTATCAGCCTTCATCATCCTGGATAGCATGACTCCAGTGGTGTGGAGAGCCTAGGACTCACGTCTGAGCATACCCAGCCCACTCGGGGTGAAAATTGCAAAAAACACAGTTGATGGACAGAATGTAGAACAATGTCATACATTCACCCCAGTACAAGGATCTGGGCCTAAATCCTTCGGTTTTTTTTTGCACCACACACCACCCTGGGTTAGACACTGGCTATATGCAAATCAGTTCTGACCCTGTGCCTCATGGGAACAGTCCAGTCCGAACTACCAAGCCATGTCTTTACTAGACCGGAATCAAGCATCCAAGGACCGGTTTCTGGCTATCAGCCTTCATCAGCCTGGATAGCTTGACTCCAGTGGTGTGGAGAGCCTGGGACTCACGTCTGAGCATACCCAGCCCACTCGGGGTGAAAATTGCAAAAAACACAGTTGATGGACAGAATGTAGAACAATGTCATACATTCACCCCAGTACAAGGATCTGGGCCTAAATCCATCATTTTTTTGCACTCCACACCACCCTGGGTTAGACACTGGCTATATGCAAATCAGCTCTGACCCTGTGCCTCATGGGAACAGTCCAGTCCGAACTACCAAGCCATGTCTTTCCCAGACCGGAATCAAGCATCCAAGGACCGGTTTCTGGCTATCAGCCTTCATCAGCCTGGATAGCTTGACTCCAGTGGTGTGGAGAGCCTGGGACTCAAGTCTGAGCATACCCAGACCACTCGGGGTGAAAATTGCAAAAAACACAGTTGATGGACAGAATGTAGAACAATGTCATACATTCACCCCAGTACAAGGATCTGGGCCTAAATCCATCATTTTTTTGCACTCCACACCACCCTGGGTTAGACACTGGCTATATGCAAATCAGCTCTGACCCTGTGCCTCATGGGAACACTCCAGTCCGAACTACCAAGCCATGTCTTTCCCAGATGGGAATCAAGCATCCAAGGACCGGTTTCTGGCTATCAGCCTTCATCAGCCTGGATAGCTTGACTCCAGTGGTGTGGAGAGCCTGGGACTCAAGTCTGAGCATACCCAGCCCACTCGGGGTGAAAATTGCAAAAAACACAGTTGATGGACAGAATGTAGAACAATGTCATACATTCACCCCAGTACAAGGATCTGGGCCTAAATCCATCATTTTTTTGCACTCCACACCACCCTGGGTTAGACACTGGCTATATGCAAATCAGCTCTGACCCTGTGCCTCATGGGAACACTCCAGTCCGAACTACCAAGCCATGTCTTTCCCAGATGGGAATCAAGCATCCAAGGACCGGTTTCTGGCTATCAGCCTTCATTTACCTGGATAGCTTGACTCCAGTGGTGTGGAGAGCCTGGGACTCACGTCTGAGCATACCCAGCCCACTCGGGGTGAAAATTGTAAAAAACACAGTTGATGGACAGAATGTAGAACAATGTCATACATTCACCCCAGTACAAGGATCTGGGACTAAATCCATTGTTTTTTTGCACTCCACACCACCCTGGGTTAGACACTGGCTATATGCAAATCAGCTCTGACCCTGTGCCTCATGGGAACAGTCCAGTCCGAACTACCAAGCCATGTCTTTCCCAGACCGGAATCAAGCATCCAAGGACCGGTTTCTGGCTATCAGCCTTCATCAGCCTGGATAGCATGACTCCAGTGGTGTGGAGAGCCTGGGACTCACGTCTGAGCATACCCAGCCCACTCGGGGTGAAAATTGTAAAAAACACAGTTGATGGACAGAATGTAGAACAATGTCATACATTCACCCCAGTACAAGGATCTGGGCCTAAATCCATCGGTTTTTTTTTTGCACTCCACACCACCCTGGGTTAGACACTGGCTATATGCAAATCAGCTCTGACCCTGTGCCTCATGGGAACAGTCCAGTCCGAACTACCAAGCCATGTCTTTCCCAGACCGGAATCAAGCATCCAAGGACCGGTTTCTGGCTATCAGCCTTTATCAGCCTGGATAGCTTGACTCCAGTGGTGTGGAGAGCCTGGGACTCAAGTCCGAGCATACCCAGCCCACTCGGGGTGAAAATTGAAAAAAACACAGTTGATGGACAGAATGTAGAACAATGTCATACATTCACCCCAGTACAAGGATCTGGGCCTAAATCCATCGTTTTTGTGCACTCCACACCACCCTGGGTTAGACACTGGCTATATGCAAATCAGCTCTGACCCTGTGCCTCATGGGAACAGTCTAGTCCGAACTATCAAGCCATGTCTTTCCCAGACCGGAATAAAGCATCCAAGGACCGGTTTCTGGCTATCAGCCTTCATCATCCTGGATAGCATGACTCCAGTGGTGTGGAGAGCCTAGGACTCACGTCTGAGCATACCCAGCCCACTCGGGGTGAAAATTGCAAAAAACACAGTTGATGGACAGAATGTAGAACAATGTCATACATTCACCCCAGTACAAGGATCTGGGCCTAAATCCTTCGGTTTTTTTTTTGCACCACACACCACCCTGGGTTTGACACTGGCTATATGCAAATCAGTTCTGACCCTGTGCCTCATGGGAACAGTCCAGTCCGAACTACCAAGCCATGTCTTTACTAGACCGGAATCAAGCATCCAAGGACCGGTTTCTGGCTATCAGCCTTCATCAGCCTGGATAGCTTGACTCCAGTGGTGTGGAGAGCCTGGGACTCACGTCTGAGCATACCCAGCCCACTCGGGGTGAAAATTGCAAAAAACACAGTTGATGGACAGAATGTAGAACAATGTCATACATTCACCCCAGTACAAGGATCTGGGCCTAAATCCATCATTTTTTTGCACTCCACACCACCCTGGGTTAGACACTGGCTATATGCAAATCAGCTCTGACCCTGTGCCTCATGGGAACAGTCCAGTCCGAACTACCAAGCCATGTCTTTCCCAGACCGGAATCAAGCATCCAAGGACCGGTTTCTGGCTATCAGCCTTCATCAGCCTGGATAGCTTGACTCCAGTGGTGTGGAGAGCCAGGGACTAACGTCTGAGCATACCCAGCCCACTCAAGGTGAAAATTGCAAAAAACACAGTTTATGGACAGAATGTAGAACAATGTCATACATTCACCCCAGTACAAGGATCTGGGCCTAAATCCATCGTTTTTTGCACTCCACACCACCCCGGGTTAGACACTGGCTATATGCAAATCAGTTCTGACCCTGTGCCTCATGGGAACAGTCCAGTCCGAACTACCAAGCCATGTCTTTCCCAGACCGGAATCAAGCATTTAAGGACCGGTTTCTGGCTATCAGCCTTCATCAGCCTGGATAGCTTGACTCCAGTGGTGTGGAGAGCCTGGGACTCACGTCTGAGCATACCCAGCCCACTAGGGGTGAACATTGCAAAAAACACCGTTGATGGACAGAATGTAGAACAATGTCATACATTCACCCCAGTAGAAGGATCTGGGCCTAAATCCATCGTTTTTTTTGCATTCCACACCACCCTGGGTTAGACACTGGCTATATGCAAATCAGTTCTGACCCTGTGCCTCATGGGAACAGTCCAGTCCGAACTACCAAGCCATGTCTTTACTAGACCGGAATCAAGCATCCAAGGACCGGTTTCTGGCTATCAGCCTTCATCAGCCTGGATAGCTTGACTCCAGTGGTGTGGAGAGCCTGGGACTCACGTCTGAGCATACCCAGCCCACTCGGGGTGAAAATTGCAAAAAACACAGTTGATGGACAGAATGTAGAACAATGTCATACATTCACCCCAGTACAAGGATCTGGGCCTAAATCCATCATTTTTTTGCACTCCACACCACCCTGGGTTAGACACTGGCTATATGCAAATCAGCTCTGACCCTGTGCCTCATGGGAACAGTCCAGTCCGAACTACCAAGCCATGTCTTTCCCAGACCGGAATCAAGCATCCAAGGACCGGTTTCTGGCTATCAGCCTTCATCAGCCTGGATAGCTTGACTCCAGTGGTGTGGAGAGCCTGGGACTCAAGTCTGAGCATACCCAGACCACTCGGGGTGAAAATTGCAAAAAACACAGTTGATGGACAGAATGTAGAACAATGTCATACATTCACCCCAGTACAAGGATCTGGGCCTAAATCCATCATTTTTTTGCACTCCACACCACCCTGGGTTAGACACTGGCTATATGCAAATCAGCTCTGACCCTGTGCCTCATGGGAACACTCCAGTCCGAACTACCAAGCCATGTCTTTCCCAGATGGGAATCAAGCATCCAAGGACCGGTTTCTGGCTATCAGCCTTCATCAGCCTGGATAGCTTGACTCCAGTGGTGTGGAGAGCCTGGGACTCAAGTCTGAGCATACCCAGCCCACTCGGGGTGAAAATTGCAAAAAACACAGTTGATGGACAGAATGTAGAACAATGTCATACATTCACCCCAGTACAAGGATCTGGGCCTAAATCCATCATTTTTTTGCACTCCACACCACCCTGGGTTAGACACTGGCTATATGCAAATCAGCTCTGACCCTGTGCCTCATGGGAACACTCCAGTCCGAACTACCAAGCCATGTCTTTCCCAGATGGGAATCAAGCATCCAAGGACCGGTTTCTGGCTATCAGCCTTCATTTACCTGGATAGCTTGACTCCAGTGGTGTGGAGAGCCTGGGACTCACGTCTGAGCATACCCAGCCCACTCGGGGTGAAAATTGTAAAAAACACAGTTGATGGACAGAATGTAGAACAATGTCATACATTCACCCCAGTACAAGGATCTGGGACTAAATCCATTGTTTTTTTGCACTCCACACCACCCTGGGTTAGACACTGGCTATATGCAAATCAGCTCTGACCCTGTGCCTCATGGGAACAGTCCAGTCCGAACTACCAAGCCATGTCTTTCCCAGACCGGAATCAAGCATCCAAGGACCGGTTTCTGGCTATCAGCCTTCATCAGCCTGGATAGCATGACTCCAGTGGTGTGGAGAGCCTGGGACTCACGTCTGAGCATACCCAGCCCACTCGGGGTGAAAATTGTAAAAAACACAGTTGATGGACAGAATGTAGAACAATGTCATACATTCACCCCAGTACAAGGATCTGGGCCTAAATCCATCGGTTTTTTTTTTGCACTCCACACCACCCTGGGTTAGACACTGGCTATATGCAAATCAGCTCTGACCCTGTGCCTCATGGGAACAGTCCAGTCCGAACTACCAAGCCATGTCTTTCCCAGACCGGAATCAAGCATCCAAGGACCGGTTTCTGGCTATCAGCCTTTATCAGCCTGGATAGCTTGACTCCAGTGGTGTGGAGAGCCTGGGACTCAAGTCCGAGCATACCCAGCCCACTCGGGGTGAAAATTGAAAAAAACACAGTTGATGGACAGAATGTAGAACAATGTCATACATTCACCCCAGTACAAGGATCTGGGCCTAAATCCATCGTTTTTGTGCACTCCACACCACCCTGGGTTAGACACTGGCTATATGCAAATCAGCTCTGACCCTGTGCCTCATGGGAACAGTCTAGTCCGAACTATCAAGCCATGTCTTTCCCAGACCGGAATAAAGCATCCAAGGACCGGTTTCTGGCTATCAGCCTTCATCATCCTGGATAGCATGACTCCAGTGGTGTGGAGAGCCTAGGACTCACGTCTGAGCATACCCAGCCCACTCGGGGTGAAAATTGCAAAAAACACAGTTGATGGACAGAATGTAGAACAATGTCATACATTCACCCCAGTACAAGGATCTGGGCCTAAATCCTTCGGTTTTTTTTTTGCACCACACACCACCCTGGGTTTGACACTGGCTATATGCAAATCAGTTCTGACCCTGTGCCTCATGGGAACAGTCCAGTCCGAACTACCAAGCCATGTCTTTACTAGACCGGAATCAAGCATCCAAGGACCGGTTTCTGGCTATCAGCCTTCATCAGCCTGGATAGCTTGACTCCAGTGGTGTGGAGAGCCTGGGACTCACGTCTGAGCATACCCAGCCCACTCGGGGTGAAAATTGCAAAAAACACAGTTGATGGACAGAATGTAGAACAATGTCATACATTCACCCCAGTACAAGGATCTGGGCCTAAATCCATCATTTTTTTGCACTCCACACCACCCTGGGTTAGACACTGGCTATATGCAAATCAGCTCTGACCCTGTGCCTCATGGGAACAGTCCAGTCCGAACTACCAAGCCATGTCTTTCCCAGACCGGAATCAAGCATCCAAGGACCGGTTTCTGGCTATCAGCCTTCATCAGCCTGGATAGCTTGACTCCAGTGGTGTGGAGAGCCAGGGACTAACGTCTGAGCATACCCAGCCCACTCAAGGTGAAAATTGCAAAAAACACAGTTTATGGACAGAATGTAGAACAATGTCATACATTCACCCCAGTACAAGGATCTGGGCCTAAATCCATCGTTTTTTGCACTCCACACCACCCCGGGTTAGACACTGGCTATATGCAAATCAGTTCTGACCCTGTGCCTCATGGGAACAGTCCAGTCCGAACTACCAAGCCATGTCTTTCCCAGACCGGAATCAAGCATTTAAGGACCGGTTTCTGGCTATCAGCCTTCATCAGCCTGGATAGCTTGACTCCAGTGGTGTGGAGAGCCTGGGACTCACGTCTGAGCATACCCAGCCCACTAGGGGTGAACATTGCAAAAAACACCGTTGATGGACAGAATGTAGAACAATGTCATACATTCACCCCAGTAGAAGGATCTGGGCCTAAATCCATCGTTTTTTTTGCATTCCACACCACCCTGGGTTAGACACTGGCTATATGCAAATCAGCTCTGACCCTGTGCCTCATGGGAACAGTCCAGTCCGAACTACCAAGCCATGTCTTTCCCAGACCGGAATCAAGCATTTAAGGACCGGTTTCTGGCTATCAGCCTTCATCAGCCTGGATAGCTTGACTCCAGTGGTGTGGAGAGCCTGGGACTCAAGTCTGAGCATACCCAGCCCACTCGGGGTGAAAATTGCAAAAAACACAGTTGATGGACAGAATGTAGAACAATGTCATACATTCACCCCAGTACAAGGATCTGGGCCTAAATCCATCGTTTTTTTGCACTCCACACCACCCTGGGTTAGACACTGGCTATATGCAAATCAGCTCTGACCCTGTGCCTCATGGGAACAGTCCAGTCCGAACTACCAAGCCATGTCTTTCCCAGACCGTAATCAAGCATCCAAGGACCGGTTTCTGGCTATCAGCCTTCATCAGCCTGGAGAGCTTGGCTCCAGTGGTGTGGAGAGCCTGGGACTCACGTCTGAGCATAACCAGGCCACTCGGGGTGAAAATTGCAAAAAACACAGTTGATGGACAGAATGTAGAACAATGTCATACATTCACCCCAGTACAAGGATCTGGGCCTAAATCCATCGTTTTTTTGCACTCCACACCACCCTGGGTTAGACACTGGCTATATGCAAATCAGCTCTGACCCTGTGCCTCATGGGAACAGTCTAGTCCGAACTACCAAGCCACGTCTTTCCAAGACCGGAATCAAGCATCCAAGGACCGGTTTCTGGCTATCAGCCTTCATCAGCCTGGATAGCTTGACTCCAGTGGTGTGGAGAGTCCAGGACTCACCTCTGAGCATACCCAGCCCACTCAAGGTGAAAATTGCAAAAAACACAGTTTATGGACAGAATGTAGAACAATGTCATACATTCACCCCAGTACAAGGATCTGGGCCTAAATCCATCGTTTTTTTGCACTCCACACCACCCCGGGTTAGACACTGGCTATATGCAAATCAGTTCTGACCCTGTGCCTCATGGGAACAGTCCAGTCCGAACTACCAAGCCATGTCTTTCCCAGACCGGAATCAAGCATCCAAGGACCGGTTTCTGGCTATCAGCCTTCATCAGCCTGGATAGCTTGACTCCAGTGGTGTGGAGAGCCTGGGACTCACGTCTAAACATACCCAGGCCACTCGGGGTGAAAATTGCAAAAAACACAGTTGATGGACAGAATGTAGAACAATGTCATACATTCACCCCAGTACAAGGATCTGGGCCTATATCCATAGTTTTTTTGCACTCCAAACCACCCTGGGTTAGACACTGGCTATATGCAAATCAGCTCTGACCCTGTGCCTCATGGGAACAGTCTAGTCCGAACTACCAAGCCATGTCTTTTCCAGACCGGAATCAAGCATCCAAGGACCGGTTTCTGGCTATCAGCCTTCATCAGCCTGGATAGCATGACTCCAGTGGTGTGGAGAGCCTGGGACTCACGTCTGAGCATACCCAGCCCACTCGGGGTTAAAATTGCAAAAATCACAGTTGATGGACAGAATGTAGAACAATGTCATACATTCACCCCAGTACAAGGATCTGGGCCTAAATCCATCGTTTTTTGCACTCCACACCACCCTGGGTTAGACACTGGCTATATGCAAATCAGCTCTGACCCTGTGCCTCATGGGAACAGTCCAGTCCGAACTACCAAGCCATGTCTTTCCCAGACCGTAATCAAGCATCCAAGGACCGGTTTCTGGCTATCAGCCTTCATCAGCCTGGAGAGCTTGGCTCCAGTGGTGTGGAGAGCCTGGGACTCACGTCTGAGCATAACCAGGCCACTCGGGGTGAAAATTTCAAAAAACACAGTTGATGGACAGAATGTAGAACAATGTCTTACATTCACCCCAGTACAAGGATCTGGGCCTAAATCCGTCGTTTTTTTGCACTCCACACCACCCTGGGTTAGACACTGGCTATATGCAAATCAGCTCTGACCCTGTGCCTCATGGGAACAGTCTAGTCCGAACTACCAAGCCACGTCTTTCCCAGACCGGAATCAAGCATCCAAGGACCGGTTTCTGGCTATCAGCCTTCATCAGCCTGGATAGCTTGACTCCAGTGGTGTGGAGAGCCTGGGACTCACGTCTGAGCATACCCAGCCCACTCAAGGTGAAAATTGCAAAAAACACAGTTTATGGACAGAATGTAGAACAATGTCATACATTCACCCCAGTACAAGGATCTGGGCCTAAATCCATCGTTTTTTTGCACTCCACACCACCCCGGGTTAGACACTGGCTATATGCAAATCAGTTCTGACCCTGTGCCTCATGGGAACAGTCCAGTCCGAACTACCAAGCCATGTCTTTCCCAGACCGGAATCAAGCATCCAAGGACCGGTTTCTGGCTATCAGCCTTCATCAGCCTGGATAGCTTGACTCCAGTGGTGTGGAGAGCCTGGGACTCACGTCTAAACATACCCAGGCCACTCGGGGTGAAAATTGCAAAAAACACAGTTGATGGACAGAATGTAGAACAATGTCATACATTCACCCCAGTACAAGGATCTGGGCCTATATCCATAGTTTTTTTGCACTCCACACCACCCTGGGTTAGACACTGGCTATATGCAAATCAGCTCTGACCCTGTGCCTCATGGGAACAGTCTAGTCCGAACTACCAAGCCATGTCTTTCACAGACCGAAATCAAGCATCCAAGGACCGGTTTCTGGCTATCAGCCTTCATCAGCCTGGATAGCATGACTCCAGTGGTGTGGAGAGCCTGGGACTCACGTCTGAGCATACCCCGCCCACTCGGGGTTAAAATTGCAAAAAACACAGTTGATGGACAGAATGTAGTACAATGTCATACATTCACCCCAGTACAAGGATCTGGGCCTAAATCCATCATTTTTTTGCACTCCACACCACCCTGGGTTAGACACTGGCTATATGCAAATCAGCTCTGACCCTGTGCCTCATGGGAACAGTCCAGTCCGAACTACCAAGCCATGTCTTTCCCAGACCGGAATCAAGCATCCAAGGACCGGTTTCTGGCTATCAGCATTCATCAGCCTGGATAGCTTGACTCCAGTGGTGTGGAGAGCCAGGGACTCACGTCTGAGCATACCCAGCCCACTCGGGGTGAAAATTGCAAAAAACACAGTTTATGGACAGAATGTAGAACAATGTCATACATTCACCCCAGTACAAGGATCTGGGCCTAAATCCATCGTTTTTTTGCACTCCACACCACCCCGGGTTAGACAGTGGCTATATGCAAATCAGTTCTGACCCTGTGCCTCATGGGAACAGTCCAGTCTGAACTACCAAGCCATGTATTTCCCACACCGGAATCAAGCATCCAAGGACCGGTGTCTGGCTATCAGCCTTGATCAGCCTGGATAGCTTGACTCCAGTGGTGTGGAGAGCCTGGGACTCACGTCTGAGCATACCCAGGCCACTCGGGGTGAAAATTGCAAAAAACACAGTTGATGGACAGAATGTAGAACAATGTCATACATTCACCCCAGTACAAGGATCTGGGCCTATATCCATCGTTTTATTTGCACTCCACACCACCCTGGGTTAGACACTGGCTATATGCAAATCAGCTCTGACCCTGTGCCTCATGGGAACCGTCTAGTCCGAACTACCAAGCCATGTCTTTCCCAGACCGGAATCAAGCATCCAAGGACCGGTTTCTGGCTATCAGCCTTCATCAGCCTGGATAGCATGACTCCAGTGGTGTGAAGAGCCTGGGACTCACGTCTGAGCATACCGAGCCCACTCGGGGTGAAAATTGCAAAAAACACAGTTGATGGACAGAATGTAGAACAATGTCATACATTCACCCCAGTACAAGGATCTGGGCCTAAATCCATCGTTTTTTTTTTTGCACCCCACACCACCCTGGGTTAGACACTGGCTATATGCAAAACAGCTCTGACCCTGTGCCTCATGGGAACAGTCCAGTCCGAACTACCAAGCCATGTCTTTCCCAGACCGGAATCAAGCATCCAAGGACCAGTTTCTGGCTATCAGCCTTCATCAGCCTGGATAGCTTGACTCCAGTGGTGTGGAGAGCCTGGAACTCACGTCTGAGCATACCCAGCCCACTTGGGGTGAAAATTGCAAAAAACACCGTTGATGGACAGAATGTAGAACAATGTCATACATTCACCCCAGTAGAAGGATCTGGGCCTAAATCCATCGTTTTTTTTGCATTCCACACCACCCTGGGTTAGACACTGGCTATATGCAAATCAGCTCTGACCCTGTGCCTCATGGGAACAGTCCAGTCCGAACTACCAAGCCATGTCTTTCCCAGACCGGAATCAAGCATCCAAGGACCGGTTTCTGGCTATCAGCCTTCATCAGCCTGGATAGCATGACTCCAGTGGTGTGGAGAGCCTGGGACTCACGTCTGAGCATACCCAGCCCACTCGGGGTGAAAATTGCAAAAAACACCGTAGATGGACAGAATGTAGAACAATGTCATACATTCACCCCAGTACAAGGAGCTGGGCCTAAATCCATCGTTTTTTTTTTTTGCACCCCACACCACCCTGGGTTAGACACTGGCTATATGCAAATCAGCTCTGACCCTGTGCCTCATGGGAACAGTCCAGTCCGAACTACCAAGCCATGTCTTTCCGAGACCGGAATCAAGCATCCAAGGACCGGTTTCTGGCTATCAGCCTTCATCAGCCTGGATAGCTTGACTCCAGTGGTGTGGAGAGCCTGGGACTCAAGTCTGAGCATACCCAGCCCACTCGGGGTGAAAATTGCAAAAAACACAGTTGATGGACAGAATGTAGAACAATGTCATACATTCACCCCAGTACAAGGATCTGGGCCTAAATCCATCGTTTTTTTGCACTCCACACCATCCTGGGTTAGGCACTGGCTATATGCAAATCAGCTCTGACCCTGTGCCTCATGGGAACAGTCCAGTCCGAACTACCAAGCCATGTCTTTCCCAGATGGGAATCAAGCATCCAAGGACCGGTTTCTGGCTATCAGCCTTCATCAGCCTGGATAGCTTGACTCCAGTGGTGTGGAGAGCCTGGGACTCACGTCCGAGCATACCCAGCCCACTTGGGGTGAAAATTGCAAAAAACACAGTTGATGGACAGAATGTAGAACAATGTCATACATTCACCCCAGTACAAGGATCTGGGACTAAATCCATTGTTTTTTTGCGCTCCACACCACCCTGGGTTAGACACTGGCTATATGCAAATCAGCTCTGACCCTGTGCCTCATGGGAACAGTCCAGTCCGAACTACCAAGCCATGTCTTTCCCAGACCGGAATCAAGCATCCAAGGACCGGTTTCTGGCTATCAGCCTTCATCAGCCTGGATAGCATGACTCCAGTGGTGTGGAGAGCCTGGGACTCACGTCTGAGCATACCCAGCTCACTCGGGGTGAAAATTGTAAAAAACACAGTTGATGGACAGAATGTAGAACAATGTCATACATTCACCCCAGTACAAGGATCTGGGCCTAAATCCATCGGTTTTTTTTTGCACTCCACACCACCCTGGGTTAGACACTGGCTATATGCAAATCAGCTCTGACCCTGTGCCTCATGGGAACAGTCCAGTCCGAACTACCAAGCCATGTCTTTCCCAGACCGGAATCAAGCATCCAAGGACCGGTTTCTGGCTATCAGCCTTTATCAGCCTGGATAGCTTGACTCCAGTGGTGTGGAGAGCCTGGGACTCAAGTCCGAGCATACCCAGCCCACTCGGGGTGAAAATTGAAAAAAACACAGTTGATGGACAGAATGTAGAACAATGTCATACATTCACCCCAGTACAAGGATCTGGGCCTAAATCCATCGTTTTTGTGCACTCCACACCACCCTGGGTTAGACACTGGCTATATGCAAATCAGCTCTGACCCTGTGCCTCATGGGAACAGTCTAGTCCGAACTACCAAGCCATGTCTTTCCCAGACCGGAATAAAGCATCCAAGGACCGGTTTCTGGCTATCAGCCTTCATCATCCTGGATAGCATGACTCCAGTGGTGTGGAGAGCCTGGGACTCACGTCTGAGCATACCCAGCCCACTTGGGGTGAAAATTGCAAAAAACACCGTTGATGGACAGAATGTAGAACAATGTCATACATTCACCCCAGTAGAAGGATCTGGGCCTAAATCCATCGTTTTTTTTGCATTCCACACCACCCTGGGTTAGACACTGGCTATATGCAAATCAGCTCTGACCCTGTGCCTCATGGGAACAGTCCAGTCCGAACTACCAAGCCATGTCTTTCCCAGACCGGAATCAAGCATCTAAGGACCGGTTTCTGGCTATCAGCCTTCATCAGCCTGGATAGCTTGACTCCAGTGGTGTGGAGAGCCTGGGACTCAAGTCTGAGCATACCCAGCCCACTCGGGGTGAAAATTGCAAAAAACACAGTTGATGGACAGAATGTAGAACAATGTCATACATTCACCCCAGTACAAGGATCTGGGCCTAAATCCATCGTTTTTTTGCACTCCACACCACCCTGGGTTAGACACTGGCTATATGCAAATCAGCTCTGACCCTGTGCCTCATGGGAACAGTCCAGTCCGAACTACCAAGCCATGTCTTTCCCAGACCGGAATCAAGCATCCAAGGACCGGTTTCTGGCTATCAGCCTTCATCAGCCTGGAGAGCTTGACTCCAGTGGTGTGGAGAGCCTGGGACTCACGTCTGAGCATACCCAGGCCACTCGGGGGGAAAATTGCAAAAAAAACAGTTGATGGACAGAATGTAGAACAATGTCATACATTCACCCCAGTACAAGGATCTGGGCCTAAATCCATCGTTTTTTTTTTTGCACCCCACACCACCCTGGGTTAGACACTGGCTATATGCAAATCAGCTCTGAACCTGTGCCTCATGGGAACAGTCCAGTCCGAACTACCAAGCCATGTCTTTCCCAGACCAGAATCAAGCATCCAAGGACCGGTTTCTGGCTATCAGCCTTCATCAGCCTGGATAGCTTGACTCCAGTGGTGTGGAGAGCCTGGGACTCAAGTCTGAGCATACCCAGCCCACTCGGGGTGAAAATTGCAAAAAACACAGTTGATGGACAGAATGTAGAACAATGTCATACATTCACCCCAGTACAAGGATCTGGGCCTAAATCCATCGTTTTTTTTTTTTGCACTCCACACCACCCTGGGTTAGACACTGGCTATATGCAAATCAGCTCTGACCCTGTGCCTCATGGGAACGGTCCAGTCCGAACTACCAAGCCATGTCTTTCCCAGACCGGAATCAAGCATCCAAGGACCGGTTTCTGGCTATCAGCCTTTATCAGCCTGGATAGCTTGACTCCAGTGGTGTGGAGAGCCTGGGACTCAAGTCCGAGCATACCCAGCCCACTCGGGGTGAAAATTGAAAAAAACACAGTTGATGGACAGAATGTAGAACAATGTCATACATTCACCCCAGTACAAGGATCTGGGCCTAAATCCATCGTTTTTGTGCACTCCACACCACCCTGGGTTAGACACTGGCTATATGCAAATCAGCTCTGACCCTGTGCCTCATGGGAACAGTCTAGTCCGAACTAACAAGCCATGTCTTTCCCAGACCGGAATAAAGCATCCAAGGACCGGTTTCTGGCTATCAGCCTTCATCATCCTGGATAGCATGACTCCAGTGGTGTGGAGAGCCTGGGACTCACGTCTGAGCATACCCAGCCCACTCGGGGTGAAAATTGCAAAAAACACAGTTGATGGACAGAATGTAGAACAATGTCATACATTCACCCCAGTACAAGGATCTGGGCCTAAATCCATCGTTTTTTTTGCATTCCACACCACCCTGGGTTAGACACTGGCTATATGCAAATCAGCTCTGACCCTGTGCCTCATGGGAACAGTCCAGTCCGAACTACCAAGCCATGTCTTTCCCAGACCGGAATCAAGCATCTAAGGACCGGTTTCTGGCTATCAGCCTTCATCAGCCTGGATAGCTTGACTCCAGTGGTGTGGAGAGCCTGGGACTCAAGTCTGAGCATACCCAGCCCACTCGGGGTGAAAATTGCAAAAAACACAGTTGATGGACAGAATGTAGAACAATGTCATACATTCACCCCAGTACAAGGATCTGGGCCTAAATCCATCGTTTTTTTGCACTCCACACCACCCTGGGTTAGACACTGGCTATATGCAAATCAGCTCTGACCCTGTGCCTCATGGGAACAGTCTAGTCCGAACTACCAAGCCATGTCTTTCCCAGACCGGAGTCAAGCATCCAAGGACCGGTTTCTGGCTATCAGCCTTCATCAGCCTGGATAGCATGACTCCAGTGGTGTGGATAGCCTGGGACTCACGTCTGAGCATACCCAGCCCACTCGGGGTGAAAATTGCAAAAAACACAGTTGATGGACAGAATGTAGAACAATGTCATACATTCACCCCAGTACAAGGATCTGGGCCTAAATCCATTGGTTTTTTTTTGCACCCCACACCACCCTGGGTTAGACACTGGCTATATGCAAATCAGCTCTGACCCTGTGCCTCATGGGAACAGTCCAGTCCGAACTACCAAGCCATGTCTTTCCCAGACCGGAATCAAGCATCCAAGGACCGGTTTCTGGCTATCAGCCTTCATCAGCCTGGATAGCTTGACTCCAGTGGTGTGGAGAGCCTGGGACTCAAGTCTGAGCATACCCAGCCCACTCGGGGTGAAAATTGCAAAAAACACAGTTGATGGACAGAATGTAGAACAATGTCATACATTCACCCCAGTACAAGGATCTGGGCCTAAATCCATGGTTTTTTTTTTGCACTCCACACCACCCTGGGTTAGACACTGGCTATATGCAAATCAGCTCTGACCCTGTGCCTCATGGGAACAGTCCAGTCCGAACTACCAAGCCATGTCTTTCCCAGACCGGAATCAAGCATCCAAGGACCGGTTTCTGGCTATCAGCCTTCATCAGCCTGGAGAGCTTGACTCCAGTGGTGTGGATAGCCTGGGACTCACGTCTGAGCATACCAAGGCCACTCGGGGTGAAAATTGCAAAAAACACAGTTGATGGACAGAATGTAGAACAATGTCATACATTCACCCCAGTACAAGGATCTGGGCCTAAATCCATTGGTTTTTTTTTGCACCCCACACCACCCTGGGTTAGACACTGGCTATATGCAAATCAGCTCTGACCCTGTGCCTCATGGGAACAGTCCAGTCCGAACTACCAAGCCATGTCTTTCCCAGACCGGAATCAAGCATCCAAGGATCGGTTTCTGGCTATCAGCCTTCATCAGCCTGGATAGCTTGACTCCAGTGGTGTGGAGAGCCTGGGACTCAAGTCTGAGCATACCCAGCCCACTCGGGGTGAAAATTGCAAAAAACACAGTTGATGGACAGAATGTAGAACAATGTCATACATTCACCCCAGTACAAGGATCTGGGCCTAAATCCATCGTTTTTTTTTTTTTGCACCCCACACCACCCTGGGTTAGACACTGGCTATATGCAAATCAGCTCTGAACCTGTGCCTCATGGGAACAGTCCAGTCCGAACTACCAAGCCATGTCTTTCCCAGACCGGAATCAAGCATCCAAGGACCGGTTTCTGGCTATCAGCCTTCATCAGCCTGGATAGCTTGACTTCAGTGGTGTGGAGAGCCTGGGACTCAAGTCTGAGCATACCCAGCCCACTCGGGGTGAAAATTGCAAAAAACACAGTTGATGGACAGAATGTAGAACAATGTCATACATTCACCCCAGTACAAGGATCTGGGCCTAAATCCATCGTTTTTTTGCACTCCACACCACCCTGGGTTAGACACTGGCTATATGCAAATCAACTCTGACCCTGTTGCTCATGGGAACAGTCCAGTCCGAACTACCAAGCCATGTCTTTCCCAGACCGGAATCAAGCATCCAAGGACCGGTTTCTGGCTATCAGCCTTCATCAGCCTGGATAGCATGACTCCAGTGGTGTGGAGAGCCTGGGACTCACGTCTGAGCATACCCAGCCCACTCGGGGTGAAAATTGTAAAAAACACAGTTGATGGACAGAATGTAGAACAATGTCATACATTCACCCCAGTACAAGGATCTGGGCCTAAATCCATCGGTTTTTTTTTTGCACTCCACACCACCCTGGGTTAGACACTGGCTATATGCAAATCAGCTCTGACCCTGTGCCTCATGGGAACAGTCCAGTCCGAACTACCAAGCCATGTCTTTCCCAGACCGGAATCAAGCATCCAAGGACCGGTTTCTGGCTATCAGCCTTCATCAGCCTGGATAGCTTGACTCCAGTGGTGTGGAGAGCCTGGGACTCACGTCTGAGCATACCCAGCCCACTTGGTGTGAAAATTGCAAAAAACACAGTTGATGGACAGAATGTAGAACAATGTCATACATTCACCCCAGTACAAGGATCTGGGCCTAAATCCATCATTTTTTTGCACTCCACACCACCCTGGGTTAGACACTGGCTATATGCAAATCAGCTCTGACCCTGTGCCTCATGGGAACAGTCCAGTCCGAACTACCAAGCCATGTCTTTCCCAGACCGGAATCAAGCATCCAAGGACCGGTTTCTGGCTATCAGCCTTCATCAGCCTGGATAGCTTGACTCCAGTGGTGTGGAGAGCCTGGGACTCACGTCTGAGCATACCCAGGCCACTCGGGGTGAAAATTGCAAAAAACACAGTTGATGGACAGAATGTAGAACAATGTCATACATTCACCCCAGTACAAGGATCTGGGCCTATATCCATCGTTTTTTTTGCACTCCACACCACCCTGGGTTAGACACTGGCTATATGCAAATCAGCTCTGACCATGTGCCTCATGGGAACAGTCTAGTCCGAACTACCAAGCCATGTCTTTCCCAGACCGGAATCAAGCATCCAAGGACCGGTTTCTGGCTATCAGCCTTCATCAGCCTGGATAGCATGACTCCAGTGGTGTGGAGAGCCTGGGACTCACGTCTGAGCATACCCAGCCCACTCGGGGTGAAAATTGCAAAAAACACCGTTGATGGACAGAATGTAGAACAATGTCATACATTCACCCCAGTACAAGGAGCTGGGCCTAAATCCATCGTTTTTTTTTTTTTGCACCCCACACCACCCTGGGTTAGACACTGGCTATATGCAAATCAGCTCTGACCCTGTGCCTCATGGGAACAGTCCAGTCCGAACTACCAAGCCATGTCTTTCCGAGACCGGAATCAAGCATCCAAGGACCGGTTTCTGGCTATCAGCCTTCATCAGCCTGGATAGCTTGACTCCAGTGGTGTGGAGAGCCTGGGACTCAAGTCTGAGCATACCCAGCCCACTCGGGGTGAAAATTGCAAAAAACACAGTTGATGGACAGAATGTAGAACAATGTCATACATTCACCCCAGTACAAGGATCTGGGCCTAAATCCATCGTTTTTTTGCACTCCACACCATCCTGGGTTAGGCACTGGCTATATGCAAATCAGCTCTGACCCTGTGCCTCATGGGAACAGTCCAGTCCGAACTACCAAGCCATGTCTTTCCCAGATGGGAATCAAGCATCCAAGGACCGGTTTCTGGCTATCAGCCTTCATCAGCCTGGATAGCTTGACTCCAGTGGTGTGGAGAGCCTGGGACTCACGTCCGAGCATACCCAGCCCACTTGGGGTGAAAATTGCAAAAAACACAGTTGATGGACAGAATGTAGAACAATGTCATACATTCACCCCAGTACAAGGATCTGGGACTAAATCCATTGTTTTTTTGCGCTCCACACCACCCTGGGTTAGACACTGGCTATATGCAAATCAGCTCTGACCCTGTGCCTCATGGGAACAGTCCAGTCCGAACTACCAAGCCATGTCTTTCCCAGACCGGAATCAAGCATCCAAGGACCGGTTTCTGGCTATCAGCCTTCATCAGCCTGGATAGCATGACTCCAGTGGTGTGGAGAGCCTGGGACTCACGTCTGAGCATACCCAGCCCACTCGGGGTGAAAATTGTAAAAAACACAGTTGATGGACAGAATGTAGAACAATGTCATACATTCACCCCAGTACAAGGATCTGGGCCTAAATCCATCGGTTTTTTTTTTGCACTCCACACCACCCTGGGTTAGACACTGGCTATATGCAAATCAGCTCTGACCCTGTGCCTCATGGGAACAGTCCAGTCCGAACTACCAAGCCATGTCTTTCCCAGACCGGAATCAAGAATCTAAGGACCGGTTTCTGGCTATCAGCCTTCATCAGCCTGGATAGCTTGACTCCAGTGGTGTGGAGAGCCTGGGACTCAAGTCTGAGCATACCCAGCCCACTCGGGGTGAAAATTGCAAAAAACACAGTTGATGGACAGAATGAAGAACAATGTCATACATTCACCCCAGTACAAGGATCTGGGCCTAAATCCATCGGTTTTTTGCACTCCACACCACCCTGGGTTAGAAACTGGCTATATGCAAATCAGCTCTGACCCTGTGCCTCATGGGAACAGTCCAGTCCGAACTACCAAGCCATGTCTTTCCCAGACCGGAATCAAGCATCCAAGGACCGGTTTCTGGATATCAGCCTTCATCAGCCTGGAGAGCTTGACTCCAGTGGTGTGGAGAGCCTGGGACTCACGTCTGAGCATACCCAGGCCACTCGGGGGGAAAATTGCAAAAAAAACAGTTGATGGACAGAATGTAGAACAATGTCATACATTCACCCCAGTACAAGGATCTGGGCCTAAATCCATCGTTTTTTTTTTTTGCACCCCACACCACCCTGGGTTAGACACTGGCTATATGCAAATCAGCTCTGAACCTGTGCCTCATGGGAACAGTCCAGTCCGAACTACCAAGCCATGTCTTTCACAGACCAGAATCAAGCATCCAAGGACCGGTTTCTGGCTATCAGCCTTCATCAGCCTGGATAGCTTGACTCCAGTGGTGTGGAGAGCCTGGGACTCAAGTCTGAGCATACCCAGCCCACTCGGGGTGAAAATTGCAAAAAACACAGTTGATGGACAGAATGTAGAACAATGTCATACATTCACCCCAGTACAAGGATCTGGGCCTAAATCCATCGGTTTTTTTTTTTGCACTCCACACCACCCTGGGTTAGACACTGGCTATATGCAAATCAGCTCTGACCCTGTGCCTCATGGGAACGGTCCAGTCCGAACTACCAAGCCATGTCTTTCCCAGACCGGAATCAAGCATCCAAGGACCGGTTTCTGGCTATCAGCCTTTATCAGCCTGGATAGCTTGACTCCAGTGGTGTGGAGAGCCTGGGACTCAAGTCCGAGCATACCCAGCCCACTCGGGGTGAAAATTGAAAAAAACACAGTTGATGGACAGAATGTAGAACAATGTCATACATTCACCCCAGTACAAGGATCTGGGCCTAAATCCATCGTTTTTGTGCACTCCACACCACCCTGGGTTAGACACTGGCTATATGCAAATCAGCTCTGACCCTGTGCCTCATGGGAACCGTCTAGTCCGAACTACCAAGCCATGTCTTTCCCAGACCGGAATAAAGCATCCAAGGACCGGTTTCTGGCTATCAGCCTTCATCATCCTGGATAGCATGACTCCAGTGGTGTGGAGAGCCTGGGACTCACGTCTGAGCATACCCAGCCCACTCGGGGTGAAAATTGCAAAAAACACAGTTGATGGACAGAATGTAGAACAATGTCATACA
Organism: Lissotriton helveticus; assembly: GCF_964261635.1. Taxonomy (NCBI): domain Eukaryota; kingdom Metazoa; phylum Chordata; class Amphibia; order Caudata; family Salamandridae; genus Lissotriton; species Lissotriton helveticus. The sequence goes on from NC_136059.1 coordinate 1,819,412,316, forward strand.
TTCACCCCAGTACAAGGATCTGGGCCTAAATCCATCGTTTTTTTTGCATTCCACACCACCCTGGGTTAGACACTGGCTATATGCAAATCAGCTCTGACCCTGTGCCTCATGGGAACAGTCCAGTCCGAACTACCAAGCCATGTCTTTCCCAGACCGGAATCAAGCATCTAAGGACCGGTTTCTGGCTATCAGCCTTCATCAGCCTGGATAGCTTGACTCCAGTGGTGTGGAGAGCCTGGGACTCAAGTCTGAGCATACCCAGCCCACTCGGGGTGAAAATTGCAAAAAACACAGTTGATGGACAGAATGTAGAACAATGTCATACATTCACCCCAGTACAAGGATCTGGGCCTAAATCCATCGTTTTTTTGCACTCCACACCACCCTGGGTTAGACACTGGCTATATGCAAATCAGCTCTGACCCTGTGCCTCATGGGAACAGTCTAGTCCGAACTACCAAGCCATGTCTTTCCCAGACCGGAGTCAAGCATCCAAGGACCGGTTTCTGGCTATCAGCCTTCATCAGCCTGGATAGCATGACTCCAGTGGTGTGGATAGCCTGGGACTCACGTCTGAGCATACCCAGCCCACTCGGGGTGAAAATTGCAAAAAACACAGTTGATGGACAGAATGTAGAACAATGTCATACATTCACCCCAGTACAAGGATCTGGGCCTAAATCCATTGGGTTTTTTTTGCACCCCACACCACCCTGGGTTAGACACTGGCTATATGCAAATCAGCTCTGACCCTGTGCCTCATGGGAACAGTCCAGTCCGAACTACCAAGCCATGTCTTTCCCAGACCGGAATCAAGCATCCAAGGACCGGTTTCTGGCTATCAGCCTTCATCAGCCTGGATAGCTTGACTCCAGTGGTGTGGAGAGCCTGGGACTCAAGTCTGAGCATACCCAGCCCACTCGGGGTGAAAATTGCAAAAAACACAGTTGATGGACAGAATGTAGAACAATGTCATACATTCACCCCAGTACAAGGATCTGGGCCTAAATCCATTGGGGTTTTTTTGCACCCCACACCACCCTGGGTTAGACACTGGCTATATGCAAATCAGCTCTGACCCTGTGCCTCATGGGAACAGTCCAGTCCGAACTACCAAGCCATGTCTTTCCCAGACCGGAATCAAGCATCCAAGGACCGGTTTCTGGCTATCAGCCTTCATCAGCCTGGATAGCTTGACTCCAGTGGTGTGGAGAGCCTGGGACTCAAGTCTGAGCATACCCAGCCCACTCGGGGTGAAAATTGCAAAAAACACAGTTGATGGACAGAATGTAGAACAATGTCATACATTCACCCCAGTACAAGGATCTGGGCCTAAATCCATCGGTTTATTTTTTTGCACCCCACACCACCCTGGGTTAGACACTGGCTATATGCAAATCAGCTCTGAACCTGTGCCTCATGGGAACAGTCCAGTCCGAACTACCAAGCCATGTCTTTCCCAGACCGAAATCAAGCATCCAAGGACCGGTTTCTGGCTATCAGCCTTCATCAGCCTGGATAGCTTGACTTCAGTGGTGTGGAGAGCCTGGGACTCAAGTCTGAGCATACCCAGCCCACTCGGGGTGAAAATTGCAAAAAACACAGTTGATGGACAGAATGTAGAACAATGTCATACATTCACCCCAGTACAAGGATCTGGGCCTAAGTCCATCGTTTTTTTTTTTGCACACCACACCACCCTGGGTTAGACACTGGCTATATGCAAATCAGCTCTGACCCTGTGCCTCATGGGAACAGTCCAGTCCGAACTACCAAGCCATGTCTTTCCCAGACCGGAATCAAGCATCCACGGACCGGTTTCTGGCTATCAGCCTTCATCAGCCTGGATAGCTTGACTCCAGTGGTGTGGAGAGCCTGGGACTCACGTCTGAGCATACCCAGCCCACTTGGGGTGAAAATTGCAAAAAACACCGTTGATGGACAGAATGTAGAACAATGTCATACATTCACCCCAGTAGAAGCATTTGGGCCTAAATCCATCGTTTTTTTTTGCATTCCACACCACCCTGGGTTAGACACTGGCTATATGCAAATCAGCTCTGACCCTGTGCCTCATGGGAACAGTCCAGTCCGAACTACCAAGCCATGTCTTTCCCAGATTGGAATCAAGCATCTAAGGACCGGTTTCTGGCTATCAGCCTTCATCAGCCTGGATAGCTTGACTCCAGTGGTGTGGAGAGCCTGGGACTCAAGTCTGAGCATACCCAGCCCACTCGGGGTGAAAATTGCAAAAAACACAGTTGATGGACAGAATGTAGAACAATGTCATACATTCACCCCAGTACAAGGATCTGGGCCTAAATCCATCGTTTTTTTGCACTCCACACCACCCTGGGTTAGACACTGGCTATATGCAAATCAACTCTGACCCTGTTGCTCATGGGAACAGTCCAGTCCGAACTACCAAGCCATGTCTTTCCCAGACCGGAATCAAGCATCCAAGGACCGGTTTCTGGCTATCAGCCTTCATCAGCCTGGATAGCATGACTCCAGTGGTGTGGAGAGCCTGGGACTCACGTCTGAGCATACCCAGCCCACTCGGGGTGAAAATTGTAAAAAACACAGTTGATGGACAGAATGTAGAACAATGTCATACATTCACCCCAGTACAAGGATCTGGGCCTAAATCCATCGTTTTTTTTTTGCACTCCACACCACCCTGGGTTAGACACTGGCTATATGCAAATCAGCTCTGACCCTGTGCCTCATGGGAACAGTCCAGTCCGAACTACCAAGCCATGTCTTTCCCAGACCGGAATCAAGCATCCAAGGACCGGTTTCTGGCTATCAGCCTTCATCAGCCTGGATAGCTTGACTCCAGTGGTGTGGAGAGCCTGGGACTCACGTCTGAGCATACCCAGCCCACTTGGTGTGAAAATTGCAAAAAACACAGTTGATGGACAGAATGTAGAACAATGTCATACATTCACCCCAGTACAAGGATCTGGGCCTAAATCCATCATTTTTTTGCACTCCACACCACCCTGGGTTAGACACTGGCTATATGCAAATCAGCTCTGACCCTGTGCCTCATGGGAACAGTCCAGTCCGAACTACCAAGCCATGTCTTTCCCAGACCGGAATCAAGCATCCAAGGACCGGTTTCTGGCTATCAGCCTTCATCAGCCTGGATAGCTTGACTCCAGTGGTGTGGAGAGCCTGGGACTCACGTCTGAGCATACCCAGGCCACTCGGGGTGAAAATTGCAAAAAACACAGTTGATGGACAGAATGTAGAACAATGTCATACATTCACCCCAGTACAAGGATCTGGGCCTATATCCATCGTTTTTTTTGCACTCCACACCACCCTGGGTTAGACACTGGCTATATGCAAATCAGCTCTGACCCTGTGCCTCATGGGAACAGTCTAGTCCGAACTACCAAGCCATGTCTTTCCCAGACCGGAATCAAGCATCCAAGGACCGGTTTTCTGGCTATCAGCCTTCATCAGCCTGGATAGCATGACTCCAGTGGTGTGAAGAGCCTGGGACTCACGTCTGAGCATACCCAGCCCACTCGGGGTGAAAATTGCAAAAAACACAGTTGATGGACAGAATGTAGAACAATGTCATACATTCACCCCAGTACAAGGATCTGGGCCTAAGTCCATCGTTTTTTTTTTTGCACACCACACCACCCTGGGTTAGACACTGGCTATATGCAAATCAGCTCTGACCCTGTGCCTCATGGGAACAGTCCAGTCTGAACTACCAAGCCATGTCTTTCCCAGACCGGAATCAAGCATCCACGGACCGGTTTCTGGCTATCAGCCTTCATCAGCCTGGATAGCTTGACTCCAGTGGTGTGGAGAGCCTGGGACTCACGTCTGAGCATACCCAGCCCACTTGGGGTGAAAATTGCAAAAAACACCGTTGATGGACAGAATGTAGAACAATGTCATACATTCACCCCAGTGGAAGGATCTGGGCCTAAATCCATCGTTTTTTTTTGCATTCCACACCACCCTGGGTTAGACACTGGCTATATGCAAATCAGCTCTGACCCTGTGCCTCATGGGAACAGTCCAGTCCGAACTACCAAGCCATATCTTTCCCAGATTGGAATCAAGCATCTAAGGACCGGTTTCTGGCTATCAGCCTTCATCAGCCTGGATAGCTTGACTCCAGTGGTGTGGAGAGCCTGGGACTCAAGTCTGAGCATACCCAGCCCACTCGGGGTGAAAATTGCAAAAAACACAGTTGATGGACAGAATGTAGAACAATGTCATACATTCACCCCAGTACAAGGATCTGGGCCTAAATCCATCGTTTTTTTGCACTCCACACCACCCTGGGTTAGACACTGGCTATATGCAAATCAGCTCTGACCCTGTGCCTCATGGGAACAGTCCAGTCCGAACTACCAAGCCATGTCTTTCCCAGACCGGAATCAAGCATCCAAGGACCGGTTTCTGGCTATCAGCCTTCATCAGCCTGGAGTGCTTGACTCCAGTGGTGTGGAGAGCCTGGGACTCACGTCTGAGCATAACCAGGCAACTCGGGGTGAAAATTGCAAAAAACACAGTTGATGGACAGAATGTAGAACAATGTCATACATTCACCCCAGTACAAGGATCTGGGCCTAAATCCATCGTTTTTTTGCACTCCACACCACCCTGGATTAGACACTGGCTATATGCAAATCAGCTCTGACCCTGTGCCTCATGGGAACAGTCCAGTCCGATCTACCAAGCCATGTCTTTCCCAGACCGGAATCAAGCATCCAAGGACCGGTTTCTGGCTATCAGCCTTCATCAGCCTGGATAGCTTGACTCCAGTGGTGTGGAGAGCCTGGGACTCAAGTCTGAGCATGCCCAGCCCACTCGGGGTGAAAATTGCAAAAAACACAGTTGATGGACAGAATGTAGAACAATGTCATACATTCACCCCAGTACAAGGATCTGGGCCTAAATCCATCGTTTTTTTTTTTGCACCCCACACCACCCTGGGTTAGACACTGGCTATATGCAAATCAGCTCTGACCCTGTGCCTCATGGGAACAGTCCAGTCCGAACTACCAAGCCATGTCTTTCCCAGACCGGAATCAAGCATCCAAGGACCGGTTTCTGGCTATCAGCCTTCATCAGCCTGGATAGCTTGACTCCAGTGGTGTGGAGAGCCTGGGACTCAAGTCTGAGCATTCCCAGCCCACTCGGGGTGAAAATTGCAAAAAACACAGTTGATGTACAGAATGTAGAACCATGTCATACATTCACCCCAGTACAAGGATCTGGGCCTAAATCCATCGTTTTTTTGCACTCCACACCACCCTGGGTTAGACACTGGCTATATGCAAATCAGCTCTGACCCTGTGCCTCATGGGAACAGTCTAGTCCGAACTACCAAGCCATGTCTTTCCCAGACCGGAATCAAGCATCCAAGGACCGGTTTCTGGCTATCAGCCTTCATCAGCCTGGATAGCATGACTCCAGTGGTGTGGAGAGCCTGGGACTCACGTCTGTGCATACCCAGCCCACTCGGGGTGAAAATTACAAAAAACACAGTTGATGGACAGAATGTAGAACAATGTCATACATTCACCCCAGTACAAGGATCTGGGCCTAAATCCATTGTTTTTTTTGTTGCACCCCACACCACCCTGGGTTAGACACTGGCTATATGCAAATCAGCTCTGACCCTGTGCCTCATGGGAACAGTCCAGTCCGAACTACCAAGCCATTCCTTTCCCAGACCGGAATCAAGCATCCAAGGACCGGTTTCTGGCTATCAGCCTTCATCAGCCTGGATAGCTTGACTCCAGTGGTGTGGAGAGCCTGGGACTCAAGTCTGAGCATACCCAGCCCACTCGGGGTGAAAATTGCAAAAAACACAGTTGATGGACAGAATGTAGAACAATGTCATACATTCACCCCAGTACAAGGATCTGGGCCTAAATCCATCATTTTTTTGCACTCCACACCACCCTGGGTTAGACACTGGCTATATGCAAATCAGCTCTGACCCTGTGCCTCATGGGAACACTCCAGTCCGAACTACCAAGCCATGTCTTTCCCAGATGGGAATCAAGCATCCAAGGACCGGTTTCTGGCTATCAGCCTTCATCAGCCTGGATAGCTTGACTCCAGTGGTGTGGAGAGCCTGGGACTCACGTCTGAGCATACCCAGCCCACTCGGGGTGAAAATTGTAAAAAACACAGTTGATGGACAGAATGTAGAACAATGTCATACATTCACCCCAGTACAAGGATCTGGGCCTAAATCCATAGTTTTTTTTTTGCACTCCACACCACCCTGGGTTAGACACTGGCTATATGCAAATCAGCTCTGACCCTGTGCCTCATGGGAACAGTCCAGTCCGAACTACCAAGCCATGTCTTTCCCAGACCGGAATCAAGCATCCAAGGACCGGTTTCTGGCTATCAGCCTTCATCAGCCTGGATAGCTTGACTCCAGTGGTGTGGAGAGCCTGGGACTCACGTCTGAGCATACCCAGCCCACTTGGGGTGAAAATTGCAAAAAACACAGTTGATGGACAGAATGTAGAACAATGTCATACATTCACCCCAGTAGAAGGATCTGGGCCTAAATCCATCGGTTTTTTTGCATTCCACACCACCCTGGGTTAGACACTGGCTATATGCAAATCAGCTCTGACCCTGTGCCTCATGGGAACAGTCTAGTCCGAACTACCAAGCCATGTCTTTCCCAGACCGGAATCAAGCATCCAAGGACCGGTTTCTGGCTATCAGCCTTCATCAGCCTGGATAGCATGACTCCAGTGGTGTGGAGAGCCTGGGACTCACGTCTGAGCATACCCAGCCCACTCGGGGTGAAAATTGCAAAAAACACAGTTGATGGACAGAATGTAGAACAATGTCATACATTCACCCCAGTACAAGGATCTGGTCCTAAATCCATCGTTTTTTTTGTTGCACCCCACACCACCCTGGGTTAGACACTGGCTATATGCAAATCAGCTCTGACCCTGTGCCTCATGGGAACAGTCCAGTCCGAACTACCAAGCCATTCCTTTCCCAGACCGGAATCAAGCATCCAAGGACCGGTTTCTGGCTATCAGCCTTCATCAGCCTGGATAGCTTGACTCCAGTGGTGTGGAGAGCCTGGGACTCAAGTCTGAGCATACCCAGCCCACTCGGGGTGAAAATTGCAAAAAACACAGTTGATGGACAGAATGTAGAACAATGTCATATATTCACCCCAGTACAAGGATCTGGGCCTAAATCCATCATTTTTTTGCACTCCACACCACCCTGGGTTAGACACTGGCTATATGCAAATCAGCTCTGACCCTGTGCCTCATGGGAACACTCCAGTCCGAACTACCAAGCCATGTCTTTCCCAGATGGGAATCAAGCATCCAAGGACCGGTTTCTGGCTATCAGCCTTCATCAGCCTGGATAGCTTGACTCCCGTGGTGTGGAGAGCCTGGGACTCACGTCTGAGCATACCCAGGCCACTCAGGGTGAAAATTGCAAAAAACACAGTTGATGGACAGAATGTAGAACAATGTCATACATTCACCCCAGTACAAGGATCTGGGCCTAAATCCATTGTTTTTTTGCACTCCACACCACCCTGGGTTAGACACTGGCTATATGCAAATCAGCTCTGACCCTGTGCCTCATGGGAACAGTCCAGTCCGAACTACCAAGCCATGTCTTTCCCAGACCGGAATCAAGCATCCAAGGACCGGTTTCTGGCTATCAGCCTTCATCAGCCTGGATAGCTTGACTCCAGTGGTGTGGAGAGCCTGGGACTCACGTCTGAGCATACCCAGCCCACTTGGGGTAAAAATTGCAAAAAACACCGTTGATGGACAGAATGTAGAACAATGTCATACATTCACCCCAGTAGAAGGATCTGGGCCTAAATCCATCGGTTTTTTTGCATTCCACACCACCCTGGGTTAGACACTGGCTATATGCAAATCAGCTCTGACCCTGTGCCTCATGGGAACAGTCCAGTCCGAACTACCAAGCCATGTCTTTCCCAGACCGGAATCAAGCATCTAAGGACCGGTTTCTGGCTATCAGCCTTCATCAGCCTGGATAGCTTGACTCCAGTGGTGTGGAGAGCCTGGGACTCAAGTCTGAGCATACCCAGCCCACTCGGGGTGAAAATTGCAAAAAACACAGTTGATGGACAGAATGTAGAACAATGTCATACATTCACCCCAGTACAAGGATCTGGGCCTAAATCCATCGATTTTTTTGCACTCCTCACCACCCTGGGTTAGACACTGGCTATATGCAAATCAGCTCTGACCCTGTGCCTCATGGGAACAGTCCAGTCCGAACTACCAAGCCATGTCTTTCCCAGACCGGATCCAAGCATCCAAGGACCGGTTTCTGGCTATCAGCCTTCATCAGCCTGGAGAGCTTGACTCCAGTGGTGTGGAGAGCCTGGGACTCACGTCTGAGCATAACCAGGCCACTCGGGGTGAAAATTGCAAAAAACACAGTTGATGGGCAGATTGTAGAACAATGTCATACATTCACCCCAGTACAAGGATCTGGGCCTAAATCCATCGTTTTTTGCACTCCACATCACCCTGGGTTAGACACTGGCTATATGCAAATCAGCTCTGACCCTGTGCCTCATGGGAACAGTCTAGTCCGAACTACCAAGCCATGTCTTTCCCAGACCGGAATCAAGCATCCAAGGACCGGTTTCTGGCTATCAGCCTTCATCAGCCTGGATAGCATGACTCCAGTGGTGTGGAGAGCCTGGGACTCACGTCTGAGCATACCCAGCCCACTCGGGGTGAAAATTGCAAAAAACACCGTTGATGGACAGAATGTAGAACAATGTCATACATTCACCCCAGTACAAGGATCTGGGCCTAAATCCATCGGGTTTTTTTTGCACCCCACACCACCCTGGGTTAGACACTGGCTATATGCAAATCAGCTCTGACCCTGTGCCTCATGGGAACAGTCCAGTCCGAACTACCAAGCCATGTCTTTCCCAGACCGGAATCAAGCATCCAAGGACCGGTTTCTGGCTATCAGCCTTCATCAGCCTGGATAGCTTGACTCCATTGGTGTGGAGAGCCTGGGACTCAAGTCTGAGCATACCCAGCCCACTCGGGGTGAAAATTGCAAAAAACACAGTTGATGGACAGAATGTAGAACAATGTCATACATTCACCCCAGTACAAGGATCTGGGCCTAAATCCATCGTTTTTTTTTTTGCACCCCACACCACCCTGGGTTAGACCCTGGCTATATGCAAATCAAATCAGCTCTGACCCTGTGCCTCATGGGAACAGTCCAGTCCGAACTACCAAGCCATGTCTTTCCCAGACCGGAATCAAGCATCCAGGGACTGGTTTCTGGCTACCAGCCTTCATCAGCCTGGAAAGCTTGACTCCAGTTGTGTGGAGAGCCTGGGACTCAAGTCTGAGCATACCCAGCCCACTCGGGGTGAAAATTGCAAAAAACACAGTTGATGGACAGAATGTAGAACAATGTCATACATTCACCCCAGTACAAGGATCTGGGCCTAAATCCATAGTTTTTTTGCACTCCACACCACCCTGGGTTAGACACTGGCTATATGCAAATCAGCTCTGACCCTGTGCCTCATGGGAACAGTCCAGTCCGAACTACCAAGCCATGTCTTTCCCAGACCGGAATCAAGCATCCAAGGACCGGTTTCTGGCTATCAGCCTTCATCAGCCTGGATAGCTTGACTCCAGTGGTGTGGAGAGCCTGGGACTCACATCTGAGCATACCCAGGCCACTCGGGGTGAAAATTGCAAAAAACACAGTTGATGGACAGAATGTAGAACAATGTCATACATTCACCCCAGTACAAGGATCTGGGCCTATATCCATCGTTTTTTTTGCACTCCACACCACCCTGGGTTAGACACTGGCTATATGCAAATCAGCTCTGACCCTGTGCCTCATGGGAACAGTCCAGTCCGAACTACCAAGCCATGTCTTTCCCAGACCGGAATCAAGCATCAAAGGACCGGTTTCTGGCTATCAGCCTTCATCAGCCTGGATAGCTTGACTCCAGTGGTGTGGAGAGCCTGGGACTCACGTCTGAGCATACCCAGCCCACTTGGGGTGAAAATTGCAAAAAACACCGTTGATGGACAGAATGTAGAACAATGTCATACATTCACCCCAGTACAAGGATCTGGGCCTAAATCCATCGGGTTTTTTTTGCACCCCACACCACCCTGGGTTAGACACTGGCTATATGCAAATCAGCTCTGACCCTGTGCCTCATGGGAACAGTCCAGTCCGAACTACCAAGCCATGTCTTTCCCAGACCGGAATCAAGCATCCAAGGACCGGTTTCTGGCTATCAGCCTTCATCAGCCTGGATAGCTTGACTCCAGTGGTGTGGAGAGCCTGGGACTCACGTCTGAGCATACCCAGGCCACTCGGGGTGAAAATTGCAAAAAACACAGTTGATGGACAGAATGTAGAACAATGTCATACATTCACCCCAGTACAAGGATCTGGGCCTATATCCATCGTTTTTTTTGCACTCCACACCACCCTGGGTTAGACACTGGCTATATGCAAATCAGCTCTGACCCTGTGCCTCATGGGAACAGTCTAGTCCGAACTACCAAGCCATGTCTTTCCCAGACCGGAATCAAGCATCCAAGGACCGGTTTCTGGCTATCAGCCTTCATCAGCCTGGATAGCATGACTCCAGTGGTGTGAAGAGCCTGGGACTCACGTCTGAGCATACCCAGCCCACTCGGGGTGAAAATTGCAAAAAACACAGTTGATGGACAGAATGTAGAACAATGTCATACATTCACCCCAGTACAAGGATCTGGGCCTAAATCCATCGTTTTTTTTTTTGCACACCACACCACCCTGGGTTAGACACTGGCTATATGCAAATCAGCTCTGACCCTGTGCCTCATGGGAACAGTCCAGTCCGAACTACCAAGCCATGTCTTTCCCAGACCGGAATCAAGCATCCAAGGACCGGTTTCTGGCTATCAGCCTTCATCAGCCTGGAGAGCTTGACTCCAGTGGTGTGGAGAGCCTGGGACTCACGTCTGAGCATACCCAGCCCACTTGGGGTGAAAATTGCAAAAAACACCGTTGATGGACAGAATGTAGAACAATGTCATACATTCACCCCAGTAGAAGGATCTGGGCCTAAATCCATCGTTTTTTTTGCATTCCACACCACCCTTGGGTTAGACACTGGCTATATGCAAATCAGCTCTGACCCTGTGCCTCATGGGAACAGTCCAGTCCGAACTACCAAGCCATGTCTTTCCCAGATTGGAATCAAGCATCTAAGGACCGGTTTCTGGCTATCAGCCTTCATCAGCCTGGATAGCTTGACTCCAGTGGTGTGGAGAGCCTGGGACTCAAGTCTGAGCATACCCAGCCCACTCGGGGTGAAAATTGCAAAAAACACAGTTGATGGACAGAATGTAGAACAATGTCATACATTCACCCCAGTACAAGGATCTGGGCCTAAATCCATCGTTTTTTTGCACTCCACACCACCCTGGGTTAGACACTGGCTATATGCAAATCAGCTCTGACCCTGTGCCTCATGGGAACAGTCCAGTCCAAACTACCAAGCCATGTCTTTCCCAGACCGGAATCAAGCATCCAAGGACCGGTTTCTGGCTATCAGCCTTCATCAGCCTGGAGAGCTTGACTCCAGTGGTGTGGAGAGCCTGGGACTCACGTCTGAGCATAACCAGGCAACTCGGGGTGAAAATTGCAAAAAACACAGTTGATGGACAGAATGTAGAACAATGTCATACATTCACCCCAGTACAAGGATCTGGGCCTAAATCCATCGTTTTTTTGCACTCCACACCACCCTGGGTAAGACACTGGCTATATGCAAATCAGCTCTGACCCTGTGCCTCATGGGAACAGTCTAGTCCGAACTACCAAGCCATGTCTTTCCCAGACCGGAATCAAGCATCCAAGGACCGGTTTCTGGCTATCAGCCTTCATCAGCCTGGATAGCTTGACTCCAGTGGTGTGGAGAGCCTGGGACTCAAGTCTGAGCATGCCCAGCCCACTCGGGGTGAAAATTGCAAAAAACACAGTTGATGGACAGAATGTAGAACAATGTCATACATTCACCCCAGTACAAGGATCTGGGCCTAAATCCATCGTTTTTTTTTTTTTGCACCCCACACCACCCTGGGTTAGACACTGGCTATATGCAAATCAGCTCAGACCCTGTGCCTCATGGGAACAGTCCAGTCCGAACTACCAAGCCATGTCTTTCCCAGACCGGAATCAAGCATCCAAGGACCGGTTTCTGGCTATCAGCCTTCATCAGCCTGGATAGCTTGACTCCAGTGGTGTGGAGAGCCTGGGACTCAAGTCTGAGCATTCCCAGCCCACTCGGGGTGAAAATTGCAAAAAACACAGTTGATGGACAGAATGTAGAACAATGTCATACATTCACCCCAGTACAAGGATCTGGGCCTAAATCCATCGTTTTTTTGCACTCCACACCACCCTGGGTTAGACACTGGCTATATGCAAATCAGCTCTGACCCTGTGCCTCATGGGAACAGTCTAGTCCGAACTACCAAGCCATGTCTTTCCCAGACCGGAATCAAGCATCCAAGGACCGGTTTCTGGCTATCAGCCTTCATCAGCCTGGATAGCATGACTCCAGTGGTGTGGAGAGCCTGTTACTCACGTCTGAGCATACCCAGCCCACTCGGGGTGAAAATTGCAAAAAACACAGTTGATGGACAGAATGTAGAACAATGTCATACATTCACCCCAGTACAAGGATCTGGGCCTAAATCCATCGTTTTTTTTGTTGCACCCCACACCACCCTGGGTTAGACACTGGCTATATGCAAATCAGCTCTGACCCTGTGCCTCATTGGAACAGTCCAGTCCGAACTACCAAGCCATTCCTTTCCCAGACCGGAATCAAGCATCCAAGGACCGGTTTCTGGCTATCAGCCTTCATCAGCCTGGATAGCTTGACTCCAGTGGTGTGGAGAGCCTGGGACTCAAGTCTGAGCATACCCAGCCCACTCGGGGTGAAAATTGCAAAAAACACAGTTGATGGACAGAATGTAGAACAATGTCATACATTCACCCCAGTACAAGGATCTGGGCCTAAATCCATCATTTTTTTGCACTCCACACCACCCTGGGTTAGACACTGGCTATATGCAAATCAGCTCTGACCCTGTGCCTCATGGGAACACTCCAGTCCGAACTACCAAGCCATGTCTTTCCCAGATGGGAATCAAGCATCCAAGGACCGGTTTCTGGCTATCAGCCTTCATCAGCCTGGATAGCTTGACTCCAGTGGTGTGGAGAGCCTGGGACTCACGTCTGAGCATACCCAGCCCACTCGGGGTGAAAATTGTAAAAAACACAGTTGATGGACAGAATGTAGAACAATGTCATACATTCACCCCAGTACAAGGATCTGGGCCTAAATCCATCGGGTTTTTTTTGCACTCCACACCACCCTGGGTTAGACACCGGCTATATGCAAATCAGCTCTGACCCTGTGCCTCATGGGAACAGTCCAGTCCGAACTACCAAGCCATGTCTTTCCCAGACCGGAATCAAGCATCCAAGGACCGGTTTCTGGCTATCAGCCTTCATCAGCCTGGATAGCTTGACTCCAGTGGTGTGGAGAGCCTGGGACTCACGTCTGAGCATACCCAGCCCACTTGGGGTGAAAATTGCAAAAAACACAGTTGATGGACAGAATGTAGAACAATGTCATACATTCACCCCAGTAGAAGGATCTGGGCCTAAATCCATCGTTTTTTTGCATTCCACACCACCCTGGGTTAGACACTGGCTATATGCAAATCAGCTCTGACCCTGTGCCTCATGGGAACAGTCTAGTCCGAACTACCAAGCCATGTCTTTCCCAGACCGGAATCAAGCATCCAAGGACCGGTTTCTGGCTATCAGCCTTCATCAGCCTGGATAGCATGACTCCAGTGGTGTGGAGAGCCTGGGACTCACGTCTGAGCATACCCAGCCCACTCGGGGTGAAAATTGCAAAAAACACAGTTGATGGACAGAATGTAGAACAATGTCATACATTCACCCCAGTACAAGGATCTGGGCCTAAATCCATCGTTTTTTTGTTGCACCCCACACCACCCTGGGTTAGACACTGGCTATATGCAAATCAGCTCTGACCCTGTGCCTCATGGGAACAGTCCAGTCCGAACTACCAAGCCATTCCTTTCCCAGACCGGAATCAAGCATCCAAGGACCGGTTTCTGGCTATCAGCCTTCATCAGCCTGGATAGCTTGACTCCAGTGGTGTGGAGAGCCTGGGACTCAAGTCTGAGCATACCCAGACCACTCGGGGTGAAAATTGCAAAAAACACAGTTGATGGACAGAATGTAGAACAATGTCATACATTCACCCCAGTACAAGGATCTGGGCCTAAATCCATCATTTTTTTGCACTCCACACCACCCTGGGTTAGACACTGGCTATATGCAAATCAGCTCTGACCCTGTGCCTCATGGGAACACTCCAGTCCGAACTACCAAGCCATGTCTTTCCCAGATGGGAATCAAGCATCCAAGGACCGGTTTCTGGCTATCAGCCTTCATCAGCCTGGATAGCTTGACTCCAGTGGTGTGGAGAGCCTGGGACTCAAGTCTGAGCATACCCAGCCCACTCGGGTGAAAATTGCAAAAAACACAGTTGATGGACAGAATGTAGAACAATGTCATACATTCACCCCAGTACAAGGATCTGGGCCTAAATCCATCATTTTTTTGCACTCCACACCACCCTGGGTTAGACACTGGCTATATGCAAATCAGCTCTGACCCTGTGCCTCATGGGAACACTCCAGTCCGAACTACCAAGCCATGTCTTTCCCAGATGGGAATCAAGCATCCAAGGACCGGTTTCTGGCTATCAGCCTTCATTTACCTGGATAGCTTGACTCCAGTGGTGTGGAGAGCCTGGGACTCACGTCTGAGCATACCCAGCCCACTCGGGGTGAAAATTGTAAAAAACACAGTTGATGGACAGAATGTAGAACAATGTCATACATTCACCCCAGTACAAGGATCTGGGCCTAAATCCATCGGTTTTTTTTTGCACTCCACACCACCCTGGGTTAGACACCGGCTATATGCAAATCAGCTCTGACCCTGTGCCTCATGGGAACAGTCCAGTCCGAACTACCAAGCCATGTCTTTCCCAGACCGGAATCAAGCATCCAAGGACCGGTTTCTGGCTATCAGCCTTCATCAGCCTGGATAGCTTGACTCCAGTGGTGTGGAGAGCCTGGGACTCACGTCTGAGCATACCCAGCCCACTTGGGGTGAAAATTGCAAAAAACACAGTTGATGGACAGAATGTAGAACAATGTCATACATTCACCCCAGTAGAAGGATCTGGGCCTAAAGAATCTGGAAAGCAGGATTTACCATAAAGAAGGGGAGAAGCATGTTTTAAGGCTAAAAGGTGAAAAAGGTAGCAATTTGGGCCCTTCTTCAGGAAAAAGTTAAAGTGTAACATTTGCAGGTAATTCATGTCAGCAAGGGAGTGAGGGGGGAGGGGGTGTTTAGCTGACCTCTGCGCTTGTACTGAATTCACAGCCATTACGAAGTTTTCTGTTGTCGTGTTTTTTGTATTGAGTTTCTGCTGTCTGTTTTCCAAGGATCGGGGGAGCCGTGTTTCGGCCGGGCGTTGTCCCTGTCATTTGATGTGTATTTGTCCCATAATGAAATAAATAAATACATCTCTCTATGCTCCATGGCATAGCCCATTCCTACTCGTGCACTAAGGTTATATTGAGCTGTTATGTTTGTATTAGTTGATTCAATGCCCATTAGTTTCCCCATGTTAGACTAATGCTCTTATTTGTTACCTTTGCCTCAAATTGTAAAGCGCTCTGATATCCTTCGGGATCAAGTTCGCGTTATACAAAACTTTATAAAGAAAGAAGAAAGAAAGGAATCCATTGGTTTTTTTGCATTCCACACCACCCTGGGTTAGACACTGGCTATATGCAAATCAGCTCTGACCCTGTGGCTCATGGGAACAGTCCAGTCCGAACTACCAAGCCATGTCTTTCCCAGACCGGAATCAAGCATCCAAGGACCGGTATCTGGCTATCAGCCTTTATCAGCCTGGATAGCTTGACTCCAGTGGTGTGGAGAGCCTGGGACTCAAGTCTGAGCATACCCAGCCCACTCGGGGTGAAAATTGCAAAAAACACAGTTGATGGACAGAATGTAGAACAATGTCATACATTCACCCCAGTACAAGGATCTGGGCCTAAATCCATCGTTTTTTTGTTGCACCCCACACCACCCTGGGTTAGACACTGGCTATATGCAAATCAGCTCTGACCCTGTGCCTCATGGGAACAGTCCAGTCCGAACTACCAAGCCATTCCTTTCCCAGACCAGAATCAAGCATCCAAGGACCGGTTTCTGGCTATCAGCCTTCATCAGCCTGGATAGCTTGACTCCAGTGGTGTGGAGAGCCTGGGACTCAAGTCTGAGCATACCCAGACCACTCGGGGTGAAAATTGCAAAAAACACAGTTGATGGACAGAATGTAGAACAATGTCATACATTCACCCCAGTACAAGGATCTGGGCCTAAATCCATCATTTTTTTGCACTCCACACCACCCTGGGTTAGACACTGGCTATATGCAAATCAGCTCTGACCCTGTGCCTCATGGGAACACTCCAGTCCGAACTACCAAGCCATGTCTTTCCCAGATGGGAATCAAGCATCCAAGGACCGGTTTCTGGCTATCAGCCTTCATCAGCCTGGATAGCTTGACTCCAGTGGTGTGGAGAGCCTGGGACCCACGTCTGAGCATACCCAGCCCACTCGGGGTGAAAATTGTAAAAAACACAGTTGATGGACAGAATGTAGAACAATGTCATACATTCACCCCAGTACAAGGATCTGGGCCTAAATCCATCGGTTTTTTTTTGCACTCCACACCACCCTGGGTTAGACACTGGCTATATGCAAATCAGCTCTGACCCTGTGCCTCATGGGAACAGTCCAGTCCGAACTACCAAGCCATGTCTTTCCCAGACCGGAATCAAGCATCCAAGGACCGGTTTCTGGCTATCAGCCTTCATCAGCCTGGATAGCTTGACTCCAGTGGTGTGGAGAGCCTGGGACTCACGTCTGAGCATACCCAGCCCACTTGGGGTGAAAATTGCAAAAAACACAGTTGATGGACAGAATGTAGAACAATGTCATAAATTCACCCCAGTAGAAGGATCTGGGCCTAAATCCATCGTTTTTTTTGCATTCCACACCACCCTGGGTTAGACACTGGCTATATGCAAATCAGCTCTGACCCTGTGCCTCATGGGAACAGTCCAGTCCGAACTACCAAGCCATGTCTTTCCCAGACCGGAATCAAGCATCCAAGGACCGGTTTCTGGCTATCAGCCTTCATCAGCCTGGATAGCTTGACTCCAGTGGTGTGGAGAGCCTGGGACTCACGTCTGAGCATACCCAGGCCACTCAGGGTGAAAATTGCAAAAAACACAGTTGATGGACAGAATGTAGAACAATGTCATACATTCACCCCAGTACAAGGATCTGGGCCTAAATCCATTGTTTTTTTGCACTCCACACCACCCTGGGTTAGACACTGGCTATATGCAAATCAGCTCTGACCCTGTGCCTCATGGGAACACTCCAGTCCGAACTACCAAGCCATGTCTTTCCCAGATGGGAATCAAGCATCCAAGGACCAGTTTCTGGCTATCAGCCTTCATCAGCCTGGATAGCTTGACTCCAGTGGTGTGGAGAGCCTGGGACTCACGTCTGAGCATACCCAGCCCACTTGGGGTGAAAATTGCAAAAAACACAGTTGATGGACAGAATGTAGAACAATGTCATAAATTCACCCCAGTAGAAGGATCTGGGCCTAAATCCATCGTTTTTTTTGCATTCCACACCACCCTGGGTTAGACACTGGCTATATGCAAATCAGCTCTGACCCTGTGCCTCATGGGAACAGTCCAGTCCGAACTACCAAGCCATGTCTTTCCCAGACCGGAATCAAGCATCCAAGGACCGGTTTCTGGCTATCAGCCTTCATCAGCCTGGATAGCTTGACTCCAGTGGTGTGGAGAGCCTGGGACTCACGTCTGAGCATACCCAGGCCACTCAGGGTGAAAATTGCAAAAAACACAGTTGATGGACAGAATGTAGAACAATGTCATACATTCACCCCAGTACAAGGATCTGGGCCTAAATCCATTGTTTTTTTGCACTCCACACCACCCTGGGTTAGACACTGGCTATATGCAAATCAGCTCTGACCCTGTGCCTCATGGGAACACTCCAGTCCGAACTACCAAGCCATGTCTTTCCCAGATGGGAATCAAGCATCCAAGGACCAGTTTCTGGCTATCAGCCTTCATCAGCCTGGATAGCTTGACTCCAGTGGTGTGGAGAGCCTGGGACTCACGTCTGAGCATACCCAGCCCACTCGGGGTGAAAATTGTAAAAAACACAGTTGATGGACAGAATGTAGAACAATGTCATACATTCACCCCAGTACAAGGATCTGGGCCTAAATCCATCGGTTTTTTTTTTTGCACTCCACACCACCATGGGTTAGACACTGGCTATATGCAAATCAGCTCTGACCCTGTGCCTCATGGGAACAGTCCAGTCAGAACTACCAAGCCATGTCTTTTCCAGACCGGAATCAAGCATCCAAGGACAGTTTTCTGGCTATCAGCCTTCATCAGCCTGGATAGCTTGACTCCAGTGGTGTGGAGAGCCTGGGACTCACGTCTGAGCATACCCAGCCCACTCGGGGTGAAAATTGCAAAAAACACAGTTGATGGACAGAATGTAGAACAATGTCATACATTCACCCCAGTAGAAGGATCTGGGCCTAAATCCATCGTTTTTTTTGCATTCCACACCACCCTGGGTTAGACACTGGCTATATGCAAATCAGCTCTGACCCTGTGCCTCATGGGAACAGTCCAGTCCGAACTACCAAGCCATGTCTTTCCCAGACCGGAATCAAGCATCCAAGGACCGGTTTCTGGCTATCAGCCTTTATCAGCCTGGATAGCTTGACTCCAGTGGTGTGGAGAGCCTGGGACTCAAGTATGAGCATACCCAGCCCACTCGGGGTGAAAATTGCAAAAAACACAGTTGATGGACAGAATGTAGAACAATGTCATACATTCAACCCAGTACAAGGATCTGGGCCTAAATCCATCGTTTTTGTGCACTCCACACCACCCTGGGTTAGACACTGGCTATATGCAAATCAGCTCTGACCCTGTGCCTCATGGGAACAGTCCAGTCCGAACTACCAAGCCATGTCTTTCCCAGACCGGAATCAAGCATCCAAGGACCGGTTTCTGGCTATCAGCCTTCATCAGCCTGGATAGCTTGACTCCAGTGGTGTGGAGAGCCTGGGACTCACGTCTGAGCATACCCAGGCCACTCAGGGTGAAAATTGCAAAAAACACAGTTGATGGACAGAATGTAGAACAATGTCATACATTCACCCCAGTACAAGGATCTGGGCCTAAATCCATTGTTTTTTTGCACTCCACACCACCCTGGGTTAGACACTGGCTATATGCAAATCAGCTCTGACCCTGTGCCTCATGGGAACAGTCCAGTCCGAACTACCAAGCCATGTCTTTCCCAGACCGGAATCAAGCATCCAAGGACCGGTTTCTGGCTATCTGCCTTCATCAGCCTGGATAGCTTGACTCCAGTGGTGTGGAGAGCCTGGGACTCACGTCTGAGCATACCCAGCCCACTTGGGGTAAAAATTGCAAAAAACACCGTTGATGGACAGAATGTAGAACAATGTCATACATCCACCCCAGTAGAAGGATCTGGGCCTAAATCCATCGGTTTTTTTGCATTCCACACCACCCTGGGTTAGACACTGGCTATATGCAAATCAGCTCTGACCCTGTGCCTCATGGGAACAGTCCAGTCCGAACTACCAAGCCATGTCTTTCCCAGACCGGAATCAAGCATCTAAGGACCGGTTTCTGGCTATCAGCCTTCATCAGCCTGGATAGCTTGACTCCAGTGGTGTGGAGAGCCTGGGACTCAAGTCTGAGCATACCCAGCCCACTCGGGGTGAAAATTGCAAAAAACACAGTTGATGGACAGAATGTAGAACAATGTCATACATTCACCCCAGTACAAGGATCTGGGCCTAAATCCATCGATTTTTTTGCACTCCTCACCACCCTGGGTTAGACACTGGCTATATGCAAATCAGCTCTGACCCTGTGCCTCATGGGAACAGTCCAGTCCGAACTACCAAGCCATGTCTTTCCCAGACCGGATCCAAGCATCCAAGGACCGGTTTCTGGCTATCAGCCTTCATCAGCCTGGAGAGCTTGACTCCAGTGGTGTGGAGAGCCTGGGACTCACGTCTGAGCATAACCAGGCCACTCGGGGTGAAAATTGCAAAAAACACAGTTGATGGACAGATTGTAGAACAATGTCATACATTCACCCCAGTACAAGGATCTGGGCCTAAATCCATCGTTTTTTTGCACTCCACACCACCCTGGGTTAGACACTGCCTATATGCAAATCAGCTCTGACCCTGTGCCTCATGGGAACAGTCTAGTCCGAACTACCAAGCCATGTCTTTCCCAGACCGGAATCAAGCATCCAAGGACCGGTTTCTGGCTATCAGCCTTCATCAGCCTGGATAGCATGACTCCAGTGGTGTGGAGAGCCTGGGACTCACGTCTGAGCATACCCAGCCCACTCGGGGTGAAAATTGCAAAAAACACCGTTGATGGACAGAATGTAGAACAATGTCATACATTCACCCCAGTACAAGG
Source organism: Lissotriton helveticus (assembly GCF_964261635.1). Lineage (NCBI taxonomy): Eukaryota > Metazoa > Chordata > Amphibia > Caudata > Salamandridae > Lissotriton > Lissotriton helveticus. The sequence goes on from NC_136059.1 coordinate 1,819,433,141, forward strand.
ATCTGGGCCTAAATCCATCGGGTTTTTTTTGCACCCCACACCACCCTGGGTTAGACACTGGCTATATGCAAATCAGCTCTGACCCTGTGCCTCATGGGAACAGTCCAGTCCGAACTACCAAGCCATGTCTTTCCCAGACCGGAATCAAGCATCCAAGGACCGGTTTCTGGCTATCAGCCTTCATCAGCCTGGATAGCTTGACTCCATTGGTGTGGAGAGCCTGGGACTCAAGTCTGAGCATACCCAGCCCACTCGGGGTGAAAATTGCAAAAAACACAGTTGATGGACAGAATGTAGAACAATGTCATACATTCACCCCAGTACAAGGATCTGGGCCTAAATCCATGTTTTTTTTTTTTGCACCCCACACTACCCTGGGTTAGACACTGGCTATATGCAAATCAGCTCTGACCCTGTGCCTCATGGGAACAGTCCAGTCCGAACTACCAAGCCATGTCTTTCCCAGACCGGAATCAAGCATCCAGGGACCGGTTTCTGGCTATCAGCCTTCATCAGCCTGGAAAGCTTGACTCCAGTGGTGTGGAGAGCCTGGGACTCAAGTCTGAGCATACCCAGCCCACTCGGGGTGAAAATTGCAAAAAACACAGTTGATGGACAGAATGTAGAACAATGTCATACATTCACCCAAGTACAAGGATCTGGGCCTAAATCCATCGTTTTTTTGCACTCCACACCACCCTGGGTTAGACACTGGCTATATGCAAATCAGCTCTGACCCTGTGCCTCATGGGAACAGTCCAGTCCGAACTACCAAGCCATGTCTTTCCCAGATGGGAATCAAGCATCCAAGGACCGGTTTCTGGCTATCAGCCTTCATCAGCCTGGATAGCATTACTCCAGTGGTGTGGAGAGCCTGGGACTCACGTCTGAGCATACCCAGCCCACTCGGGGTGAAAATTGTAAAAAACACAGTTGATGGACAGAATGTAGAACAATGTCATACATTCACCCCAGTACAAGGATCTGGGCCTAAATCCATCGTTTTTTGTTTTTTGCATTCCACACCACCCTGGGATAGACACTGGCTATATGCAAATCAGCTCTGACCCTGTGCCTCATGGGAACAGTCCAGTCCGAACTACCAAGCCATGTCTTTCCCAGACCGGAATCAAGCATCCAAGGACCGGTTTCTGGCTATCAGCCTTTATCAGCCTGGATAGCTTGACTCCAGTGGTGTGGAGAGCCTGGGACTCAAGTCCGAGCATACCCAGCCCACTCGGGGTGAAAATTGCAAAAAACACAGTTGATGGACAGAATGTAGAACAATGTCATACATTCACCCCAGTACAAGGATCTGGGCCTAAATCCATCGTTTTTGTGCACTCCACACCACCCTGGGTTAGACACTGGCTATATGCAAATCAGCTCTGACCCTGTGCCTCATGGGAACAGTCCAGTCCGAACTACCAAGCCATGTCTTTCCCAGACCGGAATCAAGCATCCAAGGACCGGTTTCTGGCTATCAGCCTTCATCATCCTGGATAGCATGACTCCAGTGGTGTGGAGAGCCTGGGACTCACGTCTGAGCATACCCAGCCCACTCGGGGTGAAAATTGCAAAAAACACAGTTGATGGACAGAATGTAGAACAATGTCATACATTCACCCCAGTACAAGGATCTGGGCCTAAATCCATCGTTTTTTTTTTTGCACCCCACACCACCCTGGGTTAGACACTGGCTATATGCAAATCAGCTCTGACCCTGTGCCTCATGGGAACAGTCCAGTCCGAACTACCAAGCCATGTCTTTCCCAGACCGGAATCAAGCATCCAAGGACCGGTTTCAGGCTATCAGCCTTCATCAGCCTGGATAGCTTGACTCCAGTGGTGTGGAGAGCCTGGGACTCACGTCTGAGCATGCCCAGCCCACTTTGGGTGAAAATTGCAAAAAACACCGTTGATGGACAGAATGTAGAACAATGTCATACATTCACCCCAGTAGAAGGATCTGGGCCTAAATCCATCGTTTTTTGCATTCCACACCACCCTGGCTTAGACACTGGCTATATGCAAATCAGCTCTGACCCTGTGCCTCATGGGAACAGTCCAGTCCGAACTACCAAGCCATGTCTTTCCCAGACCGGAATCAAGCATCTAAGGACCGGTTTCTGGCTATCAGCCTTCATCAGCCTGGATAGCTTGACTCCAGTGGTGTGGAGAGCCTGGGACTCAAGTCTGAGCATACCCAGCCCACTCGGGGTGAAAATTGCAAAAAACACAGTTGATGGACAGAATGTAGAACAATGTCATACATTCACCCCAGTACAAGGATCTGGGCCTAAATCCATAATTTTTTTGCACTCCACACCACCCTGGGTTAGACACTGGCTATATGCAAATCAGCTCTGACCCTGTGCCTCATGGGAACAGTCCAGTCCGAACTACCAAGCCATGTCTTTCCCAGACCGGAATCAAGCATCCAAGGACCGGTTTCTGGCTATCAGCCTTCATCAGCCTGGAGAGCTTGACTCCAGTGGTGTGGAGAGCCTGGGACTCACGTCTGAGCATACCCAGCCCACTCGGGGTGAAAATTGCAAAAAACACAGTTGATGGACAGAATGTAGAACAATGTCATACATTCACCCCAGTACAAGGATCTGGGCCTAAATCCATCGTTTTTTTTTTCACCCCACACCACCCTGGGTTAGACACTGGCTATATGCAAATCAGCTCTGACCCTGTGCCTTATGGGAACAGTCCAGTCCGAACTACCAAGCCATGTCTTTCCCAGACCGGAATCAAGCATCCAAGGACCGGTTTCTGGCTATCAGCCTTCATCAGCCTGGATAGCTTGACTCCACTGGTGTGGAGAGCCTGGGACTCAAGTCTGAGCATACCCAGCCCACTCGGGGTGAAAATTGCAAAAAACACAGTTGATGGACAGAATATAGAACAATGTCATACATTCACCCCAGTACAAGGATCTTGGCCTAAATCCATGGTTTTTTTTTTGCACTCCACACCACCCTGGGTTAGACACTGGCTATATGCAAATCAGCTCTGACCCTGTGCCTCAAGGGAACAGTCCAGTCCGAACTACCAAGCCATGTCTTTCCCAGACCGGAATCAAGCATCCAAGGACCGGTTTCTGGCTATCAGCCTTCATCAGCCTGGATAGCTTGACTCCAGTGGTGTGGAGAGCCTGGGACTCACGTCTGAGCATACCCAGCCCACTTGGGGTGAAAATTGCAAAAAACACAGTTGATGGACAGAATGTAGAACAATGTCATACATTCACCCCAGTACAAGGATCTGGGCCTAAATCCATCATTTTTTTGCACTCCACACCACCCTGGGTTAGACACTTGCTATATGCAAATCAGCCCTGACCCTGTGCCTCATGGGAACAGTCCAGTCCGAACTACCAAGCCATGTCTTTCCCAGACCGGAATCAAGCATCCAAGGCCCGGTTTCTGGCTATCAGCCTTCATCAGCCTGGATAGCTTGACTCCAGTGGTGTGGAGAGCCTGGGACTCACGTCTGAGCATACCCAGCCCACTCAAGGTGAAAATTGCAAAAAACACAGTTTATGGACAGAATGTAGAACAATGTCATACATTCACCCCAGTACAAGGATCTGGGCCTAAATCCATCGTTTTTTTGCACTCCCCACCACCCCAGGTTAGACACTGGCTATATGCAAATCAGTTCTGACCATGTGCCTCATGGGAACCGTCCAGTCCGAACTACCAAGCCATGTCTTTCCCAGACGGGAATCAAGCATCCAAGGACCGGTTTCTGGCTATCAGCCTTCATCAGCCTGGATAGCATGACTCCAGTGGTGTGAAGAGCCTGGGACTCACGTCTGAGCATACCCAGCCCACTCGGGGTGAAAATTGCAAAAAACACAGTTGATGGACAGAATGTAGAACAATGTCATACATTCACCCCAGTACAAGGATCTGGGCCTAAATCCATCGGTTTTTTTTTGCACCCCACACCACCCTGGGTTAGACACTGGCTATATGCAAATTAGCTCTGACCCTGTGCCTCATGGGAACAGTCCAGTCCGAACTACCAAGCAATGTCTTTCCCAGACCGGAATCAAGCATGCAAGGACCGGTTTCTGGCTATCAGCCTTCATCAGCCTGGATAGCTTGACTTCAGTGGTGTGGAGAGCCTGGGACTCAAGTCTGAGCATAACCAGGCAACTCGGGGTGAAAATTGCAAAAAACACAGTTGATGGACAGAATGTAGAACAATGTCATATATTCACCCCAGTACAAGGATCTGGGCCTAAATCCATCGTTTTTTTGCACTCCACACCACCCTGGGTTAGACACTGGCTATATGCAAATCAGCTCTGACCCTGTGCCTCATGGGAACAGTCTAGTCCGAACTACCAAGCCATGTCTTTCCCAGACCGGAATCAAGCATCCAAGGACCGGTTTCTGGCTATCAGCCTTCATCAGCCTGGATAGCATGACTCCAGTGGTGTGGAGAGCTTGGGACTCACGTCTGAGCATACCCAGCCCACTCGGGGTGAAAATTGCAAAAAACACAGTTGATGGACAGAATGTAGAACAATGTCATACATTCACCCCAGTACACGGATCTGGGCCTAAATCCATCGTTTTTTTTGCACCCCACACCACCCTGGGTTAGACACTGGCTATATGCAAATCAGCTCTGACCCTGTGCCTCATGGGAACAGTCCAGTCCGAACTACCAAGCCATGTCTTTCAAAGATCGGAATCAAGCATCCAAGGACCGGTTTCTGGCTATCAGCCTTCATCAGCCTGGATAGCTTGACTCCAGTGGTGTGGAGAGCCTGGGACTCAAGTCTGAGCATACCCAGCCCACTCGGGTGAAAATTGCAAAAAACACAGTTGATGGACAGAATGTAGAACAATGTCATACATTCACCCCAGTACAAGGATCTGGGCCTAAATCCATCGTTTTTTTTTTTGCACCCCACACCACCCTGGGTTAGACACTGGCTATATGCAAATCAGCTCTGACCCTGTGCCTCATGGGAACAGTCCAGTCCGAACTACCAAGCCATGTCTTTCCCAGACAGGAATCAAGCATCCAAGGACCGGTTTCTGGCTATCAGCCTTCATCATCCTGGATAGCTTGACTCCAGTGGTGTGGAGAGCCTGGGACTCAAGTCTGAGCATACCCAGCCCACTCGGGCTGAAAATTGCAAAAAACACAGTTGATGGACAGAATGTAGAACAATGTCATACATTCACCCAAGTACAAGGATCTGGGCCTAAATCCATCGTTCTTTTGCACTCCACGCCACCCTGGGTTAGACACTGGCTATATGCAAATCAGCTCTGACCCTGTGCCTCATGGGAACAGTCCAGTCCGAACTACCAAGCCATGTCTTTCCCAGATGGGAATCAAGCATCCAAGGACCGGTTTCTGGCTATCAGCCTTCATCAGCCTGGATAGCTTGACTTCAGTGGTGTGGAGAGCCTGGGACTCACGTCTGAGCATACCCAGCCCACTTGGGGTGAAAATTGCAAAAAACACAGTTGATGGACAGAATGTAGAACAATGTCATACATTCACCCCAGTACAAGGATCTGGGCCTAAATCCATCCATTGTTTTTTTGCACTCCACACCACCCTGGGTTAGACACTGGCTATATTCAAATCAGCTCTGACCCTGTGCCTCATGGGAACAGTCCAGTCCGAACTACCAAGCCATGTCTTTCCCAGACCGGAATCAAGCATCCAAGGACCGGTTTCTGGCTATCAGCCTTCATCAGCCTGGATAGCATGACTCCAGTGGTGTGGAGAGACTGGGACTCACGTCTGAGCATACCCAGCCCACTCGGGGTGAAAATTGTAAAAAACACAGTTGATGGACAGAATGTAGAACAATGTCATACATTCACCCCAGTACAAGGATCTGGGCCTAAATCCATAGTTTTTTTTTTTTGCACTCCACACCACCCTGGGTTAGACACTGGCTATATGCAAATCAGCTCTGACCCTGTGCCTCATGGGAAAAGTCCAGTCCGAACTACCAAGCCATGTCTTTCCCAGACCGGAATCAAGCATCCAAGGACCGGTTTCTGGCTATCAGCCTTCATCAGCCTGGATAGCTTGACTCCAGTGGTGTGGAGAGCCTGGGACTCACGTCTGAGCATACCCAGCCCACTTGGGGTGAAAATTGCAAAAAACACAGTTGATGGACAGAATGTAGAACAATGTCATACATTCACCCCAGTAGAAGGATCTGGGACTAAATCCATCGGTTTATTTGCATTCCACACCACCCTGGGTTAGACACTGGCTATATGCAAATCAGCTCTGACCCTGTGCCTCATGGGAACAGTCCAGTCCGAACTACCAAGCCATGTCTTTCAAAGATCGGAATCAAGCATCCAAGGACCGGTTTCTGGCTATCAGCCTTCATCAGCCTGGATAGCTTGACTCCAGTGGTGTGGAGAGCCTGGGACTCAAGTCTGAGCATACCCAGCCCACTCGGGTGAAAATTGCAAAAAACACAGTTGATGGACAGAATGTAGAACAATGTCATACATTCACCCCAGTACAAGGATCTGGGCCTAAATCCATCGGTTTTTTTTTTGCACCCCACACCACCCTGGGTTAGACACTGGCTATATGCAAATCAGCTCTGACCCTGTGCCTCATGGGAACAGTCCAGTCCGAACTACCAAGCCATGTCTTTCCCAGACAGGAATCAAGCATCCAAGGACCGGTTTCTGGCTATCAGCCTTCATCATCCTGGATAGCTTGACTCCAGTGGTGTGGAGAGCCTGGGACTCAAGTCTGAGCATACCCAGCCCACTCGGGCTGAAAATTGCAAAAAACACAGTTGATGGACAGAATGTAGAACAATGTCATACATTCACCCCAGTACAAGGATCTGGGCCTAAATCCATCGTTCTTTTGCACTCCACGCCACCCTGGGTTAGACACTGGCTATATGCAAATCAGCTCTGACCCTGTGCCTCATGGGAACAGTCCAGTCCGAACTACCAAGCCATGTCTTTCCCAGATGGGAATCAAGCATCCAAGGACCGGTTTCTGGCTATCAGCCTTCATCAGCCTGGATAGCTTGACTTCAGTGGTGTGGAGAGCCTGGGACTCACGTCTGAGCATACCCAGCCCACTTGGGGTGAAAATTGCAAAAAACACAGTTGATGGACAGAATGTAGAACAATGTCATACATTCACCCCAGTACAAGGATCTGGGCCTAAATCCATCCATTGTTTTTTTGCACTCCACACCACCCTGGGTTAGACACTGGCTATATTCAAATCAGCTCTGACCCTGTGCCTCATGGGAACAGTCCAGTCCGAACTACCAAGCCATGTCTTTCCCAGACCGGAATCAAGCATCCAAGGACCGGTTTCTGGCTATCAGCCTTCATCAGCCTGGATAGCATGACTCCAGTGGTGTGGAGAGACTGGGACTCACGTCTGAGCATACCCAGCCCACTCGGGGTGAAAATTGTAAAAAACACAGTTGATGGACAGAATGTAGAACAATGTCATACATTCACCCCAGTACAAGGATCTGGGCCTAAATCCATCGTTTTTTTTTTTTGCACTCCACACCACCCTGGGTTAGACACTGGCTATATGCAAATCAGCTCTGACCCTGTGCCTCATGGGAAAAGTCCAGTCCGAACTACCAAGCCATGTCTTTCCCAGACCGGAATCAAGCATCCAAGGACCGGTTTCTGGCTATCAGCCTTCATCAGCCTGGATAGCTTGACTCCAGTGGTGTGGAGAGCCTGGGACTCACGTCTGAGCATACCCAGCCCACTTGCGGTGAAAATTGCAAAAAACACAGTTGATGGACAGAATGTAGAACAATGTCATACATTCACCCCAGTAGAAGGATCTGGGACTAAATCCATCGGTTTATTTGCATTCCACACCACCCTGGGTTAGACACTGGCTATATGCAAATCAGCTCTGACCCTGTGCCTTATGGGAACAGTCCAGTCCGAACTACCAAGCCATGTCTTTCCCAGACCGGAATCAAGCATCCAAGGACCGGTTTCTGGCTATCAGCCTTCATCAGCCTGGATAGCTTGACTACAGTGGTGTGGAGAGCCTGGGACTCACGTCTGAGCATACCCAGCCCACTCGGGGTGAAAATTGCAAAAAACACAGTTGATGGACAGAATGTAGAACAATGTCATACATTCACCCCAGTACAAGGATCTGGGCCTAAATCCATCGGTTTTTTTTTGCACCCCACACCACCCTGGGTTAGACACTGGCTATATGCAAATCAGCTCTGACCGTGTGCCTCATGGGAACAGTCCAGTCCGAACTACCAAGCCATGTCTTTCCCAGACCGGAATCAAGCATCCAAGGACCGGCTTCTGGCTATCAGCCTTCATCAGCCTGGATAGCTTGACTCCAGTGGTGTGGAGAGCCTAGGACTCACGTCTGAGCATACCCAGCCCACTCGGGGTGAAAATTGCAAAAAACACAGTTGATGGACAGAATGTAGAACAATGTCATACATTCACCCCAGTACAAGGATCTGGGCCTAAATCCACCATTTTTTTGCACTCCACACCACCCTGGGTTAGACACTGGCTATATGCAAATCAGCTCTGACCCTGTGCCTCATGGGAACAGTCCAGTCCGAACTACCAAGCCATGTCTTTCCCAGACCGGAATCAAGCATCCAAGGACCGGTTTCTGGCTATCAGCCTTCATCAGCCTGGAGAGCTTGACTCCAGTGGTGTGGAGCGCCTGGGACTCACGTCTGAGCATACCCAGGCCACTCGGGGTGAAAATTGCAAAAAACACAGTTGATGGACAGAACGTAGAACAATGTCATACATTCACCACAGTACAAGGATCTGGGCCTAAATCCATCGTTTTTTTGCACTCCACACCACCCTGGGTTAGACACTGGCTATATGCAAATCAGCTCTGACCCTGTGCCTCATGGGAACAGTCTAGTCCAAACTACCAAGCCATGTCTTTCCCAGACCGGAATCAAGCATCCAAGGACCGGTTTCTGGCTATCAGCCTTCATCAGCCTGGATAGCATGACTCCAGTGGTGTGGAGAGCCTGGGACTCACGTCTGAGCATACCCAGCCCACTCGGGGTGAAAATTGCAAAAAACACAGTTGATGGACAGAATGTAGAACAATGTCATACATTCACCCCAGTACAAGGATCTGGGCCTAAATCCATCGGTTTTTTTTTGCACCCCACAACACCCTGGGTTAGACACTGGCTATATGCAAATCAGCTCTGACCCTGTGCCTTATGGGAACAGTCCAGTCCGAACTACCAAGCCATGTCTTTCCCAGACCGGAATCAAGCATCCAAGGACCGGTTTCTGGCTATCAGCCTTCATCAGCCTGGATAGCTTGACTCCAGTGGTGTGGAGAGCCTGGGACTCACGTCTGAGCATACCCAGCCCACTCTGGGTGGAAATTGCAAAAAACACAGTTGATTGACAGAATGTAGAACAATGTCATACATTCACCCCAGTACAAGGATCTGGGCCTAAATCCATTGTTTTTTTGCACTCCACACCACCCTGGGTTAGACACTGGCTATATGCAAACCAGCTCTGACCCTGTGCCTCATGGGAACAGTCCAGTCCGAACTACCAAGCCATGTCTTTCCCAGACCGGAATCAAGCATCCAAGGACCGGTTTCTGGCTATCAGCCTTCATCAGCCTGGATAGCATGACTCCAGTGGTGTGGAGAGCCTGGGACTCAGGTCTGAGCATACCCAGCCCACTCGGGGTGAAAATTGTAAAAGACACAGTTGAAGGACAGAATGTAGAACAATGTCATACATTCACCCCAGTACAAGGATCTGGGCCTAAATCCATCGTTTTCTTTTTTTTTTGCACTCCACACCACCCTGGGTTAGACACTGGCTATATGCAAATCAGCTCTGACCCTGTGCCTCACGGGAACAGTCCAGTCCGAACTACCAAGCCATGTCTTTCCCAGACCGGAAACAAGCATCCAAGGACCGGTTTCTGGCTATCAGCCTTCATCAGCCTGGATAGCTTGACTCCAGTGGTGTGGAGAGCCTGGGACTCACGTCTGAGCATACCCAGCCCACTTGGGGTGAAAATTGCAAAAAACACAGTTGATGGACAGAATGTAGAACAATGTCATACATTCACCCCAGTAGAAGGATCTGGGCCTAAAGAATCTGGAAAGCAGGATTTACCATAAAGAAGGGGAGAAGCATGTTTTAAGGCTAAAAGGTGAAAAAGGTAACAATTTGGGCCCTTCTTCAGGAAAAAGTTAAAGTGTAACATTTGCAGGTAATTCATGTCAGCAAGGGAGTGAGGGGGGAGGGGGTGTTTAGCTGACCTCTGCGCTTGTACTGAATTCACAGCCATTACGAAGTTTTCTGTTGTCGTGTTTTTTGTATTGAGCTTCTGCTGTCTGTTTTCCAAGGATCGGGGGAGCCGTGTTTCGGCCGGGCGTTGTCCCTGTCATTTGATGTGTATTTGTCCCATAATGAAATAAATAAATACATCTCTCTATGCTCCATGGCATAGCCCATTCCTACTCGTGCACTAAGGTTATATTGAGCTGTTATGTTTGTATTAGTTGATTCAATGCCCATTAGATTCCCCATGTTAGACTAATGCTCTTATTTGTTACCTTTGCCTCAAATTGTAAAGCGCTCTGATATCCTTCGGGATCAAGTTCGCGTTATACAAAACTTTATAAAGAAAGAAGAAAGAAAGGAATCCATTGTTTTTTTTGCATTCCACACCACCCTGGGTTAGACACTGGCTGTATGCAAATCAGCTCTGACCCTGTGGCTCATGGGAACAGTCCAGTTCGAACTACCAAGCCATGTCTTTCCCAGACCAGAATCAAGCATCCAAGGACCGGTATCTGGCTGTCAGCCTTTATCAGCCTGGATAGCTTGACTCCAGTGGTGTGGAGAGCCTGGGACTCAAGTCTGAGCATACCCAGCCCACTCGGGGTGAAAATTGCAAAAAACATAGTTGATGGACAGAATGTAGAACAATGTCATACATTCACCCCAGTACAAGGATCTGGGCCTAAATCCATCGTTTTTTTGCACTCCACACCACCCTGGGTTAGACACTGGCTATATGCAAATCAGCTCTGACCCTGTGCCTCATGGGAACAGTCCAGTCCGAACTACCAAGCCATGTCTTTCCCAGACCGGAATCAAGCATCCAAGGACCGGTTTCTGGCTATCAGCCTTCATCAGCCTGGATAGCTTGACTCCAGTGGTGTGGAGAGCCTGGGACTCACGTCTGAGCATACCCAGGCCATTCGGAGTGAAAATTGCAAAAAACACAGTTGATGGACAGAATGTAGAACAATGTCATACATTCACCCCAGTACAAGGATCTGGGCCTAAATCCATTGTTTTTTTGCACTCCACACCACCCTGGGTTAGACACTGGCTATATGCAAATCAGCTCTGACCCTGTGCCTCATGGGAACAGTCCAGTCCGAACTACCAAGCCATGTCTTTCCCAGACCAGAATCAAGCATCCAAGGACCGGTTTCTGGCTATCAGCCTTCAACAGCCTGGATAGCATGACTCCAGTGGTGTGGAGAGCCTGGGACTCACGTCTGAGCATACCAAGCCCACTTGGGGTGAAAATTGTAAAAAACACAGTTGATGGACAGAATGTAGAACAATGTCATACATTCACTCCAGTACAAGGATCTGGGCCTAAATCCATCGGTTTTTTTTTTTGCACTCCACACCACCCTGGGTTAGACACTGGCTATATGCAAATCAGCTCTGACCCTGTGCCTCATTGGAACAGTCCAGTCCGAACTACCAAGCCATGTCTCTCCCAGACCGGAATCAAGCATCCAAGGACCGGTTTCTGGCTATCAGCCTTCATCAGCCTGGATAGCTTGACTCCAGTGGTGTGGAGAGCCTGGGACTCACGTCTGAGCATACCCAGCCCACTTGGGGTGAAAATTGCAAAAAACACAGTTGATGGACAGAATGTAGAACAATGTCATACATTCACCCCAGTAGAAGGATCTGGGCCTAAATCCATTGTTTTTTTTGAATTCCACACCACCCTGGGTTAGACACTGGCTATATGCAAATCAGCTCTGACCCTGTGCCTTATGGGAACAGTCCAGTCCGAACTACCAAGCCATGTCTTTCCCAGACCGGAATCAAGCATCCAAGGACCGGTTTCTGGCTATGAGCCTTCATCAGCCTGGATAGCTTGACTCCAGTGGTGTGGAGAGCCTGGGACTCACGTCTGAGCATACCCAGTCCACTCGGGGTGAAAATTGCAAAAAACACAGTTGATGGACAGAATGTAGAACAATGTCATACATTCACCCCAGTACAAGGATCTGGGCCTAAATCCATTGTTTTTTTGCACTCCACACCACCCTGGGTTAGACACTGGCTATATGCAAATCAGCTCTGACCCTGTGCCTCATGGGAACAGTATAGTCCGAACTACCAAGCCATGTCTTTCCCAGACCGGAATCAAGCATCCAAGGACCGGTTTCTGGCTGTCAGCCTTCATCAGCCTGGATAGCATGACTCCAGTGGTGTGGAGAGCTTGGGACTCACGTCTGAGCATACCTAGCCCACTCGGGGTGAAAATTGCAAAAAACACAGTTGATGGACAGAATGTAGAACAATGTCATACATTCACCCCAGTACAAGGATCTGGGACTAAATCCATTGTTTTTTTTTTTTTGCACCCCACACCACCCTGGGTTAGACACTGGCTATATGCAAATCAGCTCTGACCCTGTGCCTCATGGGAACAGTCCAGTCCGAACTACCAAGCCATGTCTTTCCCAGACCGGAATCAAGCATCCAAGGACCGGTTTCTGGCTATCAGCCTTCATCAGCCTGGATAGCTTGACTCCAGTGGTGTGGAGAGCCTGGGACTCAAGTCTGAGCATACCCAGCCCACTAGGGGTGAAAATTGCAAAAAACACAGTTGATGGACAGAATGTAGAACAATGTCATACATTCACCCCAGTACAAGGATCTGGGCCTAAATCCATCATTTTCTTGCACTCCACACCACCCTGGGTTAGACACTGGCTATATGCAAATCAGCTCTGACCCTGTGCCTCATGGGAACAGTCCAGTCCGAACTACCAAGCCATGTCTTTCCCAGACCGGAATCAAGCATCCAAGGACCGGTTTCTGGCTATCAGCCTTCATCAGCCTGGATAGCTTGACTCCAGTGGTGTGGAGAGCCTGGGACTCACGTCTGAGCATACCCAGCCCACTCGGGGTGAAAATTGCAAAAAACACAGTTGATGGACAGAATGTAGAACAATGTCATACATTCACCCCAGTACAAGGATCTGGGCCTAAATCCATCATTTTTTTGTACTCCACACCACCCTGGGTTAGACACTGGCTATATGCAAATCAGCTCTAACCCTGTGCCTCATGGGAACAGTCCAGTCCGAACTACCAAGCCATGTCTTTCCCAGACCGGAATCAATCATCCAAGGACCGGTTTCTGGCTATCAGCCTTCATCAGCCTGGACAGCTTGACTCCAGTGGTGTGGAGAGCCTGGGACTCACGTCTGAGCATACCCAGCCCACTCAGGGTGAAAATTGCAATAAACACAGTTGATGGACAGAATGTAGAACAATTTCATACATTCACCCCAGTACAAGGATCTGGGCCTAAATCCATTGTTTTGTTTGCACTCACACCACCCTGGGTTAGACACTGGCTATATGCAAATCAGCTCTGACCCTGTGCCTTATGGGAACAGTCCAGTCCGAACTACCAAGCCATGTCTTTCCCAGACCTGAATCAAGCATCCAAGGACCGGTTTCTGGCTATGAGCCTTCATCAGCCTGGATAGCTTGACTCCAGTGGTGTGGAGAGCCTGGGACTCACGTCTGAGCATACCCAGTCCACTCGGGGTGAAAATTGCAAAAAACACAGTTGATGGACAGAATGTAGAACAATGTCATACATTCACCCCAGTACAAGGATCTGGGCCTAAATCCATTGTTTTTTTGCACTCCACACCACCCTGGGTTAGACACTGGCTATATGCAAATCAGCTCTGACCCTGTGCCTCATGGGAACAGTCTAGTCCGAACTACCAAGCCATGTCTTTCCCAGACCGGAATCAAGCATCCAAGGACCGGTTTCTGGCTGTCAGCCTTCATCAGCCTGCATAGCATGACTCCAGTGGTGTGGAGAGCTTGGGACTCACGTCTGAGCATACCTAGCCCACTCGGGGTGAAAATTGCAAAAAACACAGTTGATGGACAGAATGTAGAACAATGTCATACATTCACCCCAGTACAAGGATCTGGGCCTACATCCATCGTTTGTTTTTTTTTGCACCCCACACCACCCTGGGTTAGACACTGGCTATATGCAAATCAGCTCTGACCCTGTGCCTCATGGGAACAGTCCAGTCCGAACTACCAAGCCATGTCTTTCCCAGACCGGAATCAAGCATCCAAGGACCGGTTTCTGGCTATCAGCCTTCATCAGCCTGGATAGCTTGACTCCAGTGGTGTGGAGAGCCTGGGACTCAAGTCTGAGCATACCCAGCCCACTAGGGGTGAAAATTGCAAAAAACACAGTTGATGGACAGAATGTAGAACAATGTCATACATTCACCCCAGTACAAGGATCTGGGCCTAAATCCATCGTTTTTTTGCACTCCACACCACCCTGGGTTAGACACTGGCTATATGCAAATCAGCTCTGACCCTGTGCCTCATGGGAACAGTTCAGTCCGAACTACCAAGCCATGTCTTTCCCAGACCGGAATCAAGCATCCAAGGACCGGTTTCTGGCTATCAGCCTTCATCAGCCTGGATAGCTTGACTCCAGTGGTGTGGAGAGCCTGGGACTCACGTCTGAGCATACCCAGCCCACTCGGGGTGAAAATTGCAAAAAACACAGTTGATGGACAGAATGTAGAACAATGTCATACATTCACCCCAGTACAAGGATCTGGGCCTAAATCCATCATTTTTTTGTACTCCACACCACCCTGGGTTAGACACTGGCTATATGCAAATCAGCTCTGACCCTGTGCCTTATGGGAACAGTCCAGTCCGAACTACCAAGCCATGTCTTTCCCAGACCGGAATCAAGCATCCAAGGACCGGTTTCTGGCTATCAGCCTTCATCAGCCTGGATAGCTTGACTACAGTGGTGTGGAGAGCCTGGGACTCACGTCTGAGCATACCCAGCCCACTCGGGGTGAAAATTGCAAAAAACACAGTTGATGGACAGAATGTAGAACAATGTCATACATTCACCCCAGTACAAGGATCTGGGCCTAAATCCATCGTTTTTTTTTTTGCACCCCACACCACCCTGGGTTAGACACTGGCTATATGCAAATCAGCTCTGACCCTGTGCCTCATGGGAACAGTCCAGTCCGAACTACCAAGCCATGTCTTTCCCAGACAGGAATCAAGCATCCAAGGACCGGTTTCTGGCTATCAGCCTTCATCATCCTGGATAGCTTGACTCCAGTGGTTTGGAGAGCCTGGGACTCAAGTCTGAGCATACCCAGCCCACTCGGGCTGAAAATTGCAAAAAACACAGTTGATGGACAGAATGTAGAACAATGTCATACATTCACCCCAGTACAAGGATCTGGGCCTAAATCCATCGTTCTTTTGCACTCCACGCCACCCTGGGTTAGACACTGGCTATATGCAAATCAGCTCTGACCCTGTGCCTCATGGGAACAGTCCAGTCCGAACTACCAAGCCATGTCTTTCCCAGATGGGAATCAAGCATCCAAGGACCGGTTTCTGGCTATCAGCCTTCATCAGCCTGGATAGCTTGACTTCAGTGGTGTGGAGAGCCTGGGACTCACGTCTGAGCATACCCAGCCCACTTGGGGTGAAAATTGCAAAAAACACAGTTGATGGACAGAATGTAGAACAATGTCATACATTCACCCCAGTACAAGGATCTGGGCCTAAATCCATCCATTGTTTTTTTGCACTCCACACCACCCTGGGTTAGACACTGGCTATATTCAAATCAGCTCTGACCCTGTGCCTCATGGGAACAGTCCAGTCCGAACTACCAAGCCATGTCTTTCCCAGACCGGAATCAAGCATCCAAGGACCGGTTTCTGGCTATCAGCCTTCATCAGCCTGGATAGCATGACTCCAGTGGTGTGGAGAGACTGGGACTCACGTCTGAGCATACCCAGCCCACTCGGGGTAAAATTGTAAAAAACACAGTTGATGGACAGAATGTAGAACAATGTCATACATTCACCCCAGTACAAGGATCTGGGCCTAAATCCATCGTTTTTTTTTTTTTGCACTCCACACCACCCTGGGTTAGACACTGGCTATATGCAAATCAGCTCTGACCCTGTGCCTCATGGGAAAAGTCCAGTCCGAACTACCAAGCCATGTCTTTCCCAGACCGGAATCAAGCATCCAAGGACCGGTTTCTGGCTATCAGCCTTCATCAGCCTGGATAGCTTGACTCCAGTGGTGTGGAGAGCCTGGGACTCACGTCTGAGCATACCCAGCCCACTTGGGGTGAAAATTGCAAAAAACACAGTTGATGGACAGAATGTAGAACAATGTCATACATTCACCCCAGTAGAAGGATCTGGGACTAAATCCATCGGTTTATTTGCATTCCACACCACCCTGGGTTAGACACTGGCTATATGCAAATCAGCTCTGACCCTGTGCCTTATGGGAACAGTCCAGTCCGAACTACCAAGCCATGTCTTTCCCAGACCGGAATCAAGCATCCAAGGACCGGTTTCTGGCTATCAGCCTTCATCAGCCTGGATAGCTTGACTACAGTGGTGTGGAGAGCCTGGGACTCACGTCTGAGCATACCCAGCCCACTCGGGGTGAAAATTGCTAAAAACACAGTTGATGGACAGAATGTAGAACAATGTCATACATTCACCCCAGTACAAGGATCTGGGCCTAAATCCATCGGTTTTTTTTTGCACCCCACACCACCCTGGGTTAGACACTGGCTATATGCAAATCAGCTCTGACCGTGTGCCTCATGGGAACAGTCCAGTCCGAACTACCAAGCCATGTCTTTCCCAGACCGGAATCAAGCATCCAAGGACCGGCTTCTGGCTATCAGCCTTCATCAGCCTGGATAGCTTGACTCCAGTGGTGTGGAGAGCCTAGGACTCACGTCTGAGCATACCCAGCCCACTCGGGGTGAAAATTGCAAAAAACACAGTTGATGGACAGAATGTAGAACAATGTCATACATTCACCCCAGTACAAGGATCTGGGCCTAAATCCACCATTTTTTTGCACTCCACACCACCCTGGGTTAGACACTGGCTATATGCAAATCAGCTCTGACCCTGTGCCTCATGGGAACAGTCCAGTCCGAACTACCAAGCCATGTCTTTCCCAGACCGGAATCAAGCATCCAAGGACCGGTTTCTGGCTATCAGCCTTCATCAGCCTGGAGAGCTTGACTCCAGTGGTGTGGAGCGCCTGGGACTCACGTCTGAGCATACCCAGGCCACTCGGGGTGAAAATTGCAAAAAACACAGTTGATGGACAGAACGTAGAAAAATGTCATACATTCACCACAGTACAAGGATCTGGGCCTAAATCCATCGTTTTTTTGCACTCCACACCACCCTGGGTTAGACACTGGCTATATGCAAATCAGCTCTGACCCTGTGCCTCATGGGAACAGTCTAGTCCAAACTACCAAGCCATGTCTTTCCCAGACCGGAATCAAGCATCCAAGGACCGGTTTCTGGCTATCAGCCTTCATCAGCCTGGATAGCATGACTCCAGTGGTGTGGAGAGCCTGGGACTCACGTCTGAGCATACCCAGCCCACTCGGGGTGAAAATTGCAAAAAACACAGTTGATGGACAGAATGTAGAACAATGTCATACATTCACCCCAGTACAAGGATCTGGGCCTAAATCCATCGGTTTTTTTTTGCACCCCACAACACCCTGGGTTAGACACTGGCTATATGCAAATCAGCTCTGACCCTGTGCCTTATGGGAACAGTCCAGTCCGAACTACCAAGCCATGTCTTTCCCAGACCGGAATCAAGCATCCAAGGACCGGTTTCTGGCTATCAGCCTTCATCAGCCTGGATAGCTTGACTCCAGTGGTGTGGAGAGCCTGGGACTCACGTCTGAGCATACCCAGCCCACTCTGGGTGGAAATTGCAAAAAACACAGTTGATTGACAGAATGTAGAACAATGTCATACATTCACCCCAGTACAAGGATCTGGGCCTAAATCCATTGTTTTTTTGCACTCCACACCACCCTGGGTTAGACACTGGCTATATGCAAACCAGCTCTGACCCTGTGCCTCATGGGAACAGTCCAGTCCGAACTACCAAGCCATGTCTTTCCCAGACCGGAATCAAGCATCCAAGGACCGGTTTCTGGCTATCAGCCTTCATCAGCCTGGATAGCATGACTCCAGTGGTGTGGAGAGCCTGGGACTCAGGTCTGAGCATACCCAGCCCACTCGGGGTGAAAATTGTAAAAGACACAGTTGAAGGACAGAATGTAGAACAATGTCATACATTCACCCCAGTACAAGGATCTGGGCCTAAATCCATCGTTTTCTTTTTTTTTTGCACTCCACACCACCCTGGGTTAGACACTGGCTATATGCAAATCAGCTCTGACCCTGTGCCTCACGGGAACAGTCCAGTCCGAACTACCAAGCCATGTCTTTCCCAGACCGGAAACAAGCATCCAAGGACCGGTTTCTGGCTATCAGCCTTCATCAGCCTGGATAGCTTGACTCCAGTGGTGTGGAGAGCCTGGGACTCACGTCTGAGCATACCCAGCCCACTTGGGGTGAAAATTGCAAAAAACACAGTTGATGGACAGAATGTAGAACAATGTCATACATTCACCCCAGTAGAAGGATCTGGGCCTAAAGAATCTGGAAAGCAGGATTTACCATAAAGAAGGGGAGAAGCATGTTTTAAGGCTAAAAGGTGAAAAAGGTAACAATTTGGGCCCTTCTTCAGGAAAAAGTTAAAGTGTAACATTTGCAGGTAATTCATGTCAGCAAGGGAGTGAGGGGGGAGGGGGTGTTTAGCTGACCTCTGCGCTTGTACTGAATTCACAGCCATTACGAAGTTTTCTGTTGTCGTGTTTTTTGTATTGAGCTTCTGCTGTCTGTTTTCCAAGGATCGGGGGAGCCGTGTTTCGGCCGGGCGTTGTCCCTGTCATTTGATGTGTATTTGTCCCATAATGAAATAAATAAATACATCTCTCTATGCTCCATGGCATAGCCCATTCCTACTCGTGCACTAAGGTTATATTGAGCTGTTATGTTTGTATTAGTTGATTCAATGCCCATTAGATTCCCCATGTTAGACTAATGCTCTTATTTGTTACCTTTGCCTCAAATTGTAAAGCGCTCTGATATCCTTCGGGATCAAGTTCGCGTTATACAAAACTTTATAAAGAAAGAAGAAAGAAAGGAATCCATTGTTTTTTTTGCATTCCACACCACCCTGGGTTAGACACTGGCTGTATGCAAATCAGCTCTGACCCTGTGGCTCATGGGAACAGTCCAGTTCGAACTACCAAGCCATGTCTTTCCCAGACCAGAATCAAGCATCCAAGGACCGGTATCTGGCTATCAGCCTTTATCAGCCTGGATAGCTTGACTCCAGTGGTGTGGAGAGCCTGGGACTCAAGTCTGAGCATACCCAGCCCACTCGGGGTGAAAATTGCAAAAAACATAGTTGATGGACAGAATGTAGAACAATGTCATACATTCACCCCAGTACAAGGATCTGGGCCTAAATCCATCGTTTTTTTGCACTCCACACCACCCTGGGTTAGACACTGGCTATATGCAAATCAGCTCTGACCCTGTGCCTCATGGGAACAGTCCAGTCCGAACTACCAAGCCATGTCTTTCCCAGACCGGAATCAAGCATCCAAGGACCGGTTTCTGGCTATCAGCCTTCATCAGCCTGGATAGCTTGACTCCAGTGGTGTGGAGAGCCTGGGACTCACGTCTGAGCATACCCAGGCCATTCGGAGTGAAAATTGCAAAAAACACAGTTGATGGACAGAATGTAGAACAATGTCATACATTCACCCCAGTACAAGGATCTGGGCCTAAATCCATTGTTTTTTTGCACTCCACACCACCCTGGGTTAGACACTGGCTATATGCAAATCAGCTCTGACCCTGTGCCTCATGGGAACAGTCCAGTCCGAACTACCAAGCCATGTCTTTCCCAGACCAGAATCAAGCATCCAAGGACCGGTTTCTGGCTATCAGCCTTCAACAGCCTGGATAGCATGACTCCAGTGGTGTGGAGAGCCTGGGACTCACGTCTGAGCATACCAAGCCCACTTGGGGTGAAAATTGTAAAAAACACAGTTGATGGACAGAATGTAGAACAATGTCATACATTCACTCCAGTACAAGGATCTGGGCCTAAATCCATCGGTTTTTTTTTTGCACTCCACACCACCCTGGGTTAGACACTGGCTATATGCAAATCAGCTCTGACCCTGTGCCTCATTGGAACAGTCCAGTCCGAACTACCAAGCCATGTCTCTCCCAGACCGGAATCAAGCATCCAAGGACCGGTTTCTGGCTATCAGCCTTCATCAGCCTGGATAGCTTGACTCCAGTGGTGTGGAGAGCCTGGGACTCACGTCTGAGCATACCCAGCCCACTTGGGGTGAAAATTGCAAAAAACACAGTTGATGGACAGAATGTAGAACAATGTCATACATTCACCCCAGTAGAATGATCTGGGCCTAAATCCATTGTTTTTTTTGAATTCCACACCACCCTGGGTTAGACACTGGCTATATGCAAATCAGCTCTGACCCTGTGCCTTATGGGAACAGTCCAGTCCGAACTACCAAGCCATGTCTTTCCCAGACCGGAATCAAGCATCCAAGGACCGGTTTCTGGCTATGAGCCTTCATCAGCCTGGATAGCTTGACTCCAGTGGTGTGGAGAGCCTGGGACTCACGTCTGAGCATACCCAGTCCACTCGGGGTGAAAATTGCAAAAAACACAGTTGATGGACAGAATGTAGAACAATGTCATACATTCACCCCAGTACAAGGATCTGGGCCTAAATCCATTGTTTTTTTGCACTCCACACCACCCTGGGTTAGACACTGGCTATATGCAAATCAGCTCTGACCCTGTGCCTCATGGGAACAGTCTAGTCCGAACTACCAAGCCATGTCTTTCCCAGACCGGAATCAAGCATCCAAGGACCGGTTTCTGGCTGTCAGCCTTCATCAGCCTGGATAGCATGACTCCAGTGGTGTGGAGAGCTTGGGACTCACGTCTGAGCATACCTAGCCCACTCGGGGTGAAAATTGCAAAAAACACAGTTGATGGACAGAATGTAGAACAATGTCATACATTCACCCCAGTACAAGGATCTGGGACTAAATCCATTGTTTTTTTTTTTTTTGCACCCCACACCACCCTGGGTTAGACACTGGCTATATGCAAATCAGCTCTGACCCTGTGCCTCATGGGAACAGTCCAGTCCGAACTACCAAGCCATGTCTTTCCCAGACCGGAATCAAGCATCCAAGGACCGGTTTCTGGCTATCAGCCTTCATCAGCCTGGATAGCTTGACTCCAGTGGTGTGGAGAGCCTGGGACTCAAGTCTGAGCATACCCAGCCCACTAGGGGTGAAAATTGCAAAAAACACAGTTGATGGACAGAATGTAGAACAATGTCATACATTCACCCCAGTACAAGGATCTGGGCCTAAATCCATCATTTTTTTGCACTCCACACCACCCTGGGTTAGACACTGGCTATATGCAAATCAGCTCTGACCCTGTGCCTCATGGGAACAGTCCAGTCCGAACTACCAAGCCATGTCTTTCCCAGACCGGAATCAAGCATCCAAGGACCGGTTTCTGGCTATCAGCCTTCATCAGCCTGGATAGCTTGACTCCAGTGGTGTGGAGAGCCTGGGACTCACGTCTGAGCATACCCAGCCCACTCGGGGTGAAAATTGCAAAAAACACAGTTGATGGACAGAATGTAGAACAATGTCATACATTCACCCCAGTACAAGGATCTGGGCCTAAATCCATCATTTTTTTGTACTCCACACCACCCTGGGTTAGACACTGGCTATATGCAAATCAGCTCTAACCCTGTGCCTCATGGGAACAGTCCAGTCCGAACTACCAAGCCATGTCTTTCCCAGACCGGAATCAATCATCCAAGGACCGGTTTCTGGCTATCAGCCTTCATCAGCCTGGACAGCTTGACTCCAGTGGTGTGGAGAGCCTGGGACTCACGTCTGAGCATACCCAGCCCACTCAGGGTGAAAATTGCAATAAACACAGTTGATGGACAGAATGTAGAACAATTTCATACATTCACCCCAGTACAAGGATCTGGGCCTAAATCCATTGTTTTGTTTGCACTCACACCACCCTGGGTTAGACACTGGCTATATGCAAATCAGCTCTGACCCTGTGCCTTATGGGAACAGTCCAGTCCGAACTACCAAGCCATGTCTTTCCCAGACCGGAATCAAGCATCCAAGGACCGGTTTCTGGCTATGAGCCTTCATCAGCCTGGATAGCTTGACTCCAGTGGTGTGGAGAGCCTGGGACTCACGTCTGAGCATACCCAGTCCACTCGGGGTGAAAATTGCAAAAAACACAGTTGATGGACAGAATGTAGAACAATGTCATACATTCACCCCAGTACAAGGATCTGGGCCTAAATCCATTGTTTTTTTGCACTCCACACCACCCTGGGTTAGACACTGGCTATATGCAAATCAGCTCTGACCCTGTGCCTCATGGGAACAGTCTAGTCTGAACTACCAAGCCATGTCTTTCCCAGACCGGAATCAAGCATCCAAGGACCGGTTTCTGGCTGTCAGCCTTCATCAGCCTGCATAGCATGACTCCAGTGGTGTGGAGAGCTTGGGACTCACGTCTGAGCATACCTAGCCCACTCGGGGTGAAAATTGCAAAAAACACAGTTGATGGACAGAATGTAGAACAATGTCATACATTCACCCCAGTACAAGGATCTGGGCCTAAATCCATCGTTTTTTTTTTTTTGCACCCCACACCACCCTGGGTTAGACACTGGCTATATGCAAATCAGCTCTGACCCTGTGCCTCATGGGAACAGTCCAGTCCGAACTACCAAGCCATGTCTTTCCCAGACCGGAATCAAGCATCCAAGGACCGGTTTCTGGCTATCAGCCTTCATCAGCCTGGATAGCTTGACTCCAGTGGTGTGGAGAGCCTGGGACTCAAGTCTGAGCATACCCAGCCCACTAGGGGTGAAAATTGCAAAAAACACAGTTGATGGACAGAATGTAGAACAATGTCATACATTCACCCCAGTACAAGGATCTGGGCCTAAATCCATCGTTTTTTTGCACTCCACACCACCCTGGGTTAGACACTGGCTATATGCAAATCAGCTCTGACCCTGTGCCTCATGGGAACAGTTCAGTCCGAACTACCAAGCCATGTCTTTCCCAGACCGGAATCAAGCATCCAAGGACCGGTTTCTGGCTATCAGCCTTCATCAGCCTGGATAGCTTGACTCCAGTGGTGTGGAGAGCCTGGGACTCACGTCTGAGCATACCCAGCCCACTCGGGGTGAAAATTGCAAAAAACACAGTTGATGGACAGAATGTAGAACAATGTCATACATTCACCCCAGTACAAGGATCTGGGCCTAAATCCATCATTTTTTTGTACTCCACACCACCCTGGGTTAGACACTGGCTATATGCAAATCAGCTCTAACCCTGTGCCTCATGGGAACAGTCCAGTCCGAACTACCAAGCCATGTCTTTCCCAGACCGGAATCAATCATCCAAGGACCGGTTTCTGGCTATCAGCCTGGACAGCTTGACTCCAGTGGTGTGGAGAGCCTGGGACTCACGTCTGAGCATACCCAGCCCACTCAGGGTGAAAATTGCAATAAACACAGTTGATGGACAGAATGTAGAACAATTTCATACATTCACCCCAGTACAAGGATCTGGGCCTAAATCCATTGTTTTGTTTGCACTCACACCACCCTGGGTTAGACACTGGCTATATGCAAATCAACTCTGACCCTGTGCCTCATGGGAACAGTCCAGTCCGAACTACCAAGCCATGTCTTTCCCAGACCGGAATCAAGCATCCAAGGACCGGTTTCTGGCTATCAGCCTTCATCAGCCTGGATAGCATGACTCCAGTGGTGTTGAGAGCCTGGGACTCACGTCTGAGCATACCCAGCCCACTCGGGGTGAAAATTGTAAAAAACACAGTTGATGGACAGAATGTAGAACAATGTCATACATTCACCCCAGTACAAGGATCTGGGCCTAAATCCATCATTTTTTTGCACTCCACACCACCCTGGGTTAGACACTGGCTATATGCAAATCAGCTCTGACCCTGTGCCTCATGGGAACAGTCCAGTCCGAACTACCAAGCCATGTCTTTCCCAGACCGGAATCAAGCATCCAAGGACCGGTTTCTGGCTATCAGCCTTCATCAGCCTGGATAGCTTGACTTCAGTGGTGTGGAGAGCCTGGGACTCACGTCTGAGCATACCCAGCTCACTCGGGGTGAAAATTGTAAAAAACACAGTTGATGGACAGAATGTAGAACACTGTCATACATTCACCCCAGTACAAGGATCTGGGCCTAAATCCATCATTTGTTTGCACTCCACACCACCCTGGGTTAGACACTGGCTATATGCAAATCAGCTCTGACCCTGTGCCTCATGGGAACAGTCCAGTCCGAACTACCAAGCCATGTCTTTCCCAGACCGGAATCAAGCATCCAAGGACCGGTTTCTGGCTATCAGCCTTCATCAGCCTGGATAGCTTGACTCCAGTGGTGTGGAGAGCCTGGGACTCACGTCTGAGCATACCCAGCCCACTCGGGGTGAAAATTGCAAAAAACACAGTTGATGGACAGAATGTAGAACAATGTCATACATTCACCCCAGTACAAGGATCTGGGCCTAAATCCATCGTTTTGTTTGCACTCCACACCACCCTGGGTTAGACACTGGCTATATGCAAATCAACTCTGACCCTGTGCCTCATGGGAACAGTCCAGTCCGAACTACCAAGCCATGTCTTTCCCAGACCGGAATCAAGCATCCAAGGACCGGTTTCTGGCTATCAGCCTTCATCAGCCTGGATAGCTTGACTCCAGTGGTGTGGAGAGCCTGGGACTCACGTCTTTGATATGTGTAGGCACATGTATATGTTGTTCAAGACTCAGACTCTGTAGCGTTTCAGTCAATTCCCTGGAGCCCTTGCCCCTTCCTCTTCATTCGCCCAATAGTTCATATGTCAATTATTAAAACTTTTGTGTAGTTCACAGTCAGTGAAGAGATGCTGTTTGCTAGATGTTTGGGAAACTCCAACATCGCTGTTGGTGGTCTATAGATGAGTATACACACCAATATAGAGGGGTTGGGGGAGTCCAAATTAATCATTAAACTATCATCTAGTATAATCCCTAAAGGGGACAAGGC
The DNA here is from genome assembly GCF_964261635.1 of Lissotriton helveticus. Lineage (NCBI taxonomy): Eukaryota > Metazoa > Chordata > Amphibia > Caudata > Salamandridae > Lissotriton > Lissotriton helveticus. The sequence continues at coordinate 1,819,458,625 of NC_136059.1, forward strand.
GGTGAAAGATAGACACTGTTTGATGGCTGCTGCCACAACCCCCTCTCTTTCTCCAGTGGGTTTGTTTGTCTGTAAAAGCTAATAATTTTCTGGTAGTGCTTCTAATATATATGGGGTGGATTCATCTGTTAACCAAGTTTTGGTCATGAACAGAATATCAGGAGAATTTTTATCTGGTAGGGTGAATAACTCTGACTGATATTTAACCATGGAGTGAGTGTTTAAGTCTATAATTGTTAGTTCCTGTATTGGGTGCTTGTTAACTATGGAGATAGTATTCTTGTGACTTGTTAAATGTTTGGCAGGCCAAAGAGCGCTTGAGTCCATTGCTGAGCCAGAGCTGAGAAGGCCGAGCCTATTGAGCTTGTGTTTAAGTAAAGGGTCAGTCAGTCAGTCATAATCACTTTATTCGGTTAATTAAACAATAAAAGTACACTACTAAAATCTTATAAAAACAACTTTCAACAAAGAAAAAATCATTCAGGTTATTCTTATACACCAGAAAATATGAGAATAAGAAACAGCTCCCTTTGTGTTATTAGACAAAAGGCTTGTCCTAATTTCCTTAAAAATTAATTTTGTACATAAAGAACATTTGAATAAACGTTAATTTCCTTATAATTGTAAAAGAGTTACAATATTTCATATAATAAGGTCCCTATTTTCCTTTCTGTTACTGCTGCAACGAAAAAAATAGCAATGTTAAAAGTTTCCCATACATTATTCAACATCTGTAAGTATACTAAAGCAGGCCTTACCTGAGAAAAACCTTTACTCTTTAAAATAGGTACTAAAAACGTTTGCTGATATGCAGATAGTGATTGCAACACATGATAAAGTGCAAAGTGTCTTAGGTGAACAAATTATCACAGGAGCAGGGACCCAAATCTCCCACCCTTCGTAACCCCTGTGGTTCTGCCAGTAGAAAGTACAAACAGTTAAATCTAAATCTTATTAAAAGAAAGTGATGGTAGGACTTTGTTACTTCATTTAAATAGGGTTCTATTGCAAAGTTTGTTTTCAGGAGTAAATGGGCTCGTACTGTTGTTTTCATCAACCCTCCAACCTCTCTTTCAGCTTGTATTGTACATAAGAAATGTTTCTTGACCCATAATAAATGCTCCTTTCACAACTTATTCGGTAAATCAAACAACTCAGGACACCCTAATTTCTTTGTTAACTTCTTAACATAACATAACCAAGAAATACTACTTACTCTATACAGAGATAAACAGTTCCAGGCAATCTCACAAATCAGGTCTTATTTGGGATTAATCCAAATCATTATCCATTTGAGTAGCAGAGCCATTCCAATCAGATCTGACTCAAAACCAATACCCAATTCCTGATTAATGAAATAGGAAGGTGTTGATTGCAGAACTGATAACATATTTCTAAGAAATGTATTCTCTGCTATTTGGAGTACATTAGCCTCCTTATATCCCCAAATGTCAGACCCAAAGTTTGAGATAGCAATAAATTTTAGTTTGTATATGTTTAACATGGCGTGAACCAGCTTAGCCCCTGACCTGTTTGAATAATTAAGAACTGCTACTGTTCATCTTACCATATGGTTTCTTTTAACTTTCTTTTACGGTGCCCATGTGCCCTTTTCATCAAATAAAACCTCTAAATACGAAAATATGGTCACCCTTGATATTTCGTTTCCTTCGCAGTAATACTTTTTAATTTTTTTTGTCTAGAGCCCATATTAATGGTTTGAGATTTAGAAACACTTAAAACTTAGATCCAGAAATCTCATAAAATCTGCAAAGGAACGTGAGAGACACTTTAGCCCGACCGCTGTGCGCACTAATAAAACAGCATCGTCTGCCTATAAAAGCGCTGGGATTAACTGCTCTCCCACTCGAGGAATATCTTTACAGGCCACACACAAAGTGGAGTCTAAATTAATAATATATAAGATAAACAATAAGGGAGCTAAAATGCATCACTTTCTGACTCCTCTTGAGATATAAATTCTCTGCGTGTGATTACCCCTTTGGTCGTATCTCACCTTGGCAGTGAGCTCCCTATGCAAATTGAACATAAAGTTGACAATGTTCTGGTCCATTCCAATGTCAGGTAATAAAACCCATGGTTTGGATCTGTTTACTTGACAGGACAGATCCATAAATGCCTGGTGTTGTGTCTCCGTTTTGGCAGTAGTACATTTTCCAGCTAGCAAATGCAAGTTTAGGCACTAATCCGTGGTACCCCTACCTTTCCTGAAGCCATACTGCAAGTTTGATAGTACATTGCACTCCTCCAGCCATTCTGTTAACTTACTGAGGATCACTCTCCCTAATACTTTTACTGCTGAATCATTCAACGATATTAGACTATAACATTGTGGGTCTCCTCTGAGCCCCATCTTAAAAACTGGTATGGTAGGAGTCTGGGACCAAGATCTCGGCAGACCATACTGACAGGCCATGTTAAATACATGTGTTAATATTTTAGACCCCCAGTGAGACATTTGACATAAAAAGGAAGGCCGGGACACTGCTTTATTACTTGTCATTTGTGTTGTTGCCTGACTGACTTTTCACTAAAAATCAAACAATATACACCCACATCTGCATCCGAACACCAGACACCTTGGCTTCCCTCATTGTCTTATGCACCATATGTGTATTTCAAATGGCTTAACCACTGCTCCTCTGGTATCTTACAGTCCTGTATACAATTACTAACACCAGAGAAGAAGGGTTTGTTAACAATCTCCCAGAACCTGGCACTATTCTTAATAAAATCCACCTCAATAGATTGTTCCAAGCATCTTGTTTAATATCTGCTTTAAGGCTACTAAAACTTTATCTTGAGATATAAACCAGTACTCTCCTCCTTTCATGAATCTCCTTTTTGACTGAGAGCTCTAGCCACTAGTTTGCAAATCCTTTCATAGGCTATGAGGGTTTCTACATCCTTCTTTGTACAAGCTCGACAGAATTCAATCTCTTCCCCTGCTGTTTCAAATACATTTGTCAAATGTTCTGGGGCTACCTTACTCCATTTGAGTATACAGCCCTGATCCTTTACCTTTATATTTGGACCAATAATGGCCTCCCCCAGTTTTGGTATTACTCTGGTACCCCCGTCTAGTATAAGATGTATGGGATTATGATTGCTAAAATGTAACCATTGGGCAGCACAGGATACAACCTGTGGTAAAAGGGCTGTGGTGATGAAAATATAATCAATTATAGAGTTTGAGCCCCTTCCCTTAAAGGAGGGGATATCAACCTCACCTCTGATAATATTTGGGTATGATGGGCCAAAATAAGCCAAAATATCCTCTAGAAACCCTCCTTGCTGTGTATGTTCAAAATGCAAACTTGAGTGACATGGCAATTCCTTGCATACAGATGTATATTAAAATCCCCTAAAATAATCACTGAATAAAGAGTAGTTTGCTTCTCCCTGAATGATTCTAAAAAACAATTTAAACTACATAAATGTTCATTCACAGAGTTTCTTTCAAATAAATTATAAAAATGATCAATAAGTAATTTTGGTGCATGTGTGGGCATTATTTGAACCACTGTGCAATTACAAGAACCAGAAATCAGTTTCCAATGGGTGCCTAAAACATTAGGTGAAATTAGGGTTGTTAAACCACCCTTTGCTCCACCAGCTGGGGAAGGCAATGTTCAGAGTAGGTTGTAAATCCATCCACCCAGAGAGCATTATCAGGGTCAAGCTACTGCTCATGGGGCCGGAAGTTTTAATTCTTTGGACGTATAGATAAATTGCACGTCTTGCGTCATGCAGAAAGGACAGACATTCACAGTATCTTGCAAATATGGTGTATTTTTGCCCTTTCGAATTGGCATAGTGCAGCGCAGAAAAATGACTTGCTGCGCGGCCCTACGCCAATTCTTTGTAAATATGTCCCTGAGTACATACTTTTTGCTCTAATTTGGAAATGTACAGAAAGCAAGCTTTTGAAAGGCATCTTATTTATGTGGAAAAAGTCAATGTATCGCTATCCAGTCAATCACATCCATTCACACCTATTTTGTTTCCTTGACTTCTATAGAAAATCTGATTCTTCATTAAACCACAACTCCACTCTCAGTTTCGGTGTAATATGTCGCGCTCCCGCTAAGAACCACACGGAGCCAAGGTTAAGTGGACACCTCTTTATTCTTCTGTGTCACTTCTCTAACTGACCTCTCGGTCCTTGTCCCTCCTGTTCCTGTTCCTGCTTTCCAGCTCCGCCCCCCAACCACTAGACTGCATCACGACACGACATCTCCCCCCTTTTTAACAAACAAAGTTGATTCTCAAAGCGTCTATTCTTCCTTTATCAGCTGCACAGGGCTGCGGCCCGCCCGTTTTGAGTCATGAAACCCATCTCCATTACAAACTCGGTCTGTTTCTCAGGTGTCAGCAGGGTGCAGTCTGTTGGAGATACTTCATTGTGTCTTTCCGGCTGTCTTGACAGGAGTGTCGCTTCTTGTGATGTGGCTGTTGATGGCTCCGCTAGATGTCGGCTGTCCGTTTTCTTTTGTAGTTCTTGTTTGAGTGGCAATTGATCTCTTACACGTGTGTCTGTTGTTTTAGTTTTCTTCCGAGCGCCTGCATGCACTTCTATTTCTCGTTGTCTTATTCGGTCAGGGGCCTCCCTGTCCTCCTGTCCGTGGACAGGCATACCAGATAACCCAGGTGCACGTTTCCCTTCTGACTGATGATAGTGACCTCTCTTTCCCAACGGGTTGGCTCCTCTGGGTAGGGTGACTGGGTGGTCCCTTCCCGCCCAGTGGGTACAGTCACCGGCATCTGTGCTTCTTTTGTGTCCCTTTTGTGTAAGCCTTGCTGACCCCTTCAGCGGTGACGGTCTATTCTTCACATCATGATGTTCCTGGGGCTGGCATGGCATGTTGTCTTGTGGAGAGTTCAGGCATTGCAGGTTGTTGGCCTGAGGTGTGTTGTTTCGGACAGGGACGACGGTCTTTGCTTCCTCTGTGTTTTCAAGTGGTGGACACCGTGACCGTTGTCGGTACCAGGATTCTGTTGATTTAAGTGATTGTCCGGACATGCTTTCTGAATCGGTCGATGACGCACTCCTAGAGTCGATGCTGTCGAGGAGACACCAGGATTCTGTTGATTTAAGTGATTGTCCGGACATGCTTTCTGAATCGGTCGGTGACGCACTCCTAGAGTCGACGCTGTCGAGGAGATACTCCTCTGGGTGCGTCTCTTGAAGTGATGACACACTCTTGGAGTCGATGCTATCGAGGAGACACTCCTCTGGGGGCATCTTTTGAAGTGTCTTTTGTGTTATTGCTGTGGCGGGTTTGTTTGCTAGCCCCGTATTTACTTCCTTGGTTTGGTCTTGGGATAATATTCGACTCTTCTCTGTTTTCTCCTGATAACAGATGTCTTGAGCGTATGCGTCTTGAGTTGTTCGAGTGTGTGTGTGTATCGGTTTCTGGAGATGGCGTGACTTGTCCCCTCGCCGGTGTTTGGTGTTTTCGTCATAACCGTTGAGTAGACTGTCTTCGGCCTCCTCTGTGTGGTCTGTGTCACTGCTTGATATTTCTCCAGAGTAGTGTGTTGAGTGACTTCTCGACGTTATGTCAATCAGGCTGTCACAATTCCTGGTTGTCCCAGTCTTTCGTACACCCTTATCCATTGTCCTTTGTGTTGGTGACTTAGGGGGTTCCCCGTCACTTTGTCTCTCACGTTGTCCTTTCTCTAGTCCGCCTTCTCTCTCCCTCTCTCGTGTTTTGATTGTCTCCTGGGCTTTCATCACAGACATGGGGGATATCTTTTTCCTTTCCTTTGCCCTTTGTATCGTTGACTCAGGGAGTTCCCTGTCACTTTGTATCTCATGGTATCTTGTCTCTGGTCCGCTGTCACTTCGTCTCTCCTGATATCTTGCTTCTAGTCCGCCTTCGCCCTCCCTCTCTCGGGTTTTGTTTGTCTCCTGGGCTTGCCTCATGGACGTGGGGGATGTCTCCTTTCTTCTCTTTTTGTTTCCTGCGTCCTGGTGAAATTCTTTGGATGCTTTCCTCGCTGTGACCCGCTCTCCAACTTCGGCTCTCCTGATGATCTCTTTTAGTGAGAACCGCCCTTGAATGATCTTGCGCTTGGTGTCGGGTTTTGAACAGCCTTCAATCACCCGCAGTCGGATTGCATCTTCATTTGTGAAAGTGTCGAAGTGGCAACATTTCACTAGACGTTGCAGCCGGGTAATGAAGCTTGGTAAGGATTCTAATGGTTCCTGCCGTGCTGCGCTGAAAGCAATGCGTTCATGATCCACATCTTCCTTTGTGTAGAAATAAGCGAGCAGTGTCTCTCTGAGTTCCCTATATGTTTCTGTGTCTTTTGCTGAAAATGTTTTGATTAGGCGTCGGCCTTCGTGACCCACCAGCTGAAGCAATAGTAGTCGACGTTTGCTATCCCTTCGCTCGCCAGTCGTTGCGAGGAATTCGTCCAACGACTCCAGCCACCTTGACCACTCGGGACCTAAACAGTGGTCGCTGGTCTGTGCCACTGGAGGAGGTACTCCGATGCAGAGGTTGGGTTTATGCGTGTCTTTCCTCATTGGCATGATGGTGGAATGCGCAAGCTTCAGTTGGACGGGCTTGGTTTCTTGAGATCAGCTTGGTCGTCACTCACCCGTTGGCGGTATGTTTCTTTGTTCGTATATGCTTATGCTTATTGTTTGTGCTCTTTTGTGGTTTCCTCTCGTCTTTGCCGCTTTTTGTTTCTTGCTGTTGCTTGTGCTTGTTTGCAGCCTTTCTTTCTTTGTCAGTAATTGATGTGTTTCACTTCTTGTCTTTACCAGTGTTTGTTTCGTAGCTGCTTGTGCTTGTTTGATTACATTTTGCTCTCTTGCAGTCGCTCGAGCTTGTTTACTCTACTGTTGTCCTTGCTTGTGCTTTTCTTATTCTATATTTTGTATTTACGCAGGCTTATTTTATTGCCTGTTTGTCGCGCATTTACCAATGCTTGTTGTATGTGTGTCAGTCTTATTCTGTCCCTTGCACTTGCTTATTATTCCTTCTTGCACTTGCCGGTGCTTGTTTCTTTGTTGAACCTCTTGCATTTACTTGTGTTTTGCAGTTTCCACAGCTGCCTGACTTTAAGATGGCCGACACATAAGATTCAATGGGGGCCTATGACCAGTGCCTGACTTTAAGATGGCCGCCGCTCGAGACAGGTGGCTTCTACTGAAATCAGCGTTTTGCAATGTCCTTGTCTCATTTATATCTCTGCCGGGTGGCTGGCACTGTTTGCAAACTTGGCTGATTAAATAAGTTGACTCTTGGCATTTGGGACTCACCCCTTCACTTTTGGGCGTAGTGAGCCGATCGCCGGGCGCTCCTCCGTTTTCGCGCCCTTTCTGGTTTTATTTTTCTTCCCGCTAGGACTTGTCTTCCTTCGGGTGTGGGCCGGTGATCACCGGCCGTTGTATGGCAGCAGGCGGGCTCGGGCTCTCGCTGTTTTGTGCGCTCCCGCGCTCCGTCTCGGCGAGTGCTGCAGGCTCTGTGTTTGTGGCCGCGTGCAGGCGGCAGGGTTTGAGCGGTGATGCGCGAGGGGATTCACCATCCCACCCTCGTCGCCAGTGTCGCGCTCCCGCTAAGAACCACACGGAGCCAGGGGTAAGTGGACACCTCTTTATTCTTCTGTGTCACTTCTCTAACTGACCTCTCGGTCCTTGTCCCTCCTGTTCCTGTTCCTGCTTTCCAGCTCCGCCCCCCAACCACTAGACTGCATCACGACACGACATAATACGTTTATCAAAACGAAATGAGTGTAAAACATGCCTTACGTTGCAATATGAGGTATCATCCTAATGTGCTGTGCTAAAATGTTTACTCTATGAGGGCATGCGATTTGGTAAATGCTTTGTTGGGAGCAGTTTTCAACGAATATAAAAAGAGAAATTTGTTGTCAGGAAAGACTTATATTGAAAAATTGCAATGCAACCTAGTATCATTTTCAAAGAAAAAAGCATTATGCAACGGCAATCTGTGCAATTCTGACTTACTTTTCGCAACCAACGATTTCAAATTTCCAAATTCCAATCAAACTCTTAAATATTGAAGAGAGATCTCTATCGTTTGGCGACCAGCCTGCTTTGCAGTTGTAATTAAAGACCTACAATGAGAAGCTGTACAACCGTCTATACAATGTAAAAAGTTAAGCCTTTTTAAAAATTCCCCCTATATGCCATGCTATTATTTTGATATTGTGCACATAGTTTCTGGAACATTCTTTAGCATGAAAACTAGGTAGTTTGTATATTGTAATAGCTGCCTTTGTCACAAGAATTGAGCTGTTTTATCACCTTTTCTCCCGCTTTTGGCAGATTTGGAAAACTTAATTATAGAGAAGTTCTACTGCATGAGATACAGGTACTTTATCAGCAAAAATACAATTATAAAATGATTAAAGCAGAAATGAAGAGAATACGCAGGCAACGTGGGTTACCGTCTATGAAGGTGATGTTTTCATTTATTAAAAATCAAAATTAGCAGTGCTTCTAAAATCACATTAATTATTCGAATTATTAATATTGCTTCATAGCAGATACTCCATCATCCACAAGCATGCGCAATTAATCGAGTTGGGTGCTTTTCAAGGTGAACTTGGTAAAGGTTTACTCTTTTAAAATCGATTTTTCTGAAGACATAAAAGCAAGTCATTTTGTGACATGATTCTCAATCTAAAGACAAATCGATCAGGTGAAAGAGTGGCTTTCTTCAAAGTATTTCAAGAAGCTGTAGGCATTGGAAAATGTACTATGATCGTAGTATACTGTTTATCTAGAATGTTAAAGCTGCCAGCCAGTGATTGGCATCACAATAGGTCACAAGCAGACAATCAAGCAAAGGAACATTGTAAAATACTTATTGTTGGAGATATATATTGATACAGGAGCCGTTCTCTTTTCTTCACTGGATGGCCCCTTCAAGAAATTGTCACCATCTATGGCCTGTCCTTGGCAAGCTCAAACAATTCATGAGTCTCGATACAAATGCTGGTAGCCTATATTGCATCTGTAGTGAGGGAAATTATTCCAGAAAAACTATCTTTCTTTCACTTTCCTATACAAATAGTCAGCTATGCCTAAGTCACGTTGGCCATCTAGTGATTTTAAATTTAAAAAAAGCACAGTTCGACTCCCTCATTCTAAGTGACATGTTGTATCATGGGTGCATCCACCCCCCAGCAACCTATTACTGTAATATGGGTTCATCCTGAGCTCTTAAGAGAATGTATTCTTAGGGTTTTTCATGAGAGATGTAGTCTTAAAACTGCATTATCACAGAGCCTAACTGACTCTATTTACACATATGTGTCCTAACAGAAATACTAGGGAGTGGGGAATAGATTAATATTAGGGTTTCTGTCTCACCAACATTTTTTGGTAAACTGGTTCAGCCCATCTGGTGTCCCTAACATATTTCTGGGAATTCTTCACTACCTAAGCTTTTCCCTCCCTATCTCATCCTTAACCTCACCTTAAGGTAAGGAAGAAAGAGGTTCTTTACCAAACCTTTGTATAGATTTTGACTCAATCAGTCTGTATGTTGGGAAAGGAAAAAGTGAATGCTGGCAACTCATTAACTTTAATGTTGTTCCATGTCCTTTATTCACCAATCACTAATCTAAAAATCACTTGGGTCACCATCACAGATGAAGCCACTTACAGATGGTGCTGCTTCACTACAAACTGTGCCAAACTGTGTCCACTACTTTGATCTATCTACATTTTGTAAATTGCTCCTGTGGTCTAGAGGACATGATATCTGGACCAAAACTAAGCCATGTGGTGTGGATTCTGTAAATCCAATCACAATATTGAGAAACAGATGTTTAGCAAGTGTTTGGTGTGTGCCGACAGTGAGATACCAGCAGTAGTGTTTCCGGCTTCTAGATCTATGATACTTTGTTACATTATTTTAGGTACGTCTTGTAGCACAATAGTCCTATGATGCTACATTCATTGTTAGGTTGGTGACAGTGATTCATACATAATACTTTAGAGCTTAGTAAATGTCCTCTCTACTCCTGTCATGGCTTCTCATCAGTGGCAGGCATATGAGTTGGAGGCCATGCATCATCAAAGATAGTGACAGTGTGTACACCAGAATCTGAAAGTCATGAGTTTGTGATCTATACATGGTACCAAGGGGGTCAATAAATAGTTACTCAACTTAGTTAACCGCTTTCTCTTGCTATCAGTGATTAAGAAGTGACATGTCAATTAATGCATCATCAGTTATAATGCTAGTTTTACATAAACTAATTGAGGCTAAGGTTTTTGACTTGAGAAGCCATTATTTGCACAGTAATGTAGATCCATGCGTAAATATGTTTAAGCTTGTAAAAAAAGACGAATTCCTAGAAATGGTGAACACTTTTTTCTTGAAGATGGAGTAGCTTGGGGATGATGATGGCTGAGCAATCCACAACCATTCTCATGCATCTGATTGACTGTAAAATCAGAGGTTCTGTGTGTGATAAAACATGCTGGGGGTCAGCTGGCAACAGCAGAGTCCAGGTCGAAAGAAGAATGAATCAGGTGATTCTTTAGACATTTTCAAAACTTAAGGACGTCTTTTGCTAATCTTAGTCCTTCATAATTCCTCAGACTTCGGACTGGCACCTCTGTAGGTCCTACATGTCACAGCACATCTCATGAAGGGAGTAAAGAAATATGATCAGCCCCATCCTGATGAAGCTTCATTGGATACCCTGGATGGACTGCACCATCCTCAAAACCAGTTGCCCATTTCCAATGTCATTACGACCTCACCACCACCTATTTTAAAGAAAAGCTCACCAAGACTCCCACAGCCAAGACAAGTTCAAGTTCAAGTTCGTGCATTTATATAGCGCACTACTCACCCAGAGGGTCTCAAGGCGCTTGGGAAGGGGTTCATTATTTGTCGAATAGCCAGGTTTTAAGTTCTTTTCTGAAGGAGATGTGGTTATGAGTAAGGCGGAGGCGAGTGGGGAGTGAGTTCCAGGTCTTGGCCGCCAGGAAGGAAAAGGATCTTCCTCCCATGGTGGATTTTCGGATGCGCGGGACAGCGGCGAGGGCTTGATTGGACGATCTTAGTTGGCGGGTGGGTTTGTGGAAGGATAGTCGAGTGTTGAGGCATTCGGGTCCTAGATTGTAGAGGGCCTTGTGTGCGTGGGTGAGAAGACGGAATGTAATTCTTTTGTTGACGGGAAGCCAGTGGAGGTCTTTTAGGTGTCCGGTGATGTGCTCTTGTCGAGGGATGTCCAATATGAGTCTCGCTGATGCGTTTTGGATGCGTTGGAGTTTCTTCTGTAATTTTGCTGAGATCCCGGCGTATAGTGTGTTACCATAATCCAGTCGACTTGTGACCAGTGCGTGGGTGACAGTCTTTCTTGTCTCGAGGGGGATCCAGCGGAAGATCTTTTTGAGAATTCGAAGTACGTTGAAGCAGGAGGATGAGACTGTGTTGACTTGTCTGGACATCGAGAGAGAGGAGTCTAGGATGAAGCCAAGGTTACGTGCATGGTCTGTGGGTGTGGGTGCTGTGCCCAGAGCGGAAGGCCACCAAGAGTCGTCCCAGGCAGAAGGGGAAGATCCTAGGATGAGCACCTCCGTTTTGTCTGAGTTGAGTTTTAGGCGGCTGTGTTTCATCCATTCGGCTACTTCTTTCATGCCTTCGTGAAGATTGGTTTTGGCGGTGTTGGGTCAACCAGACCGTGTAAAAGACAAAAAACAAAGCAGCGGGCCTTTTCCATCCACACACCCAGGATTTGTAACAACATCCCTGTATCCATTAGGACAACCTCGACTCTGCTCCTATTTAGAAAATAGTTGAGGACGTCCCTTTTTAAAGATCAGTACATCATAATGCACTGGTCAGAAATCAGCAACATCTCCTATCACTCGTTGAGTTTATGCTGGACTTTCACCATGTACACCACTCCTCTTCCTTTGACTAGGTTTCCCCTATATAAATACTACTTATATCCACATACACCTATCACAATTTGAACTGCTTCTAAGCACTGGAAGGGAAGTGACGCAAACGTTAAGAGAATTCATTGAGAAAATATAGCTCTCATAGTTGTATAGAGTAAATATAGTTCTGAGAGTGGTATAAAGTAAGAACACATTATCCACATAAAAGAAGACAGGGTTTGAAATTTTTGAAATATGACTTGGGTGTAACTAATCACAGTAACCAAGGCAAGGATTCCAAAACAGAAGTAACCATTGTGCCAGAACTGGGCAAATACGTATTTAAAGCCACATTTTGTGTCTGATACAGCTACCACCTAATGGAAGAACCGTGGGAGATATGCAATGTCATCTGCCTAAGCATTATTGGTGGGTGTTTTTTTTGGGAAATGGCAGGCAACCAGAAGCCTGCTGTGACCGCAACATCCCTATGACATACATTCAGGTATAACTGAGTCACCGACTTTAGGGCCATATGTATCAACATTCCGTTTTGCGATTCCTAAATAGCGATTTTTAAGGAATCGCTATTTAGAAATCTCAAAATGGTATGTATGTAGAAATCAGCTTCTTTTTAGCGATTTCTTAATATTCCTTAACTGCGATTAGCAAATTGCTAATCGCAATTAAGGAATAATTTCCCATTAATTTCTATGGGCCAGGAGGCCCATAGGAATAAAGGGGAAATGTGCGATTAGCAATTAGTTAATCGCCAATTGAGAATATTTTCAAGGATGCAGGGGTGTCCAAAGGACACCCTGCTGCATCCCTGAAAATGACATGTGTGCGCATATGGCGCACATACATGCCCTAAGGGCATGTATGAGCGTCACATGGCACCTTTTGTTTTTAATAAAAATGCTTTTTTAACGGAATTCGCAACTTACCACCAACTTGAAGTTGGTGGTAATTTGCGAATCCTTAGGGACAATTAGCAATATTTTTTTGCATCATACATTGCATTTAAGGAATCGCAAATTTTGCGATTCCTTAAATGCAATTGCAAAATAAGGAATCACAAATTGTGCGATTCCTTATTTTGAACCACATTTGCTTAATACATACCATATTGGGAATTCGCATTCGCAAAGGCCGAAATTCTGCTTCGTCCACCAAGCGTATATATTTTTTTAACTTCTGTTCATCCAAACTTCAGAAAATATTTCTTCATGTGAATCTCATCTGCCCCACCACCACTGGCAAACATGAGCTTGTTTGAAATGTAATTGATCAGTAAACATTTTCAATTAATGTTAATATTAATGTTAGGTGGTGTTTTATATAGCGCTCAGCTACTCCAGGGAGTGTCCCGGCGCTTCTGACCTAAGACAAACACAGACAGGCAAAAAAGAGAGGGGGGCGGGTACTACTGAACAAACAACCAGGATTTCAACTCCTTCCTGAAAGCCAAGAAGTTTGTGCTCTTTCTCAAAGACACAGGCACAGTGTTCCATAGTTGAGGCGCCAGACATCTAAACGACCGCCCTCCAATCTGCGCTCTCCTTATAATAGGGACCAAGGCCAAAGCTAGTGATGCTGACCTGAGTGACCTAGGAGGCAGATAGAAGGCCAGCCGCCGTTGGATGTATTTGGCACCCATAGCATGGAGAGCTTTGAAGGCCAGAGTAAGCGCCTTAAAAATGATTCGCTTACGGATGGGGAGCCAGTGAAGATACTTCAAAAATTCAGAGACTCTGGCTCTCCGATGGAGGCCAAAAACGGCTCTAGCAGCCGAGTTTTGGACTATCTGCAGGCGTTGGAGAAGATACTCCGGCAACCCAAGATACAGGGCATTGGCATAATCAAGGCGAGACCCGATTAGAGCCTGCACCGGGATTTTCCTATGTGCCTGCGAGAGTGGAGGGAGAAATTTTCGAAGCATTTTAAGAAGGCCAAGACATTTCCCAACTAGGCCAAGAATCTGGGACTTGAACGAAAGAGTATTGTCAACTTGTACTCCGAGGTTCTTGGCCACCGCCAAAGCAGCCGAAGGCGGAAACATATCCACGGGCCACCAAGAATGCCACACAGGATCGGACCGACATCCAAAAAAGAGCACTTCGGATTTGTCCGAGTTGCACTTAAGGCTGTTCTGCAGAAACCACTGAAATACAGCCCCTAGGTAACCTCTGATGCTCTCCCTGTCAAAGTCAGCCACCTTCTCACACGTGAAAAGGAGCTGGGTATCGTTGGCGTACGACACGATCTGGGCACCAACTGACTCCGCTAGTGCCGCCAGGGGGGCCATAAAGATGTTAAAAAGAGTTGGGCTCAAAATAGAGCCCTGAGGAACTCCCACCTCCAATGGCGGCACCACTGCAGAGAACGGAGGGGCCCAGACCATTTGGCGCTGGCCCGCTAGAAAGGACTTGAACCAGCTGAACACCGTCCCCCGCAAACCAATCTCACTGAGTCTCAAAAGGAGACCGGCATGGGGGACGGTATCAAAAGCCGCCGACAGGTCGTGCATCACCAGCATAGCCTTACCCCCAGCATTCAAAGCCTTCTTTATTGCCTCCGTTACTTCAAGCAACGCTGTCTCTGTGCTCATTTTGGTGCGAAAGCCGGATTGAGTGCAATGCAGAATGCTGTTGGTTTCAAGGAAGTTGGAGAGAGTAGAATGTGCATATTTCTCCACAACTTTGGCAAGGGCTGGCAGAAGGGAGATTGGCCTATAATTGGCATGCTCAGCCGGATCCAAATTAGGTTTCTTGAGAAACGGGATGACCAGAGCTTGCTTCCAGGCAGGAGGGACCACTCCCGTGCTGAGAGAAAGATTAAGCACCAGGTTTATCAGGGGATTTAACACTTCCGCCATTCTACCTAAAAATTTAGCTGGACAAGGGTCTAGAGGGGAACCAGATTTAAGTTTAGTGATCAGATTCAATGAAGTTACACAGGAAAGCGGCGGTAATTCTGAAAGAGTAGAGGCCCCATCACTCAGGGAGGATGAAGATGGAGCGGTCTTTAAGACAACGAGAGTGGATAAAAAGAGTATTAACTACATTTGAAATTTATATAGAGCCAAACTAAACTGCACCGAAATAAAATCGGTTGATATAACTGAGTATATAAACAAAAGTCACATACAGATTTGCATCAGGTCAGTTCAATTAAAAAATTTGGAGTGGGGTAATAGACCATGAAAAATATGACCTAGGGATGAGGCCTGATGAGTAAGTGCGCCCACCTCTTCCGAAAACTCAGGAATAATGCACAATGATATAATTTTCAGAATGCCCAGTTGCTTAAATCATTCAGTAAAGCAGTAACCTGCTAAAGTGCTGAATGAACGGATAGGGCTTAATCATATGATGCAGAACTCCCACATGGGTGGTTTATATATACAAACATACCAATAGCACAGGGATACCTGGACATTGCAAGTTTTACACGAATACATGGGAAATAACACAGCAATCTGTGTAACTGCACTGATTCCAGCATACTATTACACATACTATGCTTTTTTGGTCTTCCCATTTTACCTAGTTTTGCAGGCAAAACGTCTAGGTAAAATAAGAAATGAATACATAAATAAGAGATCAAGGGGTATATTATCAAGGCCGATTTTGCCGCTTTATCAGCTGTTTTTGGCCAAAAAGTGGCGAATTAAACATCGCCCTAACATCAAGCACACGCTAACACGTGTTTCCGTGTGACAGCCGCCGTTTTAAATACGCCTCACATCGCATCTCTAATGAGATGCAAAGTAGGCATTCCTCAACTAAATACATGTGAATACCTCCCATAATCAGCTTCTCCATTTTTACAAGGAAGCCATAGACCCGCATTGCGATAATGGGAATCACGCTAAACTCCCATTATCGCCTAATCTAACGTCTGCTGAAATCCGGACATAGCAGTCTTCCCTATGGGATGCGGATTGTATGTTTACATCCACACTCCCATATCAGCGAGCTGAACAGTTAACGCTGCTCGCTTATCTCAGTTTATGTGGCGATAAGGGGCTCTTCCGCCACTATTGCTGGATTATATATCACCCTTGAGTTATGCATTGATGATAACGCGTTAACTTGGTGATTTAATTTAGCGGTAGCTTGCATTAAGGAAATCAGCGCTGGGCGATAATTATCTTCACTCGTTGTTGATATGCCCCTCCGTTTTTTCACAGTACTAGTAGTTCTTGAGCCTGAAGATGTGATACAGTGAATTCTTACTTGGGCAAATGTTAGGTCCATTAAAGGTATCAGCAATTTAAACCTCAGCTCAACTCATGATAGATATGGCCTGGAAAATGCAGGCTTAACTGAAGACAATGTGTAAAGCCTTTAGTAGTACCAAAGCAGTTGAAAAGTAAAAAACACAACACAACAAAAATCCTACTCCAATTTATAAAAATAGAGACTATTTTAATAAATGAAATGACAACAAAACAGTAAAAATCCAATTAAGGGTAACTGAAGTTTGAATCTTTAAAGTTTTAAATTAAAATAGTGCCAAAAAGCACAAAAGGCCAACTGAGGGTAAATAGTCATGCAACACCAAAACAAGGTTTGACACCAACCACAATGGAGCGCAGGTCAGGTATGAGGATGAGGTTGATCCCTGTCAAAGAGTTACCATTGGACTAAGAAATGTAGGAGTAAGCTGGAAGCAGGATCCAAGGAGGGGCTTGACGATGATGGTTTGCTAAAGTGCAGGATCCCATTGCAGTCATCGATGAAGGTGGGAAAGTTCTGAGCAGGTGAAATCTGAAGTCCTTTCCCAGGAACACCTTGACCTTGATCGGATGTTTCTCAGCATCCGTTCACATGAAGCCCTGTGTGTTGGGAATTAGAAACGTGTTCCTTAATTGGTGCAAAATAGCAAGTTGAGGCCAATCTGCATTTCAATGTTGATGGCTGCAGCTTTAATGGTAACCCCAGTCTCTATCAGTTATGCAGGAAAAAAGTTTGTAAAAAACATCAGATTTTGCAGTTTGGACTGGGTGAAAGCACTTTCACAAATTCCAAGGGTTCAAGTACCTCAGAAATAGCACTTGGTGATTAAGACTCACTCCAACAAAACCACCAGCAAGGTCAAGGGCACACCCAGTTGAAACTCGTCAGCTGGTCTCTCTCAGGAAAATTGTCTTCTTGCAGCTTTTGTGCTCCTGTAACATTTTATTTGATAACTTTATTTCGGTCTTAGACCATAAAAGTGCACATAAAATACATACAAGCACGAAATATTAAGACAATAAATAAACATCAAATCGTTAAAAGAGAATTAAACTTTGAGTTATCAAAAACAGGAGAATAGAAAATATCTTATTTACTGCAATTAAGTTAAAAAGGTTTGTCTTTTACGCCACATACTAAGTAAATAACGGGATACGGCGAACACAATAGGGGGGTGAGTGTCATAGGTCAGGATCCGACAAGCCTGAATGAAATGCAGAAGTTTGACGTTCCTGCAAATTGGGATCAACCTACAATTTCTAATTGTTGAATAAGCAGGGCAAAAAAACAGTACATGTGCGACATTTTCATTTTTATAATCACATGCAGGACAAGCTTCATTGTTAGACTTTAACCATTTACATGTAAATGACCTAATAGGTAAAGTGCCATGCCTTAACTGGAGATACAACTTTCTAGCAAACGGAGGTTCAATAACATCCATGAATTCCTCAAATTTAGATTCCATTTTAACGAGGAGGAACTCTGTCATTAGCCTGCCCGTGATTGCAGAGCTCTGGTGTTTTAAAAAATTCTGCCTACGTATCTGGGTATGGAGTTCCCTTTTTGATATCCCAGGGCAATGAATCTCCGGTGTCTCCCAAAGTTCCGGGAGACATATCTGGATACTAACGGCCCTAATATGCTGCAGCCATGGAATCTTTTTACAATTAAGGGAGGTCCAGACCTCAGATAATTCTGCTCTGTAGGCGGCCAGTTCAGGGACTGACCAGATCCACAAAGACAAGGTAGAGGCTGCCACCCTCCACACTTGCTATTTTCCAGTACAGGACCTGCAAGCGAAGTATTTGATCTATGGTAGAAGTGCCAGACCTAAAGCCTGCCTGGAGTGTTGTTAGAATCCCGTTCTCATCTATCCACCCAAGGATCCTATCAAGGACAATCCTCCCCATTAGCTTTTGTGATGTATCTATTAAGCTAATGGGTCTATAATTTGATGGAGTAAGTGAACAGCCCTTTTTAAAAATTGGCACGATCTCCGCACCCACTCAAGTTGGGGGTAAATCTGCTCCCCGCAAGATCTTGTTAAATAAAACGACCAAGTAAGGTGCCCAAATTTTGGGTTCGGTACGAAACAAATCCCCAGGCAATTTATCCAGACCTGGGGCCTTATTTGGGAGCAATTTTCCTATTGCTACCTCAACCTCTCTCAGTGTGATAGTTTCAACCTGGGGGAGACAGGACTCTCTTCCTACTCTCAATTGGTCCCTCCAACAGGGATTGACCAGGGTCCCCACGTGTTGATGCTTAGTTTGGGGACCTTTAGTAGGAACTACGGTCATCTATTCACAATCTACAACCCCTGTGATACTTTGGATTTGTTGGGGTCCAGTGATTTTATGGGTTAGGATGTCAATCTCAGAAATTCTGTAGAGTGCTTCAAAGTGCTTTTCCCATATTGCAGGAGCGATATTGGGGGCAAGCTCTGGGGTAAGCCTACTCAGTCCGGTTGCGACAATGGACCAAAATAGCTTGGAGTCCCTACACCTTAGTGCAGATCCAAGCTCCTCCCACATCATGGCCTCCCATTCCTTCTTAGCACCATTAATTGCTTTTTGTACATAGAGCGTTGGACCCTAATAGCTGTAGTATCCTTAGTTTTTAAAACTAACAGCAAGGCTTTTTTTGACTTTCGACAGGAGGCATTAAACCATGGGTGCGTCTTAGACCGGGGTGAATTTACCCTTCTCACAGGGCAAAGGGCATCCTTTAAAATGGCGACCAACTGGTTATGGATATCGGTGGGCCTTCCCCTGGTGCCAAGATTCCCCATTTTTACAATAAATGGGATAATGATCTCAGCAAGTTTTGTTGGGGAGTCTTGGAGGTCTGGGCATTTTACCCTTCGTCTACAATTAGATATTATTAAAGGTTGCGGAGCACTATTTTGGGGGGGGGTGGTGGATTTGTCAGCCTGAAACTCCCCGGTTTAAAGGACAAAACTAAAGCATTGTGGTCGCTATCATGCCTTTCAAGGACCCTAAATTCGAGCAACCTATCCCAATGCCTAGCTTCAATGAATATATAATCAATCACTTAAGTTTGATTCAATCTATTAAATGTTTCTCTCCCCGGCCTATCGGGCTCGACCCTCCCATTACATGCTCTCAGTGATGTATTTAGCGCAAATACCTGTAGTTGTAGAACGAGAGGGGTCCATACCTTGCCCTGAGGGATCAGCGGGTCCGGGATGTGCCAAAGCTGGTCAACTTCATCCTGGACACCCAGATTCAGGTCCACAAGTGGCTCAAAATGGCAATTGAAGTCTCCACCCAGGATTAAGACGGTGGAAGAATCTATCGACTGGATAAAGTTTGATAAAGTTTCAATTGCCTCAGACTCCAGACCCCGCCTAACTGGCCTTGAATAAACATTTATTAAGGCTATATTTTGCCTATTTAGCCGGGAAAGTAGTACGCACTGGACGTCTGGTGAATTGGTTGGAATTTGGGTAGCCTGAACTCCCAAGTGGGTGCCTACCCAGATTGACATCCCTCCCGAAGGCCTTCCCCTGCCTCCCGTTGTTGCTAAAATATCAAAAGTAGCAAAGCCTGACACTGTACTTTCTTGTAACGCCCAAGTTTCCTGTATCATTCAAATATCATGTGATGCCATGAAAGTACCCCATTCAGGAATAGACAATTTACTCTCCAGTCCTGCCACATTCCAAAACAAGATCTTTATGGGTGGGTCGGTTGATCCTGACTTAATTGATACACAGTCCAAGGGGCTGATAGGCCCAGCAGTAAAATTGGAACTCACAGACAACCTTTCCTCTATCTCATCACTAGGTGTATGTCTATTAGCCAATATGGTGGTAACTAAAGGCTGGGATGCCTGATCCAGTACCAGGGTTTTAGCGGGGGAGCAGGGGTTTACATATACATTAGGCTGTTCAGTCGGGAGCGAATGACTACTAGAATCCTCTCTCTGTCAGTCGCAGTCATCGATGCAAGAGAGGGCATTGAATCTGTTCGTGACCTCCACCGGTGTAAGCTGTCCAAATGTGTCCACCATCCTAGCTCTATGGTGCCTAAATGGTACAGTGTCGCATCCAGATAATCTGTCAAGGACCATAGGGTTGGGTATATGAATCGTGTTTCTATGAGTGCGTGTGTCATAAATACCTGGCCTATAAAAAAAAACAAGAGGCAGTATGTGTCAGGCGAAGTCTTCCTCAGGGTCTGTCGTGAAGTAATAAGGACCCACCTCTCGATACCTCCAATTCCGAATGTAATTATTACACAGAATCTTGGAGTGATCAAGCGGGGGGGAAAAGGGAATTAGGAAGGGAACAGCAGGGAAGGAGATCTGAAAAGGAAAAGTTAGTAACAAAATACTCCAGAATCCAAAGTTGTCTAATGACCTTTAAACCCAAACTGGGAATTTTCTGGAACACAAGCCTCTAAACATAACTCTCTAAGAATCCAATAGACTTCTTGTAAATTTTCATTCATTAACCACATTCCTATTCACTATGTTATTTATTCTCATTTCTTGTGAATAGCGACAGATTCTTCTTTCAAAGAAATAACACCACACTTTAGTAAATAAACTCCTTTACCAAAGTTTGAAGAGCAACCTCATAAAAATATCACAATGTTGTCTTTTACATAAGCTCCAGAAAACATCACCTTTTGGCCTTTTCGCCAAATATCCCAATAAAGAATTGCGCCAAGATATTCTGTGATTGAAATAGAATTCACGCGCCTTTAATTAGCTTTGCGCTCCTCAAAAAACATTATACAACCATTGCCAGCAATGAGATGAATTCACAATTCAAAAGAAAACATAAAGAGATTCAGACTTTCTGTGCATTTAAATCATCTATTGTTAATTAGCAGCATAATTGACACCTACTAATCAGGAAAGTAAACCTTTAGATAATTTGCGCCATGAACACAGACTTCTTATCCCCTACCTGTAGAGTACGACCTACTCTACTTCTCTGAAGGTCAATACGTCCCCTCTGGACACTCAAAACGACTCTTCAAGTCAGGAATCCTGAAAACGGAGGAAGCTGGAAACTGCCACGCCCCCTGGGTCGATCACCGAAAGCCTCCGGTGATTTCTTCAGCCAAAAAGCAGGATCTGCCAAAAACAAGATGGGGAGCAAGAAGAACCCACAGCCTCTCCCTAGAAACGACTAGAATAGTGAGCACAGGAGACAGGGCGCGTCGCGTAGGTTAGCGTGCCTACGGCGCTCACGCATGCGACCAGGCTATGAAAGCTCACGCATTAGGCGGACGCTTTCCACATGCCAAACCTCACGCATTAGGCGGAACATCATTAGGCAGCGTTTTAAGGAAAGGCAACCTACACAGATATTCTAACAAGGATGCAAGACAGATGCACAAGCAGGCCTAGAACACATCAGCCACCAACGCCCTCCCAAGGATGACTGATGCATTTTGCCACACGGGTACCCCCGAATGCTGAGTGGGGCGGGCCCTAGACCGCAAGCCACCCGAGCCCTGACAGTATTCCCCCCTCCCAAGAGCGGTCTAGGGCCCGGCTTCAGAGGGTGAAGGAGGTGGAAACGGCGCAACAAGCGAGGGGCATGAACATTGTCAGCCGGCTCCCAGGAATCATTCTCAGCACCGTACCCCTTCCAGGAGACAAGATACCACAACCTGGAGGCCCGACGTTTAGAATCCAAAATGCTCTGCACCTCATATTCCCAATTGCCATGAACCAAGATCGGTGCTGGACGGGGAGCCAGGTTCTGATTAGCAGGCTTTAGGAGGGAAGTATGAAACACCGGATGAATGCGCAGGGACCTGGGCAACAATAGTTTGAATGTCACAGGATTCACCTGACGTAGAACTGGATAAGGACCAATGAACTTAGGTTGGAACATACTCTTGTGTTTAAAGTTCAAGTTCTTTGTGGACAGCCAAACCTTGTCTCCAGGGGCATACTTAGGACCTGAACGATGTCTTTTATCATACTGCTCCTTATACTTTCTTTTGCTCTGTAATAAGCGATCTTGAACCTGACGATGAATAGTCTGCATAAGCTGCACAGAGTCTCTAACTGCCGGCACACCACTCCCATCATTGGGTAGAGTCAACGGAATGGTGTTAGGTACATAACCGTAAAGAGCCTCAAACGGAGAGGATCCGGTCGACGAATGAGGCGAAGTATTGTATGCAAATTCAGCAATCCAAAGCAAATCTAACCAAGATTTCTTAGAGTCCGTAACATAACATCTCAAGTATTGCTTCAAAGTTTGGTTCAGTCTTTCAGTTTGCCCATCAGTTTGAGGATGATAACTGGTGGACATATTGGAAGCAATCTGTAGATTTTTACACCATTGTTGCCAGAACTTGGAAGAGAACTGAGAACCACGATCTGAAAGCAAAACTAAAGGCAAGCCATGTAAGCGCACCACATGTTGCAAAAATAACTGTGCTAATTGTCCAGCAGAAGGTAATTGCTTACAAGCAATGAAATGTGCATATTTAGTTAAACTGTCCACAACTACTAGAATTACAGTATGCTGATTGATTGGTGGCAAGTCAGTAATGAAATCCAATGAAATATGTTTCCATGGTTCAGTTGGTGTTGGTAGAACCTGCAAGAAACCCTTTGGTTTCGTGTGATCGGATTTAAATCTTGCGCAGACTTCACAATCATTAGCCATTTTGATTACATCTTTTTTCAGCGTTGGCCACCAAAACATCTTTTGTATTTTCTCCACAGTCTTTCTGGGGCCTGGATGTCCAGCCATAGGATGTGAATGTAACCAGTTGAACACAGTTTCTTGTAATTTCAAAGAGGGCAGATATACTTGTTTTCCATGGAAAGGTATTCCTTCTTTGATAGTTTGATCAACTTTGGGGTTTAACCATAGTTTCCACTGAGAAGGAGGAAAACTTTCGTGAATATTCTCCAGGAATTGATTTGCTGAGAGTACACAGATTACCTTGCCAGGATCGATTATAGGTTGGGGTGTTCCTTCAAAGCGATGCAAAGAAGAGTCTTTTCTGGACAAGGCATCGGCTTTCTTATTGTCTTGACCTGGACGAAAAGTTACTATGAAATCATATTCGGCAAAGAACATCATCCACCTGAGTTGTCGCGGGGTTAACATCCTAGCTGAACTCATGAACTGTAGATTTCTATGATCAGTATAAACTGTCACAGTAAATTTCGCTCCCATTATGTAATGTCTCCATTCTTTGAAGGCTTCAAGAATAGCAAGTAGTTCTTTTTCAGCTATAACATAGTTTTGCTCTGCTGGATTTAATTTTCGAGACATGTAAGCGACTGGATGCATTTGGCCAGTAGTGTGATGCCTTTGAGAGAGAATGGCTGCAATGGCTACATCAGAAGCATCAGCTTCAACGATGAAAGGTTCTTCTACGTTGGGATGCATGAGAACAGGTGCTTCAGTAAAGGCCTTTTTTAACTTCTGGAACGCATGTTCAGCTTCTGAGGTCCATTCAAATTTCACCTTCTTCCTCAACAAACGTGTGATGGGGGCTACCACAGCAGAAAAGTGATCAATGAAGCGACGATAAAAATTCGCAAAGCCCAAGAAGCATTGTATGTCTCGAACTGATGTTGGAGTAGGCCATTCAGCAACTGCTTTAATCTTTCTATCAGTCATTTTCATTCCAGTTGGTGTGAGGAGAACTCCCAAAAATTCAACTTCTCTAACATGAAAATCACATTTAGATAGTTTACAATACAAGTTGTGAGACTGAAGAGTGCTCAAAACCTTTTTGACATGACCTTCATGTTCAGCTTCAGAATCGGAATAGATCAAAATATCGTCTATATAGACGATAACAAAAAGATCCAAAAATTCTTTTAAGGCATCATTCAGAAAAAACTGGAAAGCCGCTGGTGCATTGCACAGACCGAATGGCATTACCAAGTATTCAAATAATCCGTATCGAGTCTTGAAAGCAGTCTTCCATTCATCACCTTGTCTAATACGAACCAAATGGTAGGCCCCTCTAAGGTCCAATTTAGTGTAAATTTCGGCCTTTTTAACTTGGTCCAACAGAACAGGGATGAGTGGTAATGGATATTTATTTTTGACAGTGATTTTATTCAATGCCCTATAGTCGATACAGGTCCTTAATTCCCCATTTGCTTTTGGAATGAAGAACAACGGAGATGCTGCCGGGGACTTGGAAGGGCGGATGAATCCATTCTCTAAGTATTGATCAAGATATTGTCTTAAATGTTGGTTTTCTTTTTCTGACAAAGCATAGATGCGGCAATTTGGGACACTGGAACCTGGTACGAGATCAATTTGACAGTCATAGCTACGATGAGGAGGAAGGAGGGCTGCCTTAACTTCACTGAAAACCTCTGCGTATTCCTTGTACATTTTAGGTAAAAGCGTCTCTTTCTCTTCTGCTGTGGCCAATTGACTTAGAGTTGGTTTTGAGGTGTTTAGACAAGAAGAATGGCAAAAATCTGATAGGAAAACCAGTTCTCTCTTCCGCCAATCTATAATTGGATTATGTAAACAAAGCCAAGGCATTCCAAGAATAAAACCATATTGAGGTGCTTGGATAACGTCAAACTGAAGCTCTTCCTTATGTAATTGTTGCTTAGCATCCTCACAGAACATAACAACTTTGGAAGTTTGCATGGTTACTGGACCTCCAGCTAATATTTTTCCATCCACTGCTTGAACAATTTCTGGAGTCTCTTTTTGTTCACAGATGATTCCTAAGCGTTGGGCAGTTTCTAAATCCACAAAATTACCTGTAGCTCCGGAATCAACCAAAACTTCCATTTGACATGTTTCACGAATTAACCTGATTTGCACTGCTAATCTAAAATGTGCTCTGTAGTTAGAGACACATGAGTTCACCGAAGGGAACGCAATGGTTCCCAAGAGATCTCCCTTCAAACATCTTGGGCAAGCTAGTTTTCCGACTTTTGATCAGTTTTTTCCAAAGCTGCTGACTTACTAGGGTTCGGAAATCTTCCTTTAGGCTTAGTCAAACAGTCCTTCACGAAATGACCTTTTCGACCACAATAAAGGCATTGTCCATTTTTTCGTCGATTGTCTTTTTCTTCTTTTGACAAAGGTTGTCTTAAAGTTCCAATTTCCATTGGCTCAGAACTGGCTTCAGAGTTTGTGAATTGAGGTCTGGATTTAGCTTCGGATCTCCAATTAGGTTTGTCTATTCTTTTTTTATCCGATCTTCGTTCAGAGAGTCTGTGATCTAAACGCAGAGTTAGATTAATCAATTCAGAGCAAACAGTTGGTTGAGGGTCTATTTGCGCCAAAACATCTTTTAGATCATCTTTTAAACCTTGATAAAAAAAGAGCTGCTCTTTTTTCCTCTGGCCAAGAAGTTTCGGCGATCAATCTGTTGAAGTGAGACAAATAAGAAACAAGGTCCCTATTTCCTTGTTTTAACTGAAGCAGTTCTCGATCTGCTGATAAAGTTACAGTACGTCGATCGAAAACCTTTTCAAATTCTTCCACAAAGCGTTTCCAGTTATATAACAGGGTGTCATCTTGTCTGACCAAAGGAACTGCCCAGTTTGCGGCATCTCCGGTCAAATAAGAAATTAAAAACGCAATTTTAGACTGAGGGGTTGGAAACGCAGCTGGTCTACAAGCAAAATGTAATTCAATCTGGGTCAAAAAGATTTGCACCTTGGAAGAGTCCCCAGAAAAACGTTCAGGAGCTGCTAAAGGAATCTGGGGGGCACAGTAACAGCTATGTTCGTAGTTGCCCTACTAGCACCAGTTTCCTGAACGTCATCAGGAAGAGGAGTACCCTGCAATTGGATATTGTCTACCTTAGCTGCTAACAAAGCAGTTGCATTCATGGTTTCTTTTAAATCTGCTTGCATACGCATGATTGCTGACATTATGTCATTGATGGTAGTCATTATGACTTCACGTACAGACCGGGAGGAAAATAATTCGTGGGCTCACTATTCTGTCAGGCGAAGTCTTCCTCAGGGTCTGTCGTGAAGTAATAAGGACCCACCTCTCGATACCTCCAATTCCGAATGTAATTATTACACAGAATCTTGGAGTGATCAAGCGGGGGGGGAAAAGGGAATTAGGAAGGGAACAGCAGGGAAGGAGATCTGAAAAGGAAAAGTTAGTAACAAAATACTCCAGAATCCAAAGTTGTCTAATGACCTTTAAACCCAAACTGGGAATTTTCTGGAACACAAGCCTCTAAACATAACTCTCTAAGAATCCAATAGACTTCTTGTAAATTTTCATTCATTAACCACATTCCTATTCACTATGTTATTTATTCTCATTTCTTGTGAATAGCGACAGATTCTTCTTTCAAAGAAATAACACCACACTTTAGTAAATAAACTCCTTTACCAAAGTTTGAAGAGCAACCTCATAAAAATATCACAATGTTGTCTTTTACATAAGCTCCAGAAAACATCACCTTTTGGCCTTTTCGCCAAATATCCCAATAAAGAATTGCGCCAAGATATTCTGTGATTGAAATAGAATTCACGCGCCTTTAATTAGCTTTGCGCTCCTCAAAAAACATTATACAACCTCTGCCAGCAATGAGATGAATTCACAATTCAAAAGAAAACATAAAGAGATTCAGACTTTCTGTGCATTTAAATCATCTATTGTTAATTAGCAGCCTAATTGACACCTACTAATCAGGAAAGTAAACCTTTAGATAATTTGCGCCATGAACACAGACTTCTTATCCCCTACCTGTAGAGTACGACCTACTCTACTTCTCTGAAGGTCAATACGTCCCCTCTGGACACTCAAAACGACTCTTCAAGTCAGGAATCCTGAAAACGGAGGAAGCTGGAAACTGCCACGCCCCCTGGGTCGATCACCGAAAGCCTCCGGTGATTTCTTCAGCCAAAAAGCAGGATCTGCCAAAAACAAGATGGGGAGCAAGAAGAACCCACAGCCTCTCCCTAGAAACGACTAGAATAGTGAGCACAGGAGACAGGGCGCGGTCGCGTAGGTTAGCGTGCCTACGGCGCTCACGCATGCGACCAGGCTATGAAAGCTCACGCATTAGGCGGACGCTTTCCACATGCCAAACCTCACGCATTAGGCGGAACATCATTAGGCAGCGTTTTAAGGAAAGGCAACCTACACAGATATTCTAACAAGGATGCAAGACAGATGCACAAGCAGGCCTAGAACACATCAGCCACCAACGCCCTCCCAAGGATGACTGATGCATTTTGCCACACGGGTACCCCCGAATGCTGAGTGGGGCGGGCCCTAGACCGCAAGCCACCCGAGCCCTGACAGTATGACAATGCCCTGTCTACCCTGTAGTGTGCCACCCTGCCCTTCCCTCAGTAGCCTATCCACTGGTACCGGGCTATTAAAGTTAACCACTATACAATCACCTTCTCTACATTTCCGCGTTTTTCCAAGCCACGCTACTCTTCGTGCCATTATTATGGGGTCTCCTACTCCCAATCCTTCCCTGGTGTTATGACTCAACCAATATATAACCTTGTTTTTTAGTTGGTAAAACTCCTCTCTCTCACCCTGTCGTAGTGGAGGAACATTTCCCAGGACTATTACTAACGGGGAACATTCAGGTGGTAAATTTAGAATGGTTTGGTTGCCTACACAAATAGTTTGTTTGACAGTGTGTTTTGGGCCTGGCAATTTTTCCCCTTCTATAGATTTCTCCGGTAGCCTTGTTAAACTATCGCTACCCTCTATTCCCTGTTGTGTTTCCCTGGGACTTCCTCTGCTACGCTCCCCCATCCCACCCTCCGATGGTAATGCATAGTGGCCCGTGTTTGCAATATTAGGATGTTTTGGATTAACCAAGCTCTTTGTGTTCTCATCCTGACCCTCTGGCCTTGTGCTATTTAGTCTTTGCCCCCCCCGGCTTCATGCTGTTTAGGACTGAATTAAGTAATTGGGTGTTATCTACTGTGACCTTTTGGAGGTTATTTAGAGTTGTATCAATTACCTTTAGTCTTTCAATAATAGGGAGTATTAGAGATTTTACAAGGTGCTCTACTTTCCCAATTAGCCCGCCCTCTTCGGACTCCACTATTTGTATTTTTTCCGATGACTGCTGTTTGTTATTGTTACTAGTAAGGCGGGCACCTTTATTTTGTACAGGGGCTATGTCATGTGTGGGGTCAAGGCAATTGGAGCCCTTGGATGTGCCTAAATTTTCTCCTAATTTAGGGATCTTGGCCTGTTTGCCTCTACACCCTCCACTTCCCCGCTTTCTTTTCCTGTTTGGATTCACACTTATAGTTGTTATATTAACAATCGAGAGTTCATAGCTATCTAGGGGGTTCGTATCACATTGTCCAATATCCTCCAGAATAGTGACACTGTCTCTAGTGCTATTCCCTGCTGTAACACCACTTAATGTATCTGAGCCAATACTCATGTCAGGCAGACCTAGGTCGCTAAGCCGCTGGCTCAGCCGGTTTTCGGGTGTTGTGCTGTTTTGAATTGGGCCCAGGGACGACCGTTTGGAGTTGAAGAGTTCAGAAGAGAGCCTTTTTTCGGTAGATAGGAGTCTCTTGATCGAGGGCATCAACAACCCTGGTAATATATTTGTCCATAGTTCCCACTATGCTTCCACAGCCTACATTTGAAGTTAATGTTCCCCCTTTTACTTGTCATAGAGACATGGTAATAACTGCCTTCACCCCAAAGTCACGACAAGAAATACAGGAGTTGTCTTAATCCACCCGCATTCGCCTGTAGTAAACTGTAAGGACACTGTTAATAAGGCACCTTATCATAGATGACAGGAGTGTGACCCAACCCAGCCTCCTCAGGCCTCTGAGGGCCACAGAGGGCCCGCCCTTTGCCCGGGCTTAGCCCAGCGATGCTCCCGCGCGCTCCCGCGACGCGGGGGAAGTGACTGATAATATAGCGCCCCCTGGCGCGTTTCTGGCGGCGGCTTCCGGCCGCTATGCTCGCTGGTACCTGTAGTCCGTGTGTCCCCCGGTGTCAGCTGCCCTCCCCCACACAGCGGCCGCAGAAGATCTTAAGGTGGCTTGCGACGGCGGGGGGAGAGCTGGGAGGCGACAACAGGTGGCGGTCAAAGAAGAAAACAAAGGTCAGAGGACCGGACCCCTCCAGGCAAGGTGAGCCCTTTCAACAGTCTGGCAGCGTTACAATTGAAATCAAAATCAAAATGATTCAATACCAATGTACACAGTACACCAGACCACCGGTGCACAGGAAATCAGGAAAAGGAGCCTGTTCTGTGCTATTTTATGCACCGTAGAATCTTTTTGGCGGCTCTTGCGCCCTCCCTCTCACTAACCACTGTCTACCCTCGTTGCTTGAGAGTAGATGGAAGGGGCAATGGCTAAAATGGTAAATGGCAAGTAGAATCGCAGGGGAACAAGGAGCAAGAAGGCTGTTCTGCACTGTCCTGCGCTCCGTCAGTGCTCTACCCACTCCAGCCTTGCTTCAAAAACTTTAGGACCTCTTGGAGCATTTTTTTTTTTTTTTTTTGATTGCAGCACTACTGCAGCGCTGTTGCAGTGGAATTGTGACTCACCTCACCCAACCGGGAGACCTGAGAGATCCTACGGCTGCTGCATGGGAGACGCACCAGCCGCTGCTGCCAACTCCGTCTGCTCCTGCATGGAATTCCCAGAGGTCTGAGGGACCGGCCGCAATTGCAGTTTTGCTGCTGTTTGCAGTTTTTGGTAAAGAATGACCCACACCGGAAAACCAGATAGCTCCTGCGGCCACCGCCCGTTACTGCACCTGCTGCTGCACGCTCAGGCACAACGAAAACCTGGACTGGACACAGCACCACACTTGATGGCAATACACTGCTCCCAGAGAACAACTTGCGGCTCCCGCCGCTGCGCTCAGCAATGCCCTGAGGTTCCTGCGGTTCCTGCCGCGTTGTAGGGCACTCGCAGATGATGGGGCAATTCGTGGCTCCCGTCACACCAGAGAGCAACTAATGGCTCCCGCCGTCGCGCTCTCAGCAATGGCCAATCTGCATTTCAATGTTGATGGCTGCAGCTTTAATGGTAACCCCAGTCTCTATCAGTTATGCATGAAAAAAGTTTGTAAAAAACATCAGCTTTTGCAGTTTGGACAGGGTGAACGCACTTTCACAAATTCCAAGGGTTCAAGTACCTCAGAAATGGCACTTGGTGATTAAGACTCACTCCAACAAAACCACCACCAAGGTCAAGGGCACACCCAGTTGAAACTCGTCAGCTGGGCTCTCTCAGGAAAAATGGTCTTCTTGCAGCTT
The DNA here is from genome assembly GCF_964261635.1 of Lissotriton helveticus. Taxonomy (NCBI): domain Eukaryota; kingdom Metazoa; phylum Chordata; class Amphibia; order Caudata; family Salamandridae; genus Lissotriton; species Lissotriton helveticus. The sequence continues at coordinate 1,819,489,014 of NC_136059.1, forward strand.
TTGTGCTCCTGTAACATAGCAGGAGGTCAGCCAATGGACTCTTAGAATCCACTTCTTTGTCCTGAACACAAGCATGAGAAGGTCCTGCCCCCCAGGTCTCCTCTTAGGTCACAGCATCAGTGCAATCTTCCTTCTGTCTTCCACAGGTTCAGTAGTGTATTGAATAACATACTCAGGGGTGGCACATGTATGCCTGGTACTAGCCTATGAGTTTGGGTGACTCCTGGCCCCTCCCTAACCAATAGGGAAAAAGATCCCTAGAGTAATCCTACCCACTTTCGTGGTGGTTCCTGGGAGTCCTACTGCAAACAATTCTAAAGTGCCACTCGCTCCCTGAATCCAACAAGGCAGACCCTTTTTTCAGAACTTCTGTGCCCACCTTACAGGGGTGGCTAGAAAAACGAGCAACTGCTCCTCTGTGATCACTCAAAAATGGTTCTGAGAGCAGTACCTCTCTCACAGGGATTGGTGCCAGGCTGGCTAGAAACACAAAACAGGTGGGCATGCCTAGGTGTGAGCTATAGCGCCACTGAGAGAGTAGGTATCCTTTGAAGATATGTAAGGGGCTGGGCACAGCTCCTAGATTATTCTGTAGGTGGAACATCAACTTCTCCTAACCCCTAGGCCTTTCTCTTAGCTCTAGGAGCCAATGCACACCTAATAAGGAAGCAAGAACCTCATGAGGTCCTGGGAGACAGTGGGAAGCTCAGGCAAATGGGCTTCTAGAAGCTTTAGGCAGGTTAAAGGTAACTTTCTGAAAGAACATCCCATAAAATATTTGTGATAAATTCAATTCTGCCAATTAATTTGATTTCTAGTAAATATTTTAAAATGACCAAGATTTTACGATTGATCTAGTTCTGAGGTAGATATATGGTCATTAACATTAATGTAGTATCCCACAGCTTTCCTATGGAACAGCTAACCCTGCCACAGTGAAAATTGCTTTCAGGGCATTGTAAGGAGGTTTGTAATGCAAAACTTGTTTATATCCTACTTTAAAAATACTAAGCATTCTGCTCTATGTGCATCTATGGCATACTTAGGGGTAACGCATGAATACTTAAATTGAGGGGACACGCACGGATATAAAGGTTTTTGACAGGTCTAATGTGCAGTGGAAACCAGCACCACCATGTTACTGGTGTCAGGCTTGCAGTCAGTTTTGCATTGTCACTTTAGTCGTGGCACAATATGTACTGCAGTCTACTAGTTGCATTTAACTTACAGGCTCTGCATCCCCTTTGTACCAAATACTATGGATTCATTTATAAGTTAAATATGCCAATTGGAGGTACAACATGTTTTTAGGGGCGGACAACATAGATGTGGCAACAGTGCCCATAGTATGTGCCCACCCAAGCACTCATTGCTAGCAGACTAGACTGTGAAAACATCCTATACACTGGGATTACCACCCACCTCACAAGAAGACTGCAGATGTCCAAAACATAGCAGCCTGACTAGTTCTCAATCTCCCACACTAAGCCCGCATCACACCACACTTTATAAATCCCCACTGGCTCCCAGCACACAAGCATGCACACTTTAAACTTCCATGAAAAACACCTACAAAGCTCACCACCACACTTGCTCTGTATTTCTGAGCAGCCACCTTCTCTTCCAGCAACCTACCAGACACATCCAAAGTGCCGGTTTCTCAATAGCTCACACCCCACACATACAAAAAAACAGAGCAGGGGGTCTATGCTTTCTTGCACATCTACCATAAAGCCTGTAACAATACCCACAACATATCAGAGCTTCCTTCTCTCTCCTTGACTTTCAGAAGGAACTGAAGAACTGGCTTTTTAAGTAAACCCCCTTGGCTGGTCGCACACATCTGCTACAGAGCACCTGGATACCCTCACAGGTTGTTAGCATGCTATGAAAACAGCAATACCATAAAAACATAACATACAAATTTGAAACAGCAGAAGAAAAACTGAGAAAAGGAGGAGGTGACCACATAAAAAAGGATACTTTCCCACAGAAGGTAACAAGTATTACTGACTGAATTGGAGGGAATGGACCACTGGGGGATATAGCTCATCTTGATTCCTCAGTGCCACATGCCTTTCAAAGGCACAATGTTTTCTGAATAATGGACCTTGACTCAAATGCCAACATATTCTCAAGCATCCATCATTATGTTGAGAATCCTTATTTAGAGAGTTGTTGCTACAAAATTGGAGGATAATTCCAGAATGATACCATGCATTTTATAATACACATGATAAATATTTATCCATAAACACGATCCCAGAGGGGTATGACTTGATTTAAGAATTTAATTAGAATGGTCAGGGAAATTGGCAATATCAAAGCCAGCTCACACATCAATGCAATGCTATTGACCTAACCCTTGATGTGGCAGTTAAAAAGGACTTAAACAGCGTTGTTTTGTCAGGTAAGAATCATTGCATTTGGTGCACGTGTTATGGTTGCATGGCTGTTGTTTGATTTAGGGATTGCAAAACTAAACATACCTGTGAATTTCAGTGTTTTTCAGTTTTAATTTCTAAATATAACTGAGCTTTAAATATAATTGCTTTAGGAGAGTTTGGGAGTTTTTTCTTTTACATCCTATATGATATTTCAACCAGGTCCTTCGAAATTATGTGATTTACATTTGCCACATAATCCATCACCTGCTGCATAATATCAGATTGCAGTAAAAATAATTTGGCTCTAACTCAATTGGTAGCAAGTTAGGATAGTTAGAGAAGGTTGATACGTTTTAGTGGATGGGAGACTGAATGGTAAACTCCTGATGCTCAGATTTCTGCACGCTCCTAATCAGGACCAACTGCCATTTCTACCCTGCGAATCTGCACATTTGGGTACTCTTCCTGAAAAAGACACGGTCATTTGAGGTGACTTAAATTGTGTGGCAGACACCAACCTAGATGGCTCTATCCCACCCACTCATAGGACTGTGAAGGGATTTCGAGACTGGGCAAAGAGTTAGAGGCTTGAAGATATTTGGAGGACACAACATGGTGAGGAGAGGGATTACTCCTCTTACTCTATGCTATATGTTCTCCATGTCCACCTGGATGAGGTCCTCCCACCGAATACCTAGGCTGCACTATCTCAGATTTCAACCCGCAACTGATGTGAATCTGGTTGGCCGTGTGGCACCTTATAACCCAGTCCCTTGGAAGACAACACTTATTGAGAGGGTTTCCAGGAGGCCATCTTGGACTATTTTACCCAGGATCTGGGTTGGGCATGTGATTGCCTCGTTAAGTGGGAAGCCTTTAAGATGTTAATTCATGGGCATTGAATGGTTATGACAGTGGGAGTCTGTAGAGAATTCACCTGTGAACTCGTGTCATTAGATGGGCCCCTACATGATCTAGGCAATTGAGTAGATATTGACCCTGAATCAGGAACAAAATTGGCAGAAGGCAGAGAATTGTACAATATCATTGTAGTGGAGCTTTGATGCCATAACTATAAAGTGTACATCGCCAGGGCATGTAAAGGTGAGGGTAGGGAGAGCACACTGCTGGCCTAATTGGTAAGCCCTGATATATGGGGGACAGATATGACCAGGCCTGATGAGCAATGGGTGCACTCCCTGGTGGAGATAAATGATGCCTTTCAGGAGTATGACACGGGGCTCTATGGAAGCCGACCCGATGAACCACAAGAACTTGTGAAAGCCTTCATGGCAATTCGAGTCATTGCACAAGAAGACACTGGGCCCTGATTGCCTGGAATGTAATTTTGCGTTTGCTGGGCTGCTGGCCCGGCGGTTAGCCAGCAATAGAGTGCTGGAAAATAAGAACAGCTATGTTCCACCAGGGATGCAATAGTTATTCCCCTCCCAAAGCAGACACATAAGGGGCATCCCCAGCATATTGCCAGTTGTTCATGCTGAACTTGGACTTTAAGATGTTAATAAGATATTGGCCATGCACCACCTTTCACACATGCAAACGTTGGTTCGTCCTGATCACTGTGGGTTTATATCACAACATAACACCTTGCTTATTCTACGCTGCTTATACTGGGTACTGTTATCTCCTTGGCAGGATGGGAATGCTGTGGACCTGGAAAAGGCATTCAAAACCAGCAGCTGGGACTATATGGATGCAGTTATGAAATGAATTCAGTTGGAGGCCTCATGGGTGGCATATATATGGCTATTATACACCAACCCTGCTTCCTGAGTCTGGATGGGCCAGGACATGTCAGACTCACAAGAGGTATGTCAGGGTACCAAGCAGGGGTGCCCGCTGTCCCTACTCCTGTTCACCTTCCCTATTGAAGTTGAACTGTGTTGGCTGCAAGGACGTTATACTAGTATCTGAGTAGCTGACACTGAACCCTTGATATCACTGTATGCTGACAACCTATTGCTGTACTTGCTCAATAGGGCTGCTTATGTCCTGTTCATGTTACAGTTCTTACATGAGTTTGGTGCACTATCCGAATTATGGGTCAATCTGGCGATAACCTGTGTTTTCCTGGTATTGCCCGGAACAGACCAGCCGTGGACCTTGTTGCCATTGATCGGAATGGCCCCATCACTGTTCCAGTATCTGGGAATCCAGGTTTACCCTTCTCTAGTACACACAAGAGGGCAACATGGGGGTAGTGCTGCACACCTTGAGGGGAAGAGTAGCCTTTTGGCCCTCACTCTGATTTCTTAATGTGACTTGAATAGCTGTGGACAAGTTGATTATGCCGCACAAGCAGATTTTTTGTATCTATCTCCCAACCTATTGGGGTTCCGTGGTTTAAGCAATTAAAATCACTGCTGAGAGCTCATCTGGGATGGAGGGCCGCACAGGGTATCTGTGGACACTCTTAAAAGCCCTATTTTGGAGAGGGGGCTTGGAGGGTGACAGATTTTGGGCAATATTACCTGCCTGCTCAGCTGCAGTGGATTAAACTCTGGCTGAATGACGCAAATCTGACCAAGCTGGGTCACATGTGGGCTGTGCCTATTCAGGGAGCACTTCTGGCCCAACTGCTGAGGGGAATGCCTGAGCAAGGAGGAGTTGGCGTGCTTTTGATGACAGCACCCTGGTGAGGGCAGCATAGTGTCTTGCGGCTAAGGGAGTGCCCACTGTATACTTCCTCGCTCCCTCTGGTGGGTTTACCACATGGGGACTTTCCCACCTGCTTCTCGGCCACAAAGCTGACGACATTGACAGAAGTGAGGCTGGTGAAGAACAGTTACTGTTACAAGGCCGCCACATTGATGCCCTTGGAGGTCCTTGTTGAAACACATGGCTTGCCCCCTGGGCAGTTCCCCAACAATGAGGCACTGACCCCAGACTTTTATGGCTCTCTAGGGACCTGGGGTGGACAAACCCCAGACACATACTGCTTTACATTTACTGTTGTCCCTGGGAAAGAATAGACATCTAGTTAAAGGTTGCGTGGTGCTCTCAATTGGATGGTGTGGAAAAATCTGATCTCCCTCAGGCAAAAATAGGGATGGTGTGTTGAGCAAAAAAGGTACAGGCTGAGAATGAGTGAAGATATTGGTTTACCCACAGAGAGTGTCCCAGTACACCCGGTGTAAAGTAATTCAATTTAATTATGTCCACCAAAATTATCTCACCCAAAAGAAATTGACTGAAATATGTGACAGGTATCCAAAGCACTGCCCTCGCTGCACACTATTCGGGGCAGATCTCGGTCACAAGTCCTGGTCCTGTACTCATGTACAAGAGTGTAGAGGTTGATCGGAACATTGACCCGGGATACACTGTGTACCTTGGAAGTGTGCCTGTTGGGTTTACTCCCTTGCCCAATACCCAAGAAAGGAGAAAACTGCTTCCTTGACTTAGCTGTTATATTAGCCAAGAGGCACATTTCCATGATGTGGTAATCTGAGGTTGCATTGGGGATGGGAGTGAGCCATCAGGGAAAGGGTCCAGTCGGAGGACCAGGCCCTCTGCAGGGAGCAGGCGTGGGGAATAGGAAGGTGACCGAAAGTCCCCACATGGATGGAAGTGCTGGATGCATTTGACAACCTTAAGAGACATAATTCTTGATCATCTCAAGGATAACAATTAGATAAAGCGAGCGAAATGGCTGACGAGAGTACACATGGGACATGACTGTACACTTGGGAGAGCAGTAGTGTCAGTGTGATTGGTTGGTCAGTTCTGGAGACCCAAGCCTAAGGTATGATATAATGATATGATGTGTATGGCTGTACCATGTCTTTTGTGTCTCTATGTTTGGATGGAATGGGTCCCCTTGACTGTATCTCCCCCACACACCCTCCTTATTCAGATGTCGGAGGATACCTCATATGTTAATAGTTCTACTGCTGTTGCATTACTCTTTATACACTGCACAACTGTCAGCCCAAAAACCCTCCTTTGAAGTCATTATTGTTGCATGTTTGATGCAGAATGCGGTAAAAGTAAAGTCCACATTTGTAAAGCGCACAATACCCGTAAGGGTCTCTAGGCGCTGGGGGCCATCGGGAAGATTAAGCGAGCTATTGCCCAGAGTCACATGGTGCTGGGCTAATCTGCCGCCGGAGCCGGGGATCGAACCGTGATCCCCAGATTCCAGCGTCAGTCGCCCTGGCCGCGGCGCCACACCTCTCCCCGGTACACATACAAACAATGGTAATGACTAGAATTAAGGATAGTTCTCCTTGTTACATCTGGGTTTAGAATGCCCATGCTCCACCAATGTCAAAGCCTACCTCACACAGGGTAATGGCAACAGTGCAAGGTGCTGTGTTCTGTTACTTTGGGAGTGAGAAGTGATTTGAGGCCAAACAAATATCAATTTACATGGTTTTGTAAATGTCACTTAAGCACTTGTGCTGCCTTGCATTGATTTACTTATGCTAGGAAAATGGAAGTGCTTAGTAAATCTAGCGAAGGGTGTAAATCCGTGTTCACAGACTAGCATATGCACACTGTCCGGCTTGCAAAGAGGGATGCAATTTATGATGCAACCTATTACCTAATGGGTTACTTCACTAATTATCCAGTAGCATAGGATCGCAAAATGCCCTGCCTAATAAATATTATTTACACATGTTACACTTTATGACCATGTGGACTTTGCTGACAATATAATATTGGTGGCAGCAGACATCCATCCCTCTATTTGAATTTCCAAGTGGCTAACTTTTTTAAAGCAACCCTTCCCCTTTAAAGACACAGGTGAGCCTTCAAAAATGATTCCTGTTAGGGAACACATCGGAGCGAGTATTCAGTGATTCCAGGCCCCAGCTTGAGTCCACGCAACATGATTGCCAAAGAGGAAGCGGTGCCACAGAGGCAACTCCCCCTTGGCAAATCAGTTTCAGCCCCTATTTGGATGGAAGTTTGAAACATTGTAATGGTTTCCCTCTGCAATTCCAGTCACAGATGATTGATACATTCCATTTCAAATTCCAAAGAGGAGGAGGGTCCTCCTTTCATACACCCTTCTCCTTGCAATATAAAATGACTTACAATGGTATTTTACAAATCCGAAAAACTGTTCTAACTTGCAAAGTGTCTTTTGTTCATTGTAACTCACTGTTTTCCAACCGCAAAGCTTGTGATTTTGAGAATTAAAGCCTTTGCTTCCTCATAACAGTGTCATACATTCTGTTCATAGCGTGTATATGTGCAAAGAGAACGATTTCACACTCACAGCACATTCTGTCCTCTAATTGGTTCCTGGCTTGAGACACAAGTGATTCACCAAGTCAATCGACTCTCATGCTAGCTAACAAATATCTAGAGTAGTATTTGTTTCCTGGAAAATATATGATTCAAGTCCAAAGTTTACTTTAGTAGGGAGACAGCTCATGACTTTCAATTTCATAAACTCCACTTTTTTCGGGATTTTCTGATGATCCCTAAACAAACGTCTAAGAAACATTTTATCATCGATTGTTACCACATTAAGAAATTGTATTGTGTCCTTGGAGAAATCTAAAAGCTTAAAAGCTAGGGCAATTTGCATTGTTACTCGAGAAAAGGGTTTAAAGATGAAAGATTATTTACTTTATAATCATGTCAAGATTAAGCAAATCTGTCCTCTAACAAAAGGTCTGCCCTATTTAAATGCACCTATGAGGTTTCAGTAGATAATTGACAGTGGTATACATGAGGTGCTCAGACAAATGTGACATTTAGAGACGTGTGAAATTTGGACAGGTTTGGCAGTGATGATCTTAACTGTGGAGGTGTTCCAATGGGACATCTTGCAACTCAATCTGTGCTTCAAGCTGGGTAATCACTAGCTTGCATGCCCAAGTGACGGTTCACAAAATGTAACATTGATATGTTTCAGGTGTTCATTATTTGCTGTTGCTTAACTTTTGCAAAATGTTTTGTAGATTCTACTTCCATGATCAATAAATGTGTACTTGTGATATTATCATGGAAAATATCCTGCCTCACAACTGTCTTTAAATGATCATTTAAAATAATTCTAAATTTCTTTTGCTGAAAATACCTTTGATTTTTCACACTGATTTAAGAACTACAAATGTAAAAGACATTATTTGCAAGAACTCTTAAAATACTGGAGTTTTACTATTATTTCAAAATGATAGCAGATGAGAAATACCAGTTAGAAAGTGACCAATCAAGCTTTGAGGTGCCAACATTACCCTCATTGCCTGCAACAGACTGTGAACAAAAAAGGAAACGTGAATCGTCAACCAGCGTTTTTATCAACTCCTACACATAAAACAATACATCTTACAATGTAGGCAGCGCTTTTCTTCCAATTTAACAGGAAAATTACTGCAGTCCAGGGGAGACCAAAAATACATCTAGTACATCAGGTTATCGTCTCTTTGCTAAACTAAATGATACCTGTCTTTGGTTTCTGTTGTGAGGCGAAGGGGAGTGAAGTTCTTGGTGCTCTCACTTCACCTTTCCGGACTCTTTGGGCTAGATGGCTAATTCTACTCAGTTAAAGTGGGAAAACAGCACCGGGGCAATTCAGCAAAGTTGGAAATGACTACTAAGCAGCATGGTGCGTGCTGTGCTGGAGATCTATAGTGAGCTGAAAAGGAGCTCCGGGTTATGCTTGCAGTCTTTTGGCAATAGCCCTCTGTTTCTCAAAGCATGTACCATCTCAAAGTTGCATTTCTGTCAAGCAGATTTGTGCTGAGATTACATGATCAGAAGGCATTTTGGAAAAGACAGACTTTGCGCTCTTCCGAGAACGTTGTGAGGCTACCATGTATGTGACAGTCAGCAGATGCAATCTACAGTGGCCTGCTCTTGCAGAAATGGTATATACTCCTCTCCCATCGGACCTAGAAACAACAAAAAGGCATAGGAGAGCATTTGGAAATGGAGGGTAGGAATGCTCTTTTTCTGTGGGAATCATACATCCTCCATTTTGCGGTCACTATTATAAAAATATATATATTTGATAGACACAGGCAATTACTCTCCTAATTCTTTTCCTAAGGACAATCCATATTATTTTGGATGCAGGTAGAAACTGATGTAGTGTGGCATGTATAAGCTTAGGTTTTATGTGATAATGAAGAAAACATACTTAAACCTCTTGTGGAGAAAAATTCTCCACAAACCTGTTCTCTCTAATTTATTCAAATTCCTCGAATTCTCTTGATGTAAAATCCTACTTGGTGAATTCAATCCTGTCAAACGAACTTTCTGCAATAATTTTTGCAGGATCTCATGGATCTCTTCTTTTCCTTTTACTAGTGGCATCCTTTTAATTTACAAACTACACTATTTTTCTTTTGTTTGTTGGTTGGGGCATCATCCCTATCTTTTTGCTCTCATTAATCTTTTTATATATCATCTGTTGCTACTTCCCTAACCTATGGGTTTTCATGTAAAGCTGTTTGCAACCCACATTTATCTCCTAGTATCAATACATTGAAATCAAGATAAAAAAGCCAAACCTGTGCATCCAGTTTAAACGGTGCAGCATAGACAAAGCAATTAATTCAAAAAGCAAGAGATAGAGGATCAGAAAACCTGAGGCCACGTTTCCCTGGTTCGAAGACTGATATATATATATAAAGCATTTATCTATCCCTACTCTAGCACTAAGATGACTTCCCTACTTAAGCCTCCTCAGGAAAAGAAATAAACAGTGTCAGAATATGGAGTCTTTCTAAGAAGGATCTCCACCATCGATGGGTCGATAGCAGAAAGCTATCGATACAGAGCTTGTTTTAAGGTGCTCTCTCTCTGAAGGCAAAAGGAGAAGTGGGAGCTTTCCCTATTCCGAACATCACAATATAGAAGAGATTTTTCCCAAGATCCTTTGCACGTCACACTATTTGCTCTGGGTATCATCCTAAAGGTAGTTTTCCATGGGTCAATTGTGTCCTTCTTCCTGATACATTTATACTTGGTTCACAATCCTTCTCATGTGCGAAGGACAATGGAATTTATCGATTCAGACTGTACAATGTAACTTTTTCTCTCCTTGCCTGACTAATAAAACAAATACATTATTCTAGCTAACAAAATCGCTTCTTCCACCTGCAACACAAAACGTTAGAAAGAACAAATTCCATTGACACACATGAAATTCAAACTGTTAATTCTAAAGTGAGAGTTTCCAGGGAAAATGCATTTCAGGCCTACAAGATTTGGCTAGCATAAGGAAATGACATGTGAGCTTTACAAATTTGCATAGGAAAATAAGGCACATTTGATTAAAGTATTTGCCTACAATAAAACTTCAGGATTAATAAAGACATTTAATGCATGAATAATGATCAGTTACACAACACAAACTCTTCACATTAATAATTCTGCTAGTTACATTCACCTTCTACGTTAATTATCCAAGTCACTATTTCAGGGCCTTAACATGTTACATTTCATGGTATTACATTTCAAAATTCTAACATTTCACGTTAATACGACAAAGGATTATGTGCAGGTGCATTCTACATGTGTGATTATTATGCACCCCTACAAACGGGGAACATCCTTTACAACGCAACTATTACAACGAAGTACCTTTACGACGCAACCATTACAACGCAACTTTTACAACAAATTTCGCTGGGGGGCTACTATCCACGGGGACTGGAGTTGGAATAGTAAATTAAACTATTCACTATCCAGCGCCCCCTACCGCAAGTCGTTGTAACAACTTGCGTTGTAAAACTTGCGTCGTAAAGGCATGCGTTGTAATAGCATGCGTTGTAACATCATACATCCCTACAAACAAACTTAGTTTTTTTGTTACATCAGTAGCTTAGCATTAAGGGGATTTTAGATGGGTGGTGCATTGATGTTTTCCATGCAGCCACCCATGCATTTTTATGGAAAACCCATCTACCCCAATGTTGTGACTGGGCTCTTTGTTAAAAATTAAAGTCACTTGAAAGTAGGCGGTAAAAGGAGAAATGTTTTAATTTCTCCTTTCTTTACAGATTTTGCATGTGTGCTGCACTGTACAGCACATGTAAAAAGTAGGAAACGTTATAAAAGTTGTCTAGCTGTAGTATTTTTTTACTGTGCTAGCATCACAAACACACCCTTTCACTATGGTGTGTAGCGCTCAGCAGCAGAATTCTGTGCCGGCTCTAGGTAGAGGGGAGGAGAGTGCAGATCTCTGTAGAAATGGTGCTTTCCTGCACTCTCATTCTCACACAACACAATAGTGCACTTTTGGCTGCTATGCTGTGTTGCGTGACACTTCTGTATATCTCGCCCTTGGAGGCAGGTGTAGAATGTGCATAAACCCAGATTTGCCATGTGTAAATCCCTTCAGATCTTTCATGGAGGAGTTCACAAGGGAAAACACATCAGGAAGAAGAGTGGCAAATGGTTTTACTGAACTGTAAAACTGCAGAATACTCCCCACTCCTACCAGTAAAACCTGCACTGTGACAACAAAGTAATTATATTTCTTCAGGGGGTTTTGGAGCTTCATAATTTCAACATGAGTCGAATGAGGTAGAATGATTTGCCTTTTGAAAGTTATTGTTTTCCATTTGTGCCATAGGATCATAGCCTACATTTGACATAGTTCCATTTCAGATTTCCCTGTCTGTTACCTCTCTTTAAAGCCTAATAATAATTATTTTACAAATCCTCACAGAAAATGGTGTACAGCACTGTTCTTCATTATTGGTATCTTTCTTTTACTTGCCTCCTAAATCCATGACATTTTTTTTGTTGATCACCTCTGAAGATTTGTAAATAAATTAATTAGAAGAATCCCACTTAGCTGTACATAAAGTAGGCTGGCAACCTGCTCAACAAGAGACTTTTGTTCTCTTGCAATTAGTCCCCACAACATTCACACCACCCATTCAGTTATTTTCTCACCTGCCTGGCCATCCCCTACACACTTAATTGAGAGTTGTCAAACGCCATATGCAGATTTTGGTGCAACAGCTTAATTAAAAGTTTCAGATGGATTCCTCCTCTTGGATATATAATGTTAGCCTTGAATATTGTTCAGAAGATATATTAACACTTCGCATGAATGGCATATGTTGACGAAAACTCATAACTGAAATGTGTTAAAGTTTAAGAGACTTGTGTGCATGAGGCAGTGCAAGAGTGAGCACATTCACAAGGTATATAATGACATACATTGAATGTGTGAATTGCTTTTAAATTAACTACCCTTTAAACTAAGCTGAGTTGTAGTTTGTATAATGGGCTTTTTGTGATTAGATCTGACCTGCTAAACTGCTACAAATGGATAACAGTAATAAACAGGTTGCTTTCCACCTTTCTGTGTATATATTTTCACTGAAAAAGCCACAGGTTTCAGTGACTTTATAGTTAAATATTAGCATTTAAAAAACCTTTGAAACTCACTGAAAAACATAGGTTTCAGGAACAAATTAGCATTTAAATACCATAGAAATTCACTGAAAATAACACAGGTTTCAGGGACGTTATATTTAGTTGGACATTTCACTCATACAAAACCCGAGAAATTCGGCGGTTATAGTTAGCTGAGCTAATTATAACTTACTCCCCCGAAATGCATTGCTGATGACATCACATATTACATTGTTCATGACATGGTCAGTGTCATCACTGATGACATCTCAAATGACATCACTGATGACATCATCCAGTGACTGTGTGTTTCTGTAAAGTTTAAATTTGTTTTATATATATAAATGCCAAGGTGTATTGAAGAATGAGTGGGTGCATGAGTGTCTGAATGGATGGTTTAGTAGGTGTGTGACTGACTGTATAAGTGAGCGATTAAACATGTCTTACTGAATGCATGGGTTAGTGACCAAACTGTGTGAATGTCTGTATCAGTCTGTTAGTTGGTATGTAGGCGGCTGCATGTGTTGGTGAATAGCTACATGAGTGTCTATAGAGTATATTGACTGGTTGTCTGAGTATCTTTATGGGTGCCCGAGTGTCTGTTTGGGTGGGTGGGGAATGTGTGACTCTGTTTATAGATGTGTGAGTGGGTGATTCACTAGATGTATGGGTACAAGTGTGCATATGTGAAGGACTGTGTGGGTGGGTAAGTGTATGTCTGGGTGTGTTGTGAGTGAATGGATGTCTCAGTGGTACATGTGTTAGTAACTACACATGTGAAAGGCAGTATATATGAGTCTATAAAAGACTATATTTGAGAGTGAGTGATTGTGAGAGTGGGTGTATGGATGAGTGTGTGCTTGTATCAGTGTTTGTAAAACAGAGTAAGCATGTGTTAATATCAGTATGAATAAGTGAAGTGGTGTGTGTATAAGTATATAGGTAAGTACATCGGAGTGTGATTGATTCCTTGAATGACTGACTAGGTGTGAGTAACTCTGTGGATGTGTGGTGTTGTGTGAGTTTCTGTATAGGTGTATGAGTGCATATGATAGTGTTGTATTGATGAGTGACTGCATGTATGAGTGACTGTATGGGTGAATGAGTGGATGTGTATTAAGACCTAAGAATCAGGGAGTGAGTAAGTAGTAACTAGTATTGGTGTGTCCATGGTTTCGAAAGTGGTAGTGTGTATTTTAGAGTGGATGTATCAAAGGTTATATCAGGGTATGAGGAGGTGCATCAGATTATCACGTAGCTGAAGTCATCAATGACGTCATTTGCATTGCATATACAGTTACACAAAGACCACCACACTTACTGCTACTGAAACTTACCCATAGGTGGTCTGTCAAGCAATCACTTATAGAAACACATACTAATTTATACAGGAACTCTTCCAATCTCTCACATATACTCACTTATATACAACAATACTCACATATATTAGTTTAAAACATATGTAGTTACTCATAAGGACGCTATTGAGACAGCCATTCATTCACTAACACACCCATACACACACTCATCCAGCCATACAGTCCTTCACACATGCTGTCTTCAACACATAAAAACATTGCGTCACTCATTCATGCATCTATGCACTACATAATACCCCTACCCAACCATACAGACACTCAGACACTCATACTGATACTCAAAAAAACAACTATATAGACACTCATGTAGCTACTCACCAACCCATGCAGCCACTTATACACAAAGGGAGAGACTGATACAGATATTTATATATTTAAACATTACTCACTAACCCATATATTCACTAAGATACACTTAATGAGTCAGTTATACAATCAATTTTTCAAAACAAAAATCCAGTTAGACAAGTATATACCCATTCATTCGTCCATCAACCTTGAGATATACAAATATAAAACATATTTAATTTTCAGAAAAACACGCATTCACTGTATGATGTCATCAGTGGTGTCATCAGTGATGTCATTTGAGATGTCATCAGTGATGTCATGAGTGATGTCACTGACCATGTCATGAGTGATGTAATATGTGAGGTCATCAGCAGTGCATTGCGGGTGCGCAAGTTATAGTTAGCTGAACTAACTATACGGGGGAATTTCAATGGTTTATATATATATATATATATATTCACTGAAAAAACCATAGGTTTCAGGCCTGATATAGTTAGGAATTAGCATTTAAAGAACCTTAGCAATTCACTGAAAAAACTGTAGATTTTAGGGATGTTATAGTTAGCTGGACATTTCACTCATACAAAACTGTTGAAATTCCTCCGATATAGTTAGTTGTACTAACTATATCTTGCGCGCCCGCAATCCACTGCTGATGATGTCACATATTACATCATTCATGACATGGTCAGTGACATCACTGATGACATCTCAAATGACATCACTGATGACATCATCCAGTGAATGTGGTTTGCTTCGTTATTTAAATATGTATTATATATATAGCAATTTACATTGAAGAATGAGTGCATATATAAATATAAATATCTGTATGGAGGATTTAGTAGCAGTGTGATTGACTGTTTACGTGACTAATTTAAAGTGTCTCTCTAAATATATTGGATAGTGATTAAACTGTGTGAACATCTGTATCACTTTGTCAGTTGTTTTAAAAACTACTTCTCCAGTTGGTTACTAGCTATTTGAAAGTCTATATAAGTTATTGAGTAGTTAACTGAGTATTTGTATGGGAGAGTGAATGTGTATGTCGTTCGGGGGGAGGTGTGTGACTGCCCAAAGATGTATGAAAAGTTGATTTAGTAGGTATATGACGTTAAGACTACATATTATAACAGTTGTTGGGGTGAGTGAATATCTTTATGGGTGTGGTGATGAGCAAATATCTCTCTTAATGGTACATGTCCAACAAAGTAGAAAAATAAAAGGCAATGTATGTGTCAGTTGCTGTTTATAAATAAGTATACGTAAGACTCAGTAATTGTATGCGTGACTGTATAGATAACTGTATACTTGTAATAGTGATTTTATAACACACTAAGTATAATTTACTATCTATATGAATAGATAAAGTGGTGTTTGTATAAGTGTATAGCTAAGTAAATGTAAGTATGATCCATTGTTTGCATAAGTGAATAGGATGACTTTATAAGTGAATAGGATGTGTGCTGGTGTGTAATGTCGATATAGGTGTATAAGTATATTTGATAGTGTTCTATTGATCATTGACAGCATGTATGAGTGAATCTACAGGTAAGTAATTCGATGTGTGTATACATCTAGGAATCGAGTGGGTTTTTAAATGCTTGTATTGCTGTGTCAATGGATTCAAATATGATACTCTGTATTTTACATAGAGTGATGAAAGATTTTACTAGTGTATGAAAAGGTGTATGTGATTGTCACGTGGATGATGTCATCAGTGATGTCATCATTGATGTCATTTGAGATGTCATCAGTGATGTCACTGACCATGTCATGAATGATGTAATATGTGACATCATCAGCAGTGGATTGCGGGTGCGCGAAATATAGTTAGTACAACTAACTATATAGGAGCAATTTCAATGGTTTTGTATGAGTGAAAAGTCCAGCTAACTATAACACCCCTAAAACGTATAGTTTTATTAGTGAATTTCAAAGGTTTTTTAAAAGCTAATTCCTAACTATATAAGGCCTGAAACCTATGGTTTTTCAGTTAATTTGCAAGGTTTTTTAAATGCTAATTCCTAACTATATAATGCCTGAAACCCATGGTTTTTTCAGTGAATTTTCAAGGTTTTTTAAATGCTAATTCCTAACTATATAATGCCTGAAACTTATGGTTATTTCAGTGAATTTGCAAGGTTTTTTAAATGCTAATTCCTAACTATATAAGGCCTGAAACCTATGGTTTTTTAATTGAATATGCAAGGTTTTTTAAATGCTAATTCCTAACTATATAAGGCCTGAACCTATGGTTTTTTCATTGAATTTCAACGGTTTTTTAAATGACAATTTTGAAATATATTAATTTGTTTTTTTTATACTGATTTACTACATTTTTGCAGGCACGCCCCCTTTTTACAACACTCTGCAGCGCAACCCCTGGCGCGTTTGCAGAGGAGGAACTAATTCCCCTTGCATACTGGGGGTCCCTGGGGGCAACTAGCCCACCAGGAGCCTCCAGTATAAGCCAGGGGGCTGCATTGCAGAGAAGTGTAATGAGGCCATACCCTTTTTTACACCTCTCTGCAACGCAGCCCCCGGGCGTGTTTCCAGAGGGGGAACTAATTCCCCTTGCATACTGAGGTTCCCTGAGGGCCAACTAGCCCACCTGGAACCTGCAGTATGCGCCAGGGGGCTGCATTGCAGAGAGGTGTAATGAGGCCACACTCTTTTTTACACCTCTCTGCAGCGCAACCCCTGGCGTGTTTGCAGAGTAGGAACTAATTCCCCTTGCATACTGGGGGTCCCTGGGGGCCAACTAGCCTACCAGGAGCCTCCAGTATGCGCCAAGGGGCTGCGTTGCTTTGCCCCCGGGGCGGCAGTCCCCGGGGAAGTGTGGGGGGATTGTGGACCCCCCACACTTCTTTATCACTATGCCCCCGCGATTTGGTACCCCCGTGGGGTAATTTTTTAAAAAACAGACCAGGTTTTAAAAAAAAAAAAACGTGGTCCTTTTTTGTCCTTGTGGGACCACCTGGGCAGGCCTATGGTGTCAGGGTGTATCTACCCTGCCCCCTTTTTGTGTTCTTCAAGTTTTTTTTCCTTTCTTTTGCCTTTGTCTTTCGAGCACAAGATGGATGCCAACACTTCCTGGTTAGAAGTGTTGACAGACAATGAGCATGCAGCTTTCTCGGGAAGGCATGCTGATTGGCTGCCACTGTCTGTCAACACTAGCACAAGATGGATGTCAACACTCCCTGGTTAGAAGTGTTGACAGCCAATGAGCATGCAGCTTTCTCGGGAAGGCATGCTGATTGGCTGCCACTGTCTGTCAACACTCCAAACCAGGAAGTGTTGGCAACCATCTTGTGCCTCGGTAGAACGAAGGCACAAGAAAGCAGTGAAACAAAGGTGCAAAACACGCAGAGGGAGCAGGGTAGAAACACCATGACCCCCTAGGCCTGCTCAGGGGTCCCACAAGGACCCCCCAGGCCCCAAATTTCTTTTTTTTTTAAATCGCGATATTCCGAACGATTCAAAATGACTTTTCTTGAGAAACATTTGGATTTGGATTATCATGTTCTATACTTTGGAATTTTTCAAAGACTGACTTTGAGGATGCTATAATTTACTCAAGTCTGCCCGAATTGTGTGGGTAAAATTGATACCTAGTCACTTTGAATAAGAATGTACTTACGTCTCGTCTAACATTTGGAAGAAATATCTAGTTATATGACAACAGGATACCGACATAACTTGAAGGAAATAAGAACGCTCTGAAGAAGTTCTGTTGTACAGAACGAAACGCGTTCGCTGGCTGTGGTACATAAACTTAAGGAAAATAAAAGCATTTGAATATACACCAAGATTCAGCGCTTCAATAAGGACTCTAAGTGATATGATTTGATTGGACTTTTTGTGCAAGTGGTGCTGTGCCAAACTTTGGAATATTGTCCACTACTCTCTACTTCTCACTCTCTACTACTCCACTACTCTCTAATACTCACTCTCTACTACTCATTCTCTACTACTCTACTACTCTCTACTACTCTCTCTCTACTACTCACTCCCTACTACTCACTATCTACTACTCTCTACTACTCACTCTCTACTACTCTCTACTCTCTACTACTCACTCTCTACTACTTTCTCTCTACTACTCACTCTCTACTACTCTCTCTACTACTCTCTACTACTCACTCTACTACTCACTCGCTACTACTCTATACTACTCACTCTCTACTACTCTCTCTACTACTCTCTACTACTCACTCTACAACTCACTCTCTACTACTCTCTACTATTCTCTCTCTGCTACTCACTCTCTACTACTCTCTACTACTCACACTCTACTACTCACTCTCTACTACTCTCTACTACTCACTCTTTACTACTCTCTACTACTCACTCTCTACTGCTCTCTACTACTCACTCTACTACTTACTCTCTACTACTCTCTACTACTCACTCTCTACTACTCACTCCCTACTACTGTCTACTACTCACTCTACTACTCTCTACTACTCTCTCTCTGCTACTCTCTCTACGGCTCTCTACTACTCTCTACTACTCACTCTCTACTCTCTATTACTCACACTCTACTCTCTACCTCTACCTCTCTACCTCTACCTCTCTCTACACGCACACATATACACATATATATATGCATATATATGCATATGCATTTATATATATGTATGTGTATTACCTACTGGCGGTCGCCAGTAGGTATATATAGTTAGGATTTTTTCTCTATGGGATTTTTGAAAATTCTATGTCTAATAACTTTGGCGTTTGTGGACGGAATTGGCTGAAATTTTCAGGAAAATGGCACATTTTGTTTCTGAGCAGCCCCTGAAAATTGGGGGGGGGGTTCGTCCAGGGGGGGTCGAGAAAAAAGGGGGGTCCCAAAACGTGTTTTTAACATTGAGTTTTCCATAGGGCGGTTGGCCTCACTTTTAGCCCGAACGGCTGAATGGATTTGCACGAAACTTGGCAAAATTGTAGGGACTGGTAGCCCGATGTGCCTTTTGTAGGTCTCAATATATGTGCTCCAGTGGATTTTGAGAAATTAACGTTTAAAAAAAGATATATATCTGTAACAGCGGACCGGGCAGCGCCCCGGTTCGCGGACCTTACGCGTACCGGAACTTCGCGTAGCGAAGCTGATTGGCTCTCCGGTGTCTGTCAACATTCTAAACAGTCCGGAGCGGCCGCCATCTTGTCTCTCGGTAGGATTGAGAGACGAGAGGAGGCCAAAACAAAGGGGGAAATAACCATAAGGGGGCATAGTAGATCCTCCCTGACCCCCTAGGTTTAATGTGGAGGCTTTTAAAGGGCCCCGCGGGGCAAAAAAAAAATATATTTTTTTTGTTTTTTTGCGTGGGTAGCGCCCGGTCCGCGAACCGGGAAGCGTTCTGGGCAGCGTACTGCAATGACAAATGAATGATAGACTTTTCAAATACTGTATGTTAATTGATTGTTGGTTTTGTTGATTATTTTTTAATTTTTTTATTTTTTAAGCAATTATTTATTATTGTGATTGTGTTTCAAAATTTAATAACATTTCTAACATTTCACTGTCTGAAATGTCGTCATTTTCATTGAACATAGCTTGTAATCTATGAGGGTGTAAAATGTCCTCATTTTGAAGGAGGTCATCCACTGCTTGCACACATTGCAGTAGTTCTTGGTCCCAAGTTTCATCCATAAATTCTATATAATTTGGATCAATTAATTCTTGGCTGCTCTCTTGCAGGACAATTTGAAATGAAACTTTCTGTTCGCCTTCCATGTTGCCTGAAATTTGGATAAAAAAAATATATATTAGTAGAGATAGGGCACTGTTGGGATTAATTTTAGATAGGCATTTTTTATCAGTGAATTTATCTTTGGGCAGTGTATAGTATCAGAGTGGAAGTAGGAATATAAAAAAGTGTATGTGATTTAACGTAAGTAAATTCATAATTATAAAAGAGAAGCCTAACTCCATCCATAACTATAACAGAGAAGTCTATCTAAATCTATAACTACTACAGAGGGATAGTATATAACTATCAGAAAAAGTTTACCATATTAACTGATAGTGCACAATATAGTTCAGTTTTTAAAATAACAACTTACCTTTAGAAAGAAGTTGAAGTGATTAGTGAAAATCCAATTGAAATGTACACCAGGAAGTAGTAGTCAAAATGGCTGTTTCATTCTCTTCTTTTATATATATTCAGGTACATAACCAATGAAATGTCAGGTAAAAAAAGTAGAAAATGAAAGTAACATTTTAATTGGTTGTCAATTCCAACACTTCAGATGTGTTTTGAGAAGTAATTTACCTCAGGGTATTTAGAGAGGTCTACAGGCTAAATGGCTAAATGGAATTCCAATCAAATTTGTGAAAATGGTAGGGATTGGTATGTAGTATGAGCTAATCTATATTTGGTGAAATTGTCTCCAGTGGCTTTTCTGTAAACTACTTTCCCACCTTTTTTGATGGTGCGCTTCCCAGGGAGCGACCCGGTACGCGAACTGTTGAGCGCCCCGGTTCGCGAACCTTAAGCGTTACGGGAGTCCCCCATTTTGTGTTTTGGTCGAATTAAGATACAAAATGGAGGGCAAATAATGTTCAGAATGGGTAGAAGGGGGCACGGTAGACTTATCTTGACCCCCTAGGTTTTGTGAGGGTGGCTGAGGAGGTTTATAGGTGCGAAAAAAAAACATTTTTTAAAAAAATTTCGCGAGGTTAGCTCCCGGTTCGCGTACCGGGTAGCGCCCCGGGGAGCGTACTTTGTTGAAAATTAGTGAAAAAAGTTAGAGTAAAATAATAATTGTGAGTGATCAGATGTAGGGTAGCTCTGAGAAGAGCTTTTGGGTTTATGGTACATTTAGGTACTTATAAGTAGGTACCAATGCACAGTCTTAAATTCAGAGTGAAAATTCTGTTGCCCTCATCTGAGAAGTGAACTCCATCTCCTCTGTAGATATCTTGCATGTAGTAACGCAAGTTATTGTTGTACAGAGAGCCCATTCCATGGTCTCTCATGTAAGCTGAAACAGATTTGTTTACATGCTTCCTCGACTTCTCAATTTGTGGACAAAATTGGTTTGACCACCTCCATTTCTGTCTTTGGCATATATTTGAATATACCAAGGCAGTCTGAGGAAAAAGTGCCATCAATTGCTCAAAGGTGTCCTTTAAAAGCATTTCCAGACCTACCCCAGTCAAAGTGCCCAAATCATTACCTCCACAGTGCACAATTAACAGGTCAGGTTTGGGCAAATGCATAAAGGTTTTCACCAATGGTATCAATTGGTGACATTTTAATCCTCTGTGGCCAAACCACTTAATTTCCACATCTTGTAAATTGAGGTTAGGTAATTTTCTGTTCTCAGCATACCTGTGAGCCCAGTGGATATAACTATGTCCAACAATCCAGACAGAAAACATGGTGAGAGAAGGTTCTGCTGCAGTCAGATGAAGTGTGGCAATGAAATGGCAGTTGAAAAAATGAGAGTTTAAAATGAAAAAAACTGTGGAGTTTCTGTGTTAATGAAGCAGTAACAGTGATTGGTGGATTTTGATTGCTGAAAACAGAAAGTTAGGGTGCATGGATGAGTTCTTTGAAAGATGTATTTTGAATGGTCAATAAAAAATCATTAAATGAAAGATTGCAGTGGATACGCAGGTGCACTGAGAGTTCAGAGTTCAATTGCAACATTGTTGTGTGAACTTGCAAACACCAGAGGTCTTCCAAGAGGTGGTTGCCATGCAGAAAAGGCATGAAATGGCAGAGGGGGGAAGGGTTTTCATTTGAAAAAAGTGAGGGAAGAGTTTTGATTGGGTGACATGAGAGATATGTGTGAAGAATTACAGCATTTCTGTGCTTTTGATAGCTGCAGACTCTGGAGTGCATACCTTTTGCTCTGCTGAAGACAAATTGGTGTGTTTCTGAGACTGTTTTCAAACTCAAAGTATTTGCTAAGGTGAGAAAATATTTCTTTAATTTAGATAGAGAATAGTGTGCTTTAAGGAGAAAATTATGAAGAAAGTTGTGTTTTTCAAATGTTGCTTTGTCTCAAGTGTTTTACAAATAGATTTTGTTTCTTTGAGAAAATGTAATTGGAGAAAATGTGAAGTATTAGTACTGACAGGGTGTTTTTCTGCATAGGAGCTGTGGAGTCTTTTCAAATTATGACTTCAGAATCGTTTTTGAGGAAAATGAATGGTTATAATATTTCTGACAAGGACATAATGGTGTATGCTTCTTTATAATGCAATTGACTGTCTCTGATGTTATTTTTCCCATTTTAATGTAGGACTTTTCTCTGTGGCGCAAATTGCCTGTAAATATGCTCCCACCTGTGCATGGCAAATTTAGATTTTGAATGTTTGTGTTACATAGCCATGTTAAAAGTGATACAAACATGCTGCACAGGCAATCAAAAAACGCTTTTATGTGTCTTAAGGACATTTTAAGTAATTTTCCCATGTGCAGTGTTTTGAAATTATGATTTGAAAATCGTTTTTGGGGAAAAGGAATTGTTTTTAAATTTATGACAAGGACATAATGGTGTATGCTTCTTTATAAGGCAATTGACTGTCTCTGATGTTATTTTTCCCATTTTAATGTAAGACCTTTCTCTGTGGCGCAAATTGCTTGTAAATATGCTCCCACCTGTGCATGGCAAATTTAGATTTTGAATGTTTGTGTTACATAGCCATGTTAAAAGTGACCCAACCATGCTGGAAAGGCAATCAAAAAACACTTTCATGTGTCTTAAGGACATTTTAAGTCATTTCCTCATGTGCAGTGTTTTCAAATTATGATTTGAAAATTGTTTTTGGGGAAAAGGAATGGTTTGTAAATTTATGACAAGGATATAATGGTGTATGCTTCTTTATAAGGCATTTCTGTGTCTCTGATGTCATTTTTCCCATATTATATTAAAATACCTTTCTCCGTGGGGCACATTCATTGTAAATATGGTCACACTTGTGCATGTTAATTTTGGTTTTTACTGTTTGAGTTACATAACCATGTTAAAAGTGACCCAAAAAAATTGCAAAGGCTTTCAAAAAACACTTTCATGTGTCTTAAGGACATTTTAAGTAATTTCCCTGTGGGCAGTGTTTTCAAATTATGAATTGAAAATCGTTTTTGAGGTAATGGAATGTTGTTAAAATTTATGTGCGCCATATGCCCCCAAATTTCTTTTTCAGGGGTGCAGCAGGGTGTTCTTGAGACACCCCTGCACCTTTGGAAAAATTCCTAATTTGCGATGAGCTAATTGCTAATCGCAAATTGCACCTTCATTCATATGGGCATCCTGGCCCATGGAAATGAATGGGTAATTTGCAATTAGCAATTTGCTCATCGCAAATTTGGAATGGTAAAGAATCGCTATTTATTCCTTAAAATTCGCTATTTTGGAAATGCAAAATAGTTATATGATACATATGGCGGTTGATGTCTAACAAGATAAGAAGCTTAGGGATACATTTATGATGACTGGCGCAATGAAGTGGACATTACTTACTTCATTGGTAGAGCTTTACATGTATTATGTCCTCTGTATTCTTCATCAAGCGTAACTTTAATCTGCAATCCTGAGTAGGCCTCACCTTAAACAAACCTCTGGATAGGCCACACCTTATCGTCATCATGAATTAATCATTTAAAATGCTAGGGACAGATTTATGATAGGTGTATGCCTCTTTTGCGCCACTTACAAAACACTGTCCACGGGGAAATGACTTAAAATGTCCTTAAGACACATGAATGTGTTTTTTTAAAGCGTTTGCAATTTTTTTGGGTCACTTTTAACATGGCTATGTGACTCAAACAGTCAAAATCTAAATTCACCATGCACAGGTGGGAGCATATTTACAAGGAATGTGCTCCATGGGGAAAGGTCTTATAATGTAATATGGGAAAAATGACATCAGAGACAGTGAAATGCCTTATAGAGAAGCATACACCATTATGTCCTTGTCATAAATTTGCAAACCATTCCTTTTCCCCAAAAACGATTTTCAAATAATAATTTGAAAACACTGCACATGTGGAAATGACTTAAAATGTCCTTAATTCAAAAATTGCTATTCCTTATTTTGCGATTGCACTGAAGGATTTGCAAATTTTGCGATTCCTTAAATGCAATGTATCAAACAAAAAATATGTAAAAAATGACATTAAGGATTTGGAAACTACCACCAACTTCTAGTTTGTGGTAATTTGCGAATTCTTTTCAAAAAGCATTTTTTTCCAAAAAACAAAAGGTGCCATATGACGCCAATACATGTCCTTAGGGCATGTATGTGCGCCATATGCCCCCAAATTTCTTTTTCAGGGGTGCAGCAGGGTGTTCTTGAGATACCCCTGCACCCTTGAAAAAATTCCTAATTTGCGATGAGCTAATTGCTAATCGCAAATTGCACCTTCATTCCTATGAGCCTCCTAGCCCATGGAAATGAATGGGTAATTTGCAATTAGCAATTTGCTCATTGCAAATTAGGAATGGTAAAGAATTGCTATTTATTCCTTAAAATTCGCTATTTAGGAAATGCAAAATAGTTTGATGGTACATATGGTGGTTCATCTGTAACAAGATAAGAAGCTTAGGGATACATTTATGATGACTGGCGAAATAAAGTGCACATTACTTACTTCATTGGTAGGCCTTTACATGTATTATCTCCTCTGTATTCTTCATCAAGCGTAACTTTAATCTGCAATCCTGAGTAGGCCTCACCTTAAACAAACCTCTGGATAGGCCACACCTTATCGTCATCCTGGATTAATCATTTAAAATGCTAGGGACAGATTTATGATAGGTGTATGCCTCTTTTGCGCCACTGTGCGTCACTTTTATGATGCAGCGGCGGTGCAAAAGATTTGCTATGAGGCGACAAAATTACAAATTGATGCATTTAGGCAGATATGTCATGGTGTAAAAAAAACGTACCACATGAAACCGATGCAGCAGTGATGTAAAAGATGCACCATGTTGCAAGACAGGCCTCACTTGGGGCCATATGTATCAAGCTAATTAGCATTCGCAAAGATCAAAATTCTACAAATTTCAGCCTTTGCGAATGCTAATTAGACAAATGGTATGTATCAAACAAGTTTGATGCAAAATAAGGAATAGCAAAATTTGCTATTCCTTATTTTGCGATTGCACTGAAGGATTTGCAAATTTTGCGATTCCTTAAATGCAATGTATCAAACTAAAAATATGTAAAAAATGACATTAAGGATTTGGAAACTACCACCAACTTCTAGTTGGTGGTAATTTGCGAATTCTTTTCAAAAAGCATTTTTTTTTAAAAAACAAAAGGTGCCATATGACGCCAATACATGCCCTTAGGGCATGTATGTGCGCCATATGCCCCCAAATTTCTTTTTCAGGGGTGCAGCAGGGTGTTCTTGAGACACCCATGCACCCTTGGAAAAATTCCTAATTTGCGATGAGCTAATTGCTAATCGCAAATTGCACCTTCATTCCTATGAGCCTCCTAGCCCATGGAAATGAATGGGTAATTTGCAATTAGCAATTTGCTCATTGCAAATTAGGAATGGTAAAGAATTGCTATTTATTCCTTAAAATTCGCTATTTAGGAAATGCAAAATAGTTTGATGGTACATATGGCGGTTCATCTGTAACAAGATAAGAAGCTTAGGGATAGATTTATGATGACTGGCGCATCACCAGGGATGTGCCAGTTATCCTGCGCCGCTGTTCCGCCACCCATGGTGTGCTGCATTTACATTGCGGCGCAGCATGGGGCAAAAATGGCACAGATGCGTGACGTATCTGTGCTGTAAAGGTGGCGCATTGCTGGAGTTGTATCGCAAGTGCGATGCAGCTCAAGCAAGGCTCAGGGGTGCCCCATCTCCACAATGTTGCGTCAAGACCTATGCCTGCTTAAAGCAGGCGCAGGGTTTTGACGCAGCTTTCTCCTATCTGATTGTAAATACGGCACACCATGGGTGGCAGAGCAGCGGTGCACGTTAACTGGTGCATGCCTGGGGATGTGCCATTTAACATAAATCTGCCCCTTTACATTTAAGTATGTGCAGGGGACACAGAGTTGGTGAGGCTTATCCAAGGTTAAGAAGAGATGAGTCCTGTTCACTGAAAAATTAGACATAGGCTTCACCTGCTCAGCATCGCTGGACATGGCTAAATAATAGCTGAAAAACTTTACTCTTGTTAAACAATTTTACTATTATAATCTCTGAGATTTGTCTCTTACTCTGCAACATCTCATTGTTGTTATCTTTCTTTAAAGATAAAGACAACATCAACATGAGCGACAATCTGCAATCAGTTGATTTTGACCTCATCATTGAACTTGTAATTGAAACATCAGTGGATGTTGATCCCTTGGATGATTTAAATCCTGAGGATGAAGAAGAGCGTGCTGAGGATGCAGATTTGTCCGAATTATATGACATAGGGTGGGAAGCTGACCTGCTTGAGCCTATGGAACTATAAACATTTATTTTTAAAATTTATAATAAATAAAAAGTAAAAGTGTAAACCGTTTAATTTAAAAATAAAGACACCTTCAAAAACAGGTTTTGTGTAGTGTCTTCAATAAAATATTAAAATATGCTCATAAAATTAGATCAGATTCACATATAAAATAGCACAGGTAACATGAATATAAATTCCATTTCTTTTCTGCTATTTCTGTATTGTAAATTTGCCAAGGACTAAAAAATCTTCTATTTAAAATGTCAAGTAGTGTGTTAAGTTTTTGATCACTGTTATTGATTTACTGTTTGGTAATAGTGGTTAATAACATTTTTTATTATATTTTACCACAGATTCAACTGCAGATCATTTCAACATTTCACCATGCCAACGAAAGAAAGAGAGAGAAAGGCTGCAAAACGTCAAAGACAGCAGGTCAATCAAAAGAAGCAGCAGTCCTCTAACAAAAAGATTTGTCAAGTCACGAAGAAAGCACCGGGTAAGAGTACAAAAACGTTCATAAGAAATATGTGTAGTAAAAAAAATATTACTACAGAAAATGTTTCAGTCCATAAAAAGAGAAGCAATTCAAATGGAAAGGAAAGGCCAATCAAAAATGTTACTGCTAGAGCAAGAGATAACTCTGTGCATGATAGTAGAAGGAAACAACAGTTTAGGGACATTCGTAAACGAATGTTCCGCAACAGGATAATTGGCAATTTGTTAAAAAATATTAAGAAAGGTCAACAGAAAGTGGTTTTTTATAAGAGAAAAAAAAAGTTGAGAAAGTTATTGATCAGGCATTTGAAATTAAACGTAAGTTATTTATTTTGATAATCAATAGAATTAGGAAGCTAAACAAGGCAATTTATGATTTCAAAAGAAATAGTAGATGGAAGAGAATAGTTAATCGTAGTAATTTTTGTGAAGTTTTTTCTGGAGAATGGATGCATAGTTCAAGCTGTGAGGCATTTTTTAATGAGGAGAGTTATTTCCAGGATAATGATTTGGTGCATGCAGTTGACACCAGTGGTCGTGCTTATGAAGTGAAAGATGGTTGTCCAGTTGAAAAAGAAAAACTTGTGACAACAGAGGCAGAAGAGGTGTTAGGTAATGAGGTTTTAGGAAGACGTGCTAAGGGTCCTGTGTACACCTGGAAGTGTAGTAGTATTTGTAGTGTGCGACAGGATTCCATCAATTTGCTTTGTGATTTTGTACGGTCATTTAATAAGAAAAGTTTGAAGCAGAAAATAAGGTTGTTGCAAGAATTAGATCCTTGCAGAGTGAGAGAAGTGACAGGTTTGCATGGTCATTCACTGGCTTGTCTTTCCAGGAGAGTATGCCAGAGTGTTTTTCATCATTTCAGGATGCTAGCAGTGCATCATAATAAAGTGAGGAAATTAGTTAGAATGTTGTATTATGCTAAGAGTCCAGCAATTATGCTTAAACAATTATGTGCTGCTCTTTTGCATGGTTCTGAAATAGATGTGAAGAATATATGTGAAGAAATTGAGTTTTCTTACTTTGGAAGTAAAGAGGAGAATGTTGAAATTGACGAAGAAGAAGCGGGTAATGTGGAAGATAGTGTACAGGTTTCCAGTACAGATAATTTCCAGAGGGAAATTGTCACATTTCAGGTCAAATCAAGTGAGAGGCCAAATTTCACTTGTGTGTGTTGTCGACGCACTTATTATAAGAATCAGACTAAGTTAGTGGATTTATATGCAAAAAGTGAAAGGGAAAATAATAGTGAATGGAAGGATTTCGCAACATACTTGATGGTAGAAAATTGTTTTGATTTGGGATTGGATCAACGTGTGTGTACTTATTGTTG
Organism: Lissotriton helveticus; assembly: GCF_964261635.1. NCBI lineage: Eukaryota > Metazoa > Chordata > Amphibia > Caudata > Salamandridae > Lissotriton > Lissotriton helveticus. The sequence continues at coordinate 1,819,517,687 of NC_136059.1, forward strand.
TTGCAAATTAAATCAAAACCAGATGCCTGCTAGAGCAGTTCATAATAATCTGGAATTGGTTGAGATTCCTTCTGAATTGAAGGATTTAAATACTTATGAATCTATTTTGATTCAAAGTATCCATCCCTTTCAGGCTATTGTAAGAATGGAGCCAAAGACAGGGAAATTGCCTCCATCAGATTTACAGAGAGGATTAAAGGGAAGAGTTGTTTATTTGCCTCTAGATTTGAAAAAAAACATTAACACAATTGGAGTAGAAAAAGTGGAAGAGGAACCTCTGGTTATCTTAGTTAATGGGGTTCCGACAAAGAATAAGAAAATATGGCAAGATTTAGTAGATGTTAGGAAAGTTAAAAAGGCAACATTGTATTTGAAAAAAAATAATAAATACTATAAGAATGTATATGTTGCAGAAGAGGAAGTAAGTGAGGAAGAGGATAGCGATTTGTGTGCTGGTCAAATTGAGAAAGTAGAACCCTCTACTAGTGAAGAAATATATGAACATTATAGTGTTCATCCTTTGCATTCCAAGGAAGTCATGGGGAATGCTATTGAGTTGTTTCAAATGAAACAAGCCAAAGGGAGTCCCATTAGTGTTTGGGAGGAAAGTTTGGAAGCTCGGTGTTTCCCACAGCTTTTTCCAACAGGTCAGGGAGGAAGATATGATGAGCGACCTCATCAAATTCCTGCTTCTGAATACCGGACTTTGCGATTGTATGCAGGAGATGCTAGGTTTCGACAATGCATTCCTTATTTGTTTCATCTCCTGTTTGAAAGCGATCTGTCTGGACTGTCATATGCAGTGAACCACATCTTGAAAAGTGGTATACACATGCAAAACATCTCGGCAAGTGACTTTATGGATAAAGTCAATGTCCAAGACAGTATTTTGGATTCTCACCTGATTAATCTCATGGCGTGTCAGCGTGGTACTAATGAGTACTGGTACCGTCGTCATGGTGATTTAAAATGTATGCTGAGGAACTTAGGAACTCCCACATGGTTCCTCACTCTCAGCTGTGCCGAGTATGGCTGGGAAGACTTACTTGAATTTCTACGAGAGGCAAATGCTAACGTAGATAACATCGAATTCAAGACACCCGGAGAACTGTGCTCTTTGGATCCAGTCAATGTATGTAGGTACTTCAATCATAGATTTGAAGCTATGATGTCTTTCATCATGAATAAGAAGAATCCACCTCTTGAAGAGGTGTTGGATTTCTTCTGGAGAAAGGAGTACCAAGCAAGAGGTGCTCCTCATATACATATGTTGCTGTGGATCAAGGATGCACCTAAATTTGGAACGGATCCAGAAGACTCAGTGATGAGTTTCATCCAACAGTATTCTACGTGTGCTGTTCCAAACGCAAAGGAGAAGAAAAGCCTAAGAGAAAAAGTTCTGCGTTTCCAAAGCCATCGATGTGGAAAGTACTGCCGTCGTAAATTCCGAAACAAGGACAAGTTCTACACCAAATGTCGTTTCGGCTTTCCACGACCGGTGATTTCTAAAGGAAGAGTAAACAGTTTGATGTCTTCGCTGCGACATAATGTGATGAAGAAATCACCTAAAAACACATACAATTTGAAGAGGAACGAAGAGTCCAAGTACATCAACGACTACAACCCGGTGATTTTGTCCATGTGGAATGCTAACATGGATATACAGTTTGTGGCTGATAACTGTATGGCTGTGGCTCGATATGTGACATCTTACATCACCAAAAAAGAGAAGACAGAATTGAAGGATATGTGGGAGGACATTTCCCATGAAAAGAGCCTCGGCAAGAAGTTGTACAGTTTCAGTCTGAAGATGTTGTCGCATCGAGAAATTGGAGCTTACGAATGCTCTGACCGGTTGTCTTCAGCAAGTCTCTATGCCAAGTCCAGGAGTATCGTTTGGGCGAGTCTTGGTCTTGCTGCAACGCGTAATCGAGTTCTGAAAACTGTGCGGGAAATTGAGTATTTGGCGGAAAAGGAGCCAAACAGTACCGACATTTTGAAGACCAACATGTTGGATACATATTATCCAAATAGAAGCAGTCACCTCGACAATGTTTGTCTGTATGAGGTTCTTCAAAATTACATATTCAAGAGGAACATCAAAGAAGATAATGAGAAAGGAGTGTATGCTGTAATAGGAAGTGAGGGATGTCTGGTCAAGCAAAGAAAATGCCACTTGGTAAACCATCGAAAATTGAGTGGCGAATCTCCTGAAAAAAAGGAGTTTTTCTATTTAGCACTTTTGCAACTTTTCAAGCCTTGGCGTGCAGAAGAGGAACTGCTTGGAGATTTCCTCTGTTACGAAGACTCTTTCAATGCTGCCAAGGAGACCATAGAATGTCCTGCTTTTCCCAAATATGTAGAAATGTTGAATGCGGAAATTGAGCAGGAAGCAACGATTGCAGCCGAGATTGCCAGAGACAGTTCTCAGGACAGTCAGAGTTCTGCTTCATTGAGTCAGGATCCACTAGGAGGACCTGTTATCGAAAATGAAGCTGCCACTGCTATGAATGAAGTGGAAAGAGCCATGGCACATGCTCAGGAGGATGCGGTTAACTTAGAAGAGTTGGAAAGACAACTCAACGTTGAGCAGAGGAAAATATATGACGAAGTTACCATGCAAATTGATCATGGATTAAGTCATGACAAGAAAGAGTGCTCATGTACATCGTTGAAGCCTGTCCGACTGTACGTGAGTGGAGAAGCGGGAACTGGAAAAAGTTTCCTCATTAAAGCAATTTCATGCTATTTGCAGGAAAGGACAGAGTCATCGCTGTCTTGTGTTGTCACCGCTCCAACTGGACTGGCAGCACATAACATTAAAGGGATTACTTTACATCGTTTACTGATGCTGCCAGTGGAGCATGACAACAAATTACAATATCACAAGCTATCTGGAGATGCTTGTTTTGAAGTTTCAAGAATCTTGAGGAAAATGAAACTTCTTATCATTGACGAAGTAAGCATGGTTTCCAATGTCATGCTTGCCTTTGTGCATTTGAGAATGCAAGAAGTTCTCAAAACAGAGTATGATGTGTTATTTGGTGGCAAACACATCATTGTTTTCGGAGATCTTTTGCAGCTGACACCAGTGAAAGGGCAACCTGTGTTCAAAATGCTCACGCATGAAGATACCAGGAAGTGCCTAGGCAGCATTGGCAACGTCAATATATGGTTAAACTTCAATTATGCTGAACTGCATGAAAATATGCGTCAGGCGAAGGATGAAGTTTACAAGACTATTCTACAAGATGTTAGAATTGGAAAAGTGACCGAGCATGGGAAAGAAGCTTTACATGCACGATTACTGTCAAATTTATATCCAGAACAAGATGTTGTGCCTGAGAATATTTTTCAGAAAATTACTGATAAGAAATCTGGAATATGTTTGATGCCAACTCTTGCAGAATGTGCCAAATTCAACAACAAAATGTTGCATTTAGAAAAGCAAGAGATTGTGAAACGGGAAGCTATTGACAGAGTAGAGCATATGGGATCAACAATTATTTTGTCTGAGAATCTGAAAACAAAATTGGATTCATTAGAGAAGAGTATATCTAAAACTGCAGGTTTTGAAAAGACTCTGAATGTGTGCTTGAACTGCCGTATAATTTTAAGAAGGAATTTACATGTTGAAAGAGGTCTGGTAAATGGATCAATGGGTAATGTTGTTGATTTTGTAAAATACAGAAATAGAGATGGAATTGAATTTTTAAAAATTAAATTTGATGGCATTGAGGAAGTACAACTAATTGGTCGTTGCTCTGCTAGATTTTTGCTTGTAAAAGACTTATATGTTCGCCGTAAGCAGTTTCCTGTTTGCTTGGCATATGCGGTGACAATCCATAAATCGCAAGGTTTAAGTGTAGACTGTGCATTGGTGAATATTGGCAGTTCTGTGTTCAAGGAGGGTATGGCATATGTGGCATTGTCACGAGTTAGAACTTTATCGGGATTGTACTTGATTGAGTGTAATGTCACAAACATTTGTGCGGATCTAGATTGTGTTAAGGAATACAATAGGTTAAGAAGAGAGTATGCGCCACATTTGCCTCAGTATCCTTTGTTTGAGAAACGTGTGGTAGGCCGGAAACGAAGAAATGTGACCAATACTGGGGAGGTTGTAGCAAAAAGACGAAAAGTCGATGAACCTAAAATTACAAGCAGAAACAAAAAGGATTCTGTTGAAGATGTTGTTGGTTTTCAATTTGAAAACAGTTCTGGTGTCAACTGCTATGCTAATGTAGTGGTTAATGTTTTGTTTTCTCTAGAAAATGTAAAAGAAGAGATTGTGGTCAATTCTGATCAAAGATTTTGCAGTTTGTTAAATTCTGTGTTAGAGAAATGTAGCACTGATAGAACAAACATAGAAAGTGTGTCTGAAATTCGAAATCTGTTAGACAGATGTTCAGGCCAAACACAATTCTCTCAAAATATTCAGCAAGATTGTCAGGAGTTTTTAATGTATATGCTTGATGTATTGCATGCTGAAGGTGTAGATGTAGATCAGCTGTTTGGGCTTTCTTATCAATGGCAGCATGACTGCGAGAACTGTATGGTATCAAGTACTACTAGTGTAGACTCAGAAAGATTTATATATTTAACTTTGCCAGACAGTAAATCAGTCTCCTTTAATAAGCTAGTAAAAGCAGCTGATCACAACATGGAGTGTAGCCAATGTAAATCTGAAATGATGTCCACATTATTTATACGAACATATGGCCAGTATGTCATTTTAATGTTCCAACGATGTAGGCCTGATGGAACAAAATTGACAACTTTAATTAAAAATTTTGTAGCTTCGCAGTTGTCAATATCAGGAAGGACTTTTGTAACTGCAGCAATTATATATCATGACGGCCCTTCAATAACATCAGGACATTACACAGCTTATTTAAAGTCTAGAAATGGCTGGTCATTCTGCAATGATTCTGTTTTAATTTTCAAAAAAAATTGCCGTATGACCTTAAAAACTCTTACCTGGTGTTTTTAAAACCAAAATTTTAGGGAAATAATCTCGGGATGTGATTTGTGGAATTTCAAGAAGTTCTAATGGCTCCTACACAATTTGGCCTTGAGGATAAGTGTAGTTCAGAGACATAACTTCTAACCATAAGACTGGACGTCATGGAGAAATAAGTGCACTTTGAATGAGTTCAGAAAAACTATTTCTTTTTATAAGCTAATTGAAGCAGCCAATCAAAACATAGAGTAGAGGGAATGTAAGTCTGCAATGCTGTCTACTGTTTTACATTGCTTTGTGATTAAAAGTGATGTAGAGAATTAAATAATTGTAGTAGTCATAGAGGTAGTGTAAGTCTGCTTCATAGTAAGCAGTATCAGTGTCATAGGAAATGTAGAACATGACTGAGCAAGAAGGGGAAGATATTACTATTCCAGGATTGTGAAAATGATCTTCAACATTTTAATTCTGAAAGTTGCAGAAATGCCAAATGACGGGATTGGCTTACAAGAAATCCAAGAGTTATAAATGGCTCTGACAAGATTTGGCCTTGTGGAAATTTGTGGTAGAGAGCAAGAAGTCATTTATTGCATGTAACATGTTTTTAAAAACGATGGAGATTTTCTTTCAGAAAGTGGCGGGCTGAAAGTAATAACAGCACAACAGAGTGTAAGCTGTTCATAGGACATCCTTTGACGTCATGGAAAGTAAGTTAACTTTAAGGACTTCTGAATTCTGATTTGTTATGTTGTATGGGTTTTTTAAACACAATCATTTTGATAGTGTTTTTTTTTCCCCGCTGTTATATGATGAATACCTTCAAGTCACTGTTTTTAGTGAATTTTGATACATTCTGAGAACAGCAAAAATAAACCATTTAACATGTATAATTAATTCTGTACTGTTTGCATTTATGATGTATATGTAGAACTGTGTAGGAGGCATGGAGAAGGTGAGGCTTCTGTAAGTGTCAAAGTTGTTGCATGCAGTGCTGCACTTCTGCGTATTCTTTCATATGCTGGACTACATCTGCACAATGAGATACCTAAGCAAAGGAAACACAAGTGATGTGATTGTGAAATGAGCAAAATAAATTGCACGTATTTCATTTACATCACCTGTGTTTCCTATCATTACGAATCACATTGTGCAGATCAAGTTTAGGTCTGTCCAGGGAAACATAGGAGGTTTGGACTTTGTTCAAGAGTGCAGTGGACATGACTCACTTCATTGGTAGACCTTCACATGTATTATGTCCTCTATTCTCTTCAACAACTCGAAATTTCATCTGCAACCCTGAGTAGGCCTCACCTCAAACAAACCTCTGGATAGGACACATCTTATTGGCATCCTGAAGCAATCATTTAAAATTTTAGTGTCTTGCAACACTTTTCTGAGACAACAGCAATGCAAAAGATGCACCATGTTTTAAGATAGGCCTCACTTCATCTGCATCAAGATACTGTTAGTTTAAAATGTATATCTTTAGGACTGTGTAGGGGGCCTGGAGAAGCAGAAGCTTCTGTAAGTGTCAAAGTTGTTGAAAAACTGTTTGTCCTTCAATCTTTTCCCTTGTCTTTTGTAATTTTTAAATACATGTTTTAATATTTTTCAAATGTTTGTTCTCTCTTTCACAGATTGAAAGTATAAAAACAAAAAGTGAGTAATTTAACGACAATTATAAGGTAAATGTTTTGTACTCTTTTCGTTACATTTCTATCACATTTAACTTCTATTAGTTCCACTGCTTCATTTCTTTAACCCTCAGTTTCCTGCCTTTGCTACTTCCCTCATTCCTTTCTCTGTTACCTACTTACTCAACTCCTTCCACTCTTTTTCTCAGTCCCTCTCTTCTCATAGTTCCTCACTCTTGTTCACTCACTCCGTCTCTATTACTCTTAGTGTCTTTGACTGATCACTGTATCACTATTTGTTCATAATGCTTTCTCTGTGTAGTTGAAGCACACTAAGGGGCATATTATGAACACAGCCAATAAAATTATTGCTCTTTTTATTGGCAGAAAACTGGTGCAAAAGTGGTTTTAGCGGCAGTTTTCTGCCGCAAAAGCGGCTTTAGGGACACATTTCTGCCAATAAAAGCTGCAAAACTTTTATTGCCTATGTTGATGATATGGCTCTATGTTACTTACATTTCTTTGCTGTTTTAATTAATCTTTTTCTGTTATTTTTTGTTTTCTGTTTTCTATTTTTTCTCTCTGTTATTCCTCATGTTTTAATCTTATTTTGAACATTCACTCACATTCTCCAAGAAACTCTTCTTTGTTAATGTTATACTCTCTTTTTTTTTCTTTCACTTCGTTATCTATTTTGTTTTTCACAATTATACCCTCTTCCGTCTTTTCTTCGGTAAATAGATCTATTAAACAGTATCTCTTCTTTACTCCCTATAGCTGTCTTTCTTTTAACATCACTCTCTGTTTACTTTCCTTATACTTACTCTTTTTTTTTTTTTTTTTTTTTTGGGTAGCTCCCGGTCCGCGTACCGGGAAGCTAACCGGGAAGCGAACCAAAAGAAATAGAGCTTGCCAGAGTGCTAAACATTCTAGCAATTTTTTTTGAAAGGGAAGGTAGTTCTGAAAAGAACTTTTTTTTAAAATATTTTTGTTGTTTTATATATTTTTTTTATTTTTTGAACATTTTTTGTTTTTTTTGTATTTTTTGAACGATTTTATATATTTTTTGGTTTTTTGGGGGGGGAAACAACAAAAAACAGGCATTGAAAAGGGCTCAACAGGAGCAAAAAAAAATTACTGGGGGCGGTTAGGGCAATTATGATGTTCATAAGCCAGGTTGATAGCATTTATACTCATATTGCCACATGCTATCAACGCACCACAGTGCATACAAGTGTGTTTCATGTGGCCAAAATTCTCTTGTATGTCTGGCCACAGGAGTTGATGTTGGATTTTCCTGCAAATCCCGTATTTCCGCCCGGCTGTAATTGAGTGGATGCTTCCTGGTCATGTGCCTATGCATAGTATAGTTCCCATAACTATATTTCTTATCCGTCCCTCTGGATAATTTTTCTTTGCAGATGAGGCAGGTGACATACCTCGCATTCACTTTTTTTTGGCCAGGAGGGATTGAATAAAACTGCCAGATGAAACTGGCTTTCTTATGGGAAACCCGGGGCACCTCTTCCAAGAACTGTGGTTCTTCTCCCTCCTCTTCCTCCATTTCTTCCTCTTCCTCCTCTGTGTTGGTCATGACCTGGGGAGGTGGTCCTCGCTTCCCATGAGGAGGTGGAGGTGGTGGTGGGGGTGCACCAGCTGAAGCAACTACTGAAGCCATTTCTGAAGTAGTAATAAAGGTCTTCCTCTCACAATGATGAAAGTCAGAGTGAGGAAAGAAGGAGGGGTTTTCATCATTTGGGAAAAACAATAGTTCTCAACCAATGAAAAGTGTTATTTTTAGGTCACCTGACCTAGCCTTACATCATTATGAAACCAAAAGTGAAATGAACCAATGAAAAGTTTTATTAACAAGTCACATGACCTCTCACGCTCATGTTACGCGCTGCGGAACGCGCCCCGGTTAGCTTCCGGGTCGCTGCGCTTCGCGCCTCGGTCCGCGCCCCGGGGCACTTCCGGGTGCGCTAACGCGGTACGTCACAAGACGCATTACGCGGCAACGCGATACGTCGCGCTTTCGCGACGCGGATCGCTTCCGGGGAGCTGCGTTTCGCGCCTCGGTCCGCGCCCCGGGGCACTTCCGGGTGCGCTAACGCGGTACGTCATAAGACGCATTACGCGGCAACGCGATACCGTCACGATGTTGATTTCTTACCGGTTCGCGGACCGGGTCGCGGCATCAATTTGAGCTAACGGAAAGCTTTCCGGTTCGCGGACCGGGAGCGAAACAAAAAAAATATTTAAAAAAAATTATTAATAAACATATAAAATATATTTTTGGATTTAAAGAAGAATACATTTTACAGCTATAGATATTAGCTTTTAAAAAACCAATGAAATTCACTGAAAAAACCATAGGTTATAGACCATATATAGTTAGGAATTAGCATTTACAAAACCTTGAAAATTCACTGAAAAAACCATAGGTTATACACCATATATAGTTAGGAATTAGCATTTAAAAAACCTTATTTTACTCACACAAAACCAATGAAATTCCATATATAGTTAGTTGTACTAACTATATATCGCGCACCCGCAATCCACTGCTGATCATGTCACATATTACATCATTCATGACATGGTCAGTGACATCACTGATGACATCACTGATGACATCTCAAATGACATCACTGATGACATCACTGATGACATCTCAAATGACATCACTGATGACATCTCAAATGACATCACTGATGACATCACTGATGACATCTCATTTGACATTACTGATCACATCACTGATGACATCATTCATGTGATAATACGATGAACCTCTTCAGACTCTAATATAACCTTAGATACACTCAGTGTAAACAGACACTCACAGACTGTCACTCATCCATGGAGTTACTTACACACCTAGTCAGTCATGCAAAGAATCAATCACACCTCCATTTCCTCAACTATACAGTTATACACACCTTACTTATTCAAACATATACTAACACATATTTACTCTCTTTTACAATCCCTGATACAAGTTCACAATCATCCATACAGCCACTCACACATTCACTGGCTCTTATGCACAGTTATTTATATATGCCAACTCTCACATGTACTGTGTTTTACATATGTACTTACTTTGACATGTAGCACTGAGATATCCATTCACTCACCAATGCACTCATGCACACAGTCAACCACCCATACAGCTGTTTCCACATGCACTTTTGAACCCATACATCTAGTGAATCAACTGCTCACACATCTATGCACAGAGTCATACACCTCCCAGCCACCCACACACACACTCAGTCTCCCATACAAATACTTGAGCAACCAATCAATAACCCATATACTTACTCATATAGCTACTGAACAACACATGCAGCAGTTTACAGAACAACAAACATAATGATGCACAAATTAACACAGTTCAGTCACTAAGCCATGCACTAAGTGAGACACATTTAACCACTCACTCATACAGTCAGTCATGCACCTACTAAATCCTTCATCCAGACACTTCTACATCCACTCATTCTTCAATATGTAAGACAGATTTTAACTTTACAGAAATACACAGTCACTGGATGTTGCCATCAGTGAGGTCATTTGAGATGTCATCAGTGATGTCATCAGTGATGTCATTTGAGATGTCATCAGTGATGTCATCAGTGATGTCATTTGAGATGTCATCAGTGATGTCATCAGTGATGTCACTGACCATGTCATGAATGATGTAATATGTGACATGATCAGCAGTGGATTACGGGTGCGCGATATATAGTTAGTACAACTAACTATATATGGAATTTCATTGGTTTTGTGTGAGTAAAATAAGGTTTTTTAAATGCTAATTCCTAACTATATATGGTGTATAACCTATGGTTTTTTCAGTGAATTTTCAAGGTTTTGTAAATGCTAATTCCTAACTATATATGGTCTATAACCTATGGTTTTTTCAGTGAATATATATATATATTACCTACTGGCGGTCGCCAGTAGGTATATATAGTTAGGATTTTTTCTCTATGGGATTTTTGAAAATTCTATGTCTAATAACTTTGGCGTTTGTGGACGGAATTGGCTGAAATTTTCAGGAAAATGGCACATTTTGTTTCTGAGCAGCCCTTGAAAATTTGGGGGGGGTTCGTCAAGGGGGGGCCGAGAAAAAAGGGGGGTCCCAAAACGTGTTTTTAACATTGAGTTTTCCATAGGGCGGTTGGCCTCACTTTTAGCCCGAACGGCTGAATGGATTTGCACGAAACTTGGCAAAATTGTAGGGACTGGTAGCCCGATGTGCCTTTTGTAGGTCTCAATATATGTGCTCCAGTGGATTTTGAGAAATTAACGTTTAAAAAAAGATATATATCTGTAACAGCGGACCTGGCAGCGTCCCAGGACGCGTACTTTACGCGCAACGGAGCTTTGTGAAGCGAAGCGGATTGGTTCTCCGGCGTCTGTCAACATTCCAAAAAGTCCGTAGCGGCCGCCATCTTGTCTCTCGGTAGGATCGAGAGACAAGAGGAGGTCAAAACAAAGGGGGAAATAACTATAAGGGGGCATAGTAGATCCTCGCTGACCCCCTAGGTTTGATGTGGAGGTTTTAAAAGGGCCCCGCGGGGCAAAAAAAAATAATAATAATAATAATCGAACGGCTGAATGGATTTGCACGAAACTTGGCAAAATATTAGGGACTGGTAGCCCGATGTGCCTTTGCTAGGTCTCAATATATGTGCTCCAGTGGATTTTGAGAAATTAACGTTCAAAAAAAGATATATATCTGTAACAGCGCTCCGCTTCGCGTAACGGAGGTTTGCGAAGCTGATTGGTCATTCTGTCACTGGGCTATAGTTGGGCTACATCTGGCTGATATTTGGGCTACATTTGTTTTTTTGTGTGTCTGGCGGCCATCTTTGGGCTACATTGGGCTACATTGGGCTTCATTGGGCTACAGTGGGCTACATTTGGGCTCCAACATATATATAGGCCAATGTAGCCCAATATATATTTTTCAAAGTTAATTTTCGTAAAAACCACTGGAGCATATATCTTGAGACATAGCAAAGGCACATCGGGCTACCAGTCCCTACAATTTTGCCAAGTTTCGTGGAAATCCATTCAGCCGTTCGAGCTAAAAGTGAGTCCAACCGCCCTATGGAAATGAAGGAAATGAATGGGTAATTTGTAATTAGCAAATAGCTAATCGCAAACTAGGAATGGTAAAGAATCGCTATTTATTCCTTAAAGTTCGCTATTTAGGAAATGCAAAAAACTTTGATGATACATATGGCGGTTCATCTCTAACAAGATAAGAAGCATAGGGATACATTTATGATGACTGGCGCATCACCAGGGATGTGTTAGTCATTCTGTGCCGCTGTTCCGTCACCTATGGTGTGCTGCATTTACAATGCGGCGCATCATGGGGCAAAAACAGCACAGATGCGTGATGTATCTGTGCCGTAAAGGTGGCGCATTGCTGGAGTTGTATCGCAAGTGTGATGAAGCTCCAGCAAGGGTCGGGGGTGCCCCTGTCGCAGGGTTTCTGTTCTCACACAGAACTGTGGACAGAGGATTGGAACCTCGGCGAATTAGGGTGTCCCAAAACTCACGTTAGTAATCAAAAACTCCTTAGCAAGCTAGGTACAGTGTCACATTGGATATAACAAACTCTCAATGTTTAGACAATCCAGAATATGAACTTATAGTACCTCAGGATACGTGGAACTCATGAACAGTCGGTCGTTATATATTTCTTAGAAACCAGAACATGGAGTTAAGAAGAACACATGTGTATTTGAAATGTTTATTTACTAATGCCGTCTTCTCAGGCGTAGTATCTTAGATAATAGAAGTACACATATTATCAGTAGCAAAATTACCAGCATAGTTACTAGTACATAAAAAGCGAATGGTGACAGTATGTTAACATGCTGTAAATGAATAAGAGTTAGCAACACTTATAAGCAGCCGCGGGCCGTGGAGGGAGTTACGGTGGGGCAGGGAGGCGGGGAGGGGGAGGGGCAAGGTAGAGAGGGCTCCACCCTGCTTCTCCCCCTCCCCGCCTCCCTGCCTCACCGTAACTCCCTCCACGGCCCGCGGCTGCTTATATCTCACCCTCCCTAATACACATATTATATTATTTGCTAAGAAGGTCTCTTTGTGTTGGTTTAGGGCGTGCCCATACTTTAGTGTCTTAGATTTGAAGGAATCACATCAGCATACACCAGCTCTCTCTTCATGTGAACCGCATCAACTGTTGTGTATGTGTGTTCGGCAAAGCAATATAAAACCCGCCTCATGCCCAGACTTGGCAGAAGTTGCACTTATGTTATGAGTATGAAGTCGTGGAGATCAGACCTCATAACAATTCTGTATCGTGTTGTTCTTGAAACTTTAGCACTCGCTGTACAGATATAGTTTAAAAAGCAAAGCAGATAGTAGAGCAATAACATATTATTCTCATGTAAACCACGATGAACTACTAGGTGGAAAGCTAAAGCAACAACTAAGTGTCGTGTGCAGAAGTTGCAAAAAAGGAAAAATGGCGTTTAAACCGGTAATGAGCCCATGCTAACTTAACACGGTGTAAAGATATCCAGGACCTAGATGACACCTCCCCATGATCCGGAAACGAACTGAATAAGATAATAGAAGTGCCATCTCATGAGAGCAGATTGCAAGTTTATATGTGGACGGTCCACAAGGTAAAGCATTAAAAACTAGGAAAATTTAATGCTAAAGAAAAATAAAACAGCCAAGTACTTTATCGAGTCTTAAGCCAATAGGCAAGGTAAATAATAAAAACTTGACAAATAAGTCAATGAATTGTCAATGAAATGCTAGTACTCAGCATATCAAACATGAAAAAGATCTATGACATAACTGTGTATGCAAAATAAGCTGCAACAGCCTCCAATAGGAAGTCACCGTCTTCATCCGAAAACAGTTCAGCCATCCAATTTAAAAGCGGAAAAGAACATACGTGCTCTCCCAGCACCGGATCCTCTATCACCATCAGAGGACAGCTCGGTGGGTTTTCAAGAAAGCTCTGTTCCAAGAAAGACTGTGCTGCCGCCAGTAAATTCCAGGGACCAAGTAGTCCATGCATCAATGCGACAGCCATAATCCTTTCGCCAGGACAAACCAACTCGTGAGTAATGATAGGAGTCATCAGCTGATTAAAGTCGACGTCAGGAGAAACCGGTCCCCAGAGACACAAATCAATGGCCCAATCGAAATCACAGGTCAGGCAGTGAAATACAGGCTGGATACAGGTGAAGTGGGCGAATCGAAAAGATAATCCATATGCCGTGCTTAATATCGCCAACGGCATTGTGCCATAATATTCTAGCATGCGATTGCGGAACAGTGTCAGCAGCTGCAGGGTGGGACATCCATATTTAAAAATGTAAAAAAGCACAAGAGCGTCCGCTGGTAATGCAAGTAAAAATGCCAATCCACGAACCAGAGTGGAGAAAATAGAATGAAAGGAAGCAGGGATGACTCCAAAGATTTTCTCAAATGAAGTCACGAGACCACTGGTAACAACTTTAAAAAAGTGCGCCAGGGTCTTTGTGGAGGATGCGTTAAAGATAGTCGGAACCATCTTGCTGAAATTGAAAGGCAAATCTGAATTAAAAGTATTCCTTTTATCGTAACAGTAAGTGAACGGGTTATTTGCTGCAGAAATGTTCTATTTCCTCCCACACATGAACATAGGGAGTTTTCAATCTGGCCACAAATACCAACCTTGGGACAGATTTCAACGGCATGGCAAGAATAAGAGCTCTTTTGTCTCAGAGAGAGGTGGCCTTGAGTTCGGCCCGTGAAACTTTCGTGCTTCACATAGCGAACACCCGTACAGAGGTGCAGACCCTTTTCAATTAACTCAGAACAATCTTCATTATTGAGCATCAAATAACTACCATTTTCCAACAACTTGAACGTGGGGATGATAGCAGGAACTGGCGTGCCTTGCAACACGCAAGCCATATTTGGTCGGTGTTTGTTGCATGAACCGTGTAACTGTATGTGCCTACACATTAGTGAATGATCTGGCGTCTCAGTGCATTCCTCTCCATTCAGATAAACTTCTTGATCATCTTTGAAACATCTGTATGTGTATGGAAGCGACCAGACCTCATGAAGAAAAGCACTACCTAAAGGTTCATAACGACCTATTGGTATATATTTCATACAATTTGAAAACTTATATAAAGCAAAAGGCAGCGTTATTAAACCGTGGATAAGGCACGTTGCCAAAAAACCCGCAATCCTCTGCTGATGATGTCACTGAGCATGTCATGAATGATGTAATATGTGACATCATCAGCAGTGGATTACGGGTAATAGTATCTCTAGTTTACTCCCCTATAGCTGTCTTTCTTTTAACATAAGTGTCTGTTTCCTTCCCTTATACTTACTGTTTTTGGTTCGCTTCTAGTTCGCGTACCGGCGAGCGAACTGGGAAGCGAACTAAGAGAAATAGAGGTTGGCACAGTTCCAAATATTGTACCAATTTTTTAATAACGGGGAGGTAGTTCTGAAAAGAACTTTTTTTTATTGTTTTTGTTGTTTTATATTTTTTTTATTATTTTTCGGAACATTTTTTTACTTTTTTTGAATTTTTCTGAAGTTTTATATTTTTTGGGGTTTTTCTTGGAGGGGGCAATGAAAACGATTCATTGTAAAGGGCTCAACAGGAGCAACAAAACAAAAAAAGAAGTATTTATTATTTTGGGCGTTTCGTACAAACTTGCATATGATAGTCAATAGCTCTGTTGATCAGAGTGATGCTTTTTTCTCCGTAGGAAATGAATCCATCGCAAAATACGCAGGTGTGTTTTACTTCACCAAATTTCATTTGTATATTTGGCACCATCTCCCTGCCCTCTGGTCCCGTTACTTCCGGTACAACAGATCTTCTGGCCATAATAGGGAGATTATCTAGGTCGTTCCGAAACTGTGCAGCACTGTAGTTGTTAGGATGCCACCTAGTCATATGGCGATGCATTGTGTAGTTTCCGAAACTGTATTTTTTCTCGGTTCCTCTGGACAGTCTATCTTGACATATAAGGCAAGTTACGTATCTTGCATTTACTTTTTTCTGACCTTTGGGAATTTTAAAAAATTGCCAAATGAAGTTTTCTTTCCGGTGAGACGTCCTGGGCTGCTCAGGCAAAAACTGCCTCTCTTCGTGCTCGTCGTCCTGTTCCTCTTCTTCTTCTTCTTGTTGAATTATAACTTGAGCAGGTGGTCCACTCTTCCTTGGATGTGGTGGAGGTGGTGGGGAAGCACCAGCTGAAGCTACTAAAGAAGCCATTGCTCAGTGATCACAAAGGGTCTTTCTCTCACAATGATGAAAGTCAGAGTGAGGAAAGAAGGAGGGATTTTCATCATTTGGGAAAAACAAGAGTTCTCAACCAATCAAAAGTGTTCATTTTATATTATATGACCTAGTCTTACATCATTAGGAAACCAAAAGTGAAATGAACCAATGAAAAGTGTTATTACCAAGTCACATGACTTGCTGTGTTTACGTTAAGCGCTTTGCAGGGCCTCCCGGTTTGCTTCCAGAAACCTGCGCTTTGCGACTCGCTTCGCGTACCAGTTCGCTAACGTAGCACGTCATATGACGTATCACGCGACAACGTGAAACGTCATGCGGACGGGAGGCGTCACGATGTTGTTTTCTAACGCGGCACTTGCGGTAAAGAAACGTTTACCGGCTCGCGGTCTATTTCGCGGCATCAAGGTCAGCTAACGGGAAGCTTCCCGATTCGCGAAGCGGGAACGAAGAAAAAAAAATATTTAAAAAAAAAATTATTCATAAACATATAAAATATATTTTTGGATTTAAAGAAGAATACATTTTACAGCTACAGATATTAGCTGTTAAAAAACCAATGAAATTCACAGAAAAAACCATAGGTTATAGACCATATATAGTTAGGAATTAGCATTTACAAAACCTTGAAAATTCACTGAAAAAACCATAGGTTATAGACCATATATAGTTAGGAATTAGCATTTAGAAAACCTTATTTTACTCACACAAAACCATTGAAATTCCATATATAGTTAGTTGCACTAACTATATATCGCGCATCCGCAATCCACTGCTGATGATGTCACATATTACATCATTCATGACATGGTCAGTGACATCACTGATGACATCACTGATGACATCTCAAATGACATCACTGATGACATCTCATTTGACATCAATGACCACATCACTGATGATATCATTCATGTGACAATACAATGCATCTCCTCACATTTTAATATAACCTCTGTTACAACCAGTGTTAAATACAGAGTATAATTTTTGAAACCATTGACACACCAATACTAGTTACTACATACGCACTCACTGATTCCTACGTCTACACACACATTCACTCATTCATCCATACAATCATTCATACATACAATCACTCATCTTTACAACACTATCATATGCACTCATACACCTATACAGACATTTACACTCTGTTGCTCATCCATGGAGTTACTCACACACCTAGTCAGTCATGCAAAGAATCAATCACACCTCCATTTTCTAATCTATACAGTTAAACATAGAGCACCTTACATTTTCAAACATATACTAACACATACTTACTCTCTTATACAATCACTGATACAAGTACACATTGATCTGCACAGAGTCACACACCTCCCAACCAGTCACACACACACTCAGTCTCCCATACAAATACTTGGCCAACCAATCAATAACCCATATAGCCACTCATATAGCTACTGATCAACACATGCAGCAGCTTGCACAACAACAGACATACTGATGCAAAGTTTCACACAGTTTAGTCACTAACCTATGCATTCAGTAGGACGCATTTAATCACTCACTCATACAGTCAATCACGCACCTACTAAAACCTTCATTCAGACACTTATACATCTACTCATTCTTCAATATGTAAAACATATTTTAACTTTACAGAAACATACAGTCACTGGATGTTGTCATCAGTGATGTCATTTGAGATGTCATCAGTGAT
Organism: Lissotriton helveticus; assembly: GCF_964261635.1. Taxonomy (NCBI): domain Eukaryota; kingdom Metazoa; phylum Chordata; class Amphibia; order Caudata; family Salamandridae; genus Lissotriton; species Lissotriton helveticus. The sequence goes on from NC_136059.1 coordinate 1,819,535,287, forward strand.
GTCATCAGTGATGTCACTGACCATGTCATGAATGATGTAATATGTGACATCATCAGCAGTGGATTGCGGATGCGCGATATATAGTTAGTGCAACTAACTATATATGGAATTTCAATGGTTTTGTGTGAGTAAAATAAGGTTTTCTAAATGCTAATTCCTAACTATATATGGTCTATAACCAATGGTTTTTTCAGTGAATTTTCAAGGTTTTGTAAATGCTAATTCCTAACTATATATGGTCTATAACCTATGGTTTTTTCTGTGAATATATATATACATACATATATAAACATATATAATCTGCATATCTATATAAATACAAATATAAATGCATGCATACATATACATATATGCATACATATGCATGTTATTCACATGAAAGTTTGAAAAACACTAATAAAAGCAAAGCTAAAAAGCCACCTCATTACAAACAGAATGGCTTTAACTTAAACGAGGGCGAGATCTATTGCATTTTCAATGCTTGTTTACTTTGGTTCCATCAAGAAGGCATTCAGATGTGTCACACATTTGCCATAAATTCTGAATGTTAGCACTCTAGTTGCTCATTAGATCATTGTGGTAAAGCTTCTGCTAACCAGGGAAGTCTGCTGCTGGTATTCAAAGTGCATGTTTCAGTCTGCATGTCAGAATTATTTTAATGAAATAGAAGAGGATTTGAGAAGTCAATGTGCCCTAATTTTTTTTTTCTGAAGCACTAGTCATACTTTCTATGGCAAAATGAACCCCCTCATTTTCTTCCTTTTTAAATTAAATGTTTTCAGACTTACCACTTCATTCCAATCAAGATGGCTTCTGGTGTGCCGTACTTTTGTCATAAGTAAGACTGTTAGCGCTCTAGTTGTTCTTTAGAACACTCTGGGACATTCTGTCATTGGGCTATACTTGGGCTACACCTGGGTGATATTTGAGCTACATTTGGGCTCTTTTGTCTCTGGTGGCCATCTTGGGAGACTGCATGTCAGAATATTTAATGAAATAGAAGAGGATTTGAGAAGTCACTCAAAATGTGCCCTAATTTTTCTTTCTGCAGCACTAATCATACTTTCTATTGCAAAATATACCCCTCATTCTGTTCCTTTTTCAATTAAATGTTTTAAGGGATACCACTTTATTCCAATCAAGATGGCTTCAAGTGTGCCATACCTTTGTAATAAGTAGGACTGTTAGTGCTCTAGTTGTTCTTTAGAACACTCTGGGAAGCTGCAGTAGAACATAAAGGAATCAACTGACAGTCTATGTCCTTGTTGGATGTACATGTTTTACTGAGAATGTCAGAATTCATTCTCACATGACTGAGAAAGATAATGTGAATTTACAGAAAATATGCTTTCAGCTTAGCTTATAGATCTCCTTCCAAACCACTGTGGGAAAAGCATGAGATAATAGTTTTCTTTCAAACATGATTCATGATATCCCAGAAGAAGGCTTTTTCACACGGTAAAATCACCTTAGAACACACCACAATTCCTAAAATGAGTATGGTACCATCAACAAATGATTTATAATGTAACTAAAGTCCTAAATCCTCCTATTAACTGCAATGCTTTTTAATGAGGTGCTATCATGTATATTGGTCCCAAGATGGCTGCCAACACTTCTTGGATGAAGTGCTGACAGCCAATCAGATCTCACGATGAGATGTGTGGTTAGGCTCCGCCCAGATATATATATTTTTTTCCTTTTGATTTTCTCAGGAACTACTGGAGGGATTTACACCATTTAAACAAAAGGCACTTCAGCGTACCAGTCCCTACCATTTTGGCAAGTTTGGTGTAATTCCATTCAGCGGTTCGGGCTGTAGCCGTGTCTGAACGTCCTATGGAAATTAAAATGGGGAAAACACGTTTTGGGACCCCCCTTTTTTCTCGGCCCCCGCTTGACGAATCCCCCCGACACTTTCAGGGATGCAGCGGAGCGAAGCTGGCCTAAATTTTGGAAAATGACACGTAAATTCCTAAACCGGCGCCAAAGTTATTCCCAATAGAATGTTGCGGATTTCCTATGGAAACTAGGTCCTAACTTTATATACCTACTGGCGACCGCCAGTAGGTAATATATATATGTATATATATATATACATATATATATTACCTACTGGCGGTCGCCAGTAGGTATATATAGTTAGGATTTTTTCCCTATGGGATTTTTGAAAATTCTATGTCTAATAACTTTGGCGTTTGTGGACGGAATTGGCTGAAATTTTCTGGAAAATGGAACATTTTGTTTCTGAGCAGCCCCTGGAAATTTGGGGGGGGTTCGTCTAGGGGGGGTCGAGAAAAAAGGGGGGTCCCAAAACGTGTTTTTAACATTGAGTTTTCCATAGGGCGGTTGGCCTCACTTTTAGCCCGAACGGCTGAATGGATTTGCATGAAACTTGGCAAAATTGTAGGGACTGGTAGCCCGATGTGCCTTTTGTATGTCTCAATATATGTGCTCCAGTGGATTTTGAGAAATTAACGTTTAAAAAAAGATATATATCTGTAAGCGCGCTCTGGGCAGCGCTCCGGTCCGCGGACCTTAAGCGTACCGGAACTTCGCGTAGCGAAGCTGATTGGCTCTCCGGTGTCTGTCAACATTCTAAACAGTCCGGAGCGGTCGCCATCTTGTCTCTCGGTAGGATTGAGAGACAAGAGGAGGCCAAAACAAAGGGGGAAATAACCATAAGGGGGCATACTAGATCCTCCCTGACCCCCTAGGTTTAATGTGGAGGTTTTAAAAGGGCCCCGCGGGGCAAAAAAACGAAACAAAAAATTTGTTTTTTTGCGTGGGTAGCGCCCGGTCCGCGAACCGGGAAGCGTTCTGGGCAGCGTACTACAATGAAAAATGAATGATAGACTTTTCAAATGCTGTATGTTAATTGATTGTTGGTTTTGTTGATTATTTTTTATTTTCTTTATTTTTTAAGCATTTTTTTTTTATTGTGATTGTGTTTCATAATTTATTAAACTTTCTAACATTTCATTGTCAGAAATTTCATAATTATCATGGAATATACATTGTAGTCTCTGAGGGTGTAAAATGTCCTCATTTGCAAGGAGGTTATCTACTGCTTGTACACATTGCAGTAGTTCATTGTCCCAAGTTTCATCGAAAAATTCAATATCATTTTCATCAATGATTTCTTGGCTGCTCTCTTGCAGGACAATTTGAAATTCAACTTTCTGTTCGCCTTCCATTTTGCCTGAAATTTAGATTAAAAAAATATATATTAGTAGAGATAGGGCACTGTTGGGATTAATTTTAGATAGGCAGTTTTTATCAGTGAATTTATCTTTGGGCAGTGTATAGTATCAGAGTGGAAGTAGGAATATAAAAAAGTGTATGTGATTTAACGTAAGTAAATTCATAATTATACAAGAGAAGCCTAACTCCATCCATAACTATAACAGAGAAGTCTATCTAAATCTATAACTACTACAGAGGGATAGTATATAACTATCAGAAAAAGTTTACCATATTAACTTATAGTGTACAATATACTTCAGTTTTAAAAATAAAAACTTACCTTTAGAAAGAAGTTGAAGGAATTAGTGAAAATACTATTGAAATGTACACCAAGAAGTAGTAGTCAAAATGGCTGTGTTTTCTTCTCTTCCTTTATATATATTGAGGTATATAACCAATGAAATGTCAGGTAAAAAAAGTAGAAAATGAAAGTAACATTTTCATTGGTTGTCAATTCCAACACTTCAGATGTGTTTTGTGAAGTAATTTACCTCAGGGTATTTAGAGAGGTCTACAGGCTAAATGGCTCAATGGAATTCCAATCAAATTTGTGAAAATGGTAGGGATTGGTATGTAGTATGAGCTAATCTATATTTGGTGAAATTGTCTCCAGTGGCTTTTCTGTGAACTACTTTCCCACCTTTTTTGATGGTGCGCTTCCCAGGGAGCGACCCGGTACGCGAACCGTTGAGCGCCTCGGTTCGCGGACCTTAAGCGTTCCGGGAGTCCACCATTTTGTGTTTCAGTCGAATTAAGATACAAGATGGAGGGCAAATAATGTTCAGAATGGGTAGAAGGGGGCACGGTAGAGTTATCTTGACCCCCTAGGTTTTGTGAGGGTGGCTGAGCAGGCTTATATGTGCGAAAAAAAACATTTTTTTTTAAAATTTCGCGAGGTTAGCTCCCGGTTCGCGTACCGGGTAGCGCCCCAGGGAGCGTACTTTGTTGAAAATTAGTGAAAAATGTTAGAGTAAAATAATAATTGTGAGTGATTAGATGTAGGGTAGCTCTGAGAAGAGCTTTTGGGTTTATGGTACATTTAGGTACTTATAAGTAGGTACCAATGCACATTCTTAAATTCAGAGTGAAAATTCTGTTGCCCTCATCTGAGAAGTGAACTCCATCTCCTCTGTAGATATCTTGCATGTAGTAACGCAAGTTATTGTTGTACAGAGAGCCCATTCCATGGTCTCTCATGTAAGCTGAAACAGATTTGTTTACATGCTTCCTCGACTTCTCAATTTGTGGACAAAATTGGTTTGACCACCTCCATTTCTGTCTTTGGCATATATTTGAATATACCAAGGCAGTCTGAGGAAAAAGTGCCATCAATTGCTCAAAGGTGTCCTTTAAAAGCATTTCCAGACCTACCCCAGTCAAAGTGCCCAAATCATTACCTCCACAGTGCACAATTAACAGGTCAGGTTTGGGCAAATGCATAAAGGTTTTCACCAATGGTATCAATTGGTGACATTTTAATCCTCTGTGGCCAAACCACTTAATTTCCACATCTTGTAAATTGAGGTTAGGTAATTTTCTGTTCTCAGCATACCTGTGAGCCCAGTGGATATAACTATGTCCAACAATCCAGACAGAAAACATGGTGAGAGAAGGTTCTGCTGCAGTCAGAGGAAGTGTGGCAATCAAATGGCAGTTGAAAAAATGAGAGTTTAAAATGAAAAAAACTGTGGAGTTTCTGTGTTAATGAAGCAGTAACAGTGATTGGTGGATTTTGATTGCTGAAAACAGAAAGTTAGGGTGCATGGATGAGTTCTTTGAAAGATGTATTTTGAATGGTCAATAAAAAATCATTAAATGAAAGATTGCAGTGGATACGCAGGTGCACTGAGAGTTCAGAGTTCAATTGCAACATTGTTGTGTGAACTTGCAAACACCAGAGGTCTTCCAAGAGGTGGTTGCCATGCAGAAAAGGCATGAAATGGCAGAGGGGGGAAGGGTTTTCATTTGAAAAAAAGTGAGGGAAGAGTTTTGATTGGGTGACATGAGAGATATGTGTGAAGAATTACAGCATTTCTGTGCTTTTGATAGCTGCAGACTCTGGAGTGCATACCTTTTGCTCTGCTGAAGACAAATTGGTGTGTTTCTGAGACTGTTTTCAAACTCAAAGTATTTGCTAAGGTGAGAAAATATTTCTTTAATTTAGATAGAGAATAGTGTGCTTTAAGGAGAAAATTATGAATTATGTGGCGCTATTGCTTGTAAATATGCTCCCACCTGTGCATGGTAAATTTAGATTTTAAATGTTTGTGTTACATAGCCATGTTAAAAGTGACCCAACCATGCTGGAAAGGCAATCAAAAAACGCTTTCATGTGTCTTAAGGACATTTTAAGTCATTTTCCCATGTGCAGTGTTTTGAAATTATGATTTGAAAATCGTTTTTGGGGAAAAGGAATTGTTTTTAAATTTATGACAAGGACATAATGGTGTATGCTTCTTTATAAGGCAATTGACTGTCCCTGATGTTATTTTTCCCATTTTAATGTAAGACCTTTCTCTGTGGTGCAAATTGCTTGTAAATATGCTCCCACCTGTGCATGGCAAATTTAGATTTTGAATGTTTGTGTTACATAGCCATGTTAAAAGTGATACAAACATGCTGCAAAGGCAATCAAAAAACGCTTTTATGTGTCTTAAGGACATTTTAAGTAATTTTCCCATGTGCAGTGTTTTGAAATTATGATTTGAAAATCGTTTTTGAGGTAAAGGAATGTTGTTAAAATTTATGTGCGCCATATGCCCCCAAATTTCTTTTTCAAGGGTGCAGCAGGGTGTTATTGAGACACCCCTGCACCTTTGGAAAAATTCCTAATTTGCGATGAGCAAATTGTTAATCGCAAATTGCACCTTCATTTATATGAGCCTCCTAGCCCATGGAAATGAATGGGTAATTTGCAATTAGCAATTTGCTCATCGCAAATTTGGAATGGTAAAGAATCGCTATTTATTCCTTAAAATTCGCTATTTTGGAAATGCAAAATAGTTATATGATACATATGGCGGTTGATGTCTAACAAGATAAGAAGCTTAGGGATACATTTATGATGACTGGCGCAATGAAGTGGACATCACTTACTTCATTGGTAGAGCTTTACATGTATTATGTCCTCTGTATTCTTCATCAAGCGTAACTTTAATCTGCAATCCTGAGTAGGCCTCACCTTAAACAAACCTCTGGATAGGCCACATCTTATTGTCATCCTGAATTAATCATTTAAAATGCTAGGGACAGATTTATGATAGGTGTATGCCTCTTTTGCGCCACTTAGAAAACACTGTCCATGGGGAAATGACTTAAAATGTCCTTAAGACACATGAATGTGTTTTTTTAAAGCGTTTGCAATTTTTTTGGGTCACTTTTAACATGGCTATGTGACTCAAACAGTCAAAATCTAAATTCGCCATGCACAGGTGGGAGCATATTTACAAGGAATGTGCTCCATGGGGAAAGGTCTTATAATGTAATATGGGAAAAATGACATCGGAGACACTGAAATGCCTTATAGAGAAGCATACACCATTATGTCCTTGTCATAAATTTGCAAACCATTACTTTTCCCCAAAAACGATTTTCAAATCATAATTTGAAAACACTGCACATGTGGAAATGACTTAAAATGTCCTTAATTCAAAATTTGCTATTCCTTATTTTGCGATTGCACTGAAGGATTTGCAAATTTTGCGATTCCTTAAATGCAATGTATCAAACAAAAAATATGTAAAAAATGATATTAAGGATTTGGAAACTACCACCAACTTCTAGTTTGTGGTAATTTGCGAATTCTTTTCAAAAAGCATTTTTTTCCAAAAAACAAAAGGTCCCATATGACGCCCATACATGCCCTTAGGGCATGTATGTGTGCCATATGCCCCCAAATTTCTTTTTCAGGGGTGCAGCAGGGTGTTCTTGAGATACCCCTGCACGCTTGAAAAAATTCCTATTTTGTGATGAGCTAATTGCTAATCGCAAATTGCAACCTTCATTCCTATGAGCCTCCTAGCCCATGGAAATGAATGGGTAATTTGCAATTAGCAATTTGCTCATTGCAAATTAGGAATGGTAACGAATTGCTATTTATTCCTTAAAGTTTGCTATTTAGGAAATGCAAAATAGTTTGATGGTACATATGGTGGTTCATCTGTAACAAGATAAGAAGCTTAGGGATACATTTATGATGACTGGCGCAATAAAGTGGACATTACTTACTTCATTGGTAGGCCTTTACATGTATTATCTCCTCTGTATTCTTCATCAAGCGTAACTTTAATCTGCAATCCTGAGTAGGCCTCACCTTAAACAAACCTTTGGATAGGCCACACCTTATTGTCATCCTGGATTAATCATTTAAAATGCTAGGGACAGATTTATGATAGGTGTATGCCTCTTTTGTGCCACTGTGCGTCACTTTTATGATGCAGCGGCGGTGCTAATTTGCAATTAGCAATTTGCTCATTGCAAATTAGGAATGGTAAAGAATTGCTATTTATTCCTTAAAATTTGCTATTTAGGAAATGCAAAATAGTTTGATGGTACATATGGTGGTTCATCTGTAACAAGATAAGAAGCTTAGGGATACATTTATGATGACTGGCGCAATAAAGTGCACATTACTTACTTCATTGGTAGGCCTTTACATGTATTATCTCCTCTGTATTCTTCATCAAGCGTAACTTTAATCTGCAATCCTGAGTAGGCCTCACCTTAAACAAACCTCTGGATAGGCCACACCTTATCGTCATCCTGGATTAATCATTTAAAATGCTAGGGACAGATTTATGATAGGTGTATGCCTCTTTTGTGCCACTGTGCGTCACTTTTATGATGCAGCAGCGGTGCAAAAGATTTGCTATGAGGCGACAAAATTACAAATTGATGCATTTAGGCAGATATGTCATGGTGTAAAAAAAACGTACCACATGAAACCGATGCAGCAGTGATGCAAAAGATGCACCATGTCGCAAGACAGGCCTCACTTGGGGCCATATGTATCAAGCTAATTAGCATTCGCAAAGATCAAAATTCTACGAATTTCGGCCTTTGCGAATGTTAATTAGACAAATGGTATGTATCAAACAAGTTTGATGCAAAATAAGGAGTAGCAAAATTTGCTATTCCTTATTTTGCAATTGCACTGAAGGATTTGCAAATTTTGTGATTACTTAAATGCAATGTATCAAACAAAAAATATGTAAAAAAATGACATTAAGGATTTGGAAACTACCACCAACTTCTAGTTGGTGGTAATTTGTGAATTCTTTTCAAAAAGCTTTTTTTCCAAAAAACAAAAGGTCCCATATGACGCCCATACATGCCCTTAGGGCATGTATGTGCGCCATATGCCCCCAAATTTCTTTTTCAGGGGGTGCAGCAGGGTGTTCTTGAGACACCCCTGCACCCTTGGAAAAATTCCTAATTTGCGATGAGCAAATTGCTAATCGCAAATTGCAGCTTCATTCCTATGGGCCTCCTGCTGCATGGAAATGAATGGGTAATTTGTAATTAGCAAATAGGTCATCGCAAACTAGGAATGGTAATGAATCGCTAGTTATTCCTTAAAGTTCGCTATTTAGGAAATGGAAAAAACTTTGATGATACATATGGCGGTTCATCTCCAACAAGATAAGAAGCTTAGGGATAGATTTATGATGACTGGTGCATCACCAGGGATGTGTCAGTCATCCTGCGCCGCTGTTCCGCCACCCATGGTGTGCTGCATTTACAATGCGGGGGCATCATGGGGCAAAAATGGCACAGATGCGTGACGTATCTGTGCTGTAAAGGTAGTGATTGCTGGAGTTGTATCGCAAGTGCGATGCAGCTCAAGCAAGGCTCAGGGGTGCCCCATCTCCACAATGTTGCATCAAGACCTATGCCTGCTTAAAGCAGGCGCAGGGTTTTGACGAAGCTTTCTCCTATCTAATTGTAAATACGGCACAACATGGGTGGCAGAGTAGTGGTGCACGTTAACTGGTGCATGCCTGGGGATGTGCCATTTAACATAAATCTGCCCCTTTACATTTAAGTATGTGCAGGACACACAGAGTCGGTGAGGCTTATCCAAGGTTAAGAAGAGATGAGTCCTGTTCACTGAAAATTTAGACATAGTCTTCACCTGCTCAGCATTGCTGGACATGGCTAAATAATAGCTGCAAAATATTACTCTTGTTAAACAATTTTACTATTATAATCTCTGAGATTTGTCTCTTACTCTGCAACATCTCATTGTTGTTATCTTTCTTTAAAGATAAAGACAACATCAACATGAGCGACAATCTGCAATCAGTTGATTTTGACCTCATCATTGAACTTGTAATTGAAACATCAGTGGATGTTGATCCTTTGGATGATTTAAATCCTGAGGATGAAGAAGAGCGTGATGAGGATGCAGATTTGTCCGAATTATATGACATAGGGTGGGAAGCTGACCTGCTTGAGCCTATGGAAATATAAACATTTATTTTTAAAATTTATAATTAATAAAAAGTAAAAATGTAAACCGTTTAATTTAAAAATAAAGACACCTTCAAAAACAGGTTATGTGTAGTGTCTTCAATAAAATATTAAAATATGCTCATAAAATTAGATCAGATTCACATATAAAATAGCACAGGTAACATAAATATAAATGTCATTTCTTTTCTGCTATTTCTGTATTGTAAATTTGCCAACGACTAAAAAATCTTCTAATTAAAATGTCAAGTAGTGTGTTAAGTTTTTGATCACTGTTATTGATTTACTGTTTGGTAATAATGGTTAATAACATTTTTTATTATATTTTACCACAGATTCAACCGCAGATCATTTCAAGATTTCACCATGCCAACAATAGAAAGACAGAGAAAGGCTGCAAAACGTCAAAGACAGCAGGTGAAAGAAAATAAGCAGCAGTCCTCTAACAAAAAGATTTGTCAAGTCACGAAGAAAGCACCGGGTAAGAGCACAAAATATTTCATAAGAAATATGTGTAGTAAAAAAAATATTACTACAGAAAATGTTTCAGTCCATAAAACGAGAAGGAATTCAAATGGAAAGGAAAGGCCAATCAAAAATGTTACTGCTAGAGCAAGAGATAACTTTGTGCATGATAGTAGAAGGAAACAACAGTTTAGGGAGATTCGTAAACGAATGTTCCGCAACAGGATAATTGGCAATTTGTTAAAAAATATTAAGAAAGGTCAACAGAAAGTGGTTTTTTATAAGAGAAAAAAAAAGTTGAGAAAGTTATTGATCAGGCATTTGAAATTAAACGTAAGTTATTTATTTTGATAATCAATAGAATTAGGAAGCTAAACAAGGCAATTTATGATTTCAAAAGAAATAGTAGATGGAAGAGAATAGTTAATCGTAGTAATTTTTGTGAAGTTTTTTCTGGAGAATGGATGCATAGTTCAAGCTGTGAGGCATTTTTTAATGAGGAGAGTTATTTCCAGGATAATGATTTGGTGCATGCAGTTGACACCAGTGGTCGTGCTTATGAAGTGAAAGATGGTTGTCCAGTTGAAAAAGAAAAACTTGTGACAACAGAGACAGAAGAGGTGTTAGGTAATGAGGTTTTAGGAAGACGTGCTAAGGGTCCTGTCTACACCTGGAAGTGTAGTAGTATTTGTAGTGTGCGACAGGATTCCATCAATTTGCTTTGTGATTTTGTACGGTCATTTAATAAGAAAAGTTTGAAGCAGAAAATAAGGTTGTTGCAAGAATTAGATCCTTGCAGAGTGAGAGAAGTGACAGGTTTGCATGGTCATTCACTGGCTTGTCTTTCCAGGAGAGTATGCCAGAGTGTTTTTCATCATTTCAGGATGCTAGCAGTGCATCATAATAAAGTGAGGAAATTAGTTAGAATGTTGTATTATGCTAAGAGTCCAGCAATTATGCTTAAACAATTATGCGCTGCTCTTTTGCATGGTTCTGAAGTAGATGTGAAGAATATTTGTGAAGAAATTGAGTTTTGTTACTTTGGAAGTAAAGAGGAGAATGTTGAAATTGACCAAGAAGAAGAGGGTAATGTGGAAGATAGTGTACAGGTTTCCAGTACAGATAATTTCCAGAGGGAAATTGCCACGTTTGAGGTGAAATCAAGTGAGAGGCCAAATTTCACTTGTGTGTGTTGTCGACGCACTTATTATAAGAATCAGACTAAGTTAGTGGATTTATATGCAAAAAGTGAAATGGAAAATAATAGTGAATGGAAGGATTTCGCAACATACTTGATGGTAGAAAATTGTTTTGATTTGGGATTGGATCAACGTGTGTGTACTTATTGTTGTTGCAAATTAAATCAAAACCAGATGCCTGCTAGAGCAGTTCATAATAATCTGGAATTGGTTGAGATTCCTTCTGAATTGAAGGATTTAAATACTTATGAATCTATTTTGATTCAAAGTATCCATCCCTTTCAGGCTATTGTAAGAATGGAGCCATAGACAGGGAAATTGCCTCCATCAGATTTACAGAGAGGATTAAAGGGAAGAGTTGTTTATTTGCCTCTAGATTTGAAGAAAAACATTAACACAATTGGAGTAGAAAAAGTGGAAGAGGAACCTCTGGTTATCTTAGTTAATGGGGTTCCGACAAAGAATAAGAAAATATGGCAAGATTTAGTAGATGTTAGGAAAGTTAAAAAGGCAACATTGTATTTGAAAAAAAATAATAAATACTATAAGAATGTATATGTTGCAGAAGAGGAAGTAAGTGAGGAAGAGGATAGCGATTTGTGTGCTGGTCAAATTGAGAAAGTAGAACCCTCTACTAGTGAAGAAATATATGAACATTATAGTGTTCATCCTTTGCATTCCAAGGAAGTCATGGGGAATGCTATTGAGTTGTTTCAAATGAAACAAGCCAAAGGGAGTCCCATTAGTGTTTGGGAGGAAAGTTTGGAAGCTCGGTGTTTCCCACAGCTTTTTCCAACAGGTCAGGGAGGAAGATATGATGAGCGACCTCATCAAATTCCTGCTTCTGAATACCGGACTTTGCGATTGTATGCAGGAGATGCTAGGTTTCGACAATGCATTCCTTATTTGTTTCATCTCCTGTTTGAAAGCGATCTGTCTGGACTGTCATATGCAGTGAACCACATCTTGAAAAGTGGTATACACATGCAAAACATCTCGGCAAGTGACTTTATGGATAAAGTCAATGTCCAAGACAGTATTTTGGATTCTCACCTGATTAATCTCATGGCGTGTCAGCGTGGTACTAATGAGTACTGGTACCGTCGTCATGGTGATTTAAAATGTATGCTGAGGAACTTAGGTACTCCCACATGGTTCCTCACTCTGAGCTGTGCCGAGTATGGCTGGGAAGACTTACTTGAATTTCTACGAGAGGCAAATGCTAACGTAGATAACATCGAATTCAAGACACCCGGAGAACTGTGCTCTTTGGATCCAGTCAATGTATGTAGGTACTTCAATCATAGATTTGAAGCTATGATGTCTTTCATCATGAATAAGAAGAATCCACCTCTTGGAGAGGTGTTGGATTTCTTCTGGAGAAAGGAGTACCAAGCAAGAGGTGCTCCTCATATACATATGTTGCTGTGGATCAAGGATGCACTTAAATTTGGAACGGATCCAGAAGACTCAGTGATGAGTTTCATCCAACAGTATTCTACGTGTGCTGTTCCAAACGCAAAGGAGAAGAAAAGCCTAAGAGAAAAAGTTCTGCGTTTCCAAAGCCATCGATGTGGAAAGTACTGCCGTCGTAAATTCCGAAACAAGGACAAGTTCTACACCAAATGTCGTTTCGGCTTTCCACGACCGGTGATTTGTAAAGGAATAGTAAACAGTTTGATGTCTTCGCTGCGACACAATGTCATGAAGAAATCACCTAAAAACACATACAATTTGAAGAGGAACGAAGAGTCCAAGTACATCAATGACTACAACCCGGTGATTTTGTCCATGTGGAATGCTAACATGGATATACAGTTTGTGGCTGATAATTGTATGGCTGTGGCTCGGTATGTGACGTCTTACATCACCAAAAAAGAGAAGACAGAATTGAAGGATATGTGGGAGGACATTTCCCATGAAAAGAGCCTCAGCAAGAAGTTGTACAGTTTCAGTCTGAAGATGTTGTCGCATCGAGAAATCGGAGCGTACGAATGTTCTGACCGGTTGTCTTCAGCAAGTCTCTATGCCAAGTCCAGGAGTATCGTTTGGGCGAGTCTTGGTCTTGCTGCAACGCGTAATCGAGTTCTCAAACCTGTCCGGGAAATTGAGTATTTGGCGGAAAAGGAGCCAAACAGTACCGACATTTTGAAGACCAACATGTTGGATACATATTATCCAAATCGAAGCATTCACCTTGAGAATGTTTGTCTGTATGAGGTTCTTCAAAATTACATATTCAAGAGGAACATCAAAGAAGATACTGAGAAAGGAGTGTATGCTGTAATAGGAAGTGAGGGATGTCTGGTCAAGCAAAGAAAATGCCACTTGGTAAACCATCGAAAATTGAGTGGCGAATCTCCTGAAAAAAAGGAGTTTTTCTATTTAGCACTTTTGCAACTTTTCAAGCCTTGGCGTGCAGAAGAGGAACTGCTTGGAGATTTTCTCTGTTACGAAGACTCTTTCAATGCCGCCAAGGAGACCATAGAATGTCCTGCTTTTCCCAAATATGTAGAAATGTTGAATGCGGAAATTGAGCAGGAAGCAACGATTGCAGCCGAGATTGCCAGAGACAGTTCTCAGGACAGTCAGAGTTCTGCTTCATTGAGTCAGGATCCACTAGGAGGACCTGTTATCGAAAATGAAGCTGCCACTGCTATGAATGAAGTGGAAAGAGCCATGGCACATGCTCAGGAGGATGCGGTTAACTTAGAAGAGTTGGAAAGACAACTCAACGTTGAGCAGAGGAAAATATATGACAAAGTTACCATGCAAATTGATCATGGATTAAGTCATGATAAGAAAGAGTGCTCATGTACGTCGTTGAAGCCTGTCCGACTGTACGTGAGTGGAGAAGCGGGAACTGGAAAAAGTTTCCTCATTAAAGCAATTTCATGCTATTTGCAGGAAAGGACAGAGTCATCGCTGTCTTGTGTTGTCACTGCTCCAACTGGACTGGCAGCACATAATATTAAAGGGATTACTTTACATCGTTTACTGATGCTGCCAGTGGAGCATGACAACAAATTACAATATCACAAGCTATCTGGAGATGCTTGTTTTGAAGTTTCAAGAATCTTGAGAAAAATGAAACTTCTTATCATTGACGAAGTAAGCATGGTTTCCAATGTCATGCTTGCCTTTGTGCATTTGAGAATGCAAGAAGTTCTCAAAACAGAGTATGATGTGTTATTTGGTGGCAAACACATCATTGTTTTTGGAGATCTTCTGCAGCTGACACCAGTGAAAGGGCAACCTGTGTTCAAAATGCTCACGCATGAAGATACCAGGAAGTGCCTAGGCAGCATTGGCAACGTCAATATATGGTTAAACTTCAATTATGCTGAACTGCATGAAAATATGCGTCAGGCGAAGGATGAAGTTTACAAGACTATTCTACAAGATGTTAGAATTGGAAAAGTGACCGAGCATGGGAAAGAAGCTTTACATGCACGATTACTGTCAAATTTATATCCAGAACAAGATGTTGTGCCTGAGAATATTTTTCAGAAAATTACTGAGAAGAAATCTGGAATATGTTTGATGCCAACTCTTGCAGAATGTGCCAAATTTAACAACAAAATGTTGCATTTAGAAAAGCAAGAGATTTAGAAACTGGAAGCTATTGACAGAGTAGAGCATATGGGATCAACAATTATTTTGTCTGAGAATCTGAAAACAAAATTGGATTCATTAGAGAAGAGTATATCTAAAACTGCAGGTTTTGAAAAGACTCTGAATGTGTGCTTGAACTGCCGTATAATTTTAAGAAGGAATTTACATGTTGAAAGAGGTCTGGTAAATGGATCAATGGGTAATGTTGTTGATTTTGTGAAATACAGAAATAGAGATGGAATTGAATTTTTAAAAATTAAATTTGATGGCATTGAGGAAGTACAGCTAATTGCTCGTTGTTCTACTAGATTTTTGCTTGTAAAAGACTTATATGTTCGCCGTAAGCAGTTTCCTGTTTGCTTGGCATATGCGGTGACAATCCATAAATCGCAAGGTTTAAGTGTAGACAGTGCATTGGTGAATATTGGCAGTTCTGTGTTCAAGGAGGGTATGGCATATGTGGCATTGTCACGAGTTAGAACTTTATCGGGATTGTACTTGATTGAGTGTGATGTCACAAACATTTGTGCTGATCTAGATTGTGTTAAGGAATACAATAGGTTAAGAAGAGAGTATGCGCCACATTTGCCTCAGTATCCTTTGTTTGAGAAACGTGTGGTAGGCCGGAAACGAAGAAATGTGACCAATACTGGGGAGGTTGTAGCAAAAAGACGAAAAGTCGATGAACCTAAAATTACAAGCAGAAACAAAAAGGATTCTGTTGAAGATGTTGTTGGTTTTCAATTTGAAAACAGTTCTGGTGTCAACTGCTATGCTAATGTAGTGGTTAATGTTTTGTTTTCTCTAGAAAATGTAAAAGAAGAGATTGTGGTCAATTCTGATCAAAGATTTTGCAGTTTGTTAAATTCTGTGTTAGAGAAATGTAGCACTGATAGAAGAAACATAGAAAGTGTGTCTGAAATTCGAAATCTGTTAGACAGATGTTCAGGCCAAACACAATTCTCTCAAAATATTCAGCAAGATTGTCAGGAGTTTTTAATGTATATGCTTGATGTATTACATGCTGAAGGTGTAGATGTAGATCAGCTGTTTGGGCTTTCTTATCAATGGCAGCATGACTGCGAGAACTGTATGGTATCAAGTACTACTAGTGTAGACTCAGAAAGATTTATATATTTAACTTTGCCAGACAGTAAATCAGTCTCCTTTAATAAGCTAGTAAAAGCAGCTGATCACAACATGGAGTGTAGCCAATGTAAATCTGAAATGATGTCCACATTACTTATACGAACATATGGCCAGTATGTCATTTTAATGTTCCAACGATGTAGGCCTGATGGAACAAAATTGACAACTTTAATTAAAAATTTTGTAGCTTCGCAGTTGTCAATATCAGGAAGGACTTTTGTAACTGCAGCACTTATATATCATGACGGCCCTTCAATAACATCAGGACATTACACAGCTTATTTAAAGTCTAGAAATGGCTGGTCATTCTGCAATGATTCTGTTTTAATTTTCAAAAAAAAATTGCCGTATGACCTTAAAAACTCTTACCTGGTGTTTTTAAAACCAAAATTTTAGGGAAATAATCTCGGGATGTGCTCTGTGGAATTTCAAGAAGTTCTAATGGCTCCTACACAATTTGGCCTTGAGGATAAGTGTAGTTCAGAGACATAACTTCTAACCATAGGACTGGACGTCATGGAGAAATACGTGCACTTTGAATGAGTTCAGAAAAACTGTTTCTTTTTATAAGCTAATTGAAGCAGCCAATCAAAACATGGAGTAGAGGGAATGTAAGTCTGCAATGCTGTCTACTGTTTTACATTGCTTTGTGATTAAAAGTGATGTAGAGAATTAAATAATTGTAGTAGTCATAGAGGTAGTGTAAGTCTGCTTCATAGTAAGCAGTATCAGTGTCATAGGAAATGTAGAACATGACTGAGCAAGAAGGGGAAGATATTACTATTCCAGGATTGTGAAAATGATCTTCAACATTTTAATTCTGAAAGTTGCGGAAATGCCAAATGACGGGATTGGCTTACAAGAAATCCAAGAGTTATAAATGGCTCTGACCAGATTTGGCCTTGTGGAAACTTGTGGTAGAGAGCAAGAAGTCATTTATTGCATGTAACGTGTTTTTAAAAACGATGGAGATTTTCTTTCAGAAAGTGGAGGGCTGAAAGTAATAACAGCACAAAAGAGTGTAAGCTGTTCATAGGACATCCTTGGACGTCATGGAAAGTAAGTTAACTTTAAGGAGTTCTGAATTTTGATTTCTTATGTTGTATGGGTTTTTTAAACACAATCATTTTGATTGTGTTTTTTTTTCCCCGCTGTTATATGATGAATACCTTCAAGTCACTGTTTTTAGTGAATTTTGATACATTCTGAGAACAGCAAAAATAAACCATTTAACATGTATAATTAATTCTGTACTGTTTGCATTTATGATGTATATGTAGAACTGTGTAGGAGGCATGGAGAAGGTGAGGCTTCTGTAAGTGTCAAAGTTGTTGCATGCAGTGCTGCACTTCTGCGTATTCTTTCATATGCTAGACTACATCTGCACAATGAGATACCTAAGCAAAGGAAACACAAGTGATGTGATTGTGAAATGAGCAAAATAAATTGCACGTATTTCAATTACATCACCTGTGTTTCCTATCATTACGAATCACATTGTGCAGATCAAGTTTAGGTCTGTCCAGGGAAACATAGGAGGTTTGGACTTTGTTGAAGAGTGCAGTGGACATGACTCACTTCATTGGTAGACCTTCACATGTATTATCTCCTCTGTACTCTTCAACAAGTGTAAATCTCATCTGCAACCCTGAGTAGGCCTCACCTCAAACAAACCTCTGGATAGTAGACATCTTATTGGCATCCTGAAGCAATTATTTAAAATTTTAGTGTCTTGCGACACTTTTCTGAAACAACAGCAATGCAAAAGATGCACCATGTTTTAAGATAGGCCTCACTTCATCTGCATCAAGATACTGTTAGTTTAAAATGTATATCTTTAGGACTGTGTAGGGGGCCTGGAGAAGCAGAAGCTTCTGTAAGTGTCAAAGTTGTTGAAAAACTGTTTGTCCTTCAATCTTTTCCCTTGTCTTTTCTAATTTTTAAATACATGTTTTAATATTTTTCAAATGTTTGTTCTCTCTTTCACAGATTGAAAGTATAAAAACAAAAAGTGAGTAATTTAACGACAATTATAAGGTAAATATTTTGTACTCTTTTCGTTACATTTCTATCACATTTAACTACTATTAGTTCCACTGCTTCATTTCTTTAACCCTCAGTTTCCTGCCTTTGCTACTTCCCTCATTCCTTTCTCTATTACCTACTTACTCAACTCCTTCCACTCTTTTTCTCAGTCCCTCTCTTCTCATAGTTCCTCACTCTTGTTCACTCACTCCGTCTCTATTACTCTTAGTGTCTTTGACTGATCACTCTATCACTACTTGTTCATAATGCTTTCTCTGTGTAGTCGAAGCACACTAAGGGGAATATTATGAACACAGCCAATAAAATTATTGCTCTTTTTATTGGCAGAAAACTGGTGCAAAAGTGGTTTTAGCGGCAGTTTTCTGCCACAAAAGCAGCTTTAGCGACACATTTCTGCCAATAAAAGCTGCAAAACTTTTATTGCCTATGTTGATGATATGGCTCTATGTTACTTACATTTCTTTGCTGTTTCAATTAATCTTTTTCTGTTATTTTTTGTTTTCTGTTTTCTATTTTTTCTCTCTGTTATTCCTCATGTTTTAATCTTATTTTGAACATTCACTCACATTCTCCAAGAAACTCTACTTTGTTAATGTTATACTCTCTTTTTTTTTCTTTCACTTCGTTATCTATTTTGTTTTTCACAATTATACCCTCTTCTGTCTTTTCTTCGGTAAATAGATCTATTAAACAGTATCTCTTCTTTACTCCCTATAGCTGTCTTTCTTTTAACATCACTCTCTGTTTACTTTCCTTATACTTACACTTTTTTTTTTTTTTTTTGGTTAGCTCCCGGTCCGCGTACCGGGAAGCTAACCCGGGAGCGAACCAAAAGAAATAGAGCTTGCCATAGTGCTAAACATTCTAGCAATTTTTTTTGAAAGGGAAGGTAGTTCTGAAAATAACTTTTTTTTAAATATTTTTGTTGTTTTATATTTTTTTTTATTTTTTGAACATTTTTTGTTTTTTTTGTATTTTTTGAACGATTTTATATATTTTTTTTTTTGGTTTTTTTTGGGGGGGAAACAACAAAAAACAGGCGTTGAAAAGGGCTCAACAGGAGCAAAAAAAAATTACTGGGGGCGGTTAGGGCAATCATGGTGTTCATACGCCAGGTTGAGTGCATTGATGCTCATGTTGCCACAAGCTAATAATGCACGACAGTGCATACATAAGTGAATCATGTGCCCAAAATTTTCTTGAATATTTGGCACAGTTTCCCGTGCCTCTTCTGGTGTTAGAGAAATCTGTATTGTTGGTCTGGCCACAGGAGTTGGTCTTGGATTGTCCTGCATATCCCTTATTTCCGCCCGGCTGTAATTTAGTGGATGCTTCCTTGTCATGTGCCTGTGCATTGTGTGATTTCCATAGCTATATTTTTTGTCCGTCCCTCTGGACAATTGTTCTTTGCATATGAGGCAGGTGACATACCTCGCATTGACTTTTTTTTGGCCAGGAGGGATCGAATAAAATTGCCAGATGAAACTGGCTTTCTTTCTGGAAACCCGGGGCACCTCTTCTAAGAACTGTGGTTCTTCTCCCTCCTCATCCATTTCTTCATCTTCCTCCTCAGTGTTGGTAATGACCTGGGGAGGTGGTCCTCTCTTCCCATGAGGAGGTGGAGGTGGTGGTGGGGGTGCACCAGCTGAAGCAACCAATGAAGCCATTTTCCAACAAGCAAAATAGGTCTTCCTCTCACAATGATGAAAGTCAGAGTGAGGAAAGAAGGAGGGGTTTTCATCATTTGGGAAAAACAATACTTCTCAACCAATGAAAAGTGTTATTTTTAGGTCACCTGACCTAGCCTTCCATCATTATGAAACCAAAAGTGAAATGAACCAATGAAAAGTTTTATTAACAAGTCACATGACCTCTCACGCTCATGTTACGAGCTGCGGTACGCGCCCGGTTAGCTTCCGGGTCGCTGCGCTTCGCGCCTCGGTCCGCGCCCCGGGACACTTCCGGGAGCGCTAACGCGGTACGTCACAAGACGCATTACGCGGCAACGCGATACGTCGCGCTTTCGCGACGCGCCGCGGATCGCTTCCGGGGAGCTGCGTTTCGCGCCTCGGTCCGCGCCCCGGGGCACTTCCGGGTGCGCTAACGCAGTACGTCATAAGACGCATTACGCGGCAACGCGATACCGTCACTATGTTGATTTCTTACCGGGTCGCGGCATCAATTTGAGCTAACGGAAAGCTTCCCGGTTCGCGGACCGGGAGCGAAACAAAAAAAATATTTTAAAAAAATTATTAATAAACATATAAAATATATTTTTGTATTTAAAGAAGAATACATTTTACAGCTATAGATATTAGCTTTTAAAAAACCAATGAAATTCACTGAAAAAACCATAGGTTATAGACCATATATAGTTAGGAATTAGCATTTACAAAACCTTGAAAATTCACTGAAAAAACCATAGGTTATACACCATATATAGTTAGGAATTAGCATTTAAAAAACCTTATTTTACTCACACAAAACCATTGAAATTCCATATATAGTTAGTTGCACTAACTATATATCGCGCACCCGCAATCCACTGCTGATGATGTCACATATTACATCATTCATGACATGGTCAGTGACATCACTGATGACATCACTGATGACATCTCAAATGACATCACTGATGACATCACTGATGACATCTCAAATGACATTACTGATCACATCACTGATGACATCATTCATGTGATAATACGATGAACCTCTTCAGACTCTAATATAACCTTAGATACACTCAGTGTAAACAGACACTCACAGACTGTCACTCATCCATGGAGTTACTCACACACTTAGTCAGTCATGCAAAGAATCATTCACACCTCCATTTCCTCAACTATACAGTTATACACACCTTACTTATTCAAACATATACTAACACATATTTACTCACTTTTACAATGCCTGATACAAGTACACATTGATCCATACAGCCACTCACACATTCACTGGCTCTTATGCACAGTTATTTATATATGTCAAATGTCACATGTACTGTGTTTTACATATGTACTTACTTTGACATGTAGCACTGAGATATCCATTCACTCACCAATGCACTCAGTCAACCGCCCATACAGGTGTTTCCACATGCACTTTTGATTTGAACCCATACATCTAGTGAATCAACTGCTCACACATCTATGCACAGAGTCATACACCTCCCAGCCACCCACACACACACACTCAGTCTCCCATACAAATACTTGGGCAACCAATCAATAACCCATATACTTACTCATATAGCTACTGATCAACACATGCAGCAGTTTACAGAACAACAGACATAATGATGCACAAATTAAGACAGTTTAGTCACTAACTCATGCACTCATTGACACACATTTATTCACTCACTCATACAGTCAATCATGCACCTAATAAATCCTTCATCCAGACACTTATACATCCACTCATTCTTCAATATGTAAGACATATTTTAACTTTACAGAAACATACAGTTACTGGATGTTGTCATCAGTGATGTCATCAGTGATGTCATTTGAGATGTCATCAGTGATGTCATCAGTGATGTCACTGACCATGTCATGAATGACGTAATATGTGACATCTGGATTGCGGGTGCGCGATATATAGTTAGTGCAACTAACTATATATGGAATTTCAATGGTTTTGTGTGAGTAAAATAAGGTTTTTTAAATGCTAATTCCTAACTATATATGGTGTATAACCTATGGTTTTTTCAGTGAATATATATATATATATATATTCACTGAAAAAACCATAGGTTATAGACCATATATAGTTAGGAATTAGCATTTACAAAACCTTGAAAATTCACTGAAAAAACCATAGGTTATAGACCATATATAGTTAGGAATTAGCATTTAAAAAACCTTATTTTACTCACACAAAACCATTGAAATTCCATATATAGTTAGTTGCACTAACTATATATCGCGCACCCGCAATCCACTGCTGATGATGTCACATATTACATCATTCATGACATGGTCAGTGACATCACTGATGACATCACTGATGACATCTCAAATGACATCACTGATGACATCACTGATGACATCATCCAGTGACTGTGTGTTTCTGTAAAGTTTAAATATGTTTTACATATTGAAGAATGAGTAGATGTATAAGTGTCTGGACGAAGGATTTAGTAGGTGCAAGACTGAATGTATGAGTCAGTGATTAAATGTGTCTCACTGAGTGCATGGGTTAGTGACTAAACTGTCTTAATTTGTGCATCATTATGTCTGTTGTTCTGTAAACTGCTGCATGTGTTGATCAGTAGCTATATGATTAACTATATGGGTTATTGATTGATTATCCAAGTATTTGTATGGGAGACTGAGTGTGTGTGTGGCTGGCTGGGAGGTGTGTGACTCTGTGCAGATCAATGTGTACTTGTATCAATGATTGTATAAGAAAGTAAGTATGTGTTAGTATATGTTTGAAAATGTAAGGTGCTCTATGTTTAACTGTGTAGACAAGAAAATGGAAGTGTGATTGATTCTTTACAGGACTGACTAGGTGTGTGAGTAACTCCATGGATGAGTGGCAGAGTGTGAGTGTCTGTATAGGTGTATGACTGCATATGATAGTGTTGTAAAGATGAGTGATTGTATGTATGAATGATTGTATGGGTGAATGAGTGAATGTGTGTGTAGACGTAGGAATCAGTGAGTGCGTATGTAGTAACTAGTATTGGTGTGTCAATGGTTTCAAAAATTATACTCTGTATTTAACACTGGGTGAAACAGAGGTTATATTAAAATGTGAGGAGATGCATTGTATTGTCACATGAATGATATCATCAGTGATGTGGTCATTGATGTCAAATGAGATGTCATCAGTGATGTCATCAGTGATGTCATTTGAGATGTCATCAGTGATGTCATCAGTGATGTCACTGACCATGTCATGAATGATGTAATATGTGACATCATCAGCAGTGGATTGCGGGTGCGCGATATATAGTTAGTGCAACTAACTATATATGGAATTTCAATGGTTTTGTGTGAGTAAAATAAGGTTTTTTAAATGCTAATTCCTAACTATATATGGTCTATAACCTATGGTTTTTTCAGTGAATTTTCAAGGTTCTGTAAATGCTAATTCCTAACTATATATGGTCTATAACCTATGGTTTTTTCAGTGAATTTCAATGGTTTTTTAATAGCAAATATCATAAGCTGTCGAATGTCAAGTACGTGGTAAGTGAAAACATTTTCGTGTTTATGCACACTGATCTGCTTTGAATGGTGCCCCCCCCCTCATTTCTATTAGGAGTACTCTCTCTTTGCAGATAGTGAAAGGTAGTTAACGCAGGCCTTTGCCCCCGTTGTAATCCGTCGTGCCTGCTTCTCTCTCCATTTGATTGGTTGTTATCCAAGTATTTACTGTTTTAGAATTAGTTCTCTTTGGTTCATTCTCTATTTACAAACAAACACAGAGTCGCAATACTCTGTTTAGTCTTTGCAGATAACGAAAAATCGTGTAAAAAAAAGAAAAGGAATCGAGTAAAATCAGTAGGCCACTAATGGGATCTCTTTTTGACCTCGCTAAAATAGAAACATTAGGAACAACCCCTCATGACAAATACAAAACTAGTGAGATGAACTGAACTCCACACAATGATGGCTGCAAAACAGCTCGGCTCCGCCACCCACCCCGCCCAAAATAACAATAAAGAGCGGCTGCCATGATTGGTTGCGGAATGGCCACAACGGAGCTACGAAATGGTGGTGCTCTCATGCTAACCCCAGCTTCAGTCTGAAACATCCAGAAACACTGTAGACTACCAATTCGATCAGTTCCGGTAGCGCCCCAATGTAACCCGGTAGACAAGAACTAGCCCTCCCCTCTTTGACTGATGGTTCTTGTTCCCTGTCCCTTCTGTTGTCATTTAACAGAACTATTTAGCCTGCTGAAAGGGGTTGTGTTTCGACCGCTGGTTGGTGGAGACATTTTGACTATATTCTGGACCTGCGTTGTCGCGTAATGCGTCATATGACGCGCCGCGTTAGCGCATCCGGAAGTCATCCGGGGCGCGCAGCGTGTAACGTAAGCATAACAAGTCATGTGACTTGTTAATAAAACTTTTCATTGGTTCATTTTACTTTTCTTATTCTAATGATGAAAGCCTTGGTCATATCACCTAAAAATTACGCTTTTAATTACTTCCGAACATTATTTTTTCTTAAATATATGTTATAATGTTCCAGGCTAATGTACTTTCCCGGAAATTTTACAACTGTCCTGCAAGTAAAATATATTCTTTTTTCGAGAAAAAGAGCGTTTCTTCGTCCCATGACGGAGCCGTTGAGCAAAAGAGGGTCGACCTGCTGTCTTAGTCGCCGATACGCCTGAATATGAGATTCTTATCGATCACTTTATGTTGCAGGAATAGAAAACACAACAGCCCTTGACCATTTATCTTTACTGCGTTCCTTCGTATTATACCTTTTACCCTTCATGTAATTGGTCTGCTTTATTTCACTTGCCTTTTAATGATTCTAAAACAGTGACTATTATTAAAAACTTTACCAATGTATATACTACTACCATGTTTTCTTTTAAAAACCTTTATTGTGAAAATTTCATTATACAAATACGAGCCTCTAACCACGTGGGCCTGCCACGGAGCAAACTGTAATCGTATATGATGAATAGACATTTACACTGTAGAGGAACGTAACGGGCGGGCCATTAGGTTGCAAGAACTAAGGTGTCTAACAGTTACGGAATCGGTGGACGTACATTTTATAATTAAAATACGACAGGGCCAGTTACAATAAAATTATCTAGATATACATTTGCGGGCAAGTACCATGGGTGACGTTAATTCGAATTTTCAACAGTACAGTAATCAATAACACATCAGAACTTAATATCAATAGGGATGTCGAAATATTCAATCAATTCTCGTCCCCGCCCGCCATGTGCTTCAAAACTGCATACGTATCTCGTGATTTCAAGGTTCTGCAACCAGTACACAACAAGGAGTTACGAGTCCCATTTATTCCGGCGCCATTTTGGGCGAGGACGGGCAGGTCCAGGATATAGTCAAAATGTCTCTACCAACCATCGACTATGATGATGTTCATATGCTGTATTTATTAGAGTAACACTCATCTGTCCACATGAAATTAATTTACCACAATCTAAACATGTCATTTTAATCTTTCCAAAGTTCTTCTAAATATTTGGGACCATTTCCCTTGCCTCTGAAGCTCGCAGTGCCACTTCTTTGATGAATGTACTAGCAGGTCAGGGGTTCTCCTCCAAATCTCTCTTTTATGCAGCACTATAATTAATTGGTGCCACCTCTCCATATGACGATGCATGGTATAGTTACCACAACTATATTTTTTTCCGGTTCCTCTGGAGAGTTCATCGTGGCAGATGAAGCGTGTAACGTACCGGGCATTTACCTTTTTTTGCATGTACAGGAAAGGAAAAAAAAATCGAGCGTCCGAGTTCTAAGGTGTCCCAGGGCCATTTTAGTGGACCAGGCCCAAATCCAAGGAACAGGCCGCCATTTTGAGAGTCCTCTTGCAGCCGCCTGTCGCTATAACATCAAGAGCAGCCGAAACTCAGCTGAATGGCAACTGAAACGGTAAATCGGCGCCCCACTACATTTCAGCATTGTAGGATGACCACACCAGTACAGCAACTTGCTAGACATCACCTCGGTGCCATCCGGATCTCGGCGCCCCACTGCAGATGAAGTGCCTCTCAACTATGAAACCACCACGGTGACATCCGGATCTTGGCGCGTTGTGCTGCCTTCGGCCTATTCGCACATCGGTCCGCTACTGACGCCATCTCACAGGCTAATGGGGTGACCCACGCCGAGTTTCAGCATTGTAGGATGACCACACCAACTTGCTAGACATCACCTCGGTGCCATCCGAATCTTGGCATCTCAACGCCTAGTGGTATCTTCCATACAGAAAATATTGTTACGCTGCCTTTGGCCCCATTCGCACATCAGTCCGCAACTTAGACATCACCTCGGTGCCATCCGGATCTTGGCATCTCAGCGCCTTGTGGTGTCAGTCAGAAAATATTGTTGCGCTGCCTTTGGCCCCATTCGCACATCAGTCCGCTACTGACACCATCTCACAGGCCAATAGGGCGCCCCACGCCGACTTTTACCATTGTACGATGGCCACACCAGTGGCACAACTTGCTAGACATCACCTCGGTGCCATCCGAATCTTGGCATCTCAACGCCTAGTGGTATCTTCCATACAGAAAATCTTGTTACGCTACCTTTGGCCCCATTCGCACATCGGTCTGCAACTTAGACATCACCTCGGTGCCATCCGGATCTTGGCATCTCAGCGCCTTGTGGTGTCTTCTACTCCGAAAATATAGTAGAAAATATTGTTGCGCTGCCTTTGGCCCCATTCACACATCAGTCCGCTACTGACACCATCTCACAGGCCAACAGGGCGCCCCACGCCGACTTTTACCATTGTACGATGGCCACACCAGTGCCACAACTTGCTAGACACCACCTCGGTGCCATCCGGATCTTGGCATCTCAGCGCCTTGTGGTGTCTTCAAATCAGAAAATATTGTTGCGCTGCCTTTGGCCCCATTCACACATCAGTCCGCTACTGACACCATCTCACAGGCCAACGGGGCGCCCCACGCCGACTTTCAACATTGTAGGATGGCCACAGAAGTGCGACAACTTACTAGACACCACCTCGGTGCCATCCGGATCTTGGCGCGTTGTGCTGCCTTCGGCCTATTCGCACATCGGTCCGCTACTGACGCAAACTCACAGGCCAACGGGGCGCCCCACGCCGACTTTCAGCATTGTAGGATGGCCACACCAGTGCGGCAACTTGCTACACACCACCTCGGTGCCATCCGGATCTTGGCATCTCAGCGCCTTGTGGTGTCTTCTACTCCGGAAATATAGTAGAAAATATTGTTGCGCTGCCTTTGGCCCCATTCACACATCAGTCCGCTACTGACACCATCTCACAGGCCAACGGGGCGCCCCACGCCGACTTTCAACATTGTAGGATGGCCACAGAAGTGCGACAACTTACTAGACACCACCTCGGTGCCATCCGGATCTTGGCGCGTTGTGCTGCCTTCGGCCTATTCGCACATCGGTCCGCTACTGACGCAAACTCACAGGCCAACGGGGAGCCCCACGCCGACTTTCAGCATTGTAGGATGGCCACACCAGTGCGGCAACTTGCTACACACCACCTCGGTGCCATCCGGATCTTGGCATCTCAGCGCCTAGTGGTGTCTTCTATTCCGAAAATATTGTTGCGCTGCCTTCAGCCCCATTCACACATCGGTCCGCTACTGACGCCATCTCACAGGCCAACGGGGCGCCCCACGCCGACTTTCAGCATTGTAGGATGGCCACACCAGTGCGGCAACTTACTAGACACCACCTCGGTGCCATCCGGATCTTGGCGCGTTGTGCTGCCTTCGGCCTATTCGCACATCGGTCCGCTACTGACGCAAACTCACAGGCCAACTGGGCGCCCCACGCCGACTTTCAGCATTGTAGGATGGCCACACCAGTGCGGCAACTTACTAGACACCACCTCGGTGCCATCCGGATCTTGGCGCGTTGTGCTGCCTTCGGCCTATTCGCACATCGGTCCGCTACTGACGCAAACTCACAGGCCAACGGGGCGCCCCACGCCGACTTTCAGCATTGTTGGATGGCCACCCCAGTGCGGCAACTTACTAGACACCACCTCGGTGCCATCCGGATCTTGGCGCGTTGTGCTGCCTTCGGCCTATTCGCACATCGGTCCGCTACTGACGCAAACTCACAGGCCAACTGGGCGCCCCACGCCGACTTTCAGCATTGTAGGATGGCCACACCAGTGCGGCAACTTACTAGACACCACCTCGGTGCCATCCGGATCTTGGCGCGTTGTGCTGCCTTCGGCCTATTCGCACATCGGTCCGCTACTGACGCAAACTCACAGGCCAACGGGGCGCCCCACGCCGACTTTCAGCATTGTTGGATGGCCACCCCAGTGCGGCAACTTACTAGACACCACCTCGGTGCCATCCGGATCTTGGCGCGTTGTGCTGCCTTCGGCCTATTCGCACATCGGTCCGCTACTGACGCAAACTCACAGGCCAACGGGGCGCCCCACGCCGACTTTCAGCATTGTAGGATGGCCACACCAGTGCTGCAACTTGCTGGACACCACCTCGGTGCCATCCGGATCTTGGCGCGTTGTGTTGCCTTCGGCCTATTCGCACATCGGTCCGCTACTGACGCCGCCTCACGTGCCAACGTATTTTCTCCGCATTTTACACCCTATGCCGCATAACAGGTCATGTGACTTGTTTATAAAACTTTTCATTGGTTCATTTTACTTTTGGTTTCCTAATGATGGAAGGCTTGATCATGTGACCTAAAAACAACACTTTTCATTGGATGAAAACTTTTTTTTTTCCCCAAACGATGAAAGCCGCACCTTGTTTCTGGATGTTTCAGACTGAAGCTGGCGTCAGCATGAGAGCACCACCATCTCGTAGCTCAGTCGTGGTCATTCCGCGAGCAATCATGGCAGCCGCTCCCCACCAGAAGCCTGCAGGAGTCGGAGCCCCCAAAACTTTTGATGAATTCTCAAGGCGAAGGGGACGCTTTCGAGAATGGGGTCCAAGACCTAGCAGACAAGCGTCCGATTTCCAAGGTGTCCCAGGGCCATTTCAGTGGACCAGGCCCAAAAAGGAAACAGCCTGCCGCCATTTTGAGAGTCCTGTGACAGCCGCCTATCGCTGCACCGCAAGAGTGGGCGCAACTCAGCTGAATTGCGGCTTTTGACACAGTGGACCAAAAACGGACGGAATGGCAACTGAAACAGTAAAGGGGCGCCCCACTACAGCAGACGAGACTCCACCTGGAGAGGCCCGTTCACGCCGCCTCCCCCGGGCCGCCCCACGCCGTTATTCGGAGCAGCATTGTAGGATACCAAAACCAGTGCGGCAACTTACTGGACATCACCTTGGTGCCATCGTTCTGCTGCCTTGGAACTATTCGCGCAACAGTTTGCTACTGATGACCCACCCCCCGCGACGCCCCATGCCGTTATTTGCTGGGTGGCAACTTACTAGACATCACTTTCGTGTCATCTAGATTTCGGCGCATTCTGCTGCCTTGGAACTATTCGCACAACAGTTTGCTACTGATGACCCACCCCCCGCGACGCCCCACGCCGGAAATCTGGACGTTGTGCTGCGTTGGGACTATTCGCACAGCCGACCGCTACTTCGTTGTTTTTCCCTAAAAATGTTTATATGTTATTACTATTTTTGTTTTCTTGTATATATTTATAAATTATTAAAGTTTTATAATCTTACTACTTTGTCGGAGTGCTATATATATTTAATGTGACACATAATTGTAAAAACTTTGATGTACAAAGAGTCATCCCTGGAATCTTCCGCTTCAGGCTCGGTCCCCTCCCCAATCACAATACAGGATGGTTTTCAGATAATAGCAACGCTTCTGCTGTGACGGATCTCATCCAGTGTGGGCCTTGATCTACTATAACTCCTTTGAAGAGGGGTGATTCTTTACAGCTGTGGCCATAAACTACATCTGCAGGGCTAGCTGATACCCTAGGACCAGCCTGGACAATCGGACACAGAGGAAAAGGAGTGTCAGAGGGTGCGGTAGTGAATAGGGCGAAAGGGAGGTGTCGGGCGGGCACAGGGTGTGATTCTCAGGGAAGAGCAGCGCAGATGGGGGGAGGTTTATTACCCATGCATAAGACAGAGAGCGGGGGTGACCACTGCCTGGGGGAGATGCTTGCGAGGGTGGGGAGCCATGCTAAGGATCGACAGCGTGCACAGAGTGGGTCTGGTCAAGGCATCTAAAATGGCTGCCGTGCACGACAAAAGTGTGGCATTTGAAAAAAG
Source organism: Lissotriton helveticus (assembly GCF_964261635.1). NCBI lineage: Eukaryota > Metazoa > Chordata > Amphibia > Caudata > Salamandridae > Lissotriton > Lissotriton helveticus. The sequence continues at coordinate 1,819,565,394 of NC_136059.1, forward strand.
ACAAGAAGGCGCAGACAATGTTTTTCAACACATCCTGATTTCCTTCTAATCGAACGTTAACAGACGTTGGGGCATATTACCAAAGTTAAGCGATATTTATCCCTAACGATGCTTAGCAACGATTTTTTTACCGTCAGAAATTATCGCAGATAAACCTTGCTATTATCAAGGTTTATCGGAAATACGATAAAAAACGACCGCAATGCATTAATATCGCTGAAAACTCAGCGATATTCATGCATTACCGAGCTAATGCTCTTAGCCATGTTATCCACCTCCTATTGGATAACATGGCTAAGAACTGCTCAGGGCAGGTGGTAGCTTTTGGAGATATTCGCGCTTATCTCGAATATTTCCAAAAGTTGATAATAGGAGATAGCGATGTTAGCGACTGTTTCCAGTCGCTAACATCTTGGCATGCCCACTTTGCATGTCATTAGTGATAAATATCACTCACATGCAAAGTGGGGCCCAAGATGGTCGCTATCTTCTACTAGCCATCGCTAACTAGTGTTAGCAACAGCTAGGTAATACACATATAATTTTATCTCCGCGAAGCGGAGCGCTGTTACAGATATATATCTTGTTTTTGAACGTTAATTTCTCAAAATGCACTGAAGCACATATATTGAGACCTAGCAAAGGCACATCGGGCTACCAGTCCCTACAATTTTGCCAAGTTTCGTGCAAATCCATTCAGCTGTTCGATCCTACCGAGAGACAAGATGGCGGCCGCTACGGACTGTTTGGAATGTTTACAGACACCGGAGAGCCAATCCGCTTCGCTTCGCAAAGCTCCGTAACGCGAAAAGTACGCGAAGCGGTGCGGTGTTACAGATATATATCTTTTTTTGAACGTTAATTTCTCAAAATCCACTGGAGCACATATATTGAGATCTAGCAAAGGCACATCGGGCTACCAGTCCCTACAATTTTGCCAAGTTTCGTGCAAATCCATTCAGCTGTTCGATTATTATTATTTTTATTTTTTTTTGCCCCGCGGGGCCCTTTTAAAACCTCCACATCAAACCTAGGGGGTCAGCGACAATGTACTATGCCCCCTTATGGTCATTTGCCCCTTCGCTTTGGCCTCCTCTTGTCTCTCGATCCTACCGAGAGACAAGATGGCGGCCGCTACAGACTGTTTGGAATGTTGACAGACGCCGGAGAACCAATCAGCTTCGCTTCACAAAGCTCCGTTGCGCGAAAAGTACGCGTCCTGGGCCGCTGCCCAGTCCGCTGTTACAGATATATATCTTTTTTTAAACGTTAATTTCTCAAAATCCACTGGAGCACATATATTGAGACCTACAAAAGGCACATCGGGCTACCAGTCCCTACAATTTTGCCAAGTTTCGTGCAAATCCATTCAGCCGTTCGGGCTAAAAGTGAGGCCAACCGCCCTATGGAAATTAACATGGGAAAAACGCGTTTTGGGACCCCCCTTTTTTCTCGGCCCCCCCTTGACGAACCCCCCCAAAATTTTCAGGGGCTGCTCAGAAACAAAATGTGCCATTTTCCTGAAAATTCAGCCAATTCCGTCCACAAACGCCAAAGTTATTAGACATAGAATTTTCAAAAAACCCATAGAGAAAAAATCCTAACTATATATACCTACTGGCGACCGCCAGTAGGTAATATAGATATATATATATATATATATATATATATATATATATATATATATATATATATATATTACCTACTGGCGGTCGCCAGTAGGTATATATAGTTAGGATTTTTTCTCTATGGGATGTTTGAAAATTCTATGTCTAATAACTTTGGCGTTTGTGGACGGAATTGGCTGAAATTTTCAGGAAAATGGAACATTATGTTTCTGAGCAGCCCCTGAAAATTTGGGGGGGGTTCAACAAGGGGGGGCCGAGAAAAAAGGGGGGTCCCAAAACGTGTTTTTAACATTGAGTTTTCCATAGGGCGGTTGGCCTCACTTTTAGCCCGAACGGCTGAATGGATTTGCACGAAACTTGGCAAAATTGTAGGGACTGGTAGCCCGATGTGCCTTTGCTAGGTCTCAATATATGTGCTCCAGTGGATTTTGAGAAATTAACGTTCAAAAAAAGATATATATTTGTAACAGCGGACCAGGCAGCGCTCCGGTTCGCGGACTTTACGCGTTACGGAGCTTTGTGAAGCGAAGCTGATTGGTTCTCCGGCGTCTGTAAACATTCCAAACAGTCCGTAGCGGCCGCCATCTTGTCTCTCGGTAGGATCGAGAGACAAGAGGAGGCCAAAGCGAAGGGGCAAATGACCATAAGGGGGCATAGTAGATCCTCCCTGACCCTCTAGGTTTGATGTGGAGGTTTTAAAAGGGCCCCGCGGGGCAAAAAAAATAAATAAATAATAATCGAACGGCTGAATGGATTTGCACGAAACTTGGCAAAATTGTAGGGACTGGTAGCTCGATGTGCCTTTGCTAGGTCTCAATATATGTGCTCCAGTGGATTTTGAGAAATTAACGTTCAAAAAAAGATATATATCTGTAACAGTGCTCCGCTTCGCGTACTTTTCGCGTAACGGAGCTTTGCGAAGCTGATTGGTTCTCCGGCGTCTGTAAACATTCCAAACAGTCCGTAGCGGCCGCCATCTTGTCTCTCGGTAGGATCGAGAGACAAGAGGAGGCCAAAGCGAAGGGGCAAATGACCATAAGGGGGCATAGTAGATCCTCCCTGACCTCTTAGGTTTGATGTACCATTTTGCCAAGTTTGGTGTAATTCCGTTCAGCCATTCAGGCTGTAGACGTATCTAAATGTCCTATGGAAAATTGCATGGGGAAAACACATTTGAAAGTGTTGAAATTTAGAACCAATTAAAATGTTACTTTGGTTTTGTATTTGTGTGTGATGAAAGTTAATTGGTTATGTATATATCTAAAATGAGAGGAAACCACAGCCATTTTGTGATACTACTGTCTGAGGTACATTTGTGAGGAATTTTTGGTGGTCAATTGCTGGTGTTTGATTTACACAGTACTATCACTTCTCCTACTTTTAAAAAGGTGAGTTGTTAATTTGTAAGGGGAACTATGTTGTACACTTGAAGATAATTTGAAAAATGTTTTCTGTTATTTATTTACAGTCCTTCTGTTATACTAAATACTTGATAAAGTTAGTTTTATATTATGTATTACTAAAAACGATAAATGAAAGTGATTATTTTTTTCTGCAATTTACAGCAAGCAATTTCAAAATAAAATGGCTCACAATGAAGAGACCGTGGCAATTTCTTTTGAATTATCCACTACATGTATTGAAATTGAGAGCACCAATAATGAAATATTGTCACAAGGAGGAGATGACTTGAATGATTTTTTGGATCAATCTGTTGATGGCGAATTTATCGAATGTTTGGAGACCATAGAGTTAGAAGAATCATCATTGCAGACTTTTCATGAGGAGATTCCAGATGAGATGATTGAAGAGGAAATTCCTGATGAGGACATGTTATTAGTTCTTTCAAATTTTGAAAATTCAGAAGAATAAATTTATATTAAGAAATCAAAAATTGTTTGAGACATTATTCATTTTTATTTTTAATTTATGAGGTTGTAGCGAAGTGATTGTAGTATAAAATGAGACTTATAGTATAGAGTGCAACATTTTTATGTTACATGGTAAGTTTACTCATATTTACTTTCCTTCTCCCACTATATTATCTCCAATGTGTATTTGACATCTCTTCTTCATCTCCGGCCTCCTTTCTCTCACTGTCTGTCTCTGATGCATCTTATCGCTGCCATTTTGTGTAATTACAGAAGAGAGTAAAAAAAAATAGTTCGGAACGTGAAAAGGGGGCAAAGTAGAGTACCCCTCACCTCCTAGGCCTTCTCAGGCGGTCCCAAAAGGATCAGTTTCTGCTTTCCTGAGAGATTATGGTATGAGTTCCATATACCACAATAACTTGCATTACAACATGCAAGATATCTATCTCCTATTACCAACTTTTGGAGATATTCGCGCTAAGCGCGAATATCTCCAAAAACTAACACCTGCCCTGAGCAGTTCTTAGCCATGTTATCCAATGGGAGGTGGATAACATGGCTAAGAGCATTAGCTCGGTAATGCATGAATATCGCTGACTTTTTAGCGATATTCATGCATTGCGGCCGTTTTTTATCGCATTTGCGATAAACCTTGATAATAGCAAGGTTTATCTTCGATAATTTCGGACGATGCTTAGCGGTAAAAAATTTGTTGCTAAGCATCGTTAGCGAGAAATATCGCTTAACTTTGGTAATATGCACCAACGTCTGTTAACGTTCGATTCGAAGGAAATGAGGAAGTGTTGAAAAACATTGTCTGCGCCATCTTGCCTTTTTTGAAATGCCACACTTTTGTCGTGCACGGCAGCCATTTTAGATGCCTTGACCAGACCCACTCTCTGCACGCTGTCGATCCTTAGCATGGCTCCCCACCTTCGCAAGCATCTTCCCCAGGCACTGGTCACCCCCGCTCTCTGTGTTATGCATGGGCAATAAACCTCCCCCCATCTGCGCTGCTCTTCCTTGAGAATCACACTCTGTGCCCGCCCGACACCTCCCTTTCGCCCTATTCACTACCGCACCCTCTGACACTCCTCTTCCTCTGTGTCCGATTGTCCAGGCTATCAGCTAGCCCTGCAGATGTAGTTTATGGCCCCAGCTGTAAAGAATCACCCCTCTTCAAAGGAGTTATAGTAGATCAAGGCCCACACCCGATGAGATCCGTCACACCACACGTGTTCCTACTATCTGAAAACCATCCTGTATTGTGATTGGGGAGGGGACCGAGCCTGAAGCGGAAGATTCCAGGGATGACTCTTTGTACATCAAAGTTTTTACAATTATGTGTCATATTAAAAATATATAGCACTCCAACAAAGTAGTAGGATTATAAAACTTTAATAACTTATAAATATATACAACAAAACAAAAACAGTAAAAACATTTAAACAACGAAGAGACCGTGGCAATTTCTTTTGAATTATGCAATACATTTATTGAAATGGACAGCACCAATGATGAAATATTCTCACAAGGAGGAGATGACTTGAATGATTTTTTTGATCAATCTCTTGATGGCGAATTTATCGAATGTTTGGAGACCATAGAGTTACAAGAATCATCATTGCAGACTTTTCATGAGGAAATTCCTGATGAGGACATGTTACTAGTTCTTTCAAATTATGAAAATTCAGAAGATGTTGCCTGGGTGCCGCACTGATTTGGGTATCCGGCGTGGGGCGTCCCGGGGGGTGGATTGTCAGTAGCGGTCTGTTGTGCGAATAGTTCCAAGGCAGCAGAAAGTGCTGAAATCTGGATGTCACGAAGGTGATGTCTAGTAAGTTGCCGCCCAGCAAATAACGGCGTGGGGCGCCGCGGGGGTGAGTGAGTCCAGTAGGCTCCACAGCTATACTTATCGGCATTGCAGAATTACTGCTGGGGACAATGCCTGTGCTGTAGCAGGGTCACAGCAGAAACAAAAAGGATTCTGTTGAAGATGTTGTTGGTTTTCAATTTGAAAACAGTTCTGGTGTCAACTGCTATGCTAATGTAGTGGTTAATGTTTTGTTTTCTCTAGAAAATGTAAAAGAGGGGGAGGCAGTCCATAGTTCCGGTAAAAGGGCAAAGGAAAGGATCGGTGGTTTGAACTATCAGTCAAAAAGGGGAGGGGGTGCAACAATTTTTCCTACCGGGTCACACTGTGCTTTCACCGGAACTGAGGTCTGCAGGATTCTAGTCATTCAAACTGAGGCTGGTGGCAGCATGGGAGCGCCAACGTCCCGCGGATACAGTTTCGTCACTCCACGGGCGATCATGGCAGTCATTCCCCATCGGGGGTGTCTGCGGGGGTCGGAGACTCCCGCGGCTCCTCTAGAATCTTCAAGGTCGTGGAGGACTACGGTGGTGGAGTCAACCAGTGACCGGGCCATTTCTTTATGCTGGGCCCACTCTTGCCAGGTCGACCGCCATTTTGAGAGTTCGGTAGCTACTGGCGATCGCTGGGTCAAATGAGCGGACGGGCTCCACCCTGCCGGGCGAGACGTTGCAGCATCGCCACAGTGGAAGAACCCTTTTCCGGGCGCCTGGAGCGCTGAGGGTGCAGCTGGGAAGCCTTCACCTGGGGAGGCGGGAGAGGCCTGTTCGCATCGTCTCTCCCTCCCAGTGCACCCCACGGCGTCTCGCTTGACATTTGTTATGGCCGGACCAGGCGATGAGGATGAGGGGGGGGGTCGGAGGCATGTGCAAGACATCCCCCCCCCAGTGTTGTCGCAGCCATTATTCAAGAAAGAAGAAATCTCCCGTCCGTCTTTGGACCGCACCTCCGGTGGATGGCGGCCGGACGCCCTTTGCTCTGGCCCCATGAACGGGTTCCTTGGCTCATCGGCTGCAGCCGGATCCCGTCGGCCCCAGCCCCCGGCCGTTGGTGGCCGGACCGGGAGAGAGTGTGGAGGGACAACCTGCAACTCTCAAGGGCCACCGCGGCCGGACTGGGAGAGAGAGGGGAGGGTCGAGGACAGGGATATTCCCCCCCCTAAAACTCTCCAGTGTTGTCAATCCCCCTGGCCGGGTCCCGCTGGCCTCGGCCTCTCCTCCGGCTACACCCTACGTGATGATCTCCTGGCCGAGGCGTGGCAGCAGGACCCGCCTTATATGTGTTGCTTCCGGCTGGGCGTAGCCGAAAACCTGTTGCCCTTTGGAAGTTTCTGGAATGGGGCGGATGTCTGCTGACTTCTATCTTTCCCAGTTTGCCGTTATTTGGCCGTGGCAGGCGGTGGGACAGACACGTTTTGGGGCAGTGAGGGGCGATGTTTTCAGGTTTCTTATTACTTACTTCTAACGTTTCTTGTTTCTAGGACAATAATAGGTTTTATCATTACGTATTGTTATCGTTTCTTTGTTTGTTATTTAATAAAAAGTTCATCAGTGGCCTACTGATTTTCGTTTTCCTATTCTTTTCTTTCCAGGTTGTTTCATGCTAAAGTTTCTGTTAACAGGATACAGTGATCACTTCGTTATTATTGCATATGTCCTTTTCACTAGGGGTGCTCTCTGGTCGGGCCAGATGACCTATCTCTAGTAAATGGTCCGGGTGAAACAGGTGCATCAATCAGTGGGGAGTAGATAGGCATGACAGATTACAACGGGGGAGAAAGGTCCGCATTACGTACCCTTTCACTACTTGCAAAGATTTTCCTACGTTTATTTGCAAACAGGGAATACCTCCAAAAAGAACTAATTCCCAAACAGTCAATGTTCGGACAATCAATCAATCAATGAGGAATGAAATAGGTACGACGTGTTAAAGGCTTGCGTTACCTACCCTTCACTATCTGCAAAGGGAGAGAGAATATTGCTATTCTTCCTCGTTTGCAGGCAGAGAAGATCCTTAAGAGAACCAACTTCGAACAATTCAATGCTCGATTCAAACAATCAACAAGGGGTACTGTGAACAGAAATGAACGCCGCTTATGTACATACACATTGCTATTTTCAACAGGTTGTTCCTAATGTTTCTATTTTAGCGAGGTCAAAAAGAGATCCCATTAGTGGCCTACTGATTTTGCTCGATTCCTTTTGTTTTTTTACACGATTTTTCGCTATCTGCAAAGACTAAACAGAGTATTGCGACTCTGTGCTTGTTTGTAAATACAGAATGAACCAAAGAGAACAATCAATCAAATGGAGAGAGAAGCAGGCACGACGGATTACAACGGGGGCAAAGGCCTGCGTTAACTACCCGTCACTATCTGCAAAGAGAGAGTACTCCTAATAGAAATGAGGGGTGGGGGGCAGCATTCAAAGCAGATCAGTGTGCATAAACACGAAAATGTTTTTACTTACCACGTACTTGACATTCGACAGTGTATGATATTTGCTATTAAAAAACCATTGAAATTCACTGAAAAAACCATAGGTTATAGACCATATATAGTTAGGAATTAGCATTTACAAAACCTTGAAAATTCACAGAAAAAACCATAGGTTATAGACCATATATAGTTAGGAATTAGCATTTACAAAACCTTGAAAATTCACTGAAAAAACCATATGTTATAGACCATATATAGTTAGGAATTAGCATTTACAAAACCTTGAAAATTCACTGAAAAAACCATAGGTTATAGACCATATATAGTTAGGAATTAGCATTTAAAAAACCTTATTTTACTCACACAAAACCATTGAAATTCCATATATAGTTAGTTGCACTAACTATATATCGCGCACCCGCAATCCACTGCTGATGATGTCACATATTACATCATTCATGACATGGTCAGTGACATCACTGATGACATCACTGATGACATCTCAAATGACATCACTGATGACATCACTGATGACATCACTGATTACATCACTGATGACATCTCAAATGACATCACTGATGACATCTCAAATGACATCACTGATGACATCTCAAATGACATTACTGATCACAACACTCATGACATCATTCATGTGATAATACGATGAACCTCTTCAGACTCTAATATAACCTTAGATACACTCAGTGTAAACAGACACTCACAGACTGTCACTCATCCATGGAGTTACTCACACACCTAGTCAGTCATGCAAAGAATCAATCACACCTCCATTTCCTCAACTATACAGTTATACACACCTTATTTATTCAAACATATACTAACACATATTTACTCTCTTATACAATCTTATACAATCCCTGATACAAGTTCTCAATGATCCATACAGCCACTCACACATTCACTGGCTCTTATGCACAGTTATTTATATATGTCAACTCTCACATGTACTGTGTTTTACATATGTACTTACTTTGACATGTAGCACTGAGATATCCATTCACTCACCAATACACTCATGCACAAAGTCAACCGCCCATACAGCTGTTTCCACATGCACTTTTGAACCCATACATCTAGTGAATCAACTGCTCACACATCTATGCACAGAGTCATACACCTCCCAGCCACCCACACACACACTCAGTCTCCCATACAAATACTTGGGCAACCACTCAATAACCCATATAGTTACTCATATAGCTACTGATCAACACATGCAGCAGTTTACAGAACAACAAACATAATGATGCACAAATTAAGACAGTTTAGTCACTAACCCATGCACTCAGTGAGACACATTTAATCACTCACTCATACAGTCATTCATGCACCTACTAAATCCTTCATCCAGACACTTATACATCCTCTCATTCTTCAATATGTAAGACATATTTTAACTTTACAGAAACATACAGTCACTGGATGTTGTCATCAGTGATGTCATCAGTGATGTCATTTGAGATGTCATCAGTGATGTCATCAGTGGTGTCACTGACCATGTCATGAATGATGTAATATGTGACATCATCAGCAGTGGATTGCGGGTGCGCGATATATAGTTAGTGCAACTAACTATATATGGAATTTCAATGGTTTTGTGTGAGTAAAATAAGGTTTTTTAAATGCTAATTCCTAACTATATATGGTCTATAACCTATGGTTTTTTCAGTGAATTTTCAAGGTTTTGTAAATGCTAATTCCTAACTATATATGGTCTATAACCTATGGTTTTTTCAGTGAATTTTCAAGGTTTTGTAAATGCTAATTTCTAACTATATATGGTCTATAACCTATGTTTTTTTCAGTGAATATATATATATATAACATATTTCATTTAGGAATATTTGACTTCTCAAACTCAGGGAGAGTCACTTATTATTTTATATATCTATATATCTGATAGAGCAAGCATCGCGTTGCGACTTGCTCGAGTCACGAACCTCGCCCGTGTGTAATCAATTAATAAATTGTACGTCTTACTAATCGTTATTTTTATATTTGAATGAGGTAGAGGAAGCTTGCGTACGTGTATTTCTAATACAACTAATCCATGTCTCTAAAACATGGCCGCCGCTTGAAAAGTTCTTTTGCGCATGCGTCAGTCACACTCACGTGACCTGACGTAGTTATACGTTTGGTGGGAAAGGGTGCGCATGCGTAATACACAGCTTTCGTGAATAACGTGGTATCGCTCTTGTGAATGTGTATATGTTGCTAACAGTTCAATTGCATAGTATATTTTTATAATGATAAGTTTAAAGTACAAACCCAATGATGTGTTTTTCATACCGTCATTTCTATGTATTAATTTGTTTTCGCTTACTTTTCATGTATCCTCGACTCGGAGGGGTGCTGGGCTGGGGAGTCCATCTTGGAGGGTACTTCTGCGCAAACTCGCCAGAAACTGCTGTGGCATTGAACTGAGGCCAAAGAAGGTGGATGCCAGAGCCACCCTGGGAAAGGGACACCTCACCCAGCAGAAGCATCATGATTGTGTGCAAATGTAACCAAAATGTATTTCTTCATTGTATTCTGTGCGGCTTTCTCATGGGAACCCCAATCTCGCTAGGCGGTACCCAGAGATGTAAATTAGGCCTCCAAATAGTCTATTCTGATTGGTGGGTTACCCAAAGCCTACCTTAGGACCAATCCAAATTGAGGGATTCTGACACTTTGCAACATTGGGGGGTGGTACACCGTCCCAAACAGTATAACTACCCTGGGTTCACCTAGGGAAATTGTCCGACTTGTCTGGTTTAGCTGACCTGTCACTGACCCAACGCACTCAATAGGTGACTGAAGATACAGAGAGCTGCGGAGCACTCTGTCCGAAATTTGACCATAGACTAAGGTTTTACTAAACCTTAAAGTGCTGGCGGAGCACTTTTGCTGGGAGTTCGCTGACCCAATCGGGGTCTTGATCGATAGCTGCAGAGAGGGTGGAGCGCAGGCGTTGCTTCCGAACTGTGGGTGCCGGTCCTGTCCTGAGGGTCCTGTCCGAGAGGTCCTGTCCTGATTCCTAATCTGAGGGTTTCCTGTCCTGTCCTGGGTGTCCATTCTGCACCTGCTGTCTATTGAGGGGTATCCTTCCTTGAGGGTTTCCTGTCCTTAACTGACCCGTGGCCAGGGTTTGGTTTCCACACCAGTCTAGGTAAATATTTCTCTGAAAGCTCTGAAACCTTGCACCTTCCTATATTTCTGTCTTTTGCTTTAATAAAGACATACCTTTGCATATGTTTATTTTCCATGCTTTTCCGCAACCATTGAATCATAAAGTCATTTGCATTTATTTCACAACGTGTTCCTATGTTGCCCTACCTGTTAGAAATTATATTTTGCATTGCAGGTTGTCATCTTCTCATATGGTCTAGAACCTCCTTACTTAAATTGTCTAAAGACCTTTTGCCTTAAAGCATAGCGTGTCTCTCTCCATAGACTCTCCTATAGATATGAATGTCCCGAACCCTGTCTCATTTTTCTCTGAGAGAATTCTAGAATACTAGTCCTAATCGAAGCCTATCCCATCTTTAGTGATTCATCTTAAACGTTTTAATTCCTGATCCGTCATTTAAGTGTGTCCTGGTTCCATTAGTTTATAAATGGTTGCACTGACTTATTTGCTATTCAGCTATGTACTTTCTGTTATTCTGAATATCGATTGCTTCATTACTGTGAATTTGATTCTCTCTGAATTTTACTAAATTAGATAAAGAATTTAAAACTTCCAGTTGTCCGTGGTCATTTTACAAAGAGTATTTGAATGTTATTTTGTTGGGTTTGTATTTTGCTGCCTTTCCTTTTACAGCTAGCTCCCTGATCCATTGTGGTCATAGGTACCCGTGTCGGTGGATGGTAAGTCGGGTACGCTGAAGAACAACGAAAGGAACTCACAAATATCTGATAGCAGAGCGTGTGGTCATCTGATCAATGTATATGGTGATTTGAAATATATGGGCCCGAAGCCAGAAGTGGCGAAATTATTGGTCGGGTGACCCGCGCGCTCTATCAGTATTGTCTGGTAGCAGAGGTATGGTTAGGGACTAGTTAAAAGTTAGGTAGGAATAGTTAGTCTAGCTAAGTCGGAAGCTGCTAGTATATTGACGCTGCTATAAGAGCAGGCACTTCAGGAGATCTGATCAGTCACTTGAAATGTGTTGCTTTTGAAATTTATGAATTGTTTTAAAATTGTTATTCTTGTTCTTATATTGTTATATGTATTAATCCAAGCGTATGTAAAACGTATTGTTCAGTGTTGTCAGAACTCCCCGGGGAATTGAATAGGCAAGTGGTGAATAGAATCCATTGCCTTGAGGTTGCAGGCTCAAGGAAAGTTAGGTGCAGGTTAGGTAGAACCAGAAGCACTAACTAGGGTTTTTCTGAATACATGTGTGAATAAATGTTAGTAACGAGGTTCATTGGCAAAATTCCAATAGTGGCGTAACCTAGTAAGGGTCACATCGGAAGAGTAGCAGGTTCATCGGAGCTTGAGTGAAAGCAAAGGGGTCCGCTGGGAAACCTTAGACTCGGATACATCCCGGAAAGAGTGGATGAGTCTAGGGAAGTAACAGGTTCACTGATGCTAGAGTGAAGGGTAGGCGGAAGAGATCTACCCGCAGCGTGTGAAAAGTAAATGGAAGTAGTTTACTTGCAGTAAAACAACTCTTTCCTGTCTAGACACTTGAGCACTGTGGCGAATGTGTATTCGTCGTAAAATAACCAAGCACTAGCACTTTAGAAAGAAAGAAAGTTTCCGTTACCTTGTGAAGGGAGGGAGTCAGTCGCGAAGCGTCTCTGACGTCACTCCGAGCCGCGCTGGGATTGGTAGAAACAGCGGGCGGGTAGCGGGGCTGGAATTGTGAAGGAGGGGTGAGCGCCGAAGCGTGAGAACTGTCTCGCGAAAAGGCCGCGCACCCATTGCCCGAAAATATTTGAACGCGTGCACCCATTGGTCGCACGGAATTGCAAGACGCATTCTGATTGGAGGTAATTTGGTAAACAAAGTTAAGCGTAGAAATCGTATGTGGCACTCGTATTTTCCAGAGACTAGACCCGATCCAAGAAGCCAAGGGTTTGAAAGGGATCAGTGGAAGGCTAATAGATACGATATTATGTACGGAACTAAGAGAAAAATGTCCCTTGTAAAAAAGGTAAAGAATTACTTCAAAAAAGGACAAGCCGATTCAAACTAGAGAGGGCATTGTTATTCCACCACCAAATACTCCCGCCTCTTTCATGATGTTTGACAGAGGGTACAATACGTGTGTGTGGTTAGAAAATTGGGTGAAGTACACAAAAGATGACGGAATAATGGCCTTTCCGTTAGAAGGTACCTTTAATGGTAGGATCTTATTCAACTTAAGAACCCGAATGAATGAGTTACATCCCAGACCGAGATTAACGCAGTATGAGGCATTAGAGGAATGGGAGATCGAGGCTTTCCAAAGAGAAAAGCCCCGAATGGACAAAGGGCTGACAAAGTATTACCCAAAACTGAGACAGGAATCCGAGATAAAAAGATGAAGCAATGGAGACACAGCATGATTGTTGAGGGACTGTTTCCCATGATGCCAGAAGAAGATCCTCCTGGGGGGGGGAAAAGAACAGAAAAGACTAAACATTGGGTGCCCCTGGGAGAGTCAGATGACGAACTGTTAGACGACATGTGCATGAGAAGTCCGCCTCCTTATAATGAGGGGCACCGACCTTCGAGTGCAGGAGATATTCCCCGGAGACCCCTACAAAGGGAAGAGGTCAGGTCCGCAAGTGTAGGAGGGGATTATCTAATTCCTCCTTATCCTGAAAATCTAGGACCCGTAGAAGCCCGAAGTATTTACCCCAGGAGACCCGTGGGTGGGGAGACGGGATATTCACGTGAAGGAGATTTTTTCCCTCGTCCCCCTTACGGAGGAGAGGTAAGGTCCGTAAGCTCAGGAATGCCGTTATTACAGCCCCAGAGTGAGGAAGATCCGAGAATTCTAGGCACAGGAAGTTTGTTTCAGAAGCCTAACTATGGCGGAGGGCCGAGTGAGACTCATCCCACTGCCCCGAGTTATGCTCCCATTCTAACCCCGCAGGTGTTACATGGAAACACTTTGGACAGGTTATTAGAAGAGAAAGAGCGAGAAGCGCTGGGAAATCAGAGAGCTGAAATAATACGGAAAATGTCACAGCTAAATGCAAGTCCTGAAGCCTTGACGATCCCAGTAACCATCGGACCGGTGGTTCCGCTGCACGGGGACCGTCAAGGGAGTCCGAAACCTCCCGTAATTACTCCTGTCATTGCACCGACCAGACCAGAACCCTTGATTGTAGATGACCAGACCAGTGAGTGCGAGTCGGAGGTCTTGCTGCTAGATCTGCCCATTAGAAAGACTGGGAAAAGGATCCCGAAGCCGCACACGTTTAGTACGAGGGCAATTCAGATGGAATCGACCTCGGGTACTAGGAGTGTCACATTGGTGACTCCTGAAGAAATCGAAAGATGGAGTCAGGAATTGGAAAAGCAAACGTCCCCAACGAAACCTTTAGATCTTTACAAGCTGAGAATAGAAATAGAGGAATTGATGTCAGGAAACGTAGGATTAGACAGATTAAATACCTACTCCGAAGAAGAAATGCTGTTTATCTGCAAAAGTCTCACCCGAAATACCCGAGTACTTCATGAAAAACTGACAGACACTGCTGCTAGCATGGGTATAGATATTTCAAGATCGAAACCGCTGCAAAAACCATATAGAGCAGATTTCTCAGACAAAGATTTGGAAAACTTGAATGCTTCAGGAAAGAAAGCACAGGTCAAGGAACTATTGTCAGTATTGCAAAAATGGGGAGATGTGGAAAGGTGGAAAGCTAGATGGGCCAAGAAAAAGGATGAGGCCAGGTCTAGGCAGGCAACTCCCGAATTCTTGCTAAAAGAAGCTGAAAAACCAGAACAGTTATGCCCTATGCGCGAAGTACCAGGTGGGAAGTATGTGCACGTTCCATGGTCCAGACAGGATATTGTGTCCTTTACTAACGATTTCCCCAAATTGCGCGAAAAGCCAGTAGACTGGTACAGGCAGGTGGAAAGGTTCGTAAAGGTGCAAAAATGCCTGTGGAAAGACCTGGATGGGTTTTTCGACATTGTGGTCCCGGTAGATCTGTGGACCGAGTGTAAAATAGCCATAGCTTGGCCTAGTGAGGAATACCCGAGAGATGGCAACACAGGGGAACCATCGAAAGAAGTGATGAAAAAATATGAACAAGTAATACAGCATTTGAAACTAAAAGTGCCAGCAAAGGAAACTGATTGGACCAAGATAGATAGAACAACACAGGAAAGAGACGAGACAGTGCACTCCTTTTATGAAAGGCTGTTGCAGGTGTTCAAAACATACAGCGGTATAGACAACATCGAGATGAAGGATATGACACATTTTATTTACAGGTTTGTAAATGGGTTAAGACCAGAAATTTGTCAGTGGATAAAAGATAACAAAATCTGTTGGCATACTAAAAAGATGGACGAGGTCCTACGGTACGCAAAGTACTGTGAGGACGAGATGGCAGAAAAGAAAAAGGCTCTCAAGGAGAAGGTTATGTGGGCTCAAGTGAAGCTCGCAGAACAGCAGGAAAAACAATTGAGTAAAATGGCTAAATCTAATGAGAACAAAGGTCCTGGGGGAGGGGGAGGAGGCAAACCCCGGCCCAAAATGAGCAGGGAGGAGGCTAAGAAGAAATTTCCCTGCCACCAGTGCGGAGAAATTGGACACTGGCGAGACGAGTGTCCCTATTTGCCCGATGATAACTCCCAAACACCCGATTTAACTCCACAGACGCAGAAAGAAAGACCAAGAAAGACCCAACCACAGGTAAAAACGATTCAGTTGCCCCGAGCACCAAAACAAGTATTTAAGGGAAAATCCACGCAGGGTGATGACGTAGAAGTCTGGGAAAGCAATGAGAACCGAAATACAGCAACTTCGCAGTATTTACTAAATGATACCTTCCTTTGTGATGACCAGTACTGACGGGGCCTGAGAGGGGAGGACGAGGAGTGCGTACTTGGCGCCTCCTTGCCGGTAGACCAGTCCGGACCACACATTGAAGGAAAGGTTGACGGAAATGATGTCACTTTTCTGTTGGACACTGGCGCTACCCGTTCTACTGTGAGAACAGTGGACGTTCCAAACCTACCCCTCTCGGAAGAAGCCATCCAAGTAGTGGGAGTATCTAATCAATTGATTAGTACTCCTGTTACCGAGCCCATGGAGATCTCAATTGGAAACTTTAAAGAAATGCATAGATTTGTAGTTTGTGACACCAGTCCAGTGAACTTACTGGGACGTGATTTGCTGTGCAAAATGAACTGTACCATCTTTTGCACACCAAAGGGTGTTGAAATTCAGACCCCAGATGAAGATGGCATTTATAAATTAATGTTAATAAGACCTGACTCAGAAATTAAGCGAATGACTATGCAGGATTTGCCCAAAGAACTCCAAGAAACAGTGAAGCCAGAAGTATGGGACTTTACCGGAAAAGATGTAGGATTAATGAAAGATGTAGACCCCATACAGATAGCGATAAAGGACAATGCAGTATACCCTAATACTAAACCCTACAGAATGAATGCAGAAGTGAGAGCAGGGGTTGCCCTGGAAATACAGAAATTGCTAGAAGGAAACATCATACAGGAAGTAATGAGTAGCCCGTGCAACTCACCAATTATGGGCATCAAAAAGCCTAGTGGCAAGTACAGAGTAGTGCAGGACCTAAGAAAGGTAAACAAAATAGTGGTTCCTTGCTGCCCTATTGTCCCGAACCCAGCACTGATTCTGTACCAGATTCCCTGGGATGCTGAGTGGTTCACTGTGATAGACCTATGTCATGCATTTTTTTCCACTCCCCTGCATCCAGACAGCAAATTTCTTTTCTCATTTGCCTTCAACAGTCACGTGTATGTCTGGAACAGGGTCCCCCAGGGGTACACAGAGAGCCCCTCTATCTTTAATCAGATCTTGAAAAAATGCTTGGAAACTTTGGTCTTACCTGGAAATTCTGTCTTGGTGCAATACATTGACGACCTTTTAGTGGCGTCCAAAAGTCATAAGGACTGTGTGATTGACACCATTGCCCTACTGAATCACCTGAGTGAGAAGGGACATAAAGTGGCCCCTGAAAAATTACAGTTCTGTGCAAAATCAGTGAAATATCTGGGGCACCAGATAGAAAAAGGCATCAGGAAAGTAACGTCAGAAAGAGTAAGAATAATTCAAAAGATGCAGTTACCACGTACTCAGAAAGAAATCAGAATGTTCCTTGGAGTGATAGGATACTGCAGGCAATGGATTGTGGGATTTGCAGTCCTAGCTAGGCCTTTGATAAAAATGACCAAGAGAGGAACACCTGATATAGTAGAATGGGATGATGAAAGCTTAACAGCCTTCACAAAATTGCGAGACTGTCTGTGTACAGCCCCTGCGTTGGGAATGCCAGACTATTCCAAGGAATTTGCCCTGTTCTGTGACACTCGCGACAATTGCGCGTTGTCAGTCCTAACTCCAGAACATGGCACAACCAGAAGGCCAGTGGCATATTTCTCTGCCACCCTGGATCCAGTGGCTGCTGGATTACCAGGATGTCTGAAAGCAGTAGCTGCTACTTGCACGAGTCTAGAGCAGAGTGAATCAATTGTCATGGGACATCCTGTAACTGTGTATGTTCCACATGAAGTGGTAATTTTACTAACCAGAACGAAAACTCAGTATCTCACCCCTAGTCGGCTGACTAAATACGAGAGGATTCTCGTGGGTGCTGCAAATATAACAATTGTCAGGTGCAACATTCTGAACCCCGCCACTCTGCTTCCCAATTCAATGGATATGGAAGATGGGGAGGAAGATGAGCATAACTGTATTGATTTAACAGAATTTAGCACAAAGCCACGCCCAGACATTAAAGAAACACCTTTGCCTAAACATGACCTGGAACTTTTTGTGGATGGTTCATGCCTAGGACATGAACAAGGAGGCCTGAGTGCTGCCTATGCGGTAGTCTCCTTAACAAAAATTGAAGAGGCAGGTTATTTATTTGAAGTCAAGTCTGCACAAGTAGCCGAATTGATCGCAATGATAAAAGCTTGCAAATTGGGGAAAAACGTACGCTTAACAGTGTATACTGACAGTCAGTACTGTTTTGGGGTTGTGCATGACTTTGGCCAATTATGGCTACAAAGGGAGTTCCTGACTTCATCAGGTACCCCTATTCGAAATGGAAAAGTTGTTCAAGACCTTTTAGAGGCAATCCAGTTACCAAAGGAACTGGCAGTGGTCAAGTGTGTTGCCCATAAGAAGGACTTTGACCCTGTATCTTTGGGAAATGATTTTGCTGATCGAGTGGCACAATTATGCGCCAGGGATCGATTGATCATAAATCCAAAACGGGGGGGCCAGGAACCAGCTGCCAACTTCGAGTGTTTGAAGAAGTGCCTACATGGGATGAAGTGAGAGAATGGGAGCAGGCGGCACCCTGGCAAGAGAGAGAGAAGTGGAAGGAAGAAGGGTGTAGACCAAGACGAGAGGATGGTGTCATCTTGGGCCCAAATGGTATGCCTGTGTTACCCAGACACTTGCTTGGCACAATGGCGAGATTGATACATGAGGGATCACACATTGGTAGGGATGCCATGATTCTGGTATTCCAACAGACTTGGTATAGCAGAAAGTTCAGGAAAGTAGCAGAGTCCCTCTGCCAGAGGTGCCTGTCATGTCAAAGGATGAATCCAGGCAAAAGAACAATGGTGGAACTAAGGAAAATTGGGAGGTCAGGGGGTCCCTTTGTGAAAATACAGATTGATTTCATCACCATGCCCCGTTGTGAGGGAAAACGTTATGTCCTTGTTATTGTCTGCATATTTTCAAAGTGGGTGGAAGCCTACCCTACTCCCCAAAGTGACGCACTGACAGTAGCAAAATGTTTACTGAAAGAACTGATACCTAGATTCGGGGTTCCAGTCACTATTGAATCAGATAGAGGCCGACATTTTCAGAATGATGTGATCGACCAACTCTGTAAGGCATTTGGGATCTCGCAAAAACTCCACTGTGCATATCATCCAGAGGCTTCTGGAGTGGTGGAACAAATAAACGGGACTATCAAAACAAGACTAGCGAAATTGTGTGATGCATCTGGCATGACCTGGGTAAAGGCCCTGCCTCTGGTTCTGATGGGACTCCGAAGTATTCCAGACCGGAAAACAGGCCTGAGCCCTCATGAAATCCTGATGGGAAGAGTGATGAGACAAGCATGGGTACCAGGAAGCAAAATGTTGAGTATTACTGATGATTTGGTGCTTGAATACTGCAAGAGATTAGGTGACCAAGTGTGTTATATCTCTCGCCAGATCGGAGAACACGCCGTCGCCAATCCAACGACTCCTCTCCACAAACTGGTTCCCGGGGACTGGGTCAAAATCAAGAAGCATACTCGGTCGAGCTGTCTGGCACCAAGGTGGGGAGAGAAGCGCCAAGTAATCCTGGTAACGACCACAGCAGTGAAGTGTGCAGGTGTTCCCCATTGGATCCACGCCAGCCACACCCAGAAGGTATTACCAGACGAGGAGCCTGAAGAAGAAGACGGTCCAGCAGAGGGGCCTGCAGATGCAAGACCAGAAGTAACTGACGACGTACAGCCCAGTACCAGTCAAGCTGAGGGGTCTGCAGACGTTGGTCCAAGGGTAGCTGATGACGAGCTGCCAAGAGTCAAGCCTGCTGAAGGGTTCCCAGAAGTTGGTCCAGAAGTAGCTGATGACGAGCTGACAAGCATATGGCCAGATGAGTGGATACCATTGATTGACCTTACCGAAGACCCCATCAGAACAAGCGAACGAATTTGGAAAGGTAGAGAGTGGAATAGAGAGGCAAAGCAAGGCACAGGCGAAGAACCTCAGACTCTTGAGATTCACATCAAAACTGAGGAAGGAGAAGGTCAGACAGGGACTGAGCAAATAATTGATACACCTCCCCAAACTCCAGAAGTCGTAAACAAACAGATTAGACCTAGTAAAGAGATTCGAGCGGAAGAAAATCAAGAGACCGAAGTGCTCGAACAGGATCAGATAGGGTTAGGAGAAAGTGTTCAAGAGACAGAAACAGAGACATTTGAAAGGCAAAAACAAAATTCTCCTGAACAAGGCCAGATTAGTAACCAGGCAGAAGAAATAGATGCAAGACCTGGAACTAGTGAGATAGGAAGGGAAAAAGAAGCAGAATCGCCACAAACTAATGAAAGTAAAAGGGCAAGAGAAGAGAACGAAGTCTCAGTGCCAACTAAAAGACTTAAGAAAAGAAAGCACATCGAGCCTGGATTCGTAAAGAAATTGAGACTGAGAATAAAAACGGTAGAAGAAAAACGTGCAGAAGAAAGGAGAAGTGCTCGCATAGCAGAACAACCAGAAGACACTTCCAAAAGAAGGAGCGATCGAATAAAAAGACAAAACAAAAAGTACAAGTCTCCTGAATGGACGCTCGTTTTGGAAGAATTTGAAGACCTTGATATAACTGACGAGAGCGACGGAGAACCAGTCGCTGAGTACTCTGCCGAAGAAGAAGACGAGCCACCGTGAATTTGCACAAAGTAAGCTACTGGTGTAAAGACACAAAGAGGGGTCGAGAAACTTCTTCTGAGCCAAAATGTCTGATTCAAACGTGAATGGTAGACCTAGTTGCAGTCGTTGCAAAACATGCTGCAAGGTATGTGTATGTAGTATAGTTATAGTGATATTACTCTGGATAGGACTAACAGTTTTCATTCCTTTTGCGGTGAGCAAAAATACTAATATTGACCCTACTGAGATTGTAAATACTGAGACCGATGAGCTGACAACACAGAGTGTAGCAAGACATGAGAGAGCACTCAAACAAACAAAACGAGACCTAGAAGCATCAGATGAGGGAGGACTACATTATCATGAAGTTAAGAATAAGACGCATTTAAATGTTTTCGCAAACTTGTTAATACACTATGTAGAGACTATGGAAATTGAAGATTGCTATGTCTGCATGAAGCTACCTACTTCTGTGGCTCAAGGCGTGACATACCATCACCTGCCCCTGACATATGGAATTTCCTGTAGCATTTTAGCGAGCTTATTTTACAAAAGAGGACCGTTACAGTACTATTACTCAAACAATGACGTGATCTTTTCTGAACTCCCTATACGTGGGAACTTGAATCCTGTACATACTAAAAGTGACGTTACTCGCTACATGGGCGAATACTTTCTGACTATAGGTAATATAGACATAGGTGACGCTCACAGAGATAACTTGACCTGTTCTTTGCGTGAGCAGGAAAAGATGTTCCTGAACATGGCAGAGAAGAGGAGAATAAAAATAAAAAGAAAGGCAGATGACGAAAGACAGAAAACACCAAAATGGGCTGAGAACATGGAAGGCACCTCAAATGGTGGGGCGGGTCCTGCTCTGTTGCTGGATTTTGAAAAGAAAGGAAAGCTATGTCTTCACCGCGAGAAGACTAGCTACTATAATAACATTTTCATTGGTTCCAGTGAATGTGAACATAATTACAAGGTGATTGGAGGATGGGGTTTCAAAAATGGGTCAAAGCCTGTGTTTCCTGGAATATATTATATATGTGGAGACAAGGCTTATTTCAAATTGCCGGATCACTGGTATGGAAGCTGCTACTTTGGCATTGTCTTCCCGAAAATATACCATGTGAACAATGTTGCTGGAAGCAGTGAAAATACTAATGGCTTAGTGCGTAGTAAAAGAGAAAGCGTAGGTGAAATAATGGGTAGTATTTTCAGTGCAGTGATATCTGGAGTGGGAGTGGTTCTGAACACTCACAGAATTTGCAAATTGTCCACTATACTACAGACACAGCTCATGGATTTCTGCTGGTCAATACCGAACTGGTTGCGATCAGATCAATGGTTTTGCAGAACAGACTTGCTCTTGATACCTTATTAGCAAAAGAGGGCGGAGTCTGCCGGATGTTGAAAGCGCAACATTGTTGCACTTATATTCCGGACAAAAGTGTGCAGCTCAAAAGATATGTGAAAAACATTACTAATTTGGAAAGGGAACTCAAACCACTCGAGGTTGACAGTGCCTGGAAGAGACTGGTAGATGGTCTCTCAAATGTAGGTCATTGGTTTGCTAGCTTAGGTAAAAGCTTATTGTTCAAGGTACTGATGCCAATTGGAATTATACGTCTTATCCTATTTTTCATATTTGTCTGTTGCAAATGTCGTAAACACACCGGAAAGCATCAAGTGAATGCCAGAGGAGTGAAACGAAGTGTGGATGAGCTTGAATTAGAGGAAATGAATAATCAGATATACAAAAGGGTGAAAAATTCTCACCCTACTAAAGATGAAAAAGAGAAACTAAATCGCTTGTTGGAAGAGATAGAGTTGTATAAGGTGTGAGAAGTTGGCATCTGGTTCCATTATTTTGTGATGATAGTAAATATCATCAAAGAGGGGATTGATAGAGCAAGCATCGCATTGCGACTTGCTCGAGTCACGAACCTCGCCCGTGTGTAATCAATTAATAAATTGTACGTCTTACTAATCGTTATTTTTATATTTGAATGAGGTAGAGGAAGCTTGCGTACGTGTATTTCTAATACAACTAATCCATGTCTCTAAAACATGGCCGCCTCTTGAAAAGTTATTTTGCGCATGCGTCAGTCGCACTCACGTGACCTGACGTAGTTATAAGTTTGGTGGGAAAGGGTGCGCATGCGTAATACACAGCTTTCGTGAATAACGTGGTATTGCTCTTGTGAATGTGTATATGTTGCTAACAGTTCAATTGCATAGTATATTTTTATAATGATAAGTTTAAAGTACAAACCCAATGATGTGTTTTTCATACCGTCATTTCTATGTATTAATTTGTTTTCGCTTACTTTTCATGTATCCTCGACTCGGAGGGGTGCTGGGCTGGGGAGTCCATCTTGGAGGGTACTTCTGCGCAAACTCGCCAGAAACTGCTGTGGCATTGAACTGAGGCCAAAGAAGGTGGATGCCAGAGCCACCCTGGGAAAGGGACACCTCACCCAGCAGAAGCATCATGATTGTGTGCAAATGTAACCAAAATGTATTTCTTCATTGTATTCTGTGCGGCTTTCTCATGGGAACCCCAATCTCGCTAGGCGGTACCCAGAGATGTAAATTAGGCCTCCAAATAGTCTATTCTGATTGGTGTGTTACCCAAAGCCTACCTTAGGACCAATCCAAATTGAGGGATTCTGACACTTTGCAACATTGGGGGGTGGTACACCGTCCCAAACAGTATAACTACCCTGGGCTCACCTAGGGAAATTGTCCGACTTGTCTGGTTTAGCTGACCTGTCACTGACCCAACGCACTCAATAGGTGACTGAAGATACAGAGAGCTGCGGAGCACTCTGTCCGAAATTTGACCATAGACTAAGGTTTTACTAAACCTTAAAGTGCTGGCGGAGCACTTTTGCTGGGAGTTCGCTGACCCAATCGGGGTCTTGATCGATAGCTGCAGAGAGGGTGGAGCGCAGGCGTTGCTTCCGAACTGTGGGTGCCGGTCCTGTCCTGAGGGTCCTGTCCGAGAGGTCCTGTCCTGATTCCTAATCTGAGGGTTTCCTGTCCTGTCCTGGGTGTCCATTCTGCACCTGCTGTCTATTGAGGGGTATCCTTCCTTGAGGGTTTCCTGTCCTTAACTGACCCGTGGCCAGGGTTTGGTTTCCACACCAGTCTAGGTAAATATTTCTCTGAAAGCTCTGAAACCTTGCACCTTCCTATATTTCTGTCTTTTGCTTTAATAAAGACATACCTTTGCATATGTTTATTTTCCATGCTTTTCCGCAACCATTGAATCATAAAGTCATTTGCATTTATTTCACAACGTGTTCCTATGTTGCCCTACCTGTTAGAAATTATATTTTGCATTGCAGGTTGTCATCTTCTCATATGGTCTAGAACCTCCGTACTTAAATTGTCTAAAGAACTTTTGCCTTAAAGCATAGCGTGTCTCTCTCCATAGACTCTCCTATAGATATAAATGTCCCGAACCCTGTCTCATTTTTCTCTGAGAGAATTCTAGAATACTAGTCCTAATCGAAGCCTATCCCATCTTTAGTGATTCATCTTAAACGTTTTAATTCCTGATCCGTCATTTAAGTGTGTCCTGGTTCCATTAGTTTATAAATGGTTGCACTGACTTATTTGCTATTCAGCTATGTACTTTCTGTTATTCTGATTATCGATTGCTTAATTACTGTGAATTTGATACTCTCTGAATTTTACTAAATTAGATAAAGAATTTAAAACTTCCAGTTGTCCGTGGTCATTTTACAAAGAGTATTTGAATGTTATTTTGTTGGGTTTGTATTTTGCTGCCTTTCCTTTTACAGCTAGCTCCCTGATCCATTGTGGTCATAGGTACCCGTGTCGGTGGATGGTAAGTCGGGTACGCTGAAGAACAACGAAAGGAACTCACAAATATCTGATAGCAGAGCGTGTGGTCATCTGATCAATGTATATGGTGATTTGAAATATATGGGCCCGAAGCCAGAAGTGGCGAAATTATTGGTCGGGTGACCCGCGCGCTCTATCATATCTATATATCTATATATATTTAGTTATAATTAGAACCTAGTTTTCATAGGAAAAGCGTTTTTTGTTTTGCCAATAACTTTGATGAATCTTCACAAAATTTTCAAAACTAATTGTTAATTCAGGTCAGCTCCTGTCCTGAAAGTTTGGGAGTGATTCCTGAAGGGGGGTGAGAAAGAAGGGGGTCCCAAAACATGTTTTCTGCATGTTAATTTCTATAGGAATCTAAGACATGTTTACTGCCCACACTGCTGAACGGAATTGGAGCAAGTTTGGCAGAAAAATAGTTCTTTTTCCAGAAAGCACACTTTTATTTAAATGGTGTAAATCCGTTTAGATGTTTTTGAGATATTTAAAGATTTCCAGAAATCGATATTTGAGAATTGTGAGATCTGATTGGCTGAGGCGTTCCGAGCACGAGCTTGCCTGGGATTGGCTGCCAACACTTCAAACTAGGAAGCCTTGGCAGCCATTTTGTGACTCAGTTGAAACGAGTAGGGGGAAAAGGGGGAAACAAGTAGAAGAGGGCAGGGTACGAACACTATGACCTTCCTAGGGTGCTCAGGGGATGTCACAGGTAGTTGGAACGTAAAAAAAACATGTTTATATGTTTTCGGCGGGCTTCACGTAAATGTAAATGTAAATGTAAATGTAAATGTGCTGGACTTGTAAAGCGCACAGCTGCCCGTGAGCGTCCCGGCGCTTGCTTAGGGAACCCGTCCTGGTATTCCCCTGTGAGAAACCGCGGCAGGGTGTCCACAAGGTGAAAGCCAGGCATCCCGCTGCGAGGGGCCATAGTGGAGATTAAGCAAGCTATTGCCCAGAGTCGCAGAGTGTGACCCTGTGAGTTGAGTAGGCACCAGAGCGAGAATTGTCGAGTCCGTGGAATTTTGAGCCCGAGACCCGCCAAGGCGGGGAATCGAACCCTGGTCCACGGTCCATCTCAGCTTCCGGGTCTGCCACCTCTAACCACTGAGCCACGCTTCTCCACGTAGGGATTGGAATTCACAGCAGGCAAAAGAAAAACCAAGCGTGGTGTTGAGTTCTTTGTTTAATTAAGCTCCCGGGTGGGCCAGTTCCCAGGAGCAATATTTAGTTATGATGCGGGGTTTACCTCTGTCACGGGTACCGCCACTTCCTTGGTGCAAATATAATATAATATAATCCCTCTACGCTTCAAGGAATAGCACGTGTTTGGAGCTATACTTAAATTTAGGTTTGGAGGAATGAAGATTCCCCCACACTGTCCCAGGGTTCTACTTTTTTGGGCATTCATGAATTAAAATGTGGGGTCTGTTGTGGACTGCTGGCCCCGGGGAGTACGATGTTCGCGGGCTCCGGGGGATGCATTTCCCTGGGTCTAAAATGGCCCGGGTGAGTTCTGAGGTATAGGGTGGCTCTAAAACTACCCCTTTTTTTCATTGTGAGTTTGTTGGAGCTACATTTAAGTGCGGATGCACAGCTTCAGGTTGTTGGGAAAAACTTGGTTTCCTTGATCTGTGAAATGAACTCCATCACTTCTGTATATGTCAAGCATATCAAATCGTATGTTGTTGTTGTAGATGGACCCCATTCTATGATCTCTGAGGTATGCAGACACAGCTTTATTGACATTCTTCCTAGCTTTCTCAATCTGAGGACGGAATTGATTTGACCATTTCCACGTCATTGGCATATATTGGAGTATACAAAGACAGATTGAGGCAAAAGCAACATCAATTGTCCAAAGGTATCCTTCATTAGCATTTCTAGACCTACCACAGTCATTGTGCCTAGGTAATTGCCACCACAGTGTACAATCATGAGGCCAGGGGGTTGGAGATACAAAGAGGTTTTAACCAAAGGCAACAATTGGTGCCACTTTAATCCTCTCTCTACAAACCATTTAATGTCCACATTTTGTAAACCTAGGTCTTTGTCAATACATCTGTGTGCTGCATACCTTTTGCAGCAGAAAACAAAGTGGTGTCCTACGATCCATACTAGAATTTTGAAGGTATGGCTGGAAGTAATCAAAAGATGTCTGTAGCTCATGTAGTCCGTTGGTACAATGAGAGATATGTTGAAAGATGGAGAAGTTTTGTATGAGAAAACGATAATTGATTGGATGATAAAGAACATTGGGGCATATTACCAAGCAATAGCGACAATTATCGCTATTGCTTGGTTAGAGACCCAATTTTACCGCTGAGCTGCGGCGATTTTTACCGCAGATAAACCTTGGTATTACCAAGGTTTATCGCAAATGCGATAAAAAACGGCCGCAATGCATGAATATCGCTGAAAAGTCAGCGATATTCATGCATTACCGAGCTAATGCTCTTAGCCTTGTTATCCACCTCCCATTGGATAACATTGCTAAGAACTGCTCAGGGCAGGTGTTAGCTTTTGGAGATATTCGCGCTTAGCGCGAATATCTCCAAAAGTTGGTAATAGGAGATAGCGATGTTAGCGACTGTTTCCAGTCGCTAACATCTTGGCACGCCCACTTTGCATGTCATTAGTGATAAATATCACTGACATGCAAAGTGGGGCCCAAGATGGTCGCTATCTCCTACTAGCTGTCGCTAACTGGTGTTAGCGACAGCTAGATAATAGGGAGATAATTTTATCTCCGCTTTCTTGGCTTTTAAAGCCAAAAAAGCGGAGATAAACCCCCTTGATAATATGCCCCATTGTGTAGTGAAAACTAGAATGCATGTTACTTTCGTAAAAAAGTATGTTTCTGATTGGTTAATAAAAATGTTTTGAAACGTACACTACATAGGAAACGATCAGATGTGTGGTGCACAGCCACACCTGCTACTTGCATTTGGAAGGAGCTGTTCTGAACTTTAAAAAATTGTGAACTTGTGACCTGCACCTGCTGTTGAATGTTGCAGAAACTGTTGGGATGAAATTTGGTGAGCTTGTGACCACTAGCCTTCTGTTGCATGTTGAAGAAACTGTTGGTATGGGAATTGGCGAAAAGGTGATTGCGGAGTAGAAATAACTGTGGTAATAACATATGAAATTCAAGATTAATTACAACTATAAGCTATTAAAGTTAATTTTTCAAAATGAGTAGTATGTCTAGAAGAAGGGTGATCTTCAAAATTTGCAGGAGTATTATTAGAAATAGGCTTCTGAATTGTTGTAAAGGTTTGGGGCTGCATGGCGATGTGGCAGTGTGGAGGAGTTTCCAATCCACAAAATAAGAGAACCAGTTTGGGGAGTTTTAGAAGAGAGTTAGAGAGGGTTAAAATGAGTAACCAATAGGAATAGGATTTGTAGTTTGAAAAAATGAAGGAAGGATTTTGCTTTGTTATGTTCATGTATTTCTGTGTGGAAAGAGAGGGAAATTTTGCCATTATTGGTTCTATTCTTAACAAAAGTCTTGAACTACATTTATTGTCTGAGAAAGAAAATATTGAATGCGTTTGAGAAATTTGAAATCTGCATACCAACTCCAGAGGAGAGTTACCAATTATTAAGGTGTGTTATATATTCAGTAGTAGTGGTTAAGTCTTTGAGATGATATTTTTAAGTTTGAAGATATTTTTTGGGGATAAATAACATAGTATTACTGAAGTGTGCTGTTTCACATTTGTTGCAAAATGTGCATAGAATGTGAGTAGTTGCTGAACAAGTACCCCATATATATTTACGAGTTTTTGAGGAAGAAGAAGGGCAGTTTGTCATGTTTAAAGTAGTATATGATTTTGAAAGTGAGGTACAGGGTTAATTTGGGTTCCAAAATGGATTCGGGCAACATAAAGAAAATGTTGCACATTTGCATGTTGTTACTTGTAGAAAAATAGTGGGGAGGGGGGTTAGAAGAGGCATGTCTTCTTAACTAGAGGGAAATAAAAAAAAAGAAACGTTGCATGTAGACGTTGTACTCAGACTATTGACACTAGTGAGCTATATTTGTATATAAGTGTAGGCAACTGTCACAGTCCCTGGCCTTGCAGAATGTGCAGACATTAGAAGGCTGGCAGATCAAGAGACTAAGAATGACACGTCCCTCTCTATATGTATTTGTACACGTGTTATGCATCGGAAGATTTGATAACTATTTAACAGTGGTATATATATATATTTGTGTGCACTACTAGGAAAAGATACAGCTCCATGTACGCATGATTTCAGTGATATGGTGACACTCAACTGTGATGTGAAAAGGATTTCTGCTTTGCATTTGGATAAAGTCAACACTGTTAGTGGTTGCCGAGTAGTGAAGAATGAAAAGACAGATGAGGTGAAATACATGGTGGTAAAGGGATTAGTGATTATGGTACTTCGAATGAGTGTTTGGGAAGGTATTGTTGAAGTGCGCTGCATATATTTAAGTGTTTTCATGAAATGAGGAATGCAGTCTATTATGTTGAAAGGTCAGCATTGTGTTGCGTGTGAGGTACAGGGTTGAATTCATTTGAAAAATCGGCCTGGTCAATGTAAGAGAAATAGGGATGTGTATAGATTGTGCCTTGTCGGAAAAAAACGGATTGCCCCCGCCGGGCTGGCGGTAGCCACCGCCGACCCGGCGGGGGCAATCTGTCCGTCATCCTCCCTGAAATGACTCCCCACCACATTAGAATGGCTGGGGGTCCGCAGCGGACAGGAAGAACGTCCGCTGCTTTTCTGCCGCGGTCGCCTTGCGACTGTGGCGGAAAATGTCTAATATGGTGGCGGTGTCTATCAGACACCGCCAGCCATATTAGGATGGTCTTTGGGGAATGCCTTTCCGTGGCGGCAATGCTGCCACGGAAAGGCATACGGTCTTTGCTTTGGGGGCCCGTTGCGGGCCCCCAGGGTGAAGGGGGGGTGGGGGGTGCACATGGGGGTACCTATGGTACCCCCCTGTGTTTCAAAGTACAACATGGCAGGCACCGCGCGGTGCCTGTCATGTTGTGCTTTGAAATGCAAAACATGCATTTTTAGCATTGCGGCGGGCGGTGCTTTGAGCACCGCCCGCCGCAATGTTAAAAATGCGGGATGCACTCGACACTGTGGCAGGTGCATCCTAATTCGGCGTACGGGACCTCCGCCATGGCGGACGGTCCCTTGCCACAACAGGATGGCGGACGGACAAAGTCCGTCCGCCATCCTAATCGGCCCCAAAGTTTTTATTTAATGTTGACGTACTCATTATAAGAGTCAAACTAGGAATGTTAATTTGTATTTAAAAAGTGAAAAGGAGGACAATGATAAGTGGCAGCAATTTGGAGGTTACTTGTTATTGGAAGGTCGATTGGAGTTGGGTACTGATAAACATATTTGTAAATATTGTTTTTTAAAAAAAAAATGCTATTATCAACATGAGGAAGTAGCAATAAACAATAAACAATTACATAACACCAGTAAGCACATTTTGACAACACTTACGTTAAAGAAAATAAAAGGAAAAAAGTTAGAGCGAGAGAAACAACATTTTTACATGAATGATCCCCAAATTTTTTCAAGCTTACACAATGAAAGGATCCCTCTCATCTTAGCGAGTGCAAGTTCCATATCATATCATTCATTAACCAGGCCCCACCATTCCAGAGGCAGTGGTGGACTCCGCGAAATCCAGACCCAAGCTATTATTAGTCTAGCACAGGCCAACAAAATAGTTATTAGATCTTTCTGGCTAGAACCCCCATTCTGCCCCCCCATCAACACATCCAACACTGTGAACGTTATAGCTCTCCTGAGTTTCTGAGACATAATTTGAGTAACCCTTCGCCAAAACTCTAATAATGCTGGACATTGATGAAACATATGTTGCAAATCAGCTGCGAATAAATCGCACTTTGGACACTTAGTCCGATCGCTAGTAGGATCTACCGCTGCAGCCTTTACTCTCGCTGCCAGGAGAATGACACGTCCCTCTCTATATGTATTTGTACACGTGTTATGCATCGGAAGTTTTGATAACTATTTAACAGTGGTATATATCTATTTGTGTGCACTACTAGGAAAAGATACAGCTCCATGTACGCATGATTTCAGTGATATGGTGACACTCAACTGTGATGTGAAAAGGATTTCTGCTTTGCATTTGGATAAAGTCAACACTGTTAGTGGTTGCCGAGTAGTGAAGAATGAAAAGACAGATGAGGTGAAATACATGGTGGTAAAGGGATTAGTGATTATGGTACTTCGAATGAGTGTTTGGGAAGGTATTGTTGAAGTGCGCTGCATATATTTAAGTGTTTTCATGAAATGAGGAATGCAGTCTATTATGTTGAAAGGTCAGCATTGTGTTGCGTGTGAGGTACAGGGTTGAATTCATTTAAAAAATCGGCCTGGTCAATGTAAGAGAAATAGGGATGTGTATAGATTGTGCCTTGTCGGAAAAAAACGGATTGCCCCCGCCGGGCTGGCGGTAGCCACCACCGACCCGGCGGGGGCAATCCGTCCGTCATCCTCCCTGAAATGACCCCCCACCACATTAGAATGGCAGGTGGTCCGCGGCGGACAGGAAGAACATCCGCTGCTTTTCTGCCGCGGTCGCCTTGCGACCGTGGCGGAAAATGTCTAATATGGTGGCGGTGTCTATCAGACACCGCCAGCCATATTAGGATGGGCTTTGGGGAATGCCTTTCCGTGGCGGCAATGCTGCCACGGAAAGGCATACGGTCTTTGCTTTGGGGGCCCGTTGTGGGCCCCCTGGGTGAAGGGGGGTGGGGGGTGCACATGGGGGTACCTATGGTACCCCCCTGTGTTTCAAAGTACAACATGGCAGGCACCGCGCGGTGTCTGACATGTTGTGCTTTGAAACGCACAACATGCATTTTTAGCATTGCGGCGAGCGGTGCTGATGCACTCGCCACTGTGGCAGGTGCATCCTAATTCGCCGCACGGGACCTCCGCCATGGCGGACGGTCCCTTGCCACAACAGGATGGCGGACGGACAAAATCAGTCCGCCATCCTAGTCGGCCCCAAAGTTTTTATTTAATGTTGACGTACTCATTATGAGAGTCAAACTAGGAATGTTAATTTGTATTTAAAAAGTGAAAAGGAGGACAATGATAAGTGGCAGCAATTTGGAGGTTACTTGTTATCGGAAGGTTGATTGGATTTGGGTACTGATAAACGCATTTGTAAATATTGTTTTTTTTAAAAAAAAATGCTATTATCAACATGAGGAAGTAGCAATAAACAATAAACAATTACATAACACCAGTAAGCACATTTTGATGGCACACTTACGTTAAAGAAAATAAAAGGAAAAAAGTTAGAGCGAGAGAAACAACATTTTTACATGAATGATCCCCAAATTTTTTCAGGCTTACACAATGAAAGGATCCCCCTCATCTTAGCGAGTGCAAGTTCCATATCATATATTTCTTTAACCAGGCCCCACCATTCCAGAGGCAGTGGTGGCCTCCGCGAAATCCAGACCCAAGCTATTATTAGTCTAGGACAGGCCAACAAAATAGTTATTAGATCTTTCTGGCTAGAACCCCCATTCTGCCCCCCCATCAACACATCCAATACTGTGAACGTTATAGCTCTCCTGAGTTTCTGAGACATAATTTGGGTAACCCTTCGCCAAAAATCTAATAATGCTGGACATTGATGAAACATATGTTGCAAATCTTCTGCGAATAAATTGCACTTTGGACACTTAGTCTGATCGCTAGTAGGATCTACCGCTGCAGCCTTTACTCCCACTGCCAGGAGAATGACACGTCCCTCTCTATATGTATTTGTACACGTGTTATGCATCGGAAGTTTTGATAACTATTTAACAGTGGTATATATCTATTTGTGTGCACTACTAGGAAAAGATACAGCTCCATGTACGCATGATTTCAGTGATATGGTGACACTCAACTGTGATGTGAAAAGGATTTCTGCTTTGCATTTGGATAAAGTCAACACTGTTAGTGGTTGCCGAGTAGTGAAGAATGAAAAGACAGATGAGGTGAAATACATGGTGGTAAAGGGATTAGTGATTATGGTACTTCGAATGAGTGTTTGGGAAGGTATTGTTGAAGTGCGCTGCATATATTTAAGTGTTTTCATGAAATGAGGAATGCAGTCTATTATGTTGAAAGGTCAGCATTGTGTTGCGTATAAGGTACAGGGTTGAATTCATTTAAAAAATCGGCCTGGTCAATGTAAGAGAAATACGGATGTGTATAGATTGTGCCTTGTCGGAAAAAAACGGATTGCCCCCGCCGGGCTGGCGGTAGCCACCGCCGACCCGGCGGGGCAATCCGTCCGTTATCCTCCCTGAAATGACCCCCCACCACATTAGGATGGCTGGGGGTCCGCGGCGGACAGGAAGAACGTCCGCTGCTTTTCTGCCACGGTCGCCTTGCGACCGTGGCAGAAAAGGTCTAATATGATTGCGGTGTCTATCAGACACCGCCAGCCATATTAGGATGGGCTTTGGGGAATGCCTTTCGGTGGCGGCAATGCTGCCACGGAAAGGCATACGGTCTTTGAAGGGGGGGGTGGGGGTGCACATGGGGGTACCTATGGTACCCCCCTGTGTTTCAAAGTACAACATGGCAGGCACCACGCGGTGCCTGTCATGTTGTGCTTTGAAACGCACAACATGCATTTTTAGCATTGCGGCGGGGGGTGCTGGGACCTCCGCCATGGCGGACGGTCGCTTGCCACAACAGGATCCTAATCGGCCCCAAAGTTTTTATTTAATGTTGACGTACTCATTATAAGAGTCAAACTAGGAATGTTAATTTGTATTTAAAAAGTGAAAAGGAGGACAATGATAAGTGGCAGCAATTTGGAATTTACTTGTTATTGGAAGGTCGATTGGAGTTGGGTACTGATAAACATATTTGTAAATATTGTTTTAAAAAAAAATGCTATTATCAACATGAGGAAGTAGCAATAAACAATAAACAATTACATAACACCAGTAAGCACATGTTGACAACACTTACGTTAAAGAAAATAAAAGGAAAAAAGTTAGAGCGAGAGAAACAAAATTTTTACATGAATGATCCCCAAATTTTTTCAAGCTTACACAATGAAAGGATCCCCCTTATCTTAGCGAGTGCAAGTTCCATATCATATATTTCTTTAACCAGGCCCCACCATTCCAGAGGCAGTGGTGGACTCCGCGAAATCCAGACCCAAGCTATTATTAGTCTAGCACAGGCCAACAAAATAGTTATTAGATCTTTCTGGCTAGAACCCCCATTCTGCCCCCCCATCAACACATCCAATACTGTGAACATTATAGCTCTCCTGAGTTTCTGAGACATAATTTGAGTAACCCTTCGCCAAAACTCTAATAATGCTGGACATTGATGAAACATATGTTGCAAATCTTCTGCGAATAAATCACACTTTGGACACTTAGTCCGATCGCTAGTAGGATCTACCGCTGCAGCCTTTACTCCCGCTGCCAGGAGAATGACACGTCCCTCTCTATATGTATTTGTACACGTGTTATGCATCAGAAGTTTTGATAACTATTTAACAGTGGTATATATCTATTTGTGTGCACTACTAGGAAAAGATACAGCTCCATGTACGCATGATTTCAGTGATATGGTGACACTCAACTGTGATGTGAAAAGGATTTCTGCTTTGCATTTGGATAAAGTCAACACTGTTAGTGGTTGCCGAGTAGTGAAGAATGAAAAGACAGATGAGGTGAAATACATGGTGGTAAAGGGATTAGTGATTATGGTACTTCGAATGAGTGTTTGGGAAGGTATTGTTGAAGTGCGCTGCATATATTTAAGTGTTTTCATGAAATGAGGAATGCAGTCTATTATGTTGAAAGGTCAGCATTGTGTTGCGTATAAGGTACAGGGTTGAATTCATTTAAAAAATCGGCCTGGTCAATGTAAGAGAAATACGGATGTGTATAGATTGTGCCTTGTCGGAAAAAAACGGATTGCCCCCGCCGGGCTGGCGGTAGCCACCGCCGACCCGGCGGGGCAATCCGTCCGTTATCCTCCCTGAAATGACCCCCCACCACATTAGGATGGCTGGGGGTCCGCGGCGGACAGGAAGAACGTCCGCTGCTTTTCTGCCACGGTCGCCTTGCGACCGTGGCAGAAAAGGTCTAATATGATTGCGGTGTCTATCAGACACCGCCAGCCATATTAGGATGGGCTTTGGGGAATGCCTTTCGGTGGCGGCAATGCTGCCACGGAAAGGCATACGGTCTTTGAAGGGGGGGGTGGGGGTGCACATGGGGGTACCTATGGTACCCCCCTGTGTTTCAAAGTACAACATGGCAGGCACCACGCGGTGCCTGTCATGTTGTGCTTTGAAACGCACAACATGCATTTTTAGCATTGCGGCGGGGGGTGCTGGGACCTCCGCCATGGCGGACGGTCGCTTGCCACAACAGGATCCTAATCGGCCCCAAAGTTTTTATTTAATGTTGACGTACTCATTATAAGAGTCAAACTAGGAATGTTAATTTGTATTTAAAAAGTGAAAAGGAGGACAATGATAAGTGGCAGCAATTTGGAATTTACTTGTTATTGGAAGGTCGATTGGAGTTGGGTACTGATAAACATATTTGTAAATATTGTTTTAAAAAAAAAATGCTATTATCAACATGAGGAAGTAGCAATAAACAATAAACAATTACATAACACCAGTAAGCACATGTTGACAACACTTACGTTAAAGAAAATAAAAGGAAAAAAGTTAGAGCGAGAGAAACAAAATTTTTACATGAATGATCCCCAAATTTTTTCAAGCTTACACAATGAAAGGATCCCCCTTATCTTAGCGAGTGCAAGTTCCATATCATATATTTCTTTAACCAGGCCCCACCATTCCAGAGGCAGTGGTGGACTCCGCGAAATCCAGACCCAAGCTATTATTAGTCTAGCACAGGCCAACAAAATAGTTATTAGATCTTTCTGGCTAGAACCCCCATTCTGCCCCCCCATCAACACATCCAATACTGTGAACATTATAGCTCTCCTGAGTTTCTGAGACATAATTTGAGTAACCCTTCGCCAAAACTCTAATAATGCTGGACATTGATGAAACATATGTTGCAAATCTTCTGCGAATAAATCACACTTTGGACACTTAGTCCGATCGCTAGTAGGATCTACCGCTGCAGCCTTTACTCCCGCTGCCAGGAGAATGACACGTCCCTCTCTATATGTATTTGTACACGTGTTATGCATCAGAAGTTTTGATAACTATTTAACAGTGGTATATATCTATTTGTGTGCACTACTAGGAAAAGATACAGCTCCATGTACGCATGATTTCAGTGATATGGTGACACTCAACTGTGATGTGAAAAGGATTTCTGCTTTGCATTTGGATAAAGTCAACACTGTTAGTGGTTGCCGAGTAGTGAAGAATGAAAAGACAGATGAGGTGAAATACATGGTGGTAAAGGGATTAGTGATTATGGTACTTCGAATGAGTGTTTGGGAAGGTATTGTTGAAGTACTCTGCATATATTTAAGTGTTTTCATGAAATGAGGAATGCAGTCTATTATGTTGAAAGGTCAGCATTGTCTTGCGTGTGAGGCACAGGGTTGAATTCATTTAAAAAATCGGCCTGGTCAATGTAAGAGAAATAGGGATGTGTATAGATTGTGCCTTGTCGGAAAAAAACGGATTGCCCCCGCCGGGCTGGCGGTAGCCACCGAAGACCCGGTGGGGGCAATCCGTCCGTCATCCTCCCTGAAATGACCCCCCACCACATTAGAATGGCTGGGGGTCCGCGGCGGACAGGAAGAACGTCCGCTGCTTTTCTGCCGCGGTCGCCTTGCGACCGTGGCGGAAAATGTCTAATATGGTGGCGGTGTCTATTAGACACCGCCAGCCATATTAGGATGGGCTTTGGGGAATGCCTTTCCGTGGCGGCAATGCTGCCACGGAAAGGCATACGGTCTTTGCTTTGGGTGCCCGTTGCGGGCCCCCAGGGTGAAGGGGGCCTGGGGGGTGCACATGGGGGTACCTATGGTACCCCCCTGTGTTTCAAAGTACAACATGGCAGGCACCGCGCGGTGCCTGTCATGTTGTGCTTTGAAATGCAAAACATGCATTTTTAGCATTGCGGCGGGCGGTGCTTTGAGCACCGCCCGCCGCAATGTTAAAAATGCGGGATGCACTCGCCACTGTGGCAGGTGCATCCTAATTCGGCGTACGGGACCTCCGCCATGGCGGACGGTCCCTTGCCACAACAGGATGGCGGACGGACAAAATCAGTCCGCCATCCTAGTCGGCCCCAAAGTTTTTATTTAATGTTGACGTACTCATTATGAGAGTCAAACTAGGAATGTTAATTTGTATTTAAAAAGTGAAAAGGAGGACAATGATAAGTGGCAGCAATTTGGAGGTTACTTGTTATTGGAAGGTCGATTGGAGTTGGGTACTGATAAACATATTTGTAAATATTGTTTTATTTAAAAAAAATGCTATTATCAACATGAGGAAGTAGCAATAAACAATAAACAATTACATAACACCAGTAAGCACATTTTGACAACACTTACGTTAAAGAAAATAAAAGGAAAAAAGTTAGAGCGAGAGAAACAAAATTTTTACATGAATGATCCCCAAATTTTTTCAAGCTTACACAATGAAAGGATCCCTCTCATCTTAGCGAGTGCAAGTTCCATATCATATCATTCTTTAACCAGGCCCCACCATTCCAGAGGCAGTGGTGGACTCCGCGAAATCCAGACCCATGCTATTATTAGTCTAGCACAGGCCAACAAAATAGTTATTAGATCTTTCTGGCTAGAACCCCCATTCTGCCCCCCCATCAACACATCCAACACTGTGAACGTTATAGCTCTCCTGAGTTTCTGAGACATAATTTGAGTAACCCTTCGCCAAAACTCTTATAATGCTGGACATTGATGAAACATATGTTGCAAATCAGCAGCGAATAAATCGCACTTTGGACACTTAGTCCGATCGCTAGTAGGATCTACCGCTGCAGCCTTTACTCTCGCTGCCAGGAGAATGACACGTCCCTCTCTATATGTATTTGTACACGTGTTATGCATCGGAAGTTTTGATAACTATTTAACAGGGGTATATATCTATTTGTGTGCACTACTAGGAAAAGATACAGCTCCATGTACGCATGATTTCAGTGATATGGTGACACTCAACTGTGATGTGAAAAGGATTTCTGCTTTGCATTTGGATAAAGTCAACACTGTTAGTGGTTGCCGAGTAGTGAAGAATGAAAAGACAGATGAGGTGAAATACATGGTGGTAAAGGGATTAGTGATTATGGTACTTCGAATGAGTGTTTGGGAAGGTTTTGTTGAAGTGCGCTGCATATATTTAAGTGTTTTCATGAAATGAGGAATGCAGTCTATTATGTTGAAAGGTCAGCATTGTGTTGCGTGTGAGGTACAGGGTTGAATTCATTTAAAAAATCGGCCTGGTCAATGTAAGAGAAATAGGGATGTGTATAGATTGTGCCTTGTCGGAAAAAAACGGATTGCCCCCGCCGGGCTGGCGGTAGCCACCACCGACCCGGCGGGGGCAATCCGTCCGTCATCCTCCCTGAAATGACCCCCCACCACATTAGAATGGCAGGTGGTCCGCGGCGGACAGGAAGAACATCCGCTGCTTTTCTGCCGCGGTCGCCTTGCGACCGTGGCGGAAAATGTCTAATATGGTGGCGGTGTCTATCAGACACCGCCAGCCATATCAGGATGGGCTTTGGGGAATGCCTTTCCGTGGCGGCAATGCTGCCACGGAAAGGCATACGGTCTTTGCTTTGGGGGCCCATTGTGGGCCCCCTGGGTGAAGGGGGGTGGGGGGTGCACATGGGGGTACCTATGGTACCCCCCTGTGTTTCAAAGTACAACATGGCAGGCACCGCGCGGTGTCTGACATGTTGTGCTTTGAAACGCACAACATGCATTTTTAGCATTGCGGCGAGCGGTGCTGATGCACTCGCCACTGTGGCAGGTGCATCCTAATTCGCCGCACGGGACCTCCGCCATGGCGGACGGTCCCTTGCCACAACAGGATGGCGGACGGACAAAATCAGTCCGCCATCCTAGTCGGCCCCAAAGTTTTTATTTAATGTTGACGTACTCATTATGAGAGTCAAACTAGGAATGTTAATTTGTATTTAAAAAGTGAAAAGGAGGACAATGATAAGTGGCAGCAATTTGGAGGTTACTTGTTATCGGAAGGTCGATTGGATTTGGGTACTGATAAACGCATTTGTAAATATTGTTTTTTTTAAAAAAAATGCTATTATCAACATGAGGAAGTAGCAATAAACAATAAACAATTACATAACACCAGTAAGCACATTTTGATGGCACACTTACGTTAAAGAAAATAAAAGGAAAAAAGTTAGAGCGAGAGAAACAACATTTTTACATGAATGATCCCCAAATTTTTTCAGGCTTACACAATGAAAGGATCCCCCTCATCTTAGCGAGTGCAAGTTCCATATCATATATTTCTTTAACCAGGCCCCACCATTCCAGAGGCAGTGGTGGACTCTGCGAAATCCAGACCCAAGCTATTATTAGTCTAGGACAGGCCAACAAAATAGTTATTAGATCTTTCTGGCTAGAACCCCCATTCTGCCCCCCCCCCCATCAACACATCCAATACTGTGAACGTTATAGCTCTCCTGAGTTTCTGAGACATAATTTGGGTAACCCTTCGCCAAAAATCTAATAATGCTGGACATTGATGAAACATATGTTGCAAATCTTCTGCGAATAAATCGCACTTTGGACACTTAGTCCGATCGCTAGTAGGATCTACCGCTGCAGCCTTTACTCCCACTGCCAGGAGAATGACACGTCCCTCTCTATATGTATTTGTACACGTGTTATGCATCGGAAGTTTTGATAACTATTTAACAGTGGTATATATCTATTTGTGTGCACTACTAGGAAAAGATACAGCTCCATGTACGCATGATTTCAGTGATATGGTGACACTCAACTGTGATGTGAAAAGGATTTCTGCTTTGCATTTGGATAAAGTCAACACTGTTAGTGGTTGCCGAGTAGTGAAGAATGAAAAGACAGATGAGGTGAAATACATGGTGGTAAAGGGATTAGTGATTATGGTACTTCGAATGAGTGTTTGGGAAGGTATTGTTGAAGTGCGCTGCATATATTTAAGTGTTTTCATGAAATGAGGAATGCAGTCTATTATGTTGAAAGGTCAGCATTGTGTTGCGTATAAGGTACAGGGTTGAATTCATTTAAAAAATCGGCCTGGTCAATGTAAGAGAAATACGGATGTGTATAGATTGTGCCTTGTCGGAAAAAAACGGATTGCCCCCGCCGGGCTGGCGGTAGCCACCGCCGACCCGGCGGGGCAATCCGTCCGTTATCCTCCCTGAAATGACCCCCCACCACATTAGGATGGCTGGGGGTCCGCGGCGGACAGGAAGAACGTCCGCTGCTTTTCTGCCACGGTCGCCTTGCGACCGTGGCAGAAAAGGTCTAATATGATGGCGGTGTCTATCAGACACCGCCAGCCATATTAGGATGGGCTTTGGGGAATGCCTTTCGGTGGCGGCAATGCTGCCACGGAAAGGCATACGGTCTTTGAAGGGGGGGTGGGGGTGCACATGGGGGTACCTATGGTACCCCCCTGTGTTTCAAAGTACAACATGGCAGGCACCACGCGGTGCCTGTCATGTTGTGCTTTGAAACGCACAACATGCATTTTTAGCATTGCGGCGGGCGGTGCTGGGACCTCCGCCATGGCGGACGGTCGCTTGCCACAACAGGATCCTAATCGGCCCCAAAGTTTTTATTTAATGTTGACGTACTCATTATAAGAGTCAAACTAGGAATGTTAATTTGTATTTAAAAAGTGAAAAGGAGGACAATGATAAGTGGCAGCAATTTGGAGGTTACTTGTTATTGGAAGGTCGATTGGAGTTGGGTACTGATAAACATATTTGTAAATATTGTTTTAAAAAAAAAAATGCTATTATCAACATGAGGAAGTAGCAATAAACAATAAACAATTACATAACACCAGTAAGCACATTTTGACAACACTTACGTTAAAGAAAATAAAAGGAAAAAAGTTAGAGCGAGAGAAACAACATTTTTACATGAATGATCTCCAAATTTTTTCAAGCTTACACAATGAAAGGATCCCCCTTATCTTAGCGAGTGCAAGTTCCATATCATATATTTCTTTAACCAGGCCCCACCATTCCAGAGGCAGTGGTGGACTCCGCGAAATCCAGACCCAAACTATTATTAGTCTAGCACAGGCCAACAAAATAGTTATTAGATCTTTCTGGCTAGAACCCCCAATCTTCCCCCCCATCAACACATCCAATACTGTGAACGTTATAGCTCTCCTGAGTTTCTGAGACATAATTTGAGTAACCCTTCGCCAAAATTCTAATAATGCTGGACATTGATGAAACATATGTTGCAAATCAGCTGCGAATAAATCGCACTTTGGACACTTAGTCCGATCGCTAGTAGGAGTATTTGGAGACCACCTTGCTTTCCTTTCAGGAGTATAATATAATGTACATATAGTTCTGTACTGCTATAGTCTCAGGTTAGAAGAGTGTACCAACCTACATATACCACTAAGTACTAGCGAGATAGTATTAGCTGTGATATTAGCCCCCATTTTTGGACTCCATCGCTCCACTAATCTCACACAATCATCGTCCTTGTATGAATTAAAGCTTTTATATCCAGTGCTGATCAACGATTTATCTTTAGCCTTATAAATACAATTCCATATGTCAGAGTCTAATACAGCTGTAAGTTTCATGCTTCGTGTAAAGTAATTGTGAATTTGATAGTGCTTAAACCGCATATTCTCTGAGAGATTGTGTGAAATCTTTAGCTTATCAAATGTCAGAAACCTACTAAAATCATACAGGTCCCCCAAATTTGTTATGCCCAAATTAAACTATCGCTTCCCCCACTCATCATGAACAATAATCAGAATGCCTGGATTATCCCACAAGGGAAGTTTGGGGTGGTAGAACGATGTTTTACATTTATTAAGGATAGTCCGCCAGATAATTACGCTATCCTCTGCAGTCTTGAATTTTACCCGCTTATAGTAACTTGGGTCATTGGTTCTGTACAGAAACATATTCGATTTTTCCCCCAGCATGAACACGATAGAAGAGATTATTGCTAGGGCTTAGTAAACTACGTAAGTGTCCAAGAGAAGCTGACCAGAAATATAATTTGAAATCTGGAAAATCGAGGCCCCCCTGGTTAAATAGAAGTTTTAGTAACTCAATTGCGCGTCATGCTTTTTTATAGCCCCAAATAGTACTACTGAATATCCGATCTAGGCGTTTAAAATATAAATTATTGATACGCAAGGGGATGGACCAAAACAAATAAAGAAATTTGGGGAGAATCTTCATTTTTATCAGATTCATCCGCCCGCTTATACTTAGAGGAACCTTATGCCACTTTTTTAAACAGATAACTGTTTCCTTCAGTAATAGCTCATAATTTAACATAACTATCTCATCTAATTTTGCAGAAATTCTGATCCCTAACTAGGTAGCAACATTACAGACTCCTTGTATTAAGGCCGAAGGTTTATGATTCATCACTATTTGAGTTTTAATGGTGTTCAGTCTGTAGCCTAAGATAGCCCTGAATGTCCTTGCCTCCAGAATTATCCCCCACATCTGCTGAGTATACTGCGATGTCATCTGCATATACAGTCATTTTCAGAGATGTCGAGCCAGAAGTAAAAGGAATTATTCGAGATTGATTTTTCAGAGCCACCAAGAATGGTTCCATTAATAAAGCAAATGATAAAGGTGACAAAGGGCACCCTTGACGGGTACCCCGCAATATTAAAAACTTAGATGATTGCAAGCCTGCATAGCTAATTTTAGCGCTTGGATGATCATACAAAGCTTGTATCCACTGTAGGAACTGGCCTGTAATCCCAAATGCTAGTCATGTGGCCCAGAGAAAGTCCCACCCCACTCGGTCAAAGGCTTTTTCAGCATCTAATAATATCATACCTTGTGCGGTTGACTTAACCCAGGCAACATCGAATGCTATCACAGCCGTGTTTACATGGGCCATGGTATCCCTTCCTAAAATAAACCCATGTTGTTGTGGGGACACCAAGCCAGGCATTATCGGTGCCAGATGAGTCGCTATGATTTTTGCAAATATTTTTGCATCTGTGTTTCTGAGTGATATGGGTCGATATGACCCACATTCATCAGCAGTTTTTTTTTTTTTTTAAACACGATCTGTGTAACATTCCATGAGTTAGGGGCCTTTCCTCCAGTTCCAATATGACTAACTACCTGACTAAACAGTGGGGCTAGCTCGTCCATGCAAGCTTCATATAGCTCCAAAGGGATTGAGTCCTCTCCCAATGCTTTGCCTGATGGTAAGACTAAGATTGCAAGTTTAACTTCTGCTACAGTGATATCTCCAATTAATGAGTTAAATTGTTCATCTTTGATATGTTTCAATAGGCTAGTTTGCAGGTATGTATGAATGTCCTCCGGCATATGCCGGTTTTCTGGGGTATAGAGTTCTCTATAGTAGTTAGCAAATTGTTCCAATATCTGATGGGGCGTTCGTAGACCATATTATAAGGCCCTTCAATTGCCTTAATATCAGTTTTCGCTTTATCATCTGCCACTTTATGTGCTAAGATTTTCCCTATTTTCTCCCCTCGCTCGTACTGGGATAGGTGATATTTAGTAAGTTTTGTAAGACTTTTTCCCTAAGTGTATTCTTCAAGGCAGATTTGAGATCGACCATAGTATATCCCAGGTCCTCTGCCTCTGTCAAGCCCTGTAGTAATGCCTCGGCCAGTTGATTCTCTACTATCAGTATCCTTGTCTTAATTTTTTCCATTTCCTTCTTGCGCTCATAACTCTGTCTCAGTATAAATTGTTGAGTGAAACCCCTTATATTAGCCTTACAGGCATCCCATACCATAATACAAGGGGCTGAGTCCATATTAATTTCTGCAAATTCTTTTAAATGCGCCTTAAGTTGTAATATAAAACCTGTATTTGACAATAGATACCTAGGAAATGGGAAAGGAAGACGGCTCCGCCTCTCTGCCTTGGTTTTAAAAGAAAGGAGAATGGGATTATAGTCAGAGGTGACCCTTAGGCAAATCTCCATATTACTTGTTTCTAAAATCCTATTGGATACCCAGGCCCTGTCTACATGTGAACATAGTTTATGCGCAGCTGAATAGTAAGTATAACCAGGCACGTCTGGATACAATATGCACCAAGCATCCTTTATGGAATGTATTCAACCCCATTCTCTAATTGCAGCATGAATTTTACGCATCCTCTGGAAGGCCCCTCATCTAGTAGTATCGATATCCTAGTTCATGACACAATTAAAATCACCCATTAACACCCATTCTCCCTCCCAGCCCAACAGTTCAATATTAACCCTAGCTATGTTTGGGCCATACAAAACACAAAATATGTATTTACAACCTTCCACTATAATTTGTGCTATAGCCCATCTGCCACTTTGATCTGAAGCTATTTTACT
Organism: Lissotriton helveticus; assembly: GCF_964261635.1. Classification (NCBI taxonomy): domain Eukaryota; kingdom Metazoa; phylum Chordata; class Amphibia; order Caudata; family Salamandridae; genus Lissotriton; species Lissotriton helveticus. The sequence continues at coordinate 1,819,609,276 of NC_136059.1, forward strand.
GATCTCGGCTCTAAGTTGATTATGTTTTAAGATTGCGACACCTCGTATTGAGGCATTTAGCTCTGAACTAACAACTACATCGTAATCTAATTGCCTTAATAAACTCCGGTCTTTATAAGAAATATGTATTTCTGAAAGTAGAGCTAAATGCATTTTGTACATCCTTAATTCTTCAGAGACTAGACTCCGCTTGTTTCTGCTATTCAATCCCGTAATGTTCCAGGCTAAACATCTCAGTCGGTCGACCCCAAAGATTTTTTCCTCCTCCCTTGCTTATTCATTGCAACCAAAGTAATCTTATCTTTAATGTTTCTTGTCATTTTGTCATTAATGTCTTTAATGCACACTATCCTCATGTTGTTTTTACTAAAGTTTTTCCTCGCAGCCCACCCGTCCCACCCAGTTCCAACTACTTCGATCCCACCCTTCCGCATCCTGCTCCCCCTATCCCATAGAGGAGGACTCCTCTCTTTGACCAGCTGCTCTTATTTGGGCAGCCACACAGAGTCGCAGCTGTGGTGGTCTACCCCACACCTTTTTCCAATATCATCTCAAAAAATAAAACTTAATATGAACTGACATACATTAGTCATACTCAAAAGATAGTATGTGAAATATTCAAAAGCTCATTGACACCCCCGTTTCCTTTCACTTAATTTCACTGAAACCCCCAGACACCCTATATTATTTAACCATAGTCCATGATTATTATATGCCACTATTTCACTACTTCTCTGTTGCTTCTCCTTGCCACTTAGCAACTGATCTTTCAGCTTCATTTGCATCCTTAAGAAGTATGTGTGGCCACTCCTAAATGCCTTTAGCCAAGCTCGTTCTTGCAGGAAAACTTGGCCACCGATTGTGGACGGAGGCAAGATGGTGGCTGTGATGGACGCTTGAGCGAACCTCTCTCGCTGGGCCCTGGTTCTCCGAGCCCGGGGATGGAGTAAAGGAGCGGTGGACACTATCGCTTGTCGAGGGCAGTTAGCAAACGGGAACCGGGATACTATCTCTCCGTAATTGAAGGCTGCCGTGGCTTTAGCAGCGTGCTGTGGTCATTGGATATCGGAGCAGAGCGGGGAGCCGGCTAGGCATAGCGGATTTGCCTGACTGGGTTCTTAGTCATTGGGCGTTGCTGTTGCCGGACCCACGCTACTGGGTGTTGCGGCTCACGGCGCACCTGGGGCTGGTTTCAGAGGCTTTCGGAAAGCGAGGAAGAGTGCTGCAGAGTGACGGGATGCCGCCGAAGGGTTCCCGCAGCAAGCTGCGCGGGCAGGACAAGAATGTGGTTGAGGAGGCCGAAAATGCCTGTGTGGCCGGGCAGGTGAGGGGGAAGGCGGCTTAAAGTTGCGCTACCAATGCGGCAGGCTCTAAAATTCAAAAACCGCTAGAGGCGGCACAAAATCCTGGGGCCGCCGCTCAGGTGTTTGCAGGAACTAAGTTAAAATCTACTGCCGTTGATAGTGGAAAAAAAATACCTGCACTCTTCGCAAATACTGCAGAAAGGCAAAAAGACAGTAATGGCTGCCGTGGTTTTGAGTAGCGATTCCGTCGGTTCAGGTGCTATTATGGGTTCTGCCAGCGACTTTTGTGGGCAGAAGGGGGCTGCTAATTTGACAGACTCTGCTATTGATCTGCCTCAATCGGATATATACTGACAGACCCGGACTCTGGCAATGGCTTGATTGTGAATGAAACTGGGCAAGGCTCATTGAATATGGAGGTGGATTCTGGGGACTTTTACTCTCTCTCAGAGCACTCTGTGTCTTCATGTGAGGACCTGGCCAAACAATACTCAGCCCAACTTTCTATGATGGATGGTAGTGATTACGGCAGTTCAGTGCTGGAGGAACCCGATGAATCTGAGGATGGTCAGCTCAAGACAGTCAGGAAGTTGAATCTGGCTGCAAAAAGAGATTGTATCGTGAAATCACTGAGTCATGAGGCGCAAATGGACTTTGAGGGGGCTGAAGAGGAGGAGGTTTCCCTAGCGTTAATCTATCTATCCATTATGCAACTTAGAGATGAAACAAGGGAAGAGAGCCAGAGGGCACAAAATTCATGTCGGAAGCTGCAAAACTTAGTCAGACGACTGGTCAAATTGCATGGAGACTTTGTATTGCAAGGGTATCTACACTGGAAGACGAATTTGCACAACACAAGCTTGGCTACGAAAGAGGACATGATTTGGAAGCTAGCAGACATCGAGAATCGCGCTCGTCGCAATAACCTGAGGGTTCTTCAGATCCCGGAGGGGAAAGAAGGGCAAGATCCAAGGGGGATCATTGTGGATTTGTTTAAAAAAGCTTTCCCTGGCTTTACCCAATCGGACTGGGGTCGTGAAATAGAACCTGCACACAGATTTCCCTTTAAGATTCGGTTGAGGCCAGGTCAGGAAACCAAACCTAGAGCAATGCTGGTATCATTCAATAGCTTTCTGGCATGGGAGGAAGTGTTTAAGCTTGCTAGGCCTGCTAAGAAGGGGAAGGCTGGGGATGTAGAAATTTTTGTCCGCCCCGATCTGTGTCAACGGCCGGTGGAGTTTCGATAGCAATTTCGCCAATTAATTTCGGAGTTGCAGTCGAAGGGGGCTACTGCTTTTCTAATGTTTCCAGCCAAGCTGAAGATAGTGTTTAAGGATCAAACACGATTTTTTTACTAGCATTGCTCCAGCGACAGAATTTGTACGTTCTATATAGCTAAGGTACTTATAAAGGCTAATATGGTGATTTGGTAGTATATGTGTTTATGTATATATCAACTGTAATGATAAGGTTAGGTACTCTGCTTTTTGTGCTCCAAGTTACTCTTTATTTTTTTTCAAAATGTTGTGAGTAGGTTTGTTAAGGACTCGGCAGGGGAAGGCAAGGGGCTGCGGTAAGGCTCGCATCTAAAGGACTATCAGACCTAAAGCCTCATTAAAGGGGGTGGGGGTTCTAAGGGGGTTAAAGGTGGGTGGGTGGTGGGCACGAGGGGGGGAGAGTAAGGGGGTTTAGGGGGTGTGGGTAGCACTAAGGGGGACTAAAAAGGGAATAATTTCACGGCGACAAGAATAGGGTCAAGTCTTAGGATACAAGAGAAATATAGCTTTGTTAGTGTTAAAGGGCAGCTTAGTTTTTTTCGCATAGGAAGACTTTATTGTGACAAGTATTTAACAATTTGTAATGTTAACCAATGGAATTAAAATTTGTTCGCTGAATGTATCAGGTCTTACAATGTTCTACAACGACAAAAAGTAGCTGCAGAATTACAATACATTCAGCCAGACTTACTATGTATACAGGAAACCCATATTCCATGGGCCAAGAGAGGCATTTTGAGTGAACTGGGATTTTCTTTAATATCTGCATCTGGCCAAACTAGCATGATTCGAGGTGTAGCTATTCTTGCCGGACGAAATGTTGTTACTTCTTGGTGCAAATCATTGATGATGTGGGGATTTTAGTTGAATTAAATGCTGAACTAGCTGCATGGCCGCAACCAGTGATTATCTGTGGCGATATGAATATTAATTTGACTAATCAAGCTTTACAGGATGGCCCTGATAAATACAGTGGACGAAAGCCCAACGTTTTTAAAGCATTTTATAATTTAATTTGTGATCATGGTTTGGTTGATGTTTGGGGCAAAATGAGGGGTGAAGTTAGCGGCTTTACATTTTACTCACACCCACACAAAAAATTTGTAAGATTAGATTACTTGTTTGCATCTATTTCAGTACTAGGGGGTGCATCAATTCATGTACACCCAAGGATTTCCTCTGATCATGCTCCTATTGTTCTTGAACTGGCCTTAGCTAGGAGCAGGCCTAAACCCAATAATTTCACATTTGATCGGAAATTATTTTTAAATGATGAGTTTAAGGAATATATGTGTAACTGGATTAAAGGCTTTTTTGGAAATAACAATGGTTCAGCACCCGCTAGCATAGTTTGGGACACATTCAAGGCCTGCTTTCGGGGGGAATGTCTTAGTTTTAGTTTATGGCAGCAAAAGAAACTTAAGGTTGAGCTAGCAAGACACTATGAGGCATTGATAGAGGCGGAAGGCTCTTTAACTAGAGGGATCGCATTAGGTATGAATGATATTTCTGGCCTAGAGAATAATGTTGCTAAATACCGAGCTAATGTTCTTGTATTTTGGATTTTGGAGTGCCGAGAACGCTAGGAAATACCAGGTATTTAAGCCGCAAAGTCATGAATTTGGGGAAACTATTGAGAAACGGCTGACTGTACGACTTCAAATGAAGGAATCGGCTCGAAATATTCATGCATTAAGGGATTTGAATGGGGTGTCGCACTCTGACCCACAGCAGATACTTTCTATTTCTCAACAGTTTTATTCTAGTCTCTATACTCAGCTGAGGAGATCTGAGGGGGATCAGAGAGTAATATTTGATGAAGGATTGAAACAATTAGACCCCATATGTGTATGATAGAATTAGAAAATGCAGTTAAAAGTCAGGCGTCAGGGAAAGCGGCAGGACCAGACAGGATTCCACTGGAAGTTTATCGGCTGTTTTTTAGCATAGTTAAAGACGAAACGTTAAAAATACTACAATTGGCACAACTAGGACATCCACCTAAATCATGGTCAGATGCTACGACTGCAGTATTCTGTAAGAAGGGTAAACCTCCTGATTTAGTGGGATCATATCGTCCAATTTCTTTACTGAACAGTGATAATAAAATATGCTCTAAAATCTTGGCCAAACGATTGTCGAAAGTTATCACACCTTTGGTCTCATTAAATCAACATGGTTTTATTCCGAAACGGGGTACGGTGGATCATGTGAATAAAGTAGTAACACTGTACGATATTGCAGGGATAGGAAAAAGGGATTTGGCGTTGATTTTATTGGACGCAGAGAAAGCGTTTGATCGCGTTCAGTAGGAGTACATGTGGCAGCCGATGGATAGAATTGGTTTTGGCAAGAAATTCATTGTAGCACTTCAGGCGCTATACATGGCCCCTACTGCCAAGATATCGGTAATGGGATTGTTATCGGATGATGTGAATATAACTAGAGGCACTCGGCAGGGGTGCCCGTGCTCCCCTCTTTTGTTTGCCTTATATTTCAATGCTTTTATAGAACAATTGTCTCATAATGTTTCCATCCCTCCGTTTCGGGTTTTTGATTATAATTTTTCTGTTTTTGCCTATGCTGACGACATAGCTGTAGTCACAGATAAACCCTCTCTTGCGAATAAAGAGATAGAGCGGTTAGCTAAAGAATTCAGTAGGATCTCGGGTTATAAACGCAATGAGTAAAAAATGCAAATTTTATGTTCTGATAGTGTATTATGGAGGGATGGGTGGGTAGTCAAAGAGGTGACCTATCTGGGGATACAAATTCGAGCTTCTATGTCTGAACTTATGGATGTAAACGGGAATCTGCTTATTTATAAAGTTAAAGCTTCCTTGGATAGGTGGGATCACTTGTATTTTACAATATTTGGTCGCTGCAATATTGTCAAAATGAATATACTTCCCAAGGTTCTCTACTTATTCCGGTCAATACCTTTGGAAGTCTCGAAGTTTAGATTACAATATTTACAATCAATTTGTGGAAAATTTATATGCAGCCCGGGGAGACCTAGGCGGGCGATGAGATTCATGACTTTGCCACTTGACAGAGGGGGCCTAGCGGTACCCGATTTTACACTTTATTTTGTTACTTGTTTTCTCTTGAAAATGCGGGTGTTAATTATTGGGGAGGGAGGTGTCAATAGCACCACGGCCCAAACTATTTTTGAAATTTTATTAGGCCCTATTGCCAAACAGTGTTTATTTATGGAACTGGATGGCAGGTACTATAAACAAACATGATTTAAAGTCCTGATTAGTGCATTTAAAGTGTGGAAATTGATCTGTAAATTGAATTTAATGGGGAAGATCTCACATTACACTCCCTTTAATTCGTTCAAGCTTTTGCCAGGAATATTTGGGGATAATATCGCGCAAAGCTAGAAAAGGAAGAGCGTTAGATGTCTAGGCGATTTGTATTCTGTTACTGGGTTATATAATCTTTTGATGAGTTAATTTTACAATATGGTTTACCCAAAACACATTTTTTTAAAAATTTCCAAATAAGAGATTTTTTATCTCGGACTAACGTCGATATGCGATCTAATGCTGTGGTAGAAGGGGTCAGAGGGCGGGTTAAAATTGGAGTTTTATATCAACGATTGCTTTCGGACAGACCAGATGATCTTGAAAAACATAAGTGTAAATTGTCCGAAGTGATGGAAGAAACAGATATTGTGATTGAAGATCTCATTGTGATGTCTAGAGAATCATTAATGTCAGCAAATTTGAAAGTTCAATTCTTTAAGACCTTATTTGATTTATATTATACCCCTGCGCGGATGGCTAAATGGGGGGGGGTGGTTATGACGGGAAATGTTTTCGATGTGGGGAAGACAACACGAATAGTGTTCATATTTTCTTTAGATGTGATAAACTGTATAGATACATTGTAGATATAGAAAAGTTTTTGTCCATGGTTATTAACCTACCTCTGACCCTTACCCCTGCTATGATGTTATTGGGGATGATTTCTGTAAATAGCTCTATGAACGAATTGTATCAACATCGACATCTGTTTTTTTCACAATGACTGTTACTCGCTTGTGCATCGCAGCGGAATGGCTGCAGGAAAAGCCGCTGGCCTTTGACCTTTGGCGAGCAAAAATGTATAATTTATATAAATTGGAATGGGGTTTATTTTCGGTTAAAAGTCTTAGGAAGCGACAGATGGGTATAAATATTTGGGGAGCTTTTCGTAATTATTATGAGGTCTGATCTTAAAAATTGAATGAATTGTGTCTCAGCTGTATATTCGCTACTTTTATTATTTTTTTTTTTCTTTCTTTCTCTCTTCCCCTCTGTTTTGTGACTAATGTTTAATGATCTAAGCTGCCTTTTCTTTTCTTATGTTTTTTTAATGAATTTTTGTATGTATTTTGTATGTATGTTTGTATCATTGGTATTATGAATTATATAAGGATTTTTGTAATCTTGTTGCTGTGAATATATAAATAAAAAAATAAAAAAAGGAAAACTTGGCCACTAAGAGGTTTAATTGGATCAATAAACTGTCAGAATTATTAGCGCTTTTCCATTGTGATTTTGCCCAGGTCCAACCTAACAAAGACACTGACAGATTTTATTGAGACTGGAGTGTTGGGTCGGTCCTTCAATGAAACAGCCTGACAGTAAAAAATTACCAAAATAGATCAAGAATGGCCAAGGATATTGACCTCTCTTATTCCTCTAATCTAATGGTGATCTGTGGACCCTTTTTAACTGCAAGTACCAGTCCCAGTCGGAGAGGTCGGGGAATGCCGTTTGGAAAAGTTGAACTAAATAAGCCCTTGGAACGGCCCCTTCTGCCCCTTCAGGGATTCCCAAAAATTTAAGAGTTTGCTTCCGATGCCGATTTTCCAACTCTTTCAGCTTGTCCTGCATACTAGAGATCTGGGCATCATGTTTCTTCATCAAAACCTCTGTGGAGGCCACTAGTTCTTCCGTGCCCGCAACTCTCTGCTGCAGTTCAGTGATCTCTTGAGATAATCCTTCAAGTTTCCCTGCCATCTCCTGCAAGGCGTATTGCGTTTTACTACTATCTTCACATGCCTGCTGATAGTGTTGTTGAGCTTCTTGTCTTTGCTCAGTTAAAGCTTGTAGGATCAGAGACAAAGAGAATGCCTCATCTTCCCGACTGTCCGTGACTCTATCAGTTAATTGTGTGGTTATATGTGGTGAATTATTGTTTTCCGTGCTTTGAGCCATGCTAGAAACTGAAGCTGAAGGTTGATCCCCATCTAGGAGAACCAGCTTAACAGCTTAACCAGCTTAACACTGTCACTTATTCCTATGGGGGGGATGAGCCTTCACTAAGCTCCAAACCGTAGAGCCATCTGTAGGGCTAGTACCTGAAAGTCGTAGCTCCATAGACTTAACGCCGCCCTTTGCCTGGACCCATCTCCGTAGAGGACTATTGTCAGAAATAGCTTTGCCGTGTGGGGGTTATAGTATTTTTCCCCCATTTGGCTTTTTAGCTTTGTTTTTAGGCTTCCCTCTGCCTTATTTACCCCCATTTGGTTTACCATTATCAGTAGGGGTTTGAGTAACAGTTCCTCTTAAGTCCTCATAGTCCTCATTCGAGCCTGTTTCATCCCCCGCATATGCCTCCTCTGACATAACCTCTATAGCCGCACAAACCTTTGCACCCAGTTCTGCCACCTCAACAGCTCTTAGTGTATAGTGATTGTAGAACAGACTCCTCTGTTCAGTCTGTCTATGTGGCTAGGTATATGATGAATATGAGAACGATCATTTGAATTAGCCGCGTTTCTGCCCGGAGTTTCAAGAATAACAGGGGCACCCCCTGACCCATCCCCCAAACCAGCCATTGGGGGCTATCAGACTCTGCCACAGCAACGACCTTCTGACCCTTCCAGCCCCCTGAATCTATAGTGTCCTTTGGGGAAGTTGTTTCCGGAGTCGAGCCAGCACAAGCAGAATCCGTACCAATATCCAAGGCGACAGTGTTGCAGAGAGGGATTGTTGCCAACAGGACCTCAGTATAGAATCCTCCCCAAAATTGTTCACAAAAAGCTCTGCCCCTGCCCCTCTCCCTGTCTGTAACATACGGGCTAGTGGCTTGCTAATAGTCTGCGCAGTCTGGGCAGTCTGAGCAGTCTGGACATTTTCTCCACTGCCCCCCCTCCATTAAGCGTACCTGCTTCTCCAATGACGGTGGCGGCATTTCTGACAGTGCAAGTACTTCTCGGGCAGTTTTTGGCACCATGTTCTGCCGAGTTGTGGCCTCCATAGTCTCTGCGGTAGCCTCAGAGGCTGGGATCATGGCGAGTGTAACTCCAAACAACAGAGCTGAGCAGCCGACCGTAGACTGACTGGTCGGTCTCCACAAGTGCAGCCACACCCCCCGCAGCAGCCGTCTGAGTCAAATCCCAAGAAGCCACCGCATCCACCTGGGTGCAGGTCAGAGTTTTCCCTTTACTTTCCTCTTTTCAGGTTTCAGTTTTTCAGTTTTTGAGCATTTCTAAGCATTAAATTGTGAAGTTCGCATAAAGCACTCCAGTTTTCTGACGTGGTGTGAGAGCCTCCACTATGCTGCGCTCCCCAGCGGCTTCACTCCGCCATCTTGCCTCCCCACCAGAAGATTAAATATTGTTATAACAATTTAGAAGAGAACAAAATGCCATCTAGAGGAGTATATAACAACTTAGAATTAGTATCTATTCCAGAGGAACTGGCAGATTTGATTACATATGAGTCAGTTCTTATTCAATCTGTTCACCCGTTTCAAGCTATAATTCGCATGGAGCCTAAAATAGGTCAACTGCCACCAAGAGACTTACAAAGAGGTCTGAAAGGAAGAGTTGTGTACTTACCTTTCAATTTTAAGAAAAATATTGAAACAGAGGCCGGAAATATGGCAAGAGTTTGTATATGTTAATAATCTTGAAAAGGATATGTTATATGTTGTATAGAACAATATTTATTATAAAACTGTAAATATTGATGAACAAGTAATTCGTTTAGAAGATGAATCAGAAATTTCAAGTGGTCAAATAGAGAAAGTGGACAAGTAGAGGAGTGTGGAGATTCATGAACATTACACAATATGTCCTCTACATTCAAAAGAAGTAATAGAAAACAGCATTGAGTTATTTCAAATGTCTGGGAGAAAAGCTTGGAAGCTTGTTGTTTTCCATAGCTGTTCCCCACCGGACAAGGTGGACGATTTGATGAGCGACCTGTATGGATTCCAGCTTCAGAATATCGCTCAACAAGATTATACTCTAAAGATCCTAGATTTCGAAAGTGCATTCCATATATATTTCACCTTTTGTCTGAAAGTGATTTGTCTTCTCTTTCATATGCAGTGAACCACATACTTAAAACAGGAGTTCATCAATTACTTGTTTCAGCCAAATAATGCATGGATAGAGTTGAATGAACAGTTTAAAATTTAGAAGCACAGTTAATTAATTTGATGGCATGTCAACGTGGAACCAATGAGTATTGGTGTTGTTGTCATGGTGAACTCAAGTGTATGTTTAGAAACTTAGGTACACCAACATGGTTTGTAACACCTAGCTGTGTGGAGTATGCATGGGAAGATTTACTTGAATTTCTACGAGAAGCAGATTCCAATCTAAAAAAAATATTGAAATGAAGACACCTTGAGAACTGTGTTCATTGGATCCTGTAACTGTGTGCATGTATTTTAATCATAGGTTTCAAGCTATGATGTCTTTTATCTGCAATAAAATATTTGTCCTTTTGGAGAAGTTATTGATCTTCTTGGGCAAAAAGAGTATCAAACTAGAGGTGCTCCACATATACACATGCTATTATGGATAAGGAATGCTCCGAAATTTGGAAAGGATACTGATGAAACAGTATTCTTCGAACAGTATGTTACCTGTTAGATTCCAAGAGAGGGAGGAGAAAAAAGCTTAACACAACAAGTTTTACGTTTCCAAAATGAATGTTGTGGAAAGTACTGTTGACGAAAATACAAGTCTAAAGGAAAATTTTATACCAAGTGTCGGTTTGGATTCCCACGTCCAGTAATTTCCAAAGGAAGAATACTTTTTTTATGTCTGCTGGATGGCATAGAATGACTCAGAAATCTCCGAAGAATACGTACAACTTAAAAAAGAACAGAAAAGTCAACGTATATTAATGATTACAATCCAGTTATTTTGAAAATGTGGAATGCAAACATGAACATTCGATATGTTGCAGATAACTCAATCGTCGCTGCATGCTATGTTACATCATATATAACGAAACCAGAAAAGACGGAAATGAAAGAAATGTGGGAACACATTTCACAAGAGAAGAGCCTTAGCAAAAAATTGTACAGCTTTAGCTTGAAAATGCTTTCCCACACGGAAAGTGGATCCTTTGAATGTTCAGATCGCTTGTGCTCTTCCAGTTTATATTCAAAGTCATGAGGAATCATTTGGGTAAGTTTATATCTTGCCTGCCCATGAAATAGAGTGTTGAAAACATTAGAAGAAATGGAATACTTAGCAGTGTATGAACCAGAAAGTACAGAAAGTCTTAAAACGAATATGTTGGATACATACTATCCCAAAATGAGTCCACTTCTGGAAGAGCTATGTCTGTATGAAATACTTCAACATTTCATCTTTTAAAGAAATGTTTCACAGAAATCAAAACAAGGAAAATATGCAGTAATTGAATGTGATGGTTGTATATTAAAACATGCCAAAGGAAATCTTATGAACCACAGAAAACTCAGTTGCGAAACTCCAGATGAGAGAATGTTTCAATTTAGCACTTCTGCAACTATTCAAGCCATTGCGTAGCGAAACTGAATTGCTTGTACATTTCGACTGCTATGAAGATTCTTTTAATGCATGCAAAGGTTAGCATTGCATGTACAATTTTCCCTACATATTTACAAATGTTAAATGATGAAATTGAGCAAGAAAAGACTATTACAGCTGAAATAGTTAACAGCAGTCCTCAAGATAGTCAAAGTTCTGATCCAGCTAGTCAAGATACACTCGGACAACCAATAATCTAAAATGAAGCAGCAATCGCCATTTATGAAGTAGAAATTGCAATGCAACAAGCACAACAGGAGAATACTACTTTGGAATACTTAGAAGAACATCTAAATAATGAACAGAATGGAAAGGGGCGACCATTCGGTCCCCCCGAACTTATGGTGGAGTACCTCGATCCCCCCGGGAAGCCATCTTGGGCGGGAGGCGAGTCTCGGCTGGTATGCCCGAAGCGGCGTAGCCGGGGCGCGCCTTTTCCCGCCCTGGAGTGGGTTGTCCTAGACACTGACGCACTCGGCCACGCCCTCGGTGGCGGGCGGGGGCGGGTTGACGCCCGCCCCGAAGACGGATAAAAGAAGCAACAAGCCAAGAAACATCCTCTTGTTCCTGTGCTCTGAAGCTGCACCTCCCCACTGCACGTGAGCTCAGGACGGAACGAAGAGCCAATTTTGAGCGTTGTAATCTTTCTCTTTGTTTTACAGATATCCCGTCTGGGAATGCCTAAGAAAGTCAAAAAGCGGGTCAGTACCGATCAGATGCTCCGCATGCTCATGAAGGAGGTAGCCGATTTGAAGAAGCAGATGGCGGCTAAGAACGGGGAGGGAGGACCGAAACGGCCTTTGCCGGGAGTAGTCCCCGGTGGGAGAGGCAAGAGGTCCAGAAAGGGGGCGCTTGGGGGTGAAACTCCGGTCCCTGATACCCCACTTGAGGAGCCAACCCCGGTGCCGAAGGGGGGGAATCCGATCCCCGTGGTGGTCACCCCCGTGACCAGAGAAGATATGCCTCCCGAGTTAGCGGCACAATTGGCAGCGTGGTTGGGAAAAGATAACGAGGGCACCACGGCTGACGACGCCCGGGCAGTAATGAGACAACTGCGGGAATCTAGGGAGGCTGCGAAAACACCAGCTTCTGTTACCCCGCCAGTTACGGCGGCAGAAAATGCAACGGGCCCAGTTTTGGCGGCAAATGCAGCTTCTGGTTCAGGTAAGCGGCCATTGCCGATCGCGGGGGAAGGGTCCGTACCTTCAGGAAGGGAGAAGGTGGCTCAGCATGTTCCACTGGAAATTAAGGAAAAGATTTGGGCGAATAAGTATGTTAATATTTTTTCTTTGCTTACCGACCATTACGAGATGGAGCATGTTAAGAGCCAAAAGGAGCTCATGCATCCGAGTGTTTGGCGCGCAAAAATGGCCGCCTTTAAGGTTGACGAAAACATTGGTACTTGGGGCAGAGCGTGGGGCATTTTTACCTCCATCATGGGTGAGCGCAGGCCCGAGTTGCTGACCGAGTTGCCTATTTATCAATCACGTATCATGGAGTACTCCGTAAACAATAAACAATTACATAACACCAGTAAGCACATTTTGATGGCACACTTACGTTAAAGAAAATAAAAGGAAAAAAGTTAGAGCGAGAGAAACAACATTTTTACATGAATGATCCCCAAATTTTTTCAGGCTTACACAATGAAAGGATCCCCCTCATCTTAGCGAGTGCAAGTTCCATATCATATATTTCTTTAACCAGGCCCCACCATTCCAGAGGCAGTGGTGGACTCTGCGAAATCCAGACCCAAGCTATTATTAGTCTAGGACAGGCCAACAAAATAGTTATTAGATCTTTCTGGCTAGAACCCCCATTCTGCCCCCCCCCATCAACACATCCAATACTGTGAACGTTATAGCTCTCCTGAGTTTCTGAGACATAATTTGGGTAACCCTTCGCCAAAAATCTAATAATGCTGGACATTGATGAAACATATGTTGCAAATCTTCTGCGAATAAATCGCACTTTGGACACTTAGTCCGATCGCTAGTAGGATCTACCGCTGCAGCCTTTACTCCCACTGCCAGGAGAATGACACGTCCCTCTCTATATGTATTTGTACACGTGTTATGCATCGGAAGTTTTGATAACTATTTAACAGTGGTATATATCTATTTGTGTGCACTACTAGGAAAAGATACAGCTCCATGTACGCATGATTTCAGTGATATGGTGACACTCAACTGTGATGTGAAAAGGATTTCTGCTTTGCATTTGGATAAAGTCAACACTGTTAGTGGTTGCCGAGTAGTGAAGAATGAAAAGACAGATGAGGTGAAATACATGGTGGTAAAGGGATTAGTGATTATGGTACTTCGAATGAGTGTTTGGGAAGGTATTGTTGAAGTGCGCTGCATATATTTAAGTGTTTTCATGAAATGAGGAATGCAGTCTATTATGTTGAAAGGTCAGCATTGTGTTGCGTATAAGGTACAGGGTTGAATTCATTTAAAAAATCGGCCTGGTCAATGTAAGAGAAATACGGATGTGTATAGATTGTGCCTTGTCGGAAAAAAACGGATTGCCCCCGCCGGGCTGGCGGTAGCCACCGCCGACCCGGCGGGGCAATCCGTCCGTTATCCTCCCTGAAATGACCCCCCACCACATTAGGATGGCTGGGGGTCCGCGGCGGACAGGAAGAACGTCCGCTGCTTTTCTGCCACGGTCGCCTTGCGACCGTGGCAGAAAAGGTCTAATATGATGGCGGTGTCTATCAGACACCGCCAGCCATATTAGGATGGGCTTTGGGGAATGCCTTTCGGTGGCGGCAATGCTGCCACGGAAAGGCATACGGTCTTTGAAGGGGGGGTGGGGGTGCACATGGGGGTACCTATGGTACCCCCCTGTGTTTCAAAGTACAACATGGCAGGCACCACGCGGTGCCTGTCATGTTGTGCTTTGAAACGCACAACATGCATTTTTAGCATTGCGGCGGGCGGTGCTTGGACCTCCGCCATGGCGGACGGTCGCTTGCCACAACAGGATCCTAATCGGCCCCAAAGTTTTTATTTAATGTTGACGTACTCATTATAAGAGTCAAACTAGGAATGTTAATTTGTATTTAAAAAGTGAAAAGGAGGACAATGATAAGTGGCAGCAATTTGGAGGTTACTTGTTATTGGAAGGTCGATTGGAGTTGGGTACTGATAAACATATTTGTAAATATTGTTTTAAAAAAAAAATGCTATTATCAACATGAGGAAGTAGCAATAAACAATAAACAATTACATAACACCAGTAAGCACATTTTGACAACACTTACGTTAAAGAAAATAAAAGGAAAAAAGTTAGAGCGAGAGAAACAACATTTTTACATGAATGATCTCCAAATTTTTTCAAGCTTACACAATGAAAGGATCCCCCTTATCTTAGCGAGTGCAAGTTCCATATCATATATTTCTTTAACCAGGCCCCACCATTCCAGAGGCAGTGGTGGACTCCGCGAAATCCAGACCCAAGCTATTATTAGTCTAGCACAGGCCAACAAAATAGTTATTAGATCTTTCTGGCTAGAACCCCCAATCTTCCCCCCCATCAACACATCCAATACTGTGAACGTTATAGCTCTCCTGAGTTTCTGAGACATAATTTGAGTAACCCTTCGCCAAAATTCTAATAATGCTGGACATTGATGAAACATATGTTGCAAATCAGCTGCGAATAAATCGCACTTTGGACACTTAGTCCGATCGCTAGTAGGAGTATTTGGAGACCACCTTGCTTTCCTTTCAGGAGTATAATATAATGTACATATAGTTCTGTACTGCTATAGTCTCAGGTTAGAAGAGTGTACCAACCTACATATACCACTAAGTACTAGCGAGATAGTATTAGCTGTGATATTAGCCCCCATTTTTGGACTCCATCGCTCCACTAATCTCACACAATCATCGTCCTTGTATGAATTAAAGCTTTTATATCCAGTGCTGATCAACGATTTATCTTTAGCCTTATAAATACAATTCCATATGTCAGAGTCTAATACAGCTGTAAGTTTCATGCTTCGTGTAAAGTAATTGTGAATTTGATAGTGCTTAAACCGCATATTCTCTGAGAGATTGTGTGAAATCTTTAGCTTATCAAATGTCAGAAACCTACTAAAATCATACAGGTCCCCCAAATTTGTTATGCCCAAATTAAACTATCGCTTCCCCCACTCATCATGAACAATAATCAGAATGCCTGGATTATCCCACAAGGGAAGTTTGGGGTGGTAGAACGATGTTTTACATTTATTAAGGATAGTCCGCCAGATAATTACGCTATCCTCTGCAGTCTTGAATTTTACCCGCTTATAGTAACTTGGGTCATTGGTTCTGTACAGAAACATATTCGATTTTTCCCCCAGCATGAACACGATAGAAGAGATTATTGCTAGGGCTTAGTAAACTACGTAAGTGTCCAAGAGAAGCTGACCAGAAATATAATTTGAAATCTGGAAAATCGAGGCCCCCCTGGTTAAATAGAAGTTTTAGTAACTCAATTGCGCGTCATGCTTTTTTATAGCCCCAAATAGTACTACTGAATATCCGATCTAGGCGTTTAAAATATAAATTATTGATACGCAAGGGGATGGACCAAAACAAATAAAGAAATTTGGGGAGAATCTTCATTTTTATCAGATTCATCCGCCCGCTTATACTTAGAGGAACCTTATGCCACTTTTTTAAACAGATAACTGTTTCCTTCAGTAATAGCTCATAATTTAACATAACTATCTCATCTAATTTTGCAGAAATTCTGATCCCTAACTAGGTAGCAACATTACAGACTCCTTGTATTAAGGCCGAAGGTTTATGATTCATCACTATTTGAGTTTTAATGGTGTTCAGTCTGTAGCCTAAGATAGCCCTGAATGTCCTTGCCTCCAGAATTATCCCCCACATCTGCTGAGTATACTGCGATGTCATCTGCATATACAGTCATTTTCAGAGATGTCGAGCCAGAAGTAAAAGGAATTATTCGAGATTGATTTTTCAGAGCCACCAAGAATGGTTCCATTAATAAAGCAAATGATAAAGGTGACAAAGGGCACCCTTGACGGGTACCCCGCAATATTAAAAACTTAGATGATTGCAAGCCTGCATAGCTAATTTTAGCGCTTGGATGATCATACAAAGCTTGTATCCACTGTAGGAACTGGCATGTAATCCCAAATGCTAGTCATGTGGCCCAGAGAAAGTCCCACCCCACTCGGTCAAAGGCTTTTTCAGCATCTAATAATATCATACCTTGTGCGGTTGACTTAACCCAGGCAACATCGAATGCTATCACAGCCGTGTTTACATGGGCCATGGTATCCCTTCCTAAAATAAACCCATGTTGTTGTGGGGACACCAAGCCAGGCATTATCGGTGCCAGATGAGTCGCTATGATTTTTGCAAATATTTTTGCATCTGTGTTTCTGAGTGATATGGGTCGATATGACCCACATTCATCAGCAGTTTTTTTTTTTTTTTAAACACGATCTGTGTAACATTCCATGAGTTAGGGGCCTTTCCTCCAGTTCCAATATGACTAACTACCTGACTAAACAGTGGGGCTAGCTCGTCCATGCAAGCTTCATATAGCTCCAAAGGGATTGAGTCCTCTCCCAATGCTTTGCCTGATGGTAAGACTAAGATTGCAAGTTTAACTTCTGCTACAGTGATATCTCCAATTAATGAGTTAAATTGTTCATCTTTGATATGTTTCAATAGGCTAGTTTGCAGGTATGTATGAATGTCCTCCGGCATATGCCGGTTTTCTGGGGTATAGAGTTCTCTATAGTAGTTAGCAAATTGTTCCAATATCTGATGGGGCGTTCGTAGACCATATTATAAGGCCCTTCAATTGCCTTAATATCAGTTTTCGCTTTATCATCTGCCACTTTATGTGCTAAGATTTTCCATTTTTTCTCCCCTCGCTCGTACTGGGATAGGTGATATTTAGTAAGTTTTGTAAGACTTTTTCCCTAAGTGTATTCTTCAAGGCAGATTTGAGATCGACCATAGTATATCCCAGGTCCTCTGCCTCTGTCAAGCCCTGTAGTAATGCCTCGGCCAGTTGATTCTCTACTATCAGTATCCTTGTCTTAATTTTTTCCATTTCCTTCTTGCGCTCATAACTCTGTCTCAGTATAAATTGTTGAGTGAAACCCCTTATATTAGCCTTACAGGCATCCCATACCATAATACAAGGGGCTGAGTCCATATTAATTTCTGCAAATTCTTTTAAATGCGCCTTAAGTTGTAATATAAAACCTGTATTTGACAATAGATACCTAGGAAATGGGAAAGGAAGACGGCTCCGCCTCTCTGCCTTGGTTTTAAAAGAAAGGAGAATGGGATTATAGTCAGAGGTGACCCTTAGGCAAATCTCCATATTACTTGTTTCTAAAATCCTATTGGATACCCAGGCCCTGTCTACATGTGAACATAGTTTATGCGCAGCTGAATAGTAAGTATAACCAGGCACGTCTGGATACAATATGCACCAAGCATCCTTTATGGAATGTATTCAACCCCATTCTCTAATTGCAGCATGAATTTTACGCATCCTCTGGAAGGCCCCTCATCTAGTAGTATCGATATCATAGTTCATGACACAATTAAAATCACCCATTAACACCCATTCTCCCTCCCAGCCCAACAGTTCAATATTAACCCTAGCTATGTTTGGGCCATACAAAACACAAAATATGTATTTACAACCTTCCACTATAATTTGTGCTATAGCCCATCTGCCACTTTGATCTGAAGCTATTTTACTGATCTCGGCTCTAAGTTGATTATGTTTTAAGATTGCGACACCTCGTATTGAGGCATTTAGCTCTGAACTAACAACTACATCGTAATCTAATTGCCTTAATAAACTCTGGTCTTTATAAGAAATATGTATTTCTGAAAGTAGAGCTAAATGCATTTTGTACATCCTTAATTCTTCAGAGACTAGACTCCGCTTGTTTCTGCTATTCAATCCCGTAATGTTCCAGGCTAAACATCTCAGTCGGTCGACCCCAAAGATTTTTTCCTCCTCCCTTGCTTATTCATTGCAACCAAAGTAATCTTATCTTTAATGTTTCTTGTCATTTTGTCATTAATGTCTTTAATGCACACTATCCTCATGTTGTTTTTACTAAAGTTTTTCCTCGCAGCCCACCCGTCCCACCCAGTTCCAACTACTTCGATCCCACCCTTCCGCATCCTGCTCCCCCTATCCCATAGAGGAGGACTCCTCTCTTTGACCAGCTGCTCTTATTTGGGCAGCCACACAGAGTCGCAGCTGTGGTGGTCTACCCCACACCTTTTTCCAATATCATCTCAAAAAATAAAACTTAATATGAACTGACATACATTAGTCATACTCAAAAGATAGTATGTGAAATATTCAAAAGCTCATTGACACCCCCGTTTCCTTTCACTTAATTTCACTGAAACCCCCAGACACCCTATATTATTTAACCATAGTCCATGATTATTATATGCCACTATTTCACTACTTCTCTGTTGCTTCTCCTTGCCACTTAGCAACTGATCTTTCAGCTTCATTTGCATCCTTAAGAAGTATGTGTGGCCACTCCTAAATGCCTTTAGCCAAGCTCGTTCTTGCAGGAAAACTTGGCCACCGATTGTGGACGGAGGCAAGATGGTGGCTGTGATGGACGCTTGAGCGAACCTCTCTCGCTGGGCCCTGGTTCTCCGAGCCCGGGGATGGAGTAAAGGAGCGGTGGACACTATCGCTTGTCGAGGGCAGTTAGCAAACGGGAACCGGGATACTATCTCTCCGTAATTGAAGGCTGCCGTGGCTTTAGCAGCGTGCTGTGGTCATTGGATATCGGAGCAGAGCGGGGAGCCGGCTAGGCATAGCGGATTTGCCTGACTGGGTTCTTAGTCATTGGGCGTTGCTGTTGCCGGACCCACGCTACTGGGTGTTGCGGCTCACGGCGCACCTGGGGCTGGTTTCAGAGGCTTTCGGAAAGCGAGGAAGAGTGCTGCAGAGTGACGGGATGCCGCCGAAGGGTTCCCGCAGCAAGCTGCGCGGGCAGGACAAGAATGTGGTTGAGGAGGCCGAAAATGCCTGTGTGGCCGGGCAGGTGAGGGGGAAGGCGGCTTAAAGTTGCGCTACCAATGCGGCAGGCTCTAAAATTCAAAAACCGCTAGAGGCGGCACAAAATCCTGGGGCCGCCGCTCAGGTGTTTGCAGGAACTAAGTTAAAATCTACTGCCGTTGATAGTGGAAAAAAAATACCTGCACTCTTCGCAAATACTGCAGAAAGGCAAAAAGACAGTAATGGCTGCCGTGGTTTTGAGTAGCGATTCCGTCGGTTCAGGTGCTATTATGGGTTCTGCCAGCGACTTTTGTGGGCAGAAGGGGGCTGCTAATTTGACAGACTCTGCTATTGATCTGCCTCAATCGGATATATACTGACAGACCCGGACTCTGGCAATGGCTTGATTGTGAATGAAACTGGGCAAGGCTCATTGAATATGGAGGTGGATTCTGGGGACTTTTACTCTCTCTCAGAGCACTCTGTGTCTTCATGTGAGGACCTGGCCAAACAATACTCAGCCCAACTTTCTATGATGGATGGTAGTGATTACGGCAGTTCAGTGCTGGAGGAACCCGATGAATCTGAGGATGGTCAGCTCAAGACAGTCAGGAAGTTGAATCTGGCTGCAAAAAGAGATTGTATCGTGAAATCACTGAGTCATGAGGCGCAAATGGACTTTGAGGGGGCTGAAGAGGAGGAGGTTTCCCTAGCGTTAATCTATCTATCCATTATGCAACTTAGAGATGAAACAAGGGAAGAGAGCCAGAGGGCACAAAATTCATGTCGGAAGCTGCAAAACTTAGTCAGACGACTGGTCAAATTGCATGGAGACTTTGTATTGCAAGGGTATCTACACTGGAAGACGAATTTGCACAACACAAGCTTGGCTACGAAAGAGGACATGATTTGGAAGCTAGCAGACATCGAGAATCGCGCTCGTCGCAATAACCTGAGGGTTCTTCAGATCCCGGAGGGGAAAGAAGGGCAAGATCCAAGGGGGATCATTGTGGATTTGTTTAAAAAAGCTTTCCCTGGCTTTACCCAATCGGACTGGGGTCGTGAAATAGAACCTGCACACAGATTTCCCTTTAAGATTCGGTTGAGGCCAGGTCAGGAAACCAAACCTAGAGCAATGCTGGTATCATTCAATAGCTTTCTGGCATGGGAGGAAGTGTTTAAGCTTGCTAGGCCTGCTAAGAAGGGGAAGGCTGGGGATGTAGAAATTTTTGTCCGCCCCGATCTGTGTCAACGGCCGGTGGAGTTTCGATAGCAATTTCGCCAATTAATTTCGGAGTTGCAGTCGAAGGGGGCTACTGCTTTTCTAATGTTTCCAGCCAAGCTGAAGATAGTGTTTAAGGATCAAACACGATTTTTTTACTAGCATTGCTCCAGCGACAGAATTTGTACGTTCTATATAGCTAAGGTACTTATAAAGGCTAATATGGTGATTTGGTAGTATATGTGTTTATGTCTATATCAACTGTAATGATAAGGTTAGGTACTCTGCTTTTTGTGCTCCAAGTTACTCTTTATTTTTTTTCAAAATGTTGTGAGTAGGTTTGTTAAGGACTCGGCAGGGGAAGGCAAGGGGCTGCGGTAAGGCTCGCATCTAAAGGACTATCAGACCTAAAGCCTCATTAAAGGGGGTGGGGGTTCTAAGGGGGTTAAAGGTGGGTGGGTGGTGGGCACGAGGGGGGGAGAGTAAGGGGGTTTAGGGGGTGTGGGTAGCACTAAGGGGGACTAAAAAGGGAATAATTTCACGGCGACAAGAATAGGGTCAAGTCTTAGGATACAAGAGAAATATAGCTTTGTTAGTGTTAAAGGGCAGCTTAGTTTTTTTCGCATAGGAAGACTTTATTGTGACAAGTATTTAACAATTTGTAATGTTAACCAATGGAATTAAAATTTGTTCGCTGAATGTATCAGGTCTTACAATGTTCTACAACGACAAAAAGTAGCTGCAGAATTACAATACATTCAGCCAGACTTACTATGTATACAGGAAACCCATATTCCATGGGCCAAGAGAGGCATTTTGAGTGAACTGGGATTTTCTTTAATATCTGCATCTGGCCAAACTAGCATGATTCGAGGTGTAGCTATTCTTGCCGGACGAAATGTTGTTACTTCTTGGTGCAAATCGTTGATGATGTGGGGATTTTAGTTGAATTAAATGCTGAACTAGCTGCATGGCCGCAACCAGTGATTATCTGTGGCGATATGAATATTAATTTGACTAATCAAGCTTTACAGGATGGCCCTGATAAATACAGTGGACGAAAGCCCAACGTTTTTAAAGCATTTTATAATTTAATTTGTGATCATGGTTTGGTTGATGTTTGGGGCAAAATGAGGGGTGAAGTTAGCGGCTTTACATTTTACTCACACCCACACAAAAAATGTGTAAGATTAGATTACTTGTTTGCATCTATTTCAGTACTAGGGGGTGCATCAATTCATGTACACCCAAGGATTTCCTCTGATCATGCTCCTATTGTTCTTGAACTGGCCTTAGCTAGGAGCAGGCCTAAACCCAATAATTTCACATTTGATCAGAAATTATTTTTAAATGATGAGTTTAAGGAATATATGTGTAACTGGATTAAAGGCTTTTTTGGAAATAACAATGGTTCAGCACCCGCTAGCATAGTTTGGGACACATTCAAGGCCTGCTTTCGGGGGGAATGTCTTAGTTTTAGTTTATGGCAGCAAAAGAAACTTAAGGTTGAGCTAGCAAGACACTATGAGGCATTGATAGAGGCGGAAGGCTCTTTAACTAGAGGGATCGCATTAGGTATGAATGATATTTCTGGCCTAGAGAATAATGTTGCTAAATACCGAGCTAATGTTCTTGTATTTTGGATTTTGGAGTGCCGAGAACGCTAGGAAATACCAGGTATTTAAGCCGCAAAGTCATGAATTTGGGGAAACTATTGAGAAACGGCTGACTGTACGACTTCAAATGAAGGAATCGGCTCGAAATATTCATGCATTAAGGGATTTGAATGGGGTGTCGCACTCTGACCCACAGCAGATACTTTCTATTTCTCAACAGTTTTATTCTAGTCTCTATACTCAGCTGAGGAGATCTGAGGGGGATCAGAGAGTAATATTTGATGAAGGATTGAAACAATTAGACCCCATATGTGTATGATAGAATTAGAAAATGCAGTTAAAAGTCAGGCGTCAGGGAAAGCGGCAGGACCAGACAGGATTCCACTGGAAGTTTATCGGCTGTTTTTTAGCATAGTTAAAGACGAAACGTTAAAAATACTACAATTGGCACAACTAGGACATCCACCTAAATCATGGTCAGATGCTACGACTGCAGTATTCTGTAAGAAGGGTAAACCTCCTGATTTAGTGGGATCATATCGTCCAATTTCTTTACTGAACAGTGATAATAAAATATGCTCTAAAATCTTGGCCAAACGATTGTCGAAAGTTATCACACCTTTGGTCTCATTAAATCAACATGGTTTTATTCCGAAACGGGGTACGGTGGATCATGTGAATAAAGTAGTAACACTGTACGATATTGCAGGGATAGGAAAAAGGGATTTGGCGTTGATTTTATTGGACGCAGAGAAAGCGTTTGATCGCGTTCAGTAGGAGTACATGTGGCAGCCGATGGATAGAATTGGTTTTGGCAAGAAATTCATTGTAGCACTTCAGGCGCTATACATGGCCCCTACTGCCAAGATATCGGTAATGGGATTGTTATCGGATGATGTGAATATAACTAGAGGCACTCGGCAGGGGTGCCCGTGCTCCCCTCTTTTGTTTGCCTTATATTTCAATGCTTTTATAGAACAATTGTCTCATAATGTTTCCATCCCTCCGTTTCGGGTTTTTGATTATAATTTTTCTGTTTTTGCCTATGCTGACGACATAGCTGTAGTCACAGATAAACCCTCTCTTGCGAATAAAGAGATAGAGCGGTTAGCTAAAGAATTCAGTAGGATCTCGGGTTATAAACGCAATGAGTAAAAAATGCAAATTTTATGTTCTGATAGTGTATTATGGAGGGATGGGTGGGTAGTCAAAGAGGTGACCTATCTGGGGATACAAATTCGAGCTTCTATGTCTGAACTTATGGATGTAAACGGGAATCTGCTTATTTATAAAGTTAAAGCTTCCTTGGATAGGTGGGATCACTTGTATTTTACAATATTTGGTCGCTGCAATATTGTCAAAATGAATATACTTCCCAAGGTTCTCTACTTATTCCGGTCAATACCTTTGGAAGTCTCGAAGTTTAGATTACAATATTTACAATCAATTTGTGGAAAATTTATATGGAGCCCGGGGAGACCTAGGCGGGCGATGAGATTCATGACTTTGCCACTTGACAGAGGGGGCCTAGCGGTACCCGATTTTACACTTTATTTTGTTACTTGTTTTCTCTTGAAAATGCGGGTGTTAATTATTGGGGAGGGAGGTGTCAATAGCACCACGGCCCAAACTATTTTTGAAATTTTATTAGGCCCTATTGCCAAACAGTGTTTATTTATGGAACTGGATGGCAGGTACTATAAACAAACATGATTTAAAGTCCTGATTAGTGCATTTAAAGTGTGGAAATTGATCTGTAAATTGAATTTAATGGGGAAGATCTCACATTACACTCCCTTTAATTCGTTCAAGCTTTTGCCAGGAATATTTGGGGATAATATCGCGCAAAGCTAGAAAAGGAAGAGCGTTAGATGTCTAGGCGATTTGTATTCTGTTACTGGGTTATATAATCTTTTGATGAGTTAATTTTACAATATGGTTTACCCAAAACACATTTTTTTAAAAATTTCCAAATAAGAGATTTTTTATCTCGGACTAACGTCGATATGCGATCTAATGCTGTGGTAGAAGGGGTCAGAGGGCGGGTTAAAATTGGAGTTTTATATCAACGATTGCTTTCGGACAGACCAGATGATCTTGAAAAACATAAGTGTAAATTGTCCGAAGTGATGGAAGAAACAGATATTGTGATTGAAGATCTCATTGTGATGTCTAGAGAATCATTAATGTCAGCAAATTTGAAAGTTCAATTCTTTAAGACCTTATTTGATTTATATTATACCCCTGCGCGGATGGCTAAATGGGGGGGGTGGTTATGACGGGAAATGTTTTCGATGTGGGGAAGACAACACGAATAGTGTTCATATTTTCTTTAGATGTGATAAACTGTATAGATACATTGTAGATATAGAAAAGTTTTTGTCCATGGTTATTAACCTACCTCTGACCCTTACCCCTGCTATGATGTTATTGGGGATGATTTCTGTAAATAGCTCTATGAACGAATTGTATCAACATCGACATCTGTTTTTTTCACAATGACTGTTACTCGCTTGTGCATCGCAGCGGAATGGCTGCAGGAAAAGCCGCTGGCCTTTGACCTTTGGCGAGCAAAAATGTATAATTTATATAAATTGGAATGGGGTTTATTTTCGGTTAAAAGTCTTAGGAAGCGACAGATGGGTATAAATATTTGGGGAGCTTTTCGTAATTATTATGAGGTCTGATCTTAAAAATTGAATGAATTGTGTCTCAGCTGTATATTCGCTACTTTTATTATTTTTTTTTTTCTTTCTTTCTCTCTTCCCCTCTGTTTTGTGACTAATGTTTAATGATCTAAGCTGCCTTTTCTTTTCTTATGTTTTTTTTAATGAATTTTTGTATGTATTTTGTATGTATGTTTGTATCATTGGTATTATGAATTATATAAGGATTTTTGTAATCTTGTTGCTGTGAATATATAAATAAAAAAATAAAAAAAGGAAAACTTGGCCACTAAGAGGTTTAATTGGATCAATAAACTGTCAGAATTATTAGCGCTTTTCCATTGTGATTTTGCCCAGGTCCAACCTAACAAAGACACTGACAGATTTTATTGAGACTGGAGTGTTGGGTCGGTCCTTCAATGAAACAGCCTGACAGTAAAAAATTACCAAAATAGATCAAGAATGGCCAAGGATATTGACCTCTCTTATTCCTCTAATCTAATGGTGATCTGTGGACCCTTTTTAACTGCAAGTACCAGTCCCAGTCGGAGAGGTCGGGGAATGCCGTTTGGAAAAGTTGAACTAAATAAGCCCTTGGAACGGCCCCTTCTGCCCCTTCAGGGATTCCCAAAAGTTTAAGAGTTTGCTTCCGATGCCGATTTTCCAACTCTTTCAGCTTGTCCTGCATACTAGAGATCTGGGCATCATGTTTCTTCATCAAAACCTCTGTGGAGGCCACTAGTTCTTCCGTGCCCGCAACTCTCTGCTGCAGTTCAGTGATCTCTTGAGATAATCCTTCAAGTTTCCCTGCCATCTCCTGCAAGGCGTATTGCGTTTTACTACTATCTTCACATGCCTGCTGATAGTGTTGTTGAGCTTCTTGTCTTTGCTCAGTTAAAGCTTGTAGGATCAGAGACAAAGAGAATGCCTCATCTTCCCGACTGTCCGTGACTCTATCAGTTAATTGTGTGGTTATATGTGGTGAATTATTGTTTTCCGTGCTTTGAGCCATGCTAGAAACTGAAGCTGAAGGTTGATCCCCATCTAGGAGAACCAGCTTAACAGCTTAACCAGCTTAACACTGTCACTTATTCCTATGGGGGGGATGAGCCTTCACTAAGCTCCAAACCGTAGAGCCATCTGTAGGGCTAGTACCTGAAAGTCGTAGCTCCATAGACTTAACGCCGCCCTTTGCCTGGACCCATCTCCGTAGAGGACTATTGTCAGAAATAGCTTTGCCGTGTGGGGGTTATAGTATTTTTCCCCCATTTGGCTTTTTAGCTTTGTTTTTAGGCTTCCCTCTGCCTTATTTACCCCCATTTGGTTTACCATTATCAGTAGGGGTTTGAGTAACAGTTCCTCTTAAGTCCTCATAGTCCTCATTCGAGCCTGTTTCATCCCCCGCATATGCCTCCTCTGACATAACCTCTATAGCCGCACAAACCTTTGCACCCAGTTCTGCCACCTCAACAGCTCTTAGTGTATAGTGATTGTAGAACAGACTCCTCTGTTCAGTCTGTCTATGTGGCTAGGTATATGATGAATATGAGAACGATCATTTGAATTAGCCGCGTTTCTGCCCGGAGTTTCAAGAATAACAGGGGCACCCCCTGACCCATCCCCCAAACCAGCCATTGGGGGCTATCAGACTCTGCCACAGCAACGACCTTCTGACCCTTCCAGCCCCCTGAATCTATAGTGTCCTTTGGGGAAGTTGTTTCCGGAGTCGAGCCAGCACAAGCAGAATCCGTACCAATATCCAAGGCGACAGTGTTGCAGAGAGGGATTGTTGCCAACAGGACCTCAGTATAGAATCCTCCCCAAAATTGTTCACAAAAAGCTCTGCCCCTGCCCCTCTCCCTGTCTGTAACATACGGGCTAGTGGCTTGCTAATAGTCTGCGCAGTCTGGGCAGTCTGAGCAGTCTGGACATTTTCTCCACTGCCCCCCCTCCATTAAGCGTACCTGCTTCTCCAATGACGGTGGCGGCATTTCTGACAGTGCAAGTACTTCTCGGGCAGTTTTTGGCACCATGTTCTGCCGAGTTGTGGCCTCCATAGTCTCTGCGGTAGCCTCAGAGGCTGGGATCATGGCGAGTGTAACTCCAAACAACAGAGCTGAGCAGCCGACCGTAGACTGACTGGTCGGTCTCCACAAGTGCAGCCACACCCCCCGCAGCAGCCGTCTGAGTCAAATCCCAAGAAGCCACCGCATCCACCTGGGTGCAGGTCAGAGTTTTCCCTTTACTTTCCTCTTTTCAGGTTTCAGTTTTTCAGTTTTTGAGCATTTCTAAGCATTAAATTGTGAAGTTCGCATAAAGCACTCCAGTTTTCTGACGTGGTGTGAGAGCCTCCACTATGCTGCGCTCCCCAGCGGCTTCACTCCGCCATCTTGCCTCCCCACCAGAAGATTAAATATTGTTATAACAATTTAGAAGAGAACAAAATGCCATCTAGAGGAGTATATAACAACTTAGAATTAGTATCTATTCCAGAGGAACTGGCAGATTTGATTACATATGAGTCAGTTCTTATTCAATCTGTTCACCCGTTTCAAGCTATAATTCGCATGGAGCCTAAAATAGGTCAACTGCCACCAAGAGACTTACAAAGAGGTCTGAAAGGAAGAGTTGTGTACTTACCTTTCAATTTTAAGAAAAATATTGAAACAGAGGCCGGAAATATGGCAAGAGTTTGTATATGTTAATAATCTTGAAAAGGATATGTTATATGTTGTATAGAACAATATTTATTATAAAACTGTAAATATTGATGAACAAGTAATTCGTTTAGAAGATGAATCAGAAATTTCAAGTGGTCAAATAGAGAAAGTGGACAAGTAGAGGAGTGTGGAGATTCATGAACATTACACAATATGTCCTCTACATTCAAAAGAAGTAATAGAAAACAGCATTGAGTTATTTCAAATGTCTGGGAAAAAAGCTTGGAAGCTTGTTGTTTTCCATAGCTGTTCCCCACCGGACAAGGTGGACGATTTGATGAGCGACCTGTATGGATTCCAGCTTCAGAATATCGCTCAACAAGATTATACTCTAAAGATCCTAGATTTCGAAAGTGCATTCCATATATATTTCACCTTTTGTCTGAAAGTGATTTGTCTTCTCTTTCATATGCAGTGAACCACATACTTAAAACAGGAGTTCATCAATTACTTGTTTCAGCCAAAGAATGCATGGATAGAGTTGAATGAACAGTTTAAAATTTAGAAGCACAGTTAATTAATTTGATGGCATGTCAACGTGGAACCAATGAGTATTGGTGTTGTTGTCATGGTGAACTCAAGTGTATGTTTAGAAACTTAGGTACACCAACATGGTTTGTAACACCTAGCTGTGTGGAGTATGCATGGGAAGATTTACTTGAATTTCTACGAGAAGCAGATTCCAATCTAAAAAAAATATTGAAATGAAGACACCTTGAGAACTGTGTTCATTGGATCCTGTAACTGTGTGCATGTATTTTAATCATAGGTTTCAAGCTATGATGTCTTTTATCTGCAATAAAATATTTGTCCTTTTGGAGAAGTTATTGATCTTCTTGGGCAAAAAGAGTATCAAACTAGAGGTGCTCCACATATACACATGCTACTATGGATAAGGAATGCTCCGAAATTTGGAAAGGATACTGATGAAACAGTATTCTTCGAACAGTATGTTACCTGTTAGATTCCAAGAGAGGGAGGAGAAAAAAGCTTAACACAACAAGTTTTACGTTTCCAAAATGAATGTTGTGGAAAGTACTGTTGACGAAAATACAAGTCTAAAGGAAAATTTTATACCAAGTGTCGGTTTGGATTCCCACGTCCAGTAATTTCCAAAGGAAGAATACTTTTTTTATGTCTGCTGGATGGCATAGAATGACTCAGAAATCTCCGAAGAATACGTACAACTTAAAAAAGAACAGAAAAGTCAACGTATATTAATGATTACAATCCAGTTATTTTGAAAATGTGGAATGCAAACATGAACATTCGATATGTTGCAGATAACTCAATCGTCGCTGCATGCTATGTTACATCATATATAACGAAACCAGAAAAGACGGAAATGAAAGAAATGTGGGAACACATTTCACAAGAGAAGAGCCTTAGCAAAAAATTGTACAGCTTTAGCTTGAAAATGCTTTCCCACACGGAAAGTGGATCCTTTGAATGTTCAGATCGCTTGTGCTCTTCCAGTTTATATTCAAAGTCATGAGGAATCATTTGGGTAAGTTTATATCTTGCCTGCCCATGAAATAGAGTGTTGAAAACATTAGAAGAAATGGAATACTTAGCAGTGTATGAACCAGAAAGTACAGAAAGTCTTAAAACGAATATGTTGGATACATACTATCCCAAAATGAGTCCACTTCTGGAAGAGCTATGTCTGTATGAAATACTTCAACATTTCATCTTTTAAAGAAATGTTTCACAGAAATCAAAACAAGGAAAATATGCAGTAATTGAATGTGATGGTTGTATATTAAAACATGCCAAAGGAAATCTTATGAACCACAGAAAACTCAGTTGCGAAACTCCAGATGAGAGAATGTTTCAATTTAGCACTTCTGCAACTATTCAAGCCATTGCGTAGCGAAACTGAATTGCTTGTACATTTCGACTGCTATGAAGATTCTTTTAATGCATGCAAAGGTTAGCATTGCATGTACAATTTTCCCTACATATTTACAAATGTTAAATGATGAAATTGAGCAAGAAAAGACTATTACAGCTGAAATAGTTAACAGCAGTCCTCAAGATAGTCAAAGTTCTGATCCAGCTAGTCAAGATACACTCGGACAACCAATAATCTAAAATGAAGCAGCAATCGCCATTTATGAAGTAGAAATTGCAATGCAACAAGCACAACAGGAGAATACTACTTTGGAATACTTAGAAGAACATCTAAATAATGAACAGAATGGAAAGGGGCGACCATTCGGTCCCCCCGAACTTATGGTGGAGTACCTCGATCCCCCCGGGAAGCCATCTTGGGCGGGAGGCGAGTCTCGGCTGGTATGCCCGAAGCGGCGTAGCCGGGGCGCGCCTTTTCCCGCCCTGGAGTGGGTTGTCCTAGACACTGACGCACTCGGCCACGCCCTCGGTGGCGGGCGGGGGCGGGTTGACGCCCGCC
Source organism: Lissotriton helveticus (assembly GCF_964261635.1). Lineage (NCBI taxonomy): Eukaryota > Metazoa > Chordata > Amphibia > Caudata > Salamandridae > Lissotriton > Lissotriton helveticus. Next base: position 1,819,639,343 of record NC_136059.1, read on the forward strand.
CCGAAGACGGATAAAAGAAGCAACAAGCCAAGAAACATCCTCTTGTTCCTGTGCTCTGAAGCTGCACCTCCCCACTGCACGTGAGCTCAGGACGGAACGAAGAGCCAGTTTTGAGCGTTGTAATCTTTCTCTTTGTTTTACAGATATCCCGTCTGGGAATGCCTAAGAAAGTCAAAAAGCGGGTCAGTACCGATCAGATGCTCCGCATGCTCATGAAGGAGGTAGCCGATTTGAAGAAGCAGATGGCGGCTAAGAACGGGGAGGGAGGACCGAAACGGCCTTTGCCGGGAGTAGTCCCCGGTGGGAGAGGCAAGAGGTCCAGAAAGGGGGCGCTTGGGGGTGAAACTCCGGTCCCTGATACCCCACTTGAGGAGCCAACCCCGGTGCCGAAGGGGGGGAATCCGATCCCCGTGGTGGTCACCCCCGTGACCAGAGAAGATATGCCTCCCGAGTTAGCGGCACAATTGGCAGCGTGGTTGGGAAAAGATAACGAGGGCACCACGGCTGACGACGCCCGGGCAGTAATGAGACAACTGCGGGAATCTAGGGAGGCTGCGAAAACACCAGCTTCTGTTACCCCGCCAGTTACGGCGGCGGAAAATGCAACGGGCCCAGTTTCGGCGGCAAATGCAGCTTCTGGTTCAGGTAAGCGGCCATTGCCGATCGCGGGGGAAGGGTCCGTACCTTCAGGAAGGGAGAAGGTGGCTCAGCATGTTCCACTGGAAATTAAGGAAAAGATTTGGGCGAATAAGTATGTTAATATTTTTTCTTTGCTTACCGACCATTACGAGATGGAGCATGTTAAGAGCCAAAAGGAGCTCATGCATCCGAGTGTTTGGCGCGCAAAAATGGCCGCCTTTAAGGTTGACGAAAACATTGGTACTTGGGGCAGAGCGTGGGGCATTTTTACCTCCATCATGGGTGAGCGCAGGCCCGAGTTGCTGACCGAGTTGCCTATTTATCAATCACGTATCATGGAGTACTCCGTAGCGTATGGGGGCAATCAGTGGTTCTGCTATGACAATATTTTTAGAAAAGCTAAGGAACATGACCCAGTTTTGACTTGGGATTGTTACGACTCCGTGTCATGGCAAAAAATGGAAAGTACTGGAATGTTAAAAGTACCATTGTCAGGGAGTAGCGGGGGTGAATCTTCCCGCCAATACGCTGGGACATCCTTTCGGACGGGTGCAGGTAGCGAGTACCACTCGAAGACGAGTGGCAACGCAGGTAAAAGGGGGATCTGTTGGAATTTTAACAGAGGTAAATGTACGAGGCCCCAGGGGTCATGCAAGTTCAGACATGAATGTGGGGGGTGTGGGCATCCATCCCATCCTGAGTCCATGTGCAGAGCCAAAACGGGTGATAACGGTGGTAAGGGAAGCGCCAAACAGGTCTGAAATAGTCCGAGGGGCGACTTTACCTACTCCGATTGATACCATGGCAATGATTCCTTGGCTCAGTGAATACCCGGATCATGCTTCCGCTGGGGTGTTGCGGAACGGGTTTTCATATGGTTTCCGCATCCCAGTGGGGGATTTTCAGGGTGTAGCTAACTGTACGAATCAACTATCGGTCTTACAGCATTCGGCTGTGGTACAGGCAAAGATTGGGAAGGAGGTGACTCGAGGTCGTGTCGCCGGTCCATTTGACTTGCCACCGGTGGATAATTTTGTTTGTTCCCCTCTAGGGGTGGTCCCCAAGAAGGACCCGGGTGAGTTTCGGCTGATACATAACTTGTCAGCCCCACGTGGTCTTTCCGTGAATGATGCGATAGACCCGGAGGTGTGTTCGGTGCGGTACGCATCTTTCGATGAGGCCGTCGCCATGTTGCATCGCCTGGGGCCCGGGGCGCTGATGGCAAAATCAGATATCGAGTCAGCGTTCCGGTTGCTCCCGGTACACCCAGACGATCAGCGTCTCCTCGGTTTTAGGTTTTCAGGGTCGCTATTACATGGACAGATGTATGCCAATGGGATGTTCTATATCTTGTGCCTATTTTGAAATGTTCAGTTGTTTTTTGCAATGGGTCTTCACAAAGAAGACGGGTTTCCAACATGTTATGCATTATCTCGATGATTTTTTGTTCTTGGGGGCAGCCGGGGACCCAGAATGTGGACAGGCTTTAAATGAATTTTGTGTCTTGATGAACCAATTTGGTGTGCCATTGGCGCCAGGTAAGACCGTGGGTCCCTCGACTTCCCTCGAGTTTCTGGGGATCGAGCTCGACTCGGTAGAGGGTTGTTTTCGACTACCAAGAGAAAAGGTTTTGAAATTCAGGGCATCCCTTGAAACATGTATCAGTGAGACTAAAGTAAAACTGCATCAATTACAATTAGTGGTGGGCCAGTTGAATTTTGCCCTGAGAGTAATGCCGATGGCCCGCCCCTTTTCCCGCTCGATTGCACAAGCCATGGTCGGCCTGAAGGAGGGTCATCACCGCACAAGGCTCTCGGCAGAGGTTCGCCAGGACATGCGCATTTGGTTGGCATTTCTTGCGGATTTCAATGGTCGAATAGTCTGGATAAAACCGGCGGTGTCCTCTGAGGAGCTGGGGCTGTGGACAGATTCGGCGGGAAGTATAGGTTTTGGCGCCATATTCGGCACACAATGGACGGCTCAAAAATGTCCGTCATGGTGGCATGAGTGCGGATTGACGAGGAACATTGCTTTTCTCGAACTTTTTCCTATTTTGGTGGCCCTGAAAACTTGGCCTGAGGGGTTCCGGGATCAGTCTGTGGTGTTTTGGTCTGACAACATGACCGTGGTAGAGTGTATCAATAATCAGGCAGCACGTTGCAAATGGATGCTGAGACTGCTTAAAGAAATTGTGTTATTGTGCATGCAGTTGAATGTGCTCTTTAGGGCAAGACATGTCCCGGGGGTATTGAACCAAGCGGCTGATGCGCTTTCTCGTTTCCGTATGCAGGCCTTCTGGGGTTTTCTGCCCGCAGCGGACCCGGTGGCAGCACCCTTTCCCGAAGCTCTCTGGTCTCTCGGTGCCCCGAACTACAAAACCTCGTGGGAGAGAGTTTAGCGCCCAGGACAAGGAAGGCATACGAAGGGGCGTTCCGTTCCTACTGGTCCTTTTTGGGTTCTGCTAGGGGGGAGCTTTGGGGCCAGGAGGAGCTTGTCGTTAAATTTTTGCTGTCTTTACATCAGGCTGGCAAATCAGTAGCTACGGCCCAGAGGCATCGGGCCGCCATTTCCTTTATGGCAAGGGCTCATGGGATCCAGGACCCGACAGCGTCTTTCGTAGTCCAGAAAGCGCTACGGGGGTGGCAACGCCTGGAGGGTCGCAAAGCAGATGAGAGGCGCCCGATAGGTCTGGATAGGTTGGCCCTGTTATTTTCCGTACTCCCGGCAACGTGTTCATCACAGTATGAGACAGTGTTATTCCGAGCCGCTTTTGCGCTAGCATTCCATGGGGCTATGCGGGTAAGCGAACTAGTGGCGAGGAACAAGCGGGATACGATGGGGGGATTGTGCCAAGAGCACGTTCAGGTCAAGGGGGAGACAATGACTGTCTCGTTTGTCAGGTCCAAAACCGATCAGGGTGCGTTTGGGGACTGCATAATCATACAGAGGATTCCCGGGTCCCCCATGTGCCCTGTGGTTTGCGTAGAGGAATATTTAGCGCAGAGAGTGGCATCATGGGGGGGGACCTTTTTGAGACACGCTGACACCACCCCACTGACAAGGTTTCAGTTCCAGCGGGTGCTTGCGATGTCGATTTCGGCCGCGGGCTTGAACCCCGGCGAGTTTGGGACCCATTCTTTTCGGATAGGGGCTGCTACAGAGGCTACAGCCAGGGGTCTGAGTGTTGAAGAAGTAAAACGTGTAGGGCGTTGGTCCTCGAACTGTTATAAAAGGTATGTGCGCTTGCACATGTTATGAAGCTGTAATGATGTACTCACGCTTCTTGTTTTGTTTGGTTTTCAGTTGCGCAAGCCTACGAGGCGGGGCGGACTGTGCAGTCGACCCGACACATGGGGACCAGCGGTCAGACATCACCGGCTGGGAAAAAGGAGGTGTGGGTCGTGGGCCACTCATACGTGAGGCGTGCCGCGGACGTATTCAAAGCAGGTGACATGATTCACGTGGCTGGGGAATACGGGTACAGTGTGTCCTTCTACGGAAAGGGCGGACTCTGTATTGACCAGTTTCAATCCTTTTTCGAGGGTTTGTTAGGGCGGACAAGGTCACCGCCGTCTATAATCATAGTCCATCTTGGGGGCAACGATTTGGTGGCCACTGGTAGACGACTTCTTCTTGAGGCAATGCTTTCCACAGTAAGTTGGTTGGCAAGGAGAGTTCCAGGGTGCACAATTGCATGGTCCCACATGATCCCACGAAAAGTGTGGCGGGGGGCTATTTCTGTTTCTGCTCTGAATCATTCAGTAAGGAAAATAAATAACAAAGTGAGTAGATTGTTTCGTTCAAGTTCTCTGCATTCTGTCTCGCATGGTTGTATCAGAGGGGACAGTATGTATTTGGGGGACGGTGTTCATTTGTCCCGGGTGGGGAATAAGTTACTCATAGGAGACCTCATAGCCTGGTTAAAGAGTTTATAACATGACCTTTAGGCAGGAGTTGTTGTGGGGGGTCCGGATAGCCGGTCAACTATCCGGCCTGTGGCGGTAAGGTCATGATCGGTGAGCAGTAATTGGAAGATCCCTATGGGGGGGCGTCACCCATTACGGATGGGAGCGCTCGGGGGAGGTGGCCATTGGCCCCTCAACGGGGAGGCGGTCCCGTCTAAGGATAGGCCGCCGGAAGGAAAGGAAAGGTGGTCAAGGCCCCTTCCTGGATAGGAGGGGCTACGGGCCCTCCTGGGGAATTTCCCGGGGCCAGGACATCTGCGACGGCAGATGGGTAAGTTGTGTGGGGTTCGGGGGGGGTTTACGCTACCTCTTAGACACCTCACACGAGTCCTCGGACGACCGTTAAATGGCGTCGAGTTCATTGGGGCCCCCGTCAAGTCCAAGGGAAATTGGTAGATGCACTTGAGGTACGCCTCTGTGCGGTTGGTCCTCTCACAAGTGAGGGTTGTATTTATGGTTTAGGGATCTGACACCGGTTACGACCTTGCCGTTGGCCCTTAACGTTAGGATGTACAATTTCAAGTCAAATGTTTTGTAGGATGTTGGATCGGCTAGGAGAATCTTTGTATTAGAGATCTGTTAAGGTTAGCCAAACATCGTAATGTGGAAATGAAATTGTACATAATATGAAACTGTTATTTTAATGTTTTGATTTTGTTTCATATTTTAATAAATACGGCCGGGAGGGTCACTCCCTCCCGCCTTCCAAAAGTCCAGAACCGTTTCGGTTTCCCATCCTTGGGGATTGTGTCGAGAGGGGGTGGCGGGTATCTCAGCCATAAGAAATATATCTACATGCCATAGAACAGATACAACATGTTTTGTTGCATGGAAAAAAGGAATGTATATGTTCATCATTTAAACCTTTTCTTATGTACATCAGTGGTCAAGCTGAAACAGGTAAAAGTTTTAAATTAAAGTTTTGACCAGTTATCTACAAAAAACTCCAGATTTACATTTATCTTGTGTTGTAACAGCTCCGACTGGATCAGCAGCGCACAATATTATAGGAATTACTTTACATAGATTACTTATATTACCAGTTGAACTTGATAATAAATGAGAATATCAAAAGTTGTCTGGAGATGCTTCTTATGAAGTGTCAAGAGTGCTGAAGAAAATTAAACTCCTAATCATTGATGAGGTGAGCATGGTCTCAAACTTAATTCTGCCTTTGTACAATTGAGAATGAAACCGGTTTTTAAAACAGATTGCGATCTTCTGTTTGAAAGAAAACCTGCAATTGCATTTGGAGATATATTTCAATCAACTCCTGTAAAAGGACAACCAGTTTTTAAAACACTTGTGCATGAAGGCACTAGGAATTGTTTGGGAAGTATTGGAAATGTGACTATATGGTTACATTTTGAATATAAAGAACTTATAAAGAATATGCGACAAGCAACTGATGAAGATTATGGAAATATTCTGAAAGATATAAGAAAAGTTGTCCTAACGAAACATGGTGAACAAGATTTAGAAAGTCGGCTACTAAGGAACTTGTTTACAACTGAAAACACTGCAGCGGCGGTAATGTATAAGAAGATTGGAGAAACAAAGTCTATAGTTTGCCTAATGCCTACACTGCAAGAGTGTTGTACATTTAATCAAGAGCTTCTGAAATTGGAAAAATAAAAAATAGTTTACATTGAAGCTATTGATAAAATAGAGCATCAGGGAGTAACCATTCTTCTTACAGAGAAACTACAGACTAAATTGCACTCTTTAAAAAATTCAGTATCTAAAACAGCTGGCTTAGAAAAAACGTCAGATGTATGTATAAACTGACAGGTAACTTTGCTTCGTAATTTGAATGTAGAAGAAGGTTTACTAAATGGAGCAATGGGGAACGTTGTTGATTTTGTAAAATATCAGAACAGAGATGAATAGAATTCTTGAAAATAAAATGTTATCAGGTTACAGAGGTTAGACAGATTGGGCATTGTGCTGTATGTTTTTTGTTTGCAAAAGACTTGTATGTTTGCAGAAAACAGTTCCCTTTGTCTTTAGCATATGCAGTAACTATTCATAAATCTCAAGGTTTAAGTGTAGACAATGCTTGGGTAAATATTGGAAGTCCTGTGTTCAAAGAGGGAATGGCATATGTTGCATTATCTCAAGTTAGAACATTGTCTAGTTTATATTTGATTGATTTCGATGACAACAAGATTAGTGCTGATGTAAACTGTGTAAGAGAATAAAATCATTTACGAAGACTTTATGCACCAAATTTACGTGAATATGCCATTTATGAGAAAGATGCTGTGTGTTCAAAATAAAAATATATTAAAGAATCAAGGGTGGTTGAAAAGCATTGAAAAATCGAACAGAAAGGAAAAGGTGTAAAGAAACAGAAAATGGGAAGTGTTAATGACGTTGTGGGATACCAATTGGAAAATAGTTCAGGTATCAACTGCTATGGTAAGGTTATTCTGAATGTTGTATTTTACCTACAAGATCTTCATCATGAAATTATGAGAAATCAGGAAAAAAGATTACATTCTGCACTTCATAATATATTTCAACAATTGACAACTGACAGAAGTAAAATCCACACTGCTTCTGGAATTCACCAACTCTTCGATACATGTACTGGTTCTTTGACCTTGAGTCTTAATATACAACAAGATGCATAATAATTTCTGATGGTCATGCTTGGAGTATTATAAGATGAAGGAATACAGATTGAAAACTTATTTGGACTAACTTACAAATGGGATCATGAATGTGAACAGTATTCATTAATTTCAAGCACTGTAATCGACACAGAACGATTCATCTACTTAACAATACCTGACTGCAAATCTGCAAGTAAAAGCAGCAAATCATGATATGAAATGTTCTCATTGAAAATTAGAGAAGTTATCTTCACTATGAATTGAAAGATATGGAAAATATCAGATTGTAATGCTACAACGTTGTAGAGCAAATGGAAGAAAACTGGAACTCAGAATACAAATATTTGTTGACAGTCAAATATTTATTTCTGGAAGAACTTTTATAACAATGGCTATTAATTTCTTTTCTGGACCTACTACAGTGTATTTAAAGTGTGGGGAAAATGTGAACAGAATGTCATCAGCAGTGCATTGAGGGGGCTCGAGTTATAGTTAGCTCAACTAACTATAATGGCCAAATTTCTCCGGTTTTGGACGAGTGAAATGTCCAACTAACTATAATGTCCCTGAAACCTGTGTTTTTTCAGTGAATTTGAAAGGTTTTTTGCATACTAATCTCTAACTACAACGTCCCTAAAACCTATGGTTTTTTCAGTAGATTTCAAAAGTTTTTTAAAGCTAATTTCTAACTATAATATCCCTGAAACCTATGGTTTTTCTGTGAATTTCAAAGGTTTTTTATTGCTAATTTCTAACTATAACATCCCTGAAACCTATGGTTTTTACAGTGAAGGATCTGAAATATTATCTTATAGATTTGATTCCCATCAACAAAATCTCGACACAAAGCACCCCAAATGGTTGAACATCTCAGAAGAATTACACACTAGTCTGTACAAGATAACATACATTTGCACAGATATTAAAACTTCCAATGCAATCTTAGTCCTGACTCAGATACTGATAAGTCTTAAGTTCCTTACAACATGAAGATTTCCAACACCAGTAAGGAAGACCGCCTAGAGAATTCCCACAAAAGAAATCTTTTAGTTCACTTACTTTTTACAGTTTTCTATCAAAGAATTCCTTTTTAACACATGTCACTTTCACATTTTGTATATTTGCACATAATGTAACAACAGATGAATCATAACAAAATAGGCTCATAAAAGGCTTCCATTGTCTAATGGCCTTTATGCTGGCACATGTAGTCCATTGAATACAAACGATTTGAGGTATTTATACTAAGATTGAATCAAATCAGCATGTTAACCTGAAGCATTAATGTATTTATTCATCATTGATGTATTGTACATATATATTTATTTATTTATTTATATATAAAGTATGTTTTTATATATGTATTTTACATTGTAAATTGCCATTTATGGATATATTTATTTATGTATACCTGGTTTTACAAACAACATGTTCTGTCAGCATTGTGGGCAAAACAGAAAACAAAATATACTGCATTAATGTTTTTTTGACTGGGTTGCGAAATTAGAGAATAATTATTATCTCTTTTATCTCCTTGGTTTTTTTCTGTTTTAGATAGGCACCTGTCACTTTAAGTGACAACCATGTGATGTGAAAAATGCAAAAAAATGAAAAAAAGTAAATCGTATTTAAAACATCTGTTGTGGTTCAAAGCGCGTCATGTGATCAAGTCCCCTGGGAAGGACAAAATGCGTAATGGCTGCTGCATCTGTTTGGGAGTGAGATGAAACATTGCAGTGCAGCAAAACTTCAGTGGTCCATGCTCGTTCTTAAAGCGTATGGAAAAGGCGCAAATGGGAAGGAGTAGTTGGTGATAATCAGAAGTAGTTTTTCTGACTCCTGCTTCAAACACGGACCCCTCTTAATATTGGGATCACCTGCCACAATGGAGCCATCGCCCGGCGACGAGCGTTGTATTGAATCCGGAAGGATTTTCTGCAAACGAGCCCCCCAACGGAGTGTAAGGAACGGAAGCGGAAAATGGGAAATGCACTACTAATCAGGTAAGCGAGTGCTTGTTGGCAGATGCGATAAGCACGGAACCAGTAGTGTGGGGCAATCGAGTTAGCTCTATTACTTGACTCCGAGTTGGGTTCAGAGTAAAAAAGCGGCAAATAGGCTAAAGCGGACATTTACGTTTTACTGTAAATGCTATTGCCACACTAATTGCAAAATCTGAAATAAAACTCCCAAATTGATAATGGTAGCTGACACGCTTAGAGAGAGGGCAGAAGCGGCGGCTGCAATGTTTAGCAATGATAAAGCATTGACAACGGACTCAATTATCCTCAACAACCCAACAAGCATAAGAAATACACGGATCAAGGAAAAAAATTAAACAACTTGAAAAAGCCATGCGTACTGAACAAAAATGATGTTGGGAAGCCAAATCCTTGCAGCTCTACATAGACGTGGGAAGAGTACCTCGAGGGCTTAGGATTTTAATTGCCCCTAGTTATGAGACGCCCGACCGTGAGATGATGAAGGAATTGGCGGAAACAAATTTGGACTCATCAGGTAAACTTTTATTTATATTAGTCAAATATACCGAAAAATATTGTGCTATACTTTCAGAGGAAACCGATAAAATAAACAAAGAACTTGAGGAAATGGGCCAACTGGGTGAATTGGAAAAAAATAATAAATTAAATGAAAAAATGTTTGTAAAAAGAAGATCTCATAAGAGAATGCAAGGCCTTCAAATTTCACCGTGACCGATGGGACTACGAATACGGAAGAGTATTTACTTTTGTGTGAAAATTTGACGCTTTAAAAGCAGACAAAGTAGGGGGCATACAAAAAGACACACAATGAGTAACCATGAATAACTTACAACCTGATCTAACTTCTGCCTCTGAAGCAAGCTCGGCTATGGAAAGCGAGTCAGAAACAGATACTCGCAGGAGAGCCAGACAGCAATCTGTCAGCAAACATTCTCTAACTGAGGAAGTTGATTTTTTATGCCGGGAGCGCCTCCAGTCTCTCCGTCTGAGAAAACAACCAATAAATCCAGCCTCAATAGAAGTAGAAAACGTCGGGAGAGACGGAAGGCGAGCAGAAGAAGAAACAAACAAAAGGCAACCAAAACGCCAACAGAAGAAATTTGGGAAAAAATTGTACCAAATAACTCAATGGCAGAAAACAAAAAAACAGTTATTAACTTAATTGACATTGTCTTAAAGAAAGAAAGCGGAGGAACAACTCTTAGCCCTGGGGCGCTCCTACTGCCCTGAAAGCTAATTTACCACTGCCACAACATAGGTTGACATTTACAAAAGCGTCAGAAAATTTAAATTTCATGAGCAATCTAAAATATCCAGTCCATTGCCATTGATAAAATTACAGATGCAAGCAGCACACAAATTCATGAGGAAACAGCAGCTGCAACACGTAATGATGACTCAGACAAACAGATGGTTGAGGTGCTATATGAACTAATCCATGAGGAAGGTAGTGCAAGTCAAAATACGGAAATAATGAGATCACCTCCTAATATATGTAAACCATGTCAAACACCATTCAACCACCAACCACATTTTATCCCATGATGCTAAGAGACACCATTAACGTCTTCCAAGAACAGGTTGTGAGTGGTCTAAAAAATCTGAACTACAAATCTCACAAAGCAAGAAATAACAGCACCAAAAATAAAAGGGAACTGCAATACCATCAACTAATGACAAAATTGAAAAACAACAATGAAATAGTCATTAGGAGCGCCGACAAAGGCGCAAATGTAGTGCTATGGAAGAGGGATGATTACATCAAGGAGGCTATGAGTCAACTCAATGATAATGCTGGTTATTGTCGCAGTAATAAACATAATTTAAACGCAGTACATGGAACTTACAAAATGAAACTGATGGCCTGGAGAAATACAGGTTTGATAACAACGGATGAATACAAATATTTAAGTAACGAGAACCCTATCACACCCATATTGTATTTCATCCCCAAGATTCACAAAGATGAGGCAAATCTGCCTGGCAGGCCGATTATCTTTGCAAGGAACAGTATCTGTGAAAAAACCTCATTCTACATAGACATCTTTTTACAAGAACACGTTCAGAAATTGACATCCTACATAAAAGATACAGGGGACTTTTTATCTAAAATGATAAACTTCTCATGGGGAGAGGATTATCTGTTGATTACACTGGATGTAACCTCGCTGTATACATCAATCACACATAAAGATGGCCTCAAAGTCTTGCATTACTATCTATCAAGGAGGGAGCCTAAATATGAAGAACACGCTAAAAGGTTAATCTATATGGTGTAAAGTTGTTTAACAAATAACATCTTTATGTTTCAGAATGCCTTGTTCCAACAAGCAAGAGGTGTTGTCTTGGGATCCAGCTTCTCCCCCAGTTTTGCATGTCTCCACATGGGCTGGTGGGAGGAGCTGGTTCTCATAAATGAACATATTAATGCCATGACAAACAATGTTAGGATTTGGTGGATATTTATAGATGATTTGTTTTTAGTTTGGCATGGTACCCAAACAGATGCAGAAATGTTCATCACACAAACAACAACAAACGGGAAACATCCTTTACAACGCAACTTTTACCACGCAGTGCCTTTACGACGCAACTTTTACAACGCAAACCATTACAACACATTGCCCTGGGGTGCGCTCTAGGATAGGGAATAGGTTTAATTTACTATCCAACACCTTCCCTACTATCTACGGGGACTGGAGTTGGAATAGTAAATTAAACTATTCACTATCCAGCGCCCCAAAGCACTATGCGTTGTAAAGGCATGCGTTGTAAAAACCACGTTGTAAAGGCATGCGTGGTAAAAGCATGCGTTGTAATGTCATACATCCACAACAAACAACTAAATTTAAATTTCACTGCCTGTATTAGCAAAACCAAAGTAAATTTTCTATATGTCGAAGTGTATGTAAACCAGAGCAAGCTTGAAACAAAACTCCACAGAAAGCCAACAGCTGGCAATACTATTTTGCATGCCAGCGGTTCGCACCCTGGACATTTTGTACAAAGTATACCTTATGGCGAGCTGCTACGTATAAAACGTATCTGCAGCAATAGGAATGACCCGCATGAGGCACAAATTGAATGCTTATCCAGGTTTAAATAGAGGGGTTACAGCAAAAAAAAAATTATTAGTGCCCTCATGAAAAGTAATCAAGAATCTAGGGAGACCCTTCTCAAACAGAAACCCACTAGGGATAATGAAGCTGAGACACCAAACAAATTTAGATTCATTCTAAAATGTAACCGACAAGAAGGAGCAGTGAGAAATATAATCAGGAAAAACTGCCATCTCATTCATCAAGATCTGATAATCGGAGATTCAGTCCCCAAAAGACCTGCAATTTCATACAGCAGGGATACATCTATGAAAGATGTCTTAGTCAAAAATGATCCATGCTGCCCTTCAGTAAAAAGTACATGGTTGAGTCAGAGACTGGGAATTTTTAGAAGCAAAACTTGCGAAGCCTGCCAACATGGGGTATCTGTGATATGTTACATAACCCCATTTTGCGGGAAAGACAGAATCATAGACAAAGCGTTAAACTGCAAAACGGACCATGTGGTCTAGGTGCTGGAGTTCCCTTGCAAATACCATCTTACAGGGCCACAAAAGGGTGCTCCAGCACATAAGAGCCATCAAAAATAATGACCAGTTGTCTCCCATGGCTAGTCATTTTAATGAAAGCCATGATGGCAACCCGAAGGATCTGAAATATTATCTTATAGATTCGATTCCCATCAAGAAAACGGGAGGGGATCGAGAAAAGGCTCTTCGTAAATTGGAGATGCACTACATCTTAAATCTTTACACCAAGCACCCCAAAGAGTTGAATATCTCAGAAGAATTACACGCTAGCCTGTACAACTCACCACGGCTGCACAACTCCAATCCCAGAACATCTTGAGGTTCACGGTACGATGGATGACAGATAACCTTTTAAAAGTCAATCCTGACAAAACTGAGATCCTGGTTATACCATCCACCCTCTCACCTTGGAGTGACCTCTACTGGCCCATGGAGTTGGGCCCGGCCCCAAAACCAAGCCTGGTTGTAAAAAGCTTGGGGATTCGGCTGGATGCTGACCTATCGATGGCGCCTCAGATCGCGTCGGTGGTAGGCAGCTGTACTAATATCATCCGGCAACTGCGGAAGTTATCCCCTATCCTTTCAGAGCCCATGATGCGTTCAATAGTAACTGCCACTATCATTTCCAGAATCGATTATGGGAATGCCCTCTATCTTGGCCTACCGAAAACCCTTACTAATAGGCTTCAGGTTCTGATGAATGATGCTGCCCGACTGATCTTTAGACTCCCTAGGAGGTCTAGAGCCACTCCTCTACTACAAAACCTACATTGGCTTCCAATTAAAGAGAGAGTGGAATTCAAGAGTCTGTGTACAGCCCATAAGGCCATCTATGGTAAGGCTCCGGCCTATATCAAGGAGCGTCTACAACTGTACTGCCCGACGAGATCACTTCGGTCCTCGGACTTGCAGTTGTTGACCTGCTCTCGGTACAGGCTAGTGACGAAGGGAGGCAGAGCCTTCTCGGTATTGGTTCCCCAGCTGTGGAACAACTTGCCTGGAGGGCTACGTGAGGAAGGAAACCTCTTAAAATTTCGAAAGAGTCTGAAAACGCTACTGTTCAGGAGAAGCCTGAGCATGGCTTAATCCAATGCGATCTTTTGTTCTGACCCTGTTATGTTATTGTCCTGTACCATCTTTGCGGGCGCTTAGAGACCTGCAGGTGATTAGGCGCGGTATAAAATTAAAATAACAATAACAATAACAATAACAATAACAACTAGATAACAGAAATTTCCAATACAATCTCAGTCCTGACTCAGATACTAATAAGTCTTCACTTCCTTACAATATGAAGATTTACAACACCAGTAAGAAAGACCGCCCAGAGTATTCCCACAAAAGAATTTTTTTCATTCACTTATTTTTTACTGTTTTGTATAAAATAATTCCTTTTTAGCACATGTTACTTTCACTTTTTGCATATTTGCACATAATGTAACAAAAGCTAAATCATAATTAAATAGGCTTATGAAGGGCTTACCTAGTCTAAAGGCCTTAATGCTGGCACACGTAGTACATTTGCAAAAACAACAATTGATGGATAGAATGCAGAACAATGTCATACATTCACCCCAGTACAGAGATCTGGGCCTAAATCCATCGTTTTTTTGCACTCCACACCACCCCAGGTCAGACATGGCCATATGCAAATCAGCCTTGACCCTGTGCCTCATGGGAACAGTCCAGCCAGAACTGCCAAGCCATGTCTTTCCTGGACCGGAATCAAGCATCCAAGGACCGGTTTCTGGCTATCAGCCGTCCTCAGCCTGGATAGCTTGACTCCAGTGGTGTGGAGAGCATGGGACTCATGGGGGTGAATGTATTGCCATTGTGCAACATTCTGTCCATCATCTTGTGTGTTTTGCTATTCACCCTATGTGGGAAGGGTATGCCCAGATGTGGGTCTCGTGCTCACTACGCCGCTGGAGTCAAGCTATCCTGGCTGAAGACGGCTGATAGCCAGAAACCGGTCCTAGGATGCTTGATTCCGGTCCAGGGAAGACATGGCTTGGTAGTTCGGGCTGGACTGTTCCCATGAGGCACAGGGTCAAGATTGATTTTCCTATGGCCATGTCTGAACTGGGGTGGCTTGGTGAGCAAAGTAACGATGGATTAAACTCAGATCTGTGAATGGGGGCGAATGTTTTGCCATTGTGCAACATTCCGTCCATCATCTTGTGTGTTTTGCTATTCACACGTAGTACATTGACTACAAAGAATTTGAGGTAGTTATACTAAGATTGAATCAAATCAGCATGTTAAACTGAAAAGCATTAATGTATTTATTCATTGTTGATGTATTGTACATATATATTTATTTATTTATTTATTTGTATAAAGTATGTTTTTATATATGTAGTTTACATTGTAAATTGCCATATATGAATATATTTATTTATTTATACCTGGCTTTACAAGCAACATGTTCTGTCAGCATTGTGACCAAAACGGAAAACAAAATATACTGTATTAATGATTTTTTGACTAGGTTGCGAACCTAGAGAATAGTTATTATCTCTTTTATCTCCATGGTTTTTTCCTGTTTAAGATAGGCACCTGTCACTTTAAGTTACAACCATGTGATGTGAAAAATGCAAAAAATGAAAAAAAAAAGTCAAACGCATTTAAAAAAACTGTTGTGGTTCGAAGCGCTAAGAGGCAGACACTTGGCATTTTGATTGATGATTCATTGACTCTTGAAGGTACAAGTTACACCCGCAGGAGCACCTGGTGAGGGCTCCACACTCTGCTTTCCTCCTCTCCAGCTCGCATGCCACTCTAGCGTTTTCAAAAACAAACAGCACAATCAAACTTATTTTTAAAATGGCAATTTCTATTTTAAACTCACGCTTGCACTGAATTGTATGTCACAATTTTATTTTTCTTACCTACCATTCACTGAGCAAGGTCACAGGGCGGTGCCTCCCCGGTCCACCACGGAAAGTTCCGCTTGAGTGGAGGGAGTGCTGCACCACCCGGAAGTGACGCAGAGTTTCCAGGTCAGCTGGCTAGTGGCCTGGAACTACAAAATCGCAGGCCCTGGACAACGCGCAGCAGACTCGCTAAGAGGCAGGCACTTGGCATTTTGATTGATGATTCATTGACTCTCGAAGGTACTAGTTACACCCGCAGGAGCGCTTGCTGAGGGTTCCACACTCTGCTTTCCTCCTCCCCAGCTCGCAAGCCACTCTAGCGTTCTTTTAAAAAACAAACAGCACATTCGAACTTATTTTTAAAACGGCAATTTTTATTTTAAACTCACGCTTGCACTGAATTGTATTGTAAAAGAAAACAGGAGTGTGACCCATCTACCTAGTCGGGATTGGGATTCTAAGATATAAGGACAGTACAATATCCCAACAGGTGTAATTACAAAGGCAATTATTGTTGCATGCATAAAGCATTACACGAGCAAGAAGAAAGGAGACACTTATTGAAATAACTTGGATATAGTTGTTACTTTTATATTTTCATATTGAAAGAAGAGAGGGTCATATTCAAACAATTTGACCAGCACAAAATTGAAAGATTCATATGACAACCAAAGAAACTTGGTGCACAGTATGTACAAGTGATATGTGGCGACGCAAGTGAAGGAGTGGACAGCGGGAAAGGCGCAATGTGAACAAGGTGCAATCATTATACAGTGAGTGGCTCAGTGCGTAACTAGGTTATAGTGACTTCATATCGCAATTCACAATTTCAAGAGAGCCACAAAGAAAGATGCGCCTGCAGTAGCGCTGTGAGGTCGACGGCGTTTCGGTCCTTAATCAATTGGGACCATCTTCAGGACCAGGTTGTCTCATTTTCAGTGCTGAGGACCCGTTCCGGTATGCGGAATCCAGGAAGTATGGGCCGGTGACTGCAGGGCCTCTGAAACAGGGCCGCTGGCAGTAGCACGAGAACAGAACACTGGTTAATCAGCGCCTGGGCGAAACGCCGTCGACTTTACAGCGCTACTGCAGGCGCAACTTTCTTTGTGGCTCTCTTTAAATTGTGAATTGCGATATGAAGTCACTATAACCTAGTTACGCACTGAGCCACTCACTGTATAATTATTGCACCTTGTTCACATTGCGCCGTTCACGCTGTCTACTCCTTCACTTGCGTCGCCACATATCACTTGTACATACTGTGCACCAAGTTTCTTCAGTTGTCATATGACTCTTTCAATTTTGTGCTGGTCAAATTGTTTGAATATGACCCTCTCCTCTTTCAATATGAAAATATAAAAGTAACAACTATATCCAAGTTATTTCAATAAGTGTCTCCTTTCTTCTTGCTTGTGTAATGCTTTATGCATGCAACAATAATTGCCTTTGTAATTAAACCTGTTGGGATATTGTACTGTCCTTATATGCACTGAATTGTATGTCACAATTTTATTGTTCTTACCTAATATTCACTGAGCAAGGTCGCAGGGCGGCGCCTCCCCGGTCCACCACGGAAAGTTTCGCTTGAGTAGAGGGGGTGCTGCACCACCCGGAAGTGACGCAGAGTTTCCAGGTCAGCTGGCTAGCGGCCTGGAATTACAAAATTGCATGCCTTGGACAGCACGAAGCAGACGCACGCAGCGGGCGCGCCGCTGACGTGCCGAAGGCACGCCAAAGGCAAGCCCGTTTGCGCCCGTCTGCGCCAGACTGTCGCCGGGAGCCGAAATCCCTGCCGGTTTTGCTGTAAGTAAGGCAGTCTGCCCCGACCTATTGACCAAATACACTAAACAAGAGCTATTACACATCAGGGAGAACACACAACCGCCCGACTCATGTAAAGCGGTGCTCTCCTGCACAGCCAAATTCACAGCCTCAATAGAAGGTCCTTTGACATGCCTATCCTGCGGTATTCAGATCACCCCCCCCCCCCACAACTTACCGACGCTCCGAACAAATCTCACCCGTGCAAATCCGGCAAGGTAGTTGGAACTGCTTGTTGGCTAATGTTCATTCCCTCCCAAAACACGCAATAAATATCTGGGACCTTCTCTCCTCCTTGCTCCCTGACATCGGTTGTCTTACTGAGACATGGTTGAAGGCCTCCTCCACTCCAGCTATCGCTATGGCCTTACCCAATGGATACCGCATCCTCAAACTAGACAGACCGCACAAAACTGGAGGTGGGGTAGCCGTCCTATACTTAGACCCAATAAAAGCCACTATATTAGACCAATTTAGCAGTAACGAACGGGACATCTTAATTTTTAGAATTGATCTCCACTCACAGTAGAGCTGGAAAGGAGCACTTGTACAACGCCCCCCCCCGGACCTCTTTCAGACTTTACCAGTCTCCTCTTAAATTTGATCGCCCCTCATGTGATATCATCGAACAGATTCCTCCTACTGGGTGACTTCAATGTCCACAGCGAGAACCCCAAGGACCCTGAGGCCTCCTCCTTGCTGACCAAGCTGGCAACACTGGAAATTACAAAAACAAACGACGCACCCACGCATATCGCAGGCCACACCCTGGACCTGGTTCTCTCCAAATCAACACATATACTATACAAAGCCACCAGTCCCTTACATGGTCAGATCACTCTATCATCGAATTCAGTCTACAGGGTCCTCCCGAGCACACAGTTAAGAAAACACCTATTATACGTGACTACAGACAATGGCACAAACTAACACCCACACTGTTCGGTGATGCCTTCATCCCTCCTCAATTTACCCCCACTGACACAGTAGAGGATTGCTTAACGGTATTTCAAGACGCAGTAAAATCTACCATAGACATTCTCATTCCATCAAAGAGATCATCTGCAGCTCTGAAATGCCCCCAGACCCCATGGTACTCTACAACACTTCGGACAGAGAAAAGCCAATGCAAAAAGATAGAGCAGCAATGGCGCCGAACACAGGCACCTTTAGATAAAGAAAGGTATAAAACAGCCTTAAACTCTTACCACAAAAACATAAGGATCACCCGGAAAAATCACATAGCCATCCAACTGGAACAAACGGACAACACCCCCAAAGTCCTCTTCCAAGTACTCAACACCCTTATCAATCCTAAAGCCTGCAACCCACTAGATGCACCAAACCAGTCTCTCTGCGATAATATCGCAGATTTCCTTTCACAAAAGATTGACAATATCTACAATAAGATAACTTCCTCCATTGCAATTTCAGGTCACATTACAATCACTGATCCTACCCCCACCATACCCAGCCCGTACTCCTTAAAAACATTCCCTCTGCTCACCATCCAAGAAACAAAATCCCTGTTATCCACTTCCAAATCTTGATCTCCTAAAGACCTTATTCCAGCAAAAATAGCCAAAACTCTTGCAGCCTACCTGGCCGCCCCTTTGTGCTCCATCTTAAAAAGCTCCATCATAGAAGGTAAGCTCCCAAAGGAATGGAAAGCCGCCCAGATCATGCCCATTAGGAAAAAAAACGAACTGTCCTCTGACGTGATCACCAACTATAGACCCATCTCACTCCTCCCTCTCCATAGTAAATTGTTGGAAAAGCACATTAACACTCACCTCTCCATATTCGTTCAATCCACCAACTGCTTGAATCAATCACAGTCAGGATTCCGTCATAGGTACAGTACAGAACAGCCTTGATAAATGTCATAGACGACATCAGAATGCACGCGGACGCAGGCCGAGCAGTAATTCTCATACTGCTCGACCTGTCCGCAGCATTCAACACAATCTCACACAAGATCCTAGTGGAAAGTCTACGTACCATAGGCATTCAGGGATCTGCCCTTAATAGGCTGATGGACTTCCTCGAAGGAAGAACCCAAATGGTAAACCTTGGTCCATTTAAATCTAACACCACAATGGTATCAGGGTTCCTGCCTCAGCCCTTTGTTGTTCAACATTTATGTAGCCCCTCTATCAGCACTTCTAAGGAAAATTGGGTTTACCCCCATTTCCTACACGGACGACACGCAACTTCTCCTCACCTTTGACAAAAACACCCCTAACATCGGTAATATCTTTTCAGACGGCATGAAAACAATAACATCTTGGATGAGTAGCAACTTCCTCCTGTTGAACGCTGACAAAACAGAAATAATGCTATTTAAAAATGCCACCACCAGCTGGTCACCCAACTGGTGGCCAGAGGAACTAGGGCCTACCCCTCTACCAAAGACTGTGGTCAAGAGTCTCGGAGTACTAATAGATAACAAACTAAACCTGTGGTACAGAACACAGCAGCGCGCCTTGTAACCAGTGCCCCTCCTCATACCCCTTCACTCCCCCTTCTCCACAAGTTGCACTGGCTTCCCATACGTAAGAGAATACAATTTAAAATATGCTGTCTGGTGTTCAAAGGCCTTAATCAGATGGGACCTACATATCTGTCGGATAAACTGGTCAAGCACTCCCCTCCATGCTCCCTTCACTCTAAAGGGAAAGATCTTCTCACCATACCGTTTATAAAACAAACCAGACTAGGAGGCAAAGAATTCTCCTACCTAGCCCCTTATATCTGGAACCAGCTTCCCCTAGACATCCGACAATGCACTAATTACTTAACCTTAAGAAAAAAACTCAAGACATCACTTTTCTAGCTCCTGGTCTTCTCATCTTCACGTCCTCAGCGCGGAGATACCCCATCCGGGGTGATTCAGGCGCTCTATAAATGATATAAATAAAATAAATGTGATCAAGTCCCCTGGGAGGGACAAAACGTGTAATAGCTGCTGCATCTGTTTGGGAGTTAGATTAAACATTGCAGTGCAACAAAACTTCAGTCGGCGATGCTTGTTCTTCACGCATTGGGAAAAGGCGCAAATGGGAAGGAGTATTTGGTGATATATATATCTATATATCTATATATATATATCAATATATATATATATATATATATATATATATATACATATATATATATATATATATATATATATATATTACCTACTGGCGGTCGCCAGTAGGTATATATAGTTAGGATTTTTTCTCTATGGGTTTTTTGAAAATTCTATGTCTAATAACTTTGGCGTTTGTGGACGGAATTGGCTGAAATTTTCAGGAAAATGGCACATTTTGTTTCTGAGCAGCCCTTGAAAATTTGGGGGGGGTTCGTCCAGTGGGGGCCGAGAAAAAAGGGGGGTCCCAAAACGTGTTTTTAACATTGAGTTTTCCATAGGGCGGTTGGCCTCACTTTTAGCCCGAACGGCTGAATGGATTTGCACGAAACTTGGCAAAATTGTAGGGACTGGTAGCCCGATGTGCCTTTTGTAGGTCTCAATATATGTGCTCCAGTGGATTTTGAGAAATTAACGTTTAAAAAAAGATATATATCTGTAACAGCGGACCGGGCAGCGCTCTGGTTCGCGGACTTTTCGCGCAACGGAGCTTTGTGAAGCGAAGCTGATTGGTTCTCCGGCGTCTGTCAACATTCCAAACAGTCCGTAGCGGCCGCCATCTTGTCTCTCGGTAGGATCGAGAGACAAGAGGAGGTCAAAACAAAGGGGGAAATAACTATAAGGGGGCATAGTAGATCCTCGCTGACCCCCTAGGTTTGATGTGGAGGTTTTAAAAGGGCCCCGCGGGGCAAAAAAAAATAATAATAATAATAATCGAACGGCTGAATGGATTTGCACGAAACTTGGCAAAATTGTAGGGACTGGTAGCCCGATGTGCCTTTGCTAGGTCTCAATATATGTGCTTCAGTGGATTTTGAGAAATTAACGTTCAAAAAAAGATATATATCTGTAACAGCGCACCGCTTCGCGTACTTTTCGCGTTACGGAGCTTTGCGAAGCGAAGCTGATTGGCTCTCCGGTGTCTGTAAACATTCCAAACAGTACGTAGCGGCCGCCATCTTGTCTCTCGGTAGGATCGAGAGACAAGAGGAGGCCAAAGCGAAGGGGCAAATGACCATAAGGGGGCATAGTAGATCCTCGCTGACCCCCTAGGTTTGATGTGGAGGTTTTAAAAGGGCCCCGCGGGGCAAAAAAAAAAAAAAAATTATAATAATCGAACGGCTGAATGGATTTGCACGAAACTTGGTAAAATATTAGGGACTGGTAGCCCGATGTGCCTTTGCTATGTCTCAATATATGTGCTTCAGTGCATTTTGAGAAATTAACGTTCAAAAACAAGATATATATCTGTAACAGCGCTCCGCTTCGCGGAGATAAAATTATATCTGTATTACCTAGCTCTTGCTAACACCAGTTAGCGACGGCTAGTAGGAGATAGCGACCATCTTGGGTCCCACTTTGCATGTGAGTGATATTTATCACTAATGACATGCAAAGTGGGCATGCCAAGATGTTAGCGACTGGAAACAGTCGCTAACATCGCTATCTCCTATTATCAACTTTTGGAAATATTCGAGATAAGCGCGAATATCTCCAAAAAGTAACAGCTGCCCTGAGCAGTTCTTAGCCATGTTATCCAATGGGAGGTGGATAACATGGCTAAGAGCATTAGCTCGGTAATGCATGAATATCGCGGAGTTTTCAGCGATATTAATGCATTGCGCTCGTTTTTTATCGTATTTGCGATAAACCTTGATAATAGCAAGGTTTATCTGCGATAATTTCTGACGGTAAAAAAATCTTTGCAATGCATCGTTAGGGATAAATATCGCTTAACTTTGGTAATATGCCCCAACGTCTGTTAACGTTCGATTCGAAGGAAATCAGGAATTGTTGAAAAACATTGTGTGCGCCATCTTGTCTTTTTTCAAATGCCACACTTTTGTCGTGCACGGCAGCCATTTTAGATGCCTTGACCAGACCCACTCTGTGCACGCTGTCGATCCTTAGCATGGCTCCCCACCCTCGCAAGCATCTCACCCAGGCAGTGGTCACCCCCGCTCTCTGTCTTATGCATGGGTAATAAACCTCCCCCCATCTGCGCTGCTCTTCCCTGAGAATCACACCCTGTGCCCGCCCGACACCTCCCTTTCGCCCTATTCACTACCGCACCCTCTGACACTCCTTTTCCTCTGTGTCCGATTGTCCAGGCCGGTCCTAGGCTATCAGCTAGCCCTGCAGATGTAGTTTATGGCCACAGCTGTAAAGAATCACCCCTCTTCAAAGGAGTTATAGTAGATCAAGGCCCACACTCGATGAGATCCGTCACAGCAGAAGCGTTGCTATTATCTGAAAACCATCCTGTATTGTGATTGGGGAGGGGACCGAGCGTGAAGCGGAAGATTCCAGGGATGACTCTTTGTACATCAAAGTTTTTACAATTATGTGTCACATTAAAAATATATAGCACTCCGACAAAGTAGTAAGATTATAAAACTTTAATAATTTATAAATATATACAAGAAAACAAAAATAGTAATAACATATAAACATTTTTAGAGAAAAACAACGAAGTAGCGGTCGGCTGTGCGAATAGTCCCAACGCAGCACAACGTCCAGATTTCCGGCGTGGGGCGTCGCGGGGGGTGGGTCATCAGTAGCAAACTGTTGTGCGAATAGTTCCAAGGCAGCAGAACGCGCCGAAATCTAGATGACATGAAAGTGATGTCTAGTAAGTTGCCACCCAGCAAATAACGGCGTGGGGCGTCGCGGGGGGTGGGTCATCAGTAGCAAACTGTTGTGCGAATAGTTCCAAGGCAGCAGAACGATGGCACCAAGGTGATGTCCAGTAAATTGCCGCACTGGTTTTGGTATCCTACAATGCTGCTCCGAATAACGGCGTGGAGCGCCCCGGGGGAGGCGGCGTGAACGGGCCTCTCCAGGTGGAGTCTCATCTGTTTTAGTGGGGCGCCCCTTTACAGTTTCAGTTGCCATTCCGTCCGCTTTTGGTCCACTGTGTCAAAATCCGCCATTCAGCTGAGTTGCGCCCACTCTTGCGGTGCAGCGATAGGCGGCTGCCACAGGACTCTCAAAATGGCGGCAGGCTCTTTCCTTTTTGGGCGTGGTCCACTGAAATGGCCCTGGGACACCTTGGAAATCGGACGCTTGTCTGCTAGGTCTTGGACCCCATTCTCGAAAGCGTCCCCTCCGCCTTGAGAATTCATCAAAAGTTTTGGGGGCCCGACTCCTGCAGGCTTCTGGTGGGGAGCGGCTGCCATGATTGCTCGCGGAATGACCACGACGGAGCTACGAGATGGTGGTGCTCTCATGCTGACGCCAGTTTAGTCTGAAACATCCAGAAACAAGGTGGGGCTTTCATCGTTTGGGGGAAAAAAAAAGTTTTCATCCAATGAAAAGTTTTGTTTTTAGGTCATATGATCAAGCCTTCCATCATTCGGAAACCAAAAGTAAAATGAACCAATGAAAAGTTTTATAAACAAGTCACATGACCTGTTATGCGGCATAGGGTATAAAATGCGGAGAAAATACGTTGGCACGTGAGGCGGCGTCAGTAGCGGACCGATGTGCGAATAGGCCGAAGGCAATACAACGCGCCAAGATCCGGATGGCACCGAGGTGGTGTCATAGTTGAGAGTTCTGAGCAGCGGTTGTAACACTGTCTGAAGCTTATTTGCAGCTGCTGCAGCTTCACTACGCGCCAAGATCCGGATGGCACCGAGGTGGTGTGTAGCAAGTTGCCGGACTGGTGTGGCCATCCTACAATGCTGAAAGTCGGCGTGGGGCGCCCCGTTGGCCTGTGAGTTTGCGTCAGTAGCGGACCGATGTGCGAATAGGCCGAAGGCAGCACAACGCGCCAAGATCCGGATGGCACCGAGGTGGTGTCTAGTAAGTTGTCGCACTTCTGTGGCCATCCTACAATGTTGAAAGTCGGCGTGGGGCGCCCCGTTGGCCTGTGAGATGGCGTCAGTAGCGGACCGATGTGCGAATAGGCCGAAGGCAGCACAACAATATTTTCTGACTGACACCACAAGGCGCTGAGATGCCAAGATCCGGATGGCACCGAGGTGATGTCTAAGTTGCGGACTGATGTGCGAATGGGGCCAAAGGCAGCGTAACAATATTTTTTGTATGGAAGATACCACTAGGCGTTGAGATGCCAAGATTCGGATGGCACTGAGGTGATGTCTAGCAAGTTGGTGTGGTCATCCTACAATGCTGAAACTCGGCGTGGGTCGCCCCATTAGCCTGTGAGATGGCGTCAGTAGCGGACCGATGTGCGAATAGGCCGAAGGCAGCACAACGCGCCAAGATCCGGATGTCACCGTGGTGGTTTCATAGTTGAGAGGCACTTCATCTGCAGTGGGGCGCCGAGATCCGGATGGCACCGAGGTGATGTCTAGCAAGTTGCTGTACTGGTGTGGTCATCCTACAATGCTGAAACTCGGCGTGGGTCGCCCCATTAGCCTGTGAGATGGCGTCAGTAGCGGACCGATGTGCGAATAGGCCGAAGGCAGCACAACGCGCCAAGATCCGGATGTCACCGTGGTGGTTTCATAGTTGAGAGGCACTTCTTCTGCAGTGGGGCGCCGAGATCCGGATGGCACCGAGGTGATGTCTAGCAAGTTGCTGTACTGGTGTGGTCATCCTACAATGCTGAAACTCGGCGTGGGTCGCCCCATTAGCCTGTGAGATGGCGTCAGTAGCGGACCGATGTGCGAATAGGCCGAAGGCAGCACAACGCGCCAAGATCCGGATGTCACCGTGGTGGTTTCATAGTTGAGAGGCACTTCATCTGCAGTGGGGCGCCGAGATCCGGATGGCACCGAGGTGATGTCTAGCAAGTTGCTGTACTTGTGTGGTCATCCTACAATGCTGAAACTCGGCGTGGGTCGCCCCATTAGCCTGTGAGATGGCTGTTCTTTGGATTTGGGCCTGGTCCACCAAAATGGCCCTGGGACACCTTAGAACTCGGACGCTCGATTTTTTTTCCCTTTCCTGTACATGCAAAAAAAGGTAAATGCCCGGTACGTTACACGCTTCATCTGCCACGATGAACTCTCCAGAGGAACCGAAAAAAAATATAGTTGTGGTAACTATACCATGCATCGTCATATGGAGAGGTGGCACCAATTAATTATAGTGCTGCATAAAAGAGAGATTTGGAGGAGAACCCCTGACCTGCTAGTACATTCATCAAAGAAGTGGCACTGAGAGCTTCAGAGGCAAGGGAAACGGTCCCAAATATTTAGAAGAACTTTGGAAAGATTAAAATGACATGTTTAGATTGTGGCAAATTAATTTCATGTGGACAGATGAGTGTTACTCTAATAAATACAGCATATGAACATCATCATAGTCGATGGTTGGTAGAGACATTTTGACTATATCCTGGACCTGCCCGTCCTCGCCCAAAATGGCGCCGGAATAAATGGGACTCGTAACTCCTTGTTGTGTACTGGTTGCAGAACCTTGAAATCACGAGATACGTATGCAGTTTTGAAGCACATGGCGGGCGGGGACGAGAATTGATTGAATATTTCGACATCCCTATTGATATTAAGTTCTGATGTGTTATTGATTACTGTACTGTTGAAAGTTCGAATTAACGTCACCCATGGTATTTGCCCGCAAATGTATATCTAGATAATTTTATTGTAACTGGCCCTGTCGTATTTTAATTATAAAATGTACGTCCACCGATTCCGTAACTGTTAGACACCTTAGTTCTTGCAACCTAATGGCCCGCCCGTTACGTTCCTCTACAGTGTAAATGTCTATTCATCATATACGATTACAGTTTGCTCTGTGGCAGGCCCACGTGGTTATAGGCAAGTATTTGTATAATGAAATTTTCACAATAAAGGTTTTTAAAAGAAAACATGGTAGTAGTATATACATTGGTAAAGTTTTTAATAATAGTGACTGTTTTAGAATCATTAAAATGCAAGTGAAATAAAGCAGACCAATTACATGAAGGGTAAAAGGTATAATACGAAGGAACGCAGTAAAGATAAATGGTCAAGGGCTGTTGTGTTTTCTATTCCTGCAACATAAAGTGATCGATAAGAATCTCATATTCAGGCGTATCGGCGACTAAGACAGCAGGTCGACCCTCTTTTGCTCAACGGCTCCGTCATGGGACGAAGAAACGCTCTTTTTCTCGAAAAAAGAATATATTTTACTTGCAGGACAGTTGTAAAATTTCCGGGAAAGTACATTAGCCTGGAACATTATAACATATATTTAAGAAAAAATAATGTTCGGAAGTAATGAAAAGCGTAATTTTTAGGTCATATGACCAAGCCTTTCATCATTACAATAAGAAAAGTAAAATGAACCAATGAAAAGTTTTATTAACAAGTCACATGACTTGTTATGCTTACGTTACGCGCTGCGCGCCCCGGATGACTTCCGGATGCGCTAACGCGGCGCGTCATATGACGCATTACGCGACAACGCAGGTACAGAATATAGTCAAAATGTCTCCACCAACCAGCGGTCGGAACACAACCCCTTTCAGCAGGCTAAATAGTTCTGTTAAATGACAACAGAAGGGACAGGCAACAAGAACCATCAGTCAAAGAGGGGAGAGCTAGTTCTTCTCTACCGGGTTACATTGGGGCGCTACCGGAACTGATCGAATTGGTAGTCTACAGTGTTTCTGGATGTTTCAGACTGAAGCTGGGGTTAGCATGAGAGCAGCACCATTTCGTAGCTCCGTCGTGGTCATTCCGCAACCAATCATGGCAGCCGTTCTTTATCGTTATTTTGGGCGGGGTGGGTGGCGGAGCCGAGCTGTTTTGCAGCCATCATTGTGTGGAGTTCAGTTCATCTCACTAGTTTTGTATTTGTCATGAGGGGTTGTTCCTAATGTTTCTATTTTAGCGAGGTCAAAAAGAGATCCCATTAGTGGCCTACTGATTTTGCTCGATTCCTTTTCTTTTTTTTTTACACGATTTTTCGTTATCTGCAAAGACTAAACAGAGTATTGCGACTCTGTGTTTGTTTGTAAATAGAGAATGAACCAAAGAGAACTAATTCTAAAACAGTAAATACTTGGATAACAATCAATCAAATGGAGAGAGAAGCAGGCACGACGGATTACAATGGGGGCAAAGACCTGCGTTAACTACCTTTCACTATCTGCAAAGAGAGAGTACTCCTAATAGAAATGAGGGGGGGGGGCACCATTCAAAGCAGATCAGTGTGCATAAACACGAAAATGTTTTCACTTACCACGTACTTGACATTCGACAGCTTATGATATTTGCTATTAAAAAACCATTGAAATTCACTGAAAAAACCATAGGTTATAGACCATATATAGTTAGGAATTAGCATTTACAAAACCTTGAAAATTCACTGAAAAAACCATAGGTTATAGACCATATATAGTTAGGAATTAGCATTTAAAAAACCTTATTTTACTCACACAAAACCATTGAAATTCCATATATAGTTAGTTGCACTAACTATATATCGCGCACCTGCAATCCACTGCTGATCATGTCACATATTACATCATTCATGACATGGTCAGTGACATCACTGATGACATCACTGATGACATCTCAAATGACATCACTGATGACATCACTGATGACATCTCAAATGACATCACTGATGAGATCACTGATGACATCTCATTTGACATCAATGACCACATCACTGATGATATCATTCATGTGACAATACAATGCATCTCCTCACATTTTAATATAACCTCTGTTTCACCCAGTGTTAAATACAGAGTATAATTTTTGAAACCATTGACACACCAATACTAGTTACTACATACGTACTCACTGATTCCTACGTCTACACACACATTCACTCATTCACCCATACAATCATTCATACATACAATCACTCATCTTTACAACACTATCATATGCACTCATACACCTATACAGACACTCACACTCTGCCACTCATCCATGGAGTTACTCACACACCTAGTCAGTCCTGTAAAGAATCAATCACACTTCCATTTTTTTTGTCTATACAGTTAAACATAGAGCACCTTACATTTTCAAACATATACTAACACATACTTACTTTCTTATACAATCATTGATACAAGTACACATTGATCTGCACAGAGTCACACACCTCCCAGCCAGCCACACACACACTCAGTCTCCCATACAAATACTTAGACAATCAATCAATAACCCATATAGTTAATCATATAGCTACTGATCAACACATGCAGCAGTTTACAGAACAACAGACATAATGATGCACAAATTAAGACAGTTTAGTCACTAACCCATGCACTCAGTGAGACACATTTAATCACTCACTCATACATTCAGTCATGCACCTACTAAATCCTTCGTCCAGACACTTATACATCTACTCATTCTTCAATATGTAAAACATATTTAAACTTTACAGAAACACACAGTCACTGGATGATGTCATCAGTGATCTCATCAGTGATGTCATTTGAGATGTCATCAGTGATGTCATCAGTGATGTCACTGACCATGTCATGAATGATGTAATATGTGACATGATCAGCAGTGGATTGCAGGTGCGCGATATATAGTTAGTGCAACTAACTATATATGGAATTTCAATGGTTTTGTGTGAGTAAAATAAGGTTTTTTAAATGCTAATTCCTAACTATATATGGTCTATAACCTATGGTTTTTTCAGTGAATTTTCAAGGTTTTGTAAATGCTAATTCCTAACTATATATGGTCTATAACCTATGGTTTTTTCAGTGAATATATATATAGATATATACATATAAATATATATATATATATATTCACTGAAAAAACCATAGGTTATACACCATATATAGTTAGGAATTAGCATTTAAAAAACCTTATTTTACTCACACAAAACCAATGAAATTCCATATATAGTTAGTTGTACTAACTATATATCGCGCACCCGCAATCCACTGCTGATCATGTCACATATTACATCATTCATGACATGGTCAGTGACATCACTGATGACATCACTGATGACATCTCAAATGACATCACTGATGACATCACTGATGACATCTCAAATGACATCACTGATGACATCACTGATGACATCTCATTTGACATTACTGATCACATCACTGATGACATCATTCATGTGATAATACGATGAACCTCTTCAGACTCTATTATAACCTTAGATACACTCAGTGTAAACAGACACTCACAGACTGTCACTCATCCATGGAGTTACTTACACACCTAGTCAGTCATGCAAAGAATCAATCACACCTCCATTTTCACAACTATACAGTTATACACACCTTACTTATTCAAACATATACTAAAACATATTTACTCACTTATACAATCCTGGATACAAGTTCACAATGATCCATACAGCCACTCACACATTCACTGGCTCTTATGCACAGTTATTTATATACGTCAACTCTCACATGTACTGTATTTTACATATGTACTTACTTTGACATGTAGCACTGAGATATCCATTCACTCACCAATACACTCATGCACACAGTCAACCACCCATCCAGCTGTTTCCACATGCACTTTTGAACCCATACATCTATGCACAGAGTCATACACCTCCCAGCCACCCACACACACACTCAGTCTCCCATACAAATGCTTGGGCAACCAATCAATAACCCATATAGTTACTCATATAGCTACTGATCAACACATGCAGCAGTTTACAGAAGAACAGACATAATGATGCACAAATTAAGACAGTTTAGTCACTAACCCATGCACTCAGTGAGACACATTTAACCACTCACTCATACAGTCAGTCATGCACCCACTAAATCCTTCATCCAGACACTTATACATCCACTCATTCTTAAATATGTAAGACATATTTTAACTTTACAGAAAAATACAGTCACTGGATGTTGTCATCAGTGATGTCATCAGTGATGTCATTTGAGATGTCATCAGTGATGTCATCAGTGATGTCTTTTGAGATGTCATCAGTGATGTCACTGACCATGTCATGAATGATGTAATATGTGACATGATCAGCAGTGGATTGCGGGTGCGCGATATATAGTTAGTACAACTAACTATATATGGAATTTAATTGGTTTTGTGTGAGTAAAATAAGGTTTTTTAAATGCTAATTCCTAACTATATATGGTGTATAACCTATGGTTTTTTCAGTGAATTTTCAAGGTTTTGTAAATGCTAATTCCTAACTATATATGGTCTATAACCTATGGTTTTTTCAGTGAATTTCAATGGTTTTTTAATAGCAAATATCAAAACCTTTACAATGTATTCTTCTTTAAATCGAAAAATATTTTTTACATGTTTTTAATACAATTTTTTTTAAATTATTTTTATTGTTTTGCTCCCGGTACGCGAACCGGTTAGCTTCCCGTTAGCTCAATTCGGAGCCGCGACCCGGTCCGCGAACCGGTAAACGTTCCGTTTGCGCAACTGTCGCGTTAGAAAACAACATCGTGACGCGTCGCGTCAGCATGACATTTCGCGTTCTCGCGTGATACGTCATATGACGTGCTACGTTAGCGTACCCGGAAGCGCAGCGGTACGCGAACCGGAAGCGATCCGCGGCGCGGCGCCGACCGCGTAACGTAAACACAGCAGGTCCTGTGACTCGGTAATAACACTTTTCATTGGTTCATTTCACTTTTGGTTTCCTAATGATGTAATACTAGGTCATGTGATCTAAAATGAACACTTTTCATTGGTTTAGAACTTTTGCTTTTCCCAAATGATGAAAACCCCTCCTTCTTTCCTCACTCTGACTTTCATCTTGGTGAGAGAAAGACCCTTTATTTACATTGTGACATGGCTTCATTAGTAGCTTCAGCTGGTTCTAACCCACCACCTCCACCAAATCCAAAGAAGAGAGGACCACCTGCTGAAGTAATTTTACAACAAGAAGAGGAAGAACAGGAAGAGGAGGAAGAGGAGGAAGAGCCAAGGTTTTTGCCAGAGGAGCCCAGGAGGTATAATCGAAAAGAGAACTACATTTGGCAATTCTGTAAATTTCCTGAGGGGCAAAAAAAAGTAAATGCACGCTACGTGTTTTGCCGTATATGCGGTTATAGACTGTCAAGGGGAACTGAAAAAAAATACAGTTACGGCAATCACACTATGCATCGGCATATGAGTAGGTGGCATCCTAATAATTATAGTGCTGCCCAGCTACGTGATGAGCAACAAAATCCCCTTCCGATGGCAAGAAGATCGGTTGTTCCAGAGGTGTCGGGACCAGAGGCGAGGGAGATGATCCCAAACATTCAAATGTTGTTTGGGCACGTGAAGCAAGTGTGCGTGCACTGCGGCGATTTCATTTGCTACAGGGAAAGTAGCATCATTTTGATTATGAGAGCTATTCAGAATCATGTTAATGTTTGTCCGAAACGCCCCAAAAAATAAATTCTTTTTTTTTGTTGCTCCTGTTGAGCCCTTTACAATGGATCGTTTTTGTTTCCCCCCCCCCAAAAAAAACCAAAAAAAATATAAAAACGTTCAGAAAATACAAAAAAAGTAAAAAAATGTTCAAAAAATACTAAAAAAAATATAAAACAACAAAAACATTAAAAAAAAGTTCTTTTCAGAACTACCTCCCCGTTATAAAAAAATTGGTAGAATATTTGGAACTCTGCCAACCTCTATTTCTCTTAGTTAGCTCCCCGGAGCGCTACCCGGTACGCGAACCGGAAGCTAACCAAAAAAATTATTTTTTAAAAAAAAGAACAGTAAGTATAAGGGAAGGAAACAGACAGTTATGTGAAAAGAAAGACAGCTCTAGGGAGTAAACAAGAGATACTGTTACCCACAATCCACTGCTGATGATGTCACATATTACATCATTCATGACATGGTCAGTAACATCATCAGCAGTGGATTGCGGGTAACAGTATCCTTAGTTTACTCCCTATCGCTGTCTTTCTTTTAACATAACTGTCTGTTTCCTTCCCTTATAGTTACTGTTCTTTTTTTAAAAACATTTTTTTGATCAGTCAGAAACAGTGACATTAATAGAAACAGAGAGAGTGAACAAGAGTGAAGAACTATGGTCCTCCTCAGCCACCCTCAGAAAACCAAGGGGGTCAAGATACATCTACCGTGCCCCCTTCTACCCATTCTGAACATTATTTGCCCTCCATCTTGTATCTTGATTCGACCGAAACACAAAATGGTGGACTCCCGTAACGCTGCTGGTTTGCGAACCGGGCCACTTCCCGGGAAGCGGTCCAAAAAAAAAGGTGGGAAAGTAATTCACAGACACTAAGAGTAATAGAGACGGAGTGAGTGAACAAGACTGAGGAACTATGAGAAGAGAGGGACTGAGAAAAAGAGTGGAAGGAGTTGAGTAAGTAGGTAATAGATAAAGGAATGAGGAAAGTAGCAAAGGCAGGAAACTGAGGGTTAAAGAAGTGAAGCAGTGGAACTAATAGTAGGTGAATGTGATAGAAATGTAACGAAAAGAGTACAAAATATTTACCTTATAATTGCCGTTAAATTACTCACTTTTTGTTTTTATACTTTCAATCTGTGAAAGAGAGAACCAACATTTGAAAAATATTAAAACATGTATTTAAAAATTACAAAAGACAAGGGAAAAGATTGAAGGACAAATAGTTTTTCAACAACTTTGACACTGACAGAAGCTTCTGCTTCTCCAGGCCCCCTACACAGTCCTAAAGATATACATTTTAAACTAACAGTATCTTGATGCAGATGAAGTGAGGCCTATCTTAAAACATGGTGCATCTTTTGCATTGCTCTTGTTTCAGAAAAGTGTCGCTTCAGGATGCCAATAACATGTCTCCTATCCAGAGGTTTGTTTGAGGTGAGGCCTACTCAGAGTTCAAGATGAGATTTACACTTGTTGAAGTGTACAGAGGAGATAATATCTGTGAAAGTCTACCAATGAAGTGAGTCATGTCCACTGCACTCTTCAACAAAGTACAAACCTCCTATGTTTCCCTGGACAGACCTAAACTTGATCTGCACAATGTGATTCGTAATGATAGGAAACACAGGTGATGTAATTGAAATACGTGCAATTTATTTTGCTCATTTCTCAATCACATCACTTGCGTTTCCTTTGCTTAGGTATCTCATTGTGCAGATGTAGTCTAGCATATGAAAGAATACGCAGAAGTGCAGCACTGTATGCAACACCTTTGACACTTACAGAAGCCTCACCTTCTCCATGCCTCCTACACAGTTCTACATGTACATCATAAATGCAAACAGTACAGAATTAATTATACATGTTAAATGGTTTATTTTTGCTGTTCTCAGAATGTATCAAATTTCACTAAAAACAGTGACTTGAAGGTATTCATCATGTAACAGCGGGGAAAAAAAAACACAATCAAAATGATTGTGTTTAAAAAACCCATACAACATCAGAAATCAAAATTCAGAACTCCTTAAAGTTAACTTACTTTCCATGACGTCCAAGGATGTCCTATGAACAGCTTACACTCTTTTGTGCTGTTATTACTTTCAGCCCGCCACTTTCTGAAAGAAAATCTCCATCGTTTTTAAAAACACGTTACATCGAATAAATGACTTCTTGCTCTCTACCACAAGTTTCCTCAAGGCCAAATCTGGTCAGAGCCATTTATAACTCTTGGATTTCTTGTAAGCCAATCCCGTCATTTGGAATTTCCGCAACTTTCAGAATTAAAATGTTGAAGATCATTTTCACAATCCTGGAATAGTAATATCTTCCCCTTCTTGCTCAGTCATGTTCTACATTTCCTATGACACTGATACTGCTTACTATGAAGCAGACTTACACTACCTCTATGACTACTACAATTATTTAATTCTCTACATCACTTTTAATCACAAAGCAATGTAAAACAGTAGACAGCATTGCAGACTTACATTCCCTCTACTCCATGTTTTGATTGGCTGCTTCAATTAGCTTATAAAAAGAAACAGTTTTTCTGAACTCATTCAAAGTGCACATATTTCTCCATGATGTCCAGTCCTATGGTTAGAAGTTATGTCTCTGAAATACACTTATCCTCAAGGCCAAATTGTGTAGGAGCCATTAGAACTTCTTGAAATTCCACAGAGCACATCCCGAGATTATTTCCCTAAAATTTTGGTTTTAAAAACACCAGGTAAGAGTTTTTAAGGTCATACGGCAATTTTTTTTTGAAAATTAAAACAGAATCATTGCAGAATGACTAGCCATTTCTAGACTTTAAATAAGCTGTGTAATGTCCTGATGTTATTGAAGGGCCATCATGATATATAATTGCTGCAGTTACAAAAGTCCTTCCTGATATTGACAACTGCGAAGCTACAAAATTTTTAATTAAAGTTGTCAATTTTGTTCCATCAGGCCTACATCGTTGGAACATTAAAATGACATACTGGCCATATGTTCGTATAAATAATGTGGACATCATTTCAGATTTACATTGGCTACACTCCATGTTGTGATCAGCTGCTTTTACTAGCTTATTAAAGGAGACTGATTTACTGTCTGGCAAAGTTAAATATATAAATCTTTCTGAGTCTACACTAGTAGTACTTGATACCATACAGTTCTCGCAGTCATGCTGCCATTGATAAGAAAGCCCAAACAGCTGATCTACATCTACACCTTCAGCATGTAATACATCAAGCATGTACATTAAAAACTCCTGACAATCTTGCTGAATATTTTGAGAGAATTGTGTTTGGCCTGAACATCTGTCTAACAGATTTCGAATTTCAGACACACTTTCTATGTTTTTTCTATCAGTGCTACATTTCTCTAACACAGAATTTAACAAACTGCAAAATCTTTGATCAGAATTGACCACAATCTCTTCTTTTACATTTTCTAGAGAAAACAAAACATTAACCACTACATTAGCATAGCAGTTGACACCAGAACTGTTTTCAAACTGAAAACCAACAACATCTTCAACAGAATCCTTTTTGTTTCTGCTTGTAATTTTAGGTTCATTGACTTTTTGTCTTTTTGCTACAACCTCCCCAGTATTGTTCTCATTTCTTCGTTTCCGGCCTACCACACGTTTCTCAAACAAAGGATACTGAGGCAAATGTGGCGCATACTCTCTTCTTAACCTATTGTATTCCTTAACACAATCTAGATCCGCACAAATGTTTGTGACATCACACTCAATCAAGTACAATCCCGATAAAGTTCTAACTCGTGACAATGCCACATATGCCATACCCTCCTTGAACACAGAACTGCCAATATTCACCAATGCACTGTCTACACTTAAACCTTGCGATTTATGGATTGTCACCGCATATGCCAAGCAAACAGGAAACTGCTTACGGCGAACATATAAGTCTTTTACAAGCAAAAATCTAGCAGAACAACGACCAATTAGCTGTACTTCCTCAATGCCATCAAATTTAATTTTTAAAAATTCAATTCCATCTCTATTTCTGTATTTCACAAAATCAACAACATTACCCATTGATCCATTTACCAGACCTCTTTCAACATGTAAATTCCTTCTTAAAATTATACGGCAGTTCAAGCACACATTCAGAGTCTTTTCAAAACCTGCAGTTTTAGATATACTCTTCTCTAATGAATCCAATTTTGTTTTCAGATTCTTAGACAAAATAATTGTTGATCCCATATGCTCTACTCTATCAATAGCTTCCAGTTTCACAATCTCTTGCTTTTCTAAATGCAACATTTTGTTGTTAAATTTGGCACATTCTGCAAGAGTTGGCATCAAACATATTCCAGATTTCTTCTCAGTAATTTTCTGAAAAATATTCTCAGGCACAACATCTTGTTCTGGATATAAATTTGACAGTAATCGTGCATGTAAAGCTTCTTTCCCATGCTCGGTCACTTTTCCAATTCTAACATCTTGTAGAATAGTCTTGTAAACTTCATCCTTCGCCTGACGCATATTTTCATGCAGTTCAGCATAATTGAAGTTTAACCATATATTGACGTTGCCAATGCTGCCTAGGCACTTCCTGGTATCTTCATGCGTGAGCATTTTGAACACAGGTTGCCCTTTCACTGGTGTCAGCTGCAAAAGATCTCCGAAAACAATGATGTGTTTGCCACCAAATAACACATCATACTCTATTTTGAGAACTTCTTGCATCCTCAAATGCACAAAGGCAAGCATGACATTGGAAACCATGCTTACTTCGTCAATGATAAGAAGTTTCATTTTCCTCAAGATTCTTGAAACTTCAAAACAAGCATCTCCAGATAGCTTGTGATATTGTAATTTGTTGTCATGCTCCACTGGCAGCATCAGTAAACGATGTAAAGTAATCCCTTTAATATTATGTGCTGCCAGTCCAGTTGGAGCAGTGACAACACAAGACAGCGATGACTCTGTCCTTTCCTGCAAATAGCATGATATTGCTTTAATGAGGAAACTTTTTCCAGTTCCCGCTTCTCCACTCACGTACAGTCGGACAGGCTTCAACGACGTACATGAGCACTCTTTCTTATCATGACTTAATCCATGATCAATTTGCATGGTAACTTCGTCATATATTTTCCTCTGCTCAACGTTGAGTTGTCTTTCCAACTCTTCTAAGTTAACCGCATCCTCCTGAGCATGTGCCATGGCTCTTTCCACTTCATTCATAGCAGTGGCAGCTTCATTTTCGATAACAGGTCCTCCTAGTGGATCCTGACTCAATGAAGCAGAACTCTGACTGTCCTGAGAACTGTCTCTGGCAATCTCGGCTGCAATTGTTGCTTCCTGCTCAATTTCCGCATTCAACATTTCTACATATTTGGGAAAAGCAGGACATTCTATGGTCTCCTTGGCGGCATTGAAAGAGTCTTCGTAACAGAGGAAATCTCCAAGCAGTTCCTCTTCTGCATGCCAAGGCTTGAAAAGTTGCAAAAGTGCTAAATAGAAAAACTCCTTTTTTTCAGGAGATTCGCCACTCAATTTTCGATGGTTTACCAAGTGGCATTTTCTTTGCTTGACCAGACATCCCTCACTTCCTATTACAGCATACACTCCTTTCTCAGTATCTTCTTTGATGTTCCTCTTGAATATGTAATTTTGCAGAACCTCATACAGACAAACATTCTCGAGGTGACTGCTTCGATTTGGATAATATGTATCCAACATGTTTGTCTTCAAAATGTCGGTACTGTTTGGCTCCTTTTCCGCCAAATACTCAATTTCCCGCACAGGTTTGAGAACTCGATTACGCATTGCAGCAAGACCAAGACTCGCCCAAACGATACTCCTGGACTTGGCATAGAGACTTGCTGAAGACAACCGGTCAGAACATTCGTACGCTCTGATTTCTCGATGCGACAACATCTTCAGACTGAAACTGTACAACTTCTTGCTGAGGCTCTTTTCATGGGAAATGTCCTCCCACATATCCTTCAATTCTGTCTTCTTTTTTTTGGTGATGTAAGACGTCACATACCGAGCCACAGCCATACAGTTATCAGCCACAAACTGTATATCCATGTTAGCATTCCACATGGACAAAATCACCGTGTTGTAGTCGTTGATGTACTTGGACTCTTCGTTCCTCTTCAAATTGTAAGTGTTTTTAGGTGATTTCTTCATGACATTGTGTCGCAGCGAAGACATCAAACTGTTTACTCTTCCTTTAGAAATCACCGGTCGTGGAAAGCCGAGACGACATTTAGTGTAGAACTTGTCTTTGTTTCGGAATTTACGACGGCAGTACTTTCCACATCGATGGCTTTGGAAACGCAGAACTTTTTCTCTTAGGCTTTTCTTCTCCTTTGCGTTTGGAACAGCACACGTAGAATACTGTTGGATGAAACTCATCACTGAGTCTTCTGGATCCGTTCCAAATTTAGGTGCATCCTTGATCCACAGCAACATATGTATATGAGGAGCACCTCTTGCTTGGTACTCTTTTCTCCAGAAGAAATCCAACACCTCTCCAAGAGGTGGATTCTTCTTATTCATGATGAAAGACATCATAGCTTCAAATCTATGATTGAAGTACCTACATACATTGACTGGATCCAAAGAGCACAGTTCTCCGGGTGTCTTGAATTCGATGTTATCTACGTTAGCATTTGCCTCTCGTAGAAATTCAAGTAAGTCTTCCCAGCCATACTCGGCACAGCTCAGAGTGAGGAACCATGTGGGAGTACCTAAGTTCCTCAGCATACATTTTAAATCACCATGACGACGGTACCAGTACTCATTAGTACCACGCTGACACGCCATGAGATTAATCAGGTGAGAATCCAAAATACTATCTTGGACATTGACTTTATCCATAAAGTCACTTGCCGAGATGTTTTGCATGTGTATACCACTTTTCAAGATGTGGTTCACTGCATATGACAGTCCAGACAGATCGCTTTCAAACAGGAGATGAAACAAATAAGGAATGCATTGTCGAAACCTAGCATCTCCTGCATACAATCGCAAAGTCCGGTATTCAGAAGCAGGAATTTGATGAGGTCGCTCATCATATCTTCCTCCCTGACCTGTTGGAAAAAGCTGTGGGAAACACTGAGCTTCCAAACTTTCCTCCCAAACACTAATGGGACTCCCTTTGGCTTGTTTCATTTGAAACAACTCAATAGCATTCCCCATGACTTCCTTGGAATGCAAAGGATGAACACTATAATGTTCATATATTTCTTCACTAGTAGAGGGTTCTACTTTCTCAATTTGACCAGCACACAAATCGCTATCCTCTTCCTCACTTACTTCCTCTTCTGCAACATATACATTCTTATAGTATTTATTATTTTTTTTCAAATACAATGTTGCCTTTTTAACTTTCCTATCATCTACTAAATCTTGCCATATTTTCTTATTCTTTGTCGGAACCCCATTAACTAAGATAACCAGAGGTTCCTCTTTCACTTTTTCTACTCCAATTGTGTTAATGTTTTTCTTCAAATCTAGAGGCAAATAAACAACTCTTCCCTTTAATCCTCTCTGTAAATCTGATGGAGGCAATTTCCCTGTCTTTGGCTCCATTCTTACAATAGCCTGAAAGGGATGGATACTTTGAATCAAAATAGATTCATAAGTATTTAAATCCTTCAATTCAGAAGGAATCTCAACCAATTCCAGATTATTATGAACTGCTCTAGCAGGCATCTGGTTTTGATTTAATTTGCAAGAACAATAAGTACACACACGTTGATCCAATCCCAAATCAAAACAATTTTCTACCATCAAGTATGTTGCAAAATCCTTCCATTCACTATTATTTTCCCTTTCACTTTTTGCATATAAATCCACTAACTTAGTCTGATTCTTATAATAAGTGCGTCGACAACACACACAAGTGAAATTAGGCCTCTCACTTGATTTCACCTCAAACGTCACAATTTCCCTCTGGAAATTATCTGTACTGGAAACCTGTACACTATCTTCCACATGACCCTCTTCTTCTTGCTCAATTTCAACATTCTCCTCTTTACTTCCAAAGTAACAAAACTCAATTTCTTCACATATATTCTTCACATCTATTTCAGAACCATGCAAAAGAGCAGCGCATAATTGTTTAAGCATAATTGCTGGACTCTTAGCATAATACAACATTCTAACTAATTTCCTCACTTTGTTATGATGCACTGCTAGCATCCTGAAATGATGAAAAACACTCTGGCATACTCTCCTGGAAAGACAAGCCAGTGAATGTCCATGCAAACCTGTCACTTCTCTTACTCTGCAAGGATCTAATTCTTGCAACAACATCATTTTCTGCTTCAAACTTTTCTTATTAAATGACCGTACAAAATCACAAAGCAAATTGATGGAATCCTGTCGCACACTGCAAATACTACTACACTTCCAGGTGTACACAGGACCCTTAGCACGTCTTCCTAAAACCTCATTACCTAACACCTCTTCTGCCTCTGTTGTCACAAGTTTTTCTTTTTCAACTGGACAACCATCTTTCACTTCATAAGCACGACCACTGGTGTCAACTGCATGCACCAAATCATTATCCTGGAAATAACTCTCCTCATTAAAAAATGCCTCACAGCTTGAACTATGCATCCATTCTCCAGAAAAAACTTCACAAAAATTACTACGATTAACTATTCTCTTCCATCTACTATTTCTTTTGAAATCAAAAATTGCCTTGTTTAGCTTCCTAATTCTATTGATTATCAAAATAAATAACTTACGTTTAATTTCAAATGCCTGATCAATAACTTTCTCAACTTTTTTTTTTGTCTTATACAAAACCAGTTTCTGTTGACCTTTCTTAATATTTTTTAACAAATTGCCAATTATCCTGTTCCGGAACATTCGTTTACGAATCTCCCTAAACTGTTGTTTCCTTCTACTATCATGCACAGAGTTATCTCTTGCTCTAGCAGTAACATTTTTCATTGGCCTTTCCTTTCCATTTGATTTCCTTCTCGTTTTATGGACTGAAACATTTTCTGTAGTAATATTTTTTTTACTACACATATTTCTTATAAATTGTTTTGTGCTCTTACCCGGTGCTTTCTTCGTGACTTGACAAATCTTTTTGTTAGAGGACTGCTGCGTATTTTTTTTCACCTGCTGTCTTTGACGTTTTGCAGCCTTTCTCTGTCTTTCTATTGTAGGCATGGTGAAATCTTGAAATGATCTGCAGTTGAATCTGTGGAAAAATATAATAAATAATGTTATTAACCATTATTACCAAACAGTAAATCAGTAACAGTGATCAAAAACTTAACACACTACTTGACATTTTAATTAGAAGATTTTTTAGTCGTTGGCAAATTTACAATACAGAAATACCAGAAAAGAAATGACATTTATATTTATGTTACCTATGCTATTTTATATGTGAATCTGATCTAATTTTATGAGCATATTTTAATATTTTATTGAAGACACTACACATAACCTGCTTTTGAAGGTGTCTTTATTTTTAAATTAAACGGTTTACCTTTTTACTTTTTATTAATTATAAATTTTAAAAATAAATGTTTATATTTCCAAAGGCTCAAGCAGGTCAGCTTCCCATCCTATATCATATAATTCGGACAAATCTGCATCCTCATCACGCTCTTCTTCATCCTCAGGATTTAAATCATCCAAGGGATCAACATCCACTGATGTTTCAATTACAAGTTCAATGATGAGGTCAAAATCAACTGATTGCAGATTGTCGCTCATGTTGAGGTTGTCTTTATCTTTAAAGAAAGATAACAACAATGAGATGTTGCAGAGTAAGAGACAAATCTCACAGATTATAATAGTAAAATTGTTTAACAAGAGTAACATTTTGCAGCTATTATTTAGCCATGTCCAGCGATGCTGAGCAGGTGAAGCCTATGTCTAATTTTTCACTGAACAGGACTCATCTCTTCTTAACCTTGGATAAGCCTCACCGACTCTGTGTCCCCTGCACATACTTAAATGTAAAGGGGCAGATTTATGTTAAATGGCACATCCCCAGGCATGCACCAGTTAACGTGCACCACTGCTCTGCCACCCATGGTGTGCCGCATTTACAATCAGATAGGAGAAACCTGCGTCAAAACCCTGCGCCTGCTTGAAGCAGGCATAGGTCTTGACGCAACATTGTGGAGATGGTGCACCCCTGAGCCTTGCTGGAGCTGCATCGCACTTGCGATACAACTCCAGCAATGCGCCACCTTAACGGCACAGATGCGTCAAGCATCTGTGCCGTTTTTGCCCCATGCTGCGCCGCATTGTAAATGCAGCACACCATGGGTGGCGGAACAGCGGCGCAAGATGACTGGCACATCCCTGGTGATGCGCCAGTCATCATAAATCTATCCCTAAGCTTCTTATCTTGTTAGAGATGAACTGCCATATGTATCATCAAAATATTTTGCATTTCCTAAATAGCGAATTTTAAGGAATAAATAGCGATTCTTTACCATTCCTAATTTGCGATGAGCAAATTGCTAATTGCAAGTTACCCATTCATTTCCATGGGCTAGGAGGCTCATAGGAATGAAGGTTTAATTTGCGATTAGCAATTTGCTCATCACAAATTAGGAATTTTTTCAAGCGTGCAGGGGTATCTCAAGAACACCCTGCTGCACCCCTGAAAAATAAATTTGGGGGCATATGGCACACCTACATGCCCTAAGGGCATGTGTTGGCGTCATATGGGACCTTTTGTTTTTTTAAAAAAAAGCTTTTTGAAAAGAATTCGCAAATTACCACAAACTAGAAGTTGGTGGTAGTTTCCAAATCCTTAATATCATTTTTTACATATTTTTTGTTTGATACATTGCATTTAAGGAATCGTCAAATTTGCAAATCCTTCAGTGCAATCGCAAAATAAGGAATAGCACATTTTGAATTAAGGACATTTTAAGTCATTTCCATATGTGCAGTGTTTTGAAATTATGATTTGAAAATCGTTTTTGGGGAAAAGTAATGGTTTGCAAATTTATGACAAGGACATAATGGTGTATGCTTCTCTATAAGGCATTTCAGTGTCTCTGATGTCATTTTTCCCATATTACATTATAAGACCTTTCCCCATGGAGCACATTCCTTGTAAATATGCTCCCACCTGAGCATGGCGAATTTAGATTTTGACTGTTTGAGTCACATAACCATGTTAAAAGTGACCCAAAAAAATTGCAAACGTTTTAAAAAAACACATTCATGTGTCTTAAGGACATTTTAAGTCATTTCCCCATGGACAGTGTTTTCTAAGTGGCGCAAAAGAGGCATACACCTATCATAAATCTGTCCCTAGCATTTTAAATGATTAATTCAGGATGACAATAAGATGTGGCCTATCCAGAGGTTTGTTTAAGGTGAGGCCTACTCAGGATTGCAGATTAAAGTTACGCTTGATGAAGAATACAGAGGACATAATACATGTAAAGCTCTACCAATGAAGTAAGTGATGTCAACTTCATTGCGCCAGTCATCATAAATGTATCCCTAAGCTTCTTATCTTCTTAGACATCAACCGCCATATGTATCATATAACTATTTTGCATTTCCAAAATAGCGAATTTTAAGGAATAAATAGCGATTCTTTACCATTCCAAATTTGCGATGAGCAAATTGCTAATTGCAAATTACCCATTCATTTCCATGGGCTAGGAGGCTCATATAAATGAAGGTGCAATTTGCGATTAACAATTTGCTCATCGCAAATTAGGAATTTTTCCAAAGCTGCAGGGGTGTCTCAATAACACCCTGCTGCACCCCTAAAAAAGAAATTTGGGGG
This sequence comes from Lissotriton helveticus, assembly GCF_964261635.1. NCBI lineage: Eukaryota > Metazoa > Chordata > Amphibia > Caudata > Salamandridae > Lissotriton > Lissotriton helveticus. The sequence goes on from NC_136059.1 coordinate 1,819,683,038, forward strand.
CATATGGCGCACATAAATTTTAACAACATTCCTTTACCTCAAAAACGATTTTCAAATCATAATTTCAAAACACTGCACATGGGAAAATTACTTAAAATGTCCTTAAGACACACAAAAGCGTTTTTTGATTGCCTTTGCAGCATGTTTGTATCACTTTTAACATGGCTATGTAACACAAACATTCAAAATCTAAATTTGCCATGCACAGGTGGGAGCATATTTACAAGCAATTTGCGCCACAGACAAAGGTCTTACACTAAAATGGGAAAAATAACATCAGGGACAGTCAATTGCCTTATAAAGAAGCATACACCATTATGTCCTTGTCATAAATTTAAAAACAATTCCTTTTCCCCAAAAACGATTTTCAAATCATAATTTCAAAACACTGCACATGGGAAAATGACTTAAAATGTCCTTAAGACACATAAAAGCGTTTTTTGATTGCCTTTCCAGCATGGTTGGGTCACTTTTAACATGGCTATGTAACACAAACATTTAAAATCTAAATTTACCATGCACAGGTGGGAGCATATTTACAAGCAATTTGCGCCACAGAGAAAAGTCAGGGACAGTCAATTGCCTTATAAAGAAGCATACACCATTATGTCCTTGTCATAAATTTAAAAACAATTCCTTTACCTCAAAAACGATTTTCAATTCATAATTTGAAAACACTGCCCACAGGGAAATTACTTAAAATGTCCTTAAGACACATGAAAGTGTTTTTTGAAAGCCTTTGCAATTTTTTTGGGTCACTTTTAACATGGTTATGTAACTCAAACAGTAAAAAACAAAATTAACATGCACAAGTGTGACCATATTTACAATTAATGTGCCCCACAGAGAAAGGTATTTTAATATAATATGGGAAAAATGACATCAGAGACACAGAAATGCCTTATAAAGAAGCATACACCATTATATCCTTGTCATAAATTTACAAACCATTCCTTTTCCCCAAAAACGATTTTCAAATCATAATTTGAAAACACTGCACATGAGGAAATGACTTAAAATGTCCTTAAGACACATGAAAGTGTTTTTTGATTGCCTTTCCAGCATGGTTGGGTCACTTTTAACATGGCTATGTAACACAAACATTCAAAATCTAAATTTTCCATGCACAGGTGGGAGCATATTTACAAGCAATTTGCGCCACATAATTCATAATTTTCTCCTTAAAGCACACTATTCTCTAAATTAAAGAAATATTTTCTCACCTTAGCAAATACTTTGAGTTTGAAAACAGTCTCAGAAACACACCAATTTGTCTTCAGCAGAGCAAAAGGTATGCACTCCAGAGTCTGCAGCTATCAAAAGCACAGAAATGCTGTAATTCTTCACACATATTTCTCATGTCACCCAATCAAAACTCTTCCCTCACTTTTTTTCAAATGAAAACCCTTCCCCCCTCTGCCCTTTCTGTCTTTTCTGCATGGCAACCACCTCTTGGAAGACTTCTGGTGTTTGCAAGTTCACACAACTTTGTTGCAATTGAACTCTGAACTCTCAGTGCACCTGCATATCCAGTGCATTCTTTCATTTAATGATGTTTTATTGACCATTCAAAATACATCTTTCAAAGAACACATCCGTGCACCCTAACTTTCTGTTTTCAGCAATCAAAATCCACCAATCACTGTTACTGCTTCATGAACACAGAAACTCCACAGTTTTTTTCATTTTAAACTCTCATTTTTTCAACTGCCATTTCATTGCCACACTTCATCTGACTGCAGGAGAACCTTCTCTCACCATGTTTTCTGTCTGGATTGTTGGACATAGTTATATTCACTGGGCTCAAAGGTACGTTGAAAACAGGAAATTACCTAACCTCAATTTACAAGATGTGGAAATTAAGTGGTTTGGCCACAGAGGATTAAAATGTCACCAATTGATACCATTGGTGAAAACCTTTATGCATTTGCCCAAACCTGACCTGTTAATTGTGCACTGTGGAGGTAATGACTTGGGCACTTTGACTGGTGTAGGTCTGGAAATGCTTTTAAAGGACACCTTTGAGCAATTAATGGCACTTTTTCCTCAGACTGCCTTGGTATATTCAAATATATGCCAAAGACGGAAATGGAGGTGGTCAAACCAATTTTGTCCACAAATTGAGAAGTCGAGGAAGCATGTAAACAAATCTGTTTCAGCTTACATGAGAGACCATGGAATGGGCTCCCTGTACAACAATAACTTGCGTTACTACATGCAAGATATCTACAGAGGAGATGGAGTTCACTTCTCAGATGAGGGCAACAGAGTTTTCACTCTGAATTTAAGAATGTGCATTGGTACCTACTTATAAGTACCTAAATGTACCATAAACCCAAAAGCTCTTCTCAGAGCTACCCTACATCTGATCACTCACAATTATTATTTTACTCTAACATTTTTCACTAATTTCCAACAAAGTACGCTCCCTGGGGCGCTACCCGGTACGCGAACCGGGAGCTAACCTCGCGAAATTTTTTTTAAATTTTTTTTTTTTTCGCACATATAAGCCTCCTCAGCCACCCTCAGAAAACCTAGGGGGTCAAGATAACTCTACCGTGCCCCCTTCTACCCATTCTGAACATTATTTGCCCTCCATCTTGTATCTTAATTCGACCGAAACACAAAATGGTGGACTCCCGGAACGCTTAAGGTTCGCGAACCGGGGCGCTCAACGGTTCGCGTACCGGGTCGCTCTCTGGGAAGCGCACCATCAAAAAAGGTGGGAAAGTAGTTCACAGAAAAGCCACTGGAGACAATTTCACCAAATATAGATTAGCTCATACTACATACCAATCCCTACCATTTTCACAAATTTGATTGGAATTCCATTTAGTCATTTAGCCTGTAGACCTCTCTAAATACCCTGAGGTAAATTACTTCACAAAACACATCTGAAGTGTTGGAATTGACAACCAATGAAAATGTTACTTTCATTTTCTATTTTTTTTACCTGACATTTCATTGGTTATATACCTGAATATATATAAAGGAAGAGAAGAAAACACAGCCATTTTGACTACTACTTCTTGCTGTACATTTCAATAGTATTTTCACTAATTCCTTCAACTTCTTTCTAAAGGTAAGTTTTTATTTTTAAAACTGAAGTATATTGTGCACTATAAGTTAATATGGTAAACTTTTTCTGATAGATATATACTATCCCTCTGTAGTAGTTATAGATTTAGAGAGACTTCTCTGTTATAGTTATGGATGTAGTTAGGCTTCTCTTGTATAATTATGAATTTACTTACGTTAAATCACATACACTTTTTAATATTCCTACTTCCACTCTGATACTACACACTGCCCAAAGATAAATTCACTGATAAAAAATGCCTATCTAAAATTATTCCCAACATTGCCCTATCTCTACTAATATATATTTTTTTAATCCAAATTTCAGGCAAAATGGAAGGCGAAAACCAAGTTTCTTTTGAAATGGACCTGCAAGAGAGCAGCCAAGAATTGATTGATACAATTGATCAAATTGACATTGAATTTTTCGATGAAACTTGGGACAATGAACTACTGCAATGTGTTCAAGCAGTAGATAACCTCCTTGCAAATGAGGACATTTTACACCCTCAGAGACTACAATGTATATTCCATGATAATTATGAAATTTCTGACAATGAAATGTTAGAAAGTTTAATAAATTATGAAACACAATCACATTAAAAAAAAATGCTTAAAAAATAAAGAAAATAAAAAATAATCAACAAAAACAACAATCAATTAACATACAGCATTTGAAAAGTCTATCATTCATTTTTCATTGCAGTACGCTGCCCAGAACGCTTCCCGGTTCGCGGACCGGGCGCTCCCCACGCAAAAAAAACAAAAACATTTTTTTGTTTTTTTTGCCCCGCGGGGCCCTTTTAAAACCTCCACATTAAACCTAGGGGGTCAGGGAGGATCTAGTATGCCCCCTTATGGTAATTTTCGCCTTTGTTTTGGCCTCCTCTTGTCTCTCAATCCTACCGAGAGACAAGATGGCGACTGCTCCGGACTGTTTAGAATGTTGACAGACACCGGAGAGCCAATCAGCTTAGCTACGCGAAGTTCCGGTACGCTTAAGGTCCGCGGACCGGAGCGCTGCCCGGAGCGCGCTTACAGATATATATCTTTTTTTAAACGTTAATTTCTCAAAATCCACTGGAGCACATATATTGAGACCTAGAAAAGGCACATCGGGCTACCAGTCCCTACAATTTTGCCAAGTTTCATGGAAATCCATTCAGCCGTTCGGGCTAAAAGTGAGGCCAACCGCCCTATGGAAAACTCAATGTTAAAAACACGTTTTGGGACCCCCCTTTTTTCTCGGCCCCCCCTTGACGAAACCCCCCAAAATTTCCAAGGGCTGCTCAGAAACAAAATGTTCCATTTTCCAGAAAATTTCAGCCAATTCCGTCCACAAACGCCAAAGTTATTAGACATAGAATTTTCAAAAATCCCATAGGGAAAAAATCCTAACTATATATACCTACTGGCGACCGCCAGTAGGTAATATATATATATATATATATATATATATATATATATATATATATATATATATATATATATATATATATATATATATATATTACCTACTGGCGGTCGCCAGTAGGTATATATAGTTAGGATTTTTTCTCTATGGGTTTTTTGAAAATTCTATGTCTAATAACTTTGGCGTTTGTGGACGGAATCGGCTGAAATTTTCAGGAAAATGGCACATTTTGTTTCTGAGCAGCCCTTGAAAATTTGGGGGGGGTTCGTCCAGTGGGGGCCGAGAAAAAAGGGGGGTCCCAAAACGTGTTTTTAACATTGAGTTTTCCATAGGGCGGTTGGCCTCACTTTTAGCCCGAACGGCTGAATGGATTTGCACGAAACTTGGCAAAATTGTAGGGACTGGTAGCCCGATGTGCCTTTTGTAGGTCTCAATATATGTGCTCCAGTGGATTTTGAGAAATTAACGTTTAAAAAAAGATATATATCTGTAACAGCGGACCGGTTAGCGCTCTGGTTCGCGGACTTTTCGCGCAACGGAGCTTTGTGAAGCAAAGCTGATTGGTTCTCCGGCGTCTGTCAACATTCCAAACAGTCCGTAGCGGCCGCCATCTTGTCTCTCGGTAGGATCGAGAGACAAGAGGAGGTCAAAACAAAGGGGGAAATAACTATAAGGGGGCATAGTAGATCCTCGCTGACCCCCTAGGTTTGATGTGGAGGTTTTAAAAGGGCCCCGCGGGGCAAAAAAAAAACAAAATAATAATAATCGAACGGCTGAATGGATTTGCACGAAACTTGGCAAAATATTAGGGACTGGTAGCCCGATGTGCCTTTGCTAGGTCTCAATATATGTGCTCCAGTGGATTTTGAGAAATTAACGTTGAAAAAAAGATATATATCTGTAACAGCGCTCCGCTTCGCGTACTTTTCGCGTTACGGAGCTTTGCGAAGCTGATTGGTTCTCCGGCGTCTGTCAACATTCCAAACAGTCCGTAGCGGCCGCCATCTTGTCCCTCGGTAGGATTGAGAGACAAGAGGAGGCCAAAGCGAAGGGGGAAATGACCATAAGGGGGCATAGTAGATCATTCCTGACCTCTTAGGTTTGATGTACCATTTTGCCAAGTTTGGTGTAATTCCGTTCAGCCATTCAGGCTGTAGACGTATGTAAATGTCCTATGGAAAATTGCATGGGGAAAACACATTTGAAAGTGTTGAAATTTAGAACCAATTAAAATGTTACTTTGGTTTTGTATTTGTGTGTGATGAAAGTTAATTGGTTATGTATATATGTCAAATGAGAGGAAACCACAGCCATTTTGTGATACTACTGTCTGAGGTACATTTGTGAGGAATTTTTGGTGGTGAATTTCTGGTGTTTGATTTACACAGTACTAACACTTCTGCTACTTTTAAAAAGGTGAGTTGTTAATTTGTAAGGGGAACTATGTTGTACACTTGAAGATAATTTGAAAAATGTTTTCTGTTATTTATTTGCAGTCCTTCTGTTATACTAAATACTTGATGAAGTTAGTTTTATATTATGTATTACTAAAAACGATAAATGAAAGTGATTATTTTTTTCTGCAATTTACAGCAAGCAATTTCAAAATAAAATGGCTCACAATGAAGAGACCGTGGCAATTTCTTTTGAATTGTCCACTACATTGATTGAAATTGAGAGCACCAATAATGAAATATTGTCACAAGGAGGACATGACTTGTATGATTCCATTAGATTGATTGAAATGGACAGCACCAAGAATGAAATATTGTCACAAGGAGATGACTTGAATGATTCCACTACATTGATTGAAATTGAGAGCACCAATAATGAAATATTGTCACAAGGAGGAGATGGCTTGTATGATTCCATTAGATTGATTGAAATGGACAGCACCAATAATGAAATATTGTCACAAGGAGGAGATGACTTGAATGATTCCACTACATTGATTGAAATTGAGAGCACCAATAATGAAATATTGTCACGAGGAGATGACTTGAATGATTCCACTACATTGATTGAAATGGACAGCACCAATAATGAAATATTGTCAGAAGGAGGAGATGACTTGAATGATTTTTTTGATCAATCTCTTGATGGCGAATTTATCGAGTGTTTGGAGACCATAGAGTTACAAGAATCATCATTGCAGACTTTTAATGAGGAGATTCCAGATGAGATGATTGAAGAGGAAATTACTGATGAGGACATGTTACTAGTTGTTTCAAATTTAGAAAATTCTGAAGAATAAATTTATATTTAGAAATCAAAAATTGTTTGAGACATTATTTATTTTTATTTTTAATTTATGAGGTTGTAGCGAAGTGATTGTAGTATAAAATGAGACTTATAGTATAGAGTGCAACATTTTAATGTTACATGGTAAGTTTACTCATATTTACTTCCCTTCTGCCACTATATTATCTCCAATGTGTATTTGACATGTCTTCTTCATCTCCGGCCTCCTTTCTCTCACTGTGTGTCTCCGATGCATCTTATCGCTGGTATTTTGTGTAATTACAGAAGAGAGTAAAATAAAATAGTTCGGAACGTGAAAAGGGGGCAAAGTAGAGTACTCCTCACCCCCTAGGCCTTTTTAGGCGGTCCCAAAAGGATCAGTTTCTGCTTTCCTGAGAGATTATGGTATGAGTTCCATATACCACAATAACTTGCATTACAACATGCAAGATATCTATCTCCTATTACCAACTTTTGGAGATATTCGCGCTAAGCGCGAATATCTCCAAAAAGTAACACCTGCCCTGAGCAGTTCTTAGCCATGTTATCCAATGGGAGGTGGATAACATGGCTAAGAGTATTAGCTCGGTAATGCATGAATATCGCTGACTTTTTAGCGATATTCATGCATTGCGGCCGTTTATTATCGCATTTGCGATAAACCTTGATAATAGTAAGGTTTATCTTCGATAATTTCTGACGATGCTTAGTGGTAAAAAATTGGTTGGTAAGCATCGTTAGCGATAAATATCGCTTAACTTTGGTAATATGCCCCAACGTCTGTTAACGTTCGATTCGAAGGAAATGAGGAAGTGTTGAAAAACATTGTCTGCGCCATCTTGCCTTTTTTGAAATGCCACACTTTTGTCGTGCACGGCAGCCATTTTAGATGTCTTGACCAGACCCACTCTCTGCACGCTGTCGATTCGTAGCATGGCTCCTCACCCTCGTAAGCATCTCCCCCAGGCACTGGTCACCACCGCTCTCTGTCTTATGCATGGGCAATAAACCTTCCCCCATCTGCGCTGCTCTTCCCTGAGAATCACACTCTGTGCCCGCCCGACACCTCCCTTTCGCCCTATTCACTACCGCACCCTCTGACACTCCTCTTCCTCTGTGTCCGAATGTCCAGGCCGGTCCTAGGCTATCAGCTAGCCCTGCAGATGTAGTTTATGGCCCCAGCTGTAAAGAATCACCCCTCTTCAAAGGAGTTATAGTAGATCAAGGCCCACACCCGATGTGATCCGTCACAGCACACGCGTTCCTACTATCTGAAAACCATCCTGTATTGTGATTGGGGAGGGGACCGAGCCTGAAGCGGAAGATTCCAGGAATGACTCTTTGTACATCAAAGTTTTTACAATTATGTGTCACATTAAAAATATATAGCACTCCAACAAAGTAGTAGGAATATAAAACTTTAATAACATATAAATATATACAACAAAACAAAAACAGTAAAAACATTTAAACAACGAAGAGACCGTGGCAATTTCTTTTTAATTATCCAATAGATTTATTGAAATTGACAGCACCAATAATGAAATATTCTTGTCAGTAGCGGTCTGTTGTGCGAATAGTTCCAAGGCAGCAGAACGCGCTGAAATCTAGATGGCACGAAAGTGATGTCTAGTAAGTTGCCGCCCAGCAAAAAACGGCGTGGGGCGCCGCGGGGGTGAGTGAGTCCAGTAGGCACCACAGCTATTCTTACCGGCATTGCAGAATTACTGCTGGGGACAATGCCTGTGCTGTAGCAGGGTCACAGCAGAAACAAAAAGGATTCTGTTGAAGATGTTGTTGGTTTTCAATTTGAAAACAGTTCTGGTGTCAACTGCTATGCTAATGTAGTGGTTAATGTTTTGTTTTCTCTAGAAAATGTAAAAGAGGGGGAGGCAGTCCAAAGTTCCGTTAAAAGGGCAAAGGAAAGGATCGGTGGTTTGAACTATCAGTCAAAAAGGGGAGGGGGTGCAATAATTTTTCCTACCGGGTCACACTGTGCTTTCACCGGAAGTAAGGTCTGCAGGATTGTAGTAATTCAAAGTGAGGCTGGCGCCAGCATGGGAGCGCCGACGTCCCGCGGATACAGTTTCGTCACTCCACGGGCGATCATGGCAGTCATTCCCCATCGGGGGTCGGAGACTCCCGCGGCTCCTCTAGAATCTTCAAGGTCGTGGAGGACTACGGTGGTGGAGTCAACCAGTGACCGGGCCATTTCTTTATGTTGGGCCCGCTCTTGCCAGGTCGACCGCCATTTTGAGAGTTCGGCAGCTACCGGCGATCGCGGGGTCACATGAGCGGACGGGCTCCACCCTGCCGGGCGAGACGTTGCAGCATGGCCACAGTGGAAGAACCGTTATCTAGGTCGTTCCGAAACTGTGCAGCACTGTAGTTGTTAGGATGCCACCGCCTGGAGCGCTGAGGGTGCAGCTGGGAAGCCTCCACCTGGGGAGGCGGGAGAGGCCTGTTCGCACCGTCTCTCCCTCCCAGTGCACCCCACGGCGTCTCGCTTGAGATTTGTTATGGCCGGACCAGGCGATGAGGACGAGGGGGGGGTCGGAGGCATGTGCAAGACATCCCCCTCCAGTGTTGTCGCAGCCATTATAAAAGAAAGAAGTGTCCCGTCCGTCTTCGGGCCGGGCTTCCGGTGGATGTCGGCCGGACGCCCCTGGCTCTGGCCCCATGAACGGGTTTCTTGGTTTATCGGCTGCAGCCGGATCCCGTCGGCCTCGGCCCCCCGACCGTTGGTGGTCGGACCGGAAGAGCATGTGGCGGGACTACCTGCAACTCTCAAGGGCCACCGCGGCCGGACTGGGAGAGAGAGGGGAGGGTCGAGGAGACATTCCCCCCCCCTGCAACTGTTCAGCGTTGTAAAGGCAATCCCCTGGCCGGGTCCCGCTGGTCTCGGCCTCTCCTCCGGCTACACCCTACGTTAGGATCTCCTGGCCGAGGCGTGGCAGCAGGACCTGCCTTATATGGGCTGCTCCCGGCTGGGCGTAGCCGGAACCCTGCCCCACCTTGGAAGTTTCCAGAGTGGGGGTGGATGTTCTACTGACTTGCATTTTCCCTAGTCTATCGATTTTTTTGGCGTGGCAGGCGGTGGGACAGCGAGGGGTGATTTGGTTTCTCTTACTGTTTTTCTGGTCTCTCACCACTGGCATATTTTAACGTTTTCTTGTTTCTAGGACATTAATAGGTTTTATCATTACGTTATGTTATCGTTTCTTTGTTCGTTGTTTAATAAAAGTTCATGTTCATCAGTGGCCTACTGATTTTCGTTTTCCTATTTTTTTCTTTCCAGGTTGTTTCATGGTAAAGTTTCTGTTAACAGGATACAGTGATCACTTCGTTATTATTGCATATGTCCTTTTCACTAGGGGTGCTCTCTGGTCGGGCCAGATGACGTATCTCTAGTAAATGGTCCGGGTGAAAAAGGTGCATCAATCAGTGGGGAGTAGATAGGCATGACAGATTACAACGGGGGAGAACGGTCCGCATTACGTACCCTTTCACTACTTGCAAAGATTTTCCTACGTTTATTTGCAAACAGGGAATACCTCCAAAAAGAACTAATTCCCAAACAGTCAATGTTCGGACAATCAATCAATCAATGAGGAATGAAATAGGTACGACGTGTTAAAGGCTTGCGTTACCTACCCTTCACTATCTGCAAAGGGAGATAGAATATTCCTATTCTTCCTCGTTTGCAGGTAGAGAAGATCGTTAAGAGAATTAACTTCGAACAATTCAATGCTCGATTGAAACAATCAACAAGGGGTACTGTGAACACAAATGAACGCCGCTTATATACATACGCATTGCTATTTTCAACAGGTTGTTCCTAATGTTTCTATTTTAGCGAGGTCAAAAGAGATCCCATTAGTGGCCTACTGATTTTGCTCGATTCCTTTTGTTTTTTTACACGATTTTTCGCTATCTGCAAAGACTAAACAGAGTATTGCGACTCTGTGCTTGTTTGTAAATAGAGAATGAACCAAAGAGAACAATCAATCAAATGGAGAGAGAAGCAGGCACGACGGATTACAAAGGGGGAAAGGGCTGCGTTAACTACCCTTCACTATCTGCAAAGAGAGAGTACTCCTAATAGAAATGAGGGGTGGGGGGCAGCAATCAAAGCAGATCAGTGTGCATAAACACGAAAAAAAAAATTCTTACCACGTACTTGACATTCGACAGCTTATGATATTTGCTATTAAAAAACCATTGAAATTCACTGAAAAAACCATAGGTTATAGACCATATATAGTTAGGAATTAGCATTTACAAAACCTTGAAAATTCACTGAAAAAACCATAGGTTATAGACCATATATAGTTAGGAATTAGCATTTAAAAAACCTTATTTTACTCACACAAAACCATTGAAATTCCATATATAGTTAGTTGCACTAACTATATATTGCGCACCCGCAATCCACTGCTGATGATGTCACATATTACATCATTCATGACATGGTCAGTGACATCACTGATGACATCACTGATGACATCTCAAATGACATCACTGATGACATCACTGATGACAACATCCAGTGACTATGTTTCTGTAAAGTTAAAATATGTCTTACATATTGAAGAATGAGTGGATGTATAAGTGTCTGGACGAAGGATTTAGTAGGTGCATGACTGAATGTATGAGTGAGTGATTAAATGTGTCTCACTGAGTGCATGGGTTAGTGACTAAACTGTCTTAATTTGTGCATCATTATGTCTGTTGTTCTGTAAACTGCTGCATGTGTTGATCAGTAGCTATATGAGTAACTATATGGGTTATTGATTGATTGCCCAAGTATTTGCATGGGAGACTGAGTGTGTGTGTGGCTGGATGGGAGGTGTGTGACTCTGTACAGATCAATGTGTACTTGTATCAATGATTGTATAAGAGAGTAAGTATGTGTTAGTATATGGTTGAAAACGTAAGGTGCTCTATGTTTAACTGTATAGAGTAGAAAATGGAAGTGTGATTGATTCTTTACAGGACTGACTAGGTGTGTGAGTAACTCCATGGATGAGTGGCAGAGTGTGAGTGTCTGTATAGGTGTATGAGTGCATATGATTGTGTTGTAAACATGAGTGATTGTATGTATGAATGATTGTATGGGTGAATGAGTGAATGTGTGTGTAGACGTAGGAATCAGTGAGTACGTATGTAGTAACTAGTATTGGTGTGTCAATGGTTTCAAAAATTATACTCTGTTTTTAACACTGGGTGAAACAGAGGTTATATTAAAATGTGAGGAGATGCATTGTATTGTCACATGAATGATATCATCAGTGATGTGATCATTGATGTCAAGTGAGATGTCATCAGTGATGTCATTTGAGATGTCATCAGTGATGTCATCAGTGATGTCACTGACCATGTCATGAATGATGTAATATGTGACATCATCAGCAGTGGATTGCGGGTGCGCAATATATAGTTAGTGCAACTAACTATATATGGAATTTCAATGGTTTTGTGTGAGTAAAATAAGGTTTTTTAAATGCTAATTCCTAACTATATATGGTCTATAACCTATGGTTTTTTCAGTGAATTTTCAAGGTTTTGTAAATGCTAATTCCTAACTATATATGGTCTATAACCTATGGTTTTTTCAGTGAAAATATATATATATATAACCTACTGGCGGTCGCCAGTAGGTAGTTATAGTTAGGACCTAGTTTCCATAGGAAATCCGCAACATTCTATTGGAAATAACTTTGGCCCTGGTGGACGAATGTTTGCGAATTTCTCAAAGAAGATGGCTAGGTCCGCTGCGCTCATTCTGTGAAAGTGTTGGGGGGATTGGTGAAGTGGGGGCTGAGATAAAAGGGGGGTCCCAAAACGTGTTTTTCCCATGTTATTTTCCATAGGACGTTTAGACACGGCTACAGCTCGAACGGCTGAATAGATTTATAAGAAATTTGGTAGAAAGGTAGAGTGTGGGTCGCAGATCACGCTTTTGTTTAAATGGTGTAAATCCGTTCAGTAGTTGCTGAGAAAATTAAAGTTGAAATCAGTTATATATCTGTAAGCGAGCACGGGTGCGCGCACCTATGCGGGTGTGCGCGAGCGGCATTGTGATTTGCTGTTTAACGTCTGTCAACATTCGATTCGGAGGAAATCAGGAAGTGTTGTCCGCCATTTTGTTAGTGCGAGTGAATATATAATACAGAACAAAGGGTTAGTACATGGAAAGGGGAGAAGGTAGAGATTGTCTGGCTGGGTAGGTTTTCTAAGGGGGTACAGTATGGACCCTGAACGCGAAAATACTATTTTTTTGGGGAGAAAACATTTGCGGGGTGCATGCATTCGGTCGCGCACCCCTATTTACAAGACTGTGAAAAACTATAGTGGTGAGAATGGAAAGGGAGCAGGGCGGAGAGTGTTTGATTTCGTAGGTTTCTTGAGGGGTTTATTAAGGATGACGAAAGTGTAAAAGTAGCTTTTTTTCGCAAATAAGTTACGAGGTGCGCGCACTCGGTCGCGCACGGCGATCAAAAAACATAAGGAAAGATGGAGATAAATTACAAGTTTGAGTGTTTAGATCTAAGGTGGCTCTTAAAAGAGCCCTTGTGTTAATTGAGTTTTTGCTGAACTTATAAGTAAGTTCCGATGCAGAGTCTCATGTTACAGAGGAAAATTCTATTTCCCTCATCCGTGAAATGAACACCATCTCTCCGATAGATGCCTTCCATGTTGAAACGTAGGTTGTTGTTGTATATGGAACCCATGTTATATTCTCTGAGGAAAGCAGAAACAGATTTATTTACATGTTTCCTTGCTTTCTCAATCTGTGGACAACGTTCATTGGACCAATTCCATTTTTGTCTTTGGCATATATTTGAATACACCAAGACAGTTCGAGGAAAAAGTGACATCAATTGACGAACGGTGTCTTTTAGAAGCATTTCCAGACCTACCCCTGTTAATGTGCCTAGATCATTGCCACCACAGTGCACAATTATCAGGTTAGGTTCAGGGAGATGCATAAAAGTTTTCACCAATGGTATCAATTGGTGACATCTTAATCCTCTTTGGCCAATCCACGTAATCTGCACATTTGGTAAGTCAAGGTTACAAATTCGTCTGTTTGCAGCATATTTTTCACTCCAGTGAATATAACTGTGTCCTACAAGCCAAACCTTCATTTTCAAGGTAGATGCAGTAGTACTCCGATGGGTTCGTGAAGTGGAATGGCAAGTAGATGGTGAAAGTCACGATAAAAAAAGTGTGTGAGGTTTGGTGTTAAAGGAAAACTGAACATGATTGGTTAATTGATATACTTCAAGATTGAAGACTACGCTGTATGTTATAGTTTTATTATAAACAAATCTTCTATTGGTCGTGGAAAATAAAGAAATGTAAAACTAGAGTGGATAGGCAGGTGTGTTTGGAGGGAAATTATCCTTTTTGCTTGGATTTAGAACGTTGAGATATGAACTTTTGACCTGTGCATTCAGCTAGGTGCAGATTGAGCTGTTACCATGGTAACAGCCAGAGAAGGCAGAGGGTGAAGGGTGACCGTTATGTGACTTTGAAAATATTGAAAGGATAACCAACTGAAATGTTAATTTGAATATGAAATTGTGCGGGAACAAATATGATTGGTTGAGGAGACATATATGAGTGTGTATTGACAGAAAATCTATGCCATTATTCGAGTTCCAGGGTAGTCCAGAGTCGTTCTAGTGGACCAGGCCCAAATCCGGGGGAGTCAGCCACCATTTTGAGCGTTCCGCAGCAACAGCCGCTCTTCACCCCGGCCACCGGAGCGGGTCCCCGGCCATCCAACCGAGTGGAACGCCAATGGCAGTCATGGCAGTCATGGTGCAGCTGACCGGGGAGTGAAACGCTAAGGGTCGCCCTGCTGCAGCTGACCGCGGGGATGGGCCTTGGCGCGTGGTGTCACCCCTGGGCTATTTGCACAACGGTCCTCCACCTCTAGGCCGCCACCTATGCTACCTCGACAGGAACAGCGTCATGCATTTGGATCGATGTTGCAGCAGGCTGCCATGTAAATAGTTATTTAATAAAACGTTTTACCCTGTTACTTTGCTGGTGTGTTGTATATATTTATAATATTTGCATAGGGTTTGTCGTTATTTTGGGCTAACTTCTCTTATTTAGTCAGCACATAAATTGACTTACTGGTGCGCATTATTTTGGGTGTACATTTGGAATATCGGTTGGGGTCGGGTTCGTCGTACTGAAATAACCCTTCAAGTTTCTGGTGTAGGCTACTCTCCCATTCACTAGCTCCAGAGAGATTCGTTCCTAAGTAACGAAAGTGCTATATTATTTTTTGTCCTTCACATGCGGATACCATGTTCGGGCTTATTTTTCTCATTCCATTAACCGTTCGATCAACGCCTCAGTCATACAAAAAGCATTCTTTTATTGACCCAGTCGTGCGCCACACATACGCATTCATACCGTACAAATCAGGGCCCATGCGCACATTCATACCATACAATCTTTCACGCTCCCAGAGATAGCTCGTACATATAATGTACCGTCTCACAGAGCTAGCCTATTTGTCCTCGCGTGGAACACGGTGCGGTTTAGGTCTTCTCCATACTTTAGCTGAAATTCCAATGTAACCTGCAGAAAAAGAAAAGAGGGGGGGCAGCGTTCAAAGCACATCAGCGTGCATATACACGAAAATGTTTTTATCTACCACGTACTTGACTTATCTCTCTGAGATGCATTCCCTTGTGTCTCGGCAATGGTAGTCTGTTCATTACATAGATCGCCCGAGGGCGGTAGTACAGACCGCGCGTAGGAAAGGGTCAAAAGCCAGGGGTATAGGAGTATGTAACAAGCGAGCCATTTAATTGAAAAAAATAAACGTGACAAACGGTTGCAGGATCAGTGAAGGTTGATTTTTTATTCGAAAGTATAACAGGATCAGTTACAATAAAATCGTCCATACGCACACCAAGGGCGAATATCATGGGTAACATTTCTTCGAAGCTTTAATAATACAATAATCAATAATGAAAAACTGACATCAATAGGGTTGTCCGTATGCCCAGTCAGTACCCTTCCCCACCCGCCATGTGCACAAAGACCGCATACATCCCCCATAACATCAAGGCTAAGTAACTAGAACGTCATAAGGAGTTGCAAGTCGCTCCCATACTGGCGCCATTTTGGTCGAGGCCAGGTAGGTCCTTTCAAGTGGTGTGGGACCTGCCTGGCTTGGGGAATCTTTCAAGTGATGTGACTGAGGAGCAAATTGTGGACCTCTTTAAAGACTTCAACCCACTACATGTCAAGAAATGTCAAAGCGGAATGAAATGCTTTGCATTTGTAGACTTCAGTTCGGCGAAGACCCAGCAGAATGTTATAAGTAAATGTCATGGCACGAAGTTCAGTGGGCGGTCTGTCATTGTGAAAGCTTCAATTAAGTTGAATGGCTGCAAGAGCCCTGATTACACCAGCAGCCCTGTTAATATGCCGATCTTGGAAAAAGTTCCTTTGTTGGATTGCAATGGCTGCAGTGATGGTCTTGGGAAACTGCTTCCGAAAACTCTAAAGGCCTCGAAAGCTTGCTATGCTGTTTCTTTGGAAATGCGGTGCTGGGTGATGGAAGTTATTGAAGAGTTGGCAGTGGTGTTTTTTGTAGATTTTGGACGGTCTGCCACAGTCCTGGCTTCGTCATTACGAGCACTTGAAAACAAGACATTCTGGGCAATACCACCCTTGACGCAGCCCTTTATGCTACAAGATGGTGTCTTCCATACAGAAAATATTGTTGGTAGCATTTTGAAAGGAAAGATAAACGGCCGTTCTCCTAGTGAGTCTCACATTCTTACATTTATGAAGAATGTTGAAGAGTAGTATGTTGAAAATCTGAAGCCATCGTTTTACAAACTCTCAACCAGCCTTGGATGGAAAAATCCTGAAGAATGTACAAACTGAAAACCAGTTTTTGTCTGCATAGCATCAGCAGCAACACTTGAGTCAGCTTTGTTTGAAGCCGCCATCTTGATCCAATCAATACCGTCCCCCCGCACACATTCAGGGACCAGGCCGCATTGCGAGGGCACCGCAGGACGTGTCCCCAGGTCAAACGGATTGTGGGACAGGGTCCAGAATGGAAGAGTCACCAAAAGGCTAAAAGTCCCGCCGGACCCCGGAAGCCGGCCGCCTCCAGGGCAACAAGACTTGGGGAGGGGGCAGGAGCCAAGCGCCCCCTCCGAGTCCACGCCACCACACCGCCCCTCGGGGGCCTCCGTCAAGCGGCTCAGGGAGGCACCGCAGGCAGCGGTTCTTCAGATCAGTGGCTCTCACCGGCAAGGCTCCCCTCCGTCAGCAGCGATCGTTGGCGCTGTGGTTGCGGCCGGAGGTGGGTGAGACGCTGTAGCCGCAAGAGCAGGCGAAACTCAACCGGCCGAGTGAGGCACTGTGCCGCAAGAGCGGGTGAGACTCAGCTGGCAGAGCTAGGCACTGTGCCGCAAGAGCGGGCGCAACTCAGCTGGCCGAGCGAGGCACTGTGCCGCAAGAGCGGGCACAACTCAGCTGGCCGAGTGAAGCGCTGGGGTGCAGCTGAGGAACCTCCACCTGGGGAGGTGGGGGAGGCTCGTTCGCGCCGCCTCTCCCTCCCAGTGCACCCCACGCCGTCTCTTGGCGCAGGTATATGTGATGGTCGGACTAGGCAATAGGAGGGGGGGTCATCAGCAAGGCATTCACCCCCCCAACCCGTGGCTCGCTGGATGCCACCTCAGGGTGGACGAATGGGAAGGCCAGTACAACAACATCGTGGCCGTGGTGCTTCCGGGCCATCCACCCAACGACCTCTTCGGCCGATGGCTGCCAGCAAGACCCCGCCCTATACGTGCCGGGGGCCTCGTGTTCCGGATGGGCGTAGCCGCGGACCTGCTGCACAAGGAGGGACAGGAACAGCGTCATGCATTTGGATCGATGTTGCAGCAGGCTGCCATGTAAATAGTTATTTAATGAAACGTTTTACCCTGTTACTTTGCTGGTGTGTTGTATATATTTATAATATTTGCATAGGGTTTGTCGTTATTTTGGGCGGGGTGGGCGGCGGAGCCGAGCTGTCTTGCAGACATCATGGCGTCGAGCTCGGTTCCTCTCACTAGTTTCATATTTCTCATGAGGGGTTGTTCCTAATGTTTCTATTTTAGCGAGGTCAAAAAGAGATCCCATCAATGGCCTACTGATTTTGCTTGATTTCTTTTGTTTTTTCCAATGATTTTTATGTTATAGTTTGCTTGCACGATACAGCGGCTAGTCCGCATTTTATATATATGTCCTTTTTATTAGGGGTGTCCTCCGGTTGAGTCGGATGATCTACCTCTAATAAACGGTACGGGCTGAACCAACTACCAACAAACGGGGCAGAGATAGGCATGACGGATTACAAAGGGGACAAAAGTCTGCACTACCTATCCTTCACTATCCGCAAAGACTAAACAGAGTATTGCGACTCTGTGCTTGTTTGTAAATAGAGAATGAACCAAAGAGAACCAATTCCAAAACAGTAAATGCTTGGATAACGATCAATGTTCGGCCAAACAATCAATCAAATGAGGGATAAAAATAGGCACAACGGATTACAACGGGGGCTAAAGCCTGCGTTACCTATCCTTCACTATCTGCAAAGACTAAACAGAGTATTGCGACTCTGTGCTTGTTTGTAAATAGAGAATGAACCAAAGAGAACCAATTCCAAAACAGTAAATGCTTGGATAACAATCAATCAAATGGAGAGGGAAGCAGGCACGACGGATTACAACGGGGGCAAAGGCCTGCGTTACCTACCCTTCACTATCTGCAAAGAGAGAATACTCCTAAAAAAAAAGAGGGGGGGGGCAGCGTTGAAAGCACATCAGCGTGCATAAACGCGAAAATGTTTTTACCTACCACGTACTTGACATTTTAAAGCTTTTGATATTTGCTATTAAAAAACCATTGAAATTCACTGAAAAAACCATAGTTTATAGACCATATATAGTTAGGAATTAGCATTTACAAAACCTTGAAAATTCACTGAAAAAACCATAGGTTTTACACACGTTATAGTTAGGAAGTAGCATTTAAAAAACCTATGAAATTCACTGAAAAAAAATAATAATAATAATCGAACGGCTGAATGGATTTGCACGAAACTTGGCAAAATTGTAGGGACTGGTAGCCCGATGTGTCTTTGCTAGGTCTCAATATATGTGCTTCAGTAGATTTTGAGAAATTAACGTTCAAAAAAAGATATATATCTGTAACAGCGCACCGCTTCGCGTACTTTTCGCGTTACGGAGCTTTGCGAAGCGAAGCTGATTGGCTCTCCGGTGTCTGTAAACATTCCAAACAGTACGTAGCGGCCGCCATCTTGTCTCTCGGTAGGATTGAGAGACAAGAGGAGGACAAAACAAAGGGGTAAATAACCATAAGGGGGCATAGTAGATTCTCCCTGACCCCCTAGGTTTAATGTGGAGGCTTTAAAAGGGCCCTGCGGGGCAAAAAAAAAAAAATTTTTTTTTTGTTTTTTTGCGTGGGTAGAGCCCGGTCCGCGAACCGGGAAGCGTTCTGGGCAGCGTTCTGGGCAGCGTACTGCAATGAAAAATGAATGATAGACTTTTCAAATACTGTATGTTAATTGATTGTTGGTTTTGTTGATTATTTTTAATTTTTTTTATTTTTTAAGCAATTATTTATTATTGTGATTGTGTTTCAAAATTTAATAACATTTCTAACATTTCACTGTCTTAAATGTCGTCAGTTTCATTGAACATAGCTTGTAATCTATGAGGGTGTAAAATGTCCTCATTTTGAAGGAGGTCATCCACTGCTTGCACACATTGCAGTAGTTCTTGGTCCCAAGTTTCATCCATAAATTCTATATAATTTGGATCAATTAATTCTTGGCTGCTCTCTTGCAGGACAATTTGAAATGAAACTTTCTGTTCGCCTTCCATGTTGCCTGAAATTTGGATAAAAAAATATATATATTAGTAGAGATAGGGCACTGTTGGGATTAATTTTAGATAGGCATTTTTTATCAGTGAATTTATCTTTGGGCAGTGTATAGTATCAGAGTGGAAGTAGGAATATAAAAAAGTGTATGTGATTTAACGTAAGTAAATTCATAATTATAAAAGAGAAGCCTAACTCCATCCATAACTATAACAGAGAAGTCTATCTAAATCTATAACTACTACAGAGGGATAGAATATAACTATCAGAAAAAGTTTACCATATTAACTGGTAGTGCACAATATAGTTCAGTTTTTAAAATAACAACTTACCTTTAGAAAGAAGTTGAAGTGATTAGTGAAAATCCAATTGAAATGTACACCAGGAAGTAGTAGTCAAAATGGCTGTGTTTCATTCTCTTCTTTTATATATATTCAGGTACATAACCAATCAAATGTCAGGTAAAAAAAGTAGAAAATGAAAGTAACATTTTAATTGGTTGTCAATTCCAACACTTCAGATGTGTTTTGAGAAGTAATTTACCTCAGGGTATTTAGAGAGGTGTACAGGCTAAATGGCTAAATGGAATTCCAATCAAATTTGTGAAAATGGTAGGGATTGGTATGTAGTATGAGCTAATCTATATTTGGTGAAATTGTCTCCAGTGGCTTTTCTATAAAATACTTTCCCACCTTTTTTGATGGTGCGCTTCCCAGGGAGCGACCCGGTACGCGAACTGTTGAGCGCCCCGGTTCGCGAACCTTAAGCGTTACGGGAGTCCACCATTTTGTGTTTCGGTCGAATTAAGATACAAAATGGAGGGCAAATAATGTTCAGAATGGGTAGAAGGGGGCACGGTAGACTTATCTTGACCCCCTAGGTTTTGTGAGGGTGGCTGAGGAGGTTTATATGTGCGAAAAAAAAACATTTTTTTAAAAAATTTCGCGAGGTTAGCTCCCGGTTCGCGTACCGGGTAGCGCCCCGGGGAGCGTACTTTGTTGAAAATTAGTGAAAAAAGTTAGAGTAAAATAATAATTGTGAGTGATCAGATGTAGGGTAGCTCTGAGAAGAGCTTTTGGGTTTATGGTACATTTAGGTACTTATAAGTAGGTACCAATGCACAGTCTTAAATTCAGAGTGAAAATTCTGTTGCCCTCATCTGAGAAGTGAACTCCATCTCCTCTGTAGATATCTTGCATGTAGTAACGCAAGTTATTGTTGTACATGGAGCCCATTCCATGGTCTCTCATGTAAGCTGAAACAGATTTGTTTACATGCTTCCTCGACTTCTCAATTTGTGGACAAAATTGGTTTGACCACCTCCATTTCTGTCTTTGGCATATATTTGAATATACCAAGGCAGTCTGAGGAAAAAGTGCCATCAATTGCTCAAAGGTGTCCTTTAAAAGCATTTCCAGACCTACCCCAGTCAAAGTGCCCAAATCATTACCTCCACAGTGCACAATTAACAGGTCAGGTTTGGGCAAATGCATAAAGGTTTTCACCAATGGTATCAATTGGTGACATTTTAATCCTCTGTGGCCAAACCACTTAATTACCACATCTTGTAAATTGAGGTTAGGTAATTTTCTGTTCTCAGCATACCTGTGAGCCCAGTGGATATAACTATGTCCAACAATCCAGACAGAAAACATGGTGAGAGAAGGTTCTGCTGCAGTCAGATGAAGTGTGGCAATGAAATGGCAGTTGAAAAAATGAGAGTTTAAAATGAAAAAAACTGTGGAGTTTCTGTGTTAATGAAGCAGTAACAGTGATTGGTGGATTTTGATTGCTGAAAACAGAAAGTTAGGGTGCATGGATGAGTTCTTTGAAAGATGTATTTTGAATGGTCAATAAAAAATCATTAAATGAAAGATTGCAGTGGATACGCAGGTGCACTGAGAGTTCAGAGTTCAATTGCAACATTGTTGTGTGAACTTGCAAACACCAGAGGTCTTCCAAGAGGTGGTTGCCATGCAGAAAAGGCATGAAATGGCAGAGGGGGGAAGGGTTTTCATTTGAAAAAAAGTGAGGGAAGAGTTTTGATTGGGTGACATGAGAGATATGTGTGAAGAATTACAGCATTTCTGTGCTTTTGATAGCTGCAGACTCTGGAGTGCATACCTTTTGCTCTGCTGAAGACAAATTGGTGTGTTTCTGAGACTGTTTTCAAACTCAAAGTATTTGCTAAGGTGAGAAAATATTTCTTTAATTTAGATAGAGAATAGTGTGCTTTAAGGAGAAAATTATGAAGAAAGTTGTGTTTTTCAAATGTTGCTTTGTCTCAAGTGTTTTACAAATAGATTTTGTTTCTTTGAGAAAATGTAATTGGAGAAAATGTGAAGTATTAGTACTGACAGGGTGTTTTTCTGCATAGGAGCTGTGGAGTCTTTTCAAATTATGACTTGAGAATCGTTTTTGAGGAAAATGAATGGTTATAATATTTCTGACAAGGACATAATGGTGTATGCTTCTTTATAATGCAATTGACTGTCTCTGATGTTATTTTTCCCATTTTAATGTAAGACCTTTCTCTGTGGCGCAAATTGCTTGTAAATATGCTCCCACCTGTGCATGGCAAATTTAGATTTTGAATGTTTGTGTTACATAGCCATGTTAAAAGTGATACAAACATGCTGCAAAGGCAATCAAAAAACGCTTTTATGTGTCTTAAGGACATTTTAAGTAATTTTCCCATGTGCAGTGTTTTGAAATTATGATTTGAAAATCGTTTTTGGGGAAAAGGAATTGTTTTTAAATTTATGACAAGGACATAATGGTGTATGCTTCTTTATAAGGCAATTGACTGTCTCTGATGTTATTTTTCCCATTTTAATGTAAGACCTTTCTCTGTGGCGCAAATTGCTTGTAAATATGCTCCCACCTGTGCATGGCAAATTTAGATTTTGAATGTTTGTGTTACATAGCCATGTTAAAAGTGACCCAACCATGCTGGAAAGGCAATCAAAAAACACTTTCATGTGTCTTAAGGACATTTTAAGTCATTTCCTCATGTGCAGTGTTTTCAAATTATGATTTGAAAATCGTTTTTGGGGAAAAGGAATGGTTTGTAAATTTATGACAAGGATATAATGGTGTATGCTTCTTTATAAGGCATTTCTGTGTCTCTGATGTCATTTTTCCCATATTATATTAAAATACCTTTCTCCGTGGGGCACATTCATTGTAAATATGGTCACACTTGTGCATGTTAATTTTGGTTTTTACTGTTTGAGTTACATAACCATGTTAAAAGTGACCCAAAAAAATTGCAAAGGCTTTCAAAAAACACTTTCATGTGTCTTAAGGACATTTTAAGTAATTTCCCTGTGGGCAGTGTTTTCAAATTATGAATTGAAAATCGTTTTTGAGGTAATGGAATGTTGTTAAAATTTATGTGCGCCATATGCCCCCAAATTTCTTTTTCAGGGGTGCAGCAGGGTGTTCTTGAGACACCCCTGCACCTTTGGAAAAATTCCTAATTTGCGATGAGCTAATTGCTAATCGCAAATTGCACCTTCATTCATATGGGCATCCTGGCCCATGGAAATGAATGGGTAATTTGCAATTAGCAATTTGCTCATCGCAAATTTGGAATGGTAAAGAATCGCTATTTATTCCTTAAAATTCGCTATTTTGGAAATTCAAAATAGTTATATGATACATATGGCGGTTGATGTCTAACAAGATAAGAAGCTTAGGGATACATTTATGATGACTGGCGCAATGAAGTGGACATTACTTACTTCATTGGTAGAGCTTTACATGTATTATGTCCTCTGTATTCTTCATCAAGCGTAACTTTAATCTGCAATCCTGAGTAGGCCTCACCTTAAACAAACCTCTGGATAGGCCACACCTTATCGTCATCATGAATTAATCATTTAAAATGCTAGGGACAGATTTATGATAGGTGTATGCCTCTTTTGCGCCACTTACAAAACACTGTCCACGGGGAAATGACTTAAAATGTCCTTAAGACACATGAATGTGTTTTTTTAAAGCGTTTGCAATTTTTTTGGGTCACTTTTAACATGGCTATGTGACTCAAACAGTCAAAATCTAAATTCACCATGCACAGGTGGGAGCATATTTACAAGGAATGTGCTCCATGGGGAAAGGTCTTATAATGTAATATGGGAAAAATGACATCAGAGACAGTGAAATGCCTTATAGAGAAGCATACACCATTATGTCCTTGTCATAAATTTGCAAACCATTCCTTTTCCCCAAAAACGATTTTCAAATCATAATTTGAAAACACTGCACATGTGGAAATGACTTAAAATGTCCTTAATTCAAAAATTGCTATTCCTTATTTTGCGATTGCACTGAAGGATTTGCAAATTTTGCGATTCCTTAAATGCAATGTATCAAACAAAAAATATGTAAAAAATGACATTAAGGATTTGGAAACTACCACCAACTTCTAGTT
The DNA here is from genome assembly GCF_964261635.1 of Lissotriton helveticus. Classification (NCBI taxonomy): domain Eukaryota; kingdom Metazoa; phylum Chordata; class Amphibia; order Caudata; family Salamandridae; genus Lissotriton; species Lissotriton helveticus. The sequence goes on from NC_136059.1 coordinate 1,819,707,148, forward strand.
TGTGGTAATTTGCGAATTCTTTTCAAAAAGCATTTTTTTCCAAAAAACAAAAGGTGCCATATGACGCCAATACATGTCCTTAGGGCATGTATGTGCGCCATATGCCCCCAAATTTCTTTTTCAGGGGTGCAGCAGGGTGTTCTTGAGATACCCCTGCACCCTTGAAAAAATTCCTAATTTGCGATGAGCTAATTGCTAATCGCAAATTGCACCTTCATTCCTATGAGCCTCCTAGCCCATGGAAATGAATGGGTAATTTGCAATTAGCAATTTGCTCATTGCAAATTAGGAATGGTAAAGAATTGCTATTTATTCCTTAAAATTCGCTATTTAGGAAATGCAAAATAGTTTGATGGTACATATGGTGGTTCATCTGTAACAAGATAAGAAGCTTAGGGATACATTTATGATGACTGGCGAAATAAAGTGCACATTACTTACTTCATTGGTAGGCCTTTACATGTATTATCTCCTCTGTATTCTTCATCAAGCGTAACTTTAATCTGCAATCCTGAGTAGGCCTCACCTTAAACAAACCTCTGGATAGGCCACACCTTATCGTCATCCTGGATTAATCATTTAAAATGCTAGGGACAGATTTATGATAGGTGTATGCCTCTTTTGCGCCACTGTGCGTCACTTTTATGATGCAGCGGCGGTGCAAAAGATTTGCTATGAGGCGACAAAATTACAAATTGATGCATTTAGGCAGATATGTCATGGTGTAAAAAAAAGTACCACATGAAACCGATGCAGCAGTGATGTAAAAGATGCACCATGTTGCAAGACAGGCCTCACTTGGGGCCATATGTATCAAGCTAATTAGCATTCGCAAAGATCAAAATTCTGCAAATTTCAGCCTTTGCGAATGCTAATTAGACAAATGGTATGTATCAAACAAGTTTGATGCAAAATAAGGAATAGCAAAATTTGCTATTCCTTATTTTGCGATTGCACTGAAGGATTTGCAAATTTTGCGATTCCTTAAATGCAATGTATCAAACTAAAAATATGTAAAAAATGACATTAAGGATTTGGAAACTACCACCAACTTCCAGTTGGTGGTAATTTGCGAATTCTTTTCAAAAAGCATTTTTTTTTTTAAAAACAAAAGGTGCCATATGACGCCAATACATGCCCTTAGGACATGTATGTGCGCCATATGCCCACAAATTTCTTTTTCAGGGGTGCAGCAGGGTGTTCTTGAGAAACCCATGCACCCTTGGAAAAATTCCTAATTTGCGATGAGCTAATTGCTAATCGCAAATTGCACCTTCATTCCTATGAGCCTCCTAGCCCATGGAAATGAATGGGTAATTTGCAATTAGCAATTTGCTCATTGCAAATTAGGAATGGTAAAGAATTGCTATTTATTCCTTAAAATTCGCTATTTAGGAAATGCAAAATAGTTTGATGGTACATATGGCGGTTCATCTGTAACAAGATAAGAAGCTTAGGGATAGATTTATGATGACTGGCGCATCACCAGGGATGTGCCAGTCATCCTGCGCCGCTGTTCCGCCACCCATGGTGTGCTGCATTTACAATGCGGCGCAGCATGGGGCAAAAATGGCACAGATGCGTGACGTATCTGTGCTGTAAAGGTGGCGCATTGCTGGAGTTGTATCGCAAGTGCGATGCAGCTCAAGCAAGGCTCAGGGGTGCCCCATCTCCACAATGTTGCGTCAAGACCTATGCCTGCTTAAAGCAGGCGCAGGGTTTTGACGCAGCTTTCTCCTATCTGATTGTAAATACGGCACACCATGGGTGGCAGAGCAGCGGTGCACGTTAACTGGTGCATGCCTGGGGATGTGCCATTTAACATAAATCTGCCCCTTTACATTTAAGTATGTGCAGGGGACACAGAGTTGGTGAGGCTTATCCAAGGTTAAGAAGAGATGAGTCCTGTTCACTGAAAAATTAGACATAGGCTTCACCTGCTCAGCATCGCTGGACATGGCTAAATAATAGTTGCAAAATGTTACTCTTGTTAAACAATTTTACTATTATAATCTCTGAGATTTGTCTCTTACTCTGCAACATCTCATTGTTGTTATCTTTCTTTAAAGATAAAGACAACATCAACATGAGCGACAATCTGCAATCAGTTGATTTTGACCTCATCATTGAACTTGTAATTGAAACATCAGTGGATGTTGATCCCTTGGATGATTTAAATCCTGAGGATGAAGAAGAGCGTGATGAGGATGCAGATTTGTCCGAATTATATGACATAGGGTGGGAAGCTGACCTGCTTGAGCCTATGGAACTATAAACATTTATTTTTAAAATGTATAATAAATAAAAAGTAAAAGTGTAAACCGTTTAATTTAAAAATAAAGACACCTTCAAAAACAGGTTATGTGTAGTGTCTTCAATAAAATATTAAAATATGCTCATAAAATTAGATCAGATTCACATATAAAATAGCACAGGTAACATGAATATAAATTCCATTTCTTTTCTGCTATTTCTGTATTGTAAATTTGCCAAGGACTAAAAAATCTTCTATTTAAAATGTCAAGTAGTGTGTTAAGTTTTTGATCACTGTTATTGATTGGTAATAGTGGTTAATAACATTTTTTAATATATTTTACCACAGATTCAACTGCAGATCATTTCAACATTTCACCATGCCAACGAAAGAAAGAGAGAGAAAGGCTGCAAAACGTCAAAGACAGCAGGTCAATCAAAAGAAGCAGCAGTCCTCTAACAAAAAGATTTGTCAAGTCACGAAGAAAGCACCGGGTAAGAGTACAAAAACATTCATAAGAAATATGTGTAGTAAAAAAAATATTACTACAGAAAATGTTTCAGTCCATAAAAAGAGAAGCAATTCAAATGGAAAGGAAAGGCCAATCAAACATGTTACTGCTAGAGCAAGAGATAACTCTGTGCATGATAGTAGAAGGAAACAACAGTTTAGGGACATTCGTAAACGAATGTTCCGCAACAGGATAATTGGCAATTTGTTAAAAAATATTAAGAAAGGTCAACAGAAAGTGGTTTTTTATAAGAGAAAAAAAAAGTTGAGAAAGTTATTGATCAGGCATTTGAAATTAAACGTAAGTTATTTATTTTGATAATCAATAGAATTAGGAAGCTAAACAAGGCAATTTATGATTTCAAAAGAAATAGTAGATGGAAGAGAATAGTTAATCGTAGTAATTTTTGTGAAGTTTTTTCTGGAGAATGGATGCATAGTTCAAGCTGTGAGGCATTTTTTAATGAGGAGAGTTATTTCCAGGATAATGATTTGGTGCATGCAGTTGACACCAGTGGTCGTGCTTATGAAGTGAAAGATGGTTGTCCAGTTGAAAAAGAAAAACTTGTGACAACAGAGGCAGAAGAGGTGTTAGGTAATGAGGTTTTAGGAAGACGTGCTAAGGGTCCTGTGTACACCTGGAAGTGTAGTAGTATTTGTAGTGTGCGACAGGATTCCATCAATTTGCTTTGTGATTTTGTACGGTCATTTAATAAGAAAAGTTTGAAGCAGAAAATAAGGTTGTTGCAAGAATTAGATCCTTGCAGAGTGAGAGAAGTGACAGGTTTGCATGGTCATTCACTGGCTTGTCTTTCCAGGAGAGTATGCCAGAGTGTTTTTCATCATTTCAGGATGCTAGCAGTGCATCATAATAAAGTGAGGAAATTAGTTAGAATGTTGTATTATGCTAAGAGTCCAGCAATTATGCTTAAACAATTATGTGCTGCTCTTTTGCATGGTTCTGAAATAGATGTGAAGAATATATGTGAAGAAATTGAGGGGTATATTATCAACAACTAGCGATAATTTTTGTCTCTAACTTGTTTAGAGACAAAAATTATCGCCGCACATCGGCGATTTTTATCGCAGATAAACCTTGCTATTAGCAAGGTTTATCGCAAATGCGATAAAAAACGCCCGCAATGCATGAATATCGCTGAACAGTCAGCGATATTCATGCATTATCGAGCAAATGCTCTTAGCCATGTTATCCACCTCCCATTGGATAACATGGCTAAGAACTGCTCAGGGCAGGTGTTAGCTTTTGGAGATATTCGCCCTTAGCGCAAATATCTCCAAAAGTTGGTAATAGGAGATAGCGATGTTAGCGACTGTTTCCAGTCGCTAACATCTTGGCACGCCCACTTTGCATATCATTAGTGATAAATATCACTGACATGCAAAGTGGGGCCCATGATGGTCGCTATCTCCTATTAGCTGTCGCTAACTGGTGTTAGCGACAGCTTGGTAATAGGGAGATAATTTTATCTCCGCTTTCTTGGCTTTTAAAGCCAAAAAAGCGGAGATAAAACCCCTTGATAATATACCCCTGAGTTTTCTTACTTTGGAAGTAAAGAGGAGAATGTTGAAATTGACGAAGAAGAAGCGGGTAATGTGGAAGATAGTGTACAGGTTTCCAGTACAGATAATTTCCAGAGGGAAATTGTCACATTTCAGGTCAAATCAAGTGAGAGGCCAAATTTCACTTGTGTGTGTTGTCGACGCACTTATTATAAGAATCAGACTAAGTTAGTGGATTTATATGCAAAAAGTGAAAGGGAAAATAATAGTGAATGGAAGGATTTCGCAACATACTTGATGGTAGAAAATTGTTTTGATTTGGGATTGGATCAACGTGTGTGTACTTATTGTTGTTGCAAATTAAATCAAAACCAGATGCCTGCTAGAGCAGTTCATAATAATCTGGAATTGGTTGAGATTCCTTCTGAATTGAAGGATTTAAATACTTATGAATCTATTTTGATTCAAAGTATCCATCCCTTTCAGGCTATTGTAAGAATGGAGCCAAAGACAGGGAAATTGCCTCCATCAGATTTACAGAGAGGATTAAAGGGAAGAGTTGTTTATTTGCCTCTAGATTTGAAGAAAAACATTAACACAATTGGAGTAGAAAAAGTGGAAGAGGAACCTCTGGTTATCTTAGTTAATGGGGTTCCGACAAAGAATAAGAAAATATGGCAAGATTTAGTAGATGTTAGGAAAGTTAAAAAGGCAACATTGTATTTGAAAAAAAATAATAAATACTATAAGAATGTATATGTTGCAGAAGAGGAAGTAAGTGAGGAAGAGGATAGCGATTTGTGTGCTGGTCAAATTGAGAAAGTAGAACCCTCTACTAGTGAAGAAATATATGAACATTATAGTGTTCATCCTTTGCATTCCAAGGAAGTCATGGGGAATGCTATTGAGTTGTTTCAAATGAAACAAGCCAAAGGGAGTCCCATTAGTGTTTGGGAGGAAAGTTTGGAAGCTCGGTGTTTCCCACAGCTTTTTCCAACAGGTCAGGGAGGAAGATATGATGAGCGACCTCATCAAATTCCTGCTTCTGAATACCGGACTTTGCGATTGTATGCAGGAGATGCTAGGTTTCGACAATGCATTCCTTATTTGTTTCATCTCCTGTTTGAAAGCGATCTGTCTGGACTGTCATATGCAGTGAACCACATCTTGAAAAGTGGTATACACATGCAAAACATCTCGGCAAGTGACTTTATGGATAAAGTCAATGTCCAAGACAGTATTTTGGATTCTCACCTGATTAATCTCATGGCGTGTCAGCGTGGTACTAATGAGTACTGGTACCGTCGTCATGGTGATTTAAAATGTATGCTGAGGAACTTAGGAACTCCCACATGGTTCCTCACTCTCAGCTGTGCCGAGTATGGCTGGGAAGACTTACTTGAATTTCTACGAGAGGCAAATGCTAACGTAGATAACATCGAATTCAAGACACCCGGAGAACTGTGCTCTTTGGATCCAGTCAATGTATGTAGGTACTTCAATCATAGATTTGAAGCTATGATGTCTTTCATCATGAATAAGAAGAATCCACCTCTTGGAGAGGTGTTGGATTTCTTCTGGAGAAAGGAGTACCAAGCAAGAGGTGCTCCTCATATACATATGTTGCTGTGGATCAAGGATGCACCTAAATTTGGAACGGATCCAGAAGACTCAGTGATGAGTTTCATCCAACAGTATTCTACGTGTGCTGTTCCAAACGCAAAGGAGAAGAAAAGCCTAAGAGAAAAAGTTCTGCGTTTCCAAAGCCATCGATGTGGAAAGTACTGCCGTCGTAAATTCCGAAACAAGGACAAGTTCTACACCAAATGTCGTTTCGGCTTTCCACGACCGGTGATTTCTAAAGGAAGAGTAAACAGTTTGATGTCTTCGCTGCGACATAATGTGATGAAGAAATCACCTAAAAACACATACAATTTGAAGAGGAACGAAGAGTCCAAGTACATCAACGACTACAACCCGGTGATTTTGTCCATGTGGAATGCTAACATGGATATACAGTTTGTGGCTGATAACTGTATGGCTGTGGCTCGGTATGTGACATCTTACATCACCAAAAAAGAGAAGACAGAATTGAAGGATATGTGGGAGGACATTTCCCATGAAAAGAGCCTCAGCAAGAAGTTGTACAGTTTCAGTCTGAAGATGTTGTCGCATCGAGAAATTGGAGCTTACGAATGCTCTGACCGGTTGTCTTCAGCAAGTCTCTATGCCAAGTCCAGGAGTATCGTTTGGGCGAGTCTTGGTCTTGCTGCAACGCGTAATCGAGTTCTGAAACCTGTGCGGGAAATTGAGTATTTGGCGGAAAAGGAGCCAAACAGTACCGACATTTTGAAGACCAACATGTTGGATACATATTATCCAAATAGAAGCAGTCACCTCGACAATGTTTGTCTGTATGAGGTTCTTCAAAATTACATATTCAAGAGGAACATCAAAGAAGATAATGAGAAAGGAGTGTATGCTGTAATAGGAAGTGAGGGATGTCTGGTCAAGCAAAGAAAATGCCACTTGGTAAACCATCGAAAATTGAGTGGCGAATCTCCTAAAAAAAAAGGAGTTTTTCTATTTAGCACTTTTGCAACTTTTCAAGCCTTGGCGTGCAGAAGAGGAACTGCTTGGAGATTTCCTCTGTTATGAAGACTCTTTCAATGCTGCCAAGGAGACCATAGAATGTCCTGCTTTTCCCAAATATGTAGAAATGTTGAATGCGGAAATTGAGCAGGAAGCAACGATTGCAGCCGAGATTGCCAGAGACAGTTCTCAGGACAGTCAGAGTTCTGCTTCATTGAGTCAGGATCCACTAGGAGGACCTGTTATCGAAAATGAAGCTGCCACTGCTATGAATGAAGTGGAAAGAGTCATGGCACATGCTCAGGAGGATGCGGTTAACTTAGAAGAGTTGGAAAGACAACTCAACGTTGAGCAGAGGAAAATATATGACGAAGTTACCATGCAAATTGATCATGGATTAAGTCATGACAAGAAAGAGTGCTCATGTACATCGTTGAAGCCTGTCCGACTGTACGTGAGTGGAGAAGCGGGAACTGGAAAAAGTTTCCTCATTAAAGCAATTTCATGCTATTTGCAGGAAAGGACAGAGTCATCGCTGTCTTGTGTTGTCACCGCTCCAACTGGACTGGCAGCACATAACATTAAAGGGATTACTTTACATCGTTTACTGATGCTGCCAGTGGAGCATGACAACAAATTACAATATCACAAGCTATCTGGAGATGCTTGTTTTGAAGTTTCAAGAATCTTGAGGAAAATGAAACTTCTTATCATTGACGAAGTAAGCATGGTTTCCAATGTCATGCTTGCCTTTGTGCATTTGAGAATGCAAGAAGTTCTCAAAACAGAGTATGATGTGTTATTTGGTGGCAAACACATCATTGTTTTCGGAGATCTTTTGCAGCTGACACCAGTGAAAGGGCAACCTGTGTTCAAAATGCTCACGCATGAAGATACCAGGAAGTGCCTAGGCAGCATTGGCAACGTCAATATATGGTTAAACTTCAATTATGCTGAACTGCATGAAAATATGCGTCAGGCGAAGGATGAAGTTTACAAGACTATTCTACAAGATGTTAGAATTGGAAAAGTGACCGAGCATGGGAAAGAAGCTTTACATGCACGATTACTGTCAAATTTATATCCAGAACAAGATGTTGTGCCTGAGAATATTTTTCAGAAAATTACTGATAAGAAATCTGGAATATGTTTGATGCCAACTCTTGCAGAATGTGCCAAATTCAACAACAAAATGTTGCATTTAGAAAAGCAAGAGATTGTGAAACTGGAAGCTATTGACAGAGTAGAGCATATGGGATCAACAATTATTTTGTCTGAGAATCTGAAAACAAAATTGGATTCATTAGAGAAGAGTATATCTAAAACTGCAGGTTTTGAAAAGACTCTGAATGTGTGCTTGAACTGCCGTATAATATTAAGAAGGAATTTACATGTTGAAAGAGGTCTGGTAAATGGATCAATGGGTAATGTTGTTGATTTTGTAAAATACAGAAATAGAGATGGAATTGAATTTTTAAAAATTAAATTTGATGGCATTGAGGAAGTACAACTAATTGGTCGTTGCTCTGCTAGATTTTTGCTTGTAAAAGACTTATATGTTTGCCGTAAGCAGTTTCCTGTTTGCTTGGCATATGCGGTGACAATCCATAAATCGCAAGGTTTAAGTGTAGACTGTGCATTGGTGAATATTGGCAGTTCTGTGTTCAAGGAGGGTATGGCATATGTGGCATTGTCACGAGTTAGAACTTTATCGGGATTGTACTTGATTGAGTGTGATGTCACAAACATTTGTGCGGATCTAGATTGTGTTAAGGAATACAATAGGTTAAGAAGAGAGTATGCGCCACATTTGCCTCAGTATCCTTTGTTTGAGAAACGTGTGGTAGGCCGGAAACGAAGAAATGTGACCAATACTGGGGAGGTTGTAGCAAAAAGACGAAAAGTCGATGAACCTAAAATTACAAGCAGAAACAAAAAGGATTCTGTTGAAGATGTTGTTGGTTTTCAATTTGAAAACAGTTCTGGTGTCAACTGCTATGCTAATGTAGTGGTTAATGTTTTGTTTTCTCTAGAAAATGTAAAAGAAGAGATTGTGGTCAATTCTGATCAAAGATTTTGAAGTTTGTTAAATTCTGTGTTAGAGAAATGTAGCACTGATAGAACAAACATAGAAAGTGTGTCTGAAATTCGAAATCTGTTAGACAGATGTTCAGGCCAAACACAATTCTCTCAAAATATTCAGCAAGATTGTCAGGAGTTTTTAATGTATATGCTTGATGTATTGCATGCTGAAGGTGTAGATGTAGATCAGCTGTTTGGGCTTTCTTATCAATGGCAGCATGACTGCGAGAACTGTATGGTATCAAGTACTACTAGTGTAGACTCAGAAAGATTTATATATTTAACTTTGCCAGACAGTAAATCAGTCTCCTTTAATAAGCTAGTAAAAGCAGCTGATCACAACATGGAGTGTAGCCAATGTAAATCTGAAATGATGTCCACATTATTTATACGAACATATGGCCAGTATGTCATTTTAATGTTCCAACGATGTAGGCCTGATGGAACAAAATTGACAACTTTAATTAAAAATGTTGTAGCTTCGCAGTTGTCAATATCAGGAAGGACTTTTGTAACTGCAGCAATTACATATCATGACGGCCCTTCAATAACATCAGGACATTACACAGCTTATTTAAAGTCTAGAAATGGCTGGTCATTCTGCAATGATTCTGTTTTAATTTACAAAAATAAATTGCCGTATGACCTTAAAAACTCTTACCTGGTGTTTTTAAAACCAAAATTTTAGGGAAATAATCTCGGGATGTGATTTGTGGAATTTCAAGAAGTTCTAATGGCTCCTACACAATTTGGCCTTGAGGATAAGTGTAGTTCAGAGACATAACTTCTAACCATAAGACTGGACGTCATGGAGAAATAAGTGCACTTTGAATGAGTTCAGAAAAACTATTTCTTTTTATAAGCTAATTGAAGCAGCCAATCAAAACATAGAGTAGAGGGAATGTAAGTCTGCAATGCTGTCTACTGTTTTACATTGCTTTGTGATTAAAAGTGATGTAGAGAATTAAATAATTGTAGTAGTCATAGAGGTAGTGTAAGTCTGCTTCATAGTAAGCAGTATCAGTGTCATAGGAAATGTAGAACATGACTGAGCAAGAAGGGGAAGATATTACTATTCCAGGATTGTGAAAATGATCTTCAACATTTTAATTCTGAAAGTTGCAGAAATGCCAAATGACGGGATTGGCTTACAAGAAATCCAAGAGTTATAAATGGCTCTGACAAGATTTGGCCTTGTGGAAACTTGTGGTAGAGAGCAAGAAGTCATTTATTGCATGTAACATGTTTTTAAAAACGATGGAGATTTTCTTTCAGAAAGTGGCGGGCTGAAAGTAATAACAGCACAACAGAGTGTAAGCTGTTCATAGGACATCCTTTGACGTCATGGAAAGTAAGTTAACTTTAAGGACTTCTGAATTCTGATTTGTTATGTTGTATGGGTTTTTTAAACACAATCATTTTGATTGTGTTTTTTTTTCCCCGCTGTTATATGATGAATACCTTCAAGTCACTGTTTTTAGTGAATTTTGATACATTCTGAGAACAGCAAAAATAAACCATTTAACATGTATAATTAATTCTGTACTGTTTGCATTTATGATGTATATGTAGAACTGTGTAGGAGGCATGGAGAAGGTGAGGCTTCTGTAAGTGTCAAAGTTGTTGCATGCAGTGCTGCACTTCTGCGTATTCTTTCATATGCTGGACTACATCTGCACAATGAGATACCTAAGCAAAGGAAACACAAGTGATGTGATTGTGAAATGAGCAAAATAAATTGCACGTATTTCATTTACATCACCTGTGTTTCCTATCATTACGAATCACATTTTGCAGATCAAGTTTAGGTCTGTCCAGGGAAACATAGGAGGTTTGGACTTTGTTCAAGAGTGCAGTGGACATGACTCACTTCATTGGTAGACCTTCACATGTATTATGTCCTCTATTCTCTTCAACAACTCGAAATTTCATCTGCAACCCTGAGTAGGCCTCACCTCAAACAAACCTCTGGATAGGACACATCTTATTGGCATCCTGAAGCAATCATTTAAAATTTTAGTGTCTTGCGACACTTTTCTGAGACAGCAGCAATGCAAAAGATGCACCATGTTTTAAGATAGGCCTCACTTCATCTGCATCAAGATACTGTTAGTTTAAAATGTATATCTTTAGGACTGTGTAGGGGGCCTGGAGAAGCAGAAGCTTCTGTAAGTGTCAAAGTTGTTGAAAAACTGTTTGTCCTTCAATCTTTTCCCTTGTCTTTTGTAATTTTTAAATACATGTTTTAATATTTTTCAAATGTTTGTTCTCTCTTTCACAGATTGAAAGTATAAAAACAAAAAGTGAGTAATTTAACGACAATTATAAGGTAAATGTTTTGTACTCTTTTCGTTACATTTCTATCACATTTAACTTCTATTAGTTCCACTGCTTCATTTCTTTAACCCTCAGTTTCCTGCCTTTGCTACTTCCCTCATTCCTTTCTCTATTACCTACTTACTCAACTCCTTCCACTCTTTTCCTCAGTCCCTCTCTTCTCATAGTTCCTCACTCTTGTTCACTCACTCCGTCTCTATTACTCTTAGTGTCTTTGACTGATCACTGTATCACTATTTGTTCATAATGCTTTCTCTGTGTAGTTGAAGCACACTAAGGGGCATATTATGAACACAGCCAATAAAATTATTGCTCTTTTTATTGGCAGAAAACTGGTGCAAAAGTGGTTTTAGCGGCAGTTTTCTGCCGCAAAAGCAGCTTTAGGGACACATTTCTGCCAATAAAAGCTGCAAAACTTTTATTGCCTATGTTGATGATATGGCTCTATGTTACTTACATTTCTTTGCTGTTTCAATTAATCTTTTTCTGTTATTTTTTGTTTTCTGTTTCTATTTTTTCTCTCTGTTATTCCTCATGTTTTAATCTTATTTTGAACATTCACTCACATTCTCCAAGAAACTCTTCTTTGTTAATGTTATACTCTCTTTTTTTTTCTTTCACTTCGTTATCTATTTTGTTTTTCACAATTATACCCTCTTCCGTCTTTTCTTCGGTAAATAAATCTATTAAACAGTATCTCTTCTTTACTCCCTATAGCTGTCTTTTTTTTAACATCACTCTCTGTTTACTTTCCTTATACTTACTCTTTTTTTTTTTTTTTTTTTTTTTGGTTAGCTCCCGGTCCGCGTACCGGGAAGCTAACCGGGAAGCGAACCAAAAGAAATAGAGCTTGCCAGAGTGCTAAACATTCTAGCAATTTTTTTTGAAAGGGAAGGTAGTTCTGAAAAGAACTTTTTTTTTTTTAATATTTTTGTTGTTTTATATATTTTTTTTTTTTGAACATTTGTTGTTTTTTTTTAATTTTTTGAACGATTTTATATTTTTTTGGGGGTTTTTTGGGGGGGGAAACAACAAAAAACAGGCATTGAAAAGGGCTCAACAGGAGCAAAAAAAAAATTACTGGGGGCGGTTAGGGCAATTATGATGTTCATAAGCCAGGTTGATAGCATTTATACTCATATTGCCACATGCTATCAACGCACCACAGTGCATACAAGTGTGTTTCATGTGGCCAAAATTCTCTTGTATGTTTGGCACAGTTTCCCGTGCCTCTGCTGGTGTCAATGAAATTGATGATCTTGATCTGGCCACAGGAGTTGATGTTGGATTTTCCTGCAAATCCCGTATTTCCGCCCGGCTGTAATTGAGTGGATGCTTCCTGGTCATGTGCCTATGCATAGTATAGTTCCCATAACTATATTTCTTATCCGTCCCTCTGGATAATTTTTCTTTGCAGATGAGGCAGGTGACATACCTCGCATTCACTTTTTTTTGGCCAGGAGGGATTGAATAAAACTGCCAGATGAAACTGGCTTTCTTATGGGAAACCCGGGGCACCTCTTCCAAGAACTGTGGTTCTTCTCCCTCCTCTTCCTCCATTTCTTCCTCTTCCTCCTCTGTGTTGGTCATGACCTGGGGAGGTGGTCCTCTCTTCCCATGAGGAGGTGGAGGTGGTGGTGGGGGTGCACCAGCTGAAGCAACTACTGAAGCCATTTCTGAAGTAGTAATAAAGGTCTTCCTCTCACAATGATGAAAGTCAGAGTGAGGAAAGAAGGAGGGGTTTTCATCATTTGGGAAAAACAATAGTTCTCAACCAATGAAAAGTGTTATTTTTAGGTCACCTGACCTAGCCTTACATCATTATGAAACCAAAAGTGAAATGAACCAATGAAAAGTTTTATTAACAAGTCACATGACCTCTCACGCTCATGTTACGCGCTGCGGAACGCGCCCCGGTTAGCTTCCGGGTCGCTGCGCTTCGCGCCTCGGTCCGCGCCCCGGGGCACTTCCGGGTGCGCTAACGCGGTACATCACAAGACGCATTACGCGGCAACGCGATACATCGCGCTTTCGCGACGCGCCGCGGATCGCTTCCGAGGAGCTGCGTTTCGCGCCTCGGTCCGCGCCCCGGGGCACTTCCGGGTGCGCTAACGCGGTACGTCATAAGACGCATTACGCGGCAACGCGATACCGTCACGATGTTGATTTCTTACCTGTTCGCGGACCGGGTCGCGGCATCAATTTGAGCTAACGGAAAGCTTTCCGGTTCGCGGACCGGGAGCGAAACAAAAAAAATATTTAAAAAAAATTATTAATAAACATATAAAATATATTTTTGGATTTAAAGAAGAATACATTTTACAGCTATAGATATTAGCTTTTAAAAAACCAATGAAATTCACTGAAAAAACCATAGGTTATAGACCATATATAGTTAGGAATTAGCATTTACAAAACCTTGAAAATTCACTGAAAAAACCATAGGTTATAGACCATATATAGTTAGGAATTAGCATTTAAAAAACCTTATTTTACTCACACAAAACCATTGCACTAACTATATATCGCGCACCCGCAATCCACTGCTGATCATGTCACATATTACATCATTCATGACATGGTCAGTGACATCACTGATGACATCACTGATGACATCTCAAATGACATCACTGATGACATCACTGATGACATCTCATTTGACATCATTCTTGTGCTAATACGATAAACCTCTTCAGACTCTAATATAACCTTAGATACACTCAGTGTATACAGACACTCACACACTGCCACTCATCCATGGAGTTACTCACACACCCAGTCAGTCATGCAAAGAAACAATCTCACCTCCATTTCTTCAACTATACAGTTAAACACACCTTACTTATTGAAACATATACTAACACATATTTACTCTCTTATACAATCCCTGATACAAGTTCACAATGATCGATACAACCACTCACTCATTCAGTGGCTCTCATGCACAGTTATTTATATATGCCAACTCTCACATGTACTGTGTTTTACATATGTACTTACTATGACATGTACTATGACATGTAGCATTGAGATATCCATTCACTCATCAATACACTCATGCACACAGTCAACTGCCCATGTAGCTGTTTCCACATGCACTCTTGAACTCATACACCTAGTGAATAAACTGCTCACACATCTATGCATAGAGTCACACACCTTCCAGCCACCCCCACACAAACTCAATCTCCCATAGAAATACTTGGGCAACCAATTAATAACACATATAGCCTCTCGTATAGCTAATGATCAACACATGCAGCAGTTTACAGAACAACAGACATAATGATGCACAAATTAAGACAGTTTAGTCACTAACCCATGCATTCAGTGAGACACATTTAATCACTCACTCATACAGTCAGTCACGCACCTACTAAATTCTTCATCCAGACACTTATACATCCACTCATTCTTCAATATGTAAGACATATTTTAACTTTACAGAAACATACAGTCACTGGATGTTGTCATCAGTGATGTCATCAGTGATGTCATTTGAGATGTCATCAGTGATGTCATCAGTGATGTCACTGACCATGTCATGAATGATGTAATATGTGACATGATCAGCAGTGGATTGCGGGTGCGCGATATATAGTTAGTGCAACTAACTATATATGGAATTTCAATGGTTTTGTGTGAGTAAAATAAGGTTTTTTAAATGCTAATTCCTAACTATATATGGTCTATAACCTATGGTTTTTTCAGTGAATTTTCAAGGTTTTGTAAATGCTAATTCCTAACTATATATGGTCTATAACCTATGGTTTTTTCAGTGAATATATATATATATATATTCACTGAAAAAAACATAGGTTTCAGGCCTTATATAGTTAGGAATTAGCATTTAAAAAACCTTTAAAATTCACTCAAAAAACTATACAATTTAGGGGTGTTATAGTTAGCTGAACATTTCACTCATACAAAACCATTGACATTGCTCCTGTATAATTAGTTGTACTAACTATATTTCGCGCACCCGCAATCCACTGCTGATGATGTCACATATTACATCATTCATTTCAATAAGAATGTACTTACGTCTCGTCTAACATTTGGAAGAAATATCTAGTTATATGACAACAGGATACCGACATAACTTGAAGGAAATAAGAACGCCCTGAAGAAGTTCTGTTGTACAGAACGAAATGCGTCAGTTGGCTGTGGTACATAAACTTAAGGAAAATATACACCAAGATTCAGCGCTTCAATAAGGACTCTAAGTGATATGATTTGATTAGACTTATTGTGCAAGTGGTGCTGTGCCAAACTTTGGAATATTCTCCACTACTCTCTACTACTTACTCTCTACTACTCCACTACTCTCTAATACTCACTCTCTACTACTCATTCTCTACTACTCTACTGCTCTCTACTACTCTCTCTCTCTACTACTCACTCCCTACTACTCACTATCTACTACTCTCTACAACTCACTCTCCACTACTCTCTACTACTCACTCTCCACTACTCACTCTCTACTACTCTGTCTCTACTACTCACTCTTTACTACTCACTATCTACTACTCTCTACTACTCACTCTCTACTTCTCACTCTCTACTACTCTCTACTACTCACTCTCTACTACTCACTCTCTACTACTCTATACTACTCACTTTCTACTACTCTCTCTCTGTCCTACTCTCTACTACTCACTCTACTACTCACTCTCTACTACTCTCTACTATTCTCTCTCTCTGCTACTCACTCTCTACTACTCTCTACTACTCACTCTTTACTACTCTCTACTACTCACTTTCTCCTGCTCTCTACTACTCACTCTACTACTTACTCTCTACTACTCTCTACTACTCACTCTCTACTACTCACTCTCTACTACTCTCTACTACTCACTCTACTATTCACTCTACTACTCTCTACTACTCACTCTCTGCTACTCTCTCTACTGCTCTCTACTACTCTCTACTACTCACTCTCTCCTCTGTTCCTCACTCTCTTCTCTCTACCTCTCTACCTTTCTCTACTTCTCTCTCTACTAGTCTCTACCTCTCTACCTCTACCTCTCTACCTCAACACCTCTACCTCTCTACCTCTCTCTACACGCACACATATATATATGCATATGTATGCATATACATTTATGTATGTGTTATATAGATATATACATACATATATAAACATATATAATCTGCATATCTATATAAATACAAATATCAATTCATTCATACATATACATATATGCATACATATGCATGTTATTTACATGAAAGTTTTAAAAACACTAATAAAAGCAAAGCTAAAAAGCCACCTCATTACAAACAGAATGGCTTTAACTTAAACGAGGGCGAGATCTATTGCATGTTCACTGCTTGTTTACTTTGGTTCCATCAAGAAGGCATTCAGATGTGTCACACATTTGCCATAAATTCTGAATGTTAGCACTCTAGTTGCTCATTAGATCACTGTAGTAAAGCTTCTGCTCACCAGGGAAGTCTGCTGCTAATCATACTTTCTATGGTAAAACGAACCCCCTCATTTTGTTCCTTTTTAAATTAAATGTTTTCAGACTTACCACTTCATTCCAATCAAGATGGCTTCTGGTGTGCCATACTTTTGTCATAAGTAAGACTGTTAGCGCTCTAGTTGCTCTTTAGAACACTCTGGGACATTCTGTCATTGGGCTATACTTGGGCTACATCTGGGTGATATTTGGGCTACATTTGGGCTCTTTTGTCTCTGGTGGCCATCTTGGGAGACTGCATGTCAGAATTTTTTAATGAAATAGAAGAGGATTTGGGAAGTCACTCAAAATGTGCCCTAATTTTTCTTTCTGCAGCACTAATCATACTTTCTATGGCAAAATATACCCCCTCATTTTGTTCCTTTTTAAATTAAATGTTTTAAGAGTTACCACTTTATTCCAATCAAGATGGCTTCAGGTGTGCCATACCTTTGTAATAAGTAGGACTGTTAGCGCTCTAGTTGTTCTTTAGAACACTCTAGGAGGCTGCAGTAGAACACAAAGGAATCAACTGACAGTCTCTGTCATTGTTGGATGTACATGTTTTACTGAGAATGTCAGACTTCATGCTCACATGACTGAGAAAGATAATGTGAATTTACAGAAAATATGCTTTCAGTTTAGCTTATAGATCCCCTTCCAAACCACTGTGGGAAAAGCATGAGATAATAGTTTTCTTTCAAACATGATTCATGATATCCCAGCAGAAGGCTTTTTCACATGGTAAAATCACCTTAGAACACACCACAATTCCTAAAATGAGTATGGTACCATCAACAAATGATTTATAATGTAAGTAAAGTCCTAAAACCCTCTATTAACTACAATGCTTTTTAATGAGGTGCTATCATGTGTATTGGTCCCAAGATGGCTGCCAACACTTCTTGGATGAAGTGCTGACTGCCAATTAGATCTCACGATGAGATGTGTGGTTAGGCTCCGCCCAGATATATATGTGTTTTTGAAGTTAATTTTCATAAAAACCACTGGAGCAAATTTCACCAAATATAGCAAAGGCACTTCTGCGTACAAGTCCCTACAATTTTGCCAAGTTTGGTGTAATTCCGTTCAGTGGTTCGGGCTGTAGCCTTGTCAGAATGTCCTATGGAAATTAACATGGGGAAAACACGTTTTGGGACCCCCCTTTTTTCCCAGCCCCCACTTCACGAATCCCCCGGAAACTTTCAGGGAAGGAGCGCAGCGTAGATGGCCAAAATGTGGGAAAATTACACGCAAATTCCTCAACCGGCGCCAAAGTTATTCCCAATATAATGTTGCGGATTTCCTATGGTAGCTAGGTCCTAACTATATATACCTATTGGCTATCGCCAGTAGGTATTATGTGTGTATATATATAACATAATAAGTGACTCTCCCTCAGTTTAAGAACCACCTTTAAATAATGTGCTCTTTCAAATATCCTTTATATCACATAATCACAAGCAATGCAATAGGGGTCCTTTCAATCACTTTTAAGTGCATCCAGAGGCAGATTGTTATGGGTGACGGCATCAATCTGCTTCACATATATCATCACACCCACCCTGTAGCCATTTGAGAATGCTCTGTAACTGTTATTGTGAAGACTCATTGGGATGATCCTTTCAGTTCATTGGCTTATGTGATGTGAACCCCACGAGAGCCTAAATACTCAGTCTGTTGTGACATAGCACACACTGAAATACAAAAAAAGTAATGGCAGGAGTGTTTGAATTAATCTCAGCCAGTGGTAATCACTCAGGGCTCATCCCAGTCCATCGTAATTTTGCACACCATGGCAACTCAACTCAACATCCATATCTAAATCAGTCTTGAGTCTGCTCCAGAGGGAATAGTCCAATCCGGATTGCCAGGCCAGGTTCTCAATGAAATTGATCACAAGCATCCCAAGAACGGTCTGGTGTAGCTTAGTTCCAGTGGCACAGTGTAAACGGGACCTACATCCGGGTGTATTGCCGCTTTGCCCTAGTACTATAATGTTGGTCCTTTGCATATGAGTGGTACCGGCATTATTATGCACATTCCTCATGCTGCCGAAATTGCAATAGAATGCAGCAGTCGAGTTCACATTGTAATTGTGCAGAATCTATGCAAGGTAGGCTTTTGTATTGTTAATGCTGGGTTCCCGAAACTGGTACATACAATGGTGGTGATATTTGGAAGTCCTCTAATATGTGCCTTTAGGGGGCTTGGACACTAGGGCCAGTGATGCGTGTATATTCCAACACCCACCCCACACAGCATAGTGTGTAGATATGGTGAGGAGGTAAGTATTTAGGGTGGTGTTACCACCATGTGACACAATAGATTGCATTACAATCAACCTCTAGACGACTGAGATGCTTGTTCTCCAATCCTCTTCTTCTGAATATGGTACTCAAGAAGCTGTTTCAAATTACGTGTTCATACCTTGCACCCAATTTGATTGGAGGCCTATAATGAAAATGTGCTCCCCATCACACACTTCGTTGTTGAGCAGTACAGTATTACCTGATTTGAGCTTTATTATTTTGGTTGCACAAATGTGGTGCCCCAGGACTGGACTGCAAACCAAAATTGGGCCTGTCAAAAATGTGAAAACCAGCCACGCACTGTAAGATGTTGCGACTAAAATGTGCCTTGGGGGCTTAAATGTTTGGGCGTGGCAGCCTCTCCTGCACTGAAAGCAGCCCTTTGGCCTGCAACCCACAAAAAACTATAAAGAGAGGTAAAATTCCCAATCGGCCCAGGTAATACCCCATGCCATACTACATGTTTTGCAGCTTTGACCTATAGCAGTGCTTAATTTCATCTGTTATTTTAATGTTTTCTTGGGAAGAGATTCAGTGTTGTTGAATCCCGAATTTGGGGTGAAGGCTGCTCGGCTAAGAGTGCTGCATGGGGTGCCACTCAAAGGTTGGAGCTGGAGCTGGAGCTGGAGGCACCTGGGCACACTCACTCTCAAAATATTTGATGAATGTGATTGCAAGTTTCTCTGACTGGCCAGAACAGTGGAGTCATGCCCATAGGGGCGGTCAGTATGATGCAACGCTCATGGCGAAATGGTTGTTCCTGTGATTGAAGTGGGAAAGATAAATCAGTTGCACGGCATGTCGAGCACTTCAACAGCAGAGTGCAAGAGACCCATGTGTAGGCGAACAACAGCTTCCATCTGTTCTCTGTCACTTGGATCACAACCTATGTGCATTTCAGGTATAATGACTATCTGCTAGAGGGATGACATTTTTGTCTAGGTAACTGAAAAATATAGAAATACAGCCAGCAATAATGCTGCCTATGAACTGATTGGTGAATGTCTCCGTCTGTGCTGTTAATGCCAAGGTCATGCTTGCTATTTTTAGGAAACAAAAATCTACATATTAAAGTGCAACTTCTATTGTATTCCTGAAACTCCATTATAAGAAATGTACTAGGGCTTGATTATGGTGGTGGACACTTCTTTGTAAAATAGGTGTATTTGTTCATGTTAGGACACCTGTTTTATAACGACAACTAACCACCCAGGCAAACTAAGCTACGACAATGTAATGTAACCAGCACATGAGAAATAACACTGAAATAAGATATTTTTTTTTTTAAACAATCAGGATGTTTAATAAATTTCAAATACATATATATTAAAACATAAAAAACATATGTATGTTTTTGATAACAAATAATAATACAATCAAGGTACATTAAATACTATTAAAAAAGGATGGTAAAGTTGAGGTAGTGACGATATCTTCAACGCGTTTCGACACTAAGTGTCTTCGTCAGGAGAGTACCATCAAGTGTATTGTCTGGGTTAAATGTGGATACAGCCCAGCATCAAACAGAATATAGTCAACTTGGACTTCTTAGTGTAGACAAAAAAATAATTTACAGCAAACCACTGGATCAGTATCTGTTTAAGAATCTATCATTTCATTCGGAATGTCTGGTAAAAAGTTTATTTGTCCTGTTCCACCGAGATTGGAAAAATTCTCTTCTCCTTTGTACGCAGTAGGATAAAGTGCCAAGCGTGATGGAAAAAGTGGTGGGGATCGTGTATGGCCACAGGGTTGGCAGGTATGGCGTGATTCTTGAAGGGGCTATGGTAGCCTCCTGCTGTCTTCCGAGTGTTGGTGTTGCCGATCTAAAACCACCTGTTTTATGAAATAACATGGTTGCTAATAAAAATAATTAATTGATTGAAAGCGCTGTGAACAAATTATTTCCTTAACTGTTGACTCAGCTGGCAGTAACACAATAGGGGTTTGTGTCATCCCAGTGGGATTTGCTATAAATTACTATGTTTTTATATCAAAGCCTCCGAGAATGTTAGTGAAGTTTGAGTAGGATCTTTCCTAAATTTCCTTACATTCTCCTGCATTGGAAGGGCTGGATGGCAACTGTCTCTTGCTCTTGACCCTGACATAAGCTATATTTGTTACCACCTCAGATGCTATTAAGATATAAACCTAACATGAATGGACTCTAGGAAATTTAAAATAAAGACATTTCTTTCCTCCTTTTCGGGTGATACATGCTTTAGAAAGTTAGTGGCTGCAGAACTCGTTTAGGTTGGTTCGCATTGCAAATGTTCTTGCCAGACTGGTCTCAAGACACATTTTTGTACACCCTTTTTTATAATAAACCCTCTCTCAGCAGGTAGGTTTCAGGCCTTGAACACCCACAAGATAGGCACAAAGAGGTGTGAGATTTCAGCTAATCTGAAGACATGATCAAGAAAGACAAAATACTTGGCCACACCCAAAGGGTCCTCTTCACTTTTCACAACAAAATCTGCAATTCTCACTTTAATGCCTGGATCTCTATCCACAGGAATGCAGGCAATATGCTTCCACTGACCAGGTAAGCCCTCCTGTCTCAATCTCATGTTATGTCAAACAAGAGGTGTCCTCATGGATCTCAGTGTGCTCTGTGAATATTACTTTGAGCCAAATGTATGGCTGAACATCAGTAGAAAATCAGTTTCAAAATTTGTAGAATCCCCTTCCAATGTTTGTGTCCAGCCATTACTTTGGGTTTCCACCTTCTGAGATGCTAATCTCTCTTTGCTGAAGTGATGCAGTACTTGTAATCTAGCAGTGGACAGACTGTTCACCTTACCCCGTTGCATATCAAAGTATCTAATATAGCACTATCTTCACATGTAAAGAAAATAGTTTCTTTTTACAGTTGTGCATCTTGAAATTGCATGCTAGCTCAGAAAACGTCCTCTATATTCCTGCAGTCTGACATAGGAAACGGATCTTTACTTAAAACATCTGATGACCACTTATCCTTTTCCCTTTTAAATAGGATTCTCCTTGCTTTCTGTCCCTTGCATACGTCTCCTTTTTTTGAAAGTGATAACCCTGTAACCTAATACGACCTAATCTACTCTAGCACATCTATTAACCTCACAAAACATCATCATGAACTCACCTATTCCACTTTTCCCACTAATATTCACACCTAACTCCTATTGCTGTAATCTACCACAAAGAAACTGGAGTGAATGCATTGAATGGTGTGCTTGAGTGGACAGGACTAATCTCAGTATACACCTATAACCAATACCACTGGTCTAATCATTAGCCTTGTTTTCTAAAGAAGTGTTCTTCCCAGTGTAAAGCACTTCAGTGCCTCATTTGATGTTGTAAGTGTTATATAGATGCAAGTAGAAGTACATTTATATTGGTTGCCTGTTTTATGTAGACAAAATAGTCTTTGTGGTGAGCAGGATCAGGGTCTTGGGGGTCAGTTGTGGTGTACAAAGCTCCTCTTATTTTGCTCCAAATAAATTAAAGTTGTTTTTTGCATATCAGGAAGCTGGTGGTTTCTATTGCATATGTGCTCATTTGCTGCTACGTCTTGTGCTCTTGCTATTTTTGATTTAAAATATGATTTTTTTTGGGTTGCAGTTTTATATAGTGCAAACTTGACCTGAAGGTATCAAAACACTTTACGTGAGCACCAGTTGCCTTACAGATGGACATATCAATTTTTAGGCACACAGTGGTTAAGTGATTTGCCCAGAATCACAAGATGTTTGAGCCTTCCACCAGACGCGAACCTTGTTCCCCAGCTTCAAATTATGGCCGACTTAGCCGATAAGCCACACCTTCTACCCAGGTTAGTTGATGTTGACATTTAGGAAAGCCTCATTGGTTACGATCTTTGAGACTCTAGTGTATTTGACTTGTTTATGCTTTTCCATTTGCATTGTAGACCTTGACACAATTTAGGCTCAGGTTTGGAGTTGTGTGTTTGGCCCAAACTGTCTCATCTGAGGCAAGTAGTCTGGTATTGTGTACAAGGTCTGTGGGGGGGGTCTCTGGCTTTCTATTATAACTGGCACTATTATGTCACACAGGCTACACCTCATGCATTGCTCTATCAATTTAAACAGAATAATCGTGAGATATATCAAAGTGAATACCAAGGTTTTGTTGTAGAAGCTGGTGCCCTCACATAATTTATGTATAGCTGTTTCATGTACAATGGTTAATTTAAACACTAAAGGGCACATTTACTATTATTTCAATGCAGTCAAGCAACCAAAGGTGCTGTGCAGCATTGCATAAAAGGGAGAGAGCAGGACAGCTCTTGTGTGCAAACATATGGTGTGGCTGCCATCTTCAAACACACAAAAGGTGATGATGGTGGGAGCCCAAGGACTCACCAGGATGGTTCCATCTTAATATAAACCCACTTACAAATCTCGCTGTATAGAATCCTTGTGGCTCTGGAGATGTCGATGGACCTTTTCCACTGCAGGTAAATTAAAGCTTTTCCCAAACCAATTCAAAACATCAAGGACATTTAAAATTTGCGATCAGTCAAGAATAGGAGGGTTGTGAAAGTTTCACAACCTTTACTTAGCGTAAGGTTAGAATGTCTATGTCTCCTTATTCAGAATAGTAAGTTTGCAGAAATATAAAATGCAATTGGTTAAGAGTCATCATTAGAAAAATAGACACAGGAACCACATAAACTAACTAAAGGACCTATTCTAAATAGAACCCAAAATTAGTTCCACTGGAGAAGAGGGAATCAGAAAATGAACTCCTCATAAAGAGGAGTTATGGAAACTCAGCCGAGTTTCCTACAGTATCAGTAACTACTGTAAACAAGAATGCATTCCTTGCAGTAGCATTGATCACCAAAATCCAGGATATTTCACCTCAGGGGAATAGTTAAAGAAAATCAACTCTCCATAACGAAGAGTCTCAGGACAAGGAGGTCCAGTGACAAACCCACCGGAGTATTGGGTAAAGGAAATTGATAAGCAGCTATAGAAGGGGGAAAAGTGGAAGTCAGTGCTAACTACCTAGAAACAATTGTTTATATAGATTCATAGTTTTGTAACAATTCAGTAGGCGTCCTCTGTCACTATCCAATAGGAATAGTTCAAGAGGTGGAGTTGTCTGTCACACAATGCTTCTTCTTCAGATTCCCAATCTGTACCCTCATTGCTAATAATCGATATAATTTATTTAACACTTGTTGCATGAGAGCATGTTCAGATGAGAACTCTCTGGCCTAAACTAAAGGACGCTCTGTGAGGTTGATGCATGAACAATAACTAGTCAGTAATATGAAAGCATCTATCAGTGTCATTAAGAAACATTATTCATAAAGTCTCTAAGTCATCATTTAACATAAACGGTTTTAGAAAGCTTATTTTATTCTAACACATGATCTAACATGGGGTGAGGAGTTGGATAAACATGATGTTATAGTCGGCACATTTCGGAACAATGCCACAAATACTAAGCAGTTTTCAAAAGATTTTATTCATGTCACTGTGAGTAAGAGTCGAGTGGGAAGACTTTTGGGTCTTGTTAATATACAAGTTAAATAATGGTTGCCTAGTTCAAGAAAAGAATCTCTGAAACACACATTAATATACATATATATCATTAATGTATTTTCACAGTTTATTGACAAATGTTCTAAACATTATTCATTTATTTTTCTACAAATCATTTCCTACATAAACATTTCCACAACATTTAAAGCATTTTACGTGCAATTCTGGAAAGGTGAGTGTCTGTTTTCTAAATTTGTGCTCATGTCTCCCAGTAGGAATCTTGCCCCGAGTGAATTCTAGTGATATTTGAAAGCATTCTATATATCACGTTACATGTGTTTGCTTATGCTATCTTTCCCAGCTCTGATTAACAACTGGGCTGCCTAGTTCCACACAAACACACCTATGCATCACAGTCCAAAGGTGTGTGAATATGTCTAGAATATGTGTTATACTGAAAGGATACCCTTTCTGGTCAAAATGCTATGCTTAGACTAACTTTATAACTTTTACCAATTTGTATGTGTGATGTACAGTTGAACTATTTGGAGAAATAAAAAAACATGTCTCCTATTTTGCGCCTGTCTCTCTGAGGCATGTTTTTGAAACATTGGATGATTTGCCACTGCTAGAAGATGGGGCTTGGCATAACAAACCACAAGTGATATAGTGGGAAAGTCCATGTACCATCCATTGGACAATGATAAGCAGCACAAGGTACTATTCTGCGTTACTTTTTGTCCGCTGCAAAGTAAGCACCAAATCAATACTTTGCACTATTTTGTGTCACTGTTGGTGACTTTGTTCTGGGGCAATGTATTGATAAATCTGGCATTAAGCTCATCCTAGCATAAATGAAAGATCCATACTTGCAGATTTTTCCTCATTGCTAAGTCAAAACTTTCAATCAATCAATCAATCAATCAATCAATCAATCAATCAGAACAATTTGTAAAGCGCGCTACTCACCCGGAAGGGTCTCAAGGTGCTGGGGGTCTCCGTTACTGCTCGAAAAGCCAGGTCTTAAGTTGCTTCCTGCAGGAGAGATGGTCCTGGGTCAGTCGTAGGTGGATGGGGAGGGAGTTCCATGTCTTGGCCGCCAGGTAGGAGAAGGATCTTCCTCCGGCGGTGGCTCTGCGGATGCGTGGTACGGTGGCGAGGGTGAGGCTGGTCGATCGCAGCTGGCGGGTGGGCGTGTAGAAAATGAGGCGGTTGTTGAGGTATTTGGGGCCCAGGTCGTGGAGAGCTTTGTGTGCGTGGGTGAGGAGTCTGAACGTGATCCTCTTGCTGACGGGGAACCAGTGCAGGTTTCTCAGGTGGGCGGAGATGTGGTTGTGGCCGGGGATGTCCAGGACGAGTCGTGCGGAGGCGTTCTGTATGCATTGAAGTCTTTTCTGTAGTTTGGCAGGAGTTCCCGTGTAGAGGGTGTTCCCGTAGTCCATTAGGCTGGTGACGAGTGCCTGGGTGACCGTCTTCCTGGTTTCGGGGGGGATCCATCGGAAGATCTTACGGAGCATGCGCAGGGTGTTGAAGCAGGATGACGATACGGCGTTGACTTGTCTGGTCATTGCGAGGGCGGAGTCCAGGATAAAGCCCAGGTTTCGTGCGTGGTCCGTTGGCTTGTGGGTGGTGCCCAGGGCAGGGGGCCACCAGGAGTCGTCCTAGGCGGAGGGGGATGGTCCAAGGATGAGGACTTCCGTCTTGTCTGAGTTCAGCTTCAGGCGGCTGTTCTTCATCCATTCGGCGACGTCCTTCATTCCCTTGTGTAGGCTGGCTCTGGCGTTGGCCGGGTTGTTGGTGAGGATCAGCTGGGTGTCGTCGGCGTATGAGATGATGTTATGGTTGTGTTGGCGTGCGATGGCTGCGAGGGGGCTCATGTAGAGGTTGAAGAGGGTGGGGCTGAGCGAGGATCCTTGAGGTACACCGCAGATGACTTCAGTGGCTGAGGAACGGAACGGGGGAGGCGGACTATCTGGGTTCTTCCGGCGAGGAACGAGGTGATCCACTCCAGTGCTTTCCCTTGGATTCCGATGTTGCTGAGGTGCTGTATTAGAGTGCGGTGGCAGACTGTATCGAATGCTGCGGAGAGGTCCAGGAGGATGAGGGCAGCTGTTTCCCCGTTGTCAAGCAGGGATCTGATGTCATCGGTGGCTGCGATGAGGGCGGTCTCGGTGCTGTGGTTGGCTCGGAAACTGGACTGTGAGGGGTCGAGGGATCCGTTCATCTCAAGGAAGGCGGTGAGCTGTATGTTGACGGTCTTCTCGATGACTTTGGCAGGAAAAGGGAGGAGCGAGATGGGGCGGAAGTTCTTGAGGTTGGTGGGGTCCGCTGTCGGTTTCTTCAGGAGGGCGCTGAGCTCGGCATGCTTCCAGCTCTCCGGGAAGGTGGCGGTGTTGAAGGAGATGTTGAGGATGTTCCGGAGTTGGGGTGCGATGATGGAGCCGGTCTTGTTGAAGATGTGGTGGGGGCAGGGGTCGGTAGGGGATCCAGAGTGGATGGTGTTCATCGTGCGGGTGGTGTCTTCGGTGCTGACCGGGGTCCAGTTGCAGAGGGTGGTGGTGGGGGGCGTTGTTTCGGTGGTTGGGTGCGTGGATGGTGCGTCGAAGCTGTTGTGTATGTCGGCGATCTTGCGGTGGAAGAAGGAGGCGAGTGAGTCGCAGAGATCTTGCAAGGGTGTGATGTCGTTGTTTCCGGCGCTGGGGTGAATGTCTGACAAAATATCGAGATTCACAATATCGACGTACAAAAATATCGGAGCAAAAATATCGAGGACAATAATATCGGGATCCTATCTTCATAAAGGTAAGTACAAAAATATCGAAAAAATAATATCGTAGTACAAAAATATCGAAATTAAAAATATCGTTTTTTTAAATGTATTAATAATAATGTAAAAATAATGTTAAAATACATATAATTTAACAAATATTAATAACAAATTAAAACATAATTAAATAATTAAAAGTAATACATATACATTTAAAATAAATTAAAATGTTAATAATTTAATGTAATTTTATTTCTTTTAATTTAATTTAATTGATTTAAATTAAATTTTAATTTATTTTATTTTTACCCTTTACGCCTGTACCCCAAAAACCCAAAACTGACCCTGAACCCTAAAAATACCCCTGTACCCCAAAAACCCCAAACTGACCCTGAACCCTAAAAATAGCCCTTTACCCAAAAACTGAAAACTGACCCTGAACCCTATAAATACCCCTTTACCCAAGAACTGAAAACTGACCCTGAACCCTAAAAATACCCCTTTACCCAAAAACTGAAAACTGACCCTGAACCCTAAAAATACCCCTTTACCCAAAAACTGAAAACCGACCCTGAACCCCAAAAATACTCCTTTACCCAAGAACTGAAAACTGACCCTGAACCCTAAAAATACCCCTTTACCCACAAACTGAAAACTGACCCTGAACCCTAAAAATACCCCTTTAACGACAAACTGAAAACTGACCCTGACACCTAAAAATACCCCTTTGCCCAAACACTGAAAACTGACCCTGAACCCTAAAAATACCCCTTTAGCAAGAAACAGAAAACTGACCCTCACCCCTAAAAATACCCCTTTACCCACAAACTGAAAACTGACCCTGAACCCTAAAAATACCCCTTTACCCAAATACTGAAAACTGACCCTGAACCCTAAAAATAACCCTTTACCCAAAAACTGAAAACTGACCCTGAACCCTATAAATACCCCTTTACCCAAGAACTGAAAACTGACCCTGAACCCTAAAAATACCCCTTTACCCAAAAACTGAAAACTGACCCTGAACCCTAAAAATACCCCTTTACCCAAAAACTGAAAACTGACCCTGAACCCCAAAAATACTCCTTTACCCAAGAACTGAAAACTGACCCTGAACCCTAAAAATACCCCTTTACCCAAAAACTGAAAAATGACCCTGAACCCTAAAAATACCCCTTTACCCAAGAACTGAAAACTGACCCTGAACCCTAAAAATACTCCTTTACCCAAGAACTGAAAACTGACCCTGAACCCTAAAAATACTCCTTTACCCAAGAACTGAAAACTGACCCTGAACCCTAAAAATACCCCTTTACCCAAAAACTGAAAACTGACCCTGAACCCCAAAAATACTCCTTTACCCAAGAACTGAAAACTGACCCTGAACCCTAAAAATACTCCTTTACCCAAAATTAATTAACATTATTTAATTACCAATTAATTATTAATTAACAATAACAATAAAGTAAATATATTAGCACATTAGCTATAATTAATTTAATTTACTAATTAATATTAATTTTTCCCAAATAATTAATTAACAATAAAAAAATTATATATATTAAAAAATGTATCTAATTAATGTAATTAACTAATTAATAATAATTAATTCCCAATTAATTATTAATTATTAATATGTACAACATTATATTATTAATTAACTAATTAATATTAATTAATTACCAATTAATTATTAAATAAAAATATGTACAAATGTATATTAATTAATTAACTAATTAATATTAATTAATTACCAATTAATTATTAATGAACAATATGTACAAAATTATATTAATTAATTAACTAATTAATATTAATTAATTACCAATTAATTATTAATTAAAAATATGTACAAACATATATTAATTAATTAATTATTATTAAATTACTTCCCACCCTATTCCCCTATAAACCCACAACCCGCTCTAATACTAAAACGCAAAATGTTCACAAAATGACTAATTTTCAAACATACATTTCTAAACATATTTAGCAAACATATAAACAACAAAATAAAATACATAACACTAAACAACAAAATTTCGATATTACTAACATACATACCTTATTCTCGATATTCTGTCTGTCGATATTATGGCACATCGATATACTGTACCATCGATATTAAAACTTCGATATTATTGCATATCGATATTTTATTTTCGATATTTTGTCTGTGTACCGCTGGGGTTGGAGAGCTCTTTGACGATGCTGAAGAGTTCCTTGCTGTTGTGGGTGTTGTTGTCCAGGCGTTCTTTGAATGATGTCCTTTTGGTGGTGCGGATCAGCTGGTGGTGTGTGCGGGTGGCGTTCTTGAGGGCGGTCATGTTTTCTGTGGTCTGGTCGTGGCGCCAGGCTTTTTCGAGGGTGCGGCAGTTTTTCTTGGATGATTTGAGTTCGTTGGTGAACCACAAGGCTTTTTTTGCTGCTGTGTCTGCTGGGAGGGTTCTTCAGTGGTGCGAGGTCATCGGCGCAGTTGATGAGCCACTGTGTGAAGATGCGAGCTGCTTCATTGGGGTCCGTCGTGTTGGTGGGAGGGTTCTGGCTGAGGGAGGTGGTGAGCTGGTCGGCGGTGATCTTGCTCCAGCTCCTGCGGTGGAACTTGTTGCGGGTGGTGGTAGGTCGTGGTTCTCTTGAAGCTGAAGTGGACGCAGCTGTGATCAGTCCAGTGAAGTCCGGTGGAGTGGCTGAACGCGATGTGCTTGCTGGAGGAGAAGACGGGGTCAAGCGTGTGGCCGGCGTAGTGGGTGGGGGTGTTCACCAATTGCTTGAGTCCGAGGTTGGCGAGGTTGTCCAGCAGGGTAGTGGTGTTGCTGTCGTTGTTGTTCTCCAGGTGGAAGTTGAGGTCCCCTAGGAGGATGTAGTCAGAGGAGGCGAGGGCGTGCGGGCTGATGAAGTCTGCGATGGCTTCGCTGAATTGTGTGCGTGGTCCAGGGGGTCTGTAGATGAGAGTGCCTTTGAGGGTGGTCTTGGGGTCGGTGTGTATCTGGAAGTGGAGGTGCTCGGCGGCGGTGAGGGTGTCGTCGGAGTTGGTCGTGATGCGGATGGTGTTCCTGTGGACGATGGCGATGCCTCCTCCGATCTGGTTGACGCGGTCCTTCCGGGTGATCTTGTATCCGTCTGGGATGGCTATGGCGATGTCGGGTGCTGAGGAGGCGTTCATCCATGTTTCTGTGAGGAAGGCGATGTCTGGAGATGTTGAGTCGAGCAGGTTCCAGAGTTCGACGGCGTGTCTGTGGACAGAGCGGGTGTTGAGCAGGATGCACTTGAGGTGGTTGTTGCTGGTGCCTGGCCTTTCGGGTGCGGTGATGGTCCGGAGGCAGGTGAACTTGCAGGCTTGGCAGGTGAAGGGTCCGTGGGTGCGTTTCGGTGTGGCTCGGTAGCAGGCGGGGTTCCGGTCGGGTTTGAGTGCGTTGAGGGTGGCGGCGTCGTACGTCCATCGTGTTGGCTGGCATCTTCGGGTGCCAGGGGTCCTGGCGCTGGGCGCGGTCCAGGCGCAGACGGGCTTGCCTTTGGCGCGCCAGCGCCGCGCCCGCTGCGCGCGTCCGCTGCTCGGTCGCTGGGAGGCGGGAGGGCAGGCTGCCAATGGGCATGGGGGGGCGGGGCCCCAGGGTGGGTCAGTGGTGAGGAAAAACGGCGGGGGTCAGTGGCGGGAAAAGCGATGGCTCGGGGTCAGGGGCTGCTGGCACACGGGGGGGTGCAGGAGAAGGCTGGCAGGCTGAGGAGGCGGCTGGCTGGCAGGCTGAGGAGACGCTGTAGCAGCGGGGAAGCGGCCTACCCGAGGGTCAAGGGTCGCTGTCTCCATCGCGCAGCAGCCTCCCTTTAACTGGGGTCAGCTGGGAGGCGAGAGGGCAGGCTGCCAATGGGCACGGGGGCGGGGATGCAGGGGGGGTCAGTGGCGGGAAAAAACGGCAGGGGTCAACGGCGGGAAAAGCGGTGGCGCAGGGTCAGGGGCTGCTGGCACATGGGGGGTGCCAGCAGCTACTGTAGGCTTGCCACCCTATTGGTAGTGATCCAGCGGGCTATAGAAAATATATCATAAACAACGCTACCCAACTTCATAATCTATAAACAAATTTCTATACTAAATATGGACCCATTTATGAACCAGATATATTTTGGGCCTACTGAATCAGGTGGTCAGAATAAATCTATATACACATTATCTATAAACTATATACATATTTATACATTTGCAGAAAGAATATTTTCATTAGAATAAAACCCAATCATTTAAACGACCACCATAGGTGACGTGATCTAGCTAATGGTAACCTACACTTATGAATAACCAAGACCAGCTTGTTTGTTAAAGGTAAGATTTTATTTTCTAAATTATGGTATGTAATTTGAATGTTTTATAATTGAATTTTATTAGCAATAAAGCAAACATGATTGTAAAGAATTATGGAAAAACACAATTTAAGCAATTAAATCAAAGTTAAAATGAATATTTAAAGTTTAGCATTTCTAAAACCTAAGTCCCTAAATAAGCTAAATAGATAGGAATTAAAGTAAAGTTCTTTGAGGATTCTTACGTGCTCCACGCAAAGTCCAGCAGCACATCACCCTCATCGGAAAGTCAGAAAGCAGCAGCCAGCCCAACCCTAAGGGCATGACTTTTTATACCTTTCTACGCTAACTAAACTAGCAAAGGAAAGTTTTCAGAAATCCTCGACGTCCCATTGGCTGAGAGTGACAAGTGACATGTCACCAGTTTCTCAAAAAGTTCCACAAAATCATGTCTTACAAAGACCATTGTCTCTTCCACGTGAAGCCAGAAGCTTCCTGCGTTTGCAACTTTGTATTAAGTCATCCTCGCAGCTTCCATAGACTTTCAGTACAACTTCCGCGGATGCCAAGTTAAGGACTGACAAAATGTTCACTTTCGACCTTGGCCATGTCCGACAGAATGATGTCAGCTCATCAGTTTTTGCTTTGTGAATGCAGCTTCAATAATCGTTTTAATTCAGAATGGGCGTCTCGTGACTTTCTGCAGAATTATAGATCAGCTCTTTTTCTGCGGCTCAAATGACTAGGCCCAAAAGCAGGCAACTTATGTTTTCTAGTATAAAACAAACACAAGAAAAGTATTAATGTAAGAAATAATGTAGATTCTGTATCCACCCCATGGTTTACTAATTAATTAACCCACCCGATTAATCAAAATGTTACCTAGCCATTGCAAACAAATAAAGCAGCGTTTATATTTACCAGTCTCCGTTTTTCCATGAGACCCAAATGCATCTAGAATAGTAGAAATGACATCACACAGACAAGGAAAAGCAAAACAAGCACATGCTTCTTTTAAGTTTGCAGCAGTTAGTAATGACAAAAAACGAAAACAATAAATTATTTTATTAATTTGCACAAACAGAAAGATGCAACATTTATGCACGTTTATGAGCACACATGTTAGTCCCCCCACGTGTAAAGTTTAATCTAAGTTGTATTAGCACCACATATCACAAATCATTAATAATTTTATTCATGTTATGGAAATGTGACTTTGCGAGTTTAAACAAAATTTTGTTTTCTATCTCGCTCCATCAACTCCCTCATCTGGTGATTAACAAATCACCACACCAGCACTCAAAATTTTGGTAAATTAACATTTTAAGAAATCGATTCAAATTCAATTGTATTAGTAAACCTAAAAGTCTGTTTCAGCATAATCTTTGCAATTAACATGACGCTCTCTATGTAACTCCTGTAACTCGATCTCCCTTTCCTCTTCTTTTCTGAGTTTATAGATTCTCTTCTTTTCCTTCAACTGTTTCTTTCTTTTATGTAACAAACAACCTACTTTAGTCAAAATAAAAATGAATACTATTATAATCAAAGGTGCCAAAATCTTGCCAAGAATTGAACTTCCGATATTATGAAACCAGTTTTTAATTGCTTGAAACCTTTTTGAAAGTTTCCCTGTAAAATCTTCTTCTTCTAAAGGAATTATTTCTGAATGCATTTGTGTAATATTCTTAATATACATTTCAATATTCTTACTTTCATCAGGAATATATGTACAGCAATGTTGGACATGTAAAATGCCACAGACTCCTCCCTCTTTTGCTAGGAGTATGTCTAAAGCAAGACGATCTTGAATTACCATGGATCTAATTGCAATAACTTCAACATTCACTAATTGAAACCCATCAGCAGTGTCAGTTGATAATCTATCAACTATAGTGGACAATTTTCTGATTCTCCCTGCATTTAGGGTTATACCAACAAAAGGTATCACAGCTTGAAAAATATCTCCCAGAACTTCAGTAAAAGTTTCTCTTTTAGCTCTATTTACATAATTATGAATTTTAAACAACCCTTCTGAATCTCTGTCAACATGAAACACTTTAGGAAAAACAATTCCCACATAACAAGTTCCATACCAATGGTCTGGAAGATTATAGTAAGCTTTGTCACCACAAACAAAATAAATTCCAGGGAAGATAGGATCTTTTCCACCTTTAAATCCCCAACCTCCCATAATCTGATAAGTATCTTCACAGTTACTTGCACCTACAAAATAATTATCAAAAAGTGTATTATCTCTTCTAATGCAAAGCTTTCCACTAACAGGTTTGTCTATGTGAATTGCAATATTTTCAAGCATTTTGCCATTTAATTTCTCATCCTCTTTTTGCCAGAAGGATGACTTAGTCTGCTTGACTAATTCATTTCTCTTATAAATTGCCTCCTCAACCATATTCAAAAATGTCTTTCCTTCAGCACTTAATTTACATGTTAGATTATTCTTGTAAGCATACTCGTAAGTGAGTTCGTTAGTAACAAGGAAATATTCTCTCATTTGTTTTGCTTTCTTATGCTTATTTAAAGCATTATCAATCTTAATATTAGCAAAAATCTCATCATAATTTGAATAGTAATATTCTAAACGACCAGTTTGATAAAATAAACTAGTTAATACACTACATGTAACAGCATAAGTGAGAGGAAGCATATTATATGTTACTCCCTCAGAAACAGAAGCAGGTAACTTAACACAGACATAACAGTCTTTAGCATCCATTACCTTTACATATTCACTCAAAAGCTTTGTGAATGTATTGCTTGAAAAATCACCTATTGATTTATCTTGATGAATGTTAGGCTGATGATCAATAACTTTTGCAGACGCACTATGTTTAGTTTGGCTAACCAGAGCTTTGCTTGTTATGTTAACTTTGTGTAATTCTCTATTCATTTCTAAAGGGATAATCACAGCTAGTACCAACCAGAGCAGAACTAAAATGAGCAGACATACCAGAGTCATCTTACAGCATCTTTTAAAAACAGAACATTTTGAAGTGTTCTCCTTAACGTAAGGCATTTTTAGGTTAGTTTTAGCCTCAAAAATAAAAATAAATTTTAAAATTTATATACACCCCCCTTTTAAAATATATTTTTCTTTTATAACCCTAAACAAGATTTCTTCGACCTTATGTCATACATAAGTTTTCTTCAACTAAACAGTTTTTCTTCGACCTTGTGTCAACTAACAGATTTTCTTCAGCCTTTTGCCAATTTAATAATTCTGTACTTCAATCATTGTCACTAATTTCTTGGATTTCGTTTTCTTCTTCACTACTATCATATATGTCAATAACAGGTGGAATTACTAAGTAAGTCCACTCAGGAGACTTGTATTTCTGGTTTGGTCTAATTATTCTCTTCCCTTTTCTCGATATCACTTCAATTTTTCTTCCAACTCCAACTTCTTTTCCAGGACTCTTTTGACTACTTATTTCCTCTACTTGCTCTATTGGCTTTTTGATCAATCTGACTCTCAATCTTCCACCAGGCCAGTAGTCTGCCTTTCTCACGTACTTCTTCTTTGGTTCAGAATTATTTGATTCTGACTTCCAAGTCCTTTTCTTTCCGTTTTCACTTCCACCTTCCACGTCACTTTCTTCAGTTTCGTAGTCTGAAATTTCAATTGACTCAGGAACTTCTCTATTCGGCAATTTCACTCTTTCAGGAACTTCACTTTGTCTTCCATCACTGGTACTCGGTAATTCGTTCTCCTCCTCTTCCTCAATTACCTCTAGCTTCCCAGATTTCGGATTTTTGTTCCTTACTTCAGAGTTTGTTCTCTGCCTTTCGATACTCTCCTGGTCTGAAACTTCTTTTGGTTCAGCTTCTTTGTCTTCAATAGAGACAACCGAATCCTCAGTTATCTTTCCTTTTAACAGATTCTCTTCACCTTCAGAATCTATTTCAATTATTTCTAAGTCTTTTCTTGTCAGATTTCCATTCACTGGCACAGTTTCCAGATGTCGACTTTCTTGTCGATCTTCAGAATCTGGAATTACTTCACCTTCTGTTCTGTCTTCTGCTTCAGAATCAGAATCATCTGTGGTATCACTTTCAACATCAGAACTCTCAGGAGTTGGTACTGGAATAGTATGACTTGGATGAATCCAGCGCTTCAATCCTCTGCACTTTACAGCATTAGTAGTGATCAAGATTACCTGCCTAGGTTTCTGCCATCTAGGAGATAGACAATTCCTTCTCCGATGTACTTTCGTTCTGACCCAATCGCCAGGTCTCAGATCATGAGTCAAAACTTTTTCATTTGATTGAGCTTCAGTTCCCACCTGATTAGACACAGAAGTTACCATATCAGATAACCTTTTACAGTAATCCAAAATTGCACTGTCATTTATGCTCAACAGTTTACCTACAGGTACAAAAGCTTGTCTCATAACTCTTCCCATTATAATTTCATGAGGACTCAGACCTGTCTTTTTATCTGGTGTACTTCTTAATGACATCAAAACAAGTGGAAGAGCATCAGTCCACTTAACACCTGTCTCAAGACACATTTTTCCAATTCTGTTTTTGATAGTTCCATTTATTTGTTCAACTACACCTGATGCCTCTGGTCTGTATGCACAGTGTATTTTCTGCTCAATGCTCAAAGCTTCACAAATTAACTTCAATAGTTTGTTATCAAAATGGCTTCCTCCATCACTCTCAATAGTGACTGGAAAACCGTACCTTGGGATGATTTCTCTGAGCATTAGTTTTGCTACTGTAATTGAATCACAATGTCGTGTAGGGAAAGCTTCTACCCATCTTGAGAATAGGCATACAATTACAAGTACATATTTCAAACAGTTGTGTAAGGGCATTTCAATGAAATCTATTTGTAACCTGGTAAAGGGACCACCCTCTCGACCAATTATTCCTGTCCCCACCACTGATTTTCTGTTTGGATTCATTTGTTGGCATGACAAACACCTTTGACAAAAAGATTCTGCAATGGTTCTAAATTTGGTATTGAACCAAGTTTCTCTAAAAAGTCTGACCATAGAATCTCTTCCTAGATGTGCAGGACCATGATATAATCTGGCCATGTCAGCAATCAAGCAATTTGGTAAGACTATTCTGCCATCTTTGTAAACCCACACTCCATCTTCTTCACGTGGTCTACAATCTGATCTTAACCATAGGTCTTTTTCTTCATCATCTGCTTCGTTTTGTAAATCTCTAATCTCATGCCATGTTTCTACAACAGTTGTTAGCATTAATGAATTTGAATCAGTTTCTTTACTCCTCTCCCGATTGTATGAATAATTTTTCCTTGCGCAGTACTTTGCTGTTTCGTCTGCGAAGGCATTTCCCTTGGAAATATAATCAGTTCCTCTAGTGTGCGCAGCACACTTGACTATGGCAATTTCTTTTGGCAATTGTATTGCTTCAATTAATCTTCTAATGAAAACTGCATTTTTAATTGGTGATCCTGTTGATGTCATGTATCCTCTCTGTGACCAGAGTTGTCCATAATCATGCACAACTCCGTATCCATACTGACTATCAGTAATGATGGTAACTCTAATATCTTTTGATATTTCACATGCACGAATTAAAGCAATCAATTCAGCCACTTGTGCTGAACGAACTCCTTCAAGACATGATGCTTCTTCGACATCTTTGACTGTACAAACTGAGTATGAAGCTTTCAAGACACCTCCTTCGGATCTTAAGCATGAGCCATCTACAAAGTAGACAAAATCCGATTCAGACAAAGGTCTGTCTTTGATGTCTTTTCTTGGTTTAGTGCAGAATTCCATGACATCTAAACATTCATGTTCTGTCTCAATGTCATCAACAATTTCAGAATCAGGCAGTAATGTAGAAGGATTCAGATTCAAACATCTTGAAATCGAAACATTATCTGCTCCCAGTATGATTTTCTCATACTTTGTCAATCTGCTACTTGTTAAATGTTGAGTCTTACCTCTTGTCAGTAATATTTCAACTGAATGAGGCACAAAAACTTTTACGGGAAATCCCATAATGATTCCTTCACTTTGTTCGAGACTGATACTTGTAGCTGCAACTGCTTTCAAACAACCTGGTAATGCTTTTGCAATTGGATCAAGAACTGCAGAGAAGTATGCTATAGGTTTCTTTAAATTTCCATGTCTCTGTATTAATACAGGTAATGCACATCCTTCTCTCTCACTGCAATACAGTTCAAAATCTTTCTCATAATTTGGCATACCCAAAGCAGGAGCTTGGCATAAGCTCTTTTTCAGGTTCTCAAAAGATTCCATCTCAGCATCATTGAGAATAATTGGATCTTTTACATCTGATTTGGTCAGTCTTTGTAGTGGTTTTGCAATTACTGAAAATCCACTTATCCATTGTCGACAGTAACCTACCATTCCCAAGAACATTCTGACCTGTCTTTGTGTTCTTGGCGGTAATATTGCTTGAATCATTTTTATTCTCTCTATTGTTACTTGTCTTTTTCCTTTTGCAATTCTGTGACCAAGATATTTTACTTCTTGTTTGCAAAACTGTAGTTTTGCTGGGGACACTTTATGTCCTTCTTCTGCAAGGCGATTTAACAGAATTATTGTGTCTGTTACACAATTTTCTCTTGTCTTTGCAGCTATTAACAAATCATCAATATACTGCACCAATGTAGACCTACCTGGTAAGTCTAAATCTTCTAATGATCTTTTTAACAGTTCGTTAAAGATTGAAGGACTTTCAGTATAGCCCTGAGGGATTCTTGTCCATCCAAGGGTCTTACCTTGGAATCTGAAAGCAAAGATTTCATAACTGTCTGGGTGTAATGGAACAGTAAAGAATGCATTGCAAAGGTCAATGACTGTATACCATTCAGCATCATGTGGAATCTGAAATAGAATTACTGCTGGATTTGGAACCACAGGACAACATGGAATGACAATTTGATTAACCTTTCTCAAATCTTGTACGATTCTAAATGTTCCGTTAGACTTTTTAACTCCCATAATTGGTGAATTACAAGAGCTACTTTTCATTTCCTTTAATACGCCTTGCTTGATTAATTTTTCAATTATAGGTGTAATACCTTCAATTGTCTCTGTTTTCATTTTATACTGTGGAGTGTTTGGAAATTCTATTCCCTGTTTCAATGCAATTTTTACAGGATCTACGTTTTTCATCAGACCCATCTCATTCCCAGTAAAATCCCATATTTCAGATTTCACTGTTTCCTTTAGCTCTTCAGGTAAATCCTTTTCTTCAAATGCAGGAAACAATTTTGTTTCTTCTGCTTCCATCATCATCATTGTCATTCTGTACAAACCATCTTCCTCCATTGTTTGTAACTCAACTCCTTCAGGAGAACAATATATTCTGCAATTCATTTTACATAGGATGTCTCTGCCTAATAGATTTACTGGACTACTATTACAAACCACAAATCTGTGTTTGTCTCTGTAATTTCCAATTTCAACTGGTACTGGATCAGTTAAGTCAGTTTTAATTTGCTGATTACTTACTCCGACAACTTGGATGGTATCCCCTGAGAGAGGTAGGTTTTCAATTTCCACTGATCTAACAGTAGAACGGGTAGCACCAGTGTCCACTAGAAAAGTGATGTCTACATCATTAACTTTCCCGTTTACATAAGGACCAGACTGGTCAACCTCAAGAGTGGCTCCAACAACACACTCTTCCTCCTCTCTCGGGCACCGTCAGCAATAATCATCAGAATCACTGTCTTGACTTTCTGTTAATAAAAATTGTTGTGAAGCATTTTGCATTTGAACCCTTTGCTGTTTTTGCTGTTTTTGTGGTTTTATTACCTGTTCACATCCCTGAAATCCCACGTTTGGATTATATTTTTGAACTCCCCCACAATTCGGAAAAGGTGGTTGTGGCAACTGGTCTTGACGATTATTCACCTGTTGTTGTTGCTGTTGTTGTAACTGTCGCTGAATATTAAATTCATTTAACCCCTGTTGCATCTGTAGCTGTTGCTGCAGGTTAACACCATTCTGCATCTGTGGATTCAATAAGGGATTCTTTAAGTTTTTAGGAGGATGAGGACACTCGTCCCTCCAATGTCCAATTTCGCCACAATTAAAACAAGGTAATCTTTGTTTCAGCTCTTCTATCTTTGGGCTAAATTTCTTTGGGAAATGATTACCTTTAAACTTTCCTTGTATCTGGTTTGTATTTCCAGTTTGAACAAAATTAGTGTTCTTATTTCCCATGCTGGCAATCTGTTGCTCAGCCACCTTTACCTGAGCCCACATGGCTTTCTCCTTCAGCTTCTTCTGTTTTACTTCTAATTCATCGCTACAATATTTTGCTTTTCTTAGAATATCATCTACAGATAGTGCTTGCCATCCGACAATACTAGTTCTGATCATTTCTCCAATTTCAGGTTTTAGTCCATAAACAAATCTATAGATAAAATGACTCATGTCTTTTTCATCTAATTTTTCATAACCACTGTATTGTTTAAAGATTAACAATAGTCTTTCATAAAAAGAATGAACTGATTCTTTTGTTTCTTGTTCTGTTCTTTCTATTTTAACCCAATCAACTTCTTTGGGTGGAATTTTGTTTTTCATCCAGACAATTACTTTCTCATAGAAATCCATTACAAGTGGATTTGGGGCACCTGTTTCTTTGATTCGTTCAGGTTCTGCTTTTGGCCAACTAATAGATATTTTACATTCTGTCCAAAGATCAGATGGGACTACAATGTCAAAAAATCCATCTAAATCAATCCACAGAACTTTTGACACTTTGATAAATCTATCGACTTGCCTGTACCACTCAACTGGTTTTTCCCTCAATTTTGGAAAGTCATTTGTGAATAACAGAATGTCTTGTCTCGACCATGGGACATGAACATATCCTCCACCTGCAACTTCTCTCATTGGAAATTGTTTTGACAATTTTTCCAATCTTTCATCTTCCTTCCTTTTGGTCCATTTCACTCTCCATTTGTTCAGTTCTCCTAGCTTTTTGATATAGACAATCAAATCTTTAATGTGAACTATTCTTCCCATTGAGTTCAAACTCTCAATGTCACTTTCTGAAAAGTCTAATCTGTAATGCTTTGCAAAATTCTTTTGTTTACTTACATCGATTTCAAGTTCTGCAGCTAGATCTTCTAATTGATCATATTTATTTTTCGTTTTCCATTGAATACTTTTGCAAATGAATAGTAGTTCATCATCCCGATAGTAATTTAAACTATCTGGGCCAATTGTTCCAATTATTAATTCTTCAATATTAGCTTTTAATTTGGCCACATCAAGTTTTGGTGTGGTTACCCTGACTTCAGGACTTCCTACATCTGACATAGCACCCATTGGTGTTTTTGGAGATAAATCCTCATTAAAGGTTAAATCAGGCATTCTCGATCTAGAAGTGTTTAATTCAGTCAAGTCTGAATAAAATTTTTCGGCAGGCTTTTGAATTTCTGTATTTAAAGGAATAGTTAATCCATTTTTGTTTGTATCTCTTTGATCAAATACAGGCTGAACAGGACCTATTGTTACTGGAACTGTGACAGCTTCCATGCCTTTTGTCATTCTTTTAATTAATTCTTCTTTAGACTTTAAATATTCATTATAATCAACATCCTCAACATTTCTTGTTTCTCTTGCATAATCTTTTGGAGGTTCCCTTGCTCTTGGAGTCATTGTAAAATGTCTACCTTCATTTCGAGCATTCTCGAATTCTGATCTTCTAGGAGTTTCAGTGATTTCACAATTATTTGGATAAAGTTTAGGAGCTTCACTAATTGGAGGTGCACTCGGTGAAGTTTCAGTAGAAACCACCGGAGTAGACCATGATCTAGGAGGTCTCAAAGGCTGATTAGGCTGTTTCTTTCTAGCAGTTGTATATATTTCTTCCATAACTGCATCCTCAGATTCACTTTCCATAGATTTCCCTGTAGGAGAACCCATTACCATTTCATGAATTAAATACAATCCTTCACTCATGTTTCCCTGTCTCCACATTCGCAATCTATCTTCATGAGTTTCTCTTTTCCATGATGGATTTTTAGAAGGTCTTTTAATTCCACTAGCTTCTCTTTGTAACTGATACATCTCGTCTTCCCATTCAACTAAAGCTTCAAATTGAGTTGGTCTCGGTTTTGGAACAAGAGCATTCATTTTCTCTCGTAAATTTCTTAAAACTCTTACATTAAATGAACCATCATCAGGCCAAGCTAAAACACCGTCGTTTTTAGTATAGCGTTTCCAACTGTCGAACCATAAGACAGTATGATATCCGTATTCACCTTCCATATACGCTGCAGGTGTTTTATACTTATGAAGTAGTTTACCACCTCGCGTTTCGATTTTCTTGTCAGGTGAAAATAAATTTTTGAATTTCTGAAATAATGTTGTCTTTTTCTCAACATGTTTAAAATGATAACTCATTTTTAAAAGTTAAATTTAATTCACAAAATCGTTCGTAAAATATTTCCGGGATGTTCCGCAAAACAACCAATCCGTGCGCGAAACACACCAACAAGCCAATGGCAGTTGAGCTACGTCACTTTTTTGCTCAACCAATAAATTTAGAGTTTTTCCGAACGACCAATCAGCTCACAGGCCGTCAGAGACTCAAGAGCCTATCAGAATACAGCCTGTGACGTAGGTCACCCAATCCCAGCGCGGCTCTGTGACGTACACAGCAGCTGCGGTTTCTCGCTTCTCACTCCTGGCGCTTACCCCTCCTTCACAAAATCTTTTCACAGCGCCATTTTAAGGACACTTTTCAGTGTAAATTAATTCTTAACGATGACTATAAAGACAACATCTGTTCGTTTCACTATTTAGGATAGTTTCCATACATTCAAGTATCCACACTTCGGAATAGACGGCGCTATTCACACTAAGGATAATTTTCAATTGTCAGTAGAGTAACCTTACCCCACCCTTCTAACACGTATAATTATGAACTCGCTTTGCTCTGAACCCACCGCGAAGTGAAAGTTCTAAGAGTTCCACTTGAACATAAAATACAATTCAAACTCGCACTTTTACACGGAAAATTCCCTAATTTCAAACACACATGAAATCCGTACAGGACTCTCACCTGTTTATAGAATTCATGCACCGTTAGCAAAATAACGACGTTATCCGTACAGGGCTCTCACCTGTTTATAGATATGAAACATGTACCCGTACAGGACTTTAACCTGTTTATAGATAATCATGCACCGACGTTAATTTTACCCTTCACTCAAGCTCGGATATAACTAATACTCTCATCACAGTGAGTTTTATGGAAGGCGCTTTGTCCCTATTCTCATGCTGCTTTAATTTCTTAGAAAACCCTCACTATACAAGATTCAGACCTAGCCCTAAAACTGTGTTGCTCGGCGACAACACTATGGTACACGGCGATACCTCTTGTGATACTCGGCGATATCACTACAAACAGAACAGATGGCTTGCGTGACTAATTTCTCGCCACACAATCTATACCGGTATAGCTTACAGATAGCACGAAAAACGAACTTAACAAGTGTTAAAACATCGATCCTATTTCCATACCATGACGTAACCCTTAGCAACCAACATATTACCTTGGTTACCTCTTAGCAACCATCAATTTCTGCTACCAGAGAATTGATCCAGCGGGCTATAGAAAATATATCATAAACAACGCTACCCAACTTCATAATCTATAAACAAATTTCTATACTAAATATGGACCCATTTATGAACCAGATATATTTTGGGCCTACTGAATCAGGTGGTCAGAATAAATCTATATACACATTATCTATAAACTATATACATATTTATACATTTGCAGAAAGAATATTTTCATTAGAATAAAACCCAATCATTTAAACGACCACCATAGGTGACGTGATCTAGCTAATGGTAACCTACACTTATGAATAACCAAGACCAGCTTGTTTGTTAAAGGTAAGATTTTATTTTCTAAATTATGGTATGTAATTTGAATGTTTTATAATTGAATTTTATTAGCAATAAAGCAAACATGATTGTAAAGAATTATGGAAAAACACAATTTAAGCAATTAAATCAAAGTTAAAATGAATATTTAAAGTTTAGCATTTCTAAAACCTAAGTCCCTAAATAAGCTAAATAGATAGGAATTAAAGTAAAGTTCTTTGAGGATTCTTACGTGCTCCACGCAAAGTCCAGCAGCACATCACCCTCATCGGAAAGTCAGAAAGCAGCAGCCAGCCCAACCCTAAGGGCATGACTTTTTATACCTTTCTACGCTAACTAAACTAGCAAAGGAAAGTTTTCAGAAATCCTCGACGTCCCATTGGCTGAGAGTGACAAGTGACATGTCACCAGTTTCTCAAAAAGTTCCACAAAATCATGTCTTACAAAGACCATTGTCTCTTCCACGTGAAGCCAGAAGCTTCCTGCGTTTGCAACTTTGTATTAAGTCATCCTCGCAGCTTCCATAGACTTTCAGTACAACTTCCGCGGATGCCAAGT
This sequence comes from Lissotriton helveticus, assembly GCF_964261635.1. Lineage (NCBI taxonomy): Eukaryota > Metazoa > Chordata > Amphibia > Caudata > Salamandridae > Lissotriton > Lissotriton helveticus. The sequence continues at coordinate 1,819,751,225 of NC_136059.1, forward strand.
TAAGGACTGACAAAATGTTCACTTTCGACCTTGGCCATGTCCGACAGAATGATGTCAGCTCATCAGTTTTTGCTTTGTGAATGCAGCTTCAATAATCGTTTTAATTCAGAATGGGCGTCTCGTGACTTTCTGCAGAATTATAGATCAGCTCTTTTTCTGCGGCTCAAATGACTAGGCCCAAAAGCAGGCAACTTATGTTTTCTAGTATAAAACAAACACAAGAAAAGTATTAATGTAAGAAATAATGTAGATTCTGTATCCACCCCATGGTTTACTAATTAATTAACCCACCCGATTAATCAAAATGTTACCTAGCCATTGCAAACAAATAAAGCAGCGTTTATATTTACCAGTCTCCGTTTTTCCATGAGACCCAAATGCATCTAGAATAGTAGAAATGACATCACACAGACAAGGAAAAGCAAAACAAGCACATGCTTCTTTTAAGTTTGCAGCAGTTAGTAATGACAAAAAACGAAAACAATAAATTATTTTATTAATTTGCACAAACAGAAAGATGCAACATTTATGCACGTTTATGAGCACACATGTTAGTCCCCCCACGTGTAAAGTTTAATCTAAGTTGTATTAGCACGACATATCACAAATCATTAATAATTTTATTCATGTTATGGAAATGTGACTTTGCGAGTTTAAACAAAATTTTGTTTTCTATCTCGCTCCATCAGTAGCACCTATTGTCAGGCGCTCTTATATGATATTAAGGCTGGGGTGTGGGCAGGGTCTTTCACTTCTTTGGATATCTGGGATCTTGTCTATCTTCTGTATGGTAAGAAGGACACGTCAAGCATGTGGACCTTGTGGAACAAAGCCAAGATGCCAGCATTGAGGTAGTACTATACTATTGTTCTAAGGATTGCCAAGAGAAGACATCTAAGTTGATGAAAAACTGTCTGATGTATGATAACATTTTGAATGAAAAAATATCAGAGGTATCTGACTGTTGCATTGCAGTATTGCAAAACCGTTGCTGTGGAGAACAAGTGATCTCAGGTTTTATATCTCCTTAGATAAGGTTTACTTGTGTGTGCTATGTACAAAAGCACAATTTCCTCTGATCATATAAGATTGTATGTTTTTAAACTATTTGTTAGAGTCTTTATATATCTTTTGACTGGATTTATTACGCGGATGGCAAACTTTATAAATAAGATTATCATAACTCCCTCTCTGTCTCCCAAAACTAAACTATTCCATCCTCCAAGCTTACCTGTTACTTTTCCCATTTCTTCGCATGTTTTTCTCTCACTTGTGTTCGTTTAGTTTTTTTCTGTATACTTTTTTATGTCCCCTCCTCATGTGACTTAATTTCCTGTATCTCTTAAACATATCATTTACAGTCCCCTTTCCATGCTAGTCTAATTTATTGGCCCATCCAAATAACACATATTTTAAGTGTCCTTCCCACTGGTGCGATTCTCTACACTAGCCTTATTGACTATCCCAATTGGGCGTGACCCTCCTGGGGCTCTGCCTGTGGCCATTGCCCACCCTCTTGGCCCAGCACCGCCAATTTCATCTTCAAATGCCAGGGTTGATTCTTATTCTGACCTGGTGACGTCATTGTCAAACCAATTATATGCACTCACCTAGCAAGCATCATGACAGAGGTCAGTAGGATTCATTTTGTGACAAACATCCGCAGTCTAAAATCGGCTCACTTTCACTTTTAATATTAAAAAGACAAATATGATAATATTATTATTTAGTAGATGTACAAGACAGTGTTATCGATAACACTAGAGCCAAATAATGAGCAAATAGCATTAATACCTTTAAATATTAACATAAAAGTTCTGCACAGATGACTCGTTCCATGTTTCTGGAATTGTCAGTTGTATGTATTTCTGCTCCCGCAGCACAAGCACTCACACACAGACACACACACACACACACACAGACACCCACCTACCCACCACAGGGCAAATTAATGTTCCATCAGTTCCGGTTTCTATTAATATAATTGTAGGCCATACTGTGAGCTTATGTAGTGCAGCTCAGAACATTTTCTAAATTACTTCATTAAAATATAAAATTGCATTGTTATTTATTGTTTGGTCTCTCACTTGGCCATCGCTGTCCCCATTTTTAAATAAGTCATTATACTTTGCAGGTATCTTATCAAAATTGCAAAATCAGACGATGTATGGCTAAAAAAAGTAGGCACTGAAAAAAATATACTATGTACTTGGAAGTCTTGTACTTATCTGACATTTTTCCTCATGTTCATAACGTCAAAAGAAAACACTGTCTTTATCAAAAGCACATTTCAAAATTCAACTGCAGCACGTTTTCAGTGTTTTTAACTCGATAACCATCTTTAGAAATCACTTTGCCAGATTTCATTTTTCTATGCATTTTATTAAAACAATGTTCGGTTTTAGCAGAGAAGCACAGAAGATGACTTTACATAACAGCATTATAGAACCTAATTCTTCTTTTTTACAAACGCATTATAACAATCACTTTTCCGTCTTAATATATGACAGTGGTCATAATTCTAATGAAAAAAGAGGATTAAAGAAAGGATTTTGCATCCAAAATCCGGTATAGCCAAGTCTCTAAAATGATGATTAGATGGCCATAAAGTCTGTAGTCCATTAGCTAAATATCACAGAAAAAATCTAATGGCTGCCATTTTAGCTCGCTTCAAAATTGCTTTTTTAGACATCAAATGTATTATCTAGTCTACCCTATTACTTTATCATTCTGCCCAACCATACATGTGCTGAATATCAGTGCTTCACAAAATGAGAAATGCAGTTTAATTTACCGACGCAAGGAGTGTATATGATGTAGGAGATATTCTATGGTAAAAATTCAATGGCTCCATATTTGCAATTGATTGGCGCTTAACAGTATACTATTAAGTGTGAAACATTAGGATTGTATTGACAGCCCAGAGTCAATGAACGCACTTTTTACTAGGTTTAAGTTAGAAAAACACATCGAAAAAGTAAATTATGCATGTTTACAATAGAGATGGAACATTGCAGTTAATTAGTAGTTGACCTAAATCACAGGGTACTAGTTTTGGTATTCGATGAGCCCTCAATGCATTTGGATACACAGTCAAAGGGTGGATGACTACATGAAACAATGTCAACACATTTGAACACAGATTGGAGAGAATAAGAATTCCTCTAGATTCATTTATAAGCATATAATTGTGAGTTATGTCTACAGATTAATGTTAGACAAGATTTATTCAAAACTTTAATATAGTTAAGTTTCCATTTTGTCAATTTCTAGTGTATTCAATACGTTATAATTCATCACAATTATGCTCACACATCAAATACATATAGTAATGAAAACACTGCAGGACTCAGTGCAAAATCTGCATATGTGACTGCTTATGTGGAGGGCCACTATTAATGACTACGCTGAGTATCATCCAACGAACAGTTAAGAGTCAATCCAGTCCCTCAAAATTAATGCGCACAAATCTTAGCTTTTAGTATTAGACTATAAGCTTATCAAGGTTAAGTTAGCGAGTCTCATCAGGATAAAAGAAACTGTCTGAGTCCATCCCTTGTTGGACAAAGAAATGAGGACAGACCCATTAAGTATGTTAATAAAAGGGTATAGAAATGCAGTGTTGGCCCCCGAACAAAAAACACATTACAAAGGCCTTGAGTTAGACCTGGCAACCCTGGTGTGGGTTTCCCTGTCTTTTTGCTGGCTTTTGAACTCTAGGGACTTCACCACTGCTGATCAGTGCTACGGTGCAAGTGCTCCATATGTAAATTGTGATTATGCTGGGTTATCAATGATTGGCATATTTGATTTTCTGGTAACTCCTTAGTAAAGTGCACTGTGTGTGTCAAGGGCCTGTAAATCAAATGCTACTAGTGGGCCTGCACCACTGATCATGCTATCCACATGAGTATCCCTGCAATCATGCCTCTGGCCTGCCACTGCAGTGTCTGTGAGCACTGTTTTAAACTGACATGTCGACCTGGCACATGCACCACTAGCCAGATCCACACCTTCCCTTTTATTACATGTAAGGCATCCCTAAGGTAGGCCCAAGGTAGCCCCAATGGGCAGTGTGCAGTGTATGTGAAAGGTAGGACATGTACTGGTGTGTTTTACATGTCCTGACAGTGAAATATTGCTAATTTCGTTTTTCACTATTGCAAGGACAATCTCTCCCTGAGGTTATCATTGGAGCAGACTTGTCGCACCTTGTAAGTGTAACTTCCAATTTGGAAGTGATAGATATTTGGAGTTTGGGTTCCCTGAACTCAGGATTTAAAAAGTGGGCATTTTCTTGCTTTACCATCCTGTTCGTCTGCCTGCCTGTGGAATCCATGCCCGGTTTAGACTGACTATTGAGACTGTTTATGCATTCACTCTAGACAGTCACACAAAGGGAGCTGAGGTGTGCCCTGAACATCCTGATTGCCCATCACCAGGCTGATGGGCCTTCCAGAGCTAGAGTGGTAGGAGGAGTTGTCACTGATACCTTAATAGGGTTCTGCCTGTCCTCTCACAATGCTGTCTCTACCCCCTGTAATGTGTCTGGAGCCAGGTCAGGGCAAGGCAGGATCTCTGCTCTACAAATACTATCCTTTGAAGTATGTCAACTCAAAGACGGAAATGGGTATAAGTATTGGACCTGTAACCCCACATTTTTTAGAACACTTCTGGATCAAGAGAAGATACTGCCAAGAAGAAGAGCTGGAAAAACTGTAGGAGGAGAACTGCCATTCTACTTGTTTCTGTGTTGTGCTGGCCTGCTGCTTGCTGCTTCTGTCTTAGGCACAGGAAGAACTGGACTTTACTTTCTTATCCTGCTTGTCAAGGGCTTTTGTTTGTCAAGGGATTTTGTTTGTTTGCCTTCTGTTGGAAGTCTCAGTGCTATCAAATACTACATCTGCAGCTCTCCTGAACTCCACTGCCGGGAGTTCTGACCTGCCATGTGGTGCCCATTCCAGTTCTGGGCCCTTGGAGGTGATGTTGTTGCTTCAAACTTAAAATCTATGATTTGCCCTTCATCACCTGTTTTTCCCGCTGCAAGCTTGGTGTGGGGTTGAAAAACGAACATATTGCAGCGGTACAGCCAAAGAATAGACAAAGCACTTGTAGTGCTGCTTAGAAATCGCAGCAGCTCGAGTCCTGAGCACTGTGTCGCCCTCGTCCGAGACTCCTGCTCCTACTTCAGCGCATGCCCTGCTGAGCAGCTGAAGAAATCGAAGATCACCTGCCCGCAGTCGCATCGACCCAGTGCTCCTGGACTTTACACTCATTGTACCTGAGCACCAAGATCCAGCACCACAGTAAGGAGTCGGAATTCAACACATCGCTTCTCCTCACAGTAAGAAATTGACGCAACACTTTTCCTGCTTGCAGCAGAACTGACGTCTCCATTCCCCTGGCACTCAAGAATCAGCATATGGCTTGTGTTTTCTGATGCTTCCCTTCTCTGCGTCTGTTTTCATCTCAGATTTTGCCACATCAAAGGTACTTTGTGCTAAAATTAACACGAACATAAATAACTATGAACTAAATTGCTTAAACCGTTAAAAAGTGGTATCTTTGCTTATGTATGTTGGATTTTTGTCGTTGTGTTCTTGTTTGGTTTAGATAAAGATTATTCATTTTGCTGAACTAGTGTGGTGTCCATTTGTAGTGTTTTCACTGTGTTACTGTGTGTCTTATGTACAAACCCTTTGCACATTGCCTCTGAGATAGGCCTGTCTGCTTGTGTCAAGCAACCAAGGGGGTGAGTTGAGGTTTTCTTGGGTTTGTAACTCCCTTACCCTGACTAGAAGAAAGGTTCCCTGCTTGTATAGGGTGCATACCACTGGCAAATAGAGAACCCCATTCCTAACACCATGATACAGTTTAATTGTGTGCTTTAATTCAGTTATAGCCTGTGGCATATATTATGGCAAAAAATTATTTGACCTAAATATTGTGTACATTCATCAGTATTCAAACATTCATATACCTGCAATAGCCCGATTGGTGTGAAGTGCTAATAGATGCCATGAATTCTCCCAGATTGGCTGGGGTGCTTGGAATGGGGGTAGAGGATGTATGCCTCAAGGACATAAATCTTTAACAAAAACTACTGGGTTCGGGCTCCCAACAGCACTGCTTGCCACAAGCAATATAAACAACAACTGAAATTACATGTGCTGCCAATCCTTTTACTCGCTTGTTCTAGATAGAACACCTGACTATTAAACAAATGTTCCTGACAACAAATGTCTGTTTGACTTTTATTTTATTTTGAAAAAAGGGGGGGATTATATTTTTTTTATTATTAGAATATCCGCAGATTTTTTCAAAGTGATTTTAGACTAAGTTTGTGACCTTATATACAATATACAACTCTTATTTTTACAAACATAGTAATACTTTTTGAATAGAACTCTTTTACAAAACTTTACAGACAACATATAGTACAATAACACTCAGTCACACTCCTCACAAAACCACACTATTTACATATCAACAGACAAAATGACAAAAAGAACATATGAATTATATCTACAATGTAATCATTTGATTTACAATGAAGCCTTAGAACTTAATCTTGTATTTACATAGCTTTTCAAAAGTAAATATTATCCAATTCTTGGTTTTTAAAGGCTTGAGAGGTCTACGCGTTTCGAACTCATATGAATGAATGAGTTCTCATCAGGACCAAGGTCTGTGAAAAGAAGAGGGGGAAACTTATTGGTATTCTGTTGGAGCTTTAACGTAACACCTACTCCTCCTATTGCTTACTCCTATCTCTTACCTCTCAGTCACTAAGAAACCAGCAACACAACTGTAGGTAATCTGGACACCCAGCTCTCTGTTATGGAAAAATGATTGTATCCCATCAATAACTTTTAAAATCATGAGCACTTTGCATCACATTCAGACTCCATTCACTTTCATGCTTACATGGTTCGGGAGGGGCCAGGCTTGTTGACGACTCTGGGCGCTCGAGTTATCTGTAAAGAACAAATTGCTGTGAGTATTAGCTCTGAAGGTTGCGGTTGTTGGGCGGGGGGAACTCATGAGTTCACATGGCGTCTAACTCTCACCTTCGGTTTTGGTGCTGAGTCTCCAAGCCGCCGGTGTAGTGTCGGATCAAACGGTGGTCCGTGGCACTTCAGACTTGAATCTAGAAATGGAAAGCTGAAGTCAGCGTCCGTCCCTTGTTTCTGAATGGGTTGTCGGGATTCAAACCAGCGTGTGGCTTACCTGCCGGCAAGTTTCTCGGCGCTGGGAAGCGTTCCGTGATTGAGTCGTCCTGCTCTTCCGGGTCCGCAAAGGATCCTGGGAGTGTGGGCGGATGTAGTTTGCTGAAGTTAGTCCGTCTTTAAGCATCCCCGCCCCTGTGTGGCAGGGAGCGGTGTGTCTGGGATACGTAGTTTCCGGCTGTTGGTATTCTCCCGTCCACCTCTATGCAAGTAGTTTAACACTTCACGAGTCGTTCGTTGGTTCACACATGGTCCATCTGAGTATTAGGCTCACAGCGTCCATGTCCAATGGGAGATGTTTTTTTGGCCATTTCTATAAATTGTGCTGTTGCTCGAGCGGTTATGTTGTGTTCCAAATAAACATTATAACTCGCGGTGTCTGTGGACCTGAATGGTTTATATGCGATTAGAATGGCACAAGGGCCGACAACGTTGGTCCGGCACAGTCAGTGTTCAAGTCATGTGGGAAGCGTAAGACTTCAGTCCACCTTGCCTTTATAGTTTAAACATTTCAGACATCTCATTGAGCCCGTGGAATGCTGTGTTAAATTTAACTATTAGCATTGCTTCCATCTTTGTGAGTTTCTCATCAAGGTTGCCCCCTCTGGTGTCGTTTTCGACTTTGGCTATCACTGTCCAAATCACCTCTGACTCTTTGTGCTGTTTTTCTTTCCAGTGATTGACCAGAGGAGCAGTGGCCACATTATTACGGATTCTGGACTTATGCTGTTGAATTCGTAGGCGCACTTCTTGATTCGTTTTCCCAATGTATGCCAATTTACATGGGCAAATGATTCCATATACAACATTGCGTGTTTTGCAATTTGAAAATTTCTCGTGTTTCCAGCTGATGTGATTATAGGTGAAAACCGTTCCTTCGACCGTAGTGTCACAACACGTACATGTGCCACATTTTCGGTGTCCCTGGATTGGAGGGAGATTGAACATAGTTCTTAGATCCGGGTTTGATGGTTTGGGCAGTGCCGCTCTAATCAGCTGATTGGCAACGCTGTGATTTTTTCTGAAAGCGAAGAGTGGTTCTTGATTAAAAGTCTGATCTAGATTCCGTAGAAGATGCCAGTTTTGTTTTACCACCTTTTTTAGATCATTTGAATTTGGGCAAAATGTCGAAACAAACACCAACCTGTCTGTGGTATTTTTTGTTCTTCTTTCTAGAAGGCTTTCTCGAGGTGTCCACCAGGCTCTTTTGGCAGATTTTACTAGCAGTTTTTTAGGATAGCCTCGTAGTAGTAGATTTTCAGTAAGTTTATCCGCATGTTTCCAATATTCCGTTTTGATCTGACAGTTACGTTTCAACCGTAAGTACTGACCATACGGGAGATTTTCTTTTAAGCTCCGTGGATGGGCGCTTTTGAAATGTAATGCCCTGTTGCGGTCAGTTGATTTCTTGTATAGCGTTGTTATGAGTTCTCCTTCATGTGGGTATATTTCTACATCCAAGAACGGCATTTTTTCCGACGAGTATTCCATACTGAATTTTATAGTTGGTACCCTGTTATTAATCCAATCATGGAAGCGTTCAAGTTCTTCTATTGGGCCGCTCCATATGAAAAAAATATCGTCGATGTACCGATACCAATGGCTTATCCATTTTATGTAGGGGTTGTTCTTGTAAACAAAAGCCTCTTCGTATTTGGCCATAAATAGCACGGCCAATTCCGGGGCAAAAGGGCATCCCATTGCCACTCCACCGGTTTGGAAGAAGAACTCACCGTCAAAATTAAAGTAGTTCTTTTTGAGTGCGAATTCTGCCAGTCTTAAGATGAAATCCGTTGGTATTGGGTGAGGTCTTGATCTTTCTTCAAGGACTGCTTCTAGGACATAAATGCCTTCATCCTGCGGGATTGATGTATAAAGTGAGGTGATATCCATTGTCACCATCACTTGGGAATTTTTTTTCAAATTTTATTGTCATCAGCTTTTTGATGAAATCCGTAGTGTCTTGGATATGAGATTTTACAGTCTGCAAGAAGGGTTTAAGAAAAAAATCCACAAATTTTGAAATAGGTTCCATTAGGGAATCGCACCCGGACACTATTGGGCGTCCTGGGGGCGTTGTTTCATTCTTATGTATTTTTGGTAATACATAAAAAAGAGGAGTTCTGGGGTGTTTTATTTTTAGATACTCATACTCTTTTTTTCCAAGAAAACCTTTTTCGAAGCCTTCGTCTACAATCTTGTGTAGTTCATTTTTTAGTTCCAAGGTCGGGTCTTTATTCACCTTTCTGTAACATGTGACGTCACTCAATTGTCTCTTGACTTCTGTTTTATACAAGTCTTTGTCCCAGATTACAATAGAACCGCCTTTATCGGCCTGCTTGATAATAACTGATGTATCCATTTTCAGATTATTCAAGGCTTGTGACTCTGATTTTGATAAATTGAATTTGAGATGTTTTTTCTTTGTTTCCATTTCCATTACTGCTGACAACAAGGTCCGTTCAAACGTAATCACCTCCTTTGGTATTTTATTTGTGGGTGGGCAGAAGGTAGATTTATTTCGAAGTCCAGTTATTTCAAGCTTAGGTTGGTAAGGTTGTTCATTAAAGTAAGTTTTTAGTCTTATCTTTCTGCAAAACTCGATGACCTCAGTCTTCAGTTTCACAAAGTTTGTGTATTTGGTAGGGACGAAGGTGAGTCCTTTTGTAAGAATTTTCTCCTCTTCGGATGTCAAGACTTTCTTAGACAAATTGAATATTGGTGACGGTATTAGTTTTTGTAATTGCGTCGTCTTGTTGACATTTCCCATGTTTGGGGGGCAAAGCGGGTTTTTCCTCGTGATGTAGACTGGCCTCTGCCTAAAAAAGGTCCCTGGTGTTGTTGTTGGGGTCCCTGGTTTTGTTGGAATCCACCTCTCCTGTTGTTATTTCGTCTTGGTGTAGGCTCGTCTCCTTCGTTTCCGCTAGCCGATGATGTATCTGAGAACGTTGTAAATTTATTGTATGATCGTCCTTGGTATTCTTGTAAATGTTTTCTCGAATCAGGCTTTGAGTAAAAATCAGTTTGTAAGTATGGATATACTTTTTCTAAGTTAAAATTCTTCTTGTCTTTTTCGAATTGTACTGTTTTTTGGTTGACTGTATAATCTTTGAACTCACCAATTTCTTTATGTAATTTCTCTAGTAATGTTTTTGAATCCGTAATAAGTTGATTGGTAGATATTGATGTTTCTAATGCCTCTATTTCTTGTAATTGTACTTTTGAGAGTCTTTGAGCTGTTTCAATAGTTAACACCATTAGATCCCGGCTGCATTTTGTTTCTATATAACTGTATCCCTTCTTATATATGGGATCTTCTGTAAATATTACAGGTACGTTTTTAACCTGTAAGCCTGTAGGGATCGTGCCTCCTCTCAAATGCTGTAACAAAAAATGACCATGCAGGTCTGTGCGGATTTGTTTCTTTTTAAGGCGTGTCAGTTTATCTATTTCATTCTGGTTCTGAGCTGAGACACTCAGAGAAGCAGAAGCAAATAGGGGGGGATCTGCTAGTAGGTTTTTTATATGGTCTTCCGTATACGCAAAAGTTTCATTTTCACTCATACTACCACGCTGATCAACAATCAAGTCTTCAATGGACAAAAGGTCACTCTAACAAATAGACTACCACCGCAGAAAAGCAAGCCTAACTGTCAAGTGGGCAACGACAAGACAAAAGAACAATTAACAATTTGAAATCTCTCAAATTTCAAGAGATCAGGGACCACACAGACCGCCGTCTGCAAGTGAAACCTTTAACAAAAACTACTGGGTTCGGGCTCCCAACAGCACTGCTTGCCACAAGCAATATAAACAACAACTGAAATTACATGTGCTGCCAATCCTTTTACTCGCTTGTTCTAGATAGAACACCTGACTATTAAACAAATGTTCCTGACAACAAATGTCTGTTTGACTTTTATTTTATTTTGAAAAAAGGGGGGGATTATATTTTTTTTATTATTAGAATATCCGCAGATTTTTTCAAAGTGATTTTAGACTAAGTTTGTGACCTTATATACAATATACAACTCTTATTTTTACAAACATAGTAATACTTTTTGAATAGAACTCTTTTACAAAACTTTACAGACAACATATAGTACAATAACACTCAGTCACACTCCTCACAAAACCACACTATTTACATATCAACAGACAAAATGACAAAAAGAACATATGAATTATATCTACAATGTAATCATTTGATTTACAATGAAGCCTTAGAACTTAATCTTGTATTTACATAGCTTTTCAAAAGTAAATATTATCCAATTCTTGGTTTTTAAAGGCTTGAGAGGTCTACGCGTTTCGAACTCATATGAATGAATGAGTTCTCATCAGGACCAAGGTCTGTGAAAAGAAGAGGGGGAAACTTATTGGTATTCTGTTGGAGCTTTGACGTAACACCTACTCCTCCTATTGCTTACTCCTATCTCTTACCTCTCAGTCACTAAGAAACCAGCAACACAACTGTAGGTAATCTGGACACCCAGCTCTCTGTTATGGAAAAATGATTGTATCCCATCAATAACTTTTAAAATCATGAGCACTTTGCATCACATTCAGACTCCATTCACTTTCATGCTTACATGGTTCGGGAGGGGCCAGGCTTGTTGACGACTCTGGGCGCTCGAGTTATCTGTAAAGAACAAATTGCTGTGAGTATTAGCTCTGAAGGTTGCGGTTGTTGGGCGGGGGGAACTCATGAGTTCACATGGCGTCTAACTCTCACCTTCGGTTTTGGTGCTGAGTCTCCAAGCCGCCGGTGTAGTGTCGGATCAAACGGTGGTCCGTGGCACTTCAGACTTGAATCTAGAAATGGAAAGCTGAAGTCAGCGTCCGTCCCTTGTTTCTGAATGGGTTGTCGGGATTCAAACCAGCGTGTGGCTTACCTGCCGGCAAGTTTCTCGGCGCTGGGAAGCGTTCCGTGATTGAGTCGTCCTGCTCTTCCGGGTCCGCAAAGGATCCTGGGAGTGTGGGCGGATGTAGTTTGCTGAAGTTAGTCCGTCTTTAAGCATCCCCGCCCCTGTGTGGCAGGGAGCGGTGTGTCTGGGATACGTAGTTTCCGGCTGTTGGTATTCTCCCGTCCACCTCTATGCAAGTAGTTTAACACTTCACGAGTCGTTCGTTGGTTCACACATGGTCCATCTGAGTATTAGGCTCACAGCGTCCATGTCCAATGGGAGATGTTTGTGGCCATTTCTATAAATTGTGCTGTTGCTCGAGCGGTTATGTTGTGTTCCAAATAAACATTATAACTCGCGGTGTCTGTGGACCTGAATGGTTTATATGCGATTAGAATGGCACAGGGCCGACAACGTTGGTCCGGCACAGTCAGTGTTCAAGTCATGTGGGAAGCGTAAGACTTCAGTCCACCTTGCCTTTATAGTTTAAACATTTCAGACATCTCATTGAGCCCGTGGAATGCTGTGTTAAATTTAACTATTAGCATTGCTTCCATCTTTGTGAGTTTCTCATCAAGGTTGCCCCCTCTGGTGTCGTTTTCGACTTTGGCTATCACTGTCCAAATCACCTCTGACTCTTTGTGCTGTTTTTCTTTCCAGTGATTGACCAGAGGAGCAGTGGCCACATTATTACGGATTCTGGACTTATGCTGTTGAATTCGTAGGCGCACTTCTTGATTCGTTTTCCCAATGTATGCCAATTTACATGGGCAAATGATTCCATATACAACATTGCGTGTTTTGCAATTTGAAAATTTCTCGTGTTTCCAGCTGATGTGATTATAGGTGAAAACCGTTCCTTCGACCGTAGTGTCACAACACGTACATGTGCCACATTTTCGGTGTCCCTGGATTGGAGGGAGATTGAACATAGTTCTTAGATCCGGGTTTGATGGTTTGGGCAGTGCCGCTCTAATCAGCTGATTGGCAACGCTGTGATTTTTTCTGAAAGCGAAGAGTGGTTCTTGATTAAAAGTCTGATCTAGATTCCGTAGAAGATGCCAGTTTTGTTTTACCACCTTTTTTAGATCATTTGAATTTGGGCAAAATGTCGAAACAAACACCAACCTGTCTGTGGTATTTTTTGTTCTTCTTTCTAGAAGGCTTTCTCGAGGTGTCCACCAGGCTCTTTTGGCAGATTTTACTAGCAGTTTTTTAGGATAGCCTCGTAGTAGTAGATTTTCAGTAAGTTTATCCGCATGTTTCCAATATTCCGTTTTGATCTGACAGTTACGTTTCAACCGTAAGTACTGACCATACGGGAGATTTTCTTTTAAGCTCCGTGGATGGGCGCTTTTGAAATGTAATGCCCTGTTGCGGTCAGTTGATTTCTTGTATAGCGTTGTTATGAGTTCTCCTTCATGTGGGTATATTTCTACATCCAAGAACGGCATTTTTTCCAACGAGTATTCCATACTGAATTTTATAGTTGGTACCCTGTTATTAATCCAATCATGGAAGCGTTCAAGTTCTTCTATTGGGCCGCTCCATATGAAAAAAATATCGTCGATGTACCGATACCAATGGCTTATCCATTTTATGTAGGGGTTGTTCTTGTAAACAAAAGCCTATTCGTATTTGGCCATAAATAGCACGGCCAATTCCGGGGCAAAAGGGCATCCCATTGCCACTCCACCGGTTTGGAAGAAGAACTCACCGTCAAAGTCAAGTTTCCCCCTCTTCTTTTCACAGACCTTGGTCCTGATGAGAACTCATTCATTCATATGAGTTCGAAACGCGTAGACCTCTCAAGCCTTTAAAAACCAAGAATTGGATAATATTTACTTTTGAAAAGCTATGTAAATACAAGATTAAGTTCTAAGGCTTCATTGTAAATCAAATGATTACATTGTAGATATAATTCATATGTTCTTTTTGTCATTTTGTCTGTTGATATGTAAATAGTGTGGTTTTGTGAGGAGTGTGACTGAGTGTTATTGTACTATATGTTGTCTGTAAAGTTTTGTAAAAGAGTTCTATTCAAAAAGTATTACTATGTTTGTAAAAATAAGAGTTGTATATTGTATATAAGGTCACAAACTTAGTCTAAAATCACTTTGAAAAAATCTGCGGATATTCTAATAATAAAAAAAATATAATCCCCCCCTTTTTTCAAAATAAAATAAAAGTCAAACAGACATTTGTTGTCAGGAACATTTGTTTAATAGTCAGGTGTTCTATCTAGAACAAGCGAGTAAAAGGATTGGCAGCACATGTAATTTCAGTTGTTGTTTATATCAAGGACATAAATGGCAGTCCCTGGTTATTGTTTGCAGCAGACCGAAGGGCTGATAGAGACATCTTAGGTCCTGCTTGGAGTGGAGAGGTTAGAACTGACTACCACCTCAGCTTTACCCTGTCTCTTCCCTGTGGCTCTTTTAGCACAAAGAGGCATGGGGAAGCTGTGGTGCTGTTGTGTCGGGCCATGGCTTGGACCTTGGCTTCAGGAGATATAGAGGCGAAGGATCATCTGTGGCTGCAGTGAATTTTTGGTGGGAGGCCTGCGAAGGCTTTGAGCCCTGCTAGGTGGTGGCCACACTGTGATGCTTCTTGGGTTCTGATTTGGGAGGGAACCATCCATGGTGGATGCCCATGCTGCTGGTCGTGCTTCTCCATGGTGATTCTTCGCCCTGAGGCTTAGTTGAAGAGAACTGCTGTGGCTCAGGCTTGACTGGAGGCAGAAGGTGGCTGATTGATGCTGTCTTCCCCCAATGGCTTGGGAATCTGGACTTTGGAGTTATTCCATGGTGACTTTGATGTGGGTGGCGCTCCTGTGTGAGGCTCTCTGCCAGTGACATCACATATGGAGAGGAGGAGTAGTGTGTTGCCCTATTTGTCTGGAGCCGCAAACTACACGTGAAGATAAAGGGGACGTGCATACGCATTTTCACCAGAGGTGCCACTAAGAACATCATAGAAAGACCTAGACCTCCAATGTATCTTGTGGGGTTAGAGGCCTGGATCACCCTTCATTAGAGAATTGACCTGGCTTTCACTTGGGCATTGGGTGTGAAAAATCAAGGGTTTACGCCTTGTGGGAAATTAGGAAAGCAATGCACTGACTCCGGGGCTTCACCTCCTGCCCTCTGTCAGCTTTTGGGGGAGTCTGGTGCTGAGCCTCCATCCCCATCTATGACATTGACTGAGCTGCTGCCCTTAGATACAACAGCTTGCTGAAATTGGTAACCAACCAGCCCTCTGTGGGTCCCTTCCTTCTTTTTACGCCCTGTCTTGTAGCTGCACCTACAGATTCGGCAGCCTAGGCCATGTAACCTCCGATCTTTGCCTTCTGGCTCAATTCAACATTAGTGCCCGGAGACCCATAGGGCCCGATTCACAGAACTAACTTAAGACAAAATCCTAAACTTACTACCATTTTCGTATTCACAGAAGGCACTTACTCATTTTGGTATTCACAGAAGATACTTACTCATTTCGGTATTCACAGAAGTTAGGAGTCGTAACTTTCGGACTCCTAAGTGCCTTCTGTGAATACCGAAAGTCTTAAAATTAGGATTTTTCTCAGTTTAGTAGTAGTACAGTTAGGACTCCTAACTTTAGGACTCCTAAATGCCTTCTGTGAATACTGAAAGTCTTAAAATTAGGATTTTTCTCAATTTAGTAGTAGTAAAGTTAGGACTCCTAACTTTAGGACTCCTAAATGCCTTCTGTGAAAACCGAAAGTCTTAAAATTAGGATTTTTCTCAGTTTAGTAGTAGTAAAGTTGAGAAAAATCCAAATTTTAAGACTCAGTATTCACAGAAGGCATTTAGGAGTCCGAAAGTTAGGAGTCCTAACTTTACTACTACTAAATTGAGAAAAATCCTAATTTTAAGACTTTCGGTATTCACAGAAGGCATTTAGGAGTTCTAAAGTTAGGAGTCCTAACAGTACTACTACTAAACTGAGAAAAATCCTAATTTTAAGACTTTCGGTATTCAAACAAGGCATTAAGGAGTCCGAAAGTTAGGAGTCCTAACTTTACTACTACTAAATTGAGAAAAATCCTAATTTTAAGACTTTCGGTATTCACAGAAGGCATTTAGGAGTCCTAAAGTTTGGACTCCTAACTTCTGTGAATACCGAAATGAGTAAGTGCCTTCTGTGAATACCAAAATGAGTAAGTGCCTTCTGTGAATACCAAAATGGTAGTAAGTTTGGGATTTTGTCTTAAGTTAGTTCTGTGAATCGGGCCCAAGGTGCCCAGCGATGCTCCCAGACGCAAGGGGGTACTGCCGTTATTGAGTCCAGGATAAAGGAAGCCACCATGTTACAGGCAAAAATGGAGCAATACATCCTAGCGCCATAGAGGGAGGTCAGGGCAAACCATCTATAGCATATCTCACTCAGCAAGTGTGAGACAGGATCAAGTGAGACAATACCATAAATGGCACCAGACTCTCTGTAGAGTAAAAGATGGAGGTGTTCTGGGTAGACATATTCCTGCTAAGACAAGATATTCATAAGGCGATGGAGTGAATAACAGAGACAGTGACCAGCATCTCAGCTTCAGAAGGTCAGATTCATGAAATGCAAGGCCATGTTTCCAAATTGTTAGAAGCCATGAAATGCCTTGAAGATAGAGCCAAATCTGCAGAGCACAAGTCCTGCAGAAATATTATTCACATACTAGGTCTGCCCCAGGTAATAGACAATGCAAATGCAGAATGCTTCCTCACAGCCTGGCAACAAAGCATGGGTTCCCTTCACAGTCCAATTCCAGTGCTGATGGTGAAACACCATCCTGGAGACCCACCAAGAGCAGTAATTGTACGTCTCCTAAATTATCAGGACAGAGATGTACGGAATACAAATAGGGAACAATCACCCATGGTAATCACAAGATCATACTTTTCCAGATAGCACCTGTGCAGTGATGATCAAGACTGTGTGGAATTCAAGTGAAGCCTCATGCCTGAGAGCACAAGGGGAAATGTGAGCCATGTGAGCAACCCTGTTAACCCGGATATATTGATAGAGGCGTCATTGCCCTCCCCACTAACAACAGACAATATAGGGGACCCTGGTAATGTCCAGAAGAAGTGACACATCCCAGGTTTTGTGGGTAAACTGGAAGACATTGGATGATTGCAGAGCATCTCTTCTTGGTTTTAGACACTTTGACCCGGTCAGGATGTTTTTGAGACGCCTTGCTGTTGGCTGCTAGGGTGTAGACCAGTGCCCCCTGGGTGCTATTAAGAAACAGATTCCTCCTTCCATATGATTTATTTATTTATTTTGAAGGTCTTATATAGCGCGAACAAGATCCTTGTGGATATCAGAGCGCTATACATTCAATCAGGCTGGGTATAGAAACGAATAACTGTAGGCACATCAAGAATACAAAACACATAGTGCAAATTGAGGCATTAGGGTACAGGAACAACATAAAACCGTTGAGTTAGGTCACGGTCAGCGTGTAGAAAGTCTGGAAGGCCCCTTATCGATGTAGGTGTTAATGGTGAGGGGGTGCTTGGTCCCAGCGATACCTTGGACTATGGGTAGGACTATGGGTAGGACTATGGGTAGGTGAGTTTCGCCATGGTAAAAGCTTTCACTTCCTTTTTGAATGAAACGGTAGAGGCATTTTGTCTGGTTTCTGGGGGAAGTGAGTTCCAAATTCTGGGCCCCATCCCAGAGAAGGTTCTTATATATGTTTTCTTCCTGTTTAATCTTTGGGGTTTCAGTAGTAGGTTTTCAGCGTTTCTTGAGGCTCTTGTCCCAACCGAGATCGTCAACTTCTGTGCGAGGTAGCAGGGTGCTTTGTGGTGTAAGGCCTTATGAGTCATGCATGCTATTTTTAGGTGAATTCTGGCTTCAAACGGTAGGCTTTTAAGTCTGGGGAAATATGGGAGCTTCTCTTTGAACCAGTGATGAGTCTCGCTGCTGCATTTATTGAGGCTCTTAGGGGTGCTGTCGTCGCTTTAGGGAGGCCAAACAAAGATACACTTCCGTACTCCACTCTCGGGATAACTAGCGCTTGAACTGCCAACTTGAAATCGTTTGCTGGCAAAAATGTTTTGGAGGTAAAAATGAGTGGAGGATACACCATCTCTCATTGTTTCGGTATACACTCCACCAGTTTAGTTTCAGTGCTACCTATTCAATGTTTTGTGAGTTGGTAGACAGATGTTTCTTGGGAGTAAGTGTGCGGTGGGGGAGTTGGAGGGAATGGGAATGCTTGCACCACTGTATGGACGTGGTGGCTATTCAGAGCTCAAGTTCATTTTTTTTGTTTTTGCTTGGTGAAGGTAGGTGATGGTATGATGGTGAAGGTAAACATGATGTTTAACAGTGCATGACCCAGATTCCTGCCCTTTTTGCTACATACAGTACAGTGGAGTGCTGGGACATAGGTAGCAGCAGTGCACAACATGACCTTTTTGCCCACAATGCCCCTTGTTTCGACTTACCCTGTGGTTTGGTTGTTCCTCTTGGCCAGCACTGTCCTGGAACTCCTGCCACCAACTCTTGAGATCTGAGATGACAGCTGCCACCTGCTACTGAAAGGCATCAGGCTCCTTTTGGGGCACAATGCCTCTTCCTCCAATCTGCACGGCTTCCTTCAGGTGGTTGACCAGTTTCTCCTTTGTCCTGCGTTTATAGTTATGCCAGCATATTTACAGTCAGTGACTGTCCTCTTCTTTTCTCCTACGCTGTTGATCTTGACCACTATGGGCTTCCAAATGGCCTCTTTCTTCCCTATTGACAATTTTGTGGTGACAGAGCTGATGTTGGTGCTCTGTCACCTCAGTGATCAAGATGCCATTCTCCTTCTCACTGAAATTGCACTTCCTCTTCGCCTGGGAGTCTGTCTTCACACCCTGGCTGGTGCTGGGGTTGTTAGAGTATTTGTCCTGGTTGCTGCTCTCTTCTACCTGTTCCATGGCTCCCTACTGTCAAGTGTGCCAATTTTAATTTCAAGGAAATTGTCATTTTTTATATCTTTTGTGAAGATTTACACATTGAAAAGTGATGCTAAGTTTGTAAATATGGCACATCCATGGCGTTTAGAAATGAAGAAGCGAATCGCAAGTCAATTTGACGCATAGCTCTCGCAATACAGAGATGCGTCAGTTCTTGTAAATGAGGCCCTACATGTTTTGGGATGTTCATTATAACATGCATTCTTAAGACAACTTGACATACTCATACTCATTAGCTTTGCAAATTATAATGGTCCATATATGTAGCAGAAACTTTCAACACAGAGACTCACAGAGCAAAATGTAATTCATAAGGATTATATCAATTGTTTGCTGGAGGCCATTTAGGTTAATTCAAGTTAATCCGAATTTAGGTGTTCCACCTATACAATTCCTCACTGTAAAGGAGGAGTATAACCTAGAACCCTTTCTGGATGACATCCTACCGTTCACAGCAAGGAAATTATATGTCTAGTTCAGATATAGCACCCTACCCCTCCGGGCCTTCACTTCCAAATGGGCCGAACTGCCCCTATGTGGGTGTCCAGGATGTAACCACCAGGAGGAGTCTGAACTGCATGTTTTATTCTTTTGCCCCGGGTACAAAGCAGCAAGGCGGTGCTGGCTTATACAACTGTGTCGGAATCTGGGGTTTGTGCAATGTAAGGCGTCATTTAGAGTTCTGAAGCACAACACCTCCAAGTCAGTTGTCTCTGCTGTCTCCCGTTTTCTAAACGCAATGTGGCGGAGGAGATAGGCATTTTTAGAAAAGGAAAGACAAATAAAAACCATCAGACAGATTACAGTATCAACACAAGCGTCCAACGCATTGGCTATCTCACTGCCTAATAATGGGTAACAGCTATTAAAATGTGTATGTTAAATGTAGCTTTTAAACTGAATCTCGTAGTTTTCATTATTTATTGTATTAACCGCTGTTATGTCGCATGCATTGGGTCGATTTACACTAAATGAACTGATATGCTACCAGGTATTCCTGCCCATGTACTGTGTTTTTTTCTATTTTTTTTTCTCCTCGTCCTCGCCACTACAGCAATGTTACTCTATTGATGAAAATGCTATGTTGTCATGTGTAGGCAAATTTCCTCTGATGGAATAGGTGTCCTTTGTACTGTTTAGCTTGTTTTAAATTTACAATGCTACTTTTTTATGTCTGTACACTTTTATGGTCCTAGCGACCGAAATGAAGGTCTTGGAACTGGAATAATTGTTTGTCATCTCTGCCTGACCCCTCGTAAAATCAATGCAGTAAAAAAAAAGTAAATAAAAATGAATTACACTAAAACAAATAAACCTCAAGAAAACATTATACCTATACACATTTCTACTCACTGAACAAACATGCTTGCTATACCTTTGCTTTTATTTGACCTAGTAGATGTTTGGTCATTTCCTGGTGAGAACGAGTAGGTATTTATTATCCAAAAAATAGTTGAGGTCTCCTCAATTGCAATGGTTACTTCCCCTCTTTAATTCACAGCTGACTACACACTATGTTAGCACTTTATACATATTGCCCGTGAACGCAACCATTTCCTTTATTCTACATATTAGCACTGTGATGTGACTAACAGTCGAACATGTCCCACTTCTATAGCAATATAATGCGACCAAGTCAACTTCAGCTACTTTAAATGTTATAAAGGTTAAATGGTGAAAAATATAATATAACACATTTCAGCCTTAAGTAACAATCATTAATTAAACAAAACACTTTATTAATGTAGCACAAACTGTTCAAACAAGTGAGGTTAGTCTATGTCTCATCCTATCTTAAAGGATAATAGGCATTCTTAAAATAAGGTGCATAGTCCCCCATTAATACATTCTAAACAGCAGAACATACAGGATACACTCTTTCCTAGATCAAAGCTGTATTTACAAACACAAAATACCTTTTCTTTTCCTGTGTGTAACTTGTGTCTAACCTTGATGAAAGTGAGTGTCTTACTGGTACAGACCGAGCTCATTGGCACTGCGATGATCAGCTGTTTTACACCCAGTTATGCAAGGATCTTCATGGGTTAGTGGGACGAACAACATGTGAGGACTGTATGGATTGAACAAAACATCAAACCAAACCTTAAAACCTTCAAAAACCTTTAAACAAAACATGTGATTATTTGTGGATTCAGCACATAGATGACCTTTTTGTCATTTGGGATGGATCCAGTGTGAAGTGACAGGAATTTTTTACTTATATCTTCAGAATTGATCGTAATATTAGGTTCACACATAAAATACACAAGTGCATGTAGCTTTCCTAGATGTGGTGCGTATATACCTTAAAGACACTACGATACGTACTAGCCTACACTGCATGAGGACGGCAGGTAACAGTATTCTACATGCCAGCAGACATCATTCCACCCCCAAGAAAGGAAACTCTTGAGAGAAAAACGTAATTGTAGTACCCAGCAGGCCTTTCAGAATGAACAAAAGAGACTGTTTCATAGGTTTAGGGCCAAGAGTTACCCCAATATAATACTCTGGGCCACAAGTGAAAAGGAGAGTAAATTACAAAGGGATAGCTCCAAGCCAAGAGAGATAAGATGATGGAACGAAACCAAGCTAGGCTGACTACCACTTATAATGAAGAGTCATCAACTATAAAATACATGCTCACTATAGTCTGACGTTTAGTAAAATAAGATCTTATAATTTGCAGTTCAGTTACACCACATCCTCTTGTGAAATCAAGGTTTATTAAAGAAATCCTGGTTCACAGGCAAAACAGTGAGGGGTGGATAATTGAACAATGTTCGTTCTTCCTATGTGGAAGGTGCAAGGCATGTAAAGGTTGCAAAAAATACAGTTGATGGACAGAATGTAGAACAATGTCATACATTCACCCCAGTACAAGGATCTGGGCCTAAATCCATCGTTTTTTTGCACTCCACACCACCCTGGGTTAGACACTGGCTATATGCAAATCAGCTCTGACCCTGTACCTCATGGGAACAGTCCAGTCCGAACTACCAAGGCATGTCTTTCCCAAACCGGAATCAAGCATCCAAGGACCGGTTTCTGGCTATCAGCCTTCATTAGCCTGGATAGCTTGACTCCAGTGGTGTGGAGAGCCTGGGACTCACGTCTGAGCATACCCAGCCCACTCGGGGTGAAAATTGCAAAAAACACAGTTGATGGACAGAATGTAGAACAATGTCATACATTCACCCCAGTACAATGATCTGGGCCTAAATCCATCGTTTTTTTGCACTCCACACTACCCTGGGTTAGACACTGGCTATATGCAAATCAGCTCTGACCCTGTGCCTCATGGGAACAGTCCAGTCCGAACTACCAAGCCATGTCTTTCCCAGACCGGAATCAAGCATCCAAGGACCGGTTTCTGGCTATCAGCCTTCATCAGCCTGGATAGCTTGACTCCAGTGGTGTGGAGAGCCTGGGACTCACGCCTGAGCATACCCAGCCCACTCGGGGTGAAAATTGCAAAAAACACAGTTGATGGACAGAATGTAGAACAATGTCATACATTCACCCCAGTACAAGGATCTGGGCCTAAATCCATCGTTTATTTGCACTCCACACCACCCTGGGTTAGACACTGGCTATATGCAAATCAGCTCTGACCCTGTGCCTCATGGGAACAGTCCAGTCCGAACTACCAAGCCATGTCTTTCCCAGACCGGAATCAAGCATTCAAGGACCGGTTTCTGGCTATCAGCCTTCATCAGCCTGGATAGCTTGACTCCAGTGGTGTGGAGAGCCTGGGACTCACGCCTGAGCATACCCAGCCCACTCGGGGTGAAAATTGCAAAAAACACAGTTGATGGACAGAATGTAGAACAATGTCATACATTCACCCCAGTACAAGGATCTGGGCCTAAATCCATCATTTTTTTGCACTCCACACCACCCTGGGTTAAACACTGGCTATATGCAAATCAGCTCTGACCCTGTGCCTCATGGGAACAGTCCAGTCCGAACTACCAAGCCATGTCTTTCCCAGACCGGAATCAAGCATCCAAGGACCGGTTTCTGGCTATCAGCCTTCATCAGCCTGGATAGCTTGACTCCAGTGGTGTGGAGAGCCTGAGACTCACGTCTGAGCATACCCAGCCCACTCGGGGTGAAAATTGCAAAAAACACAGTTGATGGACAGAATGTAGAACAATGTCATACATTCACCCCAGTACAAGGATCTGGGCCTAAATCCATCGTTTTTTTGCACTCCACACCACCCTGGGTTAGACACTGGCTATATGCAAATCAGCTCTGACCCTGTGCCTCATGGGAACAGTCCAGTCCGAACTACCAAGCCATGTCTTTCCCAGACCGGAATCAAGCATCCACCACCCCCTTTTGTACAGGCATGTAAAGGTAGCACAAAGGTAGCACAAATAAAATGAACAAAAGATTACCCACTGGGAGGAATGCCAATATAAGGTAATTCATAACTTGTAGCAGTGATCATTGTATTTATGTTATAGCATGCTTGTGTGCTCTGCAATATGTGGACTGCGCATTATTTCCAGTTAAAAAGAGGATGCACAATATTTCCAATTAAAAAGACGATTACAATTTGTGATTAAAATTTGTTTGCAGCCATATGCAAATGAAACATGACTAGAGCCCTGCCACCATCTCGTTTTATGGAATTGACAGGATTGTTGTTACACCAATGGATATATAAAAGAAACTGGGGATCTTGGAACCTGAGTATATCTCCCTTCTGTATACCAAGTTCTCCTGGGGGCGGAACATGGCTGAAGATTGATTTGTGCATATTGGATAGACTGATAAGCCTTATTTGATTCTTGGCACTGTTTGAACATTGAGTAAGATATTCTTGACATTGTGAAGGATTGATATTTTTAACTAGAAAGAAATTATGAATTATTTCATCTTTATAACATTAGAAGACAGACGTGGTGGCAATTTAGAAAGCTTGATGGTTATATTTTGGGAGATCATTATGTTTATAGCGTATTAGTATTTGATAGATCAATTTTATCATGATACTTTGTAACGGTATTATTGGGCCACTGGGCCAGGAACCAACTCTTTCTTTGAGTTCCTCATAACTATTTGTTTTAAGCGAGAAAAACTCCATTACATTTGCACGACTGCAAAGATTTCTATGAGGCTTTTCAAAGGCTAAAACAACACTGCATATTATTAACTCTGCTTGTATTCCATGAACTTTGAAGTGCTCCTTGTGGTGCATAAAACGCTATATATGTAATAAGTGTTCAACCTTACATTCACCTATTATTTTCAGAGAGGAAATTGCTCAATGTCACCTCCTCAGCTACCTATGATCAATGTAACCTATCAATGCAAAGTTACAGTTTGTACAGTAAAGGCAAATCTTTATAGCTTTTTTGATTACAGTGCAGTTGACTACTATTGTTATCATGACTGTATGTCTAACTCCAGGCGTGTGGTTTTCACTCATGTGGAGATAATCATAGTCATTGATGACTTTCTGGTGCATCTTAGTATCGCACTTTGGCCACACAGCAGACCGTCACTTTCGTATCACCCACTTAGAGTGACAGAAGGCAAGGTCAAGATAGGCACCCATATTGGCAGGTGGCAATAGGGGTAACATGAGACCTAAAGGTTTTACCCCACAGATTTATATAAAAGGCAGGACCCTTAAATATTTATCTTTGGTCCTGCCTTGAAAACTAGACCAACATAGACCACTGCAACTCATTCTGATTTCCCATCCTATTCCACATGGAGTGATGAAGGAGAAAAAGAAACTAGGAGTAGGTTTGTGCTGCTGGTTGTTCACGAGGAAAAGGGACACATCCTGACAGCATTCCTTTCTCCTTCTCAGAAACGAATCATTCTTTATTTTGGAGTGAAGCAAACATGTTATTTGATTTAATACAGTGAAGACTATATAAGGTACATTATAGGCACTGTTGACTCTGTATTTTCCTGAATACGAACAGCCACAACAGGGTACCAACGTGAAACAATCACTGTAGGTTGTACTTAAAATAAATTGGTGTGTAAAAATGTTCTTCAGCAGTTGGCTTAATATCACACATATATCCATCAAAGTCCCAGTACACTGCAACCATTAGATCACTACTGTGTCAGTTAGCACTTCCTTCAGCATATCTTATCAGAGGGGAAAATCTTGTTAGCCACACTTTATATCTGGGATCCTCTTTTCATTGACATCAGTTCCATAATCCTATCTGCTGGCACATTAATTTCACTTATAACACATTTACTTCTTCTAAACTAGTTTCTTAACTGGTTAACAAGTAGCACTGAACAACAGAAAGCACCAGATAGCAAGGGCAGGCAGGAACATTTACTCACATTTGCAGAGGTGTGTACAAATAAAGATCAGTTCATATTTCAGAGAGCATGTGCACTTATAAGCTTTAATTTATATTTCATAAACCTGAATTTGTATTTCAAGCAGTATGTGCACAGATAAATATGATTATATTTTTGATACACAGAACTGGTTTGGCATGGTTATTCTTTTTCAAGTGCCTCTCCAAGCTATTCTGTAGACTCAGGTTTTGTGCAGAATAACACTCTTCACAGCATTTTTGTCTCCACCTGAAGTTCCCACAACAGAGCCACAGAGAGGTGTGAACCGCCCGTATCTGGCTATTAACAGCCACAAACACAGGAAAAATGAGACAACATTCTGCCCTTACCTAAAGTTCCCTTCTCATTATGAACAGAGATTGCCACACCACTCTTTGCTCCCACCTTCTACTAAGTGGCTACAAAGTTGTAGGAAGTCTCTCCTATATCCACCTTCAATATTTAGGTCTGCTCTCTCATACTTTCACTCCTGGAACACTGCTGCTGTCTGGGGGAAAAAACCTCACTCCCACTTTGTGTACGAGAACAGGCTGGCAGCTTCCATAATGGA
Source organism: Lissotriton helveticus (assembly GCF_964261635.1). Taxonomy (NCBI): domain Eukaryota; kingdom Metazoa; phylum Chordata; class Amphibia; order Caudata; family Salamandridae; genus Lissotriton; species Lissotriton helveticus. The sequence goes on from NC_136059.1 coordinate 1,819,777,248, forward strand.
ACCCGCAGGCCTCCATTACTCTGCTTCATTTATACAAACAAAGCATATGCCTCAATGGCCACATTCACAAACACACACAACATACACTTTGGACGTTAGTGCTCAGTACCTTGCATAGCAGAAGTTGCTCTGCTGTGCTGCTGAAGCACCCTAGAATGGGATTAGGTAACAAAGCAAGGCGCATATCTCATTGCACATTGTAAAGATACTCCGAGCCAGTGCAAAATAAGTAATTTTTAGTGAGTAAGTGAAACAACCTTTAATGCAGAATAGAGTGAGAAGTTCATTAAATTATACTTTTTTTTAAAAAGAAGGCATTTGTCCACCTCCCTTTGTGAATTGTACAGACTCTCTACCAAGCTTAGGATACTGCAAGCTGTATTTTAAAGGGCTGTCCTAGGCTTCCCACATAGCTGGCTTGTGCTGTTAATGTTTCACTGATGTATGTACTAAGACTCGCATGTTTAAGCTGTCTGCCCCAGCCATGGTAACAAATCGTATACCCACAAGCTAACAGTACCTAATCTCCATCAGCCTATCTATCTCACCAACCATTTTCTGGAAATAACATTCCCCCACTAATCACACCAAACGGCTATTAATTTATCACAAAATAGCTGAAGAAAACGCATTCACTTTTTTTTCTTGGGTGCACATGACAGTCAGCAATAATCACTGGATTAACCACTAACCTTGGATGCCAAAGTAGTGTGCTACTCGCCGTGAAGAATTTCAAAAAGGGGGTGGTGATGGACAGAGTATCTGAGTTAATCAGAACACTCCTACCCAGTCAACAGATCAGGGCTTGATCCATCACCGTTTTTTAGCTCACTGCACCATCCCAGTTCAGAACCCGGCTATATGCAAATTAGTCTGTCCCTGGCCCAGTGCATCATGGGAACAGGGCAGACTAAACTACCAAGCCAATTCTTCACTGGAAAGGAAACAAGCTTCCAGGGACCGGTTTCTGGCATTACAGCCGTCTTCGGCCCGGCTTGCTTGAATCCTGATGGTGCAGTGAGCAAGGGACTCATGTCTGAGCATACCCTTCCACACTCATGGTGGCCAAAATAATTTCAAAAAGGGGGTGGTGATGGACAGAGTATCTGAGTTAATCAGAACACTCCTACCCAGTCAACAGATCAGGGCTTGATCCATCACCGTTTTTTAGCTCACTGCACCATCCCAGTTCAGAACCCGGCTATATGCAAATTAGTCTGTCCCTGGCCCAGTGCATCATGGGAACAGGGCAGACTAAACTACCAAGCCAATTCTTCACTGGAAAGGAAACAAGCTTCCGGGGACCGGTTTCTGGCATTACAGCCGTCTTCGGCCCGGCTTGCTTGAATCCTGATGGTGCAGTGAGCAAGGCACTCATGTCTGAGCATACCCTTCCACACTCATGGTGGCCAAAATAATTTCAAAAAGGGGGTGGTGATGGACAGAGTATCTGAGTTAATCAGAACACTCCTACCCAGTCAACAGATCAGGGTTTGATCCATCACCGTTTTTTAGCTCACTGCACCATCCCAGTTCAGAACCCGGCTATATGCAAATTAGTCTGTCCCTGGCCCAGTGCATCATGGGAACAGGGCAGACTAAACTACCAAGCCAATTCTTCACTGGAAAGGAAACAAGCTTCCGGGGACCGGTTTCTGGCATTACAGCCGTCTTCGGCCCGGCTTGCTTGAATCCTGATGGTGCAGTGAGCAAGGGACTCATGTCTGAGCATACCCTTCCACACTCATGGTGGCCAAAATAATTTCAAAAAGGGGGTGGTGATGGACAGAGTATCTGAGTTAATCAGAACACTCCTACCCAGTCAACAGATCAGGGCTTGATCCATCACCGTTTTTTAGCTCACTGCACCATCCCAGTTCAGAACCCGGCTATATGCAAATTAGTCTGTCCCTGGCCCAGTGCATCATGGGAACAGGGCAGACTAAACTACCAAGCCAATTCTTCACTGGAAAGGAAACAAGCTTCCGGGGACCGGTTTCTGGCATTACAGCCGTCTTCGGCCCGGCTTGCTTGAATCCTGATGGGACAGGAACAGACTAATTTGCATATAGCCAAGTTCTGAGCTGGGATGGTGCAGTGAGCTAAAAAACGGTGATGGATCAAGCCCTGATCTTTGGACTGGGTAAGAGTGGTCTGCTTAATTCAGGCACTCTGTTCATCACCACCCCCTTTTCTGAATCATTTTGTCCACCATAAGCGTGGAAGGGTATACTCAGATGTGAGTCCCTTGCTCATTGCACCATCAGGATTCAAGCAAGCCGGGCCGACGACGCCTGAAATGGCAGAAACCGGTCCCCGGAAGCTTGTTTCCTTCCCAGTACAAGAATTGGCTTGGTAGTTTGGTTTGCCCTGTTCTCATCATGCACTGGGACAGGAACAGACTAATTTGCATATAGCCAAGTTCTGAGCTGGGATGGTGCAGTGAGCTAAAAAACGGTGATGGATCAAGCCCTGATCTTTGGACTGGGTAAGAGTGGTCTGCTTAATTCAGGCACTCTGTTCATCACCACCCCCTTTTCTGAATCATTTTGTCCACCATAAGCGTGGAAGGGTATACTCAGATGTGAGTCCCTTGCTCATTGCACCATCAGGATTCAAGCAAGCCGGGCCGACGACGCCTGATATGGCAGAAACCGGTCCCCGGAAGCTTGTTTCCTTCCCAGTACAAGAATTGGCTTGGTAGTTTGGTTTGCCCTGTTCCCATCATGCACTGGGACAGGAACAGACTAATTTGCATATAGCCAAGTTCTGAGCTGGGATGGTGCAGTGAGCTAAAAAATGGTGATGGATCAAGCCCTGATCTTTGGACTGGGTAAGAGTGGTCTGCTTAATTCAGGCACTCTGTTCATCACCACCCCCTTTTCTGAATCATTTTGTCCACCATAAGCGTGGAAGGGTATACTCAGATGTGAGTCCCTTGCTCATTGCACCATCAGGATTCAAGCAAGCCGGGCCGACGACGCCTGAAATGGCAGAAACCGGTCCCCGGAAGCTTGTTTCCTTCCCAGTACAAGAATTGGCTTGGTAGTTTGGTTTGCCCTGTTCCCATCATGCACTGGGACAGGAACAGACTAATTTGCATATAGCCAAGTTCTGAGCTGGGATGGTGCAGTGAGCTAAAAAACGGTGATGGATCAAGCCCTGATCTTTGGACTGGGTAAGAGTGGTCTGCTTAATTCAGGCACTCTGTCCATCACCACCCCCTTTTCTGAATCACTCGCCGTGAAGGGCTTCGATTCCTCATCAGGGGTAGTAAGCGCTACATAAATGCAACTGCAGTTACAATTACAAATCCTGGACCTCTTTTGGACAATCACATTTCCCTGGAACTTCTACTGAGAGCATGGCCCAAAACCACATATGTGCATACACTGTCTGGGAAATAGAATTTGACATTCACATAGCAGAAATAAATCCCATATGGCAGCCAAAGGCAGCCCCTTAGGCAGCAATGTAGTTATCATTACCCTCTAGGTATTTCATAATAAGCTAATAGGGAGAATTCACACTTAAAAACACACTGGCAGACGGGGTTGTACATTTGAGCCATTTAACATTACAGAGCTTGTCTGGTATATTTCTGCCACAGGCAACGCTTGCCTTAAAGATGCTCTCCCCAATTAACAGATTTGACAAAATAAAAAAGGTAAAATTACTTTGAAAATGTGATAATCAATACAGATGTTATGCTTAGAAAACCCGCGTTTAAATTAAGTATTACAAAGAATTATTATGCTTTTCCATTAATTAGGATTCCCATTTGGTGCCAATATGTTTTTCAAATTCGTAGTACGGATTGCAAATCAGAGACTCGTGCAGCATAATAAATATGAAATAATTCAAACAAACACTTATTTCCAACACCTCCTCTAATGCCTTCTTAAAATACAATCGCTGTGAAAACAACTGTTTGCACAGGTTTCACAAGTACAGCTTCTGCAATGTGTATGACACCCGATAACTGGCGAGATAAAGATCATAACAATTTATTTTTCTGTACAATTCTTTTCTTCCGAAATTATTTTTTTGTACAATGTCTGGTAAATTGAGGAAGTGATTTAGGGTCTGATTCTAAAGGGCCTCCACACTCGTGACTGGTGTTCTGCACTCGGGGTGATGAGTAACTGCTGATTGGAGGCCCCACCACAAGTACCTGCCCACCAGGTCCGGATTGGCCATAGTGGGCACCGGGCAATCCCCCGGTGCGCCGCACGGGTGGGGGCCAGTTTTGGGCCCCTGGGGGCCGTTTTTGTTACAGGGCCGTTTTTGCAGCATAGCTGCAAAATCGGCCCTGTACCAAAATCGGCCAAAAACCGGCCCGGCAAAGAGATCGGCGGCACCTCCAAACCCCCCCCGAGTGGGGAGAGGGTACTGGCTGAGTACTTTGCCAGGGCCGGTTGTGGTTCGCAGTCCGGCCCTGCTGCCCACCAGCCATGACTGGAGGTCTCTGCCATAAGTGTGGAGGCCTTCTGTGAATCAGGTCAGTGTCTTTCTGATTTTGGTGTAGAAAGCATCAACACCCTTGTTTTGCTCTATTTATCTGCGCTTCTTCTGTGATAGGTGCTATTTATCATCTGTTGATGTCGGAACCGCAAAGTATTGTATTTTTAAAGATGCATTGAAAAGAATTTACCTCTCTGGGGCTCTCACAATTGTATACTAAGGGCTGATTCTGAATTTTGGCTGAGCGGTGGCACGGTGGTGCAAACCGCTGCGCCACCGCTCTCCCGAAGGCATCTGCTGCCGACTGCCAGATTACAACTTTTCCGCAGTTTGGCAGGCGGGCGCCATGCGTTCCCATGGCAGTGCATCTTTTAAAGGCCCGGTGCTTTTGAAAAAGGCACTGCAATCGGACTGCACTACAAGGTTCCTGCACGTCATGGACTCGAAAGACTATGCTATGAAGGAGCACGTTATGCCCCCCTGTGTGCATTCCCATACAGGTCCATGTAAACCCTGGGGGAGATGAAACTTGTAATATGGTAGGCAGGACCAGGGCCGTCCTACCAAGCATATTGCAGCCTCTGACCACAGCTCCAGTGCCAGGGAATCCTGGTTCCTTTGCAGTGCCTGTGGTACCAGGGCAGTCTGACTGCCCAAATCCTAATAGGGGGGTAGGAGCGCAGGTTCAGCATTGGCTGGATCAGCCACTGCCATGCCACCTCGGTGTTCTAAGTGGAATGCTCTGTAGGCGGAAACAGAGACATTGAAGCAATTAGTTGCATACCTGACATACAGACCTTTTTTACCACAGCATTCTTTTTTGACCATTGAAATTATGGTGAGATTTTAATATGCGTTCTCCATACTCAAATTCAATGCAAATCTTTCTCATTAAATTCTAGAATTAGAGCCCTGTATATGACTCTTTTTATAGGATTTGAAATAAGAAAGACACTTAGGACCCTGTTACGAGTCTGCCAGTCCAAGGACTTCGAAACTACTGGTGGCAATGGGAATCCAGCCACCGCCGCACTGGCGTACCGACTGCCCCATTCAGAGTTGGGCAGTTGGACCGCCCTTAGACTGTCTGCTCTGCCAGGACATTGCTTTTACCTGGCGTTGAAGCTGTTGTCAGAGGCTGTAAGATGCTTTGCAGGATCACCACTGGTCCTCCAAGGTTCTTCCTCCATGCAATCCTTGGAGAAGGGAAAACACAAATCCCCTGTACCTGAACCGCACATGGATGCACACAGGGTGGCATAACATGAGCCCCCTTGAGTGCATGCACATAGGTTCCTTCACGGCATGGACTTTCGAGTCCACGCAGTCCAGGAACCTTGTAGTGCGTTCCCACTGCGGTGACTTTTTCAAAGGCACAGCAGCCTTTAAATGAGGCGGCACCATGGGAACAACACACCACCTGCCTGCCAGACTGCTGAAAAGTCATAATCTGGTGGGCGGATAGCAGCGATCGTCGGTGGAGTGGTGACATGGTGGTTAGCACCGCTCTGCCACATCTTCACAAAAAGTAAAAATCGGGCTGTTAAAAGTAATTTTTTGTAAATCAATGTTAAAGCTTCAATTTAAACTGACAAGAAAAGTGAAAGTACATTTAGTAAATACTTTATGCTATCATCACAAGATCCTTGGAAGCCTCTCTAGTAGTGTTCCTGTCTAGGCCTCAAAGATTTTATAATGCAAACAAAATCTATGACGTTGTCAGATTTTACATTATATGAATTTCAAATTTATTTTCCATTTTGCTAGCTTTTGTCAACTGGTTCGAGCAGAAACTTTCATGTGATAACTATTAAGACATTTTGTGCTCAAACCAGTATTCTGCCAGTCACTCACATGACATTTTTATGCATGGTACGCACTTGCATTTAATTTTCATGTAAAATTCCTGCCAAGTACATTTTGCATGACATGCTTAATTTTTTATACATTTTCAGCAAATTATGCATATTTTACAAAAGCAAACTGTTAAAAATGCCATTAGCTTCAAGTGCTGTTAATTCATAGTGTATGCTGTTGCACGGTTCCATTTAAATAATAATTTTACAAATAGAATCAAAGTTTGCTTCATGGTGCCCGATACTACAGTTGGGCGCATTACAGAACTTCATTGTTGTCATCAGATATTTAAAGATACACTTCAGGCTATTAAGCTGTATGGATCATTTTTGCCCTGTGCGTGAAATATGTTAAATGCTACTCTGAAGTACATTGTATGAATTATCGCTTCAGGTTCAAAGTTTCTGTGCTGGGAATAGGTATTTATGGAATTCTGATAACAAAACAGCACGTTTGTTCAGACTGATATCTTTCATAGTGTCTCAACCTCGATTATAAAGTGTACATAATATATTATAAAGTTGCAAACTGATAAAGCAGAAATAACACAAAGGGTGAAATTCCAGCTAATTTTAATGTTGGCCAAAATTTGGGTATACATTGGTAAAAACTGTATCTTTCACACCGGGGAAAATACCATGTGATAATTTCCATAATAACAGTCCCCTTTTTCCGAGACGGTACCAAAAGTGACATGCACGTGTGAGGGGTTTGGGTTAACAGCTAAAAATGGTGAGAGCCCAACTCAATTAAAAGCCACAGTTCTTGATGGGGTGAACAACAAAAATCACTAAATAAACCTACACTTAACCCACTAGTAGCATTGCACAAACGCAATCAGGCTTAACTTAGAGGCAATGCGTAAAAAATGTATGCAGCAATTTAATAGTAATACAGTGAAAACATAACACAGGAAAAATAACAAATCAATTTAAGAAGAATAAAGAAAAATTTAATAAATAAAATGACACCAAAATGACAAAAATCTAATTTGTAGAGCCAGAATTATGAATTTCTAATGTTTCAGTTGAAAATAGCTCTAAAAAGCACAAAGCACCATTCAGGTTTTCTGGTCACACTGGAGTGGGTCACAAGTGCAGGCCGACCGTGATAGAGTGCAGGTCGAGTACAGGGACCAGACTTGTCTCGGTGAAGAGATTACCTTGTCTCAATCCAAGGCAATGCATTGATGGGACATGTAGGGGGATGCTATTTTGAGCAAAGAACATATCATCATTGGGGGTTTCATATTGGCAGGAGATACAGCCATTGTTGCTGATATGAGGAGCCTACTGGCAGTCCAAAGAGTCCCAAACCTTTGGAATTTCAACTGTAGCTCAGTTTTGAAGCAGGAGTAGTAGACTGGGGGACAGCTCTTACAGATCAAGACTCACTACAGCAGAGGACAGCAGCATGGCTCAGGCAGGTTAAGTTAGTGCTGGTAAGCTGGGCAGTTGCAGGAAAGACCTCTGGCAGCTTGATGTGTCCCTGTGGCTTCAACAGAAGGTCAGCCAACTAATCCTTGTAGTATCTTCTGGGGAACCTGAGTTAAAGACAGGTGGGTCCAGGCGTCCTTCTTCAGACAGAAGGGCAGTCTTTCTTCGGAATCTTCCACAGGTCCAGGGGTGTTTTGATGAGAGGTTCTGAGTGAGTCGTTCTTATACTCAGTGCCAGCTGTGGGTCTTGAATGCCCCCTTTGTATAATCTTCCAATTTCCTGGGTTTGGCTCCAATCTGTATGGAGGACAAAGGCAGGCCAGCCTAGGTGTGAGCTACACCTGTCAGTGGCAGGGCAAGCAGCCTTAGAAATCATGAAGGGGGTGGGCACTCAGGCTATCCTTAGAAGCTCAGGAAGGGCTGGGGACAACCCCCCAGGTCATACTGTTCAGAAGAGAAACTGCCTGCCTTACACCAAAGGCCCCTTTCTTCCCAGATTTGCAAGGAATACACAACATACCACAGGAGTGTCATTCATGTGACCCTGGTCACTGTCATAAAGGCACATTTGGTTTAGGCAGAAAAACTGCAACTTTGTAAAAGGGGCATTTTCAGAATAGTAACTTAAAATTTGAATTCCCCATTAAACAGAATTTTTAAATTACAATTCAAATGAGTGGAAGAAGTATTTATCTGCTCCCAAATGAAAGGTATTGCTTATTAATTGCAACAAAGTAACCCAGTGTTAGTCTATGGTAGAAGTAGTTTTGTTAGAGTGAAAACAACTTTTAGGGTTTTTCACGGTCAGAACATATAAAAAGTAAATACACGTGCCCTAGTTTAAAAAGACTGTGCACCCTGCCCTATGAGCCACTAGGGCCTACCTTGGGAAGGGACACATATAAGTATAAAAATGGAAAGTATCGGCCTGGCAAAACGTTTTTTTTTCTGAGGCCAAAATGGCACCTTAAAACTTCACTACAGACTGCAATGGCAGATCGGAACATGTTTTATGGGACCACTTTAGTGGGTGGCACAATGAGTGCTGAAGCCCACTAGTAGCACCTAATTTAGCAGCCCTGGTTACATGTAGTACTAGTTACTTGGGACTACGTAAATTAAATGTACCAGTCAGGTGTTGGCAAATTTGACTAAGTTTAGGAGGGAGATCTCAAGCACTTTACCACTGGTTAGCAGGAGTGAAGTATGCACAGTTCTAAAAGCCAACGAAATGGGTTCAGCAAAGGAAGGCAAAAATCTGGTAATACCCTGCAGAAAAGGCATGTTTAAAAACCTGTGATTTATTATTACTATAATTAATATTATCCTCATCACCATAATAACAGTCATAATAACAAAACCAAATAGTATCCTAGGACTGAATGAGTTTAAGATAATAACCAACTAAGGCAAAATTACCAGTTTTTCGATTTTATGGAAAACAAAGTCACTGTTGACAAAACACTATTCAGCCTGCATTATTTTCCATTGAGAGGGGCTAGAAACAAAAACAATTCCTCAGTCCATAGAAATGAAAAGCATGATACATAACAGAGCAAGCATAAGGGAATATACTTTGCAATGGTAGGTCTTAAGATATTGCAAACATTATCATGTGTGGTGGGATATACCATGCAGGGAAACGTAACACACAGCGACTTTGCCAGTGATAACGTAGAGCCATAAAACATGGTCTAAATGAAGAAGGCTTCATGAACCATTAAGCAGTAGAGAAGTACCAGATTTAGACATACCCCATAAACATAAGGTAAACTAATTTTGACAGTGGGAGTGCAAATGGTGGTATAATTGTTTCTGAAAATGCAAAGAAGGTATAAGGAAGATCTAATGTCTTTGAGCCATTGGGTCATTAGAGAGCGGTGCTATCAGAAATTTTTTATTATTTGATATGAAGATGCCCCTCAATAAGGTGGTCAAAAGATCCAGGGGAGTGAGACAGTAATGTATGAGATCATTTCTTTCCAGAATTATTAGGCTTTATCACAAGTCCATCATGTACGAAGCGCATCATCTGTCAAGATGTATCCCCTCCAGACATTAGGCTGAGGATCTACAACAAATCCTCCCCAACTTCCCAGGCATTTTCTAGAATTAATATATTTTATTTTTAAACCGTTTTCTTTGTTCATGGAGTAGGTAGGCAAATTAACTTTTGATATTAATTGCCAGACCTGCCAGTAGGACTCTTTCCTGATCCCTTTCTCAATTCTGGATTTTATATTCATGGTACTCTTTTCCAGAGCTACCAATAGTTTGGAAATGTATTTGATTGAAGAGAGTATGATGAAGAGTACCTCATTTGTTGTCACTTTTCAAAGGCATACTTTCTTTTTGCTCACATTAAACGCCGAATGTGGATCAGTGTATATAGAATGCATTGCTGTTTTGTGAGACAGAATGTTCATTAAAAATGCTTCAATGTTAGTGGTGAACCATCTTTATATATTTAAGCATTCCACAGCTCCTGTCCCAAACCCACTTGCTGAAGGTGCTCTCTCATTTATAGAGAAAAGTCTGATTTACCAATCACTTAGATTTTATGCAATTGATGTCAGAATTTGGGTTAATAAATTTGGAGTGGGGTACCACTACCATCTTAAAAAACATAATCTAGTAAGGTCATAAGAGGTCTATGACAGTCACTGCTGAATCCCTAGTAGCGATGGCTGAACAACAGGCAGTGCACACGAGAAATGTGTGTTACGTTCAAGCAGTACAAAACAATTATCAAAATTAATAAAAAACAACACAATAAATACCCTAAACTAGTTTACGAAACTCAAGAAACATATAATAATGAAATCGAATGAAGTGAATTGGAGATATGATTTTTTAAAGTTTTGAGGCAAACCCCTCCAAGAAAATGCAAGGCTCCGGTCAGAAGTCACAGATATTTATGATCATTGAACTAGGCTCCTTCTAGCCCAAACGGGGTGGAGTGTAGGTCAGATAGGTCAAGCGGCTTGCCCTTGTAAGGGTCTTTTCCTTCATAGTTAGTAATTTTTAGCACTATGTCCTCAAGTGGAGCAAGAAAAGAAGCTCAAATTGTGATGGTCTCTTGATGTCAAATACATGATAGTTGAGCTCCCACGGAAGTCTTCAATTTTGCACCAACATCCCCTCAGCAGGACAAAGTAGGGTTGTGTAGATGATGAGGTCAGTTTGCTTTTTGGATATATTTGCCACTGCACCATGAACTAGAGTTTTCCATTTTGAATCAGTCACTATTTTGGTTCAGAAGGACAAGCCTGGAAGCCAAAGAGGGGCAGGGCTTTATAAGCTTGGATTCCTTCACCACGAGGGCTGATGCTGTTATCTTTACACCAAAAAAGCTCAAGCAGAACTAATCTAGATAACATATCCCATGAAGTTGTGTCCTCACTCAGGAATTCTGCAAACTTGGTCCTGTTCCTCTGGAGGTGGAAAAAATGACTAAGTCACAAATTTCAATAGCTGCCCAGAAAAAGCTTCTGGGCACTTCTGCAGCCCGAGGTCCTTAGGGCAGGCTTCTGCTCTCCCTCTAAAGCCAAGGCTTTTGTGGATCCTAGGCCAGAATGGTCAGCATGTCTTCTTGAGATAGCAGCTGCTTGCATCATGACCTGAGGGCACTGCACTTTGTACCACCTTGCTTCACGTTGATGCACTGGTATCCACGAAGATAAGGAGCCACGCTGACATTGATGCCACTGCTTGCACCATAGGCTGAGGGCATCACTCGTAAGTTACTCTAGAAACCACCCCATCCCTCACTGCAGTTGTGGCTCACCGATGCTAGTGCCATCAACTCCAGATTGTCTACCAATGACAGTGCTTCAGCAATGGTGACGCCACAGCTTGCACCATGACCTGCCACCACCTTGACGCGTACTGCCTTACTTCACACTGCAGCCCTAGTCTCCCCATCCTGCTGCCTGCACCTCAGCCTGAAGGCACTGCACGCCGCACTGATGCACTTTGTACCACAGCCCAGACAACTGTTGATGCCAGCACTCCTGACATCAACCCCATGGAGTTTGATCTGCAAAATGTGTGACAACAAGGGCCCAATGACCCCTACATTGACCTCTGGGACCGATGCCTGCTGAAGCTGCCTCTTCGGAACTCAATACTGTGTGTTCTGTGTAAATGCTTTACACATTGCCTCTGAGATAAGCCTGGCAGCACCAAACAAGCTACCAAGGGGGAGAGCAGGGGTTATTTTAGAAGTTTAAACCCCTTATCCTGAATAGAAGGAAGGGTCTCTACTTGGACAAGGTTCATACCTCTTCTAACTAGAGACCTCCATGTTTAACAGTCTTATTTCTTCAAAATGTTGAATCTCCTATCAGAGGAATTTTATAAGGATATGATGTTGAGGTCTCACTCTTATCCTGTGCACTATTTTTGCTACCTTCTTTTCAGTACTCATCCTCTCAGTTTACTGCACAATTTCCAGGAATTACTCAACAATAATAACTCTAGCTTTCTTCTAACTAAAGAAGCATTGTCCCACCCTTTAGCAAGTCCCTTATGGAGATTAGGTCCCCTTTTCAGTCCCAGAACAAGTTTACCCTAAGGTTGGGGCACACAGAGAAAAAGTCTAGGCTGACTGTAAATTGGTGATTGCATGACCTGACAACTTCATTTGAGATACCTACTTCAAAGAAAAAGCTTTGTAATCTTCCCTTTGTGTTGCCAACTGTTCATATCCACCTCCGAGATACCCACTCCAATCCAAAGGGACCACTGTTATTTACTGCCATGGATCAATGATTCAGAGATAGGTTTGTTCCACTGCTGTTTTTTGGTTCAACATTGTACAATCAATGTTGAATGCAGCAAAATGTGACTAAATGCTGGATACACCAAATGAAGGAAAATACTTTACAAGTAAATACCCATCTCTTCAAAAACTATATGTCAACATTTGTTTGGAGATACTCATTCTCCTGTGCCACATTCACTAGGCCATCCATTTTTCAAATCTGCATTGAAAGTATCAAAACTCAGCCAATGACATTACACAAACTATATGTGAATACAGAGGAAATAAAGTAATATTCTTAAGAGACTGTAGGTTCTTGAGAAAGGATCAATGTATCAAGTGAATGGTGTAACTGTAAGTCATCATAAATGTCATAGTATCTTTTTCAATATCGTGGAAAAAATATAGAGATCATACCACATGTGTCAGGATTTAATATTGATGACTTATCCAATTCAATTGACCCTTTTGGTCAGTAAAACATAAGTTGAACATTTAGAAGAATGTATTTGCATTTCCACTTTCATGCTTTCTCCTGATGGTAAGTTCAAACATTCTGGAGGGTTGGATTTTTTTAATTTTCATGCATAGGATGTTATTTAAGGAGCAGTAAAAATATGGCAAACTCTAAATGTTCAAATACAACACACGCTTACCTTGCATGTATGTGTCTTTTTGCTAGGGGACAATTAATATATTGTAAGTAAATGGAAAAAGAAAAGAAAATTGTAAAATAACTTAATTTACAATAGGAACCGATGAAAGAAACCCCCAATGTTTATCATAACACTGCAACCCTGTGAAAATATCACTCATCGCATTAAAGTTGTTGCATATTTCTTTTGAGTAAAGAAAAAATTGTTAATCGTTGTTATGAAATAGCTGGTGTCTGCTGACAGCCAGCTTCCCAAAGTGAGGGATAGATCCTGAGTACATTTTGCTAGAAAATCTATATAAGCATCATGAGGCACCTACAAGTCTGTCTGCCTGCCTGCCTGCCTGCCTTCTACGAGATGGAAGGAGTCTCATCCCTGCAGGAGCAGCGGCTCTCAAGGAGGAGTGAGGTGCAGCATGTCACCGGTGTCTGTGGAGTACCCAGATGAAGCTTGGGTAGAACAATCTGTGGGCTGGAACCACAAAGCTGAAGCCTGTGAATGCAGAGTCAGCTAAGTTATTGTGAGTCTAAAGAATCAGCCTGTGTATGACACAAAAACACCAGAACAATGACCTCTGTGTGGCTGCATTATAATCAGAAGATCAGCTAGTGATTGGCTGCATCATCACCACCATATTGGCATGTGCATTGTTACTACACCACCAGCATTGGAGACTACAAAATCTCAAGTGTATTAGTTTGTGCATTATTACATTATCACCAAAGACTTGCCATGTGCATGGTCACATAGTAATCAGAAGAACCAACCCGTGTAAGCCTCTAACAGCTGGCCCTTTCAGGGCCTCAACTACCTGTGACGGATCAGGTTTGCGGACTCCACATCTGCCAGGCAGTTGGCCAAGCAGCCAGCTGGGGCTACACAAACTATTGGTTGGTGTGCCATTCCTTTCAGAAGAGCAGAGTGAGCATATTCAACAAGTCCCTTGACCCATCCAACCGCAGACTACTAGCCCATATTAAATTAACCATTATTAGGAAAAATATTTGAAAGAGCAGTGTTTATCCAACTTTCAAATGCTGCAGTAGATAATGACTTAATGTCAGACCAACAGTCTGGCTTCAGACCAGGTAGTGGCACAAGTCAACCATCATATCCATTTGGGAGGATCTAAAAGTCACAGTGGAGAAGAATACAGTTGGCACCCTATTGCCTCAGGATTTATCACTTGCACTTGACACTGACCAAAACCACACACTATTACAAAAACTCTATCAACTCTGAGTACAGAAAAATTATTTTTAATTGATTGCTTTGTATATTAGAAACAGTCAAAGTGTAGTTTGCTTACCACCTTTCGCTTCACCCACACACCCAATATTATGGTACTCATTGTTTTGAGTGTGAAGGGTCACCTTTCAGGAGAGCAGGGGAGCAAGGTAAGAGGGGCAAGCAGCTCACACTCAAAAACCTCAAGCATGCCTGTACGCTGTACCTCTGTCTCATCCTATGGAGCACTATAGCACACCATTTTAGGTTGGACATTCAACGACAACACTATTAGAGTATTACTTTTTGACACAAGTGTGGGGTAGCAAACTCCCCCATGAATCATTTTTTACCACCAGGGGTGCGAAATATGTTGACCAAATTTTGACCCTAACAAGGATACCAAACCAGACATTATAACCCCTCAATTAGCACTAACCTATGAGGTTTATTAATCTGACAGGGGAATCCATATATTAAAGGTTTAAGCGATATACCCTAATCAGTTTTAGCTCACTTCACACCAACACATCGCACCACCCCACCAAGGCTTCCCTTGCACTCATCAAATGGCATAAACAAAAGATCTCTGCTAAAGTGACCCTTTGGGGGACCCAAAGGGTAATGCAGTACCAGTGAGGAGCAATTGCCCTATGATGAAGCATGATATCCCTCTGGATGTGTGAGGGCAACATGAAACAGTCTTGCTGACTGTCACTCACAATTCTTAGATGCTCCTTCTTTCCTTCCTCTCTAGGAACAATGACCCCCTGTCTTTGCATTCATAGCAATACGACACTTATACTCAATATACTTCTCCTGCATTACAGTAGTTGACAGTACTCCTGTTACCACATGGACTGAGTTTACGATTTCATGGATTATGGTCCAGCTCCCTCATATTAGTTCCTGCATTTTTGGATCTGTCAGTAATTCCACCTCATCATAGCCCGATAAAACTGCAAATCTATTTTCAAATGTTAGTCCCCACACAGACTGCTATTGAATGCCCATAGTCAGTTGATAAAACATTTCTTTGAACGATTTTTAGAAAAAGCCCAAGGGTAGTATTACGATTGTTTTATCATTTGTTGGCCCCCACATCTGTACATTCAATAGTCTCCATACACATTCAGTACATCTGAAACTGACTATAATATAGTCCCCAACAATACTTTTTGTAGAGGGGCCAATCCAGCCAACCCTACCGATCATGATGATCTCTCTGCTCTCAGTGGGGTTAAAGTTCTTTACTTACTAAGCCAATGGATGGCCTAATTCCATAGTTTGGCCCAGAACTCTGCCTGATTTTCTAATAATGGTGGTACACCTGCCAAGATCAGAACATGCTCCTGCCCCTCCCAGTAAAAGCACCCTCAATAAAAACTCTGCTCCCTAGTTCACCCCTCGACTAAAAGAACCAATGCCAGGCCAATGCAAAAAATTGGAACGCATATGGAGGAAAAATTACAAACCTGAACAGCTTGTCCCCTTTAAAACAGCCCTCAAAGAATATCATCAGCAAATCAGAATAGAAAAGAAGGCACATTACTCCAATCTCATCAACAAGGCAGCATCTAATCAGAAAACGATCTTCAAAATATTTCACTGATCCAAACATTCTAGATCATGAAATTCCTCCGTCACAAGGTTTATGTGATCAGATTGCTGAGTTTTTCGACAAGAAAATTGTAGACTTAAAAAAAAGACTTCAAGAAAAGATCTCCTCGCCTATAGCAGCAGTTATCTTACAAAGCAGAACAGAGCTCAACTGCTTCCCAGAGATTAGCCTTGAACAGTTCCAGCAAGCCATTCTCTCCTGCAAATCAGGTTCCCCTCTTGATCCCTGCCAGTCAAAAATCTTCCTTGCACTTGTTGAAATCGTAAAAACCTACCATCAACCAAATATTAAACTCCTCCTTCAAGCTCGAATAGTTCTGGATAATTGAAAAATTGCTGCTGTTAAACTCCTCAAAAACAAAAAATTACCATATCCGACCACTCTCTCTAATCTCAGACCAATCTCGCTGCTACCATGTTTGAGTAAAATAGCAGAGAAACTAACTCTAAATGATTAACTAAATGATTTTCTGCAGGAAGCCAATATCCTCCAAGCTATCGGGTTTTAGACCTGGTCACTCAACAGAATTGGTGCTGCTTCATGCAATGGAAACCTTAAAATGTGCCTTAGATCAGGGAAAAGATCCAGTACTGATTCTGTTGGATTTATCAGCCGCATTCAATACAGTCTCCCATGACATCTTGGGACACAGGTTAGCAGATAGTGGCATTACTCACAAGGCGCTGGCCTGGTTAACATCTTTTCTGGAAAACAGATGACAAATAGTAACCTTAGGCAACTACAAATCAACAGAAAAACAGTTGCCATCTGGAGTCCCACAGGGCTCTACCCTGAGTCCAACTCTTTTTAATCTCTACATGATACTGCTGCTTAACCTGATTGCATTCTTTGACATTGAGTCTAGCTCATACATGGACGACACTCAGCTAATCTTTACCCTTGACAAAAATTCCACAGCAGCTGAAGAAAAATTCCAGCACTGTCTATCCTCAGTCATGGATTGGATGAAATCAACCACTTCAAATGTAATAGCCAAAAAACGGAAATCATGCTGCTTGGGAAAGATAACCTCTTTATGCCAAGCATTGGTGGCGACTGATACCGCTCCACTTTGAAATACTGTAGACACTGTGAGGAATATAGGGATTAGATGTATGGGGATTAGATTTGACTCTGCACTATCTTTCCACCAACAAGCCCACTTTCTGGCGGGCACATGCTTCCACATGATAAAAACCCTCAAAAAATGTCTTGATATTCTCCCTGTCACTGCTAGGAAAACAGTTGCAGTAGCATTAATCCTGTCACATTTGGATTACTGCAACAGCCTTTATGCAGGAGCAAATTTATTAAAAATACCTAGGTGGTCTTCTTTCATAGCAGAACTGCAGAATTTAGAACACTCAACTGGTTGCCCAAGGATAGAAGGATTCTCTTTAAAATCTTAGTAACCATCATTAAGGCCATTAGGGCAATGGGACCCAAATACCTAAGGTCCAAAATTAAACCCTATATCACTAAATAGTTCCTGCGATCATCCTCGGAAATCCTTCTAGCGCCCCCCTTTCACCTGACATCCAGAGGGGGAAAGTCAATGGCAGTCCTAGAAACGAAAGGCTGGAATAGCTTGCCCACCCAGCTGAGACAGGCGCAGTCTGTACCTATGTTCAAGAAACTCATAAAAACCTGGATTTTTGCTGCCCCAGATCACACAGTACTATCACTCATCTGATCCTTATACCCTTCTGGGCTCACTAATCCCCTCACCTCCGACTTCCCTGATTCCAACAGCAGCAAGATGCTCCATGCGCTTTATAAATGCTTTCATTCATTCATTCAACTTATCTTACCATTCAGGTGGCAAATTTATGGTTATGGGCATTGTAATTTTACTATTAGTCCACCAGTGACCCTCTGTAGTCCAACACTTTTACATATGCCATGTGCATCAGATTCTCCAGGTGTTCTGGGTAATGTTTCTTCATTTATGCTCGCTTTACCACGTGAATTGCCCCTAAAGTTTATGCTTTCTTGGTTACTACATCCTTGTGATGCTGGGGTGGGGTTATGTGGGACATAAGTTATGATTTTGTCAAAACCTGAGGGGTGCCTTGGCTGTTAAATAAGTGGCTTCCTGCTTGTGGTAGAGGCTTGCTGTAATTATCTTTCCAGCTGTGGTTGTAACTTTTAAAGCAGCAGCTGCTGTTGCTGTATGATTTGATAAAATAGTCAACTGGGACTCAATTGACTCTAAACGTTTTTTATTCAGCTGTAATTTCTTCTCCAGAACATCTGCAAAGCATTGTCAGAACTTTTCTATGTTAAATGTATCTCTTGTCAAAAGCCCTGATCTCCCTTATTGCAGATCTCCTGCTGTTTCTGATTTATCCCATACAGCATGTGCGTTAGGCTTTTTGTGCTTAGTTACCAGTCCTACAGGGGAAGTAGGGCTGTTTAACTTAGATGGAGCAGAGAGTATTAAAGGATCAGAGTCTACTCCAATAATATTAGCCTCCTGAAAAATCCCTGGGCATTGAGAGGATACTGTTGCCCCTGGCAGCCCTTTATCTACCTCCTCCATGTGGCTGCTGAGTGTCTGAAGTACATCAGATGCAGATGATCCTATTCCATTTAAAAGGCCACCACCACAGCTCCCCTGACCAAGGGATAATTCCGTTCCATTTGGGCAATTTAACTTGTAAATACTGCCACTGCACGTTCCGACATGGTGTCAAAGCGTGTTGGTTTATATTGGACTTCAGAAGAAGAAATAGAGAAGCCAACTGTGTTTTCCACTTTTAACAAAAGACAAACATGCCTATAGGGGTGCACTCAACGTTCAACCAGTGTCTCACCTCAATATTCCTGAGTCCTCGAATTCCAACCTGGCAAAAAGGGCACTAATTTCTCTTATTATAGAAGGACCAGAGTCAGGGGATATTCGCCTCAACCCAACAACTGTGTCACAGATCATACAGTTTAGTCCGGACCTCTACGCCCAAGATCCTAGGTTAAATTAACAGGAATCTTGAAACATGTCTTTGTCAGACAATTCACAATCACATAACCACTGAACATTAGTATATGTATCCCACCCTTTAATCAGAAAGCGTGAGCTCCCCCAATGTTAAAACCATAACATATTATATACCCATTTTAAGTAGGCCAAAATGTTTCATTGCCTTAATTGCTTTGCAGCAAATTAATTTGGACTTCGAGGTCATAAATCACCTCCCTGGACACAGAGAATGCAAGGTAGGAGCCACAGGCCCGCATACCAGCTCCCACGATGTCAGGGAATGTGTGTTTCTCACACTATTTACCTATATCGGCGGCACAACTGTTGCCTAACTGTGTTTATCGCGATTCAGCCGCTGTGTAACCTTCTATCATCCCAGCGGGATGATAGAGGGCTACATGGCAGCAGAATCGGCAATGAAACATGTTGGCCTACTTAAAATGGGTATATAATATGTTATGGTTTTAACATTGGGCGAGCTCACACTTTCAGATTAAAGGGTTAAAAGTGTGCGTGTGAGTCTCAGCTCATTTTTTATTTGGCCTGAGACAGTTTTGTCTCTTGCACCTCAAGGGGTCTGGTTCTGTTCTTATTACTTTTTTCAGTGTTTTTTTCACTAAATACACCTTCACACATTTACTTATTTTGGATACTACACATCTCTCCTTGAGAAAGTCGCCGATGATGATGATTACGTGGGCAAGCTGGTGAGAACCTGTCAGTAGCTCGTGTGGTGGTGCGCACGTGAGGCACTTTCTCTTCTCTCCACACATTTTTCTGGGTGGGACACATATACTAATGTTCAGTGGTTATGTGATTGTGAATGGTCTGACAAACACATGATTCATGATTCCTGTTAATTTAACCTAGGATCTTGGGCATAGAGGACCGGACTAAACTGTATGACATGTGACACAGTTGTTGGGTTGAGGTGAATACCCCCTGACTCCAGTCCTAGCATAATAGGAGAAATGAGTGCCCTGCTTGCCAGATTTTTTGTTTGAATAGTTGACGGGGGGAGGGCAATCTGGCTTGCAATTATCCCTCTATAGCTCCTTGTTGTTTAGAGGTCCTTGAATTCCAATACCTAATTTTAGAAGGGTAGGCTAGCCCAGTCTAGCACAGCCACGGATGGGCTTAGAGAGCTTGGGCACGGGACTGCAGTGTGATTTTGTGGCTTCTCAGGCTCCTTGGGTTGCCTGCAGGTACAGGATGCAATGGGGATTCTGGTGCATGTAGTACCTGTGGCTACACCAGCAGTGGCTCTCCCCGCAAGTCAATAGCATTCAAGGGGGTTGTCTGTCTCTAACACCTCATCATCCACCACACTGCTTTGATTTGCATTCCAGAATATGATAACAATGCCACTTGGTCAATATGCATAACATAGAAACACTTACCACCTAATATTACACAACAAATACATCCAAACACCCTACATGGCATAGTTTGTGGCCATTTACCAAGTGGTTCAGTGCTCCACAGAGAGGTAGGATGCCATACAATACAATAGACTGAGGAAGAAGTCAGGCAGCTGCCCTGAGGACTGATGCACCACTTTTATTTAAGCCTGAGCCATTAGAGAATAAGACCACAACCACATAGCAGTGAGACTTGAATTCCAGCACTAATCATACTAATATTTCTTACCCTAAGGCAAAGGGGGAAAGGACCATTTAGATTGAGAGAGGTTTGAGGTAATAGCTGAAATAGATGCAGCATTGCCTAGCAGCCTCCATGGGGGCCCTAAATGGTAACTAGTTGTGTTTTTTTTATAGTATTATGTTCTAGTATGCTTTAAAGTTATTTCTTCCAAGAAAGATAAGCAGTGGTTTGGGCAATTGTTTATTGTGATGTTGTGTGATGGTTGAGCTCTGAGCTCAGGTTCTCCATTACTAATATGTGACTGCTTGCCATTGTAACCTCTGAGCCTCAAGTGCTAAAGGGGTTGTACTTCATGCATTTCGCAGAGCCATAGTAGGAGTTACCCCAGGACATGACCTCTAACCCCTCAATTGAGGCTCAATAGTACCTGCTTGCTCCGTGGCTTTCTGACCACGTTCTGACAGCATACACTTCGTCCATCAACATCTCAGATATAGTCATTCAGCTGGGAATAAATAAGTGTACCCTGACTTATATTTCTACGCTGTGCAGCTTATTAGTAGCAATGATGCAACATTCTGAGGACTAATTTCCCTCTCCATTTTGTAATGATTGGTTTAGCTCAATTTTTGCTTGTGCCATTAAAAAATATATTTGTAGGCTGCTGCACTTTATACTGCCGAGTGATATTCTGTCGATACTACTTCATCAAATACATGTTATACTTACTTCATGATAGAAATTGAATTTGTTATGTGCACCAGCAGATGTGTTGGCCCCTATCAGGAGTTCTTTTTAGGTCGAGCTAAACAGTGCAGCTGTCTACTCGAGACCTTCTATAGTCAGTCTGTGTGTAATAAATCCATCCCCTTTTTTGCAATTGCTTTTCATTTGTCAGTTTTGTCAGTGTCCTTTAAAAATCCTTGCCTGCTAGTGGTCAGTCCAGCCACTTTGTCCCTCCTTTCTCTCTTCTGTTCTTCCCACAGAGCAGGGGCTTAGTACTGTCTCCTTCCCCTATGGATCTTTATCTGTTCTTTGGGGGACTCTTTTTTTCTTGTTTTCCTGCTCTTTTGCTGTTGTCTGTGCTCAGCATTAGCACCCTAGCATCTTACATTTAAATATAGCATTCTTTCTCCCATCCCTCTTAACACCCCAGTTGTGTTCCAGCTGGGTTTCTTGTTAACAATTGTCACATCAGTGCTGCTACCATTTCACGAGCGCTGCACTGGTTTAGTTTCTTATTGTGTATTTCCTGGCTCTTCGGTCCACTTTTCTGCACTCCCTCCTCCCTCTCAATCTGTCAGCAGGCTCCAGCCTGCCTCACAGCAGAGCCAGGCAGATGGAGAGGGAGAGCTGTGCTGCAGCCTGCCTCTGAGCAGGGGGCACTGATGTCTTTGCCTGTCCTGCTCCTCGCAGCTGCCCTGGCCGTCGACTGACTCCGTTTTTTGTTTGTCACGTTTCACATGCAATGCACTCCAACAGGATGCAAAAACCAGAACTGGGTGCCGCTTTGTTGATAAGCTGTTGCCAATAAGCTATCTCTGCTCGAGGATCAGCTTGTTTTTTCTAGGTGTAGGCGTATTTTGCAGCTGTATATTTTTCCTTTATTTTTAAACTACTGTCTCCATATCTTGACAAATTTACTTATTTTAGATTTTTTTTTCAAAAATGCATACATTCTTTCATTTCCGGTATTGGCTATTGGCTTGTGCAGTGCAGTTAATTTTTGAGGAATGATAAATTGTAGGCAGCACACTGTTGTTTGACGATGGGAGCTGAAGAACTACATGGCTGTTAAAGAAAAAAGAACTTGCATCTATCATGGTGTGTTTCATTCATTTCATGCTGCATCCTACCCCTTCAGGGGGCCCTTGGGGACAGGGCCACATGCTCGCCTTTGGGGCACCTTCTAATGAAATGCCTTAAGCCACCAGAGAGTCACTGCTGGGAGCAAAGCTCTGTTTTTTTCAGCACATGGTCAGAAATAATGGGGGGTTCGACAGAGCAGGCGAGCGACCCCCCACCTCCTTCCCCAGAGAACACAGAGCATGGATATGGTTTGATTTCCTCTTCATTTTTCATTGTTCCTTGTTATTTCCATCCAGCCTCTCTTCACACAGTGCTTGCCTGATAAATCTTTCAAATCGAGGTTGTGTGTCCCTGGTGCCACCATCCATGGGATTAAGAGCTATCATCATAGGGACGTAAGCATCTTAACCCTACCAGACAAAGTCAGAACAATAGTTTGTCATCCAGTCCCATCAATTGATGGCGCTTACCAGGAAGCAAAAAAGTAATCTCCTTTTTACCATGTGAGGCGCAAATCACATAATCAAAGGGGAAAAGCCACCACAGGAAAACGCGCTGAGTAAGAGGCAGCAGACCGGAGTTCGAACCCGGCCGCAGTTCTGATTTCCTCCACAGAATCTCGGGCTTGCATTTATGCAAGTTTGAGCTATTGGCATTGTAAATGACAATGCCTTTTATTTATATTTTGGTTTTTAAAACATAAATATAAAGGCATTGTCATTTACAATCATAATAGCTTAAACTCTCACAAATGTGATACCGTTTGCATTGCAAATGCTTGTTTTTTGTGGCTATGGCTGCCTGTGCGACACGCTGATGTGCTTACTTTTTGGCAATTTTAACCTGTGTAGCACAGTTGTGTATACTAAATGTGTATGTGAGAAGTTGGCCTGATATATGATGCTCACTAATTCTAGTGATCACCTTGTATCAGTCCAAACAACCCTTATGGTGAATGGTTGTAAGTCAACCTTATAGACCAGCTATCCTAATGGTAGCATGGACAAAGCAGTCTTAGGCTAAACTCTTTTGGCATATGAAGCCAGCTGTTTTACCACAATATAACCCCTTGAATACCAGATGAAAGGACACCACACAGGTTGTTATGAAAATAAACAGTATATTATTAATAACAACACCTCTGAACTCTTTATGAGGTCAGAGGGCTAAGCACATGACAATCTCTTCTGAAAAATACGTTAAGTTGCACGAAATTACAATGGTGCCCTAGGGGCACAACAAACCATATACTAAGTAAGTGGAATGTGATAGTCGATAAAAGGAATGGAGCTGTCCTGAGGCTGTAGGATCGATGGGACCACGCTATACTAACTTCAGGTAAGTAATAGGAGGCCCACGGAACGTGTGTGCAGAGTGTGAACTCACACGCGAGATGCGTAACAACGTCTATGGACAGTACAGTTCACGTTAAAGGTGAGTACGGACAATCCTGACTAGGTAGGACTAAAATGACTGTGAAACGGGACACTAGGACAGTTAAACTACCCTTGAGCACCGAAATGCTCTTGTTACCTCACCCACGGGCTGCGGGTGCATAGGTGTCAAAGTGCGTCGGGTTCTCGCGTTGAAGTCAATGGAGCCTGAAAGAAAAGTTGCTGCAGGCGACCAGGAGGAAGATGTCCGGTGCAATCCAAGGGTGGATTGTTGAAAAAGGAGACCTGAAAGCAGAGGGGACAATGTTCACAGTCACTAGCCAGTGACTGGAGTGGAACCAGATGTCATCGTCGCGATCAGGTGAAGAGTGGACGCTTGACTCTGCAGCCACGTGGACCAGGAGGCGTCTTCGACAACCAGGATGGAGGCACAAGCTGTCCCACGCAGGCTCTCGCTGTCAGCGTTTTAGGAGAGTCCGGGGTGCCCTTCTTTTGGAAGGGAGCAAGGGCCAGTCTGGAGCAACCAGACCAGCAGTGAAGATTCAAATGTTCGTCGTCTAGGAGGCCACTAACAAGCCAGCAAGTGACCAGACAACGCGTCGAGCAGCAACAAAGCAGAAGGGCCCCATGCAGATCTCGTGGATGCTGGAGGGCTGATCTTCGGTGCAGGGGCTGCTCGGGGTTGGGGCTTCTCAGTCCCCAAAGCACTTGGTCGAGTTTACCTCGGGAGTCGTGCTGGAAGCGAAGTGCAGTTTCTTCCATGATGGCCGGTCCCACGTGTCTCGTCGCACCCACGGATCTCAGCTTTGCTGTAGATGCAGGTTGAGGTCGGAGAGGTCTGGGAATCCGGGTCTCGTCGGGCTCTGAAGTCTGGATCCTCGAGGGAAGACGACAAAGTGAAGCCACTGGACGCTTGATGGTGCCTGCAGTTGCAGGGTGGACACTCCTTGTCCACAAGGGAGATTCTTCAGTCTTCTGTGGAGCAGAACGTCGAAGGCCAGAGTTTCTTCTTGTTGAATAGTTCAGGATAATCTAATTTGGAATGGGACCAGCTCCTACCTTTATTCTCCTAAAGGGGGCTGCACTACTGACTAGGTCCCTCCACTGGGTGGGACCAGGAAGGGGGGTGGTTACACCCCCTATCCTTTGTCCGTTTTCCCGCCAGAGCTGGGGCTGGGATGCCCCAGCAACTGGTTTGAACCGGTGTATGCACAGGGCACCTTGTGTGCCCCAGGCATGTCTCATTCCTTTCAGACCTCCCTACCTCAATACACAAAATCCTGTCTGGGGTGGTGCTAGCACCTCCCAAGGCAGGAAACCCTTTGTCCAGGCCATCCTCGCTGGAAGGACTTCCAGCAGCAGAAGGTCAGACTTGTTTCTGTGGTGGCAGCATCCATTTTGTGATGCTGAGGCTCGAGTTAACTTTAACCGGGGTTCACAGTTACATACATGTCGTGTCCCTTTAGAAGGGTGGAATGCTACCCCCGTTGCCAGAATTGGCGAGGGGGTAGATTTCCAAATCGTATGACACCTTACTCGACATGTTTTGATAATGTTATACCAGAGTTAGCATTTAACCGCGAGGTTGATAATGCACTTAAGAGTATATGGTATAGCGTTATCATGGAACAGCTATTAGGACTTGGTTCCGCAAGCTGCAAACGGAATCAGCTCATGCCAGAGCACCATCTCACATAATTCCAAGCACTCTGCCTTCAGGATTGATAAGGCCTTCCATAGGAGTGACTGATAGGAATATATGTGTCCATTTTAGGGTTAGATATAGGTATACTATATCTACAGCAAAGGGTGTTTACACCACTTTGCCCCAGCTGTCATGCAGCCAGTTGTGTCAGATTTAGATGGCCAGCCAGGGGTGGCATAATACATGCTTCAGCCCCTGGTAGGCCCTGGGTACACCTATGCCCTGGGTACAGGGACTGATAAGGTGGCACAGTACCAATTGGTAAATGCACCTAAAGTACATGGATGTCAATTTAGAGAGAGACAGCTAGGCTGTGGGTCTGATTAGCAGGCCCACAGCCAGGGAAAGTCGTAAACCAGTGAAGCAAAAAGCAAAACTCTGGGGTGACCATAGGATTGCAGACCCCACTCTCCTACATAACCCCCCCCCCAAACTTAGGGACATTAAACTAACCTTGACCAGGCGAGTCTTCCTGATCTAAGTGGAAATACCTGGAGAGACCATCTGCATTGCCATGGTCAGTCCCTGGTCTGTGCTCCACTGTAAAGTCCATCCCCTGTAGGGAAATGGACCACCTAAGAAGTTTGGGGTTTTCACCCTTCATCTGATTTAGCCATAAGAGGGGCTTATGGTCTGTCTGAATCTTGAAGTGAGTTCTAAACAAGTATGGTCTCAACTTCTTCAGGGCCCAAACCACAGCAAAGGCCTCCCTCTCAATAGCTGACCAACGTTTCTCTCTAGGGTCAGCCTTCTGCTTATAAAAGCAATGGGCTGGTCATCACCATCAATATTCAGTTGAGAAAGAACAGCTCCCACACCCAACTCAGATGCATCTGTTTGGACAATGAAGGTTTTGGAGTAGTCAGGACTCTTGAGAATAGGTGCAGTACACATGGCTTGCTTTAGGTCATCAAATGCCTTCTGACAGCTAACTGTCCACTGAACTTTCTTTGGCATTTTCTTGCTTGTCAAGTCATTAAGTGGTGTCACAATGGACCCATAATTTTTGACAAACTTCCTATAGTAACCAGACAGGCCCAAGAAATCTCTGACCTGTGTCTGGGTGGTTGGAGGAGCCCAGTCCTTTATGGCCTGTATCTTGCTCTCCAATGGTTGAACCTGGCCTCCACCCACAAGGTGGCCCAGGTACACAACCTGACTCTGCCCTATCTGGCACTTAGTAGCCTTGATAGTGAGGCCTGCCTTTTGCAGGGCCTCCAAATCTTTCCTCAGGGGGATCAGGTGATCCTGCCAGGTGGAGCTAAAGACAGCAATATCATCTAGATATGCTGCACAGAAGTCATCCAACCCAGTGAGAACGTGGTTCACCAACCTTTGAAAAGTGGCAGGTGCATTTTTCAAACCAAAGGGCATCACCACAAATTGGTAATGACCTCCTGGGGTAGAAAATGCTGTTTTGGCCTTGGCATCCTCAGCTAACCTAATCTGCCAATAACCAGCTGTTAGGTCAAATGTACTTAAGAAAGTTGCAGAAGCCAACTTGTCTATCAGTTCATCTGCCCTATGTATTGGATGGGCATCTGTCTTAGTGACAGCATTGAGAACCCTGTAGTCTACACAAAACCTCATCTCTCTCTTACCATCCTGGGTGTGAGGTTTAGGCACTAGAACTACAGGACTAGCCCAAGGGCTCTCTGAGGGTTCAATGACTCCCAATTCCAACATCTTTTGGACTTCTTTCTTTATGCAGTCCCTGACGTGGTCAGGTTGCCTGTAGATTTTACTCTTGACAGGCAGACTGTCACCAGTGTCCACCTCATGGGTGCACCAGTTTGTCTGACTAGGGGTCAGTGAAAACATTTGCCTGAAGGCTTGAAGAACCTGTTTACAATCCTCTTGTTGATGGGCAGAGAGGCTGTCAGAAAAGACTACACCATCTACTGACCCATCATCAGGGTTCTGAGTGAGCAGGTCTGGGAGAGGGTCACTCTCTTCCTCCTGCCCCTCATCTGTGGCCATGAGCAAGCCCATGTCCTCCCTGTTGACAAATGCTTTGAGCCTATTCACGTGAAGCACCCTGTGGGGGCTCCTGGGAGTTCCCATGTCCACCAAGTAGGTGACCTCTCCCTTGTGCTCAATGATGGTATGGGGTCCAGACCATTTGTCTTGGAGAGCTGCTGGGGCCACTGGCTCCAACACCCACACCTTCTGTCCTGCATGGTACACAGTTAGGACAGCCTTTTGGTCATGCCAAGCTTTTTGAAGTTATTGGCTGGCCTCAAGGTTTTTAGATGCCTTCTCCATGTACTCTGCCATCCTGGAGCAGAGACCAAGTACATAGTCCACTATGTCAAGCTTAGGCTTTTTGAGAGGTAACTCCCATCCTTCCTTCACAAGACATAGGGGTCCTCTTACAGGATGCCCAAACAGAAGCTCAAAAGGGCTGTAACCAACCCCCTTCTGTGGGACCTCTCTGTAAGCAAACAGGAGGCAGGGTAAAAGGATATCCCATCTTCGCCTGAGCTTTTCAGGTAATCCTTTTATCATCCCTTTGAGGGTCTTGTTGAATCTCTCAACAAGCCCATTGCATTGTGGGTGATAGGGTGTGGTGAATTTATAATTGACACCACACTCCTTCCACATAGCAGTCAAGTATCCTGACATGAAGTTTGCACCTCTGTCAGAGACAACCTCCTTAGGAAACCCCACTCTGGAGAAAACTCCAAGTAGGGCCCTGGCCACAACAGGAGCTGTAGTGGTCCTAAGGGGAATAGCTTCTGGATACCTGGTGGCATGATCCACTACCACCAGTATAAATCTGTGCCCAGATGCTGTTGGGGGGTCCATTGGTCCAACAATGTCAATCCCCACTCTTTCAAAGGGTACCCCCACCACAGGTAGTGGTATTAGGGGGGCCTTTGTTGTGCCACCTGATTTGCCACTGGCTTGGCAGGTGATGCATGAGCGACAAAACTCTTCAGTGTCTTCAGACATATGAGGCCAGTGAAAGTGTGGGGCAAGCCTGTCCCAAGTCTTGTTCTGGCCTAAGTGACCTGCAAGGGGAATCTCATGGGCTAAGGTGAGAAGGAAACCTCTAAGAAACAAGGGGATGACCAGCCTCCTGGTTGCACCAGGCTTGGGGTCTCTTGCCTCAGAGTATAGGAGTCCATCTTCCCAATATACCTTATGGGTACCTGTAGCATTCCCTGCAGCCTCAGCAGCAGCCTGCTGTCTGAGGGGTTCAAGAGAGGAACAATCTAATTGGGCCTGCCTCAAGTCTGACCTGGAAGGTCCCCCTGTCCCAAGAAACTCAACCTGATCAGGCTCAAGCTCTTCTAGGACAGTTCCTTCTGGGGTCTCTGGGTCAGCATCCTGAGAGGGCTGATCCTCAACCTGAGGCAAGGGGGAAGGCTCTGCCTTAACCCTTCCATTCCTTCTCTTGGGTAGTGTCTGGTCCATTCTTCCAGGATCCAGCACTTGTTCAGCTGGGCATTTCTTGACCTGTGACCTAGTCACAGCAAGGACATGTGAGGAGAGACCTAGCATTTCTACATGAGTCCTGTACTCCACATCTGACCACAGTGAGGATTCCAAATCATTGCCCAAAAGACAATCTACTGGGAGGTCTGAACTAACTACAACCCTTTTGAGGTCAGTTACCCCTCCCCAGGAGAAATTAACAACTGCCATACTGTGATTGGTAGTGACATTGCTAGCATTGGTCACTAGGTTGTCTGAACCTAGCATGATCTGGTCAGGGTCCACAAATGTTGGTGTCACCATGGTGACACTGGCACATGTGTCCCTGTAGGCCTGAGCCATTTTTCGTTAATTAAAGGCGTTTGTCTGTATTTGCCCAGAGTACTAGGACTTACAGTAGGGGTCATATCCATGTCCCCAGTACAAACAAGAACTGCCTGAGTAGGAATTCTAAGTCAGAACCCACCTCAGTACCAGGGTTAACCCAACTATAGCCTTGGGAGGTACACTACCACTACTAACTGTACTATGGGGTGCAGGTGTCTTAGGGACAGTAGTGGTAGGAGTTTGGACTTTCTTGGTGCACTCACTAAACCAGTGAGTCTTACTTTTACAGTATTGGCACCATGGTTTCTTAGGACCATCATTCTTCTTCTTTTGGGAAGTTTGGGACCCACCCTCCTTAGGTTGTTGGGGCCCTGTTGAAGACTTCTGGTCATTTTGCTTATTCTCATTACCCTTCTGGTCTGCTTTCTTCTGGCCACCACCCTGGTTCTGGTTCTGCTGCTTGACCCTTGTCCTGACCCATCTGTCTGCCTTCTTTCCCAATTCTTGGGGAGAGGTCAGATCTGAGTCAATCAAGTGCTGATGCAACAACTGGTTCTGACAATTATTTAAGATTTGCTCTCTCATAATTAGATTATACAATCCTGTGTAATCAGTAACTTTACTTCCCAGTAACCAGCCCTCCAGAGCCTTAGTGGCACAATCAACAAAGTCAGTCCAATCTTGAGCCTGAGTTTTCTGGGTATCCCTGAACATCAACCTATACTGTTCAGTGGTTAAGCCAAACCCATCAATCAGAGCAGTTTTCAAGACTTGGTAATCATTTGCATCCTCATCTCTAACAGTGAGGAGCTTGTCTCTACCTTTACCTTCAAAGGGGATCCACAATATAGCTGCCCACTGACTCTGGGGTACCTGCTGTACTTTGCAGGCTCTCTCCAAAGCAGTTATCCACTTGTGGATATCATCTCCTGTCTTATAGGAGGGCACTATTTTACTCCGGTGTCTATTATAAAAACTCCTGTCTCTATCCCTAGGGATAGTGCTGCCACCAGTGGGGACTACCCCACTCAACTGTTGCTCCCTAGCAAAGGCAAGCTTCTCTTTGGCCAGGGCAAGTTCTTCCCTCCGGATCCTCAGATTAGCTTCCTTCATCTTTGCCTCATGCTCTCTCCTCTGAGGGGAAGTCATCCTCCTCTGAGCAGATGCATGAGAGGCACGAGAGTGCACAGATCTAATGGAGTCCCTAGAATGAGACCTATCTCTTCTAACTCCATAGTTAGGCCTGCTCAGGGTCAGTACTGGGGGTCCCCCAGATCCTTCCCTATGTAGGTCTAAGTTGGCCCTGGTTAGTCTGCTGACTACCCCAGGACCTTAGTCTGCCTCATCCCCAGAGGTGTCCCCTTCTTCCTCCTCCTCCTCCTCTACATTCTCTGTTTCAGGGAGATCTGGATCACTGAGGGTACCTTCTAAGGCTGGCATGCTCCCATCTGTGTTAGAAGCCTTTCTAGCATCATATGTCTCTAAGAGACCTAACAGAAAGGGAGTGGTAGGGTTAGAACCCTGTTTCAATTTCCTGGAGGTACACAATTGTCTCATCTCTTGGAAACTGAGAGCTGGATATCTGGAACGAACCCGTGGAGGGTCACTAACCACTAGGGGAGTCTCTGAAGACTCTCCATGGGTAGACATGCTTTCTAGTGAGGTGTAAGTGGTGCACTTACCTACACTATGGGTTTTCCTACTGATCCCTTGCTAAGAGTTGTAGTCAGGGTGTGCTAGGCCCTTTCTACTACAACAGCTGGTTCAGTAGAACTCAGAGTATTTCTAAGCTTGTTATATGTACCTAGGTACCTTATGTGATCTTTCAAATGATATTTCAAGATTATACGTGGTAAAAACAACACCAAGCTCAAATCCCACCGCTGCCACCAATGTGAGAAGTTGGCCTGATATATGATGCTCACTAATTCTAGTGATCACCTTGTATCAGTCCAAACAACCCTTATGGTGATTGGTTGTAAGTCAACCTTATAGACCAGCTATCCTAATGGTAGCATGGACAAAGCAGTGTTAGGCTAAACTCTTTTGGCATGTGAAGCCAGCTGATTTACCACAATATAACCCCTTGAATACCAGATGAAAGGACACCACACAGGTTGTTATGAAAATAAACAGTATATTTATTAATAACAACACCTCTGAACTCTTTATGAGGTCAGAGGGCTAAGCACATGACAATCTCTTCTGAAAAATACGTTAAGTTGCACTTAATTACAATGGTGCCCTAGGGGCACGACAAACCATATACTAAGTAAGTGGAATGTGATAGTCGATAAAAGGAATGGAGCTGTCCAGAGGCTGTAGGATCGATGGGACCACGCTATACTAACTTCAGGTAAGTAATAGGAGGCCCACGGAACGCGTGTGCAGAGTGTGAACTCACACGCGAGATGCGTAACAACGTCTATGGACAGTACAGTTCAAGTTAAAGGTGAGTACGGACAATCCTGACTAGGTAGGACTAAAACAACTGTGGAACGGGACACTAGGACAGTTAAACTACCCTTGAGCACCGAAATGCTCTTGTTACCTCACCCACGGGCTGCGGGTGCATAAGTGTCAAAGTGCGTCGGGTTCTCGCGTTGAAGTCAATGGAGCCTGAAAGAAAAGTTGCTGCAGGCGACCAGGAGGAAGATGTCCGGTGCAATCCAAGGGTGGATTGTTGAAGAAGGAGACCTGAAAGCAGAGGGGACAATGTTCACAGTCACTAGCCAGTGACTGGAGTGGAACCGGGAAGGAACCAGATGTCGTTGTCGCGATCAGGTGAAGAGTGGACGCTTGACTCTGCAGCCACGTGGACCAGGAGGCGTCTTCGACAACCAGGATGGAGGCAAGAGCTGTCCCATGCAGGCTCTCGCTGTCGGCGGTGACGGATCCGGGATTGGACTCAACAGGCCTTGGCAAAGGCAACGCACGCGGTGAAGGGAAAAGACGTCTGGTGCGGACTAGAAGAGTCCGGGGTGCCCCTCTTTTGGAAGGGAGCAAGGGCCAGTCTGGAGCAACCAGACCAGCAGTGAAGATTCAAAGGTTCGTCGTCTAGGAGGCCACTAGCCAGCCGGCAAGTGATTAGACAACGCGTCAAGCAGCAACAAAGCAGAAGGGCCCCACGCAGATCTCATGGATGCTGGAGGGCTGATCTTCGGTGCAGGGGCTGCTCGGGGTTGGGGCTTCTCAGTCCCCAAAGCACTTGGTCGAGTTTACCTCGGGAGTTGTGCTGGAAGCGAAGTGCAGTTTCTTCCAAGATGGCCGGTCCCACGTGTCTCGTCACACCCACGGATCTCAGCTTTGCTGTAGATGCAGGTTGAGGTCGGAGAGGTCTGGGAATCCAGGTCTCGTCGGGCTCTGAAGTCTGGATCCTCGAGGGAAGACGACAAAGTGAAGCCGCTGGACGCTTGATAGTGCCTGCAGTTGCAGGGTGGACACTCCTTGTCCACAAGGGAGATTCTTCAGTCTTCTGTGCAGCAGAACGTCGAAGGCCAGAGTTTATTCTTGTTGAATAGTTCAGGATAATCTAATTTGGAATGGGACCAGCTCCTACCTTTATTCTCCTAAAGGGGGCTGCACTACTGACTAGGTCCCTCCCCTGGGTGGGACCAGGAAGGGGGGTGGTTACACCCCCTATCCTTTGTCCGGTTTCCCGCCAGAGCTGGGGCTGGGATGCCCCAGCAACTGGTTTGAACCGGTGTATGCACAGGGCACCTTGTGTGCCCCAGGCATGTCTCATTCCTTTCAGGCCTCCCTACCTCAATACACAAAATCCTGTCTGGGGTGGTGCTAGCACCTCCCAAGGCAGGAAACCCTTTGTCCAGGCCATCCTCGCTGGAAGGACTCCCAGCAGCAGGAGGTCAGACTTGTGTCTGTGGTGGCAGCATCCATTTTGTGATGCTGAGGCTCGAGTTAACTTTAACCGGGGTTCACAGTTACATACATGTCGTGTCCCTTTAGAAGGGTGGAATGCTACCCCCGTCGCCAGAATTGGCGAGGGGGTAGTATTCCAAATCGTATGACACCTTACTCGACATGTTTTGATAATGTTATACCAGAGTTAGCATTTAACCGCGAGGTTGATAATGCACTTAAGAGTATATGGTATAGCGTTATCATGGAACAGCTATTAGGACTTGGTTCCGCAAGCTGCAAACGGGCTCAGCTCATGCCAGAGCACCATCTCACATAATTCCAAGCACTCTGCCTTCAGGATTGATAAGGCCTTCCATAGGAGTGACTGATGGGAATATATGTGTCCATTTTAGGGTTAGATATAGGTATACTATATCTACAGCAAAGGGTGTTTACACCACCTTGCCCCAGCTGTCATGCAGCCAGTTGTGTCAGATTTAGATGGCCAGCCAGGGGTGGCATAATACATGATTCAGCCCCTGGTAGGCCCTGGGCACACCTATGCCCTGGGTACAGGGACTGATAAGGTGGCCCAGTACCAATTGGTAAATGCACCTAAAGTACATGGATGTCAATTTGGAGAGAGAACAGCTAGGCTGTGGCTCTGATTAGCAGGCCCACAGCCAGGGAAAATCGTAAACCAGTGAAGCAAAAAGCAAATATCTGGGGTGACCATAGGATGCAGACCCCACTCTCCTACAGTGTACATATAAATAATGCAAGCCCGAATGCTTGTTTACATTATCTGACCTCCATTGTAAGACACACATTCTACACTCTAATCAAATGAAGACTAGGGAACCAGTATTTCCTTTTTAAATTGCATACATGGGTTCCTCTTAAATTACATATTGTTGCCCTGAAATTGATATTCATGATCATCGGTAAGAATTCCATTGGGCAACATGTTGACTGAGTGACGTTGATATTTTGGAGGGAAAGCATTGTAGCAGAGTGGGTCTGAGCTAGAAAGGTACCCCCACATGCTTGGTTAAATGTGAGACTGGTAGTGTAGTAAAAGTGTAGGCCAAAAAGCATTTTATGGCTGCCAGTAAAACAGACAGCATTTTCAGGAGAGCATTATAAATGGTCAAAGCTCAAAACTGAATAAATAACGCAGATCAGTCAGGACACACCAAAAACAAAACACACTGAATATATTTTATACTTTATATATCCATTGGTTGCTTAATGGAATTTAAGGCTGTTGTGTAGTGTTTTCAAAGGACAAAAATAAAGGTGAAGTAACACAACAAATATAATGTAGTTGTGCAACATATATATAAATATAACAAGTAACTGGTACACAAATCAAAAATAACACAAAATTACTGGAACTGGCGGTCCAATTGTTACATATATGGTTCAAACTAAACCTTGTGTTATCTTTCGCAATGATTTCAAGGGTGTAGTGTCTCTGGACGTGATATCATTGAGAGTCGACGTTTCGACCCAGGAGTTATTGGAGAAACATCACAGGGGTCTTCATCAGGACTGTGTGGTGTCCTGATAACAGCCAAGTGAAATTAAAACAAGTGATAAAGGTTCATTTCTTTTACGGTGGAATCGGATAAGACGATGCTGCCTCCAATCATGTACTGCGGGCGAATGGATTGAAATCCTTTAGTGTTCCAGAAAGGTAACGCTGATGAGTAGATCCTTCTGAGGTCCTCAATGGATAAACCGATTTTGTGTTTCGGCAATATGCTTTGTCAATTACAGTAGGGTCCTGGGGCCATAATATCAAGAAAGGGCGATTCATTATCGCCGCTTTTATCGGCAGGAAACTGCCGCTAAAGCGGCGATAATGGGCTTGATAATATGCCCTTGTGAATTCCCATAGAAGCCCAGGTTAACACCAGAACCTGGGCTTCTATGGGAATTCACAAGGGCATATTATCAAGCCCATTATCGCCGCTTTAGCGGCAGTTTCCTGACGATAAAAGAGACAATAATGTATCGCCCTTTCTTGATAATATGGCCCCTTGTTCTTAATACTGAATGACCTTCTCAATTGCAGTGGGGTCCTGGCTCTTACAGCCGAGTAACCTTGTCAATTGCGAACAGCTTAATGCAACAAGGACACGGCTCTGCTAATGAAGACAAAAGCGAGACCTATTGCATGAAAAATGCTTGTTTACATTATTTGCCCTAAATTGTAAGATACACATTCTACATTCTTAATCAAAAGTAAACTAGGGAACCTTTTAAATTGCATACATGGATTCCTCTTAAATATGTAGGTTTGCCCTGAAATTGATATTCATGGTCAATGGTAAGCATTCCATTGGGCAACCTGTTGACTGGGTGACGTTGAGATTTTGGGGGGAATGCATTGTAGTAGAATGGATCAGAGTTAGAAAGGTACCCCCACACACTTGATTAAATGTAAGTTTGGGTAATGTAGTAAAGGCGTAGTCCAAAAAGCATTATATGGCAGCCAGTTAAATAAAAAGCGTTTTCAAGAGGGCATTATAAACAAAGTCACTGAAATTATGCGGTTGTGTGGATTTGGCGATTTTCACATAATTGTAGATTTTCTGCATTTGCAGCACAATCTATCATCTGCCACATAATCTGAAGATATGAATAAATAAAAAAATGCTTCTAACTCAAACGGTTCAAAAGATAGCAAAGATGCAACAACACATGTTGCAGCACAGTGGAAGGCCCGTTGTAAAGGTTAACTGGTCGCCTTTATGCAGCGTATTGCTATATTTGGGTGTTAAACTGGTTCTGCTAAGGTACACCTAATGCCCAGACAGTGTTAACCAGCTTAAAAATGACTATCACAAAATGTGCAGCATAATGCCGCATAAAAGGCCTTTTCTTGTTGCATAATTTACTCAAACCTGCGGCATAATTCGACCCTCCCCTGCAGCATAATTCCAGTAGCCGTGCTTATAAATAAATGAAGACTTAAAGAAGTTAACTGGAGATTTGAGCTTCCCCATGGAGGTCAGCCTCAGAATATTTTAGGTGCTAACGGGACACGCTCGTCTACATTAACACGTGTGGTCTATTTTAAAAGGCAGGAGTAAATGATCTCAATTGCCAGATGATAAATAAATAACCTGCTGTGGTCATTAGAAAGCCGATGACTAGGTAGTGCTCATGTTAAGCAATACTGTTCTACAGTTCATTGTCGGTGGTATGCATGATATTGGTATTGCAAGTTTGTGGCCATAAGAAATATGCAATGTTCCTCTCATTTCTATTCAAAGATGCTACCTACGCGGAGTTGAAGTGGTCTTCACGTGGCGCACATAATTAAATAATATTCTTCCCTGTCTTAAAACCTAAGTTAACAAAAATGGAATAAAATAAAATTGAAAAAATAGCTATATGATTTATAGCGGCCAGCTTCACGCCCTACAAAACCCCATTTCTGCTAAACGTTTTCCAATTAATGTTAATCTGCATTTGACACTACGTGTGGACTAGCCTATTCCTACTTATATTTCTCACCCATGGAGATTTCTCCAAAAGTACATGAAATTATGCAAGGTACTACAGACTCATCTTAAAGTCGTTATCAAGAGCAGAGGGCACAGTGAAACTTCTGCGATGCATTCAGAATCATTTTAGGGGTAGAACCCTGGGCGTGCATATCGCAAAAGGTTGCAACAATCCGCACACAGGACTACAGTGGCAACAAAACATTCTCTGCTCCTGAATGAAAATATATATTGTCGTGTTTACAAAACATCTCTTACATAAGACCTTTCTATAGCATCTGCAAACTCTCCACGGTCACTCTTTGGAACCTAAAGGTGGCCCCTACTTGGCACAAAAGAAACCACCAATACGAAATCGAATTATTACTTATATGGAAAGATTTTACAGGGTCTTTCCAATTTGAGAAAAATCAAGAAGGTAATATGAAGGTAGACATTTGTGTAAATGTTCTTGTTCTAGATCAACTTTATAAATGTCAGTCTCTAGTGCATCTCCACTTTAGGAAGGCCTCTGGTGAGTTATGTTATGTTATGTTAATTATTTATTTCTATAGCGCGCGGCTACTCAAAAAGAGTGTCCCGGCGCTTTATTGGAGAAGGAGACAAAACTGCAACATACTAACATAACACCAGATAAAAAGACTAACAGAAGAGTGGGCCAAAGATTCACAGAAGACCGGCTACTGAATGAACAGCCAAGTTTTAAGGCTTTTCCTAAAAGCCAATAGACTGGTGGCTCCCCGCAGGGCCAGTGGTAAGGAATTCCACAACTGAGATGCCAACAGTCCAAAAGAGCGGCCTCCGAGGCGCGCTTTCTTTACCCGGGGAACAACAGCAAGGTACAGGGCTTCCGACCTCAGAGACCTGGTCGGATGATAAAAGACCAGCCTCTTTTGGAGGTACTTGGCTCCCTCCTTGTGAAGAGCCTTGTAGGCCAAGGTCAGCGCCTTAAAGGCGATCCTCTTGCGGATAGGAAGCCAATGTAAAGTTGCCAGCAGGCCCGAGGCCCTAGAGCGCCTACCAAGGCCAAAGATTGCCCTGGCAGCGGCGTTCTGTGCCACTTGGAGCCGCTGCAGCAAGTACTCTGGAAGGCCCAGGTAAAGGACGTTGGAATAATCCAACCTGGACCCAATCAGAGCCTGAACTGTCAGCGTCCTATGTTCCACGGATAACAGAGGGAGGAACCTCCGCAGCATCCTGAGGATGCCAAAGCAAATGCCCGACACCCCCAGGATCTGGGATTTCAAGGTAAGCCTGTTATCCATCTTCACCCCCAGATTCTTAGCAACCTGAGAGGAGCAGGACGGAGGGAACATATCCAGTGGCCACCAGGTCTGCCAATCTGGCTCTGTGTCGCACCCAAAGAAAAGTACTTCGGACTTGTCGGAATTGCACTTAAGGCTGTTTAGATGGAACCAATGAAAAACAGCCCCAAGGCAATCCCGAATACTCTCCCCATCAAAGTCGCCTCCTCTCTTACAAGAGAAGAGGAGCTGGGTGTCGTCCGCATAGGATACGATCTGGGCACCGTGCGACTCCACCAACGCCGCCAAAGGGGTCATAATGATGTTAAAGAGGGTCGGGCTCAAAATAGAGCCCTGAGGGACCCCGACTCCCAAAGGCGGCATCACGGCGGAATCAGGCGGGGCCCAGATCGATTGCCGGCGGCCGGCTAGGAAAGAAGAAAACCAGTCGAACACCGTCCCACGTAAGCCTATCTCGAAAAGTCTAGCGAGAAGACCATCATGTGGAACGGTGTCGAACGCCGCCGACAGGTCTAACATCACCAGCATGACTTTGCCCCCAGAGTCCAGAACCCCTTTAATGGTTTCCGAGACCTCCAGGAGCGCTGTCTCAGTACTGAAATGGGGACGAAAGCCCGATTGGGTGGCATGCAGGATCTCATTAGATTCAAGAAAGTTGGAGAGCACGCCATGGACGTGCTTTTCCAGAATCTTCGTGAGGGCCGGCAGCAGAGAGATAGGCCTATAATTAACAGGGGCCTTCGGGTCTAGACCAGGTTTTTTGAGCAAGGGGATCACCATCGCCTGCTTCCAGGTTCGCGGGACCACACCAAGCCTCAGCGAAAGATTTAAGAGTGGATTAGCCAGCGGGTTGATCACCTCCGCGACTTTCGCTAGAAATTTAGCAGGACAAGGGTCAAGGGGAGAACCCGATTTTAAATTGCCCATGAGAGCCAGGGAGTCCAGAGCAGAGATTGGAGGAAACACACTCAACGTCACCCCTGGCCCGGCCTGTGGCAGTGTGGTGATGTCGGGCTCGGTCTGGCCCGCAGACGCTGGTACCAGGAATGACTCCTGGATGCGTTGGATCTTGCTCGTGAAGAAGTCAGCAAGGTCCGTGGCCCAGGTACCAGATGGTTTTTGGTCCGAGGTGTTAGACCAAGGTGAGGTGAATTCTCTCACAATGGAGAAAATCTCCTTGCAGGAGTTGGAGGCAGCATCAATTCTCCTGGCTAGATAAGCTTTTTTCTCCAGGCGGATGTCCCGGTGATAAGCCTTAACCACCGTTTGGTATGTCAACTTGGCAACAGTATCATATTGTGCCCGCCAGGCTCTTTCGGCTACCTTGCACTGCTGCCGCGTAGCCGACAGTGCAGCGGTAAACCAAGGCGCAGAGACCCGTTTCGGTGTCGGGCGAGATGTTACTTCCGGGGCAAGATCGTTTAGCCTGTCCACTAACCAGTCTTGCATGGTCTGCAGATCCCTGTCTAGATCACCTGAAAGAAGGCAGGGGTGGGCCTCAGCTGCCTGGGCCAGCATCTCCGGGGTTACTCGATGGAAAGCCCTATGGACACGACCCTGTTGATGTGCCTGGATAGGCACTGATTTAACTATGCCCTTGATCACAAATTTGGCAAGAAAATGGTCGGACCATAGGACAGGAGTGATCTCTATACCCTCGAGAGGAACAGACGAGAAGACCTGGTCAAGGGTATGCCCCTTCTCATGCGTAGGCTCCTGAAAGTAGGGGATGAGCCCAAGCGGGGTCAGCGCCTCCGAGAGTTTGGCGGCAGCCGGATCGGAAGAATCATCCATCCGGAAGTTAAAATCGCCAGCCACGATGAAATGTTCGGCTTTCAGGGCCAACTCCACCAGCACCGTATCCAGATCTTCAAAGAAGGTGCCGGGAGTACCAGGTGGCCTATATACGAGCAATGCCTTAAAGGATTGGTGGGGCGAAAGAGTGATAGAGAAGGCTAGGGTCTCCGAGCCTCGGATGTCAGTAGCTGGCAGGATCTCACAGGGGGTTCCTTTCCGGACCACTAGCGCTACTCCACCTCCCCTTCCCTTGACTCTATCCTTTCTAAAGACATTGTAGTCAGGCGGGATTGCCAAGGCGACGTCAGGGTTAGAAGAGTCACCCCACCATGTCTCAGTAAGCATGAGACATAGTGGTTTATCTATATCGAGCAGCTCATAGATGTCCTGCGCATGTTTGCAAGCTGACCTGGTGTTCAATAACATGCACCCGAAGCCCATACTGGAGATGTTATTGCTCGGCCGTAGAAAGAGCGAGCGGGTCGGGCGCCAGCCACAACCCGGGCAACGGGATTTCCCATGGTACCGGCCAGGGAAAACAGTGCGGCAGCCAGAGCCATAAGGATAGAATGAACGAAGTTCGCTAGGGGAATAGCGCAAGGCGGGGGTCCCCGGGGGACACATCCCTGTAGGAAGAATCCCACCCGCCGCTCCGCCCGCCTCCGGGACGCTGACGGGCGCAGACGGGCAGGACTCTGGCGAGACTCCGGCGTAGCGAAGGCGCGACCGCTACGCTAGACCGCTACGTCAAAAGCGAGCATTAAGTAGGCGGTAGGCGGAACAAGCGCTAGCGCGCTAACCCCCAGGAAGCAGGAAGGAACCAGCCTTCCCAAGATGGCGTCGTCGTGACGAAATGGTCACGTGACTAAAGAAACCCGGGAGCCCGGACCCGCTAAGTAGCGGTGTTTGAATTTGTTTTATAGTGCTGTGAGGGCCAGGGTGGGTCGCAGCAATGACGCTAATTAAAATCAGGGCCAAAGAACACAGATAAACATAAATGCTAAACAAATAATTATTTTAAAAAAAGCGAGCGCGAGCCACAGCGCAGCGCAATAGAATGCTCTAAGCAAACACGCGGTGGTCACCTTCTCCAGGCTGACCCCACAAGGAAGCTCACCTTAAGTAGGCGGTAGGCGGAACAAGCGCTAGCGCGCTAACCCCCAGGAAGCAGGAAGGAACCAGCCTTCTCAAGATGGCGTCGTCGTGACGAAATGGTCACGTGACTAAAGAAACCCGGGAGCCCGGACCCGCTAAGTAGCGGTGTTTGAATTTGTTTTATAGTGCTGTGAGGGCCAGGGTGGGTCGCAGCAATGACGCTAATTAAAATCAGGGCCAAAGAACACAGATAAACATAAATGCTAAACAAATAATTATTTTAAAAAAAGCGAGCGCGAGCCACAGCGCAGCGCAATAGAATGCTCTAAGCAAACACGCGGTGGTCACCTTCTCCAGGCTGACCCCACAAGGAAGCTCACCTTAAGTAGGCGGTAGGCGGAACAAGCGCTAGCGCGCTAACCCCCAGGAAGCAGGAAGGAACCAGCCTTCCCAAGATGGCGTCGTCGTGACGAAATGGTCACGTGACTAAAGAAACCCGGGAGCCCGGACCCGCTAAGTAGCGGTGTTTGAATTTGTTTTATAGTGCTGTGAGGGCCAGGGTGGGTCGCAGCAATGACGCTAATTAAAATCAGGGCCAAAGAACACAGATAAACATAAATGCTAAACAAATAATTATTTTAAAAAAAGCGAGCGCGAGCCACAGCGCAGCGCAATAGAATGCTCTAAGCAAACACGCGGTGGTCACCTTCTCCAGCTAGTTGATAGACTACATTGGACAACACAGATTAATCTGAACGACGTCATTCTATCCCTTTTGAGATCATGGAATTGGGTGTGCACATACTCTATCTATTTGTGAACGGTGTACCTCAAGCGGAGGCGTTAGCGCTATATATTGTCAATGCTTGACGTGTATGAAACAGCTACATAATGTAACAGCAGGACATTGTTAGTGGTTAATTCAAGCATAGGCCATTTTAGGGCTCAGAGTTTGGCAGTGGAAACAGAAAAGATACCACAATAAAGTTTGTTTTTGGGCACTAATCACATAACCTAAGATGGCCGGCATCGACCACATTCTATTGTTGCTGAGTGTGACAGGTTTGCCTCACATTACAAGATCTTCTTTCGTTTTCCTGAGCCAACGAGAAATGAATTTCATTCAACCTGTCAGATCACCGCACAGTTTGAGAAGTTCACTGAAAATGGCACAAGACTGTATCAGAGAGATGGAAATGGAAAAAAAGGTGGCAGGCAACACAATTCCCCTAACTTCCCACCTCCCTGGACATCTATCAAAGGGTCAGCAGCTTGCTTCGTAAGTTTCTCACGATAGAGCAGTTATGTCACTCAAATGCTCACGGTTTAAAAAAATGAATTTATCTGAAAGCGCATATTTCTGTGCCATATGGCAGCTTTACTTTGGAAG
Source organism: Lissotriton helveticus (assembly GCF_964261635.1). NCBI lineage: Eukaryota > Metazoa > Chordata > Amphibia > Caudata > Salamandridae > Lissotriton > Lissotriton helveticus. The sequence continues at coordinate 1,819,819,461 of NC_136059.1, forward strand.
CTTCTTCCACTGCCTTTTAATCTTGCATGCCTGATTAGCTACTTTGTGAAGGAGACGAAGAACCCACGCCAAATATTCCAGTTGGATGATTGCAAGTTTTACATTATTTACTGCACACATAATTGGTGTTTTGCAATTTTCTGCGAGAATCATGTAGAAATGAACACAAACGAACTAAATGATATGTCACCAAGGCACCAGTCTGTTTGTAACACGTTGTTCTTTATTTTGAGAAAACTAGATTTTTTAGAAAGGGGTCTTAAGCAAAAAAATAAAAAAGCAATACTACGCAGAGCTTGCCGTATGTTGGATAGGCACCCATTTGCTGAGAGATGTTACTCCTAAAATGGAGTACAGCGCAGGAATTCTTACTCTACACGTATATGGCTTACGTTTCTTTTCCTTTGCGCCCACCTACACCAACTGGCTGTCATCTGTTCAATTACGTTCATTTGTGTAAATTACCTATTTAAATGCACTGACTCTGTACACAACCGAGAGACAAACAACAGGGTCGAGGTTTAAATCATAGATGGCATACAAGTGCACTTGCCCATCACCACCATTCGGCCCTTCATAGAAACACCTGAGTCAGTTTTGGTCTTCACAGTGTAAACGTTTATTAACTTACAGATCCGGCCCAATTACTCCATTGGCCTCTCTTTACTTATTTTGTGACCATCCTTTATTATTGTTTGTTTCAAAACACCACAGCACTCAAAATAACTGTTCAAGATTATAAATTTCCATTGTATTTACAATTGACTCTCCACGAGTCATCTTGCTTGACCTTCGGGCTGTACTAGCAGGCCACAACCAAGATAGCCTGCTCTCCTTAGGCTGACCGCCCCCCGGTCAACCGAGCTGCAGGTAATTAATTTGCCACCACTTGTGACAACCACTGGCTTCCTGGGTAGAGCCAGAGTCCGGAGCCACCAGCAGGTCAGCCCCCTCTCTCGGCAGCCCGGAGCCCCGATAGACTACAAGACCTGTTCTGGGGCCAAGTCGCCACCGACAAACAGAGTCCCTGTCATTTCTCCTGCCCAGGACCCCGCCACAGGTCGAGGCGCTCACTGGCGGACTCGACCTCCCCCCCTACACAGTCTGACACCTCTGCAATGGCTCCCACCACTGTCTGTATAAACAACTCACTACCTGCCTTGGACAAGTGTACCCCATCCGCCGCATACAGCTCTGCCCTTGATGTTTGTATCAAGTTGTGCCTGATGGTCTGAATGCTGGATCTCTTTAAAATTTCCGCCACTGACTGATTCAGCCCCCTCACTGACTTATTAATCTGATTCGGAGGGGCTCCCTCCGCCCATACTTGCAGCGGTATGAGTTCGGACCACATTAATATCGTGGTGGGCAACATGTTCCTGAACACTGCCAGAACTGAGAACAGAGCCTCCTTTACGCCCCTCCTTCCTGCTGGAATCAAATCATTGCCCCCTGAATGGATCACTAATAGATCAGGAATAGGCATACCCCTGGCCATGGAGCCTCGCAGATCGTTAGGGACCCCAACTGAACGTTGTCCGCCTATTCCCACACAATGGTGGTCAATTCCCTTTGCCTTCTGTACTCTCTCCTCACGTGAATCCTTGAAGGCAAGCCCTGCCCTGCACATAAAAGCGTGGCCACACCAGCATATTTGGGCCCTCTGGGACGTTGCACCTAGAGCAAATTGAACATGGAAACAATCAACGTTAGGCGATAGAAACGGGCGGAAAGACTGAGTACTTATGCTAACTGGGGGCGTACATACTGCTCAAAGCACGTTAATTTCCACCTGCCCACTCTCCTAATAGTTGCCTCTGGGAGGCCTAAGGCGGCTGCTGTCGTGGCTGTGCCGATGCGGAATGAATGGGATGTGAAATGAGTCGTGTCTGCCCCCAGTTCTTCCAGAGCAAGCTTACATACCCTAGTGAACTGAAATCTGGTGAGGGGAATGCCGTCAACATGCAATAGTGCTCTGTCGTCGCCCCCTTTTGGCCTGATCTAAAGAAAATTCCTTGCCAGGCTTACCGGGCAACATATCGCCCCTACCATTGAACTTAACTGGACCCAAGTCCCCCTACCCAACGGATCAGTTTTTGATCTCCACACCCTGACCTGAATTCATTCCCCGGTCAGAATTAAGTCCTCACATCATATACCCCCCTCTTTGTCTGTTTTTGACGCTGGCAGCAACTCTGAAATCCTAAATGCCCCGAAAAAAGCTAATGAGTATGCTAATCTAAATTACTGTGTCTTATAAAGCGTGAAGCAAATTCTGAGCAGTATTTCCATGATACTCGTTAGTCTGCTCGCATCTATGGGCCTCCTACTGTCCTTCACCCCTGGCGTCAGTCGCTCCCAACCCTTCATAGCTCTTTTCACCCTAGGGTCTTTTGTAGGGTCTGACACCCCCCTAACCTGGCTTAGAATGCTATTGCCAACAGTTGCAACCTCACCATCGCTGATGACTTTCCACTCGCTCTCTGATGAACTATAAATTCTAAGACGCCTAATGGTGAAAACCCCTCTACTATCCCTGCCCCCTTCAAACAAGCCTGGTATGCCTGCCATGACCTTTCATACATACTCTTGGACTTGGGGGCCAGGGACGCTGTTATCAACTCAGGGGCTGTGGGGCACCAAGCTTCCATAGTCCCGCCGGGAAGTCCGTCATCTCTCTGTCTGCCTGCGGCCATCGGATGCAAAACTCTGCAAACTTAAAACGGTACAAAGCATCAGCGACCGTGTTGTCTACTCTCGGCACGTGTCTGGCAGTAAAACATACATTGCCATGTAGACATTGTAACACTAGCTCCTTCAAGAGCCGCAGAACCCAGGTGCATTTCGCTCTCTGATTGTTAATTGCCATCACTACTGACATGCTGTCAGACCAGAATACAATATGTCTGTTTGCCAACATGTCCCCCCACAGATGCAAGGCCACAATGATTGGGAACAGTTCTAAAAAGGTAATATTCCGTGTGAGACCTGACAGCGCCCATTCCTCCGGCCAGTGCTGCATGCACCACCTGGGCCCCAACACGGCCCCAAAACCCACACTGCCCGCTGCATCTGTGAACAATTCGAATTCTGCATTGGGGCGACTCGGCAGTTGCCACACCACTGTCCCATTGAATTTTTCGAGGAAGCCTTTCCAGATAGTTAAGTCTTTCTTCACTTCCGCTGATAGCCTGGTATGATGAAGTTTGGCGCCCAGCCCTGACATTGCCCTTGCTATACTCTTAGAAAACGCCCTGCCCATCTGTATGACTCGAAGTGCGAAGTTCAACTGGCCCACCAGGACTTGTAATTAGTGCAACGTCACCTTCTGTGTCGCCAAACAGGCCTCAATGGCTGACTTGAAAGCAGTTACTTTCTCCTGCGGGAGCCTGCATACACCCTCTCTAGAGTCTATCTCAATGCCTAAGAATGTTAAACGAGTAGTTGGCCCCTCTGTCTTCTCTGTGGCCAACGGCACACCCAGAGCTCTTGCCAGATGCTGGAAGCCCAGCAGGGCCTTCCTGCAAGCTAGGGAGCCATGTGGTCCCAGGAACAAAAAATCATCTATGTAGTGCACCACTTCACATGATGTTATGGACGTTAGGAATTGCCGCACTGCCCACTCCAAGAACCTGCTGAAAGTCTCAAACACTGCACACGCGATTGAACACCCCATTGGCATGCAAAGGTCAATGAAATACTCCCCCATGAAGGTGAAACACAGAAGCTTGGTGTCCTCAGGGTGTACTGGCAGGAGCCGAAAGGCTGCCTCGATATCTGATTTAGCCATCCACACTCCTTCGCCCAACGCCTGTAACTTCCGGATTGCGGTGTCAAAGGTGGTGTAGCACACTGTGCACAGATCTGGGTCAAGTTTGTCATTGACTGATAAACCTGGTGGGCTTGACAAGTTGTGAATCAAACGGAATTTCCCTTTCTCTTTTTTAGGAACCACCCCAATGGTGAGCATACCAGGTCGGGCCTTGGCAACTGTTGGAAGGGTGCCGCCACCCTCCCCAGCGTAACCTCTCTCGCAATTTTTTGCTTCGCCACTTCCATGTTCTGGAGCATTGAGCATTGGTGCGCGGGGGAGCTGTGGACGGGGTAGCCGAGGATGGGATGCGAAAGCCGAACAGAAAACCATTAAGTAAAAACTGGGCATCTTGCAATTTGTCGTATTTGTTAAGGAGGTGTGTCAGCACGTGGAGTCGAATGGGCGTCGGCAAGCCCCTAGGGTGCTTGTGGGGGCCGTCCATTGGCTGGGGTGTGAGCGGGCTGCTCCTTTGGCCTCCCCAATTTCTTGAAACATCTACTTTCTGGGTGTGCTGGTCCACCGCAGAAGGAGCAACAGTGCTTGAACCTACATGCTGTGCCCCGGGTGCACCCTTTCTTGTTGAACTGCCAGCAAGCCAGTTTTTTATCTCCCGCCCCCCTGTCCCCCCGAAAGGACTGACTGGGAGAGGGGTGACTGGTCCTATTCGCGGGTACTGTTGAAAAGAATACCGCGTGCCATACATTCATTTTGTGCTGGTTCCAGGCTATCTCAGGGTGCACTGCCTTCATTTGTCTGAACTTGGTGTCATATTGGAGCCATCCTGTCCCTGGGAATTCGGATGATGCCCTGTGAATCAAGGATATGTAGCTGATTATTTGGGGTGCCACTGCGGGGTACCTCTCTGCAATGATAGCCGCGTAGATTGCAAACCCCGTAATCCAGTTCTTGATCGACCAGTCAACCCATACCTTCCTCTGCTTATACTCCCCTTCCTTTCCTACCCTGGTTTTCCCGGGGACCACCCCGGCATTTATGAGATCGAAAACATCTATAAACTCGCCCTTGAGAATCTTTTCCTTTATCTCCACAGGCACGTGCCATGTGATCCCGGCCGAGGGCGATAATGCCATGGACGCGGACCCATAGATTAAAGGGCAGTATGCTAATGTTGTCTGCCCCATAACCGCTGGCCCACTGCCCCCGAATAGGCATTCGCGGGAACCACTGCGCCTGCTGCGCAATTACTGAGCGCTTGCCCTTGCGACATCACTGCTACTACCATTGGGGATTGCCCCATAGCCCCTGGTCCCACCGCCCCCGGATAGGCCATTGCGGGAACCATTGAACTTGCTGCGCAATTACTATGTGCCTGCCCCTGCAACGGTGCTGCTACTACCCCTGGGGATTGTGCAAAACCCCCTGATTGAACCCACACTTGCGCTACACCACTGCCTGGATGTGCGACCACTGGTGGAGTGATTTGCGGGACAATTTCCGTTGTGGGGGGCTCCGCGGTTGGGACAGGTACCCCCCCAACTGTGAAACGTTGTTCAATATGTTAGTACCCCCTGTCGGGCCCGGAGATGGAACATTCCTTGCTTGCATTGTGTCCGACCCCAAGCCTGCTGTGTCCAACACCTCTACCTCACCTGCGGATGTGGCCTGAGAGTCACTCGCTCTGTAACGCTTTCCCGTTGGCGCATCTTTAAACCACTCCGGTGTACGCCGGACCCGCTTGCTCTGTGCTGTATCTTTTGTGCTCGTTCCAGCCCCTTCCTTTAATGTCTTTAGCGCCCAGTCCACGCCTTTCTCCTTGGTGACCTCCAACAGCTCTGTCAACGCCCGATAGTCGTCCTTTGTGGCCTGGGCCTCCTTGCCCTTCTGTGCGCGTCTAGGTGACATTCTGCACTTAATAAAATGGAAAAATGTTAGACATCCACGCTTTACTCCCTTATCCCCTGTGACCTGGAACATGAAGGCGCCCTCTCCTTCCTGCGCCTATAGAGGTCCTCCCTCCTTCTGCCCCTTATCACCTGCGTACGCACCCATGTGCACTCTTCGTAATACTCCGCTCCAACCCAATTGCGTTGGTTTCGCCATTGTTGTTCCCTTCTTACTCTTGAATTGCCCCCTCTGACATCCACTTGCGAATGCAATTATATCCCAACGCTTGCGCCTCGCGTGCCGCCACCCCATCGCAGCGCACCCTAAATGCGTCCTCTGACAACGGCTAACCGCCCGCCACACACTTCCCTGTCCTTTTCATCTGTTCACGCGTTACCGGAATCAGAAGTTTGTTTTGGGCCATGGCGCTAGTTTGGTGCTACACGTCCCCAAATATGCAATACAATGAACCGCTATGTTTTCCGAATTTAAAAGAGCCATCGAATGAAAGTAAAGCTATTGCCCTCCTACCCAATGTTCTCCTGTACACCTGGTGCATACGCCCCAGCCTCCAGTATACCTTCCAAACACCACACTTTGCACCCGGCAGCCCTACGACACGTACCCTCCTGGTGTACTCATGCTTTGCGGCCTGTACCCTTTGGCGCGTACACCTCCGCCTCCACAGCCACACCAAAGTACTCCTCACAACTACGGCTTGCAACCGGCAGCCATGTGACGCGTACAACCCCTGCATTCACCGCAATCGCACCGCTATGATTAGTACCCGGCGGCGCATATGCCGCGACCCGAATCGAACCACTCGCTCAGACACCATTCAACCTCACGTACGCTACGCACACCGGATTCACTACGATCCGCACTCGCCACACGTACCCCACCAAGCGACTCGCACCCTATGCGCCGAGACGCCTTCAATCTCGCATCGCACCACACTGCACTACACTCCACGCACTACACACACTGTGAGGCCCTCTTACCTGCCACTTGGGTCACGCATACGCTCCTTCTCCGATCCTGATAACTCCGACGCGACCTCCGACCCTCGTGCAGGAAAGTGGACAAAGAGGGTGTAACTACCGCCCCTCTGCCTTTTAAACCTCCCGCCAGTAATTGCTTGCTTCCAGGTCATCCATCCCTTAACGCGACGCGCATCCGGTCTGCCTGGCTAGCCCCCCTCCCGACCCGGAAGGGATTCCTGCTCTGCTCGGGCCCTTTGCTGCCGCTAAAGGTGCCACGACCCCTAGGTGGGGTGGCGCCCCTCATTCTATGGGGAGCTGAAATGTAACACCAGGTTCATTGAATGCTTCTTAATTCAGAGGCGGGCTATTTAGGGACTGGGCATCGAATATTACAAAACACACTAATTAACAAAAAGGACTGCATTTGTATGGCACAATTCAAAGTCAAAGAGCTTAATTCGGTTTAAAAACAAAAAACATAAAAGCATACTAAAATCACGAGCACATTGTAAAATCCATAAAATTCATTTAAAATAACAGATCTACATTAAAAACCTACAGGTACCGCCATCGAACCATGCAATTTACATAATATATAGTTTTCTAGTTTTTGTACAGTACTATACAGGGGACTATAGTAAGAGTGACCAAACTCATTTTTTTTTATAAAACACTCCCAGAAATCAATAATCATATAGAATGTAAAGTGCCATTGTGCAATAACCACCCATTTACTAATATTGTCTCACATGATATCAGTCTAAAACCATTTAATCAAATTATCGGCATTATTCCCATGATTCATCATACATCATTTTGCCGCCCAATTTCTTCATATAAAAGGGCCTCCAAGTGGGAATTTCTACGTCTTATTTGAATTGTCTCCAGGATAAAAACCCCCACTGCTCTACATATTTTTAGGTTTGCTATCCCACATGAATATTCAAAGGCAAGTTTATATGAAAATAGCGTCTCTCTTCGGAACAGTGGGCGTAAATAATCTTTCCTAATCCTTCTATAAAAATCACAAAAAAGGATGAAATGTAACGTTGCTTGGTTTGATTTACCGGCGCATGGGAAATTTGCCAAATTGCGATTCCACTTGCCCATTTTTGGAAAAGCTATTAAAAAATGGGCCAGTAACATACATAATCTTGTAAGGTAGAATCTATGGGGTCCATTACGATGTCGGGCAGTTTGCCTCCGCCAGGCTGGTGTTGGCCACCGCCGGCCTGGCGGAGGCAAACCGCCCGACATCGCAAGCCCAAATCCCCTCCGCCAGATTAGGATGGCGGAGGGGAAGGCGGCGGTGAAAAACACCGCCCGCCTGTTTTCCGCCCCGGTCGCCTTGCGGCCGGAGCGGAAAACCTGTAACATGGTGGCGGTGTCTGTAAGACACCGCCCGCCATATTACAATGGGCTGTGAGGCAAGCCTTTCCGTGGCAGGCGGTCTTCACTCTGGGGGCCCCCTGCGGGCCCCCAGAGTGAAGGACAGTAGGGGGGTGCACACGGGGGGTACCTGTGGTACCCCCCTGCATTTGCATAATGAAAGTGGCATGCACCTCGCGGTGCCTGCCTCTTTCATTATGCAAATGGTGAAAAGCATTTTCAGCATTGTGGCGGGCGGTGCAGAGAGCACCGCCCGCCACAATGCTGTTAATACAGGATGTGCCCGCCACTGAGGCGGGCACATCCTAATCTCACCCCCGGGACCCCCGCCGTTATGGCGGGCGGTCCCATTCCCCACTATGGTGACGGGCGGACAAAGTCCGCCCGTCATCATAATAACCCCCTTAGTGTTATGTTTGTGACCATTATTAAATAATTTTGTATCCCTGTCCAAAATATTCTATCATAATACTCCTTTGTCATAGATTTCGTATTAGCATCAACTTCCCTCAACCATGTACTTGAGTCAATCAAATGAGTCTTCAAATTTTTTTTTTCATACTCTTGTATTTGGGAGGGGTTACCCAGATCAATGTTTATGGTACATTAATTCAGGAGTTTTTTAATATATATCAGCCATGGGATTTTCTTCCCATAGTCTAGTGCAATGGAGTCTTCTGTGACATCCTGTGTGAACTTCGTGCCCTCTTTACACAATATCCCGTGCCACGTATTTAATCTTATAGTACTTATAAAATCACAGATGTACGCAGCCCCCAATTATCTGTGTACACTATACGTACGGTTTGAGTCAGGTACTGCTAACAGCCTTTGGAAAAAAGCATTTTCTTTTATTTGAAGGCTTGTACAATTTGCCACCCCCTCATAGGGCTGCACCAAAGCAGGTACCACTAATACACTCACTCTTGTACAGCATCATCATTTCTCTGATTGGTTTGTTGGCCATCTTTTTGAAAAATCTAAAAAGTGCTTTGATCGTTCTAGTGAATTTTTATTTACATTGTTCGATGTGGGCTCTCCAGCATCCACTCGCTGTAAAAACCAGGCCTAGGTATACAAAAGAGTTTGTTGATTCAATAGGGACATTATTTACATGATGAACCTTTGTTTTTACTCTTCCTTGCCCACACACTATTGTGAATGTTTTTTTCAGATTTAGCACCAAATCTTTTTCAGACATAAATTCTGCACATTTTTCTATGAGGAGCTGACGCCCGTTCACAGTTCTTGATAAAAGAACTGCGTCATCCACATAAAGTAAAATTGGAACCCAACGTTTATCCAACTTTTGGTGCGTCAGCAATTCTTTTTTGTAACTCCTCATCAACCGCATTTATGTACAGTGAAAAAAGAAGAGGGGCAAGCAGGCATCCCTGTCTAATGCCCCAGGTTACCCTAAATCTTGTTGTACACTCTCCATCTAGCCCATAGCGTACTCAGGTGCTCAAGCGACTATAAATTTGTAGGAAATATGCAACAATTTTATTTGGTGCGCCCATATGAATTAGTGTTTGCCACAGCTTAGAATGATTAACCAAATCAAAAGCGCTGGTGAGGTCAAGAAACCAAAAAAAAAGTGGCCCTTTTTGGCAAACGTGTATTTACTGATCAGCACATGCAAGTTGATGCATTGTTCTATTGTCCCTATTTCCTTGCGGAAGCTACTTAAAATTTGTATCAAGGAGAGAAATCGGACGATAACATTTTGCATCACTCCTGTTAACCTTCTTAAATATCGGGATGATAATACTTTCAGTCCATGTTCTCGGTATCAGGCTCTCAGCGTTAGTATTAAATATTTTTTGCAGTATAGGGGCACAAAAACCTCTCTTAAATTTAAAAATATCTATAGGGACACCATCAACTCTGGGTGCTTTTCCATTTGCACTTTTTTTCCAGGACCAGCGTAACCTCTTCAAGAATAATGGGATCCATATTGAGGGTGTCAATAGTTATAACTTTCTCATTTCAATCGGTTTGTTCCAATATACCGTTGAGACTACTATTTAATAATAAAATGCAAGGTTCCTTATCTGAATTAAAAACTTTTGTAAAGTGACTTATCCAGTCTTGGGCTGCACTAAACTTTCAATTTTTACTTCACCGATATTTTTAAAATAGGGGTGATTTATTGTTTTCCAAAAACGTGATGAGTCCCTTGTATTTGCAGCTTGCATCAGTTTTTCCCATGCCTCATTTTGGATCTCCCCTCTTTCTCTTATCCATGGTCTGCTTATATATCATCCTAAGGTTTTTGACCTGTTCTTTATCTCTAGGTTTAATTTTCAGAGCATTTCTTAATTTCTAGTTTGCTTTCGTACATTCTGAGTCAAACCAGCTAACTGTTTTCTTCCTTTTCTTATTGCTCTTTTTTTTAAATCCCTGGCAAATTACAGAAGTAATGTTACAGAAAGCCCTAATGGGCTGTTTGTTTGTTGACTCCTCCCTATTACATATTTCTATATAAATTTTACAATCGGACAGTAATTTCTCCACAAATACATTAGGATTTATACCAGACCATTTAATCTTCATGCCATTTTCTCCCTGCATTGTTATGGTCGGTGCTAGACCTGGCCCTGCTTGGGGTATTTTATATAGTCTGAAAGTTAGAATGAGTGGATAGTGGTCGCTTATACAGGTCTTTTTTTTTTTTAACCTCCATTTTCACTATTTGATTTTGGGCGTGTGCCAAGATTAATATGTGGTCAATAATTGAGCATTGCCCATGCCCTACGAAGGTTGGTAACTTTAAAAAGCCCTCAGATAGTGACTTATCCACCACTTCTATTTATTAATTGTCCTATTTATTTATTCACCGTAAACATTATGTGGAAAATGTGTATAACTTCCACCATCCCTAGTTACATATCCACATAATTTCCCATCTACTTCACCACAATTCCTAATATCAAAATCTCCAGTCCACATCAAAAAATAATCACTCCTAACCTGGTTCAAGAAGATATCAAGCTCTTTCCCTAGTGATGTAATTACTTGGTCTCTTGTGTTGTCAAAAACATTATTATAAAAATTATTTACCACAAAGCACTAAGAATCATTAGAGTAACACAACAACAATTGGAAATAGGGTGAGTTGATATAAGCTTTCTTTAGGTTTAACAGGCATGTAACTGAAAGTAAAACTGCTAAGCCGCCCTTGGCCCTTCCATTTCGTGAGGGTATTGCTTGTGTATCGATTATTGAAAAGCCATCAATATGGAAGGGTTCGGTGTGCCAGGTTTCCTGTATACAAATAATTTGTGAGTTTAAATAAAATTCTGGCCATATGTTACTATTTAATTTCAAATATATGCCCACTATGTTCCAAGAAACTAAGGTCAAGTTATGTGATGTCACTTGATTTGATGGGACAGGCTTAGTGCTAAGTCAATCACAAGCATCTAAGGTTGTCAAGGGAGCAAAACTATTAGCTAACTCAAAATCAGGACACAGGGACATGGGTGGATCCCACCGACCATGCCCAGAATTATTTCAGTACTTTATGTCTAGTGCCCGGTTAATGACCACATTCCTTGAGGATTGATCTAGTGATATATTAGCGTTATCTGTGCCATATAGAGTGGGGGTTGTAGAAAAACCTAGACGTAAGGCCATAATAGACGATTTATTGACATGGGTTGAGTTAAAAGTAGTGGAAAACAAGATCCTTTCTGCAAAGTGGAGTTGGTTAAAATTAATGATGACACAGTCACCATTGAAGGACTTGCGAGAACTACTCACCGAGTTAACCCTTCGCACCATATTTCTGTGCCTCTCTGCCCTTATACCAAGTGCTGTATTGTATGTTAATGTGTAATATCCTATTTTTCAATTGGGTATAAACCTCCATCCCACTCTTAGGAAGGGTTGGCACATTCCTCACATTCGCAAAAACCACCACGTATGGGGTTGACTCTGGTGGTATTTGAATATCAGGCAAGCTATACATAGAATTTTTCAAGGTACCATTTTCTACTTTCAAATTTCGCTTCTTGTTTATATTGCTCTCTTGTTGACTTCAAGCACCCGAACTTGAAGTTGTACCTGGGTCAATAGCATTATACGATGTGGATCGGGACAAGGCCAGTTGAGAGTGTACTTTATTTCTCGGCTGCCTTGATGGGGGGTGAATTATCCTTACTGATTGTATGTGGAGTTCCTGAATTTGAACCATCCCATATTAAGGGAGCTGTCAAGGAATTTATCTCCGCCTCTCTTGGGGTACTATTTGTAAGTTTAGAGATAGTAGCTTCAATCGAGGTCAACCGCTGGATGATTGGGCCTAACTTGATATCCATAATGTCTTTAAGCATATTCTGCCTGGATTCAAGAAATAACTGTATCTTCGTTAGTCAGTCCCTGGGTTACCAGTGTATTCTTGGGAAGTCCTTCCATACTTACCCTTTTTGCGTCCCCTCCATGTAGCTGACCTTTTCTTTTCACGCCTGACCCTTGGTTAACGTGCTCCACCCCTCTTGTCCTCCCACGGGTAGCTGGTCTATTAATAGATGAATTTAAAAGGGGACCAGTGTTTTCACCCCGATCATCACTATTTGTCGAGATTGCATTTGCCCCCCACCCGGCAGTAATAGTTATGATAGTGGGATTAAGAGGTATCTGTTGTTCGGGTAAATGACTGGAGTGGTAATTCTAGGTCCAGTAGTCCTGAATTATCAAGTAGGTCAACACTATTTTCCACAGGACCAATTGTACCTAAGGGGTGGGAGAGATGGGAGGTTACAGGAGATCTTGATAAGCGGCTATTCACCAGTTCTATCTCTTTATCCAGTACCGATGCGGCCCGTTTTAAAAATAGGTCCATAGTTACTACCGAACCAGCAGGGCCAGCTGTCCTACGCTTCCCCATTCGTTACCATGGTTCTCTACTCCATTCTACTCTAACACACTCTAGCCCTACACTAACCACAAAATACAACCAATAAATGTGTGGAATAATTCTCACGAACAAGACTGATACTAAATGTGAAGGACCAAAATCCCCCCTATACCGTACGGCCACAAATGTGGGATTTACCTAGCGCAAAGGATCCACAGGCCAAAAGGGTAGGCCCTGCCCGGCCTCGTTCGGTCGCGGACGGGCGCTGACAGCGCCGCTGCGTCCTGCACTGCGGGAGCCTGCAAAAGATTATGTAGGCACCTCCTGGCGCGTTGTGCTGACACGGCGAGTCTGCTTAGGCTTCTGGGACTAGTATGCAGAGTCCCCCTCTTGGCGGCAACAGCAGTGGCAGCAGGTCAGCAACGGGCACATGTCACCATAATGTCAGTTGGCGCTGCACACACCCGCTCGGCATAATATAGCACTGGAACAATGGTGTAGTAATGATGCAATGGGGGTTAGTGCAAACAAGAAAAATAAGCTCCTTGGGATGTAAAATACGTCAATAATCTGGGTTCAATGGCTCTCTACCCTCTAGGCACTGGTGCTCCTGCGCCTGATGCAACACTGATAGCTATGCCCCTGCATTAAAACAAGAATGGTTTGGTTTTTGCTTTCAATTCTTTCACAGAGGCATGTGGTATTTGTTCCAAAGGAGGCTAGTCTGAATGAAGGGGCGTCTGCCACTTCCCTAGTTGATTGAATCCTGCACTAGGAGCATTAGTTGAAAGGTTCTTTAAAGCATGTGAGCCCGGAGAAAATACTTACACAATAAAGGAGGGACGAACTGATGCTAGCATGTAAATGCCCTACAAGCCAGCTTGAAATAATTTGCTCTTCTGCTGCTAGGCAGTGCAAAGTCCTTCTGGCCTCTGTGTCCAAAGAACTTTCAAAGAACAGGCAGAGGTGATTCTTGACCACCTACAGTTGGCTGATATGGGTGATGTCCGGTGCAGTACGATTTAATCTAATTGTGAGTAAACAGCATAGCCTAAAATGGCTGGCCAAGATTTTTAAAATACTTGGAGATACCAGAAGGCCAGTCCCATCCCAGATAGGCAAACAAAACGATAAGGGGCATTACTGAGATTCATGCACACTTACTTCATTAAGCGAGTGATTAGGCCGGAGACACGGACAGTGATACTGATGATACTAGCTTTTAAAAGCTTTCATCTGGGAACAAAAGGATACAAGCTGGCATGCCCCTTGTCGGATGGTCTATTTTGCACACCCCAAAAATTATTTACCCGCAAGAAATTCTGGCTTGCCGAAGTCCCAGTCCTCTCACGATGGTCAGTTAACTTGGTTTGCAGGGGGAAAAGGTCTTTATTTTGTCTTTTTTTATTTCATATAGATCTCTGCTGAGAAAACTAAAAAAGTACAGCACATAGGAAAACCTCATACAAACAATATCAGTGCATTAAAAAAGTTTAAAACATCAGTTAAAATGTACACAATTTATAGCAAACAGATTGTTTTAGTAGACAGAGAATTAAGTTAATCAGAGCCTCTCAATTAGTTACATTAAATGTAAAATATATAGGCAGTGCTCAGCGTATACAAGGTATTACAAATGATGGACAAATATATAAAACATGATTGAGGTCTTGTATCCCCCCTTCCTTTACACACAATACATAGACTACATTCATTGTTCAGTGATGACCAATGACTCTTTTTTTTTTTGTTTGTTTTTTTTTGTCCTCATTAGCCATTAAATCCATCCAACTGCACTCCTATCTGCACAGACTTGAGGAGAGACCCCTTTATTACAACAAGAAGCCCAATAATAAGCTCCAAGTGCTCAAAGAGACGGTCCCCGCGTCGCCAGCAGAGCTTGGACGAGCATTCTCCCTTCAGACCAGTTTGACAAGTTGCCCAATATCTGTTTCGGTGGCACCCTTTGGACAGAGAGATCTTAGGCCTAATCATCGGACCCGTGGAAAAAAAAAAAAAAACCCGGGTTGACTAACTGTCCCTTCTCCAATTGATCAAAAGGTCCCAAAATCTCAGAGATCGAGGACTACATGTTCTTGATAGATCCTGCTTTGAGGATACATATAATGAGGACAGCCATTCTGCATGTGTTGGAGAGTTTATGTTGACCCAGTTCTTGCAGATTTCTCTTCTTGCCAATAGAATGGCATAAAACAGAAATTCTCTCTCTAGTCCCTTAATATTGTCATTTATTCCAAAAATAATTAACAGCCACGAGCACGGAATAGGTAAACCAAGAATGGATTTGAGTGTTGTTCTCACTTCGCTCCAAAAAGTAGCAATGTTCGGGCACTCACAAAACAAGTGGAGATCTGAGGCAGCTGGAAGAGAGCATTTACAACAACACTTCCCGGGTTGAAATTTCGACAGGCGTTTAGGAGAGTAATACGCTCTGTGAAGTGTGTAAAGATGGTTGCGCCTCAACCATGCTGGCTTAATAATTTTATAGAGGAGGGTGAATGATTCCTCCCATATGTCTTCCATATGTGGTTCTCCCTCTACACCCCAGAGTTTTTCCGGAAGGTTGGAGTCTCTCTCTCCATCCTCTATGATATGCCAATAGAAAAGTGCTACTTCCTTTCTCCCGGGGAGTCTTCCGACTAGGATATTTTCTAACACACTCTCTTCTCCCATCATTGCTTTCTTCTTAGTTTGAATCCGAAGCCAGCTACTTAATTGCAGATATACTAACCAAGAAGATGGTGATGTTACCTTGGAGTTGAAAATATCCCAGTTTATGATTGATCTTTCCACCAGATGATCGCCCCACTGTGTGATACCTGCATCTAGCAAGACTCTTTTGACTGTGTTGATGTCTTGTGGTGTTAATCCCGGTAAGTCCCAAATCGGGGCATGTGTAGATAGGTAGCCTATACCGGTTTTAAACTTTATTTGGGACCATTCTTTTAAGATACTCAATAATGACTTTAATCTAACTTTTTTAAAGAACTTTTGGTGACCAAACTTAAAGAGAAATCCGTTCACTGAAAGGCCCGAACCCATTAGCATTGCCTTATACATGTGCCCATTTGCATTGTCCCAGGGGGTCTTAAGTAACATCCGGGAATGGGTCAGATGAAATGCCCGACATAATATTCCAAATCTGGCAGTGCAAGCCCCCCTTTTTCTCTTCTCCTTCTCAATTTTTTCCAGGCTAATCTACTGGATTTATACCCCCAGACAAATGAATTAATATTTTGCTGACATTTTGCGAGCTGTTTGGTATCGAAAACTAACGGGATGGAGTTAAAAATAAAAGTAAATTTCGGGAGGATACTCATTTTTATCAAACTGGTTCTTCCGTATATAGTGAGCGGGAGAAAGGACCAAGCTTTCATCAAAATTTGAGATTCTCGGGAGATACGGGCTAAGTTATTTTGAGCCAGGTTTTCTAAATCTTTAGTGATAGTAATTCCCAGGTACCTCAATGAATTTTTTACCGGGAGCTGAAGATTATAGATGTTCCACACCATGATTTCGGTTTTTCCTGCGTTAATTTCATATCCCGTAAATTTTCCAAAAACCTCCGCTTTCTTTATAATAATTGGGAAAGCCAGCACAGGATCCGTTGTGTATATAATTATATCATCGGCATAGAGACCAATCTTCTTTTCCCAGCCCGAAAAATTAAAGTGTGGAATATTAGTATCTTCCCTTATAGATTCTGCAAACGGTTCTACGTATAAATTAAAGAGAAGGGGGGATAAGGGACAACCCTGTCTTGTTCCTCGGCTAATTTTAAAGGGAGATGTTCGTGTACCATTTATTAATATGGATGCTCTAGCGTTGTTATATAGTAAGCCGATGGCTCGACAAAAATTGGGGCCCAGATGATATTTTTCCATTATTAAATTTAAATATTCCCAGTTTACCCTGTAAAACGCTTTTGTTGCGTCAAGGGTCATGATGGCCAGGGGTAGTCCAAAGGTTGAAGCGATATCCGCAGCTCCCACCAAATCATAGGTTAGATCCGCCAGTTGCCGATCTCTAATAAACCCCTTTTGGTCAGGGTGAATAATCGACCCAATCTCACTTCCCCATCTCGCAGCCAAAATTGAAGTAAAGATTTTGTAATCGTTATTGAGAAGCGAGATTGGGCGATATGACCCACACTCGGCTGGGTCCTTGCCTGTTTTTACTATTAAGGCTATATTGGCTTCGCCCCAAGAGCTTGGTGGTGTCTCCCCTCTAATCATTATAATATTAAAAAGATTTGTAAGAAATGGGGTAAGAGTAGAATTGAGTACCCTGTATAATTCTCCGGGGAGACCGTCTGGTCCCGCAGCTTTGCCCTGTGCTAATTGTTTAATAGTGTTGGAGACTTCCAACTCAGTTATAGCTTTATCTATATTTTCAGTTTGGTGACTTTCCAGCTCTGGGAGGGTTATATTATTCAGCCATTCATTCCTTTCGTTTAGATTTACTTTGAGTTCCTCGGTGTAGGAATTCTGGAAGAACTCATTAAAGGCTTCCCCGATAGCGGTATCTGTTGTCCTAGTATTGGCTTCCCCAGTTACCCTTATTTCCTTTATAAAGTTTCTGGATTGATCAGCTTTAATTTTCCAAGCCAGCAGTTTGCCAGCAGATTCACCATATTCGAAATGGGCAAGTTTGCTTGCCTGCCATCTTTTGCTTATCCTGTCCTGTAATAGTGTGTCTAGCTTGGCCTTTAATTCTTTTTTCTCCTCTTGTCAGAGGGGAGCTGGTCTAGCGATTCTAGCTGGGTCAATTCCAACTCTATCTGTCGTATTGCCTCTTCATATTTCTTTCTCCTGAATGAGGCCCTGACTGTGATACATCCCCTGATGAAGGCCTTCCAAGCCTCCCATACAATGACTAGAGAGGCAGAGCCTAAATTTTGTTCTAAAAAGGAGGCAGTTTCCTGCATCAGGTAGTCTTTCTCTTCATCCTCCAATAGAATTGTTCGGTCGAAAGACCAGGATGAGTGAGTAGGTTTCTGCTCCAATTTTATCGAAAAAAAATCGCGGAGTGGTCTGACAGATGTAGAGGCAGATAAGTTATGGATTTAACCTGATCCTTAATTGAAAAACTGAATAAAGCATAATCTATGCGAGATTTATGACCATATTTGTAATTGTGGTATGAGACTCCCATGGCGTTCCCAGCTCTTTGTCTCCATAGGTCAATTAAGCCGAGATTCGACATACTTCTGAGCAGTGTAACCCTCATATTGCTATGTACTATAGCCCTAGAAGTAGCAGATTTGTCTAATTTTGGATCTAAGACCAGGTTGAAGTCTCCGACCCATATAATAGGATCAGAGCAAAAGATCAGCTGATTTTGTATAATGTTTAAATAAGAAGGGTCGTCCTGGTTAGGTCCATAATAACTAATGATGGTGACAGCCTTTGAGTTTAATTGAGCATTAACTAACAGCCATCTACTGTTGGCGTCAGTTTTCCAACTCATTATCTGTGCTTTTGCTGATTTTTTAAAAATGATAGCATTGCCACGAATGCTAGCATTATGATCCGTAGTTATAAATTTATCGACCCATTTATGTTTTTGGAGTATGTCCGTGATCTCCTGTCTATTCAGATGTGTTTCCTGGATCGCCATGATCTGCGCGGGTGAGTCTCGTAGGTATTGTAGGATTCTATTTCTTCTAGCCCTAACACGCAGACCATTTACGTTCCAGGATAAAAATGTAATGTCTGACATTGGCTTTAAAGCTCTTTAATGCTGTTTATGATCCCTCAACTCTGTAAAAAAAATTTGAAGGCGAATTATCCTTAGCTGTGTCTCTTTCAGTTTTAGCTAAGTGGTCACTTGGAGATACAATTGGATCCATATTATTCGTTATTATGAAACTCGGTTTATGAGGACTTATATGTTTTGCCCTTCCCTCTCCCTCCCTCCCTCCCCTAGAAACCCCCCCCCCCCACTTTACTCTGGCATGATGAATTGCCAGCTTGTCGTCCCTAACATGCTCCCGTTCCATACCCTAGTGTCAGTGTTATCAATCATTTTGCCGGTCACTATACTAGAAATATAGTCAGTGGTGATCCATAGAGAAAAAATTATAGGTCCCTTATCTAATAAGTGTTCTATGAAATATTATTTCAGTGAATACTATTCTTATATCTAAAGATAAGTTTGGGGAGTAGTGAGGGGATAAGGAATGCAGGTTTCCTTTTATGATGTATCACCTAATGGTGTTTTATTTACAAAATTGTGTGTCCTTACCCAAACATAATAATGTCGTGCGTTTTTTTTATTTTTATTTTCTATTTTTTTTTTATTTATTTATTTTAATCCTTTTTTTTTTCTTCCCGTCTTCCTTCCTTCTTTTTTTTTTTTTTTTTTACCTTTGTACCATTTATGTGATTTTTATTTAATTATTTATTTTTTCCTTTTTTCTTCCTTTCCTCCTTCTCTTTGCTTCCCTTTTTTCCTTTGTTTAATTCCCACATTTCCCCCCTTTTTTTTTCCTCTCTACTTTTTCCTTTGAACTCATTTACAAAAAGTAAAGAAAATAACAGAAATTTCATCCGCTGCCCGTAGGATTTGTATGTACATTAATGGTAGCGAGTAACTCGTCGGCTTCCAAGGGGGACTTAACATTGTACATTTTATTGTTGTACATTATCCTTAGAAAGGCGGGAAATCTCAACTGTACAGTGGCTCCCAGGCTCCTGAACTTCTCCATTCTTTGACCTAGCTCCCACTGCCTGTCCAGTGTTGTTCTAGAGAGGTTGGATCTCACTTCAAAAGAAAATTCAGAGGCTTTCAATGTCTTGGCTTTCAGGGCTACGGTCAAGATCTTCTCTTTCAGAGAGTATGTTAAGAAGTTCACTAGGATCTTCCTTGGTTTATCCCTGCCCTGTTTGAGACGGAACAGATCCCGATGTACCCTCTGGATATCTGCTTCTATCTCAGCCAAAGTTTCATTCATGTTTAGAGAGTCTTTTAATAAGGTTACAACAAATTTTTTTAAATCACCTCCTTCTTTTCCCTCCGGTATTTTTAAGAGTCTCAAGTTGTTCCTTCTAGAAAAGTTTTCAAGAGACTCGACCCTCTCTTTAACTGAATCGCCTTCTCGTCGTAGTGTCTGAATCCTCGCCTCAGCAGACTCCAATTTAGCCTTAAGCTCTTCGACACAGTCTTATAGTCCTCCAGTTCTTAGTGAGAGACCATCTACCTTGGATTCTAAATTTTCGTACATTGTGCGGATCTCTGATTGAGTGTGTCTGGACTCCTCAAAACACCTCTTTGACTCCTCAAACCCGCTTCTAATCTCTTCCCTCATGCTGAGAAGTATGGTTTGAATAGTATCATCGCTGCCATTATCTTTACGACCTCCAGTGTCTTGATCTAGGTTGCTCTTACTTGCAGATCCCATAGACAGGGCTTGCTGGTCTTGTGGAGTAGTCCCATTAGCGGTTCGCTCAACTAGGTCCTCCATCCCTAGTCCACTTAGTGAGTCTCTTGCCCCTACTACTGCCCCTACTATTACTGCCGCCGTTTCTTCCAGATCGCCAAAAGTACCGGAGACAGATAAGGAAGTTGTAGAAATGGTTAGAGCATCAATATCTTCTAATGATGCGGGTGCAGTTTGAATACAAAAAGATTTTTGGGGTTCCTGGTTTAAGTTTAATACCTGGGGGAGGACCTTAAAGTAAGATTTCAACGAGGGTGTAACTCGGGAGGTTGAACTAGCTTTTGTTTTAGTGCCCCCCTTACTCGTGCTGGCCTTATGGGGTAGATCCTTTGGAGCGGTGTACCGTAGCTGTCGTTCCTTACCCCTTTTTGAGACCCTTAAAACTGGAGATTGTAATGTTTCAGCTCCTGCCTCGTCCTCGAATTCCGGCTCGGATTCTATGAAAGACTGCTCTCCTGGACTTCTTTCTGCTGCTTGTTTTTGACCTGTGTCGTTGGGACCCGTTGGAGGGGCAACTTTTTTGTCCTTATTGCTGCCCTTTCCCTTTCCCTTGGCCTTCCGCTTCCCCAGGGTTCTAGCAGTTGTTAGATATGCAATCTCACTCAACGTCTGAGAGGAGGTTTGTAACTGTGCGTTAAATCTAAAGACTCTGGGTACAGGGTCTGATTTTTGTGAGGAGCGACAGTCTAGTTTATCTGTAAGGTCACGGTTTTCAACAGTCTGCACTTCCCCTCCAGAAGGACTCGACACCCTCCCTCTCTGCTGGCCCCCCTTACCGCGCCAAGTAGTTGTTGCCACTCTTCTTACAGAGGTGCCGTATACCGTGGCTTTTCTACTTCTTCGGAGCTCCACAGCTGCGTCCCCCCAGCGGTAAGGTACAGGGAGAAAGATCTGAACCCTACACATTTGTAGCGCTATCCACCTTTATTTTTAAAGAGCACTGTTACCTCTGAGACTATTCTTTATGTTAATAATTTTTCCAGTCTTTTCCAACCTTTTATCCTGAGAGGATTAAGGTCAGTTTATTTATTTATTTATTTATTTTAAACACTTTTAAAGCGCGAACGAAGGCCCGTGGGCATCTCGGCGCTAAGTATCTGCTGAATTCAACCATAAAGGAGGGTGGGGTCATTGATCAAAAAGCCAGGTTTTAAGGTGCTTTCGAAAGGACCAGAGGGATGGGCTACTTTTTATGGATGGTGGCAAAGTATTCCAGAGCTTGGGTGCTGATACGAGAAATCTTCTATCGCCCCATGAAACCAGTTTGGTGCGGGGTACCTCCAGCTGGTATCGATCTGAGGATCGCAGGGACCGGGTGGGCCGGTAGGGAGTGAGTTGTTGAGTGAGAAAGGCTGGTCCCTGGTTATGCAACGCCTTATAGTCAGTGCGGCGCTCCCCCTTGGGTGTATAGTGATCTATGTGAAAAATGTCTTAACTATGTCTTACATGAGACCTAGTTGAGCCAGAGCCCGGGGCCGAGTCTGTTCCAATCCAATCTAATCACCTCTATTGCTCAAGACACCCCACTAAGCAAAGTCTAATGCTGAAATGCCGCTTTTATTTTTTTTATTTTTTATTTTTTTGCTGTGCTTTTATTATTGTTTTGCTGCTAAAGAATGTCGACGGTAATTAGCCTGTTATCATGTTCTACCAGAGTTTTTTGGGGGTTTCAAGGGCTCTGTTTTGAGAAAATATTCTTATGGACGACCCAAGTACTGGACCACACAGGCTCCCCCCGTTCGCTCACATCGCTCTCCTCCCCGCTCCTCCAGAGGCAGAGCCTGAAGCCTGAAGCCACACGGCTTACTCGTTTGCTTGCCGTCTCACCTGAGATCCATTCACACAGCACAGCCGGGCGCCGCCATACCTCCGAGCTCAAAGAAAGCCTCTCTCTAAGCAGTAAGCAGTACAGCTCGTCAGCACACTCGTCAGCGCACCGCAGGGTAGCTCCGCCCGCTCTCCTGCTCGCAGTCTCCTTCACGCACTCCTCGCCTCCCTCCGGATCCCGTGCCTGGGTTAATCGGCATCCTCTGGTAACCTCCTCTCCTCTCTTCTTTCCTCGCTTCTTTCCTCGCTGTGTCTGGGTCACTGCATCAGCTGTCACTCACACGGGTCGCGAACCAGCTATCTGTGGGGCATGCCGCAGGAGCTTTGTCAGGACGAGCGCACCGCCCTAACTAGCGGCCGCCATGTTTCCTGGATGACCAATGACTCTTATAAGCTTTTTAGAGGAAGTGCATAATGATCCACCTAACTTAATTGTTAAGTTGAAAATAGAGATACTGTTGAGGGCACCTAATCTCAATGTTGAGTGGTAGGGAAGAAAATAGCTTTAAAGATTTACAGCTTTTAGTATCCTTTATAAAACGGAATATTTGGATTGATTTTCTTTAAAGAGCCTGAGTTGCACAGGAGACCATCTTTGGAGGTATTTTAACTTACAATTTTGTTTTTCCAGGACAGTCCTGAGATATCTATTAAACGTGCCATTCTTGTTTGGAGCTGCAAAAGACTCGTGTGTCAACCGAGCTCTGAGAGTACCTTCCCAAGGCGTGAAGCAAACTGTAGGTCCAACTGACTATACTAGCCATAGCAAAATCAAAATAGCGAGTTAGTGCTAATTTTAGTCGCAAGCCTGGACTGGGGTAGCTTGACTGACAGTTGTAAGTTTTTGCTGGGCCTTCCATTCTTGCAGGTGTAGAGAGGACAATTTCTCTTAAGGAATGCATTTTAGTGTGTAGGTAAGTGTGGGAGGAATCTTTACTTTAAAAATTTCCAATAAATTCTTAAAATGTCGCCTATGAGAAGCTACATTAAATATATTCTAAGCACTAACTTGTGCAAGATCCCTACTTCCTAAATGAGATAGGTGTAGTTTGCAATTCAAATTCTGGGAAAACACTCTACCAAGGTACATGTATGCTTTTCCTGCTTTCAAATTCTTTCCTCCAATGTTCTAAGAAAAGGGAAGACACGGTTTCCCTTCCCCAAAAAAACACAAACTTTTGTTTTAAACATATTAATATATTAAAATTATGGCACTCAGATTTCATTGCAATCCAAGTGGAGTTAAGCCGAATAGAACTACGCCATGAGCCTACATGAGCCTAAATTAGTACATAAAGATCACATGCGGTACAGAGCCTGGGACATTTTTGTATGTCTAAGAATTGGGCTGGTAAATCAGGTAGACAGATTGAAAAGAGAAGACATCCCTGGTTTAACCCATTCCCGGTAAGGAATTTGGGGGTAAGAACATTGCTCCCCCCATCAACACTCTGCACCATGTTGAAGAGTAGAGAACTATTATCATTCTGGGGAAATTTGGCAGAATTCTCAGTCCCAATAGTTTTTTCCAAACAGTAGGACTAACCACTTTATCAAAGGCTGGGGAAAAGTCCATAAAAGCAGTGTATAAAATATGTGACTTCCCAATAACATATTTATCAATCAGAGTCTAAACAGTGGCATTATTATCTTTAAGAGTGATTAGAAAGTAATCCAGCTGGTTCTCACAGTATTATCCCTTTAGCCCAGAACCAGTCTTGCTGTTGTTCTAAGATGCTTGCCACAAAAAAAATTACTGTGTAGGGAATGTGTTTCGTAGAGAAATTATAATGCTACATTTCCAGGAGTTTGGAACTTGACCAGTTAAAAAGCAATACTTTAAAAGAGGAGTTAAAAATTACCCCCCATCCCTTGGGTCAGTTTTTAGAGCTTTTACTGGAATTCAGTAAAGACCCATTGCTAAATATGATCTTGCTTTTTTATCTTTGCAATTACAAAATATTGAGTCAGACGGGAGAGGTCCTCAGGGATTTTCATTGTTGTCTGAAAAACAAGAGACCATGGGGCCGATTTACAGAACTAACTAACGACAAAATCCTAAACTTACTACTTTTGGTATTCTCAGAAGGCATTAAGGGCCAGATGTAGGTAATTCTATTTTACCGATTCATAAATACCGAATTTTACCGATTCGGTATTTATGAATCGGTAAAATAGAAGGGGGGAGATGTAGGTATTTCTAGAAATAGAAATACCGAATCGTTAATAGTCGGTATTTACCGATTCGGTAAATACCAAATCGGTATTTCCTATTGATTCCTATGGGCTGTGAAGCCCATAGGAATCAATGGGAAATACCGATTTGGTAATTACCGAATCGGTAAATACCGATTTCAGCAAGGGTGCAGGGGTGTCACTTTGACACCCTCTAGCACCCTGAATAAAGGCATGTGTGCCATGTGGCACACAGACATGCCCTAAGGGCATGTATGTCTGTCACATGGCATAGGTGTGCATGCACACATGTGCATGCACACCTGGATTCGGTATTTTACCACCCAATTGGATTGGGTGGTAAAATACCGAATCTGTAAGGCCTGTGGGACTCAGAAGAGTCCCACCTACATCTTGAAGTTACCGAATCAGTAAAAATACTGATTCTGTATATTACCAATTCGGTAAATTTACTGAATCGGTAAAATAGGGCCCCTACATGCCAATTCTTAAATACCGGTCGGTAACGGCCGAAATCGGCCGTTACCGACCGGTATTTTGGCTCCTACATCTGGCCCTTAGTGGTCTTAAGTTAGTATTTTGTCTTAAGTTAAGATTTTGGCTTAAGTTAGGATATTGTCCTAAATTAGGATTTTGTCTTAAGTTAGGATTTTATCTTAAATTAGCATTTTGTCTTAAGTTAAACATAAGACAAACTTAAGTTAAACTTACATCTTTATACTTATTACAATCAACACAAAAATATATTTTGCTCACAATGTGAACTCGAGTGTTTTCAGCATTTCATGCCAACTGGAAGACAAAATTGGAAAATAACACAGAACACTGCAAGTAAGTACAAAACTAGAGGGTGCAAGGGTGATTACAAAATAATCACCTCGGAGTTACAATGTGACTTGGAAAAATATGTTTTAATCAGTATACTACGAACTGAGTGACAATTTGAGAACCAAAATAGAGATTCACATTTTAGATTCATGAAGGGCTGGCCGTTGACATATGGTTCTTGAGGAAAATGTAGGGGAGACTATTTTGAAAGGAAAAATAAAATCCTACAAGGTATGAGCATATCATATTGAACACTTAGTCGATGGTAGTCGGTAATTCATTGTGGGGTGCTTGTGACAAACTGTGACAGCATATTTGTGCACGGCTGCCATCTTTCAGTGGGGATTACAAAAGACCAATCCAACAGGTATTGGTGTGGTGCTCTAAAGAACACATTGCTCACAGTAATGCAAACAGTACGTATATCATATGCGTTTCAACTTAGGCAGGCAGGCATAATTAACAGAAAATCCATATTTCAACATAAAGAAGTATGGTAGAAATGTGTTCTAGTATATCCGACACACATAGCAGTGGACACCTTATTTTATGTGTTCTGTGACCAGTGCACTTGTGTGAGGACAGCTGCAATATGTGTGCTTATTTGTGTTTCCATGTATGTTTCCAAGTACATTAAATATTTTTTGTAAAGTAAGTAATGGTCTATAAAGGAGATAAAGATAATGTCATCTGGATATTCTTAACCCTATTAGTGCCCACTGAAATCATTCAGTGACAAGTCATTTAATCACTTTTTGATGTACCTTGTTAAGGGCTGTAGCTTATGTTATTAAGATGTTAATACATAATTCAACATACAATTATAAAATACTCCCAAGCCATATGACACAATAAAAGTAAGTGACTTTAAAAATCGCATGTTTGAATGATCATGTTGATAGTATTATATTACAAACAGTGTTTTTTGAATGCTCATGCATAAATTATTTTATAATTCTGAAGGGTTCCAGGTACAGACTGAATATGATTTTCTTTTTTGTTTTTATGTTTGTATGAAATACTATGACATCCATAGGATGCACGGAACAAAACGTTGTAAGTGAAATAGATTCACTGCCCTCACTCACATCATCAACACCTCCATCACACCCACCACATTCCCAGAAGAATGGAAGCATTTAGCTGTCAATGCCCTTCCTCAAGAAGCCATCAGACATCGCAAACAAACTGTGCAACTTCTGACCTCCCTACTCTCCTACCCAGCCAAAGTGATAGTGAAGGTCAGAGTGATAAAGAAGGCCATCAGCAAGCAACTTACAACCCACCTCGAACTACACCACTGCCTGAAGAACACTAAATCAGGATTCTGAATGAACTACAGCACCGTACCAGCACTCATGGCAGCCACGGATGACATCCAGGCCATCCTGGATTGAGGAGAAATAGCGACCCTCATCCTGATCGACCAACATACAGAAGACTCCATGAGGTCAGCATCCAATGACCGGCACTCAAATGAATTAGTTCCTTCCTCACGGGAAGAACCCAAAGAGTCAGACTGCCACCCTTCATATTGGAGTCCAAGAATCTTATCTGCTGAGTCTCCCAGGGATCATCCCTCAGCTCCAACCGGTTCACTTTCTACATGACGCCACTCACCAACATCATTGATTCCTGGGAATCAACCTCATCTCCTACTCTGATGACACATAACTCATCCTCTTCCTGATGGACAAGACAACCACCACCAAAACCATCTTCACCAACTGCATGGCCATGGTAGCAAAATTTGAGTGCCAATTTCTTGAAGCTCAACTTCGACAAGACGGAAGTACTGGTTTTTGGAAACAAGACCTCCCCATAGTGACTGATGGAACTAGAACCAAGACCAACACCCACCAACCATGCAAGAAATATGGGGATCACCCTAGACAAAAGGCCCAAAATGACAGCACAAGTCAACACCGTGAGTGCCGCCTGCTTCCACATTCTACTTATGCTATGAAAAATCTTTAAGTTGCTGCCACAGAGCACCAGTCGTACTCACACAAGCACTCATCACTATAGGCTTAACTATGGCAACGCACTCCATGCCAGAATTTTCCAAGGAGCTCTTATGCAGACTCCAGACCATCCAGAATGCTGCCACAAGACTCATACTCTACCTCCCACACTGAACTAAGTTCTTACCCCACCTCAGAGAGCTCAACTGGCTCCCTATCCACAAACACAGCCAATTCAAAGTCCTTTTGCACACATCCAAAGCCTTACACAACGCTGGTCCAGAATACCTCAACAACTGTATAAACTTTCACCAGCCTAACAGACACCTACGCTCAGAATCACACTCACTCGTACACATCCTCCTCATTCACAAGAACAGAACATATTTCATTCTCATACATCGCACCAAAACATGGAACGGCCTCCCGCAAAACATCAGACCCTCCTCTCACTTATTGAGTTCCACAGGAAGCTGAAGACCTGGCTCTTTGAATTACTCTGAGGGTGTACTCACTGACACACCTGCTCAAGCAACATGGATACCCTCATGGGTGATTAGTGCGCTGTACGAATGGGCATAATATAACATATTAAAATGTATATTTGCATAGAACTGGTATCATAGGAAAGTTGATTTCAATTTTTTATGGTTTTGACACCACATCATATACAATAAAAGGCTTATATGCTCTTTTGTATGTTGTTGTCTTTAATATCATCAACTTAGTCCTGTTACTGGAGTATGTAAAACTTAGAAAACCAGATTTTCTGATATTTATGGGTAGTAGTGAGGCTCTTTCTGAAAACACTAGGGGCCAGATGTAGGAGGCCATTTACCGACCGGTAACGGCTGATTTCGGCCATTACCGACCGGTAAATGGGTATTTGGGATGTATGGGCATCATTTTACAGATTCGGTAAATTTACCGGATCGGTAAATTTACCGATTCTGTAAAATACTGAATCTGTATTTTTACCGATTCGGTAACGGCTAGATGTAGGTGGGACTCTTCAGAGTCCCTAAAGCCTTACAGATTCGGTATTTTACCACCCAATCCAATTGGGTGGTAAAATACCGAATCCAGGTGTGCATTCACATGGGTGCATGCACACCTAGCCATGTGACAGACAGACATGCCCTTAGGGCATGTCTGTGTGCCACATGGCACACATGCCCGTCTTTGGGGTGCTAGAGGGTGTCAAAGTGACACCCCCTGCACCCTTGCTGAAATCGGTATTTACTGAATCGGTAAATACCGATTCGGTATTGCCCATTGATTCCTATGGTCTTCAAGGCCCATAGAAATCAATGGGCATTACCGAATCGGTGTTTACAGAATCAGTAAATATCGAATCTTAACGATTCGGTATTTACCGATTCTGAAACACCTACATAGCCCCCCCTCTATTTTACCACTTCTTAAATACCGAATCGGTAAAATTCGGTATTTAAGAAGTGGTAAAATAGAATTACCTACATCTAGCCCTAGATGTCTGATTGCTTATTTATACACTTGACGGTCATAGTATTTGAACGATGACCCTAAATAGGAGATTTTAGTAATGTATAATGGGTGAATATTCATATCAGTGAATTTGTTTTGTCCAAAATGAGGTATTGTAAAAAGTTGGAGTATTATTTGAGGGGGGGTGAGAACTAACCTAAAACATTAATCACAATCCTTGTCATTGTGAACAACTAAAGTAACAAACATGTGCTAAACCTTCTGGCTTGGCACAAAGCAAGTGGGCTTGATGTAGAGTCAATGTGTAAAGTAGTTATGCAGCACTCAAACAGCAATAAAGTGAACGCACAACACAGGAAAAATCCCAAATCACTTTAGAAACATAGATAATATTTAAATAAGTGAAATGACTCCAATATGATGAAAATCTAACCAGTAGAACTGGAGATGTGGAATTTTAAAGTCTGAATTTAAAATAGCACCAAAAAGCACAAAGTGCCAACCACGGTTATCTGCTCTTGCTAGACATGGTCAAAGTCAAAAGTAATGCCTCACAGCGATGGAGCACGGATCAGAAACAAGGACCAAGTTAGTCCTGCTCGAAGTTTTCCTTCACAACAAGTAAGCGGGGCAATTTGAAAGTTAAATCGGATACAGGGCTTGATGAAAGTGCACTGCTGAAAAGCTGGGTACTGGCATGGTCATTGACAAAGAAGGGAAAGCACCGAAGTCCAAATTCCATGCACAAGAAGTCCTTGATGTCAAAGGGTTGTTGCTTGGCATCGTTCCTGCAGAAGACCTCTACGTTTGGACTTAGAAACATTTCTAGAAGTCAGAGCTTCTTCAGTGGGCCAAACCATCATGTTGAATTCAACCGACGATTTGATGTTGACAGTTTCAGCTGGACACCGGTCCTGGTCTCCCACCAGTTCTATAGAGAAAAAGTTGGCAAAAGGTTTCTAATTACAGCTTTTACAGTTTGGACAGGAGGAGTACACTCTAACACCCGTCAAGGGTCCAGGACCTGGGAGGGACCCCTTGGGGTTAGGACTCCAGAAGAGGCTGACAGCAGGGTCCAGGGCATGTCTAATTGGAACTGGTCAGCAGGCAAGTTGCAGGAAATGGCCTCTGGAAGCTTGTTGTGTCCATGTGTCAGGATCCATCCGACTGCCCACCACCTTCCACTCTAAAGCAGTAGTTTGGGAACTATTCAGGGTGAACCCCAGGTCTCTAGGTGCATTTCACTGACTTACATCCTACCTAGGAAGACTGCCTTTTGGGTGGGGGCTCCTAGCAGGTTCTCAACACATGCCTCTCGCCCCCGGCTCGTCCCCTCTTTTACTCCTTGTGTTCCCGGAAGAAGAAAATCTGACATATTTCTTTAATTCTCTGCTCCGGTATGTGGTGGTGTTTAGCTTCTGTTTGTTTCCAGGCCACGTCAGAGCTCAACTCAGCAACCTCCATGACTCAGCAGCCACCATGACTCAGCAGCCTCTGTGACTCAGCAGCCTCCATGACTCAGAATCCTCCATAACTCAACAAGCTTGCATGACTCAGCAACCTCCATGACTCATCAGCCTGGCAAAAGGTATTTAACTCTCACCCAGGCTCATCTTCAGTGCTTCACATTGAGTTTCCTGTTGAAGATCCTACGGCGTGATGGCTCTTCTCTGCAGGGGCTGGTCAGAAGTGTCCTGTTCCATCCTTGCTACTGCTACTCGCAGATAATTCTAAATCCCTGTTGGACTACATTTAACTCTTGAGCTCCCTGGAATTCCATTGTTTCGACTCCCGGCTCATTTCTGGTTATCGGGGAGATCTTGGGTAACGAAACTCTTCGCAGTCAGAGACTTCCTGACTTCGTTTTGTTTCACAGTTCCCTCTTGTTCCCACTCAGCTTACTTTACACTACTTGCCTGGATTTTGGTAATTTCCTCCTCATATCATTTGTGTAATTTGTGCATAGTTCTTGTTGAGAGAAGTGTATATTATTATTGCAGTGTTTATTGTTATCCTGTTACATCTCTCTTTTTTCTCACTGAAAGAAGGTCTTGGTAATGCTCTCAAGCCTTGGACATACTTCATTTGAAGGATACAGATTACAGATTATATCTTCTCTCATTAAAAAAACAATGTATGATGTGCTTATGTGAATTTATCTATAGCTCAATATTGTGTGAGTGTGTATTTATCTTTGGCACCATATAGTGTGAGTACACTTCTGATTTATTCTAATCATTTTAAAAGACCTCTTTTATTATGACCCAATGCAGAAGTTTATGCATGATATATGTCATTGATTATTTGTGTTCTCATTGATGTCTTTTACTACTGCTCCAGGAGCTGGTCCCCATACTCATTCCTAGCTTTAGGACAGATGACCCAGATTGTTCTGTGATCCAGAGTTTGCTTCTTCACCGGCACAAACGTGCACCATTTGTTTCTTTCTTTCTTTTAGCTTTTTGTTTTAACTATTAAGTTTATTGCTTGTTCCCAGAACCCCCTTTCCTTGAAATTATCAGATGAGCACTGGTGTCTCTGGTTCAGTGTTCGTCGGATGATTTCTAGGGATTGTTGGGGACCAGCTGCCTCTGCGTGTCCAGCAGAGAGAAGAATGCGTTCCAAAGTTCATCTTCCCAGATTGGTTCCTGATACTATGAAACTCAAACAGAATGTCAGCAACTGACAGTTGGAGTCACTTCTGAAGTCCTGGATTCAAGGAAAGCTGGTCCAGTCTTCTTTCAAGATTCAAACAACAAAGCAGGACTTCTCAGGCACAAGGTTGTTATGAGAGGGGTACTGGGGATGCCTCTTTTATGGCCAATACCACTGGGGTAAACTCCTGGTAATTCCCTAATAAATGGGGTAAAAATTCCCCCGGGTGACCCTAGCCACTTTTGCACCACTTCCTGTGTTTTTGCTCTAAACTATTCAACAGTACCCTTCTCCACCTACAACCAACATTGCAGAACCCTTCTTCCCTTTGTCAGAGCTCCCTGTGCCCACTCATGTGTGTTGCTATGAGAAGGGGCAAACCATCCCATGTTGTCACTCCAAACCAGTTCTAGAGCAGCTCTCATTTTCCTCTGGGTTTGGAGACAAGCTGACTAGGAAGACAAAGGAAGGCAGGCCTAGATGAGAGCTACCTCTGCCAGTGACAGGGTAAGCACTGTTTGAAGCTCAGGAAGGGGCTGGGCACAACTCCCCAGGCCATCATGCTCGAGGAAGAAAAGCACCTCTCCACACCCAAGCCTTTTGTCCACTATCTGAACACAATCAACATCTCACCACAGGGGAGTTATTCATCAGTCAGGTGACACTGGACACAAGCAGAAAGGACAATTTGGCTAAAGCAGAATAATTACAACTTTATTAAAAGTATAATTTTCAAAACAGCAATACAAAAATAAACTTTACTATTAAGCCAGATGTTAAATAAGTATTACAACAAGTCCTTGAATCACTTTTGTAGCTGCTCCCAAGCCAAAGTTAAGCATTTTAAGTTGCTATAATGTAATCCAGTCTTTCCCTAAGGGAGAGCCAGCCTTGCATTATATAAGTAGACCTGAGTGAATATTTCAATTACACTGGAGTAATCGGAGTAATTTCGGTAATTTTGTGTTACTCTTTGACACAGAATTACTGATAAAACAGCATTTACACCTACTTGCAAAATTTTGTGGAACAAATCCCAACACAAGAGCATATTCTGTGAGTGTGAGCGGTTGCTTATTCTCACTATTATTTACATCTATTTTAGACTCAAGTTTACATTTTGCATTATAATAAATAGCGCTAAATGGCGGGAGTAAGTTGGAGGGAAATCCTACCCCAAATGCACATTTAATTGGTGCAATTTTTTGCCATGACTGGGCTTTTTTGCGCTAAATGTAGAATTAACTTTCCTTGCACAATTCTGTGTGATCTCATAGAATTTTCTGATACCGGTTCTGACAGGATATCGGTCCAGAATGCAAGGCTTAACTTCAACGCATCAATCAAACAGCGCGAATTGGAGCCAACGAATCAGACTTTCGACAATGTCGCTTTGCTCCATCAAAGGTACTTTGTCAGCGGGACCTGTTTGAATGCTGTACCCGGCCTGTCCCTCCATTGCGGTCGGCCTGAACTTTGGATTTACCTCAGTCGAGTGCAACCTCAAGTAACCTTTTAGCACTGTTGACTTCTGTTGACTTGGCCCTTTTTTCAGGGTCATAATATAACTTTTTGCCTTTCTCCTGTATTTTTTCTGAAAAAAATGTTGTTGGTGGTTTTAAGACTCTGGACGCTTTATCTCTGCTGATTAATACTAAAGTGCATGTGCTCTCCATGTAAACTTGATAAGATTTGGCATATTTAATTTACCTGTCAGTCCCTTGTACAGTGGTATCCCATATACCCTTGGCCAGTAAAATAAATGCTACTGGTGGGCTTCCAGCGCTGCTTGCGCCACCCACCTAAGTAGCCTTTCAAACCTGTCTCAGGCCTCTGCCACTGCACGGCCTGTGCGTGCAGTTTACTACCGCTGTGACGTGGCATTTAAAGTGGCTGCCACGTCTACATCTCCCCTTTTACTACATATCAGTCACCCCTAAAGAAGGCTCTAGACTGCTCTATCGGCAGGGTGCAGAGTAGGTAAAAGGTAGGCAACGTGTCGTAACTATGTGGCATGTCCTGATAGTGACAAACAGCCTATTTGGTTTCTTGCTGCTGTGACGCTGCTCTCTCATAGGGATGCATTGGGGATTCCCTGATATGTGCTTCATTGGTAATTCCTAACATGAGCTGGGTAGTGTTCTTATATTCCATATAGGTACCCTGATATTGGCCCAGGTAACACTGTAACACTTCACCTATATTCTTTCCTACATTACACTTATAATGGTTTACAGGGACTAACCTTTTACCTAGATACAACTCTGCATTCAGAACACGGGTTTTCCCTAGTTTAAAATCTCATACATTATGCATGAGGATTTTTGGAAGCGCAGCAGTACTAACCTCTCCTGTATAATATCTACGTACAAAGTTCATTCCCGACGTCATCCTAAGTCCAACATAGTATTGCAGCAAGGTAGGACCCCTGGGGAGACCTATGGGTATATATACATCACATCTTGCTAAGATAGACAGAGGACTTTCCGGCAGACACACTGGCCAGAGATGCTGAGGTTCCTGCATGCACATATTCCTGTCTGCAGTGGTCTAACATCCCTTGCGGGTGTCCAACGCACGACCAAGACGAGGTCCCACTGGCTCTCACTTCAAGTAATGAGGTTGAATTTATCCTAGATGGATTCTTGGCTTAACACCTACACATATGCTAGGTACATTTAGTTACATCTAGTTAGGGAGGCATCGCAGGAGTATGCATCTTTGTATCATGTATTTTATAGACTTATATGTATCCATGATTACTGAAAGATGGTAGAACTCTACCATCTGTTTACTTTCCTAATACTGCTAATCATTTATATCTTTTACTGTCTAACCTGGCCTGGCCTGGCAGTTCGGTCTGGACTGTTCCCATGGGGCACAGGGTAAAGACTGATTTGCATATGGCTGGGTCCAAACTGGGGTGGAGTAGTGGGCAAAAGAACGATGGATTTAACCCAGATATTTTGACTGAGGTAGAATGTTTGCATTGTCAGCATTCCGTCCATCATTTGTTTGCTGTAAGACGTAAGTAAAGCGGCAGCCCCAACTGAGGTGAGAGGGAGGCCCAACAAGGTCACAGCACATGGGGAGGAACGAGCAAGGCATCCCCACCAACTTGGCAATATTTGTGGTGGGTAGCAGCTGCCACGAACAGACTTGGGCAGCTGCTTTGAATCCTGGATCACAGGAAAGACTAGTGTTCCTGCATTTGCTTACTATTTGGTGTTCCACCCTTCGGCCGCTGGAAGAGCCTAGGAGGAGGCGAGCACCTAGGTGTCTGGAGTGCCTAGTGATTTCTGTAATCCCTGTGAAGTAATGACAAGTGCCTAGTGGCGCAGTAATGTATGTGATTGTGGTCTAATGTGTTTTTATGGATGATACAGAGGATATTTCTATATAACCTTGTGTGGAGTCTCTTTTGTGGTGTGCATAGTGTGTCACTGCTGTGTAAGTGTGTTGCGTAAACGCTTTACACGTTGCTTCTGGGATATGGCTGACTGCTCTGCCAAGCTACCAAGGGGGTGAGCAGGGGTGATTTTTGTGTGAATCTCCCTTACCCTGAATAGAGTGTTGGGTTCCGCCTGGCCTAGGTGCATACCATAGCCAGCCAGAAACCCAATTTCTAACAACTTCTAAGGAGTTCATTCTTTAAAAATTCATAACTCCAGTTCTACTTATTGGAGTTTTACCTTTTTAGTCTTGTTATACTCACATAAATATTTTCTATTTTCCTTAACCTGTGTGGAGTATTTTGTGGTGTTTACATTGTGTTACTGTGTGTGTTTGTTGCCCAGGTACTTTACACATTGCCTCTTTAGATAAGCCTGACTGCTCTGTGTCAAGAGACCAAAGGTGTGAGCACAGGTTATCTTTTAGTGTATATCTAGCTTACCCTGACTAAAGGTATGGCTCTTGCTTGGACAGGGTGCATACCTCTGCCAACCAGAACCCGCAGTTTTAACAAAAAATAAAATACTAAACCTTAATCAGTGAAAAATAAGTGGAACAAGTTTCGGTCTTGTTACGTAAAGGAGAATGCACACAAAAGGGGTAGCTCTGAGAACAAAGCATTTACCATTCTCATCTATATATATAACAATCGAATGTATGTCTGTCTGTCTTTCTGTTTGTTCTTTATGCATTACTACACCATTCATCCGATTGCCATGAAACTTTTGGAAGTTGTTGAGTACACTCCCGCGAAGGTTTCTGGCATAATTTTTTTTAAAATATCGGCCCCCCAGGGCCCTCATAATCTTTCGAATACTGATGTATGCACCAAACGGAAAAACAAAAAATCGTGTATCCACAAGCACTCGAATAAATAAATAGAATTAAAACAACACTTTGAAATGTTTTCCATATTAAAATAAATAAGTTTCAATAAAAATGACACAATGTAAATTGAATGCTATCATAACGAGTTTCCTTCAATTTCCTTTCTTCCGAGATCGCAGCAACGCGCGACGGGTAAGCTAGTACATGTTATAAATAAAATAAAACCACCAGTTCATAAACATAATGAATACACAAAACATTGTAACATTTGAGTTTGAATTTTCTTGTTTACAATATGAAAACTGGATTAAAGTGTATATGGGCGTTAGAAAAAATCTGAAATTTTCTATTTTAAAGTAGCCACACAAAACAGAACGGTAATACTTCTAATTGATTTTGTACTTCTTCGTTTACTTGATTTATCAACTGTGGTCTTTTTATGTTATTTGTCCTAGGAAGGTGTTCGCATTATTTCGTCTACTCTTTACATTCATCTTTTCTCTCTTCTTATGATCAGTTGCTCATTGTCAACGATGAAGAAACCTTGATTACATTTCAAAATATAAGAACTTGCATATTAGCAAACGTGCTGATCAGGCAAACTGAAGGAGGAACATCTGCCAATGAATATTCCTTACTGTTTAGTCCACAGGTATAGAAAATGTATATATATTTTTCCATCTCTGTTTAAAGTTATTTAATTGTTTTCCAAACAAACAGGTGGTTGGGGTGTGTGTATGTGTTTGACTGGTACTAGGAGGAATGAGTATTTGTGTGATAGCGAGTCCACAACTTATATTCTCTCTCGCATGTCAGGAAATCCTACTCTCAAAAGACCATATGGGACATTAGACTAAATAAATGGAGCAGAGGCGAAGATACTACGCTTTATTTTATCAGTATGTCAATCACTTTCAGTAGAGTTGATACATCATGAAGCATGGCTGACCAGTGTATAAGCCAGATCATCAGAGACAATACTAATGTTATAATATACATCACCTAATAATCTGTGAAAACTCGTTCTAAAAGATATTAAGAGACTGGTGTAGGAAGCTACACCATTCAAAGAAATGTGAAGCATACGTTGACGTGTTCAGTTCCCCAAGAGGTACAGTACGATTTCTTGACCCATGCAAATTAAGCGAAGGCAGCTGTTAAAGGAGCAATGAAGAAATATAGGGGCATATTATCAAGACAGGCAATAAAATTATCGCCGCTTTAATGTCATCCCTAACCTCATAACCTATTGTTATCAGATTTTCAGAGGAGCCACCAGAATTCATACGGAGGTGCTACATATTCCAATTGACATGTTCGTGCGCAAAGGAGGCTAAACCAAATTACCATCTTTCTATGTTTAAAAAAAGAGTAATCTCAGAAAATATGTGTTTCTTTTGTGCCCCTCTTGCACATGAAGGTATCAGGAGCAAGGGGGTGAACCCAGGTCATAGTTCGCCAACATCTCTGATGTGCAAAAGTAGGATTTTCCTGTTGGCATGACCCAAAAAATATAATTTACAGTTCAAAAATGAAAACGGAAAGGAAGGAAAGGAGGAGTTTCCCATGAACACAAATGCAACTGACAGTACACAACTACAAGCAGGGAAGTCACATAAACTGCTGATTCAGAAAAAAAGACACATCTGCTTCAGCAGAACAAGAAAATGACATCTTACCAACCGTGAATTCAGGCACAAGGTGGAGAATTGACATAAATGTGCTGCTCGCACAAGCAAGACAAAAACAGTACGTTGCTGGCTAGAGGATATGTGAAGTATTGCTGCTGCCAAACATCATTCAAGTTACGTTTGGAAAAAAGTTTCTTAATCCTTGAAAAATTAGAAGCCCACGTGGCAGTGATGGAATTTGAATTCTTCAAAATCGTGAATGCCCATGTTTTTGAGTTGTTGCTGTATATATAACATTGTAGCAGTCAAATACATTTCTAGGAAATCTTCATCGCTTTCAAAGACAGAAGTACTGTTATGTATAATACCGGACACCACGCTGCTGTTTCCTTACCTATACATACATCAATCTTTTGGACTCTCGCAGCATGGACGACACCTGGATAGGGTTAAAAGGGTCCGATTGTTGATGTTTATTCGGGAGAGGCCAGACTTTAAAAGCGCATGGCTAAATTAGAGCGGCCATTTTCCCGAGAGTACCCACAGAGGAAGGATGACATAAAAGGGTGAGGGCAGAGAACTCTGTCTCCCCCGATTATACACACTTGGCAGCCAGCATAGGGATGTCACCAAGAGCTTGTATATAGCCACGAGTTGCCCGTGTCAGCAGAACTCTGTATCACAAACACAATGACACTCAGCCACACAACTTGATCAATGACAAGGAAAAAGCTTTTACTTATGATTTAAATGCGTCATGTGTTAAAGGTTACGTACTAGGGGGGCTTATTTACAAGCCACTTGCGCCGTCGGTACGTCACTTTTCCCATATTAAAAGTGACGCACCGGCGGCGCAAGGGGCTTGTAAATACGCCCCTGTAGGCAAAGCAATGTTCAGTTTTCAAGTGCAGCCTTGTCTGGCGAAGACACTGATGCAAACACGGCCCTCAAACTGCTCAAACTTTAAAACGTTTTGCTTACTTTGCAGCAGGCCGTAACATCCCTCACTGTTGGAGAGTTGATCACCTTTTTAAAAGTCATTAAACATTACCTAATCCAATTATAAATCTGCACTTACCGGAACTTCGATATTGATTTAGCTTCAGTAAAAATCCAAGGGAGCTCCTTTATGCGTCCGTTACTTAAAGTTTGATATTTATGAATCATATTATGTCAGGCTTTACAGTTCAAGGCATTCTTTTAAGCAAAGCGCCTGACACATTAAGTATGTGGAAAAATAAAAATACCGAAATTAAGCATCCTTCCTGAAGCAGAACGGAAGTCTTTTATAAACGCTCGTAAAGCGAGGGAAGCTGTAAAAGGGGCAGACTCTGGCAGGTGGCGAGTGATGTCCACGCATTTGATGGGATGGACGATGAATAATTCATGCGGAATCAGCCATCATGTGGAATTGTACTACTTGGATAATATGGAAGCAGAGCTGAGCCTGTTAGAGAACGTATTTACGTACTAAATACAAAGTCGTATAGAAATTACCGGGTAATCTGCAGCAAATGCCAGAGGGGTTCAATTGATAGATAGTGCTCCAAGGTGTATGTCAGTGGTAGCCACAAACCTCTGTCTGTCTCTGCGGGAGGAGCCTGCTTAAACTGAGTTGAGGTCTCAGCACAGTGACCAATTAGGGGAAACTTCAGAAAAAAAAAGTCAGCAACAGCCTTCAGTTTGAGATTTATGCAGAGCTACAATGGCTCAGATCAGAACTAAGCGTTAGTTTTTTTCACGTTGGAGATATTTAAAGTTCATATATATAACTCGGAATTTCTCGGACTCAATGCATGACGTTTAGAAAGAGCAAGTTGGAAACAGAGGGGCATATTACCAAGGGCCTTATGGCTAAAGCGGCGATAATTTAATCGCCCTATTACCTAGCTGTCGCTAACACCAGTTAGCGACAGCTAGTAGGAGATAGCGAGCTTCTGGGGGCCCACTTTGCATGTCAGCAATATAATTTGAATTTTGAATTTAAAAACATTTCTATAGCGCACTTTTACCACGCGGTTTCTTGGCGCTGTTGAGTTGTAGGGAGGCCAACAGGAGCAGAGGGGGTCTAAGCATTATAAGCTCGGGAAAAGAGCAGAGTTTTTAGACCTTTCCGGAACTCAGTGTAGGAGGGTGTCCCACGGAGTTCCGTCGGGAGAGAGTTCCAGAACGCAGGAGCGAGAACTGCGAATTTTGTTCCGCCTGCCTTTTTCTTTCTGAAACGGGGGATAGTTAACAAGGCCTGATGAGAGGAACGAAGCTCTCTGCCCGGCGTGTAGGGCTTGATGGCGGAGCAGATGAACTCCGGAGCGGTGCCCATTTTGGCCTGAAAGGTGGTACAGCCAAGCTTAAACAAGGCTCGTTCTTTCACCGGCAGCCAGTGCAGGGCCTGCAATAAAGGAGTAGCGCGGTGGAATTTAGGCAGGCCATGAATCAGGCGGGCAGCCTGGTTCTGCACTAGCTGCAGACGGCGAATGGCATAGGCTGGGGCGCCGTTGTAGATGATATTGCCGTAATCAAGGCGCGAGAGCACCATAGCCATCACTATGATCTTTAGAGCGGGTAGAGAGAAAAAGCGAGAGATCTTCCTAATGGTTCTGAGGGAAAAAAAAACTGGAGGAAACAACTGAGTTGACCTGTGAGTGAACAGAAAGTGAAGAATTCAAAAAAATACCAAGGGTTTTGACCTTAGGGACGGGGATCGGAGGGACACCAAGTGAGGGAGGCCAGTGGGAGGAGGACCAGGGACTGCAACCACCTCCGGTCAGGACTAATTCCGTCTTGTCCGGATTGAGTTTGAGGTGGTTGCAGTTCATCCAATCCTGAATGAACAGCATGACGGATTGGACGTTCAGGGATGAAGAGGAAGAATGGGAGAGGTTAAAGATTAGCTGGAGGTCATCGGCGTAATTAAACACCGTGACCTCAAGCTGCTGTAACAAAAAAATAAGGGGGTAGATGTATAAATTAAACAAAAGGGGAGAAAGTGAGGAACCTTGGGGGACTCCACATGCGACCCTACGAGGGGCAGCAGTGAAACCAGCTAGGTGGACTGCCTGAGCCCTATCACTCAGGAAGGACTCAAGCCAGGCGAGGGCCAGGCCCTCTATGCCCGCCGCCCTGACACGGGTGAGGAGGATGGAATGGTCCACCGTGTCAAAAGCGGCGGACAGGTCTAAAAGGATGAGGGCCTGCGGAAGGTTGGTATCAATGCCCTCGCGTAGGCAGTCCATCACTGAGGTCACCACCTTCTCCGTAGAATGGAGGGGGCGAAAACCCGCCTGCCGGGGGGAGAGGCAGTGGTTAACTTCCACGTAGGTGCTCAGGGTGCTGGTAACATGGGTTTCTAGAACCTTGCCCAGGTAGGGCAGAAGGGAGATAGGACGGTAATTAGAGGGGGATGAAGGGTCGGCACCGGGCTTTTTAAGGATGGGAATAACAGCCGCGAATTTGTGAGCAGTGGGGACCACTCCATTGCTGAGTGAATCATTCAGGAGAGTGAGGGGAGGGGTAGGACAGTTTAGGAAGATTTCTCTCAAAATATGAGCCGGGGCAAAGTCTAGGGGGGAGCCTGACTTTATCTTGTGAAGCAAGGGAGGAAGCGTGACCTCGGTGAGGGGGGGAATGGAAGTAAGTTTGGAAGTGACAGCAGGTGGGGAGGGATTGGTGAAGGTAGGGTAAGGGAGGGGGATGTTGGCCTTAATCTTTGCGACCTTGTCAACGAAAAAATCGTTGAGTGAGTCGCAAAGCGATTGGGAAGGGGGGATCGAGGCCGTGACTCTATTAGATGAGGCAAGCTCGTATACCGTAGCAAAGATCTCTTTGGTTTGGGATTCTGCTGCCAGTATCCTGTTAGAATAAAACAGGGTCTTGGCGTCGAGGATGCCTTGCTTATATGCTTTGAGCACAGAGAGATAGGTGATTTTTTTGGCGGGACAATAGTCTCTTCTCCATGCACGCTCTGCTCTGCGTGCGGCCAGTTTCTTCTCCTTAAGCTCAGAGGTGAACCAACGGTTAGCAGCATGGGCTCGCTTGACCGTGATCCGCCTCAGAGGGGCAAAGTCGTCGCCTGCCTGGGTCAGCCAGCTATCAATAGTGGCCATTTGGACCGGGGCGGCGAGGCCAGAAAGGTCGGGGCAAGAATTAAGTAGGGATGAGCAGAAAGATGGCATATCTGCCTTGCCCCATTTCCTAACCCAGGTGTTCTTGGGAAGGGGGGGTTTGGTCGCTGGAGCTAAAGCAAGGGAGAAGGAAATTAAAAAGTGGTCCGACCAGGAACAGGGGGAGATAGTGGGGGGAGTAGTGGGGATGTTCAAGGTCCAAATCTGGTCAAGTAGATGGCCATGCACGTGGGTAGGGCTATGAACATGGGAAATAAAATTAAGGCTGGTCATAAGATCAGTAAATTCTTTGGATAAAGGGCTTTCGGCCGGATCGTTGGGCCAGAAATTGAGGTCGCCCAACACCAAAACTGATGAGTTGTTGATGACCAGTGTTGCGAGAATATCCTGGAGGCTGGAAACAAAAGTGGGAGTGGGTTGGGGAGGACGATAGATAAGGACAGCAGTGAGGGGAGCCGAATAAGAGCTAGCGCGAATTATCAATATATATCGCTAATGACATGCAAAGTGGGCGTGCCAAGATGTTAGCTACTGGAAACAGTCGCTAACATCGCTAACTCCTATTACCATTACCATTACTCCTATTGTGTGATTGCTGTGCACCTCCTGAGGCGGAAGCCGGGAGGTTGTGTTACTTAGTACTGCTTTGTTTTTACCTGTTCTTAAATTGAAAAATCAGCGTCTTTTGTACTCTCCTGCAACTCTAAGCAATACAGCTTGATTTAATAAGCTTTTTTCTCCCTTGTAGTTCCCCCTCTTTCCCGCTGGTCCGGGCCAATCCCAGCCGAGCATTGACGCTGTGGAGCCGGTCCCGGGCATAGAGAAGCGGCGGCCATCTTGTGTGTGGGTGGGATTCACAGCACTCTAGTTGCGCTTAAAAGGGGTCCCAGATCGCCCAGCACTTGATTGTGTGATTGCTGTGCACCTCCTGAGGCGGAAGCCGGGAGGTTGTGTTACTTAGTACTGCTTTGTTTTTACCTGTTCTTAAATTGAAAAATCGGCGTCTTTTGTACTCTCCTGCAACGCTAAGCAATACAGCTTGATTTAATAAGCTTTATTCTCCCTTGTCGTTCCCCCTCTTTCCCGCTGCCCCGGGCCAATCCCAGCCGAGCATTGACACTGTGGAGCCGGTCCCGGGCATAGAAAAGCGGCGGCCATCTTGTGTGTGGGTGGGATTCACAGCGCTCTAGTTGCGCTTAAAAGGGGTCCCAGATCACCCAGCACTTGATTGTGTGATTGCTGTGCACCTCCTGAGGCGGAAGCCGGGAGGTTGTGTTACTTAGTACCGCCTTATTTTTACCTGTTCTTAAATTGAAAAATCGGCGTCTTTTGTACTCTCCCGCAACGCTAAGCAATACAGCGTGATTTAATAAGCTTTTTTCTCCCTTGTCGTTCCCCCTCTTACCCGCTGCCCCGGGCCACTCCCAGCCGAGCATTGACGCTGTGGAGCCGGTCCCGGGCATAGAAAAGCGGCGGCCATCTTGTGTGTGGGTGGGATTCACAGCACTCTAGTTGCGCTTAAAAGGGGTCCCAGATCGCACAGCACTTGATTGTGTGATTGCTGTGCACCTCCTGAGGTGGAAGCTGGGAGGTTGTGTTACTTAGTACTGCTTTGTTTTTACCTGTTCTTAAATTGAAAAATAGGCGTCTTTTGTACTCTCCTGCAACGCTAAGCAATACAGCTTGATTTAATAAGCTTTATTCTCCCTTGTCGTTCCCCCTCGTTCCCGCTGCCCCGGGCCACTCCCAGCCGAGCATTGACGCTGTGGAGCCGGTCCTGGGCATAGAAAAGCGGTGGCCATCTTGTGTGTGGGTGGGATTCACAGCGCTCTAGTTGCGCTTAACAGGGGTTGTCCATGCCTCCGCGCAGCGGACGCGCAATGCGGGGCGCCTGACTCGCGCCGGAGTCGTGCCAGAGTCCTGCCCGTCTGCGCCCGTTCGCGACCAGGATGCGGCCGCAGACGCAGGTACTGTTACATCCAGCGATTCCCCACATCCCATCTCCTACGATAGTGCAACGCTCAAGAACATGAAGCCCAAACACTGTATCTCACCCCCTATTACACCCCTGGATGTTAGCCCCCATTTACCTCTTATAAAATGTCTCCCAGGACAACCTGACGATCTAAGGCACAAGTGCTTCTTCTTGCAGACAACTTCCAACTTGGCACGAATAAAGTCTGGTATGATAAACTGCCGTTCCCTAGTAAAACATACCCTCGACATCGCCCAAACTTTGGAAGAGGATAAGTGGGACCTTTTATTCCTAACCGAGACCTGGTTAGGGGATGAAACCAACCCGGCGATACACTTAGCCATTCCCTCCGGCTATAGTATACTTGGCGCAAACAGACAGGGCCCACACCCTGGAGGCGGAGTTGCCATAATATACAGATCCCATTGGACTATATCCTCTTTTCCTTACAAACAAT
This sequence comes from Lissotriton helveticus, assembly GCF_964261635.1. Taxonomy (NCBI): domain Eukaryota; kingdom Metazoa; phylum Chordata; class Amphibia; order Caudata; family Salamandridae; genus Lissotriton; species Lissotriton helveticus. The sequence continues at coordinate 1,819,863,217 of NC_136059.1, forward strand.
TGGAACGCATTGAAGCACTCCCCTTCTGTATTAAAATAGCGGCCAATTTTACCTTCACTGGCCTCCTCGTTTATCGTCACCCAAACTCTAAAACATCTCATCTCCCCGTATTCCTAGATTATGTTCTGCAAGCAACATCGCGATATGCTAACTTCACCCTTCTTGGGGATTTTAATCTCCACGTAGACAACCCCTTGGACTCCACTTCCTCCAACTTTCTGTCTACCTTATCAGATGGTGGGCTAAATCAACTTATTAGTTGCCCTACACATAAGGTGGGCCACACCCTTGACCTGATCTGCACCAATCTGGATGGTCTAGCCATAAGTGATCCCCTCCCGGTGATCTGGTCTGACCACCTCTTTGTTCCTTTTTCATTCCCCCGGCACCGCCAAGATCGCCATATATACCCGGCCAAACTACAGGGCAGAAATTGGAGTAAGGTCTCCCCGGACAGCCTCGCCACCCATCTCCAATCTATCGACCCCCCTGACATGATTTCTGACCTTGACACTCATTTGACTAACTTTAACGGCTGGATTTCTTCCGCAATTGACCTCCTTGCCCCTATTAGGCCCATCAAAACCTATCGTTCTGCCCCATCTGCTCCATGGTACTCCGACGAACTCCGAAAAAGCAAATCGGAATGTAAACGCCTCGAGAGACGTTGGAGAATAACCTACTCACCTGACCATAAATCTCTCTATAAATCTACCTTAAAAGAATACAGGAAAAAAATTATTGAACACAAAAGAACTTTTTTGGATGAAAAAATCACCCGTTCACAAGGATCATCCAGGGAAATATTTGACACTGTTAGATCCTTCACCGACCCCCTGGCTTTAAAACGACCCCCACTGGTGTCTCGGACACTATGCAACAGTCTCTCTGATTTTTTCGAGAACAAAATAGCCACCATATACGACTCCTTCCCTAGCAATACTAACTCAGACAAATGTACTACTAATATTACCATCACTGGATCTGACTGTACGTTTTCCAACTTTAAAGAGATCACCTTAGATCAATCTCTCAAAGAACTCCACAAAAGCAAATCCGGATCTCCTCTTGATCCTTGGCCCGCCAAGCAATACAAGTCCCTAGCACCCGTTCTGAACCCCACACTGAACGGGATCTGGAACGACTCGCTGCATACAGGAGTCTATCCAGACTCCTGGAAGCATGCACAGTTAGTCCCCATAATTAAGAAAGCCAACACTGACCCGAGTGAACCTTCCAACTACAGACCGATCTCTCTCTTACCAGCCCCCACCAAAGTGCTCGAAAACTCGTTCAGCAACAACTAGCGGGTTTTTTAGAAACATCAGGTGCCTACCATGACTCTCAGCACGGCTTCAGACCGGGGTATAGCACTGAGTCAGCACTAATTGAGATGGCAGATGCAGTACGCTGGAGGATGTACGAGGGATCAAGAGCGGTGTTGGTGCTGCTTGACTTGTCGGCAGCATTCAACACCGTCTCCCACCCCCTCCTCCTAGACCGCCTACAATCCAAAGGCATCCAGGGTACGGTCTTAAAATGGATTGCATCCTTCTTGTCCAACCGTACGCAGGCAGTGTTCACCCCCCCATATATCTCAGATAGCCGCCCACTTCGGTGGGGAGTCCCCCAGGGCTCCTCACTGAGCCCCCTCTTATTTAATGTCTATTTTTCACCCCTCTTTGACATCATCGCCCAAACTGGATTAAAGGCCACCTCCTATACCGATGATATTCAACTTTTGTTTTCATTCAACAGCATCATCCAAACAACCTTTGACCCTCTAAAAAACTGCCTTCGCACAATCGCCCAGTGGATGGACAATAATTTCCCAAGGCTAAACGCAGGAAAAACGGAGGTACATTTCTTTCACCAGTCTTCCCCACTAGATCCCAACATCTGGTGGCCTCTTGATTTGAGTGCACCACCCCAGCCCAAAGACTCGGTGAAAAACTTAGGGGTTAGATGGGATTCTAACCTCACACTGCATCATCAAGTTCACACAGTCTCTGCAGCATGCTTTGCCAAGATTAAAATGGTGAAAAAGTTCATCAATTTCTTACCCAACAACACCAGGAAGATTGTAGTCCAGGCGTTGATCACTTTGCATCTGGACTACGCTAATGGCCTATATACTGGCCTGTCTGCAGGTCTCTGCCATCGACTTCAGACAGTCCAGAACTCTGCAGTACGACTGGTTGGTGGCATTCCCCTACGTGAGCACATCTCACCCCACCGTTGCAGACTTCATTGGCTTCCTATACAAAAAAGGGCAGAATTCAAAGCACTGATACTGGCTCACCGTGCATTGAGAGGCAAGGACTCTGCCTACCTTTCCACCTGTCTCACCCCCTACAACAACACCAGGACTCTTCGTTCTTCTTCAAAAAACTTCCTCACCACTCCCAGATTTAAAAAAACTCGCTCAGGCGGAAAAACCTTCCAAGTATGTACTTCTGCCCTCTGGAACAAGTTACCAAATTCCATCCGGTTGATACAGGAAGAACCATCCTTCCGAAAAGCCTTAAAAACTCACTTGTTCTGTTAACCACCACCTTTTTAATAACACTTAATCCAGCATAAGATCACACAAGCGCCGGGACACCCCGTTGGGGTATCTGTGCGCTATAACAAAATACATGAAATAAATAAATAAATACCAACTTTTGGAAATAATTGCGCTAAGCGCGATTATCTCCAAAAGCTATCGCCTACCCAGAGCAGTTCTTAGCCATGTTATCCAATGGTAGGTGGATAACATGGCTAGGAGCATTTGCTCGGTAATGCATGAATATCGCTGACTTTTCAGCGATATTCATGCATTTCGGCCGATTTTTATCGCTTAGGAGATAAACCTTGGTAATAGCAAGGCTCCTAAGCGATAAAAATAGGTGAAGCACGGCGATATAAATGTAGCCGCTAACCAAGCTTAGCGATATTTTTCGCTTCAGCTTGGTAATATGCCCCAGAGAGAGGAACTCTCAGCTCCCTTTTATTCAACTTAACAACTCAATTGCAAAAAGAACGGGGGGGGGGATGGCGTATTATGCACTTCCCCAGGGCACTTTGGTATTTGCAGAAGGAACCGCAGATTGTTGTTTGGCCCCTTCTTTAATACTTATAGCACTATCTTCAGCGGGAGTTCCCTCATTTGCATGGAGGCATGCCACACGCAAATGAGGGAATCCTGTTGCCTTTGCGCCCATGCCATATTCCAGACACGGGAGCAGAGGAAAAGAAGCTCTCAGGAGGTGCACTGATAGTGCGCCATCTAAAACATGATGCACTGTCAGTGGGCCCCCTGATGTCAGCCCTCTGGAGGGGCTGAAGCAGGCGCGCAACACCTATTGGGCTCACGGGGCTTCAGCCCCCCCCGTCGTGCCTGTCAGCCCGGGCTGACACAGCTTCGCGGGCTGGCGAGCATGTAATTGCTTGCCGCACCCGAGTACTTAACAGGTCTTTAAAAGACCATTTAGTTGTAAATAAGGCTTTTGTTGTGTGGTCACCCCTTCTCACAGCCACTTTGTCCGTGGTGGTAGAATTAGCCCCCCCCCCCAAATATTTTCAGCCCCCCCCCCCCGAAATTTGGCTCTAGTTGCCCGCCTGGGCTGAAGGGGTCTCAAGGGCAGTGCGGGTCATGGCTGACCTGTGGGCAGCGCATTCACCGTAATACAGTGCATTTTCCTTGATTGCATCAGGCACGCCTTTTAAAAGGTATGCCTGCTCCGTATGTATAATACGGGTCCAGGTGCTCAACCCTGCACGTAGGCAGTGCAGCTCTTCATGGTATGGCTGTGGAGCCTTAATATGAACGTCTGTACTTCCTCAGACCAGAGCTGTGTGCACGCTTTCATATACTTTTCACTGTGTAAACCATAGACTTTTATCTCAGAATTTCTTTGAGTCTTAGTGCATTATAGACAGATAGCAAAACTCTGAAATAGTGAAATGCAACTGCTGCTCACTGTTTCTGAGCTGTGCTTTCTTCAGTTCATGCATTTACTCAGTGGAATTATGAGTTAAGTGTATGCACGAGGGATAGTGCAAAACGCAAAACAAAACAGCGTTCAGCTTTGCTCTAAGACAGCACATGGGTTTATGATGCATCCCCTGTTGTGCAGACTGTTTTGCAGTGTTGGGAAAGAATCAAGTAATTTAAAGACTGAATTAGAGATAGACGTATGGATTAATGTCTGTCACTGCGACGGAGTAATGCTCTCTGTTGCCTTAACAGCAATGCATTAAATGGGCCGGTACTCACTGGTACTGAGTACCAGCACTTCTTATTTTTATCACCCGAGTACCAGCCCTTCTCTAAGGCCGTGGAGAGTACCGGTACTCATGTAGGTTGGCGAATTGGCCTCTGATTGAGTGCTATTTGTGTCCCTCCTGAGGCGGAAGCCGGGAGGTTGTGCTGCTGTGTTTTTTAACTGTATTTGGAACTTTAAAAAAAAAGAAAATCAGCGTTTTTTTAAATTTGCTGCTACAACTCCCCATCAGCTTGATTTAATAAGCTCTCTCTGCTGACCCCATTCCCCCTCTTCCTTATTGCCCTGGGTCACTCCCAGCCGAGTATTGACACTGTGAAGTTGGTCCCAGGTTTAGACAAGCGGCGGCCATATTGGGTGTGTGTCCAATCCCCTGCGCTCTAGTCGCGCATAAAAGGGGTTCCCCGAGCCTGCTGCCTGTTTGATTGAGTGCTATTTGTGTCCCTCCTGAGGCGGAAGCCCGGAGGTTGTGCTGCTGTGTTTTTTAACTGTATTTGGAACTTTTAAAAAATCGAAAATCGGCCTATTTTAAAATTTGCTGCTACAACTCCCCATCAGCTTGATTTAATAAACTCTCTCTGCTGACCCCATTCCCCCTCTTCCTTATTGCCCTGGGCCACTCCCAGCCGAGTATTGACGCTGTGGAGTTTGTCCCAGGTTTAGACAAGCGGCGGCCATATTGGGTGAATGTCAAATCCCCTGCGCTCTAGTCGCGCACAAAAGGGGCTCCCCGAGCCTGCTGCCTGTTTGATTGAGTGCTATTTGTGTCCCTCCTGAGGCGGAAGCCAGGAGGTTGGGCTGCTGTGTTTTTTAACTGTATTTGGAACTTTTAAAAAATCGAAAGTCGGCGTTTTTAAAAATTTGCTGCTACAACTCCCCATCAGCTTTATTTAATAAGCTCTCTCTGCTGACCCCATTCCCCCTCTTCCTTCTTGCCCTGGGCCACTCCCAGCCGAGTATTGACGCTGTGGAGTTGGTCCCAGGTTTAGACAAGCGGCGGCCATATTGGGTGTGTGTCCAATCCCCTGCGCTCTAGTCGCGCATAAAAGGGGTTCCCCGAGCCTGCGGCCTGTTTGATTGAGTGCTATTTGTGTCCCTCCTGAGGCGGAAGCCGGGAGGTTGTGCTGCTGTGTTTTTTAACTGTATTTGGAACTTTAAAAAAATCGAAAATCAACGTTTTTTAAAATTTGCTGCTACAACTCCCCATCAGCTTGGTTTAATAAGCTCTCTCTGCTGACCCCATTCCCCCTCTTCCTTATTGCCCTGGGCCACTCCCAGCCGAGTATTGAGGCTGTGGAGTTGGTCCCAGGTTTAGACAAGCGGCGGCCATATTGGGTGTGTGTCCAATCCCCTGCGCTCTAGTCGCGCATAAAAGGGGTTCCCCGAGCTTGCTGCCTGTTTGATTGAGTGCTATTTGTGTCCCTCCTGAGGCGGAAGCCGGGAGGTTGTGCTGCTGTGTTTTTTAACTGTATTTGGAACTTTTAAAAAATCGGAAATCTGCGTTTTTAAAAATTTGCCGCTACAACTCCCCATCAGCTTGATTTAATAAGCTCTCTCTGCTGACCCCATTCCCCCTCTTCCTTATTGCCCTGGGCCACTCCCAGCCGAGTATTGACGCTGTGGAGTTGGTCCCAGGTTTAGACAATCGGCGGCCATATTGGGTGTGTGTCCAATCCCCTGCGCTCTAGTCGTGCATAAAAGGGGCTCCCCGAGCCTGCTGCCTGTTTAATTGAGTGCTATTTGTGTCCCTCCTGAGGCGGAAGCCGGGAGGTTGTGCTGCAGTGTTTTTTAACTGTATTTGGAACTTTTAAAAAATCGAAAATCGGCTTTTTTTAAAATTTGCTGCTACAACTCCCCATCAGCTTGATTTAATAAGCTCTCTCTGCTGACCCCATTCCCCCTCTTCCTTATTGCCCTGGGCCACTCCCAGCCGAGTATTGACGCTGTGGAGTTGGTCCCAGGTTTAGACAAGCGGCGGCCATATTAAGGTGTGTGTCCAATCCCCTGTGCTCTAGTCGCGCATAAAAGGGGTTACCCGAGCCTGCTGCCTGTTTGATTGAGTGCTATTTGTGTCCCTCCTGAGGCGGAAGCCGGGAGGTTGTGCTGCTGTGTTTTTTAACTGTATTTGGAACTTTAAAAAAATCGAAAATCGGCGTTTTTTTAAAATTTGCTGCTACACCTCCCCATCAGCTTGATTTAATAAGCTCTCTCTGCTGACCCCATTCCCCCTCTTCCTTATTGCCCTGGGCCACTCCCAGCCGAGTATTGACGCTGTGGAGTTGGTCCCAGGTTTAGACAAGCGGCGGCCATATTGGGTGTGTGTCCAATCCCCTGCGCTCTAGTCGCGCATAAAAGGGGACGGTCATGCATCTGCGCAGCGGACGCGAGCAGCGGACGCGCCGGACCTGCGCCGGAGTCGTGCCAGAGTCCTGCCCGTCTGCGCCCGTCCGCGCTAAGGAGGCGCTGGAGGCCACCTCCCCCTGTGTTTACTCCTCCCATGTACTTAGGGATCTGGAGTGTGTATCTGTTGCATTACCTCCACGGGCATTGGATACTATCTCGGCCCTTGGTATTGCATGGTATGCACCCCTTCCCCCCCTTGCACTGATCAGCTATCCGATCCCAGAGTAATCGAAACACGCATCCGGGTTCTATACCTAAATACACGCTCTTTGGTCAAGCACCAGATTGATCTCTTCCTCCTCCTTACCGATGAAAGACCTGGTATTCTCCTACTTACCGAGACCTGGCTGAATGGTGACTCTCTCCCCGACATCTTAGCTGCCCTGCCCACCGACTACTATCTGCTCAATACGAATCGACCTTCTGGGCGTGCCGGCGGCGGGGTGGCAGCTGTCATCCGCAAGGAGCTTAAATTTACTTCCACGTCCTCTTTCATTCTCACTGACGTGGACAATCTCATCATCAAGCTAGAGACCGGTGAGGGTGCTCTCACCATCATCATCCTCTATCGTCCTCCCTACCCTATGCCTTTGTTCCCCGCTGCCCTCAGTGAACAGCTAGCCAACCTACTTACGTCATCTGCTCGAGTCGCCATTTTCGGCGACTTCAACTACTGGTATAATGACAAGGAAACTGGCCCTCATGCGGCCGAGCTATTTGAAGTCCTCACTAGCTTCAATATGAACCAACACGTCACCTCCCCCACTCACACCGGGGGTCATATCTTAGATCACATCTGGACTCATAACCTCATTCTCTCCCTTCCTGTGATCACCCCCTGTATTTGGTCCGACCATTACTTGATCGACACAGCGATCACAGTCAGAGGTTGTAGTAAGGTCCCTCCAATGGCTGGCGGGACTGCCCGGAAATGGAACACTCTTGATTCTCAGGCATTCCTCTCATTCTTGGCTGAGACTCGTCCCTCGCTATCTAAAACTGCGACTGTCCACACTCTGGAGGAAGATCTCACTGGCTGGATCATTAAAGCCAGTGATCGCTTTGCCCCTCTCTCCAGCTTTCCCCGTTCTCGGCACAGTAAGTCCCACAAGTGGTTCAACCCCACCCTAAAAGCTCAGCAACTCGAACTGCGCCAAATGGAGCGTAGGTGGAGACGTAATTATCTGTCCATCGACAGAGAGCTATATATTGCTGCGAGAAAAAAATATAAAGATGCTATCATTGCAGCTAAAGCTCTTCGTATCTTGGATAGGATCCTCACTGCTCATAACAAATCCCAGGAGATCCTTTCGATCATGAGGGAGCTTACGTCTGATGCTAGGACTCTTCCGTCTCAGACCCCGACGCAGGAATCTTGCAATGCATTAAATAATTTCTTTATCGAAAAAATTGCCAAGATCAAGAACACGATTCCTTCAGTCCTCCCTGATGACATGCCAGCTCCCCCCCCCTGAAAACCCGCTCTCCCTCCTCTCCTTCCCTGCCCTCGACCCAAGCACTTTGGCCAAACTTGCTGTTCGAGTCAAATCGGGCTCACCCAATGATTGTTGCCCTCCCTCTGTCTTTCGCGACATCTGCCTGTCTATGCCGGACTGCATCTTGCCCTTATTAAATGCCTCATTGGAGACGGGAGCAGTTCCTAATTCCTTCAAGGAGGCTGTCCTTGTGCCCCTACTACAGAAGCCTGGAGCTGACCCGGACGACCTTGCCAACTATCGGCCTATCTCTCTCTTGCCCTACCTATCCAAACTCCTGGAGGCACATGTTACGAGCTGCTTATCTGAATTCATTGAGCGCTCTAACTTCCTCGAACCCAACCAGGCTGGGTTCAGACCAGCCCATTCCACCGAAGCTGTGATCCTGGCAGTTATGGATACTCTTAGGGCCAACGCCGATAAAGGGACATCACAGGCGCTTGTCCTGTTGGATCTGTCGGCTGTGTTCAACACGGTGGACCAGAACATCCTTATCCACCGTGCCGAGCAAGCCGGCATCCGAGGCCTGGCCTCTGCCTGGCTCAAATCCTTCTTGTCGGGTAGAATGCAGGCGGTCCAGCTCGGTCCCTTCACAGCCGCACAGGTCCCATCTATCTGCGGAGTGCCTCAGGGATCTTCCCTGTCCCCTCTGCTTTTTAATCTCTATCTTCAGCCGCTTATCTTTTCCTTGAAGAGGTGGAATATCACCGTATTCAACTATGCAGACGATCTGCAAATCACTTTTCCGCTTAACACCCCCAATGCAGCCCTCGACTGTCAAGCAGTGATGCTACACATCCAACATTGGATGAACTCCCATCAGCTCAAATTGAACCCGGGGAAGACTGAGTTAATCCTCCCAGGAAACAGTCTTACTCACTGGGGCCCACAGTTCTGGCCAACTGAGCTTGGTTCCCCGCCCGCCCCGGCTAAGTCAGCAAATAGCTTTGGGGTCATAATTGACTCGGACCTTTCTCTTAAGCCCCAGATCCGGGCGGTTGTGTCCTCATGTATGTTCCAGCTCAGAAAGATCAGGAAAGTCTCTCATCTCCTGACACCAGAGGCACTGATACAAGTCCTGATCGCCCTGGTGCTCTCCCGCTTGGATTTTTCAAACTCCCTGTACTACGGCCTACCTAAATTCCTCCTTAGTAGGCTCCAGATTGTACTGAACCAAGCGGCAAGGCTGGCCTATAAAACCCAGAAGTGGCAATCTGCGAGACCTCTGCTTCACAGACTTCACTGGTTACCGGTAGAGCAGAGGACCGCATTTAAGATCGGCTGCCTGACCTTCAAAGCTGTGTTCGGGACCTCCCCTGCCTTTCTCAAATCATTGGTCATCCCCTACTGTCCAGCACGTAATCTTTGTTCCTCCCATCGCCTCTTGCTAGCTGTCCCTGCTACCAAATTAAAAAAAACTGGCGGTCGGAGATTTGCCTCCCTAGCCCCCGCCCTCTGGAACCAGTTACCTCTATCTCTTAAATCTGCCAATTCTCTTTTGGCTTTTAGAAAACTTTTGAAAACCCACCTCTTCACACAGACTGGCTAGACCCTCGTCTCTCCATCTCACCTGCACTCAGCCAGCGCCAGGAAACCTTTCGGTGTCAGTGCGCTATACAAGTTCCCCCTAAGATAAGATAATGGTAATAGCCTGTCTCTTTGTTCAGTCAAATCACTTTTATAGCCCTAAGCTGTGCCCCCACTGAACTATTCAGCGTGGTCTCATTTGCATGATATCCCAGTGTTCGGCGTCATGCTGTGTTGCAAGGAATCGAGGCAGCCCAGTGACAGAACAATGAGAAAAGCCATGGGAGGATAAAAGAGCTTTAATCCCACCTGATTCTTTTGTGTGAGTGTCTGCTAATGTGGGTCTGTTTCCCTGCTTGTGTGTGCGTGTTTTTGTGAGAGAAATATCACAAAATAAGGAAAGGTTAAAATATCACTGTTTGACTTTCATTTTGTATAACACATTGACCTGATTTGTTTATAGAAAGACATTTCTCGTAGGTACTGCAACTAGTATATAAGCCCAAAAAACTTTGCAAGTCTTGCATTTACCCCCACCCCTAACCCCGCCCACTCACAACATTTAAATGAGTATCTGCACTAATATTTTCCCATTTAAAGTACTGCTTAACAGACACATCATCCACCAAATTTAGAGGTCTACGTAGACCCCATACACATCGCTCTATATTGATAGGAACCACTGTTGTTAGTGTTTAATTTGAGCCTGTGTTCATTGGCCTGAGGAACTTATTTTTGGGGACCGGCACTTATTTTAAATCATTAGGTTATTTACTGAGTGCGAGTGAGAGAAATTACACAGATTGGAAAGACGGAGAAAGAGCTTAACAGCAAAACAGTTTCAAGTGGAAAAAGCAGAAACTTGCAAAAGTGAGTAAAAGGGGCAGGGAGTGTCTGGTAGTGGATTCAAGACTAGCTGCCTTAGTATTAAACACATGGAAACTTAATGGAACCGGCCACCGGATTCTGAGCAGAACCTCTGACACTGGCACTCTTTCTTTTACAAACTAAGCACTGGCCATTATTGAGGTTCTTCTCAGTGTCGAAAAATATTGACAGACATTACAGTGAGCCATGATGGTTGGCCATCAAATTCTACAAAAGGTTTGTGAAAAATAAAAACCTAATAGCCCTCACATTCTGGGAGTATTTTACTAGGGTGTGGATGTCTTCTATTGATGTTTTTCTCCTCCCTCCCAACCAGAGTTTTCTTAGCTGTGGCAGACAGGAAAAAATAGGCATTATGCTATCCACCCTAAGTAGGGCAGATAGTGTAATGTCCTTTCTCCAAATGATCCTACTCCACTATTGTGTTGACAGAAGAAGTAGAGCTCTATCAAAGGAATACTTACAGTATCGCTCATCTCTAATTAAAGTGATAAGATTGAAAGTTTTGTGGGAGGGTACTTGTTACATTTGCATTGTCCCAGTGACCCAAATTATAAATCACACCTTTATTGTAAGGGATCTCCGTTATCTACTAATGGTACATTCATTCAAATGCTCAAATGATTAAAGGAAACAATTGATTATTCATTTAAATATTTTAATTCTACCCCTTGGAGCTCTAAAATTTTGTTGTGAGGGTTAGAAGGGAAAATCAGTTGGTCAAGTGTTGTAGAGTGTGGTCAAGAGCAAAAGCTGAGCAGAAATAGGACAGAGGCTTTGACAATGGTTTGAAAGACATCAGTCCTTAGCTGTTGTTCCCTAGCAATTTTCAGAAGTGGTGCAGCAACCCGGCAGGGGCCACTCCTCGGCAATGGCAGAGGAGTGTCACCCCACTGGCTCAGAGCCAGCAGCCATAAAATAAAACGATATTTCATTATTGCATACAGGCTTCAAAGACAGTCTTTATTGCTTGGTAGAATCAGTTCTGGCCTCCCTGGTTCTGCCGCAATACAGGGTTGGAGACAGCATTGCGAAAGGCAGACACAGCCCTATTCAGGTACAGGTGACAACTCCTCCCACCACTTTAGCTCATGAAGACCCATCAGGATATGCAGGGCACACTTTAACTGCCTTTGTGTAACTGTCTAGAGTGAATGCACAAAACAGCCCCTGTCAGTCTAAACCAGACGTTGATTCCCCAGGTAGGCAGAGGCACAGAATGGTAAAGCAAGACAATGCCCACTTTCTAAAAGTGGTATTTTTAACCACACAATTTGAAAACCACCTTCACTAAAAGATGTATTTTTGGCATCATGAGCTCAAGGAGCCAACACTCCAAATATCTAGCTGTACCCAATTGAAAGTTACATGTGTAAAATGTTACCAGGCATCTCCAATGATAGCCTATGGGAAAGCTAGTCTTTACAATAGTAAAAAACGAAATTGGCAGTATTTCACTATCAAAACATGTAAAACACACCAGTATATGTCCTACCATTCACATACACTTGCCAGTGGAGCTACCTTAGGCCTACCTTAGGGGTGCCTTAAATGTAGAGAAAAGTGAAGGCTTGGGCCTGGCACATGGGTGCACTTAAATATCAAAGATATGATATTGTGCACTCAGATAAAATTGGGTCACACATCAGATTGCAACTCTGATAAACTTGTTTATTGCATCAAATGTCATTGTGGTCTGGTTTATGTAGGGAAAACAGAGAGAAAGGTCAACATCAGAATCACATAACACAAAAGCATGACCCGTACCCAGAACCACAATTTTCATTTGGTAGTCCACTGGTTAGAACACAAGCATAACATTTCACAATTACTATTTACAGTTCTATAACTAATCACTATTAACCCTCTATACTAATGTAGCTACTACTTTAGCACAAAGGGAAACATTCTGGATGAAGCATTTGGATAGATCAGTACCCCATGGGTGAAATGACAAGATAGAAATTAAAGGTTTTTTTTTATAACAGAAGGATACATGCTGGGTCCTGGGTATACACATTTTGGTTGTGCATGTCCTAAACATCAACATGTACCATTAGTCATGGTTCTTTTATCACTAAAGTTATGTTTCACTATTTGCGTTGTTTATTTTCAGTTATTTTCATCTACAGCAGGGTCGATACAGGTTCACATCGTTAGATATTCTTTAGCACATATCTCCCTATTAGACTTCTTTTTTCATCATATTGCTTTTTTATGATATGTTTTCATCTCACATAAATGTTTATTCAACTACAATGTTCAAATCAGTAATAAGGTATTGTATCATGAAATGTAAAAAAAACAACATCGCTACTGGCCGCAAGGTCTGTCTTTCATGTTTATTTCAGTTACGCGAAGTCGCACACGTATTAGTGGGTGGGTACTTGATGGATCACACTGCACGCCGAACACGAGCAGGCCTTTACACATTATCCTTATTTGAGTAAGTAAGGGTATCTTTTTCTTTTTTTTCTTTTTTGTTTCTAAGACACATCTTTTCACATGCCACTTCTGTTTTATTCAGTGAGTATTTTTCGTTTTTTTAGCATATGTTAGACCGGTTGGTCTAACAGGAATAATTCACTCTTGGACACCGCAGTAGTAGTTACCACTAGTGATATAAACAAGAATGCAAATATTTTTAATGTGCATATTTGAATTGGCATTTGCTGACCATGGCACATATGTTTTTTAGCACTCACATCAGTATGACCTTGGCTGCCTTCCAGTTGGTTTCCCTGACCCGTGTGCAACTCAAGCAGCAGTTTCAGTAGGCTATCACCCACTGTATTTCATCATAGAATGCATAATTTTCACTGGTAACTTGATGAGTTTGATTCACGTTGTGCACTTTTTAGATTTTGCACACTGCACTCGTTTTAATAGGGATTTCTTGTGTTGCTCAGTTTTCTGTGCATGCTTTGCTTTGCACTACACCATGCATGTTTTGGCTAAAGTCAGTCTTATTACTTTGTGAGCATTTACCCCTAATGTTTATTCGTTCTAGCCTTTAAATGGTCATGGGTGCGATTTCAATTCCTTGAGTGTACTTTGTGTACACATTTATAACTAAGATGTCTTGAATACATATGTATATAAGTCATGGTTCTTTATATATATAGTTATAGTTATAGTTATTCTGTCAAATTAAAGTTGGAGCTTCTTTTCGACCAAGCAACTAAAGAATATGACAAAATGGTGTTTACAGTTAAAAATGCATTTATGCATAGTATTTATTGTACTAGAATTTCATACTGTTGTTTTACTACATAATTGCTTTTATTTTCGTGCAAAATGAACATATGAAAACATCTACGCTTTCTGACATTGAACTCAGGCAAATCCAGTCTGTTGTTTGTGTTTGTAGGTCACATGACCTTTCAGGAGGCGGGTAGTAGGCGGGTCAGAATGCAATTTAAATACCACTAAATTTAGCTACTCCTTGCATGTGAACAAGGGCTGCATAGCCCGAAATGCGTCATGGTTGGTTGCACCACTAAGATCTGCAAATAAAAAATCAGTTACCTGAGAAGTTTGTGGTCTGTCTCCTGCTTCGCCGGTCCTGGGGATTGGAGGTGGTAATATGGAGTTTCAGCACATGTTAATACAGAAGTTCGGTTTGCTTCTGTCAACAGACCCCCTCTCTACAAGTTGCGCCTGGATTTCATACCAAACTGCAAGCTCTCTTACACGGAATTCCACAGGTGCCCCCTATTGCAGCCTCTGATGTAGGTCGGCGAGTTTCGAGGAACAGTCGCAGGCAGGATCGGCTGATTCTGCCCTTTGATTGGAGTCTCGCATTGCTGCATTTGTCATACGGCAGTGCATAGGTGGAGAGGTTCTTCAGGCATATTATGAGCACTCCCCAGTTGAAACCGCATAAACGACCCACGGGCGGTTTTTCGAGTGCATTGCAGTAAGTCTTCTGGCTTTGTGGTCAACCAACATGTCTGCGGAGGCTTGCGTGCTAGGGAGGCGGAGGCGGAGCAACTATTTGAAAAGATTTCCCTCACAAGAGAAACATCGCAAAATGTCCCGGCTGGGACGGAGGTAAATGATGATGGCGGCATTAAGACGCTGTACCGGAACCTAGAAAAGCAGAAACGTTTAGAAGTTACAAAGTGGTGGGAGCACTATTTATTATCTAAATATGCAGACGCTGGTCGCGTTCCTAGAGGACTTCGTATTATGCTTGCGCCGAGCTTTGATCGTCCTAATCCCCTGATGCTTAAAGACTGGGGTCAACTCAATTTGGCGGCATCAATGAATCTCGTCCACTTGCTCATCAAGTATGCAGCGATCGATCGGGCCGAAATCGTCACCAGTATTGAGAAATTGAACAATGACATCGCCAAAATCAAAGAAACTGATATGATTAAAAATCTCAGGGAGGCGATAGAAGAAAGGCTCAAGAAACATGAGGATAAAATAAAAGCAAGAAAGGTGAGTAAATTTGCGCGTGACCAGGCTGACTATGCCCATGGACACATTTTCACCTTTGCCCGCAAGTATAGCGTGGCTAAGCGTCAGCAGTATAGCAGCAAAATTAAGAAGCAGGCTGGACCCGTAACAACACAGATGGTACATGTGGAAAATGTTAACACGGATGAGGAAGCAGCAAGCGGGGACACTATTTCTGTGTCAAGTGGTTCTAGTGACGACCCTGACAGGAACCTACAAGCAGCACCTATCCTCAACCTGGAAGAGGAAGAGGAACTTGATTTTTTAGTGGCGGAAAGAATAATGACATTGAGCCCACGGTCAAACAGCCAAAATCAAACAGTAAAGGCAAAAACCAAAAAAACGAGAACGGAGAAAACAAGCCAAACAAAAATGCGCAAACAAAGAAAACAAAAGCGCCATGGTAACGAAGGAAATAAGCAACAACAAATCCATCATTAACCTATCCAGTGTCACTTTGAGCAAAGCGGAAGAACAATTGCTTGCTTTAGGGCTCAATTTCTGTCCAGGACAATCATTTGACTATGCGGCAACCCGCATTGATGTTTACCGCTTTATTAGAAAAATGAAGTTACAAAAATTCTTCGCCACACAAAAGTTAAAATCTGACGCAGACAAGTCCCCACCGGACGAATCTAGCACTCCGGACGGAGTGCTAGAGGTAAGAGCTGCTGATGTTTCCACCTTTTTAACTCTAAATGACTTATGCCAAGCTACTGATTCTCAACCGATGGGTCAAGACAGTGATGATAATACCCAAACTAGACTATCTAAAATCAATATTATTCAAAAGGGAGCAGGCATCACACCGTTCAAAAACAAGTCTAAATTCATTCCTTTGATGGTAAAAGACGCCATAGATACTTTCCAAGACTGCATAGTCAATGAGATCAAGCAGCTGTAGACAAAGTCACGCAAGCGCAATAGAAAAAATTATGATCACAAACAGGCTGATTATATTGCTCTAATGAAGAAGCTCAGTACTAAACCTGATATTGTTGTGAAAACGGCAGATAAGGGTGGTAATTTAGTAATGTGGGCCAAGAATGACTATATAACAGAAGCTTTAAGACAGCTGCAGGATGCCTCTTGTTATATCAAATCTAACAACAAAGAATATACTAATGCCAAAGTCACCTTGGAAAAACTTTTGGGTAAATACCGGCGAGAAGGACTGATTTCCGGAGAGGAACACAAATGTATGAATAAAGAATTTCCAGTCCTCCCGGTTTTTTATCTGATACCCAAAATACACAAAGGAACTTTGCCCACTCCTGGAAGACCGATCATTTCGGCTATAGACAGTGCTGGAGAAAATGTAGGCCGTTATATTGACTATTTTCTGCAAGATCTGGTCACCAAGTTTCCCAGCTACGTGCGTGACACCAGTGACTTTCTTCTCAAAATCATGGATCTAGAATGGCAAGAAGATATGTTACTCATCACGCTGGACGTAGAGTCCCTTTATACAAGTATAGGACACAAAGAGGGACTAAGGGCTACCAAACGATCTGCTGACTTATATGAACATAACAAAGTCATTCTTGATTTAATGAATTGGTGCCTCAACAACAATTATTTTGCTTTTGGCAAGGACTTGTGGAGACAACTTCGAGGCGTGGCAATGGGATCCTGCTTCTCCCCCAGCTACGCGTGCTTGCACGTAGGCTGGTGGGAGGAGCAGGTTCTCAGCGTCACACATGAGGTGTGGGTCAGAGAGATGATTGTCAAATAACTCAGATACATTGACGACATATTCATTCTATGGCAGGGTAGTGCAGATGAGGCACAATTATTTGTAGATGAAATTAATGTGAACTCCCTCAATCTCCACTTTACATCTCACATTAGCCCTAACCAGATAGAATTTTTGGACGTCAAGATCTATGTGAATACTAATAGATTAGAATCAACTTTGTATCGCAAACCCACATCAGGCAACGCTACACTACATGCCTCAAGTCTCCACCCAAGGCATACAATAAGCAGTATCCCTTATGGAGAAATCCTAAGGATCAAACGAATCTGCAGTTCTTCTGCAGATTTTGAAGGGTGTATCACTGACCTTAGGGCCCGTCTTGAAGAACGAGGCTACTCAGACCGTACTTTTAACCAAGCTTTGGCTAAAGCAAGGTTAAAAAGCAGAGATAGTTTATTGCCAAGACTGAGCTCAGATTCAGATAATTCCGATTCCCTTGCTGGTCCAGATCCAGAAAGTAACACGTGCCCTAGATTCATCACTGCTTATAGCAGTGAAGAGAACGCCATCCTAAAGATTATTCATAAAACTGGCCAATAGTTCTTACTGACAATATCCTCAACTCTACATTGCCCCGTAAACCTATTGTCACTTTTCGTGGGGCCAGAAATATGGGGGCTTCTCTGGATGTCAGCAGCCCCGAGCTGAAACAAAAGGGCACGTGGTTAAGAACCAAGTCTGGATTTCGCAAATGCACACATTGCAGGGCGTGCAAATTTGGTGCGAATAGAACACATTATCGCACACCCTTCTGCACGACAGATATTCCCATCAAGGGTAGCCATGATTGTAAAACTGACTTTGCAGTTTATGTTCTGACGTGCATCTGTGGACTTAACTACATTGGTAGTACAAAAGCCCAGGTGCACGTCAGAATTCTCCAACACCTCAGGGCAATACTACATAATGATCCCGCCTACCCAGTAGCGGGACACTTTGCGTTAAGGCACAACAAAGATCTAGAATGCCTGACGTACTTTGTGGTGGGATCGGTTCCGCCCTCGCGTAGAGGTGGTAACAGGGAACTGCTACTTAGGCAGTTAGAAACACGCCTCATTTTGGAGTTCGATAGTAAGTGGCCCAACGGCCTTAATAACACTGAAGATATTCATAACTTTCTATAGTCATGACTTAACTCTGTAGCGTGTTTCCCCATCTTGGCAGCTTAAAGAAGTTGTGCCCTGTATTTACATGCAAAAAACACAGTTGATGGACAGAATGTAGAACAATGTCATACATTCATCCCAGTACAGGGATCTGGGCCTGAATCCAAAGTTTTTTTGCACTCCACACCACCCTGGGTTACAGGGCCGGACTGGCTACCAGGCGTTTTTGTGTGCTGCAAAGCTGGGGGCTAATTTCTCTGCTGTGGGGGCTGATTTTGTTGATAGGGACCTGCGTGCCCTTCGAAATAAAAAAAGCAAAACGAACTTTGTTCAGCCCACGCAGGTCCCCATCAACGAAATTAGCCCCCAGCTCGGCAGCACACCAAAATGCCCAGTAGCCAGTCCGGCCCTGCTGGGTTAGACACTGGCTATATGCAAATCAGCTCTGACCCTGTGCCTCATGGGAACAGTCCAGTCCGAACTACCAAGCCATGTCTTTCCCAGACCGAATCAAGCTTCCAAGGACTGTTTCTGGCTATCAGCCTTCATCAGCCTGGATAGCTTGACTCCAGTGGTGTGGAGAGCCTATTTACATGGGCGCCCAACATTATATCAGCTGGAGACTCAGTCAATATTGTTGCTCTGGCTAGGTCTACTAAGATAGAGCTTGGTTCAGATGGGTAGTCAGGTTCCCTGTTACCCATCTGCTTTTCTAGATATGAAGGAAGGGTTGAACTAGTACTATTTATGATGTGTAATAGATAGTCAGGCTCCCTGTTATCTATTGGATTTTATTGTTCCCTTTTCCCTTTTTGACTCTATCCTCCGGCCACTTTACACCTGTGGCATTTTTCTCTCCCTATTCACTAACTAGTTTTATCACCACATATTTGGTCACTACACTTATTTTATACTTTTAAATTCATGATGAATTACTGTTTTTAGAATAGCATTTTTTACTTACCTCTGATTAAATAATATGGCTTTGTCCTTATTTTAATATGGGTAACGTTTTTTATATGCATTATTTTTAATCATTAGGATGTATATCATGAATTTCATTTTTGAGATGTGAATATATCCACTTTACATAAAGCCTCTTTGCACACTAGGCAAGGTTGTCCTAGCTTTTGATTGTTGACACTATAGCACTTTTTTTTGCTCAATTGCACACTTAGCTGCCCGCTCCTCTGTCCCACGGAGCAGAGGTCAAGCTGAAATTACTAGCACAGTCACCTTTTGTAAATCAGTACGGTTGTTTTTTTTTTGGTGACATAACGGATTTATCCAGTTATTCTGTCAAATTAAAGTTGGAGCTTCTTTTCGACCAACCAACTAAAGAATATTACAAAATGATGTTTACAGTTAAAAATGCATTTATGCATAGTATTTATTGTACTAGAATTTCATACTATTGTTTTACTACATAATTGCTTTTATTTTTGTGCAATATGAACATATGAAAACATCTACGCTCTCTGACATTGAACTCAGGCAAATCCAGTCTGTTGTTTGTGTTTGTAGGTCACATGACCTTTCAGGAGGCGGGTAGTAGGCGGGGCAAAATGCAATTTAAATACCACTAAATTCAGCTACTCCTTGCATGTGAACAAGGGCTGCATAGCCCGAAACGCGTCCTGGTTGGTGTGGAAAATGACTAAAATCGGTATACATAAGCGGCGTTCATTTATGTTCACCATAGCCACTGTTGAGCGTCAAGTGAGAATCATGAAACATTGGCCACACCATCTTGTCCCTTTTTTAGGCCCCTTCGTGCGCGTAAATGGCAGCCATTTTGAAAACCATGGTCTCCCTGCCCAGCGCCGCTAGCTAGCGCGTCTCTCCCTCTGACCTCGCAAGCATCCCCCACGCGCTGATAGCCCCCGCTCTCTCATACCTGAACCATAAAACTCCCCTCCAGCGCTACTCTGCCTCGGAAATGCATTCAGCTCCCGACCAACACCTCCCCATCCTTTGATGCACCCCCTTTTCTCTGTGCCCAATCTTCCTGCCCGTTCCCAGGGCGCCTCCTGGCCCTGCGGATACCATTTATTGGCCCCTTTACAGAAAGCAGCTGCCCCGATTCAAAGGATCTCTGACTGATCAAAGCCCCCCCCCCACCCCATGAGATCCGATCAGACACACATTCCGGGAATCGACGGAATGTCCTGGTGTGCGATAGTCATCACCTACTGTGACCGGGGTGGGGACTTCTACTGTAAATGTGTGTGGGAACAGGCCCAAAGTGAGGATTCCGAGGATGTCTTTCCGTACATCAAAGTATTGACAAGAATGTGTTTCATGTAATAAAGCAATAAACCTGTGTATAAGAGGCCAGGCCTCAAGGATGCGTTTAGAGCACCTCGAGAAGATACCCTGTTGTCTGATTTGACGTGTTCTGCTCCGTCGGAATAAACTCCCGTTTCCTGCCTTCCTGCCTCCAGCGCCTGCCTCTTTATTTGGTAACCGTGAGTTGGGTGAGAGGCGGCTAACGCCGGGCAAACCTTGAAAAGGGGCAATCGACCTGATCTGCCTGACCCTTTTTCTACATTGGTTGCACCACTAAGATCTGCAAATAAAAAATCAGTTACCTGAGAAGTTTGTGGTCTGTTTCCTGCTTCGCCGGTCCTGGGGAATTGGAGGTGGTAATACGGAGTTTCAGCACATACATACATACATATATACATTACCTACTGGCGGTCGCCAGTAGGTATATATAGTTAGGATTTTTTCTCTATGGGATTTTTGAAAATTCTATGTCTAATAACTTTGGCGTTTGTGGACGGAATTGGCTGAAATTTTCTGGAAAATGGAACATTTTGTTTCTGAGCAGCCCCTGGAAATTTGGGGGGGTTCGTCAAGGGGGGGCTTAGAAAAAAGGGGGGTCCCAAAACGTGTTTTTAACATTGAGTTTTCCATGAGCGGTTGGCCTCACTTTTAGCCCGAACGGCTGAATGGATTTGCACGAAACTTGGCAAAATTGTAGGGACTGGTAGCCCGATGTGCCTTTTGTAGGTCTCAATATATGTGCTTCAGTGGATTTTGAGAAATTAACGTTCAAAAAAAGATATATATCTGTAACAGCGGACCGGGAAGCGCTCCGGTTCGCGGACTTTTCGCGCAACGGAGCTTTGTGAAGCGAAGCTGATTGGTTCTCCGGCGTCTGTAAACATTCCAAACAGTCCGTAGCGGCCGCCATCTTGTCTCTCGGTAGGATCGAGAGACAAGAGGAGGCCAAAGCGAAGGGGCAAATGACCATAAGGGGGCATAGTAGATCCTCGCTGACCCCCTAGGTTTGATGTGGAGGTTGTAAAAGGGCCCCGCGGGGCAAAAAAATATAATAATAATAATAATCGAACGGCTGAATGGATTTGCACGAAACTTGGCACAATTGTAGGGACTGGTAGCCCGATGTGCCTTTGTTAGGTCTCAATATATGTGCTCCAGTGGATTTTGAGAAATTAACGTTCAAAAAAAGATATATATCTGTAACAGCGCTCCGCTTCGCGTAACGGAGGTTTGCGAAGCTGATTGGTTCTCCGGCGTCTGTAAACATTGCAAACAGTCCGTAGCGGCCGCCATCTTGTCTCTCGGTAGGATCGAGAGACAAGAGGAGGCCAAAGCGAAGGGGCAAATGACCATAAGGGGGCATAGTAGATCCTCCTTGACCTCTTAGGTTTGATGTGGAGGTTTTAAAAGGGCCCCGCGGGGCAAAAAAAAAATAATAATAATAATCGAACGGCTGAATGGATTTGCACGAAACTTGGCAAAATTGTAGGGACTGGTAGCTCGATGTGCCTTTGCTAGGTCTCAATATATGTGCTTCAGTGGATTTTGAGAAATTAACGTTCAAAAACAAGATATATATCTGTAACAGCGCTCCGCTTCGCGGAGATAAAATTATATCTGTATTACCTAGCTGTTGCTAACACCAGTTAGCGACGGCTAGTAGGAGATAGCGACCATCTTGGGCCCCACTTTGCATGTGAGTGATATTTATCACTAATGACATGCAAAGTGGGCGTGCCAAGATGTTAGCGACTAGTTGCACTAACTATATATCGCGCACCCGCAATCCACTGCTGATCATGTCACATATTACATCATTCATGACATGGTCAGTGACATCACTGATGACATCACTGATGACATCTCAAATGTATCTTTTGTACAATTATTGGAATGTATTATTGAATTTTGCCCTCTGCCTATTTTAATTTAACCAATTCATGTTTTAAATCTGTATGGTTTTGATCTTAAAAAACCATTCTAAGATGGCGCTCATGGTATTGCTGGAGGGTTGAGTCCCTTGTTGTTGTCCATGAATTATCACATGATCTTATTTAAATGTGTGTTTTGGATAATGGGTTGTGACACCGACGAAGGCTTTTTGCCGAAACGTTTGTTGTGCTAAATAAACTGCACGCTGTTTAGTAACTCCCGGAGTGCTGCTCTTTCTTCTTTTCAAACACGGAGAAGTTTTTTGAGCGTTATATATATATATATATAGATATTACCTACTGGCGGTCGCCAGTAGGTATATATAGTTAGGATTTTTTCTCTATGGGATTTTTGAAAATTCTATGTCTAATAACTTTGGCGTTAGTGGACGGAATTGGCTGAAATTTTCTGGAAAATGGAACATTTTGTTTCTGAGCAGCCCCTGGAAATTTGGGGGGGGTTCGTCAAGGGGGGGCTGAGAAAAAAGGGGGTCCCAAAACGTGTTTTTAACATTGAGTTTTCCATAGGGCGGTTGGCCTCACTTTTAGCCCGAACGGCTGAATGGATTTGCACGAAACTTGGCAAAATTGTAGGGACTGGTAGCCCGATGTGCCTTTTGTAGGTCTCAATATATGTGCTTCAGTGGATTTTGAGAAATTAACGTTCCAAAAAAGATATATATCTGTAACAGCGGACCGGGAAGCGCTCCGGTTCGCGGACTTTTCGCGCAACGGAGCTTTGTGAAGCGAAGCTGATTGGTTCTCCGGCGTCTGTAAACATTCCAAACAGTCCGTAGCGGCCGCCATCTTGTCTCTCGGTAGGATCGAGAGACAAGAGGAGGCCAAAGCGAAGGGGCAAATGACCATAAGGGGGCATAGTAGATCCTCGCTGACCCCCTTGGTTTGATGTGGAGGTTTTAAAAGGGCCCCGCGGGGCAAAAAAAAAAATAATAATAATAATCGAACGGCTGAATGGATTTGCACGAAACTTGGCAAAATTGTAGGGACTGGTAGCCCGATGTGCCTTTGTTAGGTCTCAATATATGTGCTCCAGTGGATTTTGAGAAATTAACGTTCAAAAAAAGATATATATCTGTAACAGCGCTCCGCTTCGCGTAACGGAGGTTTGCGAAGCTGATTGGTTCTCCGGCGTCTGTAAACATTGCAAACAGTCCGTAGCGGCCGCCATCTTGTCTCTCGGTAGGATCGAGAGACAAGAGGAGGCCAAAGCAAAGGGGCAAATGACCATAAGGGGGCATAGTAGATCCTCCTTGACCTCTTAGGTTTGATGTGGAGGTTTTAAAAGGGCCCCGCGGGGCAAAAAAAAAATAATAATAATAATCGAACGGCTGAATGGATTTGCACGAAACTTGGCAAAATTGTAGGGACTGGTAGCTCGATGTGCCTTTGCTAGGTCTCAATATATGTGCTTCAGTGGATTTTGAGAAATTAACGTTCAAAAACAAGATATATATCTGTAACAGCACTCCGCTTCGCGGAGATAAAATTATATCTGTATTACCTAGCTGTTGCTAACACCAGTTAGCGACGGCTAGTAGGAGATAGCGACCATCTTGGGCCCCACTTTGCATGTGAGTGATATTTATCACTAATGACATGCAAAGTGGGCGTGCCAAGATGTTAGCGACTGGAAACAGTCGCTAACATCGCTATCTCCTATTATCAACTTTTGGAAATATTCGAGATAAGCGCGAATATCTCCAAAAAGTAGCACCTGCCCTGAGCAGTTCTTAGCCATGTTATCCAATGGGAGGTGGATAACATGGCTAAGAGCATTAGCTCGGTAATGCATGAATATCGCTGAGTTTTCAGCGATATTAATGCATTGCGGTCGTTTATTATCGTATTTGCGATAAACCTTGATAATAGCAAGGTTTATCTGCGATAATTTCTGACGATGCTTAGCGGTAAAAAAATCGTTGCTAAGCATCGTTGGGGATAAATATCGCTTAACTTTGGTAATATGCCCCAACGTCTGTTAACGTTCGATTCGAAGGAAATCAGGAAGTGTTGAAAAACATTGTCTGCGCCATCTTGTCTTTTTTCAAATGCCACACTTTTGTCGTGCACGGCAGCCATTTTAGATGCCTTGACCAGACCCACTCTCTGCACGCTGTCGATCCTTAGCATGGCTCCCCACCCTCGCAAGCATCTCCCCCAGGCAGTGGTCACCCCCGCTTTCTGTCTTATGCATGGGTAATAAACCTCCCCCCATCTGTGCTGCTCTTCCCTGAGAATCACACCCTGTGCCCGCCCGACACCTCCCTTTCGCCCTATTCACTACCGCACCCTCTGACACTCCTCTTCCTCTGTGTCCGATTGTCCAGGCCGGTCCTAGGCTATCAGCTAGCCCTGCAGATGTAGTTTATGGCCCCAGCTGTAAAGAATCACCCCTCTTCAAATGAGTTATAGTAGATCAAGGCCCACACTCGATGAGATTCGTCACAGCAGAAGCGTTCCTATTATCTGAAAACCATCCTGTATTGTGATTGGGGAGGGGACCGAGCCTGAAGCGGAAGATTCCAGGGATGACTCTTTGTACATCAAAGTTTTTACAATTATGTGTCACATTAAAAATATATAGCACTCCGACAAAGTAGTAAGATTATAAAACTTTAATAATTTATAAATATATACAAGAAAACAAAAATAGTAATAACATATAAACATTTTTAGGGAAAAACAACGAAGTAGCGGTTGGCTGTGCGAATAGTCCCAACGCAGCACAACGTCCAGATTTCCGGCGTGGGGCGTCGCGGGGGGTGGGTCATCAGTAGCAAACTGTTGTGCGAATAGTTCCAAGGCAGCAGAACGCGCTGAAATCTAGATGACACGAAAGTGATGTCTAGTAAGTTGCCACCCAGCAAATAACGGCGTGGGGCGTCGCGGGGGGTGGGTCATCAGTAGCAAACTGTTGTGCGAATAGTTCCAAGGCAGCAGAACGATGGCACCAAGGTGATGTCCAGTAAGTTGCCGCACTGGTTTTGGTATCCTACAATGCTGCTCCGAATAACGGCGTGGGGCGCCCCGGGGGAGGCGGCGTGAACGGGCCTCTCCAGGTGGAGTGTCATCTGTTGTAGTAGGGCGCCCCTTTACCGTTTCAGTTGCCATTCCGTCCGTTTTTGGTCGACTGTGTCAAAAGCCGCAATTCAGCTGAGTTGCGCCCACTCTTGCGGTGCAGCGATAGGCGGCTGTCACAGGACTCTCAAAATGGCGGCAGGCTCTTTCCTTTTTGGGCCTGGTCCACTGAAATGGCCCTGGGACACCTTGGAAATCGGACGCTTGTCTGCTAGGTCTTGGACCCCATTCTCGAAAGCGTCCCCTCCGCCTTGAGGATTTATCAAAAGTTTTGGGGGCCCCCGACTCCTGTAGGCTTCTGGTGGGGAGCGGTTGCCATGATTGCTCGCGGAATGACCACGACGGAGCTACGAGATGGTGGTGCTCTCATGCTGACGCCAGCTTCAGTCTGAAACATCCAGAAACAAGGTGGGGCTTTCATCGTTTGGGAAAAAAAAAGTTTTCATCCAATGAAAAGTGTTGTTTTTAGGTCATATGATCAAGCCTTCCATCATTAGGAAACCAAAAGTAAAATGAACCAATGAAAAGTTTTATAAACAAGTCACATGACCTGTTATGCGGCATAGGGTATAAAATGCGGAGAAAATACGTTGGCACGTGAGGCGGCGTCAGTAGCGGACCGATGTGCGAATAGGCCGAAGGCAACACAACGCGCCAAGATCCGGATGGCACCGAGGTGGTGTCCAGCAAGTTGCAGCACTGGTGTGGCCATCCTATAATGCTGAAAGTCGGCGTGGGGCGCCCCGTTGGCCTGTGAGTTTGCGTCAGTAGCGGACCGATGTGCGAATAGGCCGAAGGCAGCACAACGCGCCAAGATCCGGATGGCACCGAGGTGGTGTCCAGTAAGTTGCCGCACTGGTGTGGCCATCCTACAATGTTGAAAGTCGGCGTGGGGCGCCCTGTTGGCCTGTGAGATGGTGTCAGTAGCGGACTGATGTGCGAATGGAGCCAAAGGCAGCGCAACAATATTTTCTGAAGAGAATACACCACAAGGCGCTGAGATGCCAAGATCCGGATGGCACCGAGGTGATGTCTAAGTTGCGGACCGATGTGCGAATGGGGTCAAAGGCAGCGCAACAATATTTTCTGTATGGAAGATACCACTAGGCGTTGAGATGCCAAGATCCGGATGGTACCGAGGTGATGTCTAGCAAGTTGCTGTACTGGCGTGGTCATCCTACAATGCTGAAACTCGGCGTGGGGCGCCCTATTAGCCTGTGAGATGGCGTCAGTAGCGGACCGATGTGTGAATGGGGCAAAGGTAGCGCAAGAATATTTTTTGAATAGAAGACACCACAAGGCGCTGAGATGCCAAGATCCGGATGGCACCGAGGTGGTGTCTAGTAAGGTGCACTGGTGTGGTCATCCTACAATGCTGAAACTCGGCGTGGGGCGCCCGATTAGTCTGTGAGATGGCGTCAGTAGCGGACCGATGTGCGAATAGGCAGAAGGCAGCACAACGCGCCAAGATCCGGATGTCACCGTGGTGGTTTCATAGTTGAGATGCACTTCATCTGCAGTGGGGCGCCGAGATCCGGATGGCACCGAGGTGATGTCTAGCAAGTTGCTGTACTGGTGTGGCCATCCTACAATGCTGATAGTCGGCGTGGGGCGCCCCGTTGGCCTGTGAGATGGCATCAGTAGCGGACCGATGTGCGAATGGGGCCAAAGGCAGCGCAACAATATATTCTGAATTGAAGACACCACAAGGCGCTGAGATGCCAAGTTCCAGATGGCACCGAGGTGGTGTCTAGCAAGTTGTGGCACTGGTGTGGCCATCCTACAATGGTAAAAGTCGGCGTGGGGCGCCCTGTTGGCCTGTGAGATGGTGTCAGTAGGGGTCCGATGTGCGAATGGGGACAAAGGCAGCGCAACAATATTTTCTGACTGACACCACAAGGCGCTGAGATGCCAAGATCCGGATGGCACCGAGGTGATGTCTAGCAAGTTGCTGTACTGGTGTGGCCATCCTACAATGGTAAAAGTCGGCGTGGGGCGCCCTGTTGGCCTGTGAGATGGTGTCAGTTGCAGACCGATGTGCGAATGGGGCCAAAGGCAGCGCAACAATATTTTCTACAATATTTTTGGAATAGAAGACACCACAAGGCGCTGAGATGCCAAGATCCGGATGGCACCGAGGTGATGTCTAGCAAGTTGCTGTACTGGTGTGGCCATCCTACAATGGTAAAAGTCGGCGTGGGGCGCCCTGTTGGCCTGTGAGATGGTGTCAGTTGCGGACCGATGTGCGAATGGGGCCAAAGGCAGCGCAACAATATTTTCTGTATGGAAGATACCACTAGGCGTTGAGATGCCAAGATCCGGATGGCACCGAGGTGATGTCTAGCAAGTTGCTGTACTGGTGTGGTCATCCTACAATGCTGAAACTCGGCGTGGGGCGCCCCATTAGCCTGTGAGATGGCGTCAGTAGCGGACCGATGTGTGAATGGGGCAAAGGTAGCGCAAGAATATTTTCTGAAGAGGAGACACTACAAGGGGCTGAGATTCGGTTACCACCGAGGTGATGTCTAGCAAGTTGCCGCACTGGTGTGGCCATCCTACAATACTGCTCCGAATAACGGCGTGGGGTGCCCGAAGGGGGGGGGGGAGGCGGCGTGAACGGGCCTTCCCAGGTGGAGGCTCGTCTGCTGTAGTGGGGCGCCCCTTTACCGTTTCAGTTGCCATTCAGCTGAGTTTCGGCTGCTCTTGATGCTACAGCGACAGGCGGCTGCAACAGGACTCTCAAAATGGCGGCCTGTTCTTTGGATTTGGGCCTGGTCCACTAAAATGGCCCTGGGACACCTTCGAACTCGGACGCTCGATTTTTTTTTCCTTTCCTGTACATGCAAAAAAAGGTAAATGTCCGGTACGTTAGACGCTTCATCTGCCACGATGAACTCTCCAGAGGAACCGGAAAAAAATATAGTTATGGTAACTATACCATGCATCGTCATATGGAGAGGTGACACCAATTAATTATAGTGCTGCATAAAAGAGAGATTTGGAGGAGAACCCCTGACCTGCTAGTACATTCATCAAAGAAGTGGCACTGACAGCATCAGAGGCAAGGGAAACGGTCCCAAATATTTAGAAGAACTTTGGAAAGATTAAAATGACATGTTTAGATTGTGGCAAATTAATTTCATGTGGACAGATGAGTGTTACTCTAATAAATACAGCATATGAACATCATCATAGTCGAGGGTTGGTAGAGACATTTTGACTATATCCTGGACCTGCCCGTCCTCGCCCAAAATGGCGCCGGAATAAATGGGACTCGTAACTCCTTGTTGTGTACTGGTTGCAGAATCTTGAAATCACGAGATACGTATGCAGTTTTGAAGCACATGGCGGGCGGGGACGAGAATTGATTGAATATTTCGACATCCCTATTGATATTAAGTTCTGATGTGTTATTGATTACTGTACTATTGAAAGTTCGAATTAACGTCACCCATGGTACTTGCCCGCAAATGTATATGTAGATAATTTTATTGTAACTGGCCCTGTCGTATTTTAATTATAAAATGTACGTCCACCGATTCCGTAACTGTTAGACACCTTAGTTCTTGCAACCTAATGGCCCGCCCGTTACGTTCCTCTACAGTGTAAATGTCTACTCATCATATACGATTACAGTTTGCTCCGTGGCCGGCCCACGTGGTTATAGGCTCGTATTTGTATAATGAAATTTTCACAATAAAGGTTTTTAAAAGAAAACATGGTAGTAGTATATACATTGGTAAAGTTTTTAATAATAGTCACTGTTTTAGAATCATTAAAAGGCAAGTGAAATAAAGCAGACCAATTACATGAAGGGTAAAAGGTATAATACAAAGGAACGCAGTAAAGATAAATGGTCAAGGGCTGTTGTGTTTTCTACTCCTGCAACATAAAGTGATCGATAAGAATCTCATATTCAGGCGTATCGGCGACTAAGACAGCAGGTCGACCCTCTTTTGCTCAACGGCTCCGTCATGTGACGAAGAAACGCTCTTTTTCTCGAAAAAAGAATATATTTTACTTGCAGGACAGTTGTAAATTTTCCGGGAAAGTACATTAGCCTGGAACATTATAACATATATTTAAGAAAAAATAATGTTCGGAAGTAATAAAAAGCGTAATTTTTAGGTCATATGACCAAGCCTTTCATCATTAGAATAAGAAAAGTAAAATGAACCAATGAAAAGTTTTATTAACAAGTCACATGACTTGTTATGCTTACGTTACGCGCTGCGCGCCCCGGATGACTTCCGGATGCGCTAATGCGGCGCGTCATATGACGCATTACGCGACAACGCAGGTCCAGAATATAGTCAAAATGTCTCCACCAACCAGCGGTCGGAACACAACCCCTTTCAGCAGGCTAAATAGTTCTGTTAAATGACAACAGAAGGGACAGGCAACAAGAACCATCAGTCAAAGAGGGGAGGGCTAGTTCTTCTCTACCGGGTTACATTGGGGCGCTACCGGAACTGATCGAATTGGTAGTCTACAGTGTTTCTGGATGTTTCAGACTGAAGCTGGGGTTAGCATGAGAGCAGCACCATTTCGTAGCTCCGTCGTGGCCATTCCGCAACCAATCATGGCAGCCGCTCTTTATCGTTATTTTGGGCGGGGTGGGTGGCGGAGCCGAGCTGTTTTGCAGCCATCATTGTGTGGAGTTCAGTTCATCTCACTAGTTTTGTATTTGTCATGAGGGGTTGTTCCTAATGTTTCTATTTTAGCGAGGTCAAAAAGAGATCCCATTAGTGGCCTACTGATTTTGCTCGATTCCTTTTCTTTTTTTTTTTACACGATTTTTCGTTATCTGCAAAGACTAAACAGAGTATTGCGACTCTGTGTTTGTTTGTAAATGGAGAATGAACCAAAGAGAACCAATTCTAAAACAGTAAATACTTGGATAACAATCAATCAAATGGAGAGAGAAGCAGGCACGACGTATTACAACGGGGGCAAAGGCCTGCGTTAACTACTCTTCACTATGTGCAAAGAGAGAGTACTCCTAATAGAAATGAGGGGGGGGGGCACCATTCAAAGCAGATCAGTGTGCATAAACACGAAAATGTTTTCACTTACCACGTACTTGACATTCGACAGCTTATGATATTTGCTATTAAAAAACCATCGAAATTCACTGAAAAAACCATAGGTTATAGACCATATATAGTTAGGAATTAGCATTTACAAAACCTTGAAAATTCACTGAAAAAACCATAGGTTATAGACCATATATAGTTAGGAATTAGCATTTAAAAAACCTTATTTTACTCACACAAAACCATTGAAATTCCATATATAGTTAGTTGCACTAACTATATATCGCGCACCCGCAATCCACTGCTGATCATGTCACATATTACATCATTCATGACATGGTCAGTGACATCACTGATGACATCACTGATGACATCTCAAATGACATCACTGATGACATCTCAAATGACATCACTGATGACATCACTGATGACATCTCAAATGACATCACTGATGACATCACTGATGACATCTCATTTGACATTACTGATCACATCACTGATGACATCAATCATGTGATAATACGATGAACCTCTTCAGACTCTAATATAACCTTAGATACACTCAGTGTAAACAGACACTCATAGACTGTCACTCATCCATGGAGTTACTCAGACACTTAGTCAGTCATGCAAAGAATCACTCACACCTCCATTTCCTCAACTATACAGTTATACACACCTTACTTATTCAAACATATACTAAAACATATTTACTCACTTATACAATCCTGGATACAAGTTCACAATGATCCATACAGCCACTCACACATTCACTGGCTCTTATGCACAGTTATTTATATATGTCAACTCTCACATGTACTGTGTTTTACATATGTACTTACTTTGACATGTAGCACTGAGATATCCATTCACTCACCAATACACTCATGCACATAGTCAACCGCCCATACAGCTGTTTCCACATGCAATTTTGAACCCATACATCTAGTCAATCAACTGCTCACACATCTATGCAGAGAGTCATACACCTCCCAGCCACCCACACACACACTCAGTCTCCCATACAAATGCTTGGGCAACCAATCAATAACCCATACAGTAATCATATAGCTAATGATCAACACATGCAGCAGTTTACAGAACAACAGACATAATGATGCACAAATTAAGACAGTTTAGTCACTAACCCATGCACTCAGTGAGACACATTTAATCAGTCACTCATACAGTCAGCCATGCCCCTACTAAATCCTTCATCAAGACACTTATACATCCACTCATTCTTCAATATGTAAGACATATTTTAACTTTACAGAATTATACAGTCACTGGATGTAGTCATCAGTGATGTCATTTGAGATGTCATCAGTGATGTCATCAGTGATGTCATTTGAGATGTCATCAGTGATGTCATCAGTGATGTCACTGACCATGTCATGAATGATGTAATATGTGACATGATCAGCAGTGGATTGCGGGTGCGCGATATATAGTTAGTGCAACTAACTATATATGGAATTTCAAAGGTTTTGTGTGAGTAAAATAAGGTTTTTTAAATGCTAATTCCTAACTATATATGGTCTATAACCTATGGTTTTTTCAGTGAATTTTCAAGGTTTTGTAAATGCTAATTCCTAACTATATATGGTCTATAACCTATGGTTTTTTCAGTGAATACATATATATATATATATATATATACATACATATATATATATATATATATATATATATATATATATATATATATATATATATATATATATATATATATATACACATATGAACAAAACATCCAGCTCCCACAAAGAAAACTCCATTGAAGAAGGCACAGGCACGAAGTGGTTCAGGATTCACTGTGACTGTCAGAAAGCGGGGCTGTGATTTCCAGGACTCCGCACTTACCCACTTGGAATTCACTAATGCTTAATTGGGAAAAGAATAGTGCACCCTCTAGGGACATTGGATTAAGACTACAGCACCCAGAAGGCCAAGTGTCGGCCTCGCCCACATTGGCAGGTGATTTAACTTTGAAACTGAGCGCGCATTCTGATCCTTGCAACCCATGCCACGGAAGAAGGGATTGTGTGTTCCCGAAACGCGTCTGGCAATATCATTTTTAAGTGTGTTCCTGTGACATTGCAGTCAGCAGACAAGTCATTAAACTACGTGATGAATGTGTCCTCCGGTGGTTTTCTTCAATGAGAATCCTGCAATTGATGGTATGTAAGCGGCTGCTCTCGGTCGCGAAGAAAACCCAGCGCTACAGTCGCAAAGAAAACCCAGCGCTGCAGCGAGTCCAAGCAGGCATTTACTCTGTTGTCAGCAGTTTGGAAGGAGGCAGAACCTTCGACATTGCAGGGTGCCGAGGCTCTATCACTGTGACTGTCAGAAAGCGGGGCTGTGATTTCCAGGACTCCGCACTTACCCACTTGGAATTCACTAATGCTTAATTGGGAAAAGAATAGCGCACCCACTAGGGACATTGGATTAAGACTACAGCACCCAGAAGGCCAAGTGTCGGCCTCGCCCACATTGGCAGGTGATTTAACTTTGAAACTGAGCGCGCATTCTGATCCTTGCAACCCATGCCACGGAAGAAGGGATTGTGTGTTCCCGAAACGCGTCTGGCAATATCATTTTTAAGTGTGTTCCTGTGACATTGCAGTCAGCAGACAAGTCATTAAACTACGTGATGAATGTGTCCTCCGGTGGTTTTCTTCAATGAGAATCCTGCAATTGATGGTATGTAAGCGGCTGCTCTCGGTCGCGAAGAAAACCCAGC
Organism: Lissotriton helveticus; assembly: GCF_964261635.1. Lineage (NCBI taxonomy): Eukaryota > Metazoa > Chordata > Amphibia > Caudata > Salamandridae > Lissotriton > Lissotriton helveticus. The sequence goes on from NC_136059.1 coordinate 1,819,896,229, forward strand.
GCTACAGTCGCAAAGAAAACCCAGCGCTGCAGCGAGTCCAAGCAGGCATTTACTCTGTTGTCAGCAGTTTGGAAGGAGGCAGAACCTTCGACATTGCAGGGTGCCGAGGCTCTATCACTGTGACTGTCAGAAAGCGGGGCTGTGATTTCCAGGACTCCGCACTTACCCACTTGGAATTCACTAATGCTTAATTGGGAAAAGAATAGCGCACCCACTAGGGACATTGGATTAAGACTACAGCACCCAGAAGGCCAAGTGTCGGCGTCGCCCACATTGGCAGGTGAATTAACTTTGAAACTGAGCGCGCATTCTGATCCTTGCAACCCATGCCACGGAAGAAGGGATTGTGTGTTCCCGAAACGCGTCTGGCAATATCATTTTTAAGTGTGTTCCTGTGACATTGCAGTCAGCAGACAAGTCATTAAACTACGTGATGAATGTGTCATCCGGTGGTTTTCTTCAATGAGAATCCTGCAATTGATGGTATGTAAGCGGCTGCTCTCGGTCGCGAAGAAAACCCAGCGCTACAGTCGCAAAGAAAACCCAGCGCTGCAGCGAGTCCAAGCAGGCATTTACTCTGTTGTCAGCAGTTTGGAAGGAGGCAGAACCTTCGACATTGCAGGGTGCCGAGGCTCTATCACTGTGACTGTCAGAAAGCGGGGCTGTGATTTCCAGGACTCCGCACTTACCCACTTGGAATTCACTAATGCTTAATTGGGAAAAGAATAGCGCACCCACTAGGGACATTGGATTAAGACTACAGCACCCAGAAGGCCAAGTGTCGGCCTCGCCCACATTGGCAGGTGATTTAACTTTGAAACTGAGCGCGCATTCTGATCCTTGCAACCCATGCCACGGAAGAAGGGATTGTGTGTTCCCGAAACGCGTCTGGCAATATCATTTTTAAGTGTGTTCCTGTGACATTGCAGTCAGCAGACAAGTCATTAAACTACGTGATGAATGTGTCATCCGGTGGTTTTCTTCAATGAGAATCCTGCAATTGATGGTATGTAAGCGGCTGCTCTCGGTCGCGAAGAAAACCCAGCGCTACAGTCGCAAAGAAAACCCAGCGCTGCAGCGAGTCCAAGCAGGCATTTACTCTGTTGTCAGCAGTTTGGAAGGAGGCAGAACCTTCGACATTGCAGGGTGCCGAGGCTCTATCACTGTGACTGTCAGAAAGCGGGGCTGTGATTTCCAGGACTCCGCACTTACCCACTTGGAATTCACTAATGCTTAATTGGGAAAAGAATAGCGCACCCACTAGGGACATTGGATTAAGACTACAGCACCCAGAAGGCCAAGTGTCGGCCTCGCCCACATTGGCAGGTGAATTAACTTTGAAACTGAGCGCGCATTCTGATCCTTGCAACCCATGCCACGGAAGAAGGGATTGTGTGTTCCCGAAACGCGTCTGGCAATATCATTTTTAAGTGTGTTCCTGTGACATTGCAGTCAGCAGACAAGTCATTAAACTACGTGATGAATGTGTCATCCGGTGGTTTTCTTCAATGAGAATCCTGCAATTGATGGTATGTAAGCGGCTGCTCTCGGTCGCGAAGAAAACCCAGCGCTACAGTCGCAAAGAAAACCCAGCGCTGCAGCGAGTCCAAGCAGGCATTTACTCTGTTGTCAGCAGTTTGGAAGGAGGCAGAACCTTCGACATTGCAGGGTGCCGAGGCTCTATCACTGTGACTGTCAGAAAGCGGGGCTGTGATTTCCAGGACTCCGCACTTACCCACTTGGAATTCACTAATGCTTAATTGGGAAAAGAATAGCGCACCCACTAGGGACATTGGATTAAGACTACAGCACCCAGAAGGCCAAGTGTCGGCCTCGCATACATTGGCAGGTGATTTAACTTTGAAACTGAGCGCGCATTCTGATCCTTGCAACCCATGCCACGGAAGAAGGGATTGTGTGTTCCCGAAACGCGTCTGGCAATATCATTTTTAAGTGTGTTCCTGTGACATTGCAGTCAGCAGACAAGTCATTAAACTACGTGATGAATGTGTCCTCCGGTGGTTCTCTTCAATGAGAATCCTGCAATTGATGGTGTATATATATATATTACCTACTGGCGGTCGCCAGTAGGTATATATAGTTAGGATTTTTTCCCTATGGGATTTTTGAAAATTCTATGTCTAATAACTTTGGCGTTTGTGGACGGAATTGGCAGAAATTTTCTGGAAAATGGAACATTTTGTTTCTGAGCAGCCCCTGGAAATTTGGAGGGGGTTCGTCCAGGGGGGGTCGAGAAAAAAGGGGGGTCCCAAAACGTGTTTTTAACATTGAGTTTTCCATAGGGCGGTTGGCCTCACTTTTAGCCCGAACGGCTGAATGGATTTGCATGAAACTTAGCAAAATTGTAGGGACTGGTAGCCCGATGTGCCTTTTGTAGGTCTCAATATATGTGCTCCAGTGGATTTTGAGAAATTAACGTTTAAAAAAAGATATATATCTGTAAGCGCGCTCTGGGCAGCGCTCCGGTCCGCGGACCTTAAGCGTACCGGAACTTCGCGTAGCGAAGCTGATTGGCTCTCCGGTGTCTGTCAACATTCTAAACAGTCCGGAGCGGCCGCCATCTTGTCTCTCGGTAGGATTGAGAGACAGGAGGAGGCCAAAACAAAGGGGGAAATAACCATAAGGGGGCATACTAGATCCTCCCTGACCCCCTAGGTTTAATGTGGAGGTTTTAAAAGGGCCCCGCGGGGCAAAAAAAACCAAAAATTTTTTTTTGTTTTTTTTGCGTGGGGAGCGCCCGGTCCGCGAACCGGGAAGCGTTCTGGGCAGCGTACTGCAATGAAAAATGAATGATAGACTTTTCAAATACTGTATGTTAATTGATTGTTGGTTTTGTTGATTATTTTTTATTTTTTTTTATTTTTTAAGCAATTATTTATTATTGTGATTGTGTTTCAAAATTTAATAACATTTCTAACATTTCACTGTCTGAAATGTCGTCATTTTCATTGAACATAGCTTGTAATCTATGAGGGTGTAAAATGTCCTCATTTTGAAGGAGGTCATCCACTGCTTGCACACATTGCAGTAGTTCTTGGTCCCAAGTTTCATCCATAAATTCTATATAATTTGGATCAATTAATTCTTGGCTGCTCTCTTGCAGGACAATTTGAAATGAAAATTTCTGTTCGCCTTCCATGTTGCCTGAAATTTGGATAAAAAAAATATATATTAGTAGAGATAGGGCACTGTTGGGATTAATTTTAGATAGGCATTTTTTAACAGAGAATTTATCTTTGGGCAGTGTATAGTATCAGAGTGGAAGTAGGAATATAAAAAAGTGTATGTGATTTAACGTAAGTAAATTCATAATTATAAAAGAGAAGCCTAACTCCATCCATAACTATAACAGAGAAGTCTATCTAAATCTATAACTACTACAGAGGGATAGTATATAACTATCAGAAAAAGTTTACCATATTAACTTATAGTGCACAATATAGTTCAGTTTTTAAAATAACAACTTACCTGTAGAAAGAAGTTGAAATGATTAGTGAAAATCCAATTGAAATGTACACCAGGAAGTAGTAGTCAAAATGGCTGTGTTTCATTCTCTTCTTTTATATATATTCAGGTACATAACCAATCAAATGTCAGGTAAAAAAAGTAGAAAATGAAAGTAACATTTTAATTGGTTGTCAATTCCAACACTTCAGATGTGTTTTGAGAAGTAATTTACCTCAGGGTATTTAGAGAGGTCTACAGGCTAAATGGCTAAATGGAATTCCAATCAAATTTGTGAAAATGGTAGGGATTGGTATGTAGTATGAGCTAATCTATATTTGGTGAAATTGTCTCCAGTGGCTTTTCTGTAAACTACTTTCCCACCTTTTTTGATGGTGCGCTTCCCAGGGAGCGACCCGGTACGCGAACCGTTGAGCGCCCCGGTTCGCGAACCTTAAGCGTTACGGGAGTCCACCATTTAGTGTTTCGGTCGAATTAAGATACAAAGGGCAAATAATGTTCAGAATGGGTAGAAGGGGGCACGGTAGACTTATCTTGACCCCCTAGGTTTTGTGAGGGTGGCTGAGGAGGCTTATATGTGCGAAAAAAAATAATTTTTTTTTTAAATTTCGCGAGGTTAGCTCCCGGTTCGCGTACCGGGTAGCGCCCCAGGGAGCGTACTTTGTTGAAAATTAGTGAAAAATGTTACAGTAAAATAATAATTGTGAGTGATCAGATGTAGGGTAGCTCTGAGAAGAGCTTTTGGGTTTATGGTACATTTAGGTACTTATAAGTAGGTACCAATGCACAGTCTTAAATTCAGAGTGAAAATTCTGTTGCCCTCATCTGAGAAGTGAACTCCATCTCCTCTGTAGATATCTTGCATGTAGTAACGCAAGTTATTGTTGTACATGGAGCCCATTCCATGGTCTCTCATGTAAGCTGAAACAGATTTGTTTACATGCTTCCTCGACTTCTCAATTTGTGGACAAAATTGGTTTGACCACCTCCATTTCTGTCTTTGGCATATATTTGAATATACCAAGGCAGTCTGAGGAAAAATTGCCATTAATTGCTCAAAGGTGTCCTTTAAAAGCATTTCCAGACCTACCCCAGTCAAAGTGCCCAAATCATTACCTCCACAGTGCACAATTAACAGGTCAGGTTTGGGCAAATGCATAAAGGTTTTCACCAATGGTATCAATTGGTGACATTTTAATCCTCTGTGGCCAAACCACTTAATTTCCACATCTTGTAAATTGAGGTTAGGTAATTTTCTGTTCTCAGCATACCTGTGAGCCCAGTGGATATAACTATGTCCAACAATCCAGACAGAAAACATGGTGAGAGAAGGTTCTCCTGCAGTCAGATGAAGTGTGGCAATGAAATGGCAGTTGAAAAAATGAGAGTTTAAAATGAAAAAAACTGTGGAGTTTCTGTGTTCATGAAGCAGTAACAGTGATTGGTGGATTTTGATTGCTGAAAACAGAAAGTTAGGGTGCATGGATGAGTTATTTGAAAGATGTATTTTGAATGGTCAATAAAAAATCATTAAATGAAAGAATGCACTGGATATGCAGGTGCACTGAGAGTTCAGAGTTCAATTGCAACATTGTTGTGTGAACTTGCAAACACCAGAGGTCTTCCAAGAGGTGGTTGCCATGCAGAAAAGGCATGAAATGGCAGAGGGGGGAAGGGTTTTCATTTGAAAAAAAGTGAGGGAAGAGTTTTGATTGGGTGACATGAGAGATATGTGTGAAGAATTACAGCATTTCTGTGCTTTTGATAGCTGCAGACTCTGGAGTGCATACCTTTTGCTCTGCTGAAGACAAATTGGTGTGTTTCTGAGACTGTTTTCAAACTCAAAGTATTTGCTAAGGTGAGAAAATATTTCTTTAATTTAGATAGAGAATAGTGTGCTTTAAGGAGAAAATTATGAATTATGTGGCGCAAATTGCTTGTAAATATGCTCCCACCTGTGCATGGAAAATTTAGATTTTGAATGTTTGTGTTACATAGCCATGTTAAAAGTGATACAAACATGCTGCAAAGGCAATCAAAAAACGCTTTTATGTGTCTTAAGGACATTTTAAGTAATTTTCCCATGTGCAGTGTTTTGAAATTATGATTTGAAAATCGTTTTTGGGGAAAAGGAATTGTTTTTAAATTTATGACAAGGATATAATGGTGTATGCTTCTTTATAAGGCAATTGACTGTCCCTGATGTTATTTTTCCCATTTTAATGTAAGACCTTTCTCTGTGGCGCAAATTGCTTGTAAATATGCTCCCACCTGTGCATGGCAAATTTAGATTTTAAATGTTTGTGTTACATAGCCATGTTAAAAGTGACCTAACCATGCTGGAAAGGCAATCAAAAAACACTTTCATGTGTCTTAAGGACATTTTAAGTAATTTCCCTGTGGGCAGTGTTTTCAAATTATGAATTGAAAATCGTTTTTGAGGTAAAGGAATGTTGTTAAAATTTATGTGCGCCATATGCCCCCAAATTTCTTTTTCAGGGGTGCAGCAGGGTGTTCTTGAGACAACCCTGCACCTTTGGAAAAATTCCTAATTTGCGATGAGCTAATTGCTAATCGCAAATTGCACCTTCATTCATATGGGCATCCTGGCCCATGGAAATGAATGGGTAATTTGAAATTAGCAATTTGCTCATTGCAAATTTGGAATGGTAAAGAATCGCTATTTATTCCTTAAAATTCGCTATTTAGGAAATGCAAAATAGTTTGATGGTACATATGGCGGTTGATGTCTAACAAGATAAGAAGCTTAGGGATACATTTATGATGACTGGCGCAATGAAGTGGACATTACTTACTTCATTGGTAGAGCTTTACATGTATTATGTCCTCTGTATTCTTCATCAAGCGTAACTTTAATCTGCAATCCTGGGTAGGCCTCACCTTAAACAAACCTCTGGATAGGCCACACCTTATCGTCATCCTGAATTAATCATTTAAAATGCTAGGGACACATTTATGATAGGTGTATGCCTCTTTTGCGCCACTTACAAAACACTGTCCACGGGGAAATGACTTAAAATGTCCTTAAGACACATGAATGTGTTTTTTTAAAGCGTTTGCAATTTTTTTGGGTCACTTTTAACATGGCTATGTGACTCAAACAGTCAAAATCTAAATTCACCATGCACAGGTGGGAGCATATTTACAAGGAATGTGCTCCATGGGGAAAGGTCTTATAATGTAATATGGGAAAAATGACATCAGAGACAGTGAAATGCCTTATAGAGAAGCATACACCATTATGTCCTTGTCATAAATTTGCAAACCATTCCTTTTCCCCAAAAACGATTTTCAAATCATAATTTGAAAACACTGCACATGTGGAAATGACTTAAAATGTCCTTAATTCAAAATTTGCTATTCTTTATTTTGCGATTGCACTGAAGGATTTGCAAATTTTGCGATTCCTTAAATGCAATGTATCAAACAAAAAATATGTAAAAAATAACATTAAGGATTTGGAAACTACCACCAACTTCTAGTATGTGGTAATTTGCGAATTCTTTTCAAAAAGCATTTTTTTCCAAAAAACAAAAGGTGCCATATGACGCCAATACATGTCCTTAGGGCATGTATGTGCGCCATATGCCCCCAAATTTCTTTTTCAGGGGTGCAGCAGGGTGTTCTTGAGATACCCCTGCACCCTTGAAAAAATTCCTAATTTGCGATGAGCTAATTGCTAATCGCAAATTGCACCTTCATTCCTATGAGCCTCCTAGCCCATGGAAATTAATGGGTAATTTGCAATTAGCAATTTGCTCATTGCAAATTAGGAATGGTAAAGAATTGCTATTTATTCCTTAAAATTCGCTATTTAGGAAATGCAAAATAGTTTGATGGTACATATGGTGGTTCATCTGTAACAAGATAAGAAGCTTAGGGATACATTTATGATGACTGGCGAAATAAAGTGGACATAACTTACTTCATTGGTAGGCCTTTACATGTATTATCTCCTCTGTATTCTTCATCAAGCGTAACTTTAATCTGCAATCCTGAGTAGGCCTCACCTTAAACAAACCTCTGGATAGGCCACACCTTATCGTCATCCTGGATTAATCATTTAAAATGCTAGGGACACATTTATGATAGGTGTATGCCTCTTTTGCGCCACTGTGCGTCACTTTTATGATGCAGCGGCGGTGCAAAAGATTTGCTATGAGGCGACAAAATTACAAATTGATGCATTTAGGCAGATGTGCCATGGTGTAAAAAAAACGTGCCACATGAAACCGATGGAGCAGTGATGCAAAAGATGCACCATGTTGCAAGACAGGCCTCACTTGGGGCCATATGTATCAAGCTAATTAGCATTTGCAAAGATCAAAATTCTGCGAATTTCGGCCTTTGCGAATGTTAATTAGACAAATGGTATGTATCAAACAAGTTTGATGCAGAATAAGGAATAGCAAAATTTGCTATTCCTTATTTTGCGATTGCACTGAAGGATTTGCAAATTTTGCGATTACTTAAATGCAATGTATCAAACAAAAAATATGTAAAAAATGACATTAAGGATTTGGAAACTACCACCAACTTCTAGTTGGTGTTAATTTGTGAATTCTTTTCAAAAAGTTTTTTTTCCAAAAAAGAAAAGGTGCCATATGACGCCAATACATGCCCTTAGGGCATGTATGTGTGCCATATGCCCCCAAATTTCTTTTTCAGGGGTGCAGCAGGGTGTTCTTGAGACACCCCTGCACCCTTGGAAAAATTCCTAATTTGCGATGAGCTAATTGCTAATCGCAAATTAAACCTTCATTCCTATGAGCCTCCTAGCCCATGGAAATGAATGGGTAATTTGCAATTAGCAATTTGCTCATTGCAAATTAGGAATGGTAAAGAATTGCTATTTATTCCTTAAAATTCGCTATTTAGGAAATGCAAAATAGTTTGATGGTACATATGGCGGTTTATCTGTAAAAAGATAAGAAGCTTAGGGATAGATTTATGATGACTGGCGCATCACCAGGGATGTGCCAGTCATCCTGCGCCGCTGTTCCGCCACCCATGGTGTGCTGCATTTACAATGCGGGGCATCATGGGGCAAAAATGGCACAGATGCGTGACGTATCTGTGCTGTAAAGGTAGTGATTGCTGGAGTTGTATCGCAAGTGCGATGCAGCTCAAGCAAGGCTCAGGGGTGCCCCATCTCCACAATGTTGCGTCAAGACCTATGCCTGCTTAAAGCAGGCGCAGGGTTTTGACGCAGCTTTCTCCTATCTGATTGTAAATACGGCACACCATGGGTGGCAGAGCAGCGGTGCACGTTAACTGGTGCATGCCTGGGGATGTGCCATTTAACATAAATCTGCCCCTTTACATTTAAGTATGTGCAGGGGACACAGAGTTGGTGAGGCTTATCCAAGGTTAAGAAGAGATGAGTCCTGTTCACTGAAAAATTAGACATAGGCTTCACCTGCTCAGCATCGCTGGACATGGCTAAATAATAGCTGCAAAATGTTACTCTTGTTAAACAATTGTACTATTATAATCTCTGAGATTTGTCTCTTACTCTGCAACATCTCATTGTTGTTATCTTTCTTTAAAGATAAAGACAACATCAACATGAGCGACAATCTGCAATCAGTTGATTTTGACCTCATCATTGAACTTGTAATTGAAACATCAGTGGATGTTGATCCCTTGGATGATTTAAATCCTGAGGATGAAGAAGAGCGTGATGAGGATGCAGATTTGTCCGAATTATATGACATAGGGTGGGAAGCTGACCTGCTTGAGCCTATGGAACTATAAACATTTATTTTTAAAATTTATAATAAATAAAAAGTAAAAGTGTAAACCGTTTAATTTAAAAATAAAGACACCTTCAAAAACAGGTTATGTGTAGTGTCTTCAATAAAATATTAAAATATGCTCATAAAATTAGATCAGATTCACATATAAAATAGCACAGGTAACATGAACATAAATTCCATTTCTTTTCTGCTATTTCTGTATTGTAAATTTGCCAAGGACTAAAAAATCTTCTATTTAAAATGTCAAGTAGTGTGTTAAGTTTTTGATCACTGTTATTGATTTACTGTTTGGTAATAGTGGTTAATAACATTTTTTAATATATTTTACCACAGATTCAACTGCAGATCATTTCAACATTTCACCATGCCAACGAAAGAAAGAGAGAGAAAGGCTGCAAAACGTCAAAGACAGCAGGCGAATCAAAAGAAGCAGCAGTCCTCTAACAAAAAGATTTGTCAAGTCACGAAGAAAGCACCGGGTAAGAGTACAAAAACATTCATAAGAAATATGTGTAGTAAAAAAAATATTACTACAGAAAATGTTTCAGTCCATAAAAAGAGAACCAATTCAAATGGAAAGGAAAGGCCAATCAAAAATGTTACTGCTAGAGCAAGAGATAACTCTGTGCATGATAGTAGAAGGAAACAACAGTTTAGGGACATTCGTAAACGAATGTTCCGCAACAGGATAATTGGCAATTTGTTAAAAAATATTAAGAAAGGTCAACAGAAAGTGGTTTTTTATAAGAGAAAAAAAAAGTTGAGAAAGTTATTGATTAGGCATTTGAAATTAAACGTAAGTTATTTATTTTGATAATCAATAGAATTAGGAAGCTAAACAAGGCAATTTATGATTTCAAAAGAAATAGTAGATGGAAGAGAATAGTTAATCGTAGTAATTTTTGTGAAGTTTTTTCTGGAGAATGGATGCATAGTTCAAGCTTTGAGGCATTTTTTAATGAGGAGAGTTATTTCCAGGATAATGATTTGGTGCATGCAGTTGACACCAGTGGTCGTGCTTATGAAGTGAAAGATGGTTGTCCAGTTGAAAAAGAAGTACTTGTGACAACAGAGGCAGAAGAGGTGTTAGGTAATGAGGTTTTAGGAAGACGTGCTAAGGGTCCTGTGTACACCTGGAAGTGTAGTAGTATTTGTAGTGTGCGACAGGATTCCATCAATTTGCTTTGTGATTTTGTACGGTCATTTAATAAGAAAAGTTTGAAGCAGAAAATAAGGTTGTTGCAAGAATTAGATCCTTGCAGAGTGAGAGAAGTGACAGGTTTGCATGGTCATTCACTGGCTTGTCTTTCCAGGAGAGTATGCCAGAGTGTTTTTCATCATTTCAGGATGCTAGCAGTGCATCATAATAAAGTGAGGAAATTAGTTAGAATGTTGTATTATGCTAAGAGTCCAGCAATTATGCTTAAACAATTATGCGCTGCTCTTTTGCATGGTTCTGAAATAGATGTGAAGAATATATGTGAAGAAATTGAGTTTTGTTACTTTGGAAGTAAAGAGGAGAATGTTGAAATTGACCAAGAAGAAGCGGGTAATGTGGAAGATAGTGTACAGGTTTCCAGTACAGATAATTTCCAGAGGGAAATTGTCACATTTCAGGTCAAATCAAGTGAGAGGCCAAATTTCACTTGTGTGTGTTGTCGACGCACTTATTATAAGAATCAGACTAAGTTAGTGGATTTATATGCAAAAAGTGAAAGGGAAAATAATAGTGAATGGAAGGATTTTGCAACATACTTGATGGTAGAAAATTGTTTTGATTTGGGATTGGATCAACGTGTGTGTACTTATTGTTGTTGCAAATTAAATCAAAACCAGATGCCTGCTAGACCAGTTCATAATAATCTGGAATTGGTTGAGATTCCTTCTGAATTAAAGGATTTAAATACTTATGAATCTATTTTGATTCAAAGTATCCATCCCTTTCAGGCTATTGTAAGAATGGAGCCAAAGACAGGGAAATTGCCTCCATCAGATTTACAGAGAGGATTAAAGGGAAGAGTTGTTTATTTGCCTCTAGATTTGAAGAAAAACATTAACACAATTGGAGTAGAAAAAGTGGAAGAGGAACCTCTGGTTATCTTAGTTAATGGGGTTCCGACAAAGAATAAGAAAATATGGCAAGATTTAGTAGATGTTAGGAAAGTTAAAAAGGCAACATTGTATTTGAAAAAAAATAATAAATACTATAAGAATGTATATGTTGCAGAAGAGGAAGTAAGTGAGGAAGAGGATAGCGATTTGTGTGCTGGTCAAATTGAGAAAGTAGAACCCTCTACTAGTGAAGAAATATATGAACATTATAGTGTTCATCCTTTGCATTCCAAGGAAGTCATGGGGAATGCTATTGAGTTGTTTCAAATGAAACAAGCCAAAGGGAGTCCCATTAGTGTTTGGGAGGAAAGTTTGGAAGCTCGGTGTTTCCCACAGCTTTTTCCAACAGGTCAGGGAGGAAGATATGATGAGCGACCTCATCAAATTCCTGCTTCTGAATACCGGACTTTGCGATTGTATGCAGGAGATGCTAGGTTTCGACAATGCATTCCTTATTTGTTTCATCTCCTGTTTGAAAGCGATCTGTCTGGACTGTCATATGCAGTGAACCACATCTTGAAAAGTGGTATACACATGCAAAACATCTCGGCAAGTGACTTTATGGATAAAGTCAATGTCCAAGACAGTATTTTGGATTCTCACCTGATTAATCTCATGGCGTGTCAGCGTGGTACTAATGAGTACTGGTACCGTCGTCATGGTGATTTAAAATGTATGCTGAGGAACTTAGGTACTCCCACATGGTTCCTCACTCTGAGCTGTGCCGAGTATGGCTGGGAAGACTTACTTGAATTTCTACGAGAGGCAAATGCTAACGTAGATAACATCGAATTCAAGACACCCGGAGAACTGTGCTCTTTGGATCCAGTCAATGTATGTAGGTACTTCAATCATAGATTTGAAGCTATGATGTCTTTCATCATGAATAAGAAGAATCCACCTCTTGGAGAGGTGTTGGATTTCTTCTGGAGAAAGGAGTACCAAGCAAGAGGTGCTCCTCATATACATATGTTGCTGTGGATCAAGGATGCACCTAAATTTGGAATGGATCCAGAAGACTCAGTGATGAGTTTCATCCAACAGTATTCTACGTGTGCTGTTCCAAACGCAAAGGAGAAGAAAAGCCTAAGAGAAAAAGTTCTGCGTTTCCAAAGCCATCGATGTGGAAAGTACTGCCGTCGTAAATTCCGAAACAAGGACAAGTTCTACACCAAATGTCGTTTCGGCTTTCCACGACCGGTGATTTCTAAAGGAAGAGTAAACAGTTTGATGTCTTCGCTGCGACATAATGTCATGAAGAAATCACCTAAAAACACATACAATTTGAAGAGGAACGAAGAGTCCAAGTACATCAACGACTACAACCCGGTGATTTTGTCCATGTGGAATGCTAACATGGATATACAGTTTGTGGCTGATAACTGTATGGCTGTGGCTCGGTATGTGACGTCTTACATCACCAAAAAAGAGAAGACAGAATTGAAGGATATGTGGGAGGACATTTCCCATGAAAAGAGCCTCAGCAAGAAGTTATACAGTTTCAGTCTGAATATGTTGTCGCATCGAGAAATTGGAGCTTACGAATGCTCTGACCGGTTGTCTTCAGCAAGTCTCTATGCCAAGTCCAGGAGTATCATTTGGGCGAGTCTTGGTCTTGCTGCAACGCGTAATCGAGTTCTGAAACCTGTGCGGGAAATTGAGTATTTGGCGGAAAAGGAGCCAAACAGTACCGACATTTTGAAGACCAACATGTTGGATACATATTATCCAAATAGAAGCAGTCACCTCGACAATGTTTGTCTGTATGAGGTTCTTCAAAATTACATATTCAAGAGGAACATCAAAGAAGATACTGAGAAAGGAGTGTATGCTGTAATAGGAAGTGAGGGATGTCTGGTCAAGCAAAGAAAATGCCACTTGGTAAACCATCGAAAATTGAGTGGCGAATCTCCTGAAAAAAAGGAGTTTTTCTATTTAGCACTTTTGCAACTTTTCAAGCCTTGGCGTGCAGAAGAGGAACTGCTTGGAGATTTCCTCTGTTACGAAGACTCTTTCACTGCCGCCAAGGAGACCATAGAATGTCCTGCTTTTCCCAAATATGTAGAAATGTTGAATGCGGAAATTGAGCAGGAAGCAACGATTGCAGCCGAGATTGCCAGAGACAGTTCTCAGGACAGTCAGAGTTCTGCTTCATTGAGTCAGGATCCACTAGGAGGACCTGTTATCGAAAATGAAGCTGCCACTGCCATGAATGAAGTGGAAAGAGCTATGGCACATGCTCAGGAGGATGCGGTTAACTTAGAAGAGTTGGAAAGACAACTCAACGTTGAGCAGAGGAAAATATATGACGAAGTTACCATGCAAATTGATCATGGATTAAGTCATGACAAGAAAGAGTGCTCATGTACGTCGTTCAAGCCTGTCCGACTGTACGTGAGTGGAGAAGCGGGAACTGGAAAAAGTTTCCTCATTAAAGCAATTTCATGCTATTTGCAGGAAAGGACAGAGTCATCGCTGTCTTGTGTTGTCACCGCTCCAACTGGACTGGCAGCACATAACATTAAAGGGATTACTTTACATCGTTTACTGATACTGCCAGTGGAGCATGACAACAAATTACAATATCACAAGCTATCTGGAGATGCTTGTTTTGAAGTTTCAAGAATCTTGAGGAAAATGAAACTTCTTATCATTGACGAAGTAAGCATGGTTTCCAATGTCATGCTTGCCTTTGTGCATTTGAGAATGCAAGAAGTTCTCAAAACAGAGTATGATGTGTTATTTGGTGGCAAACACATCATTGTTTTCGGAGATCTTCTGCAGCTGACACCAGTGAAAGGGCAACCTGTGTTCAAAATGCTCACGCATGAAGATACCAGGAAGTGCCTAGGCAGCATTGGCAACGTCAATATATGGTTAAACTTCAATTATGCTGAACTGCATGAAAATATGCGTCAGGCGAAGGATGAAGTTTACAAGACTATTCTACAAGATGTTAGAATTGGAAAAGTGACCGAGCATGGGAAAGAAGCTTTACATGCACGATTACTGTCAAATTTATATCCAGAACAAGATGTTGTGCCTGAGAATATTTTTCAGAAAATTACTGATAAGAAATCTGGAATATGTTTGATGCCAACTCTTGCAGAATGTGCCAAATTCAACAACAAAATGTTGCATTTAGAAAAGCAAGAGATTGTGAAACTGGAAGCTATTGACAGAGTAGAGCATATGGGATCAACAATTATTTTGTCTGAGAATCTGAAAACAAAATTGGATTCATTAGAGAAGAGTATATCTAAAACTGCAGGTTTTGAAAAGACTCTGAATGTGTGCTTGAACTGCCGTATAATTTTAAGAAGGAATTTACATGTTGAAAGAGGTCTGGTAAATGGATCAATGGGTAATGTTGTTGATTTTGTAAAATACAGAAATAGAGATGGAATTGAATTTTTAAAAATTAAATTTGATGGCATTGAGGAAGTACAGCTAATTGGTCGTTGCTCTGCTAGATTTTTGCTTGTAAAAGACTTATATGTTCGCCGTAAGCAGTTTCCTGTTTGCTTGGCATATGCGGTGACAATCCATAAATCGCAAAGTTTAAGTGTAGACTGTGCATTGGTGAATATTGGCAGTTCTGTGTTCAAGGAGGGTATGGCATATGTGGCATTGTCACGAGTTAGAACTTTATCGGGATTGTACTTGATTGAGTGTGATGTCACAAACATTTGTGCGGATCTAGATTGTGTTAAGGAATACAATAGGTTAAGAAGAGAGTATGCGCCACATTTGCCTCAGTATCCTTTGTTTGAGAAACGTGTGGTAGGCCGGAAACGAACAAATGTGACCAATACTGGGGAGGTTGTAGCAAAAAGACGAAAAGTCGATGAACCTAAAATTACAAGCAGAAACAAAAAGGATTCTGTTGAAGATGTTGTTGGTTTTCAATTTGAAAACAGTTCTGGTGTCAACTGCTATGCTAATGTAGTGGTTAATGTTTTGTTTTCTCTAGAAAATGTAAAAGAAGAGATTGTGGTCAATTCTGATCAAAGATTTTGCAGTTTGTTAAATTCTGTGTTAGAGAAATGTAGCACTGATAGAACAAACATAGAAAGTGTGTCTGAAATTCGAAATCTGTTAGACAGATGTTCAGGCCAAACACAATTCTCTCAAAATATTCAGCAAGATTGTCAGGAGTTTTTAATGTATATGCTTGATGTATTGCATGCTGAAGGTGTAGATGTAGATCAGCTGTTTGGGCTTTCCTATCAATGGCAGCATGACTGCGAGAACTGTATGGTATCAAGTACTACTAGTGTAGACTCAGAAAGATTTATATATTTACTTTGCCAGACAGTAAATCAGTCTCCTTTAATAAGCTAGTAAAAGCAGCTGATCACAACATGGAGTGTAGCCAATGTAAATCTGAAATGATGTCCACATTATTTATACGAACATATGGCCAGTATGTCATTTTAATGTTCCAACGATGTAGGCCTGATGGAACAAAATTGACAACTTTAATTAAAAATTTTGTAGCTTCGCAGTTGTCAATATCAGGAAGGACTTTTGTAACTGCAGCAATTATATATCATGACGGCCCTTCAATAACATCAGGACATTACACAGCTTATTTAAAGTCTAGAAATGGCTGGTCATTCTGCAACGATTCTGTTTTAATTTTAAAAAAAAAATTGCCGTATGACCTTAAAAACTCTTACCTGGTGTTTTTAAAACCAAAATTTTAGGGAAAGAATCTCGGGATGTGCTCTGTGGGATTTCAAGAAGTTCTAATGGCTCCTACACAATTTGGCCTTGAGGATAAGTGTAGTTCAGAGACATAACTTCTAACCATAAGACTGGACGTCATGGAGAAATAAGTGCACTTTGAAAGAGTTCAGAAAAACTATTTCTTTTTATAAGCTAATTGAAGCAGCCAATCAAAACATAGAGTAGAGGGAATGTAATTCTGCAATGCTGTCTACTGTTTTACATTGCTTTGTGATTGAAAGTGATGTAGAGAATTAAATAATTGTAGTAGTCATAGAGTTAGTGTAAGTCTGCTTCATAGTAAGCAGTATCAGTGTCATAGGAAATGTAGAACATGACTGAGCAAGAAGGGGAAGATATTACTATTCCTGGATTGTGAAAATGATCTTCAACATTTTAATTCTGAAAGTTGCAGAAATGCCAAATGACGGGATTGGCTTACAAGAAATCCAAGAGTTATAAATGGCTCTGACAAGATTTGGCCTTGTGGAAACTTGTGGTAGAGAGCAAGAAGTCATTTATTGCATGTAACATGTTTTTAAAAACGATGGAGATTTTCTTTCAGAAAGTGGCGGGCTGAAAGTAATAACAGCACAACAGAGTGTAAGCTGTTCATAGGACATCCTTTGACGTCATGGAAAGTAAGTTAACTTTAAGGAGTTCTGAATTCTGATTTGTTATGTTGTATAGGTTTTTTAAACACAATCATTTTGATTGTGTTTTTTTTTCCCCGCTGTTATATGATGAATACCTTCAAGTCACTGTTTTTAGTGAATTTTGATACATTCTGAGAACAGCAAAAATAAACCATTTAACATGTATAATTAATTCTGTACTGTTTGCATTTATGATGTATATGTAGAACTGTGTAGGAGGCATGGAGAAGGTGAGGCTTCTGTAAGTGTCAAAGTTGTTGCATGCAGTGCTGCGCTTCTGCGTATTCTTTCATATGCTAGACTACATCTGCACAATGAGATACCTAAGCAAAGGAAACACAAGTGATGTGATTGTGAAATGAGCAAAATAAATTGCACGTATTTCATTTACATCACCTGTGTTTCCTATCATTACGAATCACATTGTGCAGATCAAGTTTAGGTCTGTCCAGGGAAACATAGGAGGTTTGGACTTTGTTCAAGAGTGCAGTGGACATGACTCACTTCATTGGTAGACCTTCACATATATTATGTCCTCTATTCTCTTCAACAACTCGAAATTTCATCTGCAACCCTGAGTAGGCCTCACCTCAAACAAACCTCTGGATAGGAGACATCTTATTGGCATCCTGAAGCAATTATTTAAAATTTTAGTGTCTTGCGACACTTTTCTGAGACAACAGCAATGCAAAAGATGCACCATGTTTTAAGATAGGCCTCACTTCATCTGCATCAAGATACTGTTAGTTTAAAATGTATATCTTTAGGACTGTGTAGGGGGCCTGGAGAAGCAGAAGCTTCTGTAAGTGTCAAAGTTGTTGAAAAACTGTTTGTCCTTTAATCTTTTCCCTTGTCTTTTGTAATTTTTAAATACATGTTTTAATATTTTTCAAATGTGTGTTCTCTCTTTCACAGATTGAAAGTATAAAAACAAAAAGTGAGTAATTTAACGACAATTATAAGGTAAATGTTTTGTACTCTTTTCGTTACATTTCTATCACATTTAACTACTATTAGTTCCACTGCTTCATTTCTTTAACCCTCAGTTTCCTGCCTTTGCTACTTCCCTCATTCCTTTCTCTATTACCTACTTACTCAACTCCTTCCACTCTTTTTTGTCAGTCCCTCTCTTCTCATAGTTCCTCACTCTTGTTCACTCACTCCGTTTCTATTACTCTTAGTGTCTTTGACTGATCACTCTATCACTATTTGTTCATAATGCTTTCTCTGTGTAGTTGAAGCACACTAAGGGGCATATTATAAACACAGCCAATAAAATTATTGCTCTTTTTATTGGCAGAAAACTGGTGCAAAAGTGGTTTTAGCGGCAGTTTTCTGCCGCAAAAGCAGCTTTAGCGACACATTTCTGCCAATAAAAGCTGCAAAACTTTTATTGCCTATGTTGATGATATGGCTCTATGTTACTTACATTTCTTTGCTGTTTCAATTAATCTTTTTCTGTTATTTTTTGTTTTCTGTTTTCTATTTTTTCTCTCTGTTATTCCTCATGTTTTAATCTTATTTTGAACATTCACTCACATTCTCCAAGAAACTCTTCTTTGTTAATGTTATACTCTCTTTTTTTTCTTTCACTTTGTTATCTATTTTGTTTTTCACAATTATACCCTCTTCCGTCTTTTC
Organism: Lissotriton helveticus; assembly: GCF_964261635.1. NCBI lineage: Eukaryota > Metazoa > Chordata > Amphibia > Caudata > Salamandridae > Lissotriton > Lissotriton helveticus. The sequence continues at coordinate 1,819,914,635 of NC_136059.1, forward strand.
TTCGGTAAATAGATCTATTAAACAGTATCTCTTCTTTACTCCCTATAGCTGTCTTTCTTTTAACATCACTCTCTGTTTACTTTCCTTATACTTACTCTTTTAAAAAAAAAAAAAAATTTGGGTTAGCTCCCGGTCCGCGTACCGGGAAGCTAACCGGGAAGCGAACCAAAAGAAATAGAGCTTGCCAGAGTGCTAAACATTCTAGCAATTTTTTTTGAAAGGGAAGGTAGTTCTGAAAAGAACTTTTTTTAAAATATTTTTGTTGTTTTATATTTTATTTTTATTTTTTTAACATTTTTTGTTTTTTTTGTATTTTTTGAACGATTTTATATTTTTTTTGGTTTTTTTTGGGGGGGGAAACAACAAAAAACAGGCATTGAAAAGGGCTCAATAGGAGCAAAAAAAAAATTACTGGGGGCGGTTAGGGCAATTATGGTGTTCATACGCCAGGTTGATCGCATTTATGCTCATATTGCCACATGCTAACAACGCACGACAGTGCATACAAGTGTGGATCATGTGGCCAAAATTTTCTTGTATGTTTGGCACAGTTTCCCGTGCCTCTGCTGGTGTCAATGAAATGGATACTCTTGATCTGGCCACAGGTGTTGATCTTGGATTTTCCTGCAAATCCCGTATTTCCGCCCGGCTATAATTGAGTGGATGCTTCCTTGTCATGTGCCTGTGCATAGTGTGGTTCCCGTAACTATATTTCTTATCCGTCCCTCTGGATAATTTTTCTTTACAGATGAGGCAGGTGACATACCTCGCATTGACTTTTTTTTGGCCAGGAGGGATCGAATAAAACTGCCAGATGAAACTGGCTTTCTTATGGGAAACCCGGGGCACCTCTTCTAAGAACTGTGGTTCTTCTCCCTCCTCTTCATCCATTTCTTCCTCTTCCTCCTCAGTGTTGGTCATCACCTGGGGAGGTGGTCCTCTCTTCCCATGAGGAGGTGGAGGTGGTGGTGGGGGTGCACCAGCTGAAGCAACTACTGAAGCCATTTCTGATATAGTAATGAAGGTCTTCCTCTCACAATGATGAAAGTCAGAGTGAGGAAAGAAGGAGGGGTTTTCATCATTTGGGAAAAACAATACTTCTCAACCAATGAAAAGTGTTATTTTTAGGTCACCTGACCTAGCCTTACATCATTATGAAACCAAAAGTGAAATGAACCAATGAAAAGTTTCATTAACAAGTCACATGACCTCTCACGCTCATGTTACGCGCTGCGGAACGCGCCCCGGTTAGCTTCCGGGTCGCTGAGCTTCGCGCCTCGGTCCGCGCCCCGGGACACTTCCGGGTGCGCTAACGCGGTACGTCACAAGACGCATTACGCGGCAACGCGATACGTCGCGCTTTCACGACGCGCCGCGGATCGCTTCCGGGGAGCTGCGTTTCGCGCCTCGGTCCGCGCCCCGGGGCACTTCCGGGTGCGCTAACGCAGTACGTCATAAGACGCATTACGCGGCAACGCGATACCGTCACTATGTTGATTTCTTACCGGTTCGCGGACCGGGTCGCGGCATCAAATTGAGCTAACGGGAAGCTTCCCGGTTCGCGGACCGGGAGCGAAACAAAAAAAATATTTAAAAAAAATTATTAATAAACATATAAAATATATTTTTGGATTTAAAGAAGAATACATTTTACAGCTATAGATATTAGCTTTTAAAAAACCAATGAAATTCACTGAAAAAACCATAGGTTATAGACCATATATAGTTAGGAATTAGCATTTACAAAACCTTGAAAATTCACTGAAAAAACCATAGGTTATACACCATATATAGTTAGGAATTAGCATTTAAAAAACCTTATTTTACTCACACAAAACCATTGAAATTCCATATATAGTTAGTTGTACTAACTATATATCGCGCACCCGCAATCCACTGCTGATCATGTCACATATTACATCATTCATGACATGGTCAGTGACATCACTGATGACATCACTGATGACATCTCAAATGACATCACTGATGACATCACTGATGACATCTCAAATGACATCACTGATGACATCACTGATGACATCTCAAATGACATCACTGATGACATCACTGATGACATCTCATTTGACATTACTGATCACATCACTGATGACATCATTCATGTGATAATACGATGAACCTCTTCAGACTCTAATATAACCTTAGATACACTCAGTGTAAACATAGACTCACAGATTGTCACTCATCCATGAAGTTACACACACACCTAGTCAGTCATGCAAACAATCAATCACACCTCCATTTCCTTAACTATACAGTTAAACACACCTTACTTATTCAAACATATACTAAAACATATTTACTCACTTATACAATCCTGGATACAAGTTCACAATGATCCATACAGCCACTCACACATTCACTGGCTCTTATGCACAGTTATTTATATATGTCAACTCTCACATGTACTGTATTTTACATATGTACTTACTTTGACATGTAGCACTGAGATATCTATTCACTCACCAATACAGTCATGCACACAGTCAACCGCCCATACAGCTGTTTCCACATGCACTTTTGAACCCATACATCTATGCAGAGAGTCGTACACCTCCCAGCCACCCATACACACTCTCAGTCTCCCATACAAATACTTGGGCAACCAATCAATAACCCATATAGTTAATCATATAGCTACTGATCAACACATGCAGCAGTTTACAGAACAACAGACATAATGATGCACAAATTAAGACAGTTTAGTCACTAACCCATGCACTCAGTGAGACACATTTAATCACTCACTCATACAGTCAGTCATGCACCTACTAAATCCTTTGTTCAGACACTTCTACATCCACTCATTCTTCAATATGTAAGACATATTTTAACTTTACAGAAACATACAGTCACTGGATGTTGTCATCAGTGATGTCATTTGAGATGTCATCAGTGATGTCATCAGTGATGTCATTTGAGATGTCATCAGTGATGTCATCAGTGATGTCACTGACCATGTCATGAATGATGTAATATGTGACATGATCAGCAGTGGATTGCGGGTGCGCGATATATAGTTAGTACAACTAACTATATATGGAATTTCAATGGTTTTGAGTGAGTAAAATAAGGTTTTTTAAATGCTAATTCCTAACTATATATGGTGTATAACCTATGGTTTTTTCAGTGAATTTTCAAGGTTTTGTAAATGCTAATTCCTAACTATATATGGTCTATAACCTATGGTTTTTTCAGTGAATATATATATATTACCTACTGGCGGTCGCCAGTAGGTATATATAGTTAGGATTTTTTCTCTATGGGTTTTTTGAAAATTCTATGTCTAATAACTTTGGCGTTTGTGGACGGAATTGGCTGAAATTTTCAGCAAAATGGAACATTTTGTTTCTGAGCAGCCACTGGAAATTTGGGGGGAGTTGGTCCAGGGGGGGCCGAGAAAAAAGGGGGGTCCCAAAACGTGTTTTTAACATTGAGTTTTCCATAGGGCGGTTAGCCTCACTTTTAGCCCGAACGGCTGAATGGATTTGCACGAAACTTGGCAAAATTGTAGGGACTGGTAGCCCGATGTGCCTTTTGTAGGTCTCAATATATGTGCTGCAGTGGATTTTGAGAAAATAACGTTCAAAAAAAGATATATATCTGTAAGCGCGGACCAGGCAGCGCCCCGGTACGCGTACTTGACGCGTAACGGAACTTCGCGTAGCGAAGTTGATTGGCTCTCCGGTGTCTGTCAACATTCTAAACAGTCCGGAGCGGCCGCCATCTTGTCTCTCGGTAGGATCGAGTGACAAGAGGAGGACAAAACAAAGGGGGAAATGACCATAAGGGGGCATAGTAGATCCTCCCTGACCCCCTAGGTTTGATGTGGAGGCTTTAAAGGGGCCCCGCTAAGCTAAAAAAATAAAAAATAAATTGTTTTTTTTCGTGGTTAGCGCCCGGTACGCGAACCGGGAAGCGTTCTGGGGAGCGTATCACAATGAAAAATGAATGATAGACTTTTCAAATGCTGTATGTTAATTGATTGTTGGTTTTGTTGATTATTTATTTTATTTTTTTTTAAGCTTTTTTTATTGTGTTTCATAATTTATTAAACTTTCTAACATTTCATTGTCAGAAATTTCATAATAATCATGGAATATAGATTGTAGTCTCTGAGGTTGTAAAATGTCCTCATTTGCAAGGAGGTTATCTACTGCTTGTACACATTGCAGTAGTTCTTGGTCCCAAGTTTCATCCATAAATTCAATCTCATTTGGATCAATGATTTCTGTGTTGGACTCTGGAAGGACAATTTCAAATGAAATGTTTTGTTCACTTTCCATTTTTCCTGAAATTTGCATAAAAAAAATATATATTAGTAGAGGTAGGGCACTGTTGGGATTAATTTTAGATAGGCAGTTTTTAACAGAGAATTTATCTTTGGGCAGTGTATAGTATCAGAGTGGAAGTAGGAATATAAAAAAGTGTATCTAAATTTATAAGTACTACAGAGGGATAGTATATAACTAACAGAAAAAGTTTGCCATATTAACTTAAAGTGCACAATATACTTCAGTTTTAAAAATAACAACTTACCTTTAAAAAGAAGTTGAAGTTATTAATGAAAATCCTATTGAAATGTACACCAGGAAGTAGTAGTCAAAATGGCTGTGTTTCCTTCTCTTCCTTTATATATATTCGGGTACATAACCAATCAAATGTGAGGTAAAAAAAGTAGAAAATGAAAGTAACATTTTAATTGGTTGTCAATTCCAACATTTCAGATGTGTTTTGTGAAGTAATTTACCTCACGGTATTTAGAGAGGTCTACAGGCTAAATGGCTAAATGGAATTCCAATCAAATTTGTGAAAATGGTAGGGATTGGTATGTAGTATGAGCTAATCTATATTTGGTGAAATTGTCTCCAGTGGCTTTTCTGTGAACTACTTTCCCACCTTTTTTTCCCAGGGAGCGACCCGGTACGCGAACCGTTGAGCGCCCCGGTTCGCGTACCTTAAGCGTTCCGGGAGTCCACCATTTTGTGTTTCGGTCGAATTAAGATACAAGATGGAGGGCAAATAATGTTCAGAATGGGTAGAAGGGGGCACGGTAGACTTATCTTGACCCCCTAGGTTTTCTGAGGGTGGCTGAGGAGGTTTATATGTGCGAAAAAAAAACATTTTTTAAAAAAATTTCGCGAGGTTAGCTCCCGGTACGCGTACCGGGTAGCGCCCCAGGGAGTGTACTTTGTTGAAAATTAGTGAAAAAAGTTAGAGTAAAATAATAATTGTGAGTGATTAGATGTAGGGTAGCTCTGAGAAGAGCTTTTGGGTTTATGGTACATTTTGGTACTTATAAGTAGGTACCAATGCACATTTTTAAATTCAGAGTGAAAACTCTGTTGCCCTCATCTGAGAAGTGAACTCCATCTCCTCTGTAGATATCTTGCATGTAGTAACGCAAGTTATTGTTGTACAGGGAGCCCATTCCATGGTCTCTCATGTAAGCTGAAACAGATTTGTTTACATGCTTCCTCGACTTCTCAATTTGTGGACAAAATTGGTTTGACCACCTCCATTTCTGTCTTTGGCATATATTTGAATATACCAAGGCAGTCTGAGGAAAAAGTGCCATTAATTGCTCAAAGGTGTCCTTTAAAAGCATTTCCAGACCTACACCAGTCAAAGTGCCCAAGTCATTACCTCCACAGTGCACAATTAACAGGTCAGGTTTTGGCAAATGCATAAAGGTTTTCACCAATGGTATCAATTGGTGACATTTTAATCCTCTGTGGCCAAACCACTTAATTTCCACATCTTGTAAATTGAGGTTAGGTAAATTCCTGCTTTCAACGTACCTTTGAGCCCAGTGAATATAACTATGACCAACAATCCAGACAGAAAACATGGTGAGAGAAGGTTCTCCTGCAGTCAGATGAAGTGTGGCAATGAAATGGCAGTTGAAAAAATGTGAGTTTGAAATGAAAAAAACTGTGGAGTTTCTGTGTTCATGAAGTAGTAACAGTGATTGGTGGATTTTGATTGATGAAAACAGAAAGTTAGGGTGTACAGATGTGTTGTTTGAAAGATGTATTTTGAGTGGTCAATAAAAAATCATTAAATGAAAGAAAGCACTGGATATGCAGGTGCACTGAGAGTTCAGAGTTCAATTGCAACATTGTTGTGTGAATTTGCAAACACCAGAGTTTCTCCAAGAGCTGGTTGCTATGGAAAATAGGCAGAAAGGGCAGAGGGGGAAGGGTTTTCATTTGAAAAAAAAGTGAGGGAAGAGTTTTGATTGGGTGACATGAGAAATATGTGTGAAGAATTACACCATTTCTGTGCTTTTGATAGCTGCAGACTCTGGAGTGCATACCTTTTGCTCTGCTGAAGACAAATTGGTGTGTTTCTTAGACTGTTTTCAAACTCAAAGTATTTGCTAAGGTGAGAAAATATTTCTTTACTTTAGATAGAGAATAGTGTGCTTTAAGGAGAAAATTATGATTTATGTGGCGCAAATTGCTTGTAAATATGCTCTCACATGTGCATGGAAAATTTTGATTTTCAATGTTTGTGTTACATAGCCATGTTAAAAGTGACGCAACCATGCTGGAAAGCCAATCAAAAAATGATTTCATGTGTTTTAATGACATTTTAAGTCATTTTCTGATGTGCAGTGTTTAGAAATTATGATTTGAAAATCGTTTTTGTGGAAAAGGAATTGTTTTTAAATTCATGACAAGGATATAATGGTGTATGGTTCTTTATAAGGCAATTGACTGTCCTTGATGTTATTTTTCTCATTTTAGTGTAAGACCTTTCTCTGTGGCGCAAATTGCTTGTAAATATGCTCTCACATGTGCATGGAAAATTTAGATTTTGAATGTTTGTGTTAAATAGCCATGTTAAAAGTGACCAAACCATGCTGGGAAGGCAATCAAAAAACGCTTTCATGTGTTTTAATGACATTTTAAGTCATTTTCCCATGTGCAGTGTTTAGAAATTATGATTTTAAAATCGTTTTTGGGGAAAAGGAATTGTTTATAAAATCATGACAAGGACATAATGGTGTATGGTTCTTTATAAGGCAATTGACTGTTCCTGATGTTATTTTTCTCATTTTAGTGTAAGACCTTTCTCTGTGGCGCAAATTGCTTGTAAATATGCTCTTACATGTGCATGAAAATTTTAATTATCAATGTTTGTGTTACATAGCCATGATAAAAGTGAACCAACCATGCAGGAAAGCCAATCAAAAAACGCTTTCATGTGTTTCAATGACATTTTAAGTCATTTTCTCATGTGCAGTTTTTTGAAATTATGATTTGAAAATCGTTTTTGGGAAAAAGGAATTGTTTTTAAATTCATGAGAAGGACATAATGGTGTATGGTTCTTTATAAGGCAATTGACTGTCCCTGATGTTATTTTTCCCATTTTAATGTCAGACCTTTCTTTGTGGCGCAAATTGCTTGTAAATATGCTCCCACCTGTACATGGAAAATTTTGATTTTGAATGTTTATGTTACATAGCCATGTTAAAAGTGACCCTACCATGCAGGAAAGCCAATCAAAAAACGCTTTTATGTGTCTTAAGGACAATTTAAGTAATTTTCCCATGTGTAGTGTTTTGGAGTTATGATTTGAAAATCGTTTTTGAGGTAAAGGAATGTTGTTAAAATTTATGTTCGCCATATGCCCCCAAATTTCTTTTTCAGGGTTGCAGCAGGGTGTTCTTGAGACACCCCTGCACCTTTGGAATAAATTCCTAATTTGTGATGAGCAAATTGTTAATCGCAAATTGCACCTTCATTTATATGAGCCTCCTAGCCCATGGAAATGAATGGGTAATTTGCAATTAGCAATTTTCTCAAACAAATTTGGAATGGTAAAGAATCGCTATTTATTCCTTAAAATTCGCTTTTTTGGAAATGCAAAATAGTTATATGATACATATGGCGGTTGATGTCTAACAAGATAAGAAGCTTATGGATACATTTATGATGACTGGTGCAATGAAGTAGAAATCACTTACTTCATTGGTAGGCCTTTACAATAAATTATCTCCTCTGTATTCTTCATCAAGCGTAACTTTAATCTGCAATCCTGAGTAGGCCTCACCTTAAACAAACCTCTGGATAGGCCACATCTTATTGTCATCCTGATTTAATCATTTATAATGCTAGGGACAGATTTATGATAGGTGTATACCTCTTTTGTGCCACTTAGAAAACATTGTCCATGGGGAAATGACTTAAAATGTCATTAAGACACATGAATGTTTTTTTTTAAAACGTTTGCAATTTTTTTGGGTCACTTTCAACATGGCTATGTGTCTGAAACAGTCAAAATCTAAATTTGCAATGCACAGGTGGGAGCATATTTACAAGGAATGTGCTTCATGGGGAAAGGTCTTATAATGTAATATGGGAAAAATGACATTAGAGATACTGAAATGCCTTATAGAGAAGCATACACCATTATGTCCTTGTCATAAATTTGCAAACCATTACTTTTCCCCAAAAACGATTTTCAAATTATATTTTGAAAACACTGCACATGTGGAAATTACTTAAAATGTCAATAATTCAAAATTTGTGATTCCTTAAATGCAATGTATCAAAAAAAAATATGTAAAAAATGATATTAAGGATTTGGAAACTACCACCAACTTCTAGTTTGTGGTAATTTGCGAATTCTTTTCAAAAAGCATTTTTAAAAAAAAAAAAAAAAAGGTCCCATATGACGCCCATACATGCCATTAGGGCATGTAGGTGTGCCATGTGCTCCCAAATTTCTTTTTCAGGGGTGCAGCAGGGTGTTCTTGAGATACCCCTGCACGCTTGAAAAAAATCCTATTTTGTGATGAGCTAATTGCTAATCACAACTTGCAACATTAATTCCTATGAGCCTCCTAGCCCATGGAAATGAATGGGTAATTTGCAATTAGCAATTTTCTCAAACAAATTTGGAATGGTAAAGAATCGCTATTTATTCCTTAAAATTCGCTTTTTTGGAAATGCAAAATAGTTATATGATACATATGGCGGTTGATGTCTAACAAGATAAGAAGCTTATGGATACATTTATGATGACTGGTGCAATGAAGTAGAAATCACTTACTTCATTGGTAGGCCTTTACAATAAATTATCTCCTCTGTATTCTTCATCAAGCGTAACTTTAATCTGCAATCCTGAGTAGGCCTCACCTTAAACAAACCTCTGGATAGGCCACATCTTATTGTCATCCTGATTTAATCATTTATAATGCTAGGGACAGATTTATGATAGGTGTATACCTCTTTTGTGCCACTTAGAAAACATTGTCCATGGGGAAATGACTTAAAATGTCATTAAGACACATGAATGTTTTTTTTTAAAACGTTTGCAATTTTTTTGGGTCACTTTCAACATGGCTATGTGTCTGAAACAGTCAAAATCTAAATTTGCAATGCACAGGTGGGAGCATATTTACAAGGAATGTGCTTCATGGGGAAAGGTCTTATAATGTAATATGGGAAAAATGACATTAGAGATACTGAAATGCCTTATAGAGAAGCATACACCATTATGTCCTTGTCATAAATTTGCAAACCATTACTTTTCCCCAAAAACGATTTTCAAATTATATTTTGAAAACACTGCACATGTGGAAATTACTTAAAATGTCAATAATTCAAAATTTGTGATTCCTTAAATGCAATGTATCAAAAAAAAATATGTAAAAAATGATATTAAGGATTTGGAAACTACCACCAACTTCTAGTTTGTGGTAATTTGCGAATTCTTTTCAAAAAGCATTTTTTTTTTAAAAAAAAAAAAGGTCCCATATGACGCCCATACATGCCATTAGGGCATGTAGGTGTGCCATGTGCTCCCAAATTTCTTTTTCAGGGGTGCAGCAGGGTGTTCTTGAGATACCCCTGCACGCTTGAAAAAAATCCTATTTTGTGATGAGCTAATTGCTAATCACAACTTGCAACATTAATTCCTATGAGCCTCCTAGCCTATGGAAATGAATGGGTAATTTGCAATTAGCAATTTGCTCATTGCAAATTAGGAATAGTAAAGAATCGCTATTTATTCCTTAAAATTTGCTATTTATAATATGTAAAATATTTTGATGATACATATGGCAGTTCATCTGTAACAAGATAAGAAGCTTAGGGATAGATTTATGATGAGTGGCGCATCACCAGGGATGTGACAGTCATCCTGCGCCACTGTTCCGCCACCCATGTTGTGCTGCATTTACAATGCGGCGCAGCATGGGGCAAAAACGGCACAGATGCGTGACGCATCTGTGCCGTAAAGGTGGCGCATTGCTGGAGTTGTATCGTAAGTGCGATGCAGCTCCAGCAAGGCTCAGGGGTGCCCCATCTATACAATGCTGCGTCAAGACCTATGCCAGCTTCAAGCAGGCGCAGGGTTTTGAAGCAGCTTTCTCCTATCTGATTGTAAATGCGGCACACCATGGGTGGTAAAGCAGTGGTGCACATTAACTGGTGCATGCCTGGGGATGTGCCATTTAATATAAATCTGCACTTTAACATTTGAGTATGTGCAGGGGACACAGAGTCGTTGAGGCTTATCCAAGGTTAAGAACAGATGAGTCCTGTTCAGTGAAAAATTAGACATAGGCTTCACCTGCTCAGCATCGCTGGACATGGCTAAATAATAGCTGCAAAATGTTACTCTTCTTAAATAATTTTACTATTATAATCTGTGAGATTTGTCTCTTACTCTGCAACATCTCATTGTTGTTATCTTTCTTTAAAGATAAAGACAACCTCAACATGAGCGACAATCTGCAATCAGTTGATTTTGACCTCATCATTGAACTTGTAATTGAAACATCAGTGGATGTTGATCCATTGGATGATTTAAATCCTGAGGATGAAGAAGAGCGTGATGAGGATGCAGATTTGTCCGAATTATATGATATAGGATGGGAAGCTGACCTGCTTGAGCCTTTGGAATTATAAACATTTACTTTTAAAATTTATAATCAATAAAAAGTAAAAAGGTAAACCGTTTAATTTAAAAATAAAGACACCTTCAAAAACAGGTTATGTGTAGTGTCTTCAATAAAATATTAAAATATGCTCATAAAATTAGATCAGATTCACATATAAAATAGCATAGGTAACATAAATATAAATGTCATTTCTTTTCTGGTATTTCTGTATTGTAAATTTGCAAGGACTAAAAAATCTTCTATTTAAAATGTCAAGTAGTGTGTTAAGTTTTTGATCACTGTTATTGTTTTACTGTTTGGTAATAATGTTTAATAACATTTTTTATTATATTTTTCCTCAGATTCAACTGCAGATCATTTCAAAATTTAAATATGCCTACAAAAATAAGAGAGATAAAGGCTGCAAAACGTCAAAGACAGCAGGAGAAAAAAAAAACGCAGCAGTCCTCTAACAAAAAGATTTCTCAAGCCATGAAGAAAGCACCGGGTAAGAGCTCTAAATATTTCATAAGAAATATTTCTAATAAAAAAAATATTAGTACAGAAAATGTTTCAATCCATAACATGAGAAGTAAATCAAATGGAAAGAAAAGGACAAATGAAAATGTTACTGCTAGAGCAAGAGATAAATCTGTGCATGATAGTAGAAGGAAACAACAGTTTAGGGAGATTCGTAAACGAATGTTCCGTAACAGGATAATTGGCAATTTGTTAAAAAATATTAAGAAAGGTCAACAGAAATTAGTTTTTTATAGGAGAAAAAAAAAAGTTGAGAAAGTTATTGATCAGGCTTTTGAAATTAAACGTAAGTTATTTATTTTGATAATCAATAGAATTAGGAAGCTAAACAAGGCAATTTTTGATTTCAAAAGAAATAGTAGATGGAAGAGAATAGTTAATCGTAGTAATTTTTGTGAAGTTTTTTCTGGAGAATGGATACATAGTTCAAGCTGTGAGGCATTTTTTAATGAAGAGAGTTATTTCCAGGATAATGATTTGGTGCATGCAGTTGACATCAGTGGTCGTGCTTATGAAGTGAAAGATGGTTGTCCAGTTGAAAAAGAAAAACTTGTGACAACAGAGGCAGAAGAGTTGTTAGGTAATGAGGTTTTAGGAAGACGTGCTAAGGGTCCTGTGTACACCTGGAAGTGTAGTAGTATTTGCAGTGTGCGACAGGATTCCATCAATTTGCTTTGTGATTTTGTACGGACATTTAACAAGAAAAGTTTGAAGCAGAAAATAAGGTTGTTGCAAGAATTAGATCCTTGCAGAGTGAGAGAAGTGACAGGTTTGCATGGTCATTCACTGGCTTGTCTTTCCAGGAGAGTATGCCAGAGTGTTTTTCATCATTTCAGGATGCTAGCAGTGCATCAGAACAAAGTGAGGAAGTTAGTTAGACTGTTGTATTATGCTAAGAGTCCAGCAATTATGCTGAAACAATTATGCGCTGCTCTTTTGCATGGTTCTGAAATAGATGTGAAGAATATATGTGAAGAAATTGAGTTTTGTTACTTTGGAAGTAAAGAGGAGAATGTTGAAATTGAGCAAGAAGTAGAGGGTCATTTGGAAGATAGTGTACATGTTTCCAGTACAGATAATTTCCAGAGGGAAATTGCGACGTTTGACATGAAATCAAGTGAGAGGCCTAATTTCACTTGTGTGTGTTGTAGACGCACTTATTATAAGAATCAGACTAAGTTAGTGGATTTATATGCAAAAAGTGAAAGGGAAAATAATAGTGAATGGAAGGATTTTGCAACATACTTGATGGTAGAAAATTGTTTTGATTTGGGATTGGATCAACGTGTGTGTACTTATTGTTGTAACAAATTAAAACAAAACCAGATGCCTGCTAGAGCAGTTCATAATAATCTGGAATTGGTTGAGATTCCTTCTGAATTGAAGGACTTAAATACTTATGAATCTATTTTGATTCAAAGTATCCATCCCTTTCAGGCTATTGTAAGAATGGAGCCAAAGACAGGGAAATTGCCTCCATCAGATTTACAGAGAGGATTAAAGGGAAGAGTTGTTTATTTGCCTCTAGATTTCAAGAAAAACATTAACACAATTGGAGTAGAAAAAGTGGAAGAGGAACCTCTGGTTATCTTAGTTAATGGGGTTCCGACAAAGAATAAGAAAATATGGCAAGATTTAGTAGATGTTAGGAAAGTTAAAAAGGCAACATTGTATTTGAAAAAAAATAATAAATACTATAAGAATGTATATGTTGCAGAAGAGGAAGTAAGTGAGGAAGAGGATAGCGATTTGTGTGCTGGTCAAATTGAGAAAGTAGAACCCTCTACTAGTGAGGAAATATATGAACATTATAGTGTTCATCCTTTGCATTCAAAGGAAGTCATGGGGAATGCTATTGAGTTGTTTCAAATGAAACAAGCCAAAGGGAGTCCCATTAGTGTTTGGGAGGAAAGTTTGGAAGCTCGGTGTTTCCCACAGCTTTTTCCAACAGGTCAGGGAGGAAGATATGATGAGCGACCTCATCAAATTCCTGCTTCTGAATACCGGACTTTGCGATTGTATGCAGGAGATGCTAGGTTTCGACAATGCATTCCTTATTTGTTTCATCTCCTGTTTGAAAGCGATCTGTCTGGACTGTCATATGCAGTGAACCACATCTTGAAAAGTGGTATACACATGCAAAACATCTCGGCAAGTGATTTTATGGATAAAGTGAATGTCCAAGATAGTATTTTGGATTCTCACCTGATTAATCTCATGGCGTGTCAGCGTGGTACTAATGAGTACTGGTACCGTCGTCATGGTGATTTAAAATGTATGCTGAGGAACTTAGGTACTCCCACATGGTTCCTCACTCTGAGTTGTGCCGAGTATGGCTGGGAAGACTTACTTCAATTTCTACGAGAGGCAAATGCTAACGTAGAAAACATCGAATTCAAGACACCCGGAGAACTGTGCTCTTTGGATCCAGTCAATGTATGTAGGTACTTCAATCATAGATTTGAAGCTATGATGTCTTTCATCATGAATAAGAAGAATCCACCTCTTGGAGAGGTGTTGGATTTCTTCTGGAGAAAGGAGTACCAAGCAAGAGGTGCTCCTCATATACATATGTTGCTGTGGATCAAGGATGCACCTAAATTTGGAACGGATCCAGAAGACTCAGTGATGAGTTTCATCCAACAGTATTCTACGTGTGCTGTTCCAAACGCAAAGGAGAAGAAAAGCCTAAGAGAAAAAGTTCTGCGTTTCCAAAGCCATCGATGTGGAAAGTACTGCCGTCGTAAATTCCGAAACAAAGACAAGTTCTACACCAAATGTCGTTTCGGCTTTCCACGACCGGTGATTTCTAAAGGAAGAGTAAACAGTTTGATGTCTTCGCTGCGACATAATGTGATGAAGAAATCACCTAAAAACACTTACAATTTGAAGAGGAACGAAGAGTCCAAGTACATCAACGACTACAACCCGGTGATTTTGTCCATGTGGAATGCTAACATGGATATACAGTTTGTGGCTGATAACTGTATGGCTGTGGCTCGGTATGTGACGTCTTACATCACCAAAAAAGAGAAGACAGAATTGAAGGATATGTGGGAGGACATTTCCCATGAAAAGAGCCTCAGCAAGAAGTTGTACAGTTTCAGTCTGAAGATGTTGTCGCATCGAGAAATCGGAGCGTACGAATGTTCTGACCGGTTGTCTTCAGCAAGTCTCTATGCCAAGTCCAGGAGTATCGTTTGGGCGAGTCTTGGTCTTGCTGCAACGCGTAATCGAGTTCTCAAACCTGTGCGGGAAATTGAGTATTTGGCGGAAAAGGAGCCAAACAGTACCGACATTTTGAAGACAAACATGTTGGATACATATTATCCAAATCGAAGCAGTCACCTAGAGAATGTTTGTCTGTATGAGGTTCTGCAAAATTACATGTTCAAGAGGAACATCAAAGAAGATACTGAGAAAGGAGTGTATGCTGTAATAGGAAGTGAGGGATGTCTGGTCAAGCAAAGAAAATGCCACTTGATAAACCATCGAAAATTGAGTGGCGAATCTCCTGAAAAAAAGGAGTTTTTCTATTTAGCACTTTTGCAACTTTTCAAGCCTTGGCGTGCAGAAGAGGAACTGCTTGGAGATTTCCTCTGTTACGAAGACTCTTTCAATGCCGCCAAGGAGACCATAGAATGTCCTGCTTTTCCCAAATATGTAGAAATGTTGAATGCGGAAATTGAGCAGGAAGCAACGATTGCAGCCGAGATTGCCAGAGACAGTTCTCAGGACAGTCAGAGTTCTGCTTCATTGAGTCAGGATCCACTAGGAGGACCTCTTATTGAAAATGAAGCTGCCACTGCTATGAATGAGGTGGAAAGAGCCATGGCACATGCTCAAGAGGATGCGGTTAACTTAGAAGAGTTGGAAAGGCAACTCAACGTTGAGCAGAGGAAAATATATGACGAAGTTACCATGCAAATTGATCATGGATTAAGTCATGATAAGAAAGAGTGCTCATGTACGTCGTTGAAGCCTGTCCGACTGTACGTGAGTGGAGAAGCGGGAACTGGAAAAAGTTTCCTCATTAAAGCAATTTCATGCTATTTGCAGGAAAGGACAGAGTCATCGCTGTCTTGTGTTGTCACCGCTCCAACTGGACTGGCAGCACATAACATTAAAGGGATTACTTTACATCGTTTACTGATGCTGCCAGTGGAGCATGACAACAAATTAGAATATCACAAGCTATCTGGAGATGCTTGTTTTGAAGTTTCAAGAATCTTGAGGAAAATGAAACTTCTTATCATTGACGAAGTAAGCATGGTTTCCAATGTCATGCTTGCCTTTGTGCATTTGAGGATGCAAGAAGTTCTCAAAACAGAGTATGATGTGTTATTTGGTGGCAAACACATCATTGTTTTCGGAGATCTTCTGCAGCTGACACCAGTGAAAGGGCAACCTGTGTTCAAAATGCTCACGCATGAAGATACCAGGAAGTGCCTAGGCAGCATTGGCAACGTCAATATATGGTTAAACTTCAATTATGCTGAACTGCATGAATGTGCCAAATTTAACAACAAAATGTTGCATTTAGAAAAGCAAGAGATTGTGAAAGTGGAAGCTATTGATAGAGTAGAGCATATGGGATCAACAATTATTTTGTCTGAGAATCTGAAAACAAAATTGGATTCATTAGAGAAGAGTATATCTAAAACTGCAGGTTTTGAAAAGACTCTGAATGTGTGCTTGAACTGCCGTATAATTTTAAGAAGGAATTTACATGTTGAAAGAGGTCTGGTAAATGGATCAATGGGTAATGTTGTTGATTTTGTGAAATACAGAAATAGAGATGGAATTGAATTTTTAAAAATTAAATTTGATGGCATTGAGGAAGTACAGCTAATTGCTCGTTGTTCTGCTAGATTTTTGCTTGTAAAAGACTTATATGTTCGCCGTAAGCAGTTCCCTGTTTGCTTGGCATATGCGGTGACAATTCATAAATCGCAAGGTTTAAGTGTAGACACTGCATTGGTGAATATTGGCAGTTCTGTGTTCAAGGAGGGTATGGCATATGTGGCATTGTCACGAGTTAGAACTTTATCGGGATTGTACTTGATTGAGTGTGATGTCAGAAACATTTGTGCAGATCTAGATTGTGTTAAGGAATACAATAGGTTAAGAAGAGAGTATGCGCCACATTTGCCTCAGTTTCCTTTGTTTGAGAAACGTCTGGTAGGCCGGAAACGAAGAAATGAGAACAATACTGGGGAGGTTGTAGCAAAAAGACAAATAGTGAATGAACCTAAAATTACAAGCAGAAACAAAGAGGATTCTGTTGAAGATGTTGTTGGTTTTCAGTTTGAAAACAGTTCTGGTGTCAACTGCTATGCTAATGTAGTAATTAATGTTTTGTTTTCTCTAAAAAACGTAAAAGAAGAGATTGTGGTCAATTCTGATCAAAGATTTTGCAGTTTGTTAAATTCTGTGTTAGAGAAATGTACCACTGATAGAAGAAACATAGAAAGTGTGTCTGAAATTAGAAATCTGTTAGATAGATGTTCAGGCCAAACACAATTCTCTCAAAATATTCAGCAAGATTGTCAGGAGTTTTTAATGTATATGCTTGATGTATTACATGCTGAAGGTGTAGATGTAGATCAGCTGTTTGGGCTTTCTTATCAATGGCAGCATGACTGCGAGAACTGTATGGTATCAAGTACTACTAGTGTAGACTCAGAAAGATTTATATATTTAACTTTGCCAGACAGTAAATCAGTCTCCTTTAATAAGCTAGTAAAAGCTGCTAATCACAACATGGAGTGTAGCCAATGTAAATCTGAAATGATGTCCACATTATTTATACGAACATATGGCCAGTACGTCATTTTAATGTTCCAACGATGTAGGCCTGATGGAACAAAATTGACAACTTTAATAAAAAATGTTGTAGCTTCGCAGTTGTCAATATCAGGAAGGACTTTTGTAACTACAGCAATTATATATCATGACGGCCCTTCAATATCATCAGGACATTACACAGCTTATTTAAAGTCTAGAAATGGCTGGTCATTCTGCAATGATTCTGTTTTAATTTTCAAAAAAAAATTGCCGTATGACCTTAAAAACTCTTACCTGGTGTTTTTAAAACCAAAATTTTAGGAAAATAATCTCGGGATATGATCTGTGGAATTTCAAGAAGTTCTAATGGCTCCTACACAATTTGGCCTTGAGGATAAGTGTAGTTCAGAGACATAACTTCTAATCATAGGATTGGACATCATGGAGATGTATGTGCACTTTAAATGAGTTCAGAAAAACTGTTTCTTTTCATAAGCTAATTGAAGCAGCCAATCAAAACATGGAGTAGAGGGAATGTAAGTCTGCAATGCTGTCTACTGTTTTACATTGCTTTGTGATTAAAAGTGATGTAGAGAATTAAATAATTGTAGTACTCATAGAGGTAGTGTAAGTCTGCTTCATATTAAGCAGTATCAGTGTCATAGGAAATGTAGAACATGACTGAGCAAGAAGGGGAAGATATTACTATTCCAGGATTGTGAAAATGATCTTCAACATTTTAATTCTGAAAGTTGCGGAAATGCCAAATGATGGGATTGGCTTACAAGAAATCCAAGAGTTATAAATATCTCTGACTAGATTTGGCCTTGTGGAAAATAGTGGTAGAGAGCAAGAAGTCATTTATTGCATGTAACGTGTTTTTAAAAACGATGGAGGTTTTCTTTCAGAAAGTGGCGGGCTGAAAGTAATAACAGCACAAAAGAGTGTAAGCTGTTCATAGGACATCCTTGGACGTCATGGAAAGTAAGTTAACTTTAAGGAGTTCTGAATTTTAATTTCTGATGTTGTATGGGTTTTTTAAACACAATCATTTTGATTGTGTTTTTTTTTCCCCGCTGTTACATGATGAATACCTTCAAGTCACTGTTTTTAGTGAATTTTGATACATTCTGAGAACAGCAAAAATAAACCATTTAACATGTATAATTAATTCTGTACTGTTTGCATTTATGATGTATATGTAGAACTGTGTAGGAGGCATGGAGAAGGTGAGTTTTCTGTAAGTGTTAAATTTATTGTATGCAGTGCTGCACTTCTACGTATTCTTTCATATGCTGGACTACATCTGCACAATGAGATACCTAAGCAAAGGAAACACAAGTGATGTGATTGTGAAATGAGCAAAATAAATTGCACATATTTCAATTACATCACCTGTGTTTCCTATCATTACGAATCACATTGTGCAGATCAAGTTTAGGTCTGTCCAGGGAAACATAGGAGGTTTCTACTTTGTTGAAGAGTGCAGTGGACATGACTCACTTCATTAGTAGACTTTCACAGATATTATCTCCTCTGTACACTTCAACAAGTGTAAATCTCATCTTGAACTCTGAGTAGGCCTCACCTCAAACAAATCTCTGGATAGGAGACATGTTATTGGCATACTGAAGCGACACTTTTCTGAAACAAGAGCAATGCAAAAGATGCACCATGTTTTAAGATAGGCCTCACTTCATCTGCATCAAGATACTGTTAGTTTAAAATGTATATCTTTAGGATTGTGTAGAGGACCTGGAGAAGCAGAAGCTTCTGTCAGTGTCAAAGTTGTTGAAAAACTATTTGTCCTTCAATATTTTCCCTTGTCTTTTGTAATTTTTAAATACATATTTAAATTTTTTTCAAATGTTGGTTCTCTCTTTCACAGATTGAAAGTATAGAAATAAAATGTGATTAATTTAACGGCAATTACAAGGTAAATAGTTGTACTCTTTTCGTTACATTTCTATCACATTCACCTACTATTAGATCCACTGCTTCACTTCTTTAATCCTCAGTTTCCTGCCTTTGCTACTTTCCTCATTCCTTTCTCTATTACCTATTTACTCAACTCCTTCCACTCTTTTTCTCAGTCCCTCTGTTCTCATAGTTCCTCAGTCTTGTTCACTCACTCCATCTCTATTACTCTTAGTGTCTGTGAATTACTTTCCCAACTTTTTTTTTTTTGGACCGCTTCCCGGGAAGTTGCCCGGTTCGCAAACCAGCAGCGTTATGGCAGTCCACCATTTTGTGTTTTGGTCGAATCAAGATACAAGATGGAGGGCAAATAATGTTCAGAATGGGTAGAAGGGGGCACGGTAGATGTATCTTGACCCCCTTGGTTTTCTGAGGGTGGCTGAGGAGGACCATAGTTCTTCACTCTTGTTCACTCTCTCTGTTTCTATTAATGTCACTGTTTATGACTGATCAAAAAAATGTTTTTTAAAAAAGAACAGTAACTATAAGGGAAGGAAATAGACAGTTATGTTAAAAGAAAGACAGCTATAGGGAGTAAACTAAGGATACTGTTACCTACAATCCACTGCTGTTGATGTTACTGACCATGTCATGAATGATGTAATATGTGACATCATCAGCAGTGGATTGTAGGTAACAGTATCCTTAGTTTACTCCCTAGAGCTGTCTTTCTTTTAACATAACTGTCTGTTTGCTTACCTTATACTTACTGTTCTTTTTTTTTAAAAATATTTTTTTTGGTTAGCTTCCGGTACGCGTACCGGGTAGCGCTCCGGGAGCGAACTAAGAGAAATAGAGGTTGGCAGAGTTCCAAATATTCTACCAATTTTTTTATAATGGGGAGTTAGTTCTGAAAATAACTTTTTTTTTTATGTTTTTGTTGTTTTATATTTTTTTTAGTATTTTTTGAACATTTTTTTACTTTTTTTGTATTTTCTGAACGTTTTTAAATTTTTTTTGGTTTTTTTGGGGGGGGGGGGGAAACAAAAACGATCCATTATAAAGGGCTCAACAGGAGCAAAAAAAAAAAAAAGAATTTATTTTTTGGTGCGTTTCGTACAAACATTAATATGATTTTGAATTGCTCGCAAAATCAAAGTGATGCTACTTTCTCTGTAGCAGATGAAAGTGCCACATTCCACGCACACTTGCTTTACGTGCCCAAACAACATTTGGATGTTTGCGATCATCTCCCTCGCCTCTGGTCCCGACACCTCTGGAACCACCGATCTTCTTGCCATTGGGAGGGGATTTTGTTGTTCGTCACGTAGCTGGGCAGCACTATAATTATTTGGGTGCCACCTACTCATATGCCGATGCATAGTATGATTGCCATAACTGTATTTTTTATCAGTGCCCCTTGACAATCTATCACCGCATATGCGGCAAAACACGTAACGTGCATTCACTTTCTTTTGCCCCTCAGGAATTCTGTAGAATTGCCAGATGTAATTCTCCTTTCGATTGTACCTCCTGGGCTCCTCTGGCAAAAACTCATGCTCTTCCTCCTCTTCCTCCTCTTCCTGTTCTTCCTCTTCTTGCAAAATTACTTCTGCAGGTGGTCCTCTCTTTCTTGGATTTGGTGGAGGTGGTGGGCTAGCACCAGCTGAAGCTACTAATGAAGCCATCTCAAAGTCTCAATAAAGGGTCTTTCTCTCACCAAGATGAAAGTCAGAGTGATGAAAGAAGGAGGGGTTTTCATCATTTGGGAAAAACAAAAGGTCTAAACCAATGAAAAGTGTCCATTTTAGATCACATGACCTTGTATTACATCATTAGGAAACCAAAAGTGAAATGAACCAATGAAAAGTGTTATTACCGAGTCACATGACCTGCTATGTTTACGTTACGCGGTCGGCGCCGCGCCGAGGATCGCTTCCGGTTCGCGTACCGCTGCGCTTCCGGGTACGCGAACGTAGCACGTAATATGACGTATTACGCGAGAACGCGAAACGTCATGCTGACGCGAAGCGTCACGATGTTGTTTTGTAACGCGAGAGGTGCGCAAAAGGAACGTTTACCAGTTCGCGTACCGGGTCGCGCCTCCGGATTGAGCTAACGGGAAGCTAACCGGTACGCGTACTGGGAGCGAAACAAAAAAAAATAAAAAAAAAATTGTATAAAAAACATGTAAAAAATATTTTTCTTTTTAAAGAATAATACATTGTAAAGGTTTTGATATTAGCTATTAAAAAACCAATGAAATTCACTGAAAAAACCATAGGTTATAGACCATATATAGTTAGGAATTAGCATTTACAAAACCTTAAAAATTCACTGACAAAAACCATAGGTTATACACCTTATATAGTTAGGAATTAGCATTTAAAAAACCTTATTTTACTCACACAAAACCAATGAAATTCCATATATAGTTAGTTGTACTAACTATATATCACGCACCCGCAATCCACTGCTGATGATGTCACATATTACATCATTCATGACATGGTCAGTGACATCACTGATGACATCACTGATGACATCTCAAATGACATCACTGATGACATCACTGATGACATCTCAAATGACATTACTGATGACATCACTGATAAAATCATTCATGTGATAATACGATGAACCTCTTCAGACTCTAATATAACCTTAGATACACTCAGTGTAAACACAGACTCACAGATTGTCACTCATCCATGAAGTTACACACACACCTAGACAGTCATGCAAACAATCAATCACACCTCCGTTTCCTTAACTATACAGTTAAACACACCTTACTTATTCAAACATATACTAAAACATATTTACTCACTTATACAATCCTGGATACAAGTTCACAATGATCCATACAGCCACTCACACATTCACTGGCTCTTATGCACAGTTATTTATATATGTCAACTCTCACATGTACTGTATTTTACATATGTACTTAATTTGACATGTAGCACTGAGATATCTATTCACTCACCAATACAGTCATGCACACAGTCAACCGCCCATACAGCTGTTTCCAACATGCACTTTTGAATCCATACATCTATGCACAGAGTCATACACTTCCCAGCCACCCACACACACACTCAGTCTCCCATACAAATGCTTGTGCAACCAATCAATAACCTATATAGTTACTCATATAGCTACTGATCAACACATGCAGCAGTTTACAGAACAACAGACATAATGATGCACAAATTAAGACAGTTTAGTCACTAACCCATGCACTCAGTGAGACACATTTAATCACTCACTCATACATTCAGTCATGCACCTACTAAATCCTTCGTCCAGACACTTATACATCGACTCATTCATAAATATGTAAGACATATTTTAACTTTACAGAAAAATACAGTCACTGGATTTTGTCATCAGTGATGTCTTCAGTGATGTCATTTGAGATGTCATCAGTGATGTCATCAGTGATGTCACTGACCATGTCATGAATGATGTAATATGTGACATCATCAGCAGTGGATTGCGGGTGCGTGATATATAGTTAGTACAACTAACTATATATGGAATTTCATTGGTTTTGTGTGAGTAAAATAAGGTTTTTTACATGCTAATTCCTAACTATATAAGGTGTATAACCTATGGTTTTTGTCAGTGAATTTTTAAGGTTTTGTAAATGCTAATTCCTAACTATATATGGTCTATAACCTATGGTTTTTTCAGTGAATATATATATATATATATACACATATGAACAAAACATCCAGCTCCCACAAAGAAAACTCCATTGAAGAAGACACAGGCACGAAGTGGTTCAGGATTTGGCATCAATTTAATTAATTATGTCGCTCTCAATCCTAGGCACAAGAGACAAATTTTGGCATGCACAGAGGCCTTTGTCAATCTAGTTTGGCGCCATTATTCAAACACAATATATAGCCCTTACCACTGGACCTCATAATGGACATAGAAAACACGTTCTTGTGTAAATGATCATCACGGAGCCCAAATACTGCATGTGTGTGTGAAATACAGCTTGGAGTCTGCAACATAACAGGTAAAACATAACGTAAAAAATATTATAAATATTTCATGAAATGTATAAAATCAACTGATAGGAAATCCCATTGAAGCAGGCAGCATAAATAATAAACAACACATGTGCATAACATTTCGCCACAGTAGGATTTCTAAAGGCATATAAAGTCTGCAGCCAAACTCGTAATCCTGTGAGGTCTAAATCAAGTATTATAATTAAAATATACTTAAAAAGTCCATGCTGCCGAACATAGCTGTTACTCCAAAGTATTAAACACCATAGTCCCAGAGAGCTCACTCGAGCCGATAACGTCCGCTCATTGCGTCCACTGACCTCAGCTGCAAATGTTTGAAATAGTTGAAAGGGTTGCCTGCCAAGCTGCTATTATCGCTGGAGAGATCGGATGATAACAGTCTCACCTCGGGGTCACATTGTCCAACATTGAATATATTTCGTAACTCAATGTCAATACTTGAGCCTGTGCATCACACCCCTCGGGACTACCGGTCCTATAATGCCACACAATAGACGGTTACTAATAGCAGGCAAAAATTAAATAATGTTGTTTTAGCCGGATCGGACTTGTTAATGAATAAAGCCGGAGACAACATCCATTTCAGATTGGAGATGGTAATTGGAGAGGTCATTTTGTCACTGGAGAGAGACAAAATATCCCAATTACCATCTCCAATCTGAAATGGATGTTGTCTCCTCCCAGGCTCATAAAGGAAAAGGCGACATGGAGCAGGAGACATTGATCAAAATTTCTCACTAGAGAGACTGAATAACAAAGGATTTAACAACGAATTTTAAGACTGTGATAGGCACCGCTATCTGTATGTCCTCATTTAATCACTAAATGAATTTGCAATTTAAGTTAAGCACATTTTTATATTTTTTGCTTATATGGTTTGAATGTTTGTAGTGAAGTAACTACAATAACCATAATGCACCAGGAATATGTAGTAGTAATCACTGTGCACTAGAGATAAAAGAAGGCTTAACTTTATGCACAAAATCCCTTGAACAAGCCTGAAGCCGAGGTGAAACGCGTTGGGCATTGGTCACAACCTTTGAAATAAAGTTGCTGTAATTTTCTAACAAGAAGACTCGAGTGAGTGTGTTTTTAATATGCCAAGTTACAAGATTGATACAGAAAAGGGGGTGGTGATGAACAGAGTGTCTGAATTAAGCAGACCACTCTTACCCAGTCCAAAGATCAGGGATTGATCCATCACCGTTATTTATCTCACTGCCCCATCCCAGCTCAGAACCTGGCTATATGCAAATTAGTCTGTCCCTGGCCCAGTGCATCATGGGAACAGGGCAGACCAAACTACCAAGCCAATTCTTCACCAGAAAGGAGACAAGCTACCGGGGACCGGTTTCTGGCATTTCAGCCTCTTCGGCCCGGCTTGCTTGAATCCTGATGGAGCAGTGAGAAAGGGACTCATGTCTGAGTATACCCTGCCACACCTATAGTGGCCAAAAGCGATACAGAAAAGGGGGTGGTGATGAACAGAGTGTCTGAATTAAGCAGACCACTCTTACCCAGTCCAAAGATCAGGGCTTGATCCATCACCGTTATTTATCTCACTGCCCCATCCCAGCTCAGAACCTGGCTATATGCAAATTAGTCTGTCCCTGGCCCAGTGCATCATGGGAACAGGGCAGACCAAACTACCAAGCCAATTCTTCACCAGAAAGGAGACAAGCTACCGGGGACCGGTTTCTGGCATTTCAGCCTCTTCGGCCCGGCTTGCTTGAATCCTGATGGAGCAGTGAGAAAGGGACTCATGTCTGAGTATACCCTGCCACACCTATAGTGGCCAAAAACGATACAGAAAAGGGGGTGGTGATGAACAGAGTGTCTGAATTAAGCAGACCACTCTTACCCAGTCCAAAGATCAGGGCTTGATCCATCACCGTTATTTATCTCACTGCCCCAACCCAGCTCAGAACCTGGCTATATGCAAATTAGTCTGTCCCTGGCCCAGTGCATCATGGGAACAGGGCAGACCAAACTACCAAGCCAATTCTTCACCAGAAAGGAGACAAGCTACCGGGGACCGGTTTCTGGCATTTCAGCCTCTTCGGCCCGGCTTGCTTGAATCCTGATGGAGCAGTGAGAAAGGGACTCATGTCTGAGTATACCCTGCCACACCTATAGTGGCCAAAAACGATACAGAAAAGGGGGTGGTGATGAACAGAGTGTCTGAATTAAGCAGACCACTCTTACCCAGTCCAAAGATCAGGGCTTGATCCATCACCGTTATTTATCTCACTGCCCCATCCCAGCTCAGAACCTGGCTATATGCAAATTAGTCTGTCCCTGGCCCAGTGCATCATGGGAACAGGGCAGACCAAACTACCAAGCCAATTCTTCACCAGAAAGGAGACAAGCTACCGGGGACCGGTTTCTGGCATTTCAGCCTCTTCGGCCCGGCTTGCTTGAATCCTGATGGAGCAGTGAGAAAGGGACTCATGTCTGAGTATACCCTGCCACACCTATAGTGGCCAAAAACGATACAGAAAAGGGGGTGGTGATGAACAGAGTGTCTGAATTAAGCAGACCACTCTTACCCAGTCCAAAGATCAGGGCTTGATCCATCACCGTTATTTATCTCACTGCCCCATCCCAGCTCAGAACCTGGCTATATGCAAATTAGTCTGTCCCTGGCCCAGTGCATCATGGGAACAGGGCAGACCAAACTACCAAGCCAATTCTTCACCAGAAAGGAGACAAGCTACCGGGGACCGGTTTCTGGCATTTCAGCCTCTTCGGCCCGGCTTGCTTGAATCCTGATGGAGCAGTGAGAAAGGGACTCATGTCTGAGTATACCCTGCCACACCTATAGTGGCCAAAAACGATACAGAAAAGGGGGTGGTGATGAACAGAGTGTCTGAATTAAGCAGACCACTCTTACCCAGTCCAAAGATCAGGGCTTGATCCATCACCGTTATTTATCTCACTGCCCCATCCCAGCTCAGAACCTGGCTATATGCAAATTAGTCTGTCCCTGGCCCAGTGCATCATGGGAACAGGGCAGACCAAACTACCAAGCCAATTCTTCACCAGAAAGGAGACAAGCTACCGGGGACCGGTTTCTGGCATTTCAGCCTCTTCGGCCCGGCTTGCTTGAATCCTGATGGAGCAGTGAGAAAGGGACTCATGTCTGAGTATACCCTGCCACACCTATAGTGGCCAAAAACGATACAGAAAAGGGGGTGGTGATGAACAGAGTGTCTGAATTAAGCAGACCACTCTTACCCAGTCCAAAGATCAGGGCTTGATCCATCACCGTTATTTATCTCACTGCCCCATCCCAGCTCAGAACCTGGCTATATGCAAATTAGTCTGTCCCTGGCCCAGTGCATCATGGGAACAGGGCAGACCAAACTACCAAGCCAATTCTTCACCAGAAAGGAGACAAGCTACCGGGGACCGGTTTCTGGCATTTCAGCCTCTTCGGCCCGGCTTGCTTGAATCCTGATGGAGCAGTGAGAAAGGGACTCATGTCTGAGTATACCCTGCCACACCTATAGTGGCCAAAAACGATACAGAAAAGGGGGTGGTGATGAACAGAGTGTCTGAATTAAGCAGACCACTCTTACCCAGTCCAAAGATCAGGGCTTGATCCATCACCGTTATTTATCTCACTGCCCCTTCCCAGCTCAGAACCTGGCTATATGCAAATTAGTCTGTCCCTGGCCCAGTGCATCATGGGAACAGGGCAGACCAAACTACCAAGCCAATTCTTCACCAGAAAGGAGACAAGCTACCGGGGACCGGTTTCTGGCATTTCAGCCTCTTCGGCCCGGCTTGCTTGAATCCTGATGGAGCAGTGAGAAAGGGACTCATGTCTGAGTATACCCTGCCACACCTATAGTGGCCAAAAACGATACAGAAAAGGGGGTGGTGATGAACAGAGTGTCTGAATTAAGCAGACCACTCTTACCCAGTCCAAAGATCAGGGCTTGATCCATCACCGTTATTTATCTCACTGCCCCATCCCAGCTCAGAACCTGGCTATATGCAAATTAGTCTGTCCCAGTGCATCATGGGAACAGGGCAGACCAAACTACCAAGCCAATTCTTCACCAGAAAGGAGACAAGCTACCGGGGACCGGTTTCTGGCATTTCAGCCTCTTCGGCCCGGCTTGCTTGAATCCTGATGGAGCAGTGAGAAAGGGACTCATGTCTGAGTATACCCTGCCACACCTATAGTGGCCAAAAACGATACAGAAAAGGGGGTGGTGATGAACAGAGTGTCTGAATTAAGCAGACCACTCTTACCCAGTCCAAAGATCAGGGCTTGATCCATCACCGTTATTTATCTCACTGCCCCATCCCAGCTCAGAACCTGGCTATATGCAAATTAGTCTGTCCCTGGCCCAGTGCATCATGGGAACAGGGCAGACCAAACTACCAAGCCAATTCTTCACCAGAAAGGAGACAAGCTACCGGGGACCGGTTTCTGGCATTTCAGCCTCTTCGGCCCGGCTTGCTTGAATCCTGATGGAGCAGTGAGAAAGGGACTCATGTCTGAGTATACCCTGCCACACCTATAGTGGCCAAAAACGATACAGAAAAGGGGGTGGTGATGAACAGAGTGTCTGAATTAAGCAGACCACTCTTACCCAGTCCAAAGATCAGGGCTTGATCCATCACCGTTATTTATCTCACTGCCCCATCCCAGCTCAGAACCTGGCTATATGCAAATTAGTCTGTCCCTGGCCCAGTGCATCATGGGAACAGGGCAGACCAAACTACCAAGCCAATTCTTCACCAGAAAGGAGACAAGCTACCGGGGACCGGTTTCTGGCATTTCAGCCTCTTCGGCCCGGCTTGCTTGAATCCTGATGGAGCAGTGAGAAAGGGACTCATGTCTGAGTATACCCTGCCACACCTATAGTGGCCAAAAACGATACAGAAAAGGGGGTGGTGATGAACAGAGTGTCTGAATTAAGCAGACCACTCTTACCCAGTCCAAAGATCAGGGCTTGATCCATCACCGTTATTTATCTCACTGCCCCATCCCAGCTCAGAACCTGGCTATATGCAAATTAGTCTGTCCCTGGCCCAGTGCATCATGGGAACAGGGCAGACCAAACTACCAAGCCAATTCTTCACCAGAAAGGAGACAAGCTACCGGGGACCGGTTTCTGGCATTTCAGCCTCTTCGGCCCGGCTTGCTTGAATCCTGATGGAGCAGTGAGAAAGGGACTCATGTCTGAGTATACCCTGCCACACCTATAGTGGCCAAAAACGATACAGAAAAGGGGGTGGTGATGAACAGAGTGTCTGAATTAAGCAGACCACTCTTACCCAGTCCAAAGATCAGGGCTTGATCCATCACCGTTATTTATCTCACTGCCCCATCCCAGCTCAGAACCTGGCTATATGCAAATTAGTCTGTCCCTGGCCCAGTGCATCATGGGAACAGGGCAGACCAAACTACCAAGCCAATTCTTCACCAGAAAGGAGACAAGCTACCGGGGACCGGTTTCTGGCATTTCAGCCTCTTCGGCCCGGCTTGCTTGAATCCTGATGGAGCAGTGAGAAAGGGACTCATGTCTGAGTATACCCTGCCACACCTATAGTGGCCAAAAACGATACAGAAAAGGGGGTGGTGATGAACAGAGTGTCTGAATTAAGCAGACCACTCTTACCCAGTCCAAAGATCAGGGCTTGATCCATCACCGTTATTTATCTCACTGCCCCTTCCCAGCTCAGAACCTGGCTATATGCAAATTAGTCTGTCCCTGGCCCAGTGCATCATGGGAACAGGGCAGACCAAACTACCAAGCCAATTCTTCACCAGAAAGGAGACAAGCTACCGGGGACCGGTTTCTGGCATTTCAGCCTCTTCGGCCCGGCTTGCTTGAATCCTGATGGAGCAGTGAGAAAGGGACTCATGTCTGAGTATACCCTGCCACACCTATAGTGGCCAAAAACGATACAGAAAAGGGGGTGGTGATGAACAGAGTGTCTGAATTAAGCAGACCACTCTTACCCAGTCCAAAGATCAGGGCTTGATCCATCACCGTTATTTATCTCACTGCCCCATCCCAGCTCAGAACCTGGCTATATGCAAATTAGTCTGTCCCTGGCCCAGTGCATCATGGGAACAGGACAGACCAAACTACCAAGCCAATTCTTCACCAGAAAGGAGACAAGCTACCGGGGACCGGTTTCTGGCATTTCAGCCTCTCCGGCCCGGCTTGCTTGAATCCTGATGGAGCAGTGAGAAAGGGACTCATGTCTGAGTATACCCTGCCACACCTATAGTGGCCAAAAACGATACAGAAAAGGGGGTGGTGATGAACAGAGTGTCTGAATTAAGCAGACCACTCTTACCCAGTCCAAAGATCAGGGCTTGATCCATCACCGTTATTTATCTCACTGCCCCATCCCAGCTCAGAACCTGGCTATATGCAAATTAGTCTGTCCCTGGCCCAGTGCATCATGGGAACAGGGCAGACCAAACTACCAAGCCAATTCTTCACCAGAAAGGAGACAAGCTACCGGGGACCGGTTTCTGGCATTTCAGCCTCTTCGGCCCGGCTTGCTTGAATCCTGATGGAGCAGTGAGAAAGGGACTCATGTCTGAGTATACCCTGCCACACCTATAGTGGCCAAACACAATACAGAAAAGGGGGTGGTGATGAACAGAGTGTCTGAATTAAGCAGACCACTCTTACCCAGTCCAAAGATCAGGGCTTGATCCATCACCGTTATTTATCTCACTGCCCCATCCCAGCTCAGAACCTGGCTATATGCAAATTAGTCTGTCCCTGGCCCAGTGCATCATGGGAACAGGGCAGACCAAACTACCAAGCCAATTCTTCACCAGAAAGGAGACAAGCTACCGGGGACCGGTTTCTGGCATTTCAGCCTCTTCGGCCCGGATTCAAGCAAGCCGGGCCGAAGACGCCTGAAATGGCAGAAACCGGTCCCCGGAAGCTTGTTTCCTTCCCAGTGTAAGAATTGGCTTTTGTAGTCTGGTCTGCCCTGTTCCCATGATGCACTGGGCCAGGGACAGACTAATTTGCATACAGCCAGGTTCTGAAACTGGGATGGTGCAATGAGCTAAAAAACGGTGTTGGATCTAGCCCTGATCTCTTGACTGGGTGAGAGTACTCTGCTTAATTCAGAGACTCTGTCCATCACCACCCCTTGTTGTAAATTATTTTGTCCACCCTAAGCGTGGAAGGGTATACTCAGATGTGAGTCCCTTGCTCATTGCACCATCAGGATTCAAGCAAGCCGGGCCGAAGACGCCTGAAATGGCAGAAACCGGTCCCCGGAAGCTTGTTTCCTTCCCAGTGTAAGAATTGGCTTTTGTAGTCTGGTCTGCCCTGTTCCCATGATGCACTGGGCCAGGGACAGACTAATTTGCATACAGCCAGGTTCTGAAACTGGGATGGTGCAATGAGCTAAAAAACGGTGTTGGATCTAGCCTGAATCTCTTGACTGGGTGAGAGTACTCTGCTTAATTCAGAGACTCTGTCCATCACCACCCCTTGTTGTAAATCATTTTGTCCACCCTAAGCGTGGAAGGGTATACTCAGATGTGAGTCCCTTGCTCATTGCACCATCAGGATTCAAGCAAGCCGGGCCGAAGACGCCTGAAATGGCAGAAACCGGTCCCCGGAAGCTTGTTTCCTTCCCAGTGTAAGAATTGGCTTTTGTAGTCTGGTCTGCCCTGTTCCCATGATGCACTGGGCCAGGGACAGACTAATTTGCATACAGCCAGGTTCTGAAACTGGGATGGTGCAATGAGCTAAAAAACGGTGTTGGATCTAGCCCTGATCTCCTGACTGGGTGAGAGTACTCTGCTTAATTCAGAGACTCTCTCCATCACCACCCCTTGTTGTAAATTATTTTGTCCACCCTAAGCGTGGAAGGGTATACTCAGATGTGAGTCCCTTGCTCATTGCACCATCAGGATTCAAGCAAGCCGGGCCGAAGACGCCTGAAATGGCAGAAACCGGTCCCCGGAAGCTTGTTTCCTTCCCAGTGTAAGAATTGGCTTTTGTAGTCTGGTCTGCCCTGTTCCCATGATGCACTGGGCCAGGGACAGACTAATTTGCATACAGCCAGGTTCTGAAACTGGGATGGTGCAATGAGCTAAAAAACGGTGTTGGATCTAGCCCTGATCTCTTGACTGGGTGAGAGTACTCTGCTTAATTCAGAGACTCTGTCCATCACCACCCCTTGTTGTAAATTATTTTGTCCACCCTAAGCGTGGAAGTGTATACTCAGATGTGAGTCCCTTGCTCATTGCACCATCAGGATTCAAGCAAGCCGGGCCGAAGACGCCTGAAATGGCAGAAACCGGTCCCCGGAAGCTTGTTTCCTTCCCAGTGTAAGAATTGGCTTTTGTAGTCTGGTCTGCCCTGTTCCCATGATGCACTGGGCCAGGGACAGACTAATTTGCATACAGCCAGGTTCTGAAACTGGGATGGTGCAATGAGCTAAAAAACGGTGTTGGATCTAGCCCTGATCTCTTGACTGGGTGAGAGTACTCTGCTTAATTCAGAGACTCTGTCCATCACCACCCCTTGTTGTAAATTATTTTGTCCACCCTAAGCGTGGAAGGGTATACTCAGATGTGAGTCCCTTGCTCATTGCACCATCAAGATTCAAGCAAGCCGGGCCGAAGACGCCTGAAATGGCAGAAACCGGTCCCCGGAAGCTTGTTTCCTTCCCAGTGTAAGAATTGGCTTTTGTAGTCTGGTCTGCCCTGTTCCCATGATGCACTGGGCCAGGGACAGACTAATTTGCATACAGCCAGGTTCTGAAACTGGGATGGTGCAATGAGCTAAAAAACGGTGTTGGATCTAGCCCTGATCTCTTGACTGGGTGAGAGTACTCTGCTTAATTCAGAGACTCTGTCCATCACCACCCCTTGTTGTAAATTATTTTGTCCACCCTAAGCGTGGAAGGGTATACT
This sequence comes from Lissotriton helveticus, assembly GCF_964261635.1. Taxonomy (NCBI): domain Eukaryota; kingdom Metazoa; phylum Chordata; class Amphibia; order Caudata; family Salamandridae; genus Lissotriton; species Lissotriton helveticus. The sequence goes on from NC_136059.1 coordinate 1,819,946,770, forward strand.
CAGATGTGAGTCCCTTGCTCATTGCACCATCAGGATTCAAGCAAGCCGGGCCGAAGACGCCTGAAATGGCAGAAACCGGTCCCCGGAAGCTTGTTTCCTTCCCAGTGTAAGAATTGGCTTTTGTAGTCTGGTCTGCCCTGTTCCCATGATGCACTGGGCCAGGGACAGACTAATTTGCATACAGCCAGGTTCTGAAACTGGGATGGTGCAATGAGCTAAAAAACGGTGTTGGATCTAGCCCTGATCTCTTGACTGGGTGAGAGTACTCTGCTTAATTCAGAGACTCTGTCCATCACCACCCCTTGTTGTAAATTAAGTTACAAGATTGGTCGCTGCTGAATAATTTTCGACTTGACCCTGTCGAAAAAACGCACCACGCCACACCAGGAGTGCCAGTGTCAAAGTGGGTCAAACAGGAAGGAATATATACATATATATATATATATATATATATAAAATCCAGACCTTTACCATCAAGATAAAAGAAAAGGCGCTGACTCCGTGAGCTTCACGAAAGGGGAATTTATTTAACCTGTGCAGATGGCTTGACGCGTTTCGGCGGGCAAACCGCCTTGGTCACACACAACGAATATATATATATATATATATATATATATATATATATTCACTGAAAAAAACATAGGTTATAGACCATATATAGTTAGGAATTAGCATTTACAAAACCTTGAAAATTCACTGAAAAAACCATAGGTTATACACCATATATAGTTAGCATTTAGCATTTACAAAACCTTATTTTACTCACACAAAACCATTGAAATTCGCATATATAGTTAGTTGCACTAACTATATATCGTGCACCCGCAATCCACTGCTGATCATGTCACATATTACATAATTCATGACATGGTCAGTGACATCACTGATGACATCACTGATGACATCTCAAATGACATCACTGATGACATCACTGATGACATCTCAAATGACATTACTGATCACATCACTGATGACATCATTCATGTGATAATACGATGAACCTCTTCAGACTCTAATATAACCTTAGATACACTCAGTGTAAACAGACACTCACAGACTGTCACTCATCCATGGAGTTACACACACACCTAGTCAGTCATGCAAAGAATCAATCACACCTCCATTTTCTCAACTATACAGTTATACACACCTTACTTATTCAAACATATACTAACACATATTTACTCTCTTATACAATCCCGGATACAAGTTCACAATGATCCATACAGCTACTCACACATTCACTGGCTCTTATGCACAGTTATTTATATATGTCAACTCTCAAATGTACTGTGTTTTACATATGTACTTACTTTGACATGTAGCACTGAGATATCCATTCACTCACCAATACACTCATGCACACAGTCAACCGCCCATACAGCTGTTTCCACATGCACTTTTGAACCCATACATCTAGTGAATCAACTGCTCACACATCTATGCACAGAGTCATACACCTCCCAGCCACCCACACACACACTCAGTCTCCCATACAAATACTTGGGCAACCAATCAATAACCCATATAGTTACTCATATAGCTACTGATCAACACATGCAGCAGTTTACAGAACAACAGATATAATGATGCACAAATTAAGACAGTTTAGTCACTAACCCATGCACTCAGTGAGACACATTTAATCACTCACACATACAGTCAGTCATGCAACTACTAAATCCTTCATCCAGACACTTATAAATCCACTCATTCTTCAATATGTAAGACATATTTTAACTTTACAGAAACATACAGTCACTGAATGTTGTCATCAGTGATGTCATCAGTGATGTCATTTGAGATGTCATCAGTGATGTCATCAGTGATGTCATTTGAGATGTCATCAGTGATGTCATCAGTGATGTCACTGACCATGTCATGAATGATGTAATATGTGACAGGATCAGCAGTGGATTGCGGGTGCGCGATATATACTTAGTGCAACTAACTATATATGCGAATTTCATTGGTTTTGTGTGAGTAAAATAAGGTTTTGTAAATGCTAATTCCTAACTATATATGGTGTATAACCTATGGTTTTTTCAGTGAATTTTCAAGGTTTTGTAAATGCTAATTCCTAACTATATATGGTCTATAACCTATGTTTTTTTCAGTGAATTTCAATGGTTTTTTAATAGCAAATACCAAAAGCTTTAAAATGTATTCTTCTTTAAATCGAAAAATATATTTTGTATGTTTTTAATACAATTTTTTTATGTATATATATTTTTTTTATTTTTATTTTTGTTTCGCTATCGGTCCGCGCACCGGGTAGCTTCCCGTTAGCTCAATTTGGTGCCGCGACCCGGTCCGCGAACCAGTAAACGTTCCGTTTGCGCAACTGCCGCGTTAGAAAACAACATCGTAAACACAAGATGGCGGACTCCCGTTACGCTACCGGTTAGCTACCCGGTTCGCGTACCGGGTAGCGCCTCTACCGCGAAAAAATTGAATTTTTTTATTTTACATTTTTGGCACCGTGGGACCGTTTAATAGCCCCCTCATCAATCCTAGGGGGTCAGGAGGGGTCTACCTTGCCCCCTTTCATTAATTTCCCCCTTCGTTTTTCTTCACCTCTTGTCTCTCGATCCTACCGAGAGACAAGATGGCGGCCGCTCCGGACTGTTTAGAATGTTGACAGACACCGGAGAGCCAATCAGCTTCGCTTCACGAAGTTCCGTTACGCGTCAGGTACGCGAACCGGGGCGCTAACCGGAGCGCTGTTACAGATATATATATATTTTTTTGAATGTTAATTTATCAAAATCCACTGGAGCACATATATTGAGACCTAGCAAAGGCACATCGGGCAAACAATATCTACAATTTTGCCAAGTTTCGTGGAAATCCATTCAGCCGCTCGAGCTAAAAGTGAGTCCAACCGCCCTATGGAAAATTGCATGGGAAAAACGCGTTTTGGGACGTCCCTTTTTTCTCGGCCCCCCCTTGACGAAACCCCCCCAAATTTTCAGGGGCTGCTCAGAAACAAAATGTTCCATTTTCCGGAAAATTTCAGCCAATTCCGTCCTCAAACGCCAAAGTTATTCGACATAGAATTTTCAAAAATCCCATAGGAAAAAAATCCTAACTATATATACCTACTGGCGACCGCTAAAGGCAAGGTCAGACATTGTGGTGAGATGGTCCGACAAAGGCGGAAACATAGTGCTCTGGCCCCTCGAAATGTACAACAAAGAAGCAATGAGTCAACTGCAGGACAGAGAATGCTACACAAGAATCAGCCCCACGCACATTGTAGGTATTCAAGAAAAATATCACTGTGATCTGTACAAATGGAAGGGCAAAGGCCTTTTGAGCAAAAAGGAGTTTGAATTTTTGAAAAACGATTATCCGGTAACAGCACAATTGTACCTAATCCCGAAAATTCCCAAAGATGACAAAACACCACCGGGAAGACCGATAATATCAGCGATAGGGAGCCTTTTTGAGAATACGAGCATCTTCATTGACCATTTTCTGCAACCAGAAGTCAAAAAACTTCCTGCCTATATAAAGGACACAGGAGATTTCCTATCCAAACTATACGATGTTGAATGGAAGAAGGATTATGTGTTCATGACATTGGATGTCCAAGCTTTATACACAAGCATTAGACACAAGGATGGCCTGAACGCCATCAAACATTTCTTGGGAAAGAGACCCATAAGCTTGTTTCAACACACACAAATGCTTTTGGAAATGACAGAATGGTGTCTCACTAACAACACATTTATGTTTGATAGACTGTATTACAAACAGGTCCAAGGTTCGGCCATGGGAACTTGCTTCTCCCCCAGCTATGCGAATCTGCATATGGGCTGGTGGGAGGAGCAGGTACTATGGGTACTGCACAAAGAAAGTATGACAAACAATGTGGTTATATACAACAGATTCATTGACGACATATTCATTTTGTGGGAGGGCAATGTGGAAAGTGCTGTGAGATTCACAGAAGAATTGAATGAAAACGGTCTGAATCTAAAATTTACCTGTAACACTAGCACAGAAACCATACAATTTCTGGACATAGAGTTGTTTGTGGAACAGGAAAGGATTCAAACACGCACATACCGCAAACCAACTGCCGGCAATGGGATCTTGCATGCCCATAGTTTCCACCCCACCTCTCTTAAACAATCAATTCCATATGCAGAATGCCTCAGGATGACACGTAACTGCAGCACAACTGAGGGTCTCGCTAATGCTAAAAAGAATTTATTCTCGAGACTCCAACAGAGAGGGTACACACCAGAAACATGCAAGAAAGCAGAAGTGAAGTGTAGCACCAAGACTCGAAAAGATCTAATATTCCCAGTGGCAAAGGAAGTCGTTATAGAGAGCCAGGCGAGACAACCCCCTAGACTCATAACAGGCTATAACCGGTACCACTCCAACCTCCGAAAAATCCTAAAAAGGCACTGGCCATTAATACACAATGACCCTACCATAGGGAGCGAGGTAGGCGAGAGTCCATTGATATCATTCAGAAAAGCCAAATCAATGCGCAACACCCTGGTGGTTAATGCACCAGTTCTGAAAAAGAAAAAGAATTGGCTACAGTCCCAAAAGGGGTTCAAAAAATGCATGAAATGCAAAGCCTGCAATCATGGCATTAATACCACTGAGGTCCAATTACCATTCAGAAGGAAAAAGTATTCCATAAGGGAACACTTCACATGCAAAACCGAGTTTGCTGTGTACATTTTGACGTGCCAATGTGGCAGAAGATATGTAGGGTCTACCATTCACCCGGTCCATGTGAGGATTCTGCAACACTTGAGGGCAATTGCCAATCTGGACCAAGCATACCCAGTGGCGCGACACATTCATGAGTCCCATGGGGGCAATGCAGATGGTCTAACATATTTTGTTATAGACAGCATCCCCAAGAGCCCGAGAGGAGGGAATCGAAAACTTGCGTTACGCCGCCTGGAGTCAAGATATATAGTTCTCTTGAACTCCAAGATCCCTTCAGGTTTGAATGCGGATGAAGCCCTTAGTGTCCACATTTAAGTAAACACTTCCAAGCGTTCTGCCCGCTTCCACTTTCCCGAGTACCCTAGAACATTTGCATTTAATTGTATCACTGTAAATACACTGCGCACATAATGTCACGATAGGGAGATGACACAAAACATTGCACCGAACATATCAAGCCATGCCAGGAATTAGGCACCCCCCGTCATCAAGCAGTACATGAGATGTACACAAAACAGTGGCAGGCCCCGCTCGCTATCCCAGTTTTAAGCAGGAGCATAAACCTCTAAACATTAGTTCAACTGCGGTGAGATTAAGGGCCTGACAGGGCACACGTACCGTCAGCTTTAGGAATTACCGAGTCAGGATGATAAGCGTGTTCAGCAAACCCTTCAGAGCGCGCCAAGGAAACTCGCAATAATGGGGTTACAGCGCCAACCCAATCACTGTGCTTATATGAGCAGACATGTCTAAACTGTTTGTAGGAGCACACAGGATTCGCTGTCATTTGTGCCTGACACACATGCACCAGTAATCGGTGGAAGGAGGGAATTTTGAATGTTCGTTTTCACACAATGTTAGACACAATTAGTCACATATTATAATTTAAGCACAAAATATATTGTTTAAATATGCCGCACAATTCTGTTATATGTGAAATCAACAGTAACAGTAGAAAGACTTCCATGATGCTAAAATGTGCAAGTCATGTATGAGGCAGCGTCATCACCTTGGGTGTAACCATGTAACCATAGCAACTGCCATTTGCAAAAGTTGAGCCTACCCAATCATTGACAATGTGCTTATGTATATATAGCTTTGATGTTAGTATGCATTTGTTAGTGAACAAGGTGGGAGGAGGCCGCCGAAACGTGTCTGAGCAGAAACTGAGCAAAGGAATAAAACGTTTGAATTGAAACTCACGGAGTCAGCGCCTTCTTTCATCAGAAGTTTGGTATGGTAAAGAATATATATATATATATTCACTGAAAAAACCATAGGTTATAGACCATATATAGTTAGGAATTAGCATTTACAAAACCTTGAAAATTCACTGAAAAAACCATAGGTTATAGACCATATATAGTTAGGAATTAGCATTTAAAAAACCTTATTTTACTCACACAAAACCATTGAAATTCCATATATAGTTAGTTGCACTAACTATATATCGCGCACCCGCAATCCACTGCTGATGATGTCACATATTACATCATTCATGACATGGTCAGTGACATCACTGATGACATCACTGATGACATCTCATATGACGCGCCGCGTTAGCGCATCCGGAAGTCATCCGGGGCGCGCAGCGCGTAACGTAAGCATAACAAGTCATGTGACTTGTTAATAAAACTTTTCATTGGTTCATTTTACTTTTCTTATTCTAATGATGAAAGGCTTGGTCATATGACCTAAAAATTACGCTTTTTATTACTTCCGAACATTATTTTTTCTTAAATATATGTTATAATGTTCCAGGCTAATGTACTTTCCCGGAAAATTTACAACTGTCCTGCAAGTAAAATATATTCTTTTTTCGAGAAAAAGAGCGTTTCTTCGTCCCATGACGGAGCCGTTGAGCAAAAGAGGGTCGACCTGCTGTCTTAGTCGCCGATACGCCTGAATATGAGATTCTTATCGATCACTTTATGTTGCAGGAATAGAAAACACAACAGCCCTTGACCATTTATCTTTACTGCGTTCCTTCGTATTATACCTTTTACCCTTCATGTAATTGGTCTGCTTTATTTCACTTGCCTTTTAATGATTCTAAAACAGTGACTATTATTAAAAACTTTACCAATGTATATACTACTACCATGTTTTCTTTTAAAAACCTTTATTGTGAAAATTTCATTATACAAATACGAGCCTATAACCACGTGGGCCGGCCACGGAGCAAACTGTAATCGTATATGATGAGTAGACATTTACACTGTAGAGGAACGTAACGGGCGGGCCATTAGGTTGCAAGAACTAAGGTGTCTAACAGTTACGGAATCGGTGGACGTACATTTTATAATTAAAATACGACAGGGCCAGTTACAATAAAATTATCTAGATATACATTTGCGGGCAAGTACCATGGGTGACGTTAATTCGAACTTTCAATAGTACAGTAATCAATAACACATCAGAATTTAATATCAATAGGGATGTCGAAATATTCAATCAATTCTCGTCCCCGCCCGCCATGTGCTTCAAAACTGCATACGTATCTCGTGATTTCAAGATTCTGCAACCAGTACACAACAAGGAGTTACGAGTCCCATTTATTCCGGCGCCATTTTGGGCGAGGACGGGCAGGTCCAGGATATAGTCAAAATGTCTCTACCAACCCTCGACTATGATGATGTTCATATGCTGTATTTATTAGAGTAACACTCATCTGTCCACATGAAATTAATTTGCCACAATCTAAACATGTCATTTTAATCTTTCCAAAGTTCTTCTAAATATTTAGGACCGTTTCCCTTGCCTCTGATGCTGTCAGTGCCACTTCTTTGATGAATGTACTAGCAGGTCAGGGGTTCTCCTCCAAATCTCTCTTTTATGCAGCACTATAATTAATTGGTGTAACCTCTCCATATGACGATCCATGGTATAGTTACCATAACTATATTTTTTTTCGGTTCCTCTGGAGAGTTCATCGTGGCAGATGAAGCGTGTAACGTACCGGGCATTTACCTTTTTTTGCATGTACAGGAAAGGAAAAAAAAATCGAGCGTCCGAGTTCTAAGGTGTCCCAGGGCCATTTTAGTGGACCAGGCCCAAATCCAAAGAACAGGCCGCCATTTTGAGATTCCTGTTGCAGCCGCCTGTCGCTGTAGCATCAAGAGCAGCCGAAACTCAGCTGAATGGCAACTGAAACGGTAAAGGGGCGCCCCACTACAGCAGACGAGCCTCCACCTAGGAAGGCCCGTTCACGCCGCCTCCCCCCCCCCCCTTCGGGCACCCCACGCCGTTATTCGGAGCAGTATTGTAGGATGGCCACACCAGTGCGGCAACTTGCTAGACATCACCTCGGTGGTAACCGAATCTCAGCGCCTTGTGGTGTCTCCTCTTCAGAAAATATTCTTGCGCTACCTTTGCCCCATTCACACATCGGTCCGCTACTGACGCCATCTCACAGGCTAATGGGGCGCCCCACGCCGAGTTTCAGCATTGTAGGATGACCACACCAGTACAGCAACTTGCTAGACATCACCTCGGTGCCATCCGGATCTCGGCGCCCCACTGCAGATGAAGTGCCTCTCAACTATGAAACCACCACGGTGACATCCGGATCTTGGCGCCTTGTGCTGGTTCCGGCCTATTCACACATCGGTCCGCTACTGACGCCATCTCACAGGCTAATGGGGCGCCCCACGCCGAGTTTCAGCATTGTAGGCTGACCACACCAGTACAGCAACTTGCTAGACATCACCTCGGTGCCATCCGGATCTTGGCATCTCAACGCCTAGTGGTATCTTCCATACAGAAAATATTGTTGCGCTGCCTTTGGCCCCATTCGCACATCGGTCCGCAACTGACACCATCTCACAGGCCAACAGGGTGCCCCACGCCGACTTTTACCATTGTAGGATGGCCACACCAGTACAGCAACTTGCTAGATATCACCTCGTTGCCATCCGGATCTTGGCATCTCAGCGCCTTGTGGTGTCAGTCAGAAACTATTGTTGCGGTGCCTTTGGCCCCATTCGCACATCGGTCCGCTACTGACGCCATCTCACAGGCCAACGGGGCGCCCCACGCCGACTTTCAACATTGTAGGATGGCCACACCAGTACAGCAACTTGCTAGACACCACCTCGGTGCCATCCGGATCTTGGCATCTCAGCGCCTAGTGGTGTCTTCTATTCAGGAAATATTGTTGCACTGCCTTTGGCCCCATTCGCACATCGGTCCGCAACTGAAACCATCTCACAGGCCAACAGGGCGCCCCACGCCGACTTTTACCATTGTAGGATGGCCACACCAGTGCCACAACTTGCTAGACACCACCTCGGTGCCATCCGGATCTTGGCATCTCAGCGCCTTGTGGTGTCTTTTATTCAGAAAACATTGTTGCGCTGCCTTTGGCCCCATTCGCACATCGGTCCGCTACTGACGCCATCTCACAGGCTAATGGGGCGCCCCACGCCGAGTTTCAGCATTGTAGGATGACCACACCAGTGCACCTTACTAGACACCACCTCGGTGCCATCCGGATCTCGGCGCCCCACTGCAGATGAAGTGCCTCTCAACTATGAAACCACCACGGTGACATCCGGATCTTGGCGCGTTGTGCTGCCTTCGGCCTATTCGCACATCGGTCCGCTACTGACGCCATCTCCCAGACTAATGGGGCGCCCCACGCCGAGTTTCAGCATTGTAGGATGACCACACCAGTACAGCAACTTGCTAGACATCACCTCGGTGCCATCCGGATCTCGGCGCCCCACTGCAGATGAAGTGCCTCTCAACTATGAAACCACCACGGTGACATCCGGATCTTGGCGCCTTGTGCTGGTTCCGGCCTATTCACACATCGGTCCGCTACTGACGCCATCTCACAGGCTAATGGGGCACCCCATGCCGAGTTTCAGCATTGTAGGATTACCACACCAGTACTGCAACTTGCTAGACATCACCTCGGTGCCATCCGGATCTTGGCATCTCAACGCCTAGTGGTATCTTCCATACAGAAAATATTGTTGCGCTGCCTTTGGCCCCATTCGCACATCGGTCCGCAACTGACACCATCTCACAGGCCAACAGGGCGCCCCACGCCGACTTTTACCATTGTAGGATGGCCACACCAGTACAGCAACTTCCTAGACATCACCTCGGTGCCATCCGGATCTTGGGATCTCAGCGCCTTGTGGTGTCAGTCAGAAAATATTGTTGCGCTGCCTCTGGCCCCATTCGCACATCAGTCCGCTACTGACACCATCTCACAGGCCAACAGGGCGCCCCACGCCGACTTTTACCATTGTAGGATGGCCACACCAGTGCCACAACTTGCTACACACCACCTCGGTGCCATCCGGATCTTGGCATCTCAGCGCCTTGTGGTGTCTTCTATTCCGAAAATATTGTTGCGCTGCCTTTGGCCCCATTCGCACATCGGTCCGCTACTGACGCCATCTCACAGGCCAACGGGGCGCCCCACGCCGACTTTCAACATTGTAGGATGGCCACACCAGTGCGGCAACTTACTAGACACCACCTCGGTGCCATCCGGATCTTGGCGCGTTGTGCTGCCTTCGGCCTATTCGCACATCGGTCCGCTACTGACGCAAACTCACAGGCCAACGGGGCGCCCCACGCCGACTTTCAGCATTGTAGGATGGCCACACCAGTGCTGCAACTTGCTGGACACCACCTCGGTGCCATCCGGATCTTGGCGCGTTGTGTTGCCTTCGGCCTATTCGCACATCGGTCCGCTACTGACGCCGCCTCACGTGCCAACGTATTTTCTCCGCATTTTATACCCTATGCCGCATAACAGGTCATGTGACTTGTTTATAAAACTTTTCATTGGTTCATTTTACTTTTGGTTTCCTAATGATGGAAGGCTTGATCATATGACCTAAAAACAACACTTTTCATTGGATGAAAACTTTTTTTTTTCCCAAACGATGAAAGCCCCACCTTGTTTCTGGATGTTTCAGACTGAAGCTGGCGTCACCATGAGAGCACCACCATCTCGTAGCTCCGTCGTGGTCATTCCGCGAGCAATCATGGCAGCCGCTCCCCACCAAAAGCCTACAGGAGTCGGGGGCCCCCAAAACTTTTGATGAATCCTCAAGGCGGAGGGGACGCTTTCGAGAATGGGGTCCAAGACCTAGCAGACAAGCGTCCGATTTCCAAGGTGTCCCAGGGCCATTTCAGTGTCAAAAGGAAACAGCCTGCCGCCATTTTGAGAGTCCTGTGACAGCCGCCTATCGCTGCACCGCAAGAGTGGGCGCAACTCAGCTGAATTGCGGCTTTTGACACAGTGGACCAAAAACGGACGGAATGGCAACTGAAACGGTAAAGGGGTGCCCCACTACAACAGATGAGACTCCACCTGGAGAGGCCCGTTCACGCCGCCTCCTCCGGGGCGCCCCACGCCGTTATTCGGAGCAGCATTGTAGGATACCAAAACCAGTGCGGCAACTTACTGGACATCACCTTGGTGCCATCGTTCTGCTGCCTTGGAACTATTCGCACAACAGTTTGCTACTGATGACCCACCCCCCGCGACGCCCCACGCCAGAAATCTGGACGTTGTGCTGCGTTGGGACTATTCGCACAGCCGACCGCTACTTCGTTGTTTTTTCCCTAAAAATGTTTATATGTTATTACTGTTTTTGTTTTCTTGTATATATTTATAAGTTATTAAAGTTTTATAATCTTACTACTTTGTCGAAGTGCTATATATTTTTAATGTGACACATAATTGTAAAAACTTTGATGTACAAAGAGTCATCCCTGGAATCTTCCGCTTCAGGCTCGGTCCCCTCCCCAATCACAATACAGGATGGTTTTCAGACAATAGGAACGTGTCTGCTGTGACGGATCTCATCGAGTGTGGGCCTTGATCTACTATAACTCCTTTGAAGAGGGGTGATTATTTACAGCTGGGGCCATAAACTACATCTGCAGGGCTAGCTGATACCCTAGGACCGGCCTGGACAATCGGACACAGAGGAAAAGGAGTGTCAGAGGGTGCGGTAGTGAATAGGGCGAAAGGGAGGTGTCGGGCGGGCACAGGGTGTGATTCTCAGGGAAGAGCAGCGCAGATGGGGGGAGGTTTATTACCCATGCATAAGACAGAGAGCGGGGGTGACCACTGCCTGGGGGAGATGCTTGCGACGGTGGGGAGCCATGCTAAGGATCGACAGCGTCAAGGCATCTAAAATGACTGCCGTGCACGACAAAAGTGTGGCATTTGAAAAAAGACAAGATGGCGCAGACAATGTTTTTCAACACTTCCTGATTTCCTTCGAATCGAACGTTAACAGACGTTGGGGCATATTACCAAAGTTAAGCGATATTTATCCCTAACGATGCTTAGCAACGATTTTTTTACCGCTAAGCATCGTCAGAAATTATCGCAGATAAACCTTGCTATTATCAAGGTTTATCGCAAATACGATAAAAAACGACCGCAATGCATTAATATCGCTGAAAACTCAGCGATATTCATGCATTACCGAGCTAATGCTCTTAGCCATGTTATCCACCTCCCATTGGATAACATGGCTAAGAACTGCTCAGGGCAGGTGCTAGCTTTTGGAGATATTCGCGCTTATCGCGAATATTTCCAAAAGTTGATAATAGGAGATAGCGATGTTAGCGACTGTTTCCAGTCGCTAACATCTTGGCATGCCCACTTTGCATGTCATTAGTGATAAATATCACTCACATGCAAAGTGGGGCCCAAGATGGTCGCTATCTCCTACTAGCCGTCGCTAACTGGTGTTAGCAACAGCTAGGTAATACAGATATAATTTTATCTCCGCGAAGCGGAGCGCTGTTACAGATATATATCTTGTTTTTGAACGTTAATTTCTCAAAATCCACTGAAGCACATATATTGAGACCTAGCAAAGGCACATCGAGCTACCAGTCCCTACAATTTTGCCAAGTTTCGTGCAAATCCATTCAGCCGTTCGATTATTATTATTATTATTTTTTTTGCCCCGCGGGGCCCTTTTAAAACCTCCACATCAAACCTAAGAGGTCAAGGAGGATCTACTATGCCCCCTTATGGTCATTTGCCCCTTCGCTTTGGCCTCCTCTTGTCTCTCGATCCTACCGAGAGACAAGATGGTGGCCGCTACGGACTGTTTGCAATGTTTACAGACGCCGGAGAACCAATCAGCTTCGCAAACCTCCGTTACGCGAAGCGGAGCGCTGTTACAGATATATATCTTTTTTTGAACGTTAATTTCTCAAAATCCACTGGAGCACATATATTGAGACCTAGCAAAGGCACATCGGGCTACCAGTCCCTAATATTTTACCAAGTTTCGTGCAAATCCATTCAGCCGTTCGATTATTATTATTATTATTTTTTTTTGCCCCGCGGGACCCTTTTAAAACCTCCACATCAAACCTAGGGGGTCAGCGAGGATCTACTATGCCCCCTTATGGTCATTTGCCCCTTCGCTTTGGCCTCCTCTTGTCTCTCGATCCTACCGAGAGACAAGATGGCGGCCGCTACGGACTGTTTGGAATGTTCACAGAGGCCGGAGAACCAATCAGCTTCGCTTCACAAAGCTCCGTACCGCGAAAAGTCCGCGAACCGGAGCGCTGCCCGGTCCGCTGTTACAGATATATATCTTTTTTTGAACGTTAATTTCTCAAAATCCACTGGAGCACATATATTGAGACCTAGCAAAGGCACATCGGGCTACCAGTCCCTACAATTTTGCAAAGTTTCGTGCAAATCCATTCAGCCGTTCGGGCTAAAAGTGAGGCCAACCGCCCTATGGAAAACTCAATGTTAAAAACACGTTTTGGGACCCCCCTTTTTTCTCGGCCCCCCCTTGACGAACCCCCCCCAAATTTTCAAGGGCTGCTCAGAAACAAAATGTGCCATTTTCCTGAAAATTTCAGCCAATTCCGTCCACAAACGCCAAAGTTATTAGACATAGAATTTTCAAAAATCCCATAGAGAAAAAATCCTAACTATATATACCTACTGGCGACCGCCAGTAGGTAATATATATATATATATATATATATCCGCTCCACGAATGCCGGAAAAGAGACCAAGGCTGTCTAGGCGGTCCGAGTTACTAAAGTCGGCGCTTTTCAAAAGTCCACTCCCAGGCTCCCTTCCTCACAGGAACCACTCGGACACCTCAGGTGCTGTTGCAATATTTATTCAGCAAGGGAAAAACGACGCGTTTCAGGGATTAGCCCTTGATCACGCTCGTGTGTACTACTGTCCACCATGTTTAAATACCACGTGAATAAACACAATATACACCTCATGTGATACACAGAAGAAACAATAGCGGCCATTTAATAATGTGCAATTTTGCATCTCGTAAATACAAATGATTGATATATCTTGTTTCCTGATAAGAGATCTTATAACATTTTGCACAAATGATGAATTAATCCAATAGTCCATCGTTATTTCATTCCACTCCTGACCGGCTGTGACGGGGAACCGGAGGGTCCGCCGCTAGCGCCAAGTACTGCTGCGACCCGGGCCTGCGCCCTTCGCGCCCCTCTGGGACTCACAGATACCGGACACGCTCCTGCTCTCCCGCCGACTGCTGGGGCGCATTCCTGGACTTTGGACCCCCCTGGCGGAGCAGACCTGGCGCCCCGGTGCCTGGGCGGACATTGCTAGAGCCTGCGACTGGTGTGCGGTGAAGGGGGCGACAAGTGGTCCATCTTGGGAGGCGATCGCCGGACATTCTCTGTTTCGGACCCGGCTTACTCGACTGGAGGTGCGGACCCACAAACTACGCGCCCATTAACTTTATCCAGTGTGACCCGAGGCGGCACTCCTCAATCCCCCTACAATGAGCGGCAGGGGTAATCGTGGGGCCCAGCAGAGCAAGCTCGATAAATTTGCTTATGCCAAGGACTTTCCCCCACTAACGGAGCAAAAGAGGACCAGCGCTAAGGGTGCGGAGGGTGGCGCTAAACCTGCCATAACGCTGGAAGACATCATGGCGGCCCTGAACCAGGTACAAACCACGGTGGGTCAATCTCGACAGATGTCACACTTTTGTGGGCAGACTTACAAAAAATGTCATCCAGGGTCACTGCGGTGGAACAGGTCACAACGACCCTTACCTCGGACACTGCGTCACTGCTAAAACGAGTGACGCAATTAGAAGACGACAACAAATTCCTGACAGACAAGATGGACGAACAAGAAGGGCGCTCTCGGCGCAATAATATTCGCATAATTGGCCTTCCAGCATCGGAAGGGGGGCCTCCCATGGACCTTTATGTAGAGGACCTCGTGAGAAACGTGCTGCAACCAAAAGGCGTCTCCAAATTTTTTCTCGGTGGAGCGGGCGCACAGGGTCCCGGGGGGGCGCCCACGCCTCGGGGCGCGACCGAGACCTGTTATAGCGCGCATATTCAATTTCAGAGATCACGACGCCATTCTACAAACAGCGAGGGTCGCGCCACCCATACGGATTCAAAATGCAGAAATTTCAATTTTCCCGGACCACACGACGGTGGTGGCGGCGCGACGGAGGAGTTTCATTGAGGTGAAAAAAACGTTGAGGTCTCGCGAATTGCCCTATTCCATGCTCTTCCCGGCGCGCCTCAGGGTGGTGGCTGACAAAAAGACCTGGTTCTTTGATACTCCGGAGGAGGCGCACGACTGGCTCGAGGAGTGGCGTCCGGCAGAGGGCTCTGGCAGACAGAATAGTAGGTGCAGAAGACAAGGACAAACCGACGAGCCTGATATGACCAGACAAGAGGAGAAGAACGAGACCGACCCGGCCGCAGACTCTGGGGAATGACTCCTGCTACCTCAGGGGAAGTACTTCTCTTTTTCCTTTGTGAACTATGGCCGGTGAGCCCGAACTTTCCCGATTGGGGTTCACCTCCCTTACTAGCTACTGAGACATTCACGATTGAGCTGGGACTCTGGAACTATTGGGGACTATCTGGTCCTCCTTGGACTTTCACCCCCTATGCTCTTATAGGCAACGTTGTTTTTTGACAGGGATCATGAGCACTCTGCTGAGTTGGGGTGGCGGGCAGTTTAGAGTCCGTGCGGAAGGGAGGCAGGGAGGGGGGAGGGAAGGGGGGTATGTTTTTTGTTGTTCGTTGTGTTCTATGTTATTGCGATACACTGATCTAAATTGAACAGCATGGTGTTTTGGATCACGGAAACTGATTGTTATCTATTTAGCACACTGATCCATAGGGGCCCCGAAAGCTCAAAATCTGATGATGGGGGTTGACACACGCACTGTTCTACAGGACGGCGCGGCTGGAGTAACCCCGTCCCTGTCTGTACTCTCATGGAACGTCCGAGGCCTTGGTGACAAAATCAAGCAGGGTCTGGTCTTGAAGTGCATAAAAAGGGAGGGGGCGGCAGTAATACTCCTACAGGAGACGCACCTCACTGGCACGGCCACGAAGGCGATGGACAGATGGGGTTTTCAGATGGTGGCCCACTCCGAATTCACCTCCGGGTCCAGGGGAGTCGGCGTCCTGGTAAAGAAACAATTCCCCCTACTCATACAGTCTGTTAGGTCTGACGCAGCGGGTAGGTTTGCCGCAATACATGCACAGTGGGAGGGAAAACCCTTTAATATTGTCTCAGTCTACATTCCACCTGCCTTACAGGCGACGGCCCTATCAGATCTTAGTGCTTTCCTACTGGGGCTCCCTGAGGGGGATTTTCTTCTCGGGGGAGATTTTAATTTAGTGGCTGATAGCTTGGTGGATAGTGTCCCCCCGAAGTTAGCTCCAGCTGGTACAACACGGTTGGGGGGCTTCCTGACAGCTATGGGACTGGAGGACCTCTGGAGGAAATACAATCCCCTGGACCGCCAGTTTACCTACCACTCAAGCGTCCATAATAGTCTCACCAGACTTAACTATTTTCTTGGCTCAGCCGGTGGCCCTGGCACTGTGGTCAAGGTAGAAATCCGACCACGGGGCGTTTCAGATCACTCTCCATTGCTAATTACCTATGCACACCACCAGCCCACACGGCGTCGGACCAATCCAATCCGCGCTGCTTACCTCCACAATCCTAAGATCAAGAGGGAGCTAAAGATGGGAACTAAACACTATTTCCGGGACAACACTGGCTCGGTGTCCTCCTCTGTCACTCTGTGGGAGGCCTACAAAACAGTGGTTAGAGGACGTGCAATAGTCTCCATTACAGCGCTTAAGCGGGAGGGGCGAGCGGAACTGTTAGATCTAGAAACGGCGGTGGCTGAGGCAGAGACACGGCACGCGACTGACTCGAACCCCGCTACGGCGCACAGTTTACAAGTAGCACAACATTGCCATAGAACACACCTGACAGAGGGAGTCAAGCTGCAACTGTCCGCCACGCGACACAAAATTTACGAGGTGGGCGACAAAGCGGACAAATTACTGGCTTGGCTGGACAGACGTGACAGGCGGGACAGGTGGATAGCACAACTGACGCTGGAGGGAGGAGACCCCATTAGAGATCCCAGCACAATAGTACACATGTTAGCCTGGCACTATGAAACGGTGTACTCCTCAGCATCCACGATCTCGGAGGATGAGGCATACACCGACATTAAAGATCTCAAAATGCCCGCATTGTCGGAGGAAGAGGCACAGGCCTTGGACGCAGACCTAACGACCGACGAGGTGCAATTGGCGATCAAGGCCCTGCAGACGGGTAAGGCACTAGGACCAAATGGTATACCAGTTGACTTATACAAGCAACAGGCGGACACGCTTGCGCCGCATTTGCTGCACATGTTTATGGAAAGCTTGGAGGCAGGGGAACTTCCATTAGATCAACGCACGGCCTCTATTGTAGCTATATTAAATCCAGGGAAGCCAGCTGACCAATGTGCGTCCTACCGCCCGATTTCCCTCATCAACGCCTAGGCTAAAATACTCGCGAAACTGTTGGCGCTGCGCCTCACGCCCCATTTACCCAAACTCATACATACAGACCAGTCTGGCTTTATGCCCGGCAGAAACACGGCGCTCAATTTGCGAAGAGTACATGGTGTACTGGCGCGCGCGACGTATTTATTAGAACCGGCGGTGATACTATCCCTAGACGCACACATGGCATTTGACACGGTCCACTGGCCCTTCTTATTTGCGGTGCTACGTCACTTTGGCTTTGGCCCGAAGTTCTGCTCCTGGATCCGTCTACTCTACGCAAAACCTATGGCGCATGTTGCTGCCAATGGCCACATCTCGGCGGACTTCCCATTGTCTAGGGGTACGCGTCAGGGTTGCCCACTGTCCCCATTACTGTTTGCCATGGTCCTCGAACCGTTGGCCGAATGGATAAGATGGGAGCCCACTATCAGTGGCATCCGCTGGACAGACGAGTGGGAAGACAGAATATCGCTGTACGCAGACGATGTTCTGCTATATCTCACCTCTCCCAAGCGCTCGATTAACACTCTTCTAGATGTCTGCACGACATACGGCCGAGCTTCCGGCTACTCGATCAACTGGTCCAAATCCACCATGTACATACTACACGGTCCCGCGCCGCGCTTGCCGGACGCCTGCCCGTTGCGGACTTCTGCTAACGGGTTTAAATATCTGAGGATACACATCACAGCTAACCCTGCCGACTTCTATACACATAACCTACAGCCTCCTCTTGATCGCTTCAAACGTGACATACGACACTGGGAATCACTACTGCTGACACTGCTAGGAAAGGTGGCTCTTTTTAAAATGATGGCCCTACCCCGTTTCCTCTACGTTTTAGAAAATACACCCTAACCTGTCCCTCCCGCATACTTCAAAACCATCGCAGCGCAAGTCTCGGTGCTGCTGTGGGGTCCTAAGCCCGCACGTATAGCACAGGCCAAGCTCACGTGCAGCTGGTACGACGGAGGCATAGCGCTCCCAGACGTCAGCCTTTACTACTGGGCACCACAGTTGAAGATCATTAACCAATGGCTTCATCTCCCCCAGTCTGAGCCAGCTCTAAAGGCGGACAGGGCACAGTTGGGATTCTCTGGAATGCTGGCCCCCCTTTATGATAAATCATTAGTCGCCACGAAGTTCGGCCCACTACATCACACACTCACCATATGGCACGCGGTGCTGAGCAGGTTGAAATGGCAGGGAGTATTAACACATTTAACCCCATTGTGGGACACAAAGCAGCTGGGGAAACTCAGACACTCCAAAGGCTTCGACCGCTGGGATGCTATAGGCATCTCGACTATTGGCGATCTATGGCAGAAGGGGCAGATGTTGCCTTTTGAGATGCTGCAACAGCAATATGATCTGGCACTAACAGAACGTTTCAGATACATGCAGATACGTCATGCATTGGCAACAGCGTTAACGCCCGAAACAATCATACCGGAAGCGTCCCCGCTCGAGGACAGGCTACTTACTGACTTTATGCCGTCGAAGGCGACATCTCTGACGTACCGAAAACTCGTAAACAATTTATCTGACCCTCTGGAGGCCCTGCGGGAGAAGTGGGTACACGACTGTGGAGACATTGATGACTCGGAGTGGCAGGAGGCGACTGCGTCTTCGAAAGAAGTGGGCGTCTCATCACTTCTCCGCTTGGTGCAACTACGCATACTACACAGATCATACTACACTAGGGATGCACTGCATAAGATTAAAAGGAATTTCACACCCATACTGCCTGCGGGGATGCGGGGAAATAGGGAGCTTCTACCACACAATATGGGATTGCACACTACTGGGTTCAGGTGATGCGCACCATGTCTCAATCAGAGGAACTCTCGATACTGCCTCACTCCAAGCGTTGCCTTTTAAACATATGGTAACCCAATGACCTCACACGCTATGGGCAGAGCTGGATGACACTGGCATGATGGTAGCAAAAAGAAATATAGCGCAGAAGTGGGGTGGGGGGATGTCGCCAACAATATCGGCTTGGAAGCAAGATATGGACGCTGCAATGATTGCAGAGCGGGCAGTGTTCCGCAATAGAGGTTGTCCCAAGAAATGGAATAGGATTTGGGGGGCATGGAATAAGTACAGGGGAAACATTTGTGACCCACCTTCTGATACGGATAGCTCTAGCTCTGATTCGGAATAGTGCTTTGGCACCACGATATTTGTTGGCAACCCGTGTTCTGATTGATGGACAGAGAAGCTCCTGTATTTGTGCTGTAATTCTGCTGGTTTCTATTGACAAACTACTGTGCCTAAATTATTTTGTGTTTCTACATGACAATGTATCGCACTGTTTTAAAAATGCAATTAAAAATATTTAAAAAAAAAAAAACAAGAACAGGCAGTACCTGGTATCCCGCCATTTCACAGAAAGTCATTTCAGTGATGAAAAACAGGTACAAATGGTGGTGATGGATTGTGTCACTTTGGGAGTCAGAGGGGAGAACCGGGAGCTCTCCCTACGGAAACTAGAGTCTAAATACATTGTTGATCTGGAAAGTCTTGCTCCTAATGGTTTAAACATTAGCGAAGAATTGGCAATTCACCTATATGAATAATTTGGTTTTATCTGAATACAGTTTTGCTGGATGTAATTTTAATCATGTTTTTATTTTAGAGGTTTTGAGCACTGAAATTTTGACAACTGACGGCCTGGAGATAATACAATGAACTGCAAAAAATGAACTTAAAGTGAATGAACTTGTATATATGGACTGAACGAATAGGGATGATATCTAGTTGCCCACTTGGGCAGAACTAAAATGAAAACTCTGCCCACTTGGGCATGATGAGAAATTGTGTTCTGAATCAAGGTACACAAGTGAAACAACAGTCTACGATAACATCGCCGTGAATATTTGTTTGAACTGGCACTGGACTGTGAATGCTAATCCCGAAATATACAGTTCGCAATGAAACGTTATAGAAATTTTATACAAACTACGATAAAATGAAATAACGATAGACTATTGGATTAACTCATCATTTGTGCAAAATGTTATAAGATCTCTTATCAGGAAACAAGATATATCAATCATTTGTATTTACAAGATGCAAAATTGCACATTACAAAATGGCCGCCATTGTTTCTTCTATGTATCACATGAGGTGTATATTGTGTTTATTCACGTGGTATTTAAACATGGTGGACAGTAGTACACACGAGCGTGATCAAGGGCTAATCCCCGAAACGCGTAGTTTTTCCCTTGCTGAATAAATATTGCAACAGCACCTGAGGTGTCCGAGTGGTTCCTGTGAGGAAGGGAGCCTGGGAGTGGCTATATATATATATATATATTCACTGAAAAAACCATAGGTTATAGACCATATATAGTTAGGAATTAGCATTTAGAAAACCTTATTTTACTCACACAAAACCATTGAAATTCCATATATAGTTAGTTGCACTAACTATATATCGCGCACCCGCAATCCACTGCTGATGATGTCACATATTACATCATTCATGACATGGTCAGTGACATCACTGATGACATCACTGATGACATCTCAAATGACATCACTGATGACATCACTGATGACATCTCATTTGACATCATTCTTGTGCTAATACGATAAACCTCTTCAGACTCTAATATAACCTTAGATACACTCAGTGTATACAGACACTCACACACTGTCACTCATCCATGGAGTTACTCACACACCTAGTCAGTCATGCAAAGAAACAATCTCACCTCCATTTCCTCAACTATACAGTTATACACACCTTACTTATTCAAACATATACTAACACATATTTACTCTCTTATACAATCCCTGATACAAGTTCACAATGATCCATACAGCCACTCACACATTCAGTGGCTCTCATGCACAGTTATTTATGTATTCCAACTCTCACATGTACTGTGTTTTACATATGTACTTACTATGACATGTAGCATTGAGATATCCATTCACTCATCAATACACTCATGCACACAGTCAACCGCCCATGTAGCTTTTTCCACATGCACTCTTGAACTCATACACCTAGTGAATCAACTGCTCACACATCTATGCACAGAGTCACACACCTCCCAGCCACCCCCACACAAACTCAATCTCCCATAGAAATACTTGGGCAACCAATTAATAACACATATAGCCTCTCGTATAGCTAATGATCAACACATGCAGCAGTTTACATCACAACAGACATAATGATGCACAAATTAAGACAGTTTAGTCACTAACCCATGCATTCAGTGAGACACATTTAATCACTCACTCATACAGTCAGTCACGCACCTACTAAATCCTTCATCCAGACACTTATACATCCACTCATTCTTCAATATCTAAGACATATTTTAACTTTACAGAAACATACAGTCACTGGATGTTGTCATCAGTGATGTCATTTGAGATGTCATCAGTGATGTCATCAGTGATGTCACTGACCATGTCATGAATGATGTAATATGTGACATCATCAGCAGTGGATTGCGGGTGCGCGATATATAGTTAGTGCAACTAACTATATATGGAATTTCAATGGTTTTGTGTGAGTAAAATAAGGTTTTCTAAATGCTAATTCCTAACTATATATGGTCTATAACCTATGGTTTTTTCAGTGAATTTTCAAGGTTTTGTAAATGCTAATTCCTAACTAT
The DNA here is from genome assembly GCF_964261635.1 of Lissotriton helveticus. Classification (NCBI taxonomy): domain Eukaryota; kingdom Metazoa; phylum Chordata; class Amphibia; order Caudata; family Salamandridae; genus Lissotriton; species Lissotriton helveticus. The sequence continues at coordinate 1,819,968,969 of NC_136059.1, forward strand.
ATATGGTCTATAACCTATGGTTTTTTCTGTGAATTTCATTGGTTTTTTAACAGCTAATATCTGTAGCTGTAAAATGTATTCTTCTTTAAATCCAAAAATATATTTTATATGTTTATGAATAATTTTTTTTTTAAATATTTTTTTTTCTTCGTTCCCGCTTCGCGAATCGGGAAGCTTCCCGTTAGCTGACCTTGATGCCGCGAAATAGACCGCGAGCCGGTAAACGTTTCTTTACCGCAAGTGCCGCGTTAGAAAACAACATCGTGACGCCTCCCGTCCGCATGACGTTTCACGTTGTCGCGTGATACGTCATATGACGTGCTACGTTAGCGAACTGGTACGCGAAGCGAGTCGCAAAGCGCAGGTTTCTGGAAGCAAACCGGGAGGCCCTGCAAAGCGCTTAACGTAAACACAGCAAGTCATGTGACTTGGTAATAATACTTTTCATTGGTTCATTTCACTTTTGGTTTCCTAATGATGTAAGACTAGGTCATATAATCTAAAATGAACACTTTTGATTGGTTGAGAACTCTTGTTTTTCCCAAATGATGAAAATCCCTCCTTCTTTCCTCACTCTGACTTTCATCATTGTGAGAGAAAGACCCTTTGTGATCACTGAGCAATGGCTTCTTTAGTAGCTTCAGCTGGTGCTTCCCCACCACCTCCACCACATCCAAGGAAGAGTGGACCACCTGCTCAAGTTGTAATTCAACAAGAAGAAGAAGAAGAGGAACAGGAGGACGAGCACGAAGAGAGGCAGTTTTTGCCTGAGCAGCCCAGGACGTCTCACCGGAAAGAAAACTTCATTTGGCAATTTTTTAAAATTCCCAAAGGTCAGAAAAAAGTAAATGCAAGATACGTAACTTGCCTTATATGTCAAGATAGACTGTCCAGAGGGACCGACAAAAAATACAGTTTCGGAAACTACACAATGCATCGCCATATGACTAGGTGGCATCCTAACAACTACAGTGCTGCACAGTTTCGGAACGACCTAGATAATCTCCCTATTATGGCCAGAAGATCTGTTGTACCGGAAGTAACGGGACCAGAGGGCAGGGAGATGGTGCCAAATATACAAATGAGATTTGGTGATGTAAAACACACCTGCGCATTTTGCGATGGATTCATTTCCTACGGAGAAAAAAGCATCACTCTGATCAACATAGCTATTGACTATCATATGCAAGTTTGTCCGAAACGCCCAAAATAATAAATACTTCTTTTTTTTGTTTTGTTGCTCCTGTTGAGCCCTTTACAATGAATCGTTTTCATTGCCCCCTCCAAGAAAAACCCAAAAAAATATAAAACTGTTCCGAAAAATTCAAAAACAGTAAAAAAATGTTCAGAAAAATAAAAAAAAAAGTTCTTTTCAGAACTACCTCCCCGTTATTAAAAAATTGGTACAATATTTGGAACTGTGCCAACCTCTATTTCTCTTAGTTCGCTTCCTAGTTCGCTCGCTGGTACGCGAACTGGAAGCGAACCAAAAACAGTAAGTATAAGGGAAGGAAACACACACTTATGTTAAAAGAAAGACAGCTATAGGGGAGTAAACTAGAGATACCATTACCCGTAATCCACTGCTGATGATGTCACATATTACATCATTCATGACATGCTCAGTGACATCATCAGCAGAGGATTGCGGGTTTTTTGGCAACATGCCTTATCCACGGTTTAATAACGCTGCCTTTTGCTTTATATAAGTTTTCAAATTGTATGAAATATATACCAATAGGTCGTTATGAACCTTTAGGTAGTGCTTTTCTTCATGAGGTCTGGTCGCTTCCATACACATACAGATGTTTCAAAGATGATCAAGAAGTTTATCTGAATGGAGAGGAATGCACTGAGACGCCAGATCATTCACTAATGTGTAGGCACATACAGTTACACGATTCATGCAACAAACACCGACCAAATATGGTTCGCGTGTTGCAAGGCACGCCAGTTCCTGCTATCATCCCCACGTTCAAGTTGTTGGAAAATGGTAGTTATTTGATGCTCAATAATGAAGATTGTTCAGAGTTAATTAAAAGTATTCCTTTTATCGTAACAGTAAGTGAACGGGTTATTTGCTGCAGAAATGTTCTATTTCCTCCCACACATGAACATAGGGAGTTTTCAATCTGGACACAAATACCAACCTTGGGACACGTTTCAACGGCATGGCAAGAATAAGAGCTCTTTTGTCTCAGAGAGAGGTGGCCTTGAGTTCGGCCCGTGAAACTTTCGTACTTCACATAGCGAACACCCGTACACAGGTTTGCCTTTCAATTTCAGCAACATGTTTCCGACTATCTTTAACGCATCCTCCACAAAATCCCTGGCACACTTTTTTAAAGTTGTTACCAGTGGTCTCGTGACTTCATTTGAGAAAATCTTTGGAGTCATCCCTGCTTCCTTTCATTGTATTTTCTGCACTCTGGTTCGTGGATTGGCATTTTTACTTGCATTACCAGCGGACGCTCTTGTGCTTTTTTACATTTTTAAATATGGATGTCCCTCCTATGCAACCTCCGACCCTGCAGCTGCTGACACTGTTCCGCAATCGCATGCTAGAATATTATGGCACAATGCCGTTGGCGATATTAAGCACGGCATATGGATTATCTTTTCGGTTCTCCTACTTCACCTGTGTCCAGCCTGTATTTCACTGCCTGACCTGTGATTTCGATTGGGCCATTGATTTGTGTCTCTGCGGACCGGTTTCTCCTGACGTCGACTTTAATCAGCTGATGACTCCTATCATTACTCACGAGTTGGTTTGTCCTGGCGAAAGGATTATGGCTGTGGCATTGATGCATGGACTACTTGGTCCCTGGAATTTACTGGCGGCAGCACAGTCTTTCTTGGAACAGAGCTTTCTTGAAAACCCACCGAGCTGTCCTCTGATGGTGATAGAGGATCCGGTGCTGGGAGAGCACGTATGTTCTTTTCCGCTTTTAAATTGGATGGCTGAACTGTTTTCGGATGAAGACGGTGACTTCCTATTGGAGGCTGTTGCAGCTTATTTTGCATACACAGTTATGTCATAGACCTTTTTCATGTTTGATATGCTGAGTACTAGCATTTCATTGACAATTCATTGACTTATTTGTCAAGTTTTTATTATTTACCTTGCCTATTGGCTTAAGACTCGATAAAGTACTTGGCTGTTTTATTTTTCTTTAGCATTAAATTTTCCTAGTTTTTAATGCTTTACCTTGCGGACCGTCCACATATAAACTTGCAATCTGCTCTCATGAGATGGCACTTCTATTATCTTATTCAGTTCGTTTCCGGATCATGAGGAGGTGTCATCTAGGTCCTGGATATCTTTACACCGTGTTAAGTTAGCATGGGCTCATTACCGGTTTAAACGCCATTTTTCCTTTTTTGCAACTTCTGCACACGACACTTAGTTGTTGCTTTAGCTTTCCACCTAGTAGTTCATCGTGGTTTACATGAGAATAATATGTTATTGGTCTACTATCTGCTTTACTTGTTAAACTATATCTGTACAGCGAGTGCTAAAGTTTCAAGAACAACACGATACAGAATTGTTATGAGGTCTGATCTCCACGACTTCATACTCATAACATAAGTGCAACTTCTGCCAATTCTGGGCATGAGGCGGGTTTTATATTGCTTTGCCGAACACACATACACAACAGTTGATGCGGTTCACATGAAGAGAGAGCTGGTGTATGCTGATGTGATTCCTTCAAATCTAAGACACTAAAGTATGGGCACGCCCTAAACCAACACAAAGAGACCTTCTTAGCAAATAATATAATATGTGTATTAGGGAGGGTGAGATATAAGCAGCCGCGGGCCGTGGAGGGAGTTACGATGGGGCAGGGAGGCGGGGAGGGGGAGAAGCAGGGTGGAGCCCTCTCTACCTTGCCCCTCCCCCTCCCCGCCTCCCTGCCCCACCGTAACTCCCTCCACGGCCCGCGGCTGCTTATAAGTGTTGCTAACTCTTATTCATTTACAGCATGTTAACATACTGTCACCATTCGCTTTTTATGTACTAGTAACTATGCTGGTAATTTTGCTACTGATAATATGTGTACTTGTATTCTCCACCCTGCTTCTCCCCCTCCCCGCCTCCCTGCCTCACCGTAACTCCCTCCACGGCCCGCGGCTGCTTATAAGTGTTGCTAACTCTTATTCATTTACAGCATGTTAACATACTATCACCATTCACTTTTTATGTACTAGTAACTATGCTGGTAATTTTGCTACTGATAATATGTGTACTTTTATTATCTAAGGTACTACGCCTGAGAAGACGGCATTAGTAAATAAACATTTCAAATACACATCTGTTCTTCTTAACTCCATGTTCTGGTTTCTAAGAAATCTATAACGACCGACTGTTCATGAGTTCCACGTATCCTGAGGTACTATAAGTTCATATTCTGGATTGTCTAAACATTGAGAGTTTGTTATATCCAATGTGACACTGTACCTAGCTTGCTAAATAGTTTTTGATTACTAACGTGAGTTTTGGGACACCCTAATTCGCCGAGGTTCCAATCCTCTGTCCACAGTTCTGTGTGAGAACAGAAACCCTGCGACAGGGGCACCCCCGACCCTTGCTGGAGCTTCATCACACTTGCGATACAACTCCAGCAATGCATTCGCCGAGGTTCCAATCCTCTGTCCACAGTTCTGTGTGAGAACAGAAACCCTGCGACAGGGGCACCCCCGACCCTTGCTGGAGCTTCATCACACTTGCGATACAACTCCAGCAATGCGCCACCTTTACGGCACAGATACATCACGCATCTGTGCTGTTTTTGCCCCATGATGCGCCGCATTGTAAATGCAGCACACCATAGGTGACGGAACAGCGGCACAGAATGACTAACACATCCCTGGTGATGCGCCAGTCATCATAAATGTATCCCTATGCTTCTTATCTTGTTAGAGATGAACCGCCATATGTATCATCAAAGTTATTTGCATTTCCTAAATAGCGAACTTTAAGGAATAAATAGCGATTCTTTACCATTCCTAGTTTGCGATGAGCTATTTGCTAATTAGCCGAATGTAGCCCAATGAAGCCCAATGTAGCCCAATGTAGCCCAAAGATGGCCGCCAGACACACAAAAAACAAATGTAGCCCAAATATCAGCCAGATGTAGCCCAACTATAGCCCAGTGACAGAATGACCAATCAGCTTCGCAAACCTCCGTTACGCGAAGCGGAGCGCTGTTACAGATATATATCTTTTTTTGAACGTTAATTTCTCAAAATCCACTGGAGCACATATATTGAGACCTAGCAAAGGCACATCGGGCTACCAGTCCCTAATATTTTGCCAAGTTTCGTGCAAATCCATTCAGCCGTTCAATTATTATTATTATTTTTTTTTTTTGCCCCGCGGGGCCCTTTTAAAACCTCCACATCAAACCTAGGGGGTCAGCGAGGATCTACTATGCCCCCTTATAGTTATTTCCCCCTTTGTTTTGACCTCCTCTTGTCTCTCGATCCTACCGAGAGACAAGATGGCGGCCGCTACGGACTGTTTGGAATGTTGACAGACGCCGGAGAACCAATCAGCTTCGCTTCACAAAGCTCCGTTGCGCGAAAAGTCCGCGAACCAGTGCGCTGCCCGGTCCGCTGTTACAGATATATATCTTTTTTTAAACGTTAATTTCTCAAAATCCACTGGAGCACATATATTGAGACCTACAAAAGGCACATCGGGCTACCAGTCCCTACAATTTTGCCAAGTTTCGTGCAAATCCATTCAGCCGTTCGGGCTAAAAGTGAGGCCAACCGCCCTATGGAAAACTCAATGTTAAAAACACGTTTTGGGACCCCCCTTTTTTCTCGGCCCCCACTGGACGAACCCCCCCCAAATTTTCAAGGGCTGCTCAGAAACAAAATGTGCCATTTTCCTGAAAATTTCAGCCAATTCCGTCCACAAACGCCAAAGTTATTAGACATAGAATTTTCAAAAAACCCATAGAGAAAAAATCCTAACTATATATACCTACTGGCGACCGCCAGTAGGTAATATAGAGAGAGATATAGATATAGATATAAATATAGATATAGATATAGATATAGATATAGATATAGATATAGATATAGATATAGATATAGATATAGATATAGATATATATATATATAGCAAGGCAGGGGATTGTGCCAAAACGCGTAGCAGCCTTTCAAGAAAAATAAACGTTTGGTGGCCACACATATATATTTATATATATATATATATATACATATAAATATATATATATATATATATATATATATATATATATATATATATATATATATATATATATATATATATATATATATATATATATATATATATATGCATATATATATATATATACCAACACATTTCGTCCAATGGACGAAGTCGCACTCCATGTCTCTGGGCCATGGAGCAAAGCGTAGTATCTGGAAAACTCAACCTCTTGAGTTAGGTGTTTCAGAGTATTTTAGTCCTTGATCACAGGCAGCCAAACAAGGAATGCACATATTTATATATATATTGCTAAATAAAAAGGAAAGAGGAACAAAGTTTCCACAACCCCACTGCTCATATGCAGGGATGTTTATTTGCAAGGCAGAAAAGGACGAAGCGTTTCCATCGACCACGTCTGGGGTCCGGGTCATATATATATATATATACACATTCTCCCAGAATCCGATAATGATAGAGGCTGTCACTTGGGGCGGTCCTCGCTCAGGGTATTGGAAACCCTGCAACATGTAACACCAAATCCAGACGAGTCTCAGAAAAACAAGGACACCTTGGGAATTGCAGTATACAGATATTACTAACTGCACCAGCAACGCGTTTCAGCTTACGCCTTGGTCACGCTAAAGGTCAAGCAGCAACACCATCTTTTTATTTTCATGTGCACTAAATAAAATAAATGGACAATACCCCCAAACCAAAGTGAAGATTTCACAAATATATATGCATATTATATTTTCAGTGACCCCTGATGAAAGAGTGCACAACACCTGAAATGCATTGGGATTGATTCGAGAAACAGCTGCCATCAGATTTTTTGAATGGACTTTGTTTACATGAGAAATGTAACATTTAAATGATTTGTTCTGAATTCACATGAGCCTTTTTTGAATGTTATTTGTCATTCTTGAGTACAATGTATTAATTTGTTGAAATTTAGCCTACAGGCTCTGAGGGTTTAGCACTCTGTTTCCAGATAACCCCCTGAGACCTGGATCTTTGCAAGCAGGAGCACTTGCCAGGTTGACATGGCAGTTTAAAACTGCGCTCACAGACACTGCCGTGGCAGGCCTGAGACAAGTTAACAGGGTTGCTGATGTGGATGACACAACCAGTGATGCAGGCCCACTAGTAGCATTTGATTTACAGGCCCAAGGCACACCAAGTGCCCTTTACTAGGGACGTACCAATTATTCAAATATGCCAATCATGGATAACCAGAATGACAATTTACACAGAACGCATATGCACTATAGCAGTGATTAGCAGTGTAAAGTCCAACAAAAACAGGGTCAGAAAAATAGGAGGCAATAGGCAAAACATTTGGGGATAAACCTGCCGAAAGAGCCAGGTCCTACAAAATCCAAAACCAACTGGTAATAGGAAATATTTGTTATCTTTAATATGACACCAAAATAACAAAATTCTAATGTGGTGAACAAGCTATATAGATTTCTAGACATTTAGATAAAAGTAGCACCAACAGTCGTAAAGTGCCAACCAAGGATTTCTCCTTCGCACTGGACCGGGACAAAGTCACAAGTTCAGGCCCACCACAATGGCATGCAGGCCAGACACTGGACTACATTAGGCCTGCTGTGTGATGTTACTTATGTCTTTGCTGCACAATGGCTGCAATGCAAGGTCCTGCATCGAGCTGCATCACTATGCATTGGTTTCAATGTAGCTATGAGGCGAAGCTCTGCGAGTCTTCAAATCAACTTTCGTTGGCTCTGTTGAAGCTTTATGGCTACTTGTGTCAGTTCTGTTGAAGCTGGCAGCTGAGTAGCGAGGCTTTGCGAGGCTTTGCATCATATCACATTGGTTCAGATGAATCTGTCAGCTGTTTCTTGGTTCCTTTAAGGAAATAAGGGTCCTAAAGCATTGGCCATGGATTCGGAGGGTCTGGGTCGCCACTCGGGGGCTAAGACCCAGTCTCTCACAATGCCCTTGCACAGTCCGGAACAAGTCCAGTTACAACTGGTCATCTGGGATGTCCTCGCATTTACTTTGAAGGTGAGTTCTTCAGCTCTTTTTTACCTGCTACTGGTCAGGGAGTCCACTCCTTTCCGTTTATAGTTAGATACAATCCTTTCTTTGCAGAGACTTGTGAATCCATCAGGTTTCATCTTTCAGAGTGCAGTACTTTCATAGTGCAGGCCTGAGGTCCAGCAGGGCAGTCCTTCTTCTCTTCTTTTCCAGGGAGTGATCTGGTGTGCTCTGCAGAGGTCCCTAATTTATCCTTCAATTCTGGGCTTAAGGGAGGGCAGCATCCTAACCAACGAGAAATAAGTAACCTCTGTCTAGTATGACCACTTCCTGGTAAGTGTGGCAAACTTCCTGCCCAGAATGCAACATCCTCTCAAAATTGACTACACTCCCCTTCCAACCCCTCTCTGAATCTAATTAAGTGAGCTTGAATCTGGCTAGAGATCAAGGAAGTGGGATGACCTGGGTCCTCTGACATCTGTTTTCTGTAGAGGCCCGTCTTCGCAGTCCAGTTTACCTACCCAGCCCCCTTTCTCTCCCCGGCTTCTCTAGGAAAGAGATCTCTCCCCATCAAATGGCTGTATTGTTGCAGCACCAGACTTCTTTTCTCGTAGTCTGAAAACAGCTTGCCTCAGGCTGTCAAAGGCTGATCAATCAGAAGACCCTGCCACAGAGCTGCATTAGGTAACCTCAGGATGGTAATTTCTAAAACTACCTTCCTGTAATAGATATATAAAATCTGACCTTGGAAATCTAGTCTAAAGTGAACTGTGTGGTAATGTAACTAGCAATTAGAGGCAATTATGCACAAACAGACTTTTAATTGAAATGTTTTGGTCAGTGTTCTAGAAAATAGGCAACCCTTGATAGAGAAAAAGAATAAATGTCTCCATTAGAGTGTGGCCTTGAAGAAGAGTGTTTTCTTCCCTTTTGATTCCCTACAATGTATTTTCTTTTGAGTACTGCACATCATCTCATGTCCTTGGCCCATGCTTATTTACCAGGAACCTTTGGGGCGATTCAGACAGAAGTGCAAATACATTTTAATTTCACCTACAGCTTACAATAAGCCTAAGCATTTATTTAGTGTATAGCTTTTTTGCTTTTAACATGCATTCCCTTGCTACCCACGTTAAAACTATTTTCAGGGAAATATAGGTCATATTCATATAGGCTTGAAACTTGCAATATACAATGCTTGCCTATTATAAGCAGTATGAACATTAAGCATGCTGGCAAAGCTGTGGAAGCTCACTAATTTCGATCTGTACTTTTGTTGAATGAATTGATTCTTACACCAGATACTATTGAGTACGCCTGGTGCTTATAGTGAATGTCACTCTATTGACACAGACTACTACATGTACATATAATTATATCAACAATACGGTAATTCCTCTGATAGAGCTCTGCTTATGTTTTTAGGAAACAAGTGAGCAGAGATAAAAAAACATTGAGCAATCTTTATGATTAGAGAAAGCATGCGGTTACATTTTGGACTAGGATCAGAGTTCATTTCAGATTTAGGTTTAGGATTATGGTGAGGAGTGGTTTACGTGTAGCGTTAGGATCTTTTTGGGATGCAGTTAAGATTTAAGCTTAGGTTTAATTATTAGGGTTATGGGTGGTGTTAATGCTGGTGTTAAATTAGCTTTTACAGTTAATATTTGGGTTGGGCTCACAGACAAGGTTATGTTTAGGAATAGATTATGGCCTTTGTAGTATTTTGGATACAGTTAATGTGAGGGTAGTATGGTGAGAGTTCTATTTTGAGGGTCTGCGTTAGGCTGAATTTCAGTATTACGTTTAATATTAGGATCAGTGCAACAGTTAAGTACAGGACAAGCTGTATTTATGTTATACGCTTCTCTGGTAGAATTTGATATACGGCCTTCTATATCGTGACAGTCCTGTGCAATTGTAGTTTTGGGAGGAGACGTGAAGCCCCATGAAGTTAAAACACTTATAATGAAACTTAATTTGAAATACACAATCACCTGATCATTAGCTTAGGGAACCAAAGGGTTTTACAAGCGTAATGCAAACATCCTTTACATATTATTACGAATACAAGGACACGCCTATGCATGCCAAGTGAATGCATGCTACATTGCTACTTTTTTGGGCAGATGTCATAGGAAATTGTCAATCTGTCCATATTTGTGAGCGTGCAGAAGATACTGTGAGCTGTTGCTGTCTAAAAGAAAACCAGTGAATCAGATATTTTACCTCTCAAGAGAAAAGTATACATTCATTCCATATCTGCCATGCACACTAGAAAAATGAACAAGATTTTGAAACTACATATCTAACAATTTGGTATAAGACCTATAGAAAAGGCCTTTAATTGTATAGTCACCCTGGAATCAATTTGCTATAGGAAAAGCTTTGTTTTTCAAAAGGACGTTTAAGTAGGCAATCTGGCTTTTAAAATATACCTCATGTATTGCACATAATTATATAGGTGATGCTGTTCTATAATAAGTTGTCAATGTTTACCTGACTGTATCCTTTTATGTAGATAGATATATGAGCACAGCAATTGTATGAAAATTTCAACAAGTAATGTCACCTTAAAGCTTACTTAGAGAACCTGGAATTTCCATGTCTTCCTAAGTCCAGGAATCTTTGCCAATGTATTAGAAAAGAACAACACACAACACAGAAATCATTATTTGCTTTTGATGTTCAGCCAGTAAAGAGAGGTTTGGTGAAGTTTCAAAAGTGCATTCGCTATGTAAGAGATTAGTCAGATTTTTTGTTAATTTTTTCAGGTTAGCCAAACAGATTAAATTGCAGAAGTTTTCAAAAATGTGTTTAATTAGAACAAGCATAGAACATAACAGCGTGTTCCATTCAGAATTTGGGGCTAGATGTAGGTAAACTACATTTACCGATTCTAAAATACCGAATTTTACGGATTCTGTATTTTAGGATCGGTAAATGCTATGTAGATAATTACTCGGTAAGTATTACCGAATCGGTGCGATTCAGTAATTCGGCCTGTAGGCCCATAGGAATGAATGGGAATTACTGATCGGTATTTACTGATTAGGTAAAAGGGGGGAAACCTTCAAGGGTGGCAGGGTGTCACTTTGACACCCTGCTGCACCCCTGAATTGTGCATGAGTGCACAAGTGGCACACATACATGCCCTAAGGACATGTATGTCTTCCACATGGCACTGTTATTAAATGCAAAAAATAGTTTTTTTTAGGGTTTTCGTAATTTACCACCAACTTGTAGTTGGTGGTAAATAACGAATCCTTACAGGTGAAAAACACTCACTTGAGTGCTTCCTACATTTCAGATTCAGTATTTTACCGAATCGGTATTTAAGAATTCGGTAATTTATCGAATTCTTAAATACCAATTCGGTAAATTACCGAATCTGAAATGTAGCCACCTACATCCCAAATGCCTAATACCGGTCGATAACGGCCGAAATTCGATAATGTCTATGGACTACCTAACTGGTAATGTAGTTAACTCTGATTTCATTAAATGTAAAGTGAAACTGAGGGACTCTGGAATACCCAGGGAAATGGCCCAACTCTTTCAAAATGTATTTACCAGAGCACTGAATACAAGGATCTTGGAACTGTCCGCTGGTACTCAATGCAGCTACTGGAAACTCCATATTTATCCTTTTAAGGGTGCATTTAACAATGTACACAGATCATAGGTACAACGTATTTGAATTGAGATATATGATAAGCCATGATGACGGGCTCATGATTTCGGTAATACCAGAGTGCAATATGTCTTTTTAATGATAACAGTAAACAACGAAAAACATCAATGTGGAATTTACAAACTATTACACAATACGTGCCTCCTTGAATCTTATATAACAACATTTTTCAAGACAGAAGGTATAGTAGAAGACGTTGGATATAAGTGTTTTAATTTTCTACTAAGGACTGGGATTTGTTAATAATATTGGATGTTTTTATCTATATTATTAAACTATGAATACGGAATCCAAGGCAATTACTCAACATTGAAGAGGTTACATGTGTAAGCAGGATAGATACAGTAGAAAGATTTTGGTGTTTCACATTGGAAATTATGGATGGAGAGACTGTTGGTTACAAAACACACAAATACATTTTATATACTTTAAATTGCACATATATATTTTTGCTACTTTAATCATCACAGATGACAGTTATTTATCGAACCATGTAAATAGCAATTTTGATTTGGGTAACCATAATTGATATAGTAGAAAGGCTAAGCTTTATGCGGAATCGTTGTAACACGGAAATCTGTTTGTAGTAACAGCCAATAGATATGCAAGTCCTCAGTAACCATTCATAATCATTAAGTAGAATTAAGTGCTTCCACAGTGGGAGTCTACATTTGGTCACTGCCCACAGTTGACTAGTTAATGGATGGAATGCTGTTGTGGCACTGTTTAAGAATAGATGCCTAGAAAGTTAGGCTGGAGCACTGTATTAGAGACAAGCCTGGTGAGAACTTAACTGTTTATAAAGAAATAAATGTCTCACTGTTGAGTTAGCATTCATTGCCGCATCATTAATACTACATTATTGATTGGTGATGCTGATATGGGCCTATAGGGGCATATTGTCAAGAAGGGCGTTAATATTATCGCCGCTTTAGCGGCAGGAAACTGCAGCTAAAGCGGCAATAATTGACTTGATAATATGCCGTTGAGAATGCCCATAGAAGCCCATGTTCACACCAGAACCTGGGCTTCAATGGGAATTCATAAGGGCATATTATCAAGCCCATTATCGCCACTTTAGCGGCCGTTTCCTGCCGGCAAAGCGGCGATAATTTTAACAACCGTTTCTTGATAATATGGCCCATTGTTTTTTGATTCCAGAAGGGTGCTTGCTCACTTCGGAGGCGACCTCAAGTCCCGGCATCAGCTTTAGTGCTAATGGTGTTTGGGAGTGGGTGGGGGGGGTGGGCCTCTACCCTTCCTTTTGCACTCATCTTCCCACTGTTTAAGAGCCTGCTGCTCTCTGGTGCGGAGGACATGTGCTCACTTCTGAAGCGAGTGCAAATGTCTGCATCATCTTTGCTGCTGATGATGATTGGGAGTGGGCAGAGGAGGTGGGCCTCTCCCTTCTCCTCTCGAAATGATCTTCCCACTATTTAAGTGCCTAGTGCTAACCTCTGTGCAGGGTGTGCACGAGTATGCGCCTGGGCATGGTCCAGGCAGAGTTTGGGCAAAGAGCAGCCCCATAAGCACCCGTCAAAGCCCGGAGGATATGCCACTCACTTTTCATTTATTTATGCAGATCTCTCTGTGATTTTACTCTCTCGCTATGGGTAAAGCACAAGCCAGCTTCCTGTAAGAAGTCTTACTACAATACCACAAGTATTAACAGCATCTTGGAGAGGATGGTGGGAGTGATAACAAAAGAGATTGTCCTCACATAATGAAGGCCTTAACTGTCCTATGCATGTTTACTGGCTTAATCCAGGACCCATAATTCACAACAACTACAAGTCTGCAAACCTTACTTTCCAGTGCACCTGTCACTACCTCTCCCGCTGCCCCGGAAGCAAAGAGGAAACAAAGGGGCATCTATGTGTGCTATTCTGTCAATTAATTATGTGCCTAGAACTTTTAATAAACCTGTTTGTGACCCCACTGAGTAATACGTTATTAGATGACTGTTGTAACAGGGTGTCACATTTGGAAAGAACATTTGTACCTCATTGTGGGGAGACTAGAAGAACACACTGAATCACAATTAACTGTTGCTTGTAAGTTTTTCACCCTAGGAGCTTCAGTGTTGTCTGAGGTGCCCATAGCAAATATTCTGTCCCACGGTGCTCCCTCTTCTGGTCAGATACCTACCTCTGCACCAGGTATTTTCCCAATGTCACCTGGAGACTCGGCACTGGATACATTGCCTTCAGAGACTTCTTTACTACCATAGGGTAATGTTTTCACTGGGGACAGAAGCAGAGCCTCTTGCATTACATGGGTAGATCTCAAGCTCCCATGGAACATCTCGGTCAGTAGCGGCCCATTCCTGCCAAAGTGGCAGAGTGGGCCGGGCCAGAGGAGGGACGTGGGGAAGGTTCAGGTACAAAAAAGAAGTAAAGAAACTTACCTGATTGCCAACAGCCACATCGTGCTCTTCTGTCTTCTGGGAACGGGCTCCCAGAATGCAGCATCAGGATTGGCCTAAGCACTGGCAACTTGCGCTCTCAGGCAGACTGGGAACCTGTGCCTGCTTTCTCTTTACTCAGCAATGCAGCTGGGGCTGGAGAGAGCTTCATTGCACATGCAGGTTTGCCCAGCACATTGAAGGGAGTGCCCATCACTTCCCCACCAGCAGTGCCATCCACTGAACCCGCCACCAAGCCCCAAGACTCGTCAAAATCCTGGGAGCGGTCCAGGGGATTAAAATAAAATGATAATAAAACAGGTTTAAAACCTGTCTTAATATTGTTTTATTTGCTGGTCATGGCGGGGGGTGGGAGGCAGTGCTCCTCTGCTCTAATGGAGCGGCCGGTGCTGATATTGGGGTAAGAAGTCAATAGTTGTCAAGAGTCTATTCCCTGTGGCACAATACTCAGTTTATAACAAAAACAATAGGAGGAGTGCCCCCTGAGGGCGAGACCAGGGTGGTCTCTGCGCCTGAAGCTTAAGGCTTACTCAAGCACTTGTGCCCAACCTTATCATAGGACATAGAATGTCCTTTTAGAAGACCCCTCACTCACCAACCTAGTTGGTGACATGCTTCATCATCAGGGTCCCACCCCAAAGGCCGAGTGCCAACATTACCTAGCCTATATGGATCTCTCTTCAGCCTTTGACAATGTCAAGCCATGCTCTGTTAGTCCCAGGATAAACAATATAGCAATCTCTTCTCTAGTATACACTGATGAATCTGCATTAACTTCTTATACACCTAGGGCCTTACATTGTCTCGTCAACATCTTTATATAATTTATAGCCCAAACTTCTCATGCACACATTCAAAGCCCGACACAACACACGACCAGTATACCAAACAATCTTATACGCTTTCACCAGCTGACTACACACCTGTGATTTGCCTCACTCTCACTCTCACTCACACAAGCAAAAGCAAAGCAGGAGGTCGGTCAGTCTCCTACCTCGCACCTAAAACAAGGGGGCATATTACCAAGCCTGGCGATATTAGATTATAGCCGCTATAATATAATTATATCGCCCTATTAGCAATTAACTGATGTTAGCGACAGCTTTGAGGCGATAGCAAGCGGTTTGGGTCCTGCATTGCATGTCAGCGATATATATCGCTAATAACATGCAAAGTGGGCGTACACAACCTGTTAGCGACTAAACACAGTCGCTAACATGGCTATCGCCTATTATCAACGCAGGCGTAGCGATGGAAATATTCACGCCAAGCGCGAATATCTCCAAAAGCTAACGCCTGCTCAGACCAGTTCTTATCCATTATATCCAATGGGAGGTGGATATTATGGCTAAGAACCAATTGGCGTTAATGCATGAATATCGCTGTATTCTCAGCGATATTCACGCATTTCGCCGCTATCGCCGGATATTTTATCGCTTTAGAGATAAACATTGCTAATAGTACGTTATCTCTGCGATAGTATCTGGCGATGCTTAGCGATTAAAAAAAAAACTCGCTAAGCCCATTTAGCGATAAATATCGCTAGTTGTTGGTAATATGCCCCAAGGTGTGTTGATGGAGGTCGGTAAAAGTGATGTGGTGGTGATAGGGCTCTCACTGTCTTACCTTTCATAACAGAATGCTAGTACATAGTTACATTTTTTGGAAGAAACCAGCAATAAAATTCAAAGAAAATAGTATTATACAGAGCTCAAGGAAAAACAGTCATTTGCACTTGCTAAATGTGGTAACGGCATTTTATGACCATTAAGGAGTCTAACACCATGACATACACCATTTCATAAATTACCACATCCTGATCACTTCTTGGGGTGCAGCTTATGGAAATTAGCATTTGAAAACAAAAGACTTGTTTGCTAGGGACAGGGGCATCGATGGTCGCCGAATTCAAGCAAGCTGACTTCAGATAGCCATCATGGCTACCCTATACTTTATATAAGCCACGTTCCTCCAGTTGTAATGCTGCCTTTATGCCAACCAGACATGCTGAGTTAGCCACACAGTTCAGGCTCTGCCCTGTCTCATTCACCTTATTGTAGCGTCACGTGTGCAGAATGCACGCTCTTCTATTTTTTATTTATTTCATTGGAATCGGTGTGCCTTGGTTATGTAGTGCTTTTTTTTAAAAATGATAATGTTACCTGTCTATATTTTCTCTGGGTGTACGTTAAAAATGATTTATTGTAGCATTGATGCAATATTACTTTCATGTTCAAAGAAGCGGATGGATGTGGGATTATGGTACGGGGCTGCATAGCGATCCAGTTCTGTCTAGCAAAATGTTGCATCAGTCGCTCTAAATAGTAATCCCTAAACCGCACCGTCCATTTACTGCCATTATCAATAGGGTAATTTGTCTTGTATGCAATGCTCTTAATGTGAGAAAGGTCATGTCAGGCAAAAGAGCGAACCACACTGAAATCACACCATACTGGCAGCAAGGCTTCTAGATATAACATTCTGTGTGCTTGCTGAGGGTGTATTAGCCTGAAGAAAAAATAATGTAAAATACTCATTTGAGCGATTAAGCAGATGTGCACTTTGCCCCACACCAGGACACACTTTCGAAATGAACATTCATCTGTCTATGCAGATGGACAGCTCTTAGGCAAGAAAAACACTCCGTGTACTAACAACAAATATAAACAGCTTTAGTATCAGAAGCAGAACAACAAAATGATCTCAAACAAGAAATCGCAACTAAGTAACTTGACATAAAACAAACATTCTTCATTAGCTGCATAATTTTTCTTTTTCTTTTTTCTGCCACTTGCACTCTCTGAATGAATCAGAGGGAATGGGGCACAGCAAGCAATCTAGATGCTTGTACTTGAGCTGTCAAGTTAGACTCAAATTTGTAAAGTGATTTCAATACTTTTTAATGTAAAACTAAATAGCTTGTCATTGTATTATAGTCTAGACCCAATGGAACTTCATTACACTGCAGGTGCAAGAGACAATGGACCTGATAACTAAACATTTCGACTGGTACTATTTCAAGCCATTGATGGTAAATAAGGTATTGCTTGACGCAAACACCATTGTATTATGAAAGTGGATTTCTGGGGATAGAAAATAATGTTTTTATTGTGTGGCATTTTGTTCTGGTAGTCATACGGTCCGTGCTTACACTTTAAAAAACTAAAGTGGAAAGAATAAAAGTACATGAAGCAGTCTTTTCATTTATGGTCACCAAGGGAAGAGGGTCCTTTGACATTAGAATCGGAGTGGACCAGATTTGTTTCAAAACTATTAGAAAAGTTTACTCTCGTTCCCAATATGAAGGACAAAAGTCTTTGTCTGCAGCCAAAACTAAAAAATGGTTTACTAAAGTCCTAGTAGAAGGAAAGCAACAACTAATAAGAAACTAAGGTACATATATACAAAGAAACTGTTGTAGCGCGATGTTAAGCTAAAATTACTAATGAAATTTCGAAATGCAGGGGTGCTCCGTACTTACGAGAATGCAGTGCACCCCTGCGTTTCCCCTAGCGCTGGTGTTACATTTAGCGGACTATTGCCAATGCAGGCACCCTTTCACCATTGTGCAAGGGTGACTGCTTTGCAGGGAATCATTGTTTATGTGCAGAAATGGGCACCTTCCTGCACATGAACATTCACTAATAGCAATTTGATGTTTCTAAATGTGCTGCAAAATGCAGCACGCACACAAAGCCCTACACAACCAAGGCCCAGGATACCTCAACAGCCGCCTCAACTTCTACGCTCCCAAACGCCAGCTTCGATCGACCAGCCACGCCCTCGCCGCCGTCCCCCGCATCCGAAGAGCCACCACAGGAGGAAGGTCCTTTTCCTACCTGGCCGCCAAGACTTGGAACTCCCTTCCGACCCGCCTCCGCCTGACCCAGGACCACCTCGCCTTCAGGAAGCAGCTCAAGACCTGGCTGTTCGAGCAGTAGCAGACCCCCCCCACCCTCCAGCGCCTTGAGACCCTCCGGGTGAGTAGCGCGCTATATAAATGCTTTGATTGATTGAAATAGTAAAAACAAGGCGAAATTGTTAATTTCGCCTCGTTGCGCCTATTTAAGACCAGGTTTTCCCTAGTCTTATTTTTGGTGTTGCCCCATATTTACACCAATCTTGTAAATAGGGGGCAGCAAAAAGCAATTGGTGTAGCGATGTAATGCCCACAGCAACACCCATTGCCCGCCTCTTTGCCGTAGTGGACTGCTGTGATAAGGGACATATTTGCAAGGTGGCATTACGCGGCTTAACGCCACCTTGTAAATACAGAGCAGGGCATTGCACCACAGGAATGTCAATAAAAGTGAAGCTGGTCCTAGGATGCTTGTTTCCAGTCCTGGGAGGACCTGGCTTGGCAGTTCGGGCTAGACTGTTCCCATGATGCACAGGGTCAAGACTGATTTGCATATGACCAGGTCTAAACTAGGGTGGCATCGTGAGCAAAAGAATTATGGATTTAACCCAGATTTCTTGACTGGGGGTGAATGTTTTGATTTTTTCTGCATTCTGTCCATCAAATGTGTGTCTTTTACTAACCCAGTGCAACCCAGTCAGCGCCACATGGTGGTAGGCCCGTGACGGCCGCAAGGCTTTGAGTGCCACTAACCCTATGCAATGCCAGTCAGTGCCACGTGGTGATAGGCCTGTGACGGCCGTAAGGCTTCAGTGCCATTAACCCTGTGCAACAGCAGTCAGCGCCACGTGGTGGTAGACCCAATACTGCCTAACCCTGTGCGCAACAACTCATGGGCCCTTTATGATTGAGAACCGTGGAGCATCTGTCATCCAGTCACCACCGGCAGAGGGGAATGTGACATTGTCGGCTCCTTATATTTGCGTGGTTACATGGCCTGTGATGCCTATCCTGGATGGGTGTGGTGTGTGTGCAAACCTGCCCTCAGGGATTTGCCGTGACATGCTGACAACTAGATCAGTGACCTGCACACCACCAGCGAGTACACCTGCGACAGGTAGCTATGTGGGCCCCCCTCGGGGCGTAAGCGGAGTGGTCTGGCCTGGGGTACGCCGGACCAGCGCAGGGCTTGCAACAATGTCTCTGGGCTCTGGGCGTGGTTCAGTCCATGTCTGGTCAAGGAAGTGACTAATGCGTGTGTCCCTGTTGTAGTGTCCACGGCACCCGGAACACAATAGGCAAAGTAGCACACTGTGACTGGCATCCCACTAGATGAGCATTATAGACGTAAGAAAAATAACTGTCCCTACATTCATCCACACATTCATACATGAATGATGAAAGACATGACACAGCAGTGCGTTACTCGATGTTTATTGCACATCCAGTGCAGTTTGTTAGCTAGAGCGGTACAGGGTCATGCCAAGCACACTACACAATATGGGCCCGTGGAGGGCCAGCCAGAGTCCATCCGGGGATGACAAATACTGCGGAAGAGGAAGCGTACAACCTGCAGTCTGGTTGCCATGTCATTGGTCATCAAACAGGATATGGCAGTCCCTGTCGCGGTCCAAGCTGAGTGCTGCGCAGTCTATGAAAGGTCAGTGGAAGGTCATGGGGTCATGTGCGGCATCAAGCAGAAACAGGCCAGGTGGCGGAAATTAATGCTAGTGCCTCCTTCTGAGCACAATCAAATCCACGTCCTCGGATGTGTGCTCTGCCCCCACCTGTGGGTGTTGCAGTACCGGCTGCGGCACTCTGTGCCACTGACACATCAGGGGCCGAAAGAGGATTTTTTGGCCACACTGTGTCAGTGACACATCAGGTGCCAGAGTGGATACGCCAGTCACATTGTGAGGCACTGACACACCAGGGGGCGGAGATGTGGACGGTGTGGGGGCAGCAGCATTGCCATGATGAGGATCTGCAGGGCATGGTAGATCCCAACTACATTTCGCTGATGTGCAGCGGTGGCTGCCATCCTTTCCGCTTCCATCCACACCATGTCCTCCTTGAGCCTCAGCATGTGTGCCAGCTCATGGCTGGGATCGCTGGAGACAGTCTGAGCGGACAGGTGTTCTTCTCTCCGCATCATGACTCCAGCGATGTCAGTCAGGGCTTGTTGGAGACCATGGAGTGGGCCTTGGGTATCTGTTAGGGACTGGAGCTGGTCCCTGATCGGACCTGGAGACCCATGGATGGCGTCCAGTTTTCTAACCATGAGGTTGAACCCCACCCGACACCTGCTCAGCCATCTCCCTCTGGCCCTCCAGCAGACATCATTGGAAGGCCATGTGGGGGGTCTTGCAAAGCTGCCGGGGCTGCGGGTGCCTCCTGCTGGGTGGTTTGGGTAGTGGGTGGGGTCTCCTCGATGCAACTGGGCTGCCCTGATCCTGGAGGTGAGTTGCAGATGATGTCAATGATGTGTTGGGGGGCTTGGGTACCGATGCTGGGGGTTTCCTCCTCGTAATCAGTGAAGAGGGGCTGGGACTGCTGTGCAGGAGGTGTTGACGGTGCCTCTGCAATGTGAAGGGGAGATGGTGTATTACAATGTGTCCACATGTATGTAGCCACATTGTACATGTTGACATTCAGACACCTTGGCATTGTACATTGTGACAGTCTGCAGATCAGGGCCATGACCCAGTGTCATTGTGGGTGTGCACTGTGCTCTGCTTGATTGTGCATGAGCTCCTTTGTGGCCATCTCCACGTGTCTCCCAGTACCTGGTGGTCACTCACCCTGTTGCGGTTTTGTTGTGTCCTGTCGAGCAGTGTCCGGTCCCCGACTCTTGCCACAGTCTCCACACTGATGATTTTTGACACCAGCTCCTCCATGTCATCCAGCATGAGCTGTGGCACTGGGCTCCTACCTCCAGTCTGCATTGCTGCCTTCTGGTTGGCTGCGAGTTTGCCTCGCCAATTGACCTCTTGTGCTCTCCGACGGCATTCACCTTGTCCACGATATCCCGCCATATCCCATTTTTGGTGCCCAATGACACGTTGGAGGTGATGAACAGTTGTTGATGGTGTTCCATCACCTTCATTATCAGAATCCTGTTTTCCTGCGGACTGAACTACGTCTTCCTCTTCTTCTTGTCCTTGCCTTTCCCTGTCCCCGAGTTCCCAGGCTGGTCGTCCGGGGTGCTTGTGGGGTTGCGCTCATCCTATGCGCCTGCTCCGGCTGCCTCCATGGTGCTTGGGTGTTGGTCAGTTAGTTTTTGAGTGTTTTTTCTACTTTTATAGTGATTTTTCCAACCTGCCATTGGTGTATTGCAGGCCTGGAGCCTCTTATCGCTGATTTCCTCATCGTGCTTTGGCCCATCACATGTTTTTTCGCATTGAGGTTTGTGTTTTTATCTCCGTCAAGGTGGTTGTATTGTGGACATTGGCCGCAGTTTCGACAGACTATCACATGGTACCGCCTTGTGAATTCCGTGTTGACACAGGGTTATTTTCCGCGATAGGCTGTGATGTGTAAAGTTGCATTAGCATTTTTTGGTGATGTTTAGCACACCTTCTTGTGAATATACCCCTTGGAGAGCAGAGAGTTAACAGTGCAAACATCTCTAAAATATTCTATGTTAAACAAGTATCAAAACATTATGGCAGAGCCCATACCTCAATGGTCTTCAAGATCACATAAAATCAGTCAAGCTTAGATATACTCTAATCTAACTTCATCAGGTTATTAAAAAAGCTAGGACAGGAGGAGCCTGTTGCCCAAATGACCTGTCTCCAGGACGTTTCAAAGCTGAGCCTGAACTTTGGTGAAAACCTTTAAAATCAGTGTTTAAATAATGTGGGTCTTATGGAGTAGTTCCAGACTCCTGGGGAGGAACCACAGTTCATCCAATTAATCAAAATGGTGCAATAGGATAGCCAACTAATTATAGGCTTACTGCTGTATGCGACATTGAGGTAAAGTTCATCTTCATTCTCCTACTAAAGGATCCTGGAGACAGATTTGTATACACTCAAATCAGACAGGCTTCCATCAAGGGTCTGAAACTACAATAATTCTTAAAGCTCTCTCAGCGATTTCTGAGGATTCCGACAGTAAATAACATCCTCTTTATCCATGCTTTGTGTATTTAAAATCTTCATATGATAAGGTCTCAAGAGGAGCGCTATAGTCCAATTTAATATTTGGGAGAATAGTGCCAGCATGTGTTAAAAGGAGACACCCAGGTAAGATTGTAAGTCTTTTATTGCTTACAAAGTAGAGCCATCAAAACTCCTGCTGCCAGCCTGTCGGTTCTCCAGGTTACAACTGTCTCAGTGAGATGCTACCATGGAGATAGAACAAGAAAGCACCTGCACATAACTTTGAATGATTAAAAACATCCCCCATACAGAGGAAACAAAGGAGAAAAGAAAAGAAGAAAGATGAGACCAGGAAAAAAGAAGTCTGTAAATTCAAAACACAGCATTAAGAATTGAGCAAAGATATACAAACCATTTCAAATTAAAATGAAACTGTCCAGTGTAAACTAAGAACAATTTTAGGAACCTCAAAACATTTCCTAATCTTCATACCTTGTGGGAAGACGGTGAGACCTAGAAGAAGATGGCGAAGGACCACAATTGGTGGGCAACTTTGAAGCAAGTGAAACATCTGAGCATGAAGGAAACATAGACTTGTCACCCTGGAACTTCACCAAATGAGACATGCTCCATTTACCACCATTATGCACAGTAATCACATTGTTATATACTGCAGTAACAACACATTGTCTCATTTATTCAGTAACACCCTTCCTAACTGAGACTGAGGTTGAGATTGGAGAGATGATTTCGCATGAGACTGATGTTGCATTTGTGCCATGTCTACTTGAGTTTCCCATCCCCCTTTCTCAGGAGGAAGCAACACATTTTCTTGGAGTACTGGCCCTGTTTGAGAGGTGAGGTGCTTCATAACTCTAAAAGGGGGGAACATTGTGTTCTCTTCCTGGGCTAACTGGGTTACCTTTAGTTCCTTTAGTTCTTCTAACATGTCTGTTTCTAGTGGCTCAGGGTTATTTACAAACACCTGAAACCTATTTGAGGTTCTAATATCTTGACCACCCTCCAGATTAACACCAGGGTTGTCCCAACCTGGATTTCTCAATAGCAGGGTTTTTGGTACCACCTTAAAAAAGGTTCTTAATGAGGGTGTAATTTTTAGTTTTTTTAGTGTTTTTGGGTTATCTGCCTGTGTCTCTGCTTTTTTTTCTTTCAACCTCCTCCGTCTTGGACTTTCCCACTGTCCTGTATCGAGCCCAATCTGGTTCGGGGGATCAGACTCTATTGCCATTGTCTTATTTCAAATTTGAATCTGAGCACCCTTCAAAGAGTTCCTTGCCCCTAAACTTCTCAGTTGGTATCTGCCTTGTGAAGCGTTCCTCTCTGATATCCGCTCCATCTTTTCCTCATCTGAAATGCCTCTATATCCAGCTAATCACCAGTCCTTATTCCGACTGGGCCTTTGTACTTATTCTTTTTAAACCCTGATTTCTCTTTTTATCTTCAACGCACACTTTTTGTGCTCCTCTCCTCACACAACCTCTCCCCACTCACCTTTCTGCAGCCTTACTCTGACCTGTTTTCCGTATTCCCTCCTGCATGGGCTTAATACCTGCAGCACTATCAGGTATTGTTTCCCTGAATGTGTCGGCTCCAACCGACCAATACGACCATTAACCTCCTTCCTCCTTGTGTCTTCCTTCTGCTCCTTCACACGGGAACCTCTCATGAATGTGCTGCCTCTGCATAAACTGCTCTGGATGGAGCACTGCGCCACCACTCTCCAGCCCCTGCTGAGCTCGCGAGCAGCTCGAGCCCAGCAGGACTCTGGGTCGGGCAGCCCCGCAGGCTCCACCAGCTCCACTGCCGCTGACCCCCAAAACACCACCAACAGGGGCCAGAAGAAGCAGACAACAGCAGGAAGCTGTGAGGCGCAGGGCAGGGGAGCGACCAAGGCTCCTTGAATGGTCCGTACCCCCTCAACACCTCCGCGGTGCCCCAACAGCGGCAATTCGGCAGCCAACCGCCAAGACAACCCTTGCCAGGGGTTCACTCCATTAATACATTTTTAAAGGTTCAGGGGCGCATTTTACTCATACACGGTTTTCTCCAGCCTTGGGAGCCTCTGCGACCACTTACTAACCGGCCTCCATGTTTTCCCCAAGGATGACATAGTCCTACTTTTAAGATTAATATATGCTTTTGCATCATACACTAACAGGGATGGCTTGAAATTAATATAAAAAAACGAAATTCATGATTTTTGCCAATCCAAAGAAAAAACCTGGCCTAGTATTAGGAGTATAAATTGGAAATTCCCAGGACTTACATCAGTTTAGTAGGTATTATCTTTCACTTTCGGAACAACTATAAAACACACTTTCAAGCCCTTGAGCAAAAACCAAATCTCTTCTATTTGCATTTAAACATTGCAGATACAGTTTTGTGCTCCATCACTTGCTCCATACTTAGAATAATTGATCGCAAATTGATATCTTTACTCACATATGGATCCAAAATCATGCATGGATGCGATTCAAAATGATTGGAAACAGTCTAGAGGGTGCACCGCTTTTCGCTGGTTCAGAGGCAGAATTATGGGGCTGCACGAGACTCAAAACCCTGAGCAATCCTTGTATATATTGGCAACTTCTTGGCTAGGCAGCACATTATGGATAAGGCCAGAGGCAAGATGTACATTTGAAGGGGTTACCTTTTTCGCGTACCCAGATTTTTGTCATGCCAAAGTGGAGAGAAGGTGGAGGCTTAGACAGCTGATTTCACCACTACAAAATTTGGGACACGAGGCATATTTACTCTATCCAGCAAGGATCAAAACTATTGTGAAGGGGCATGTCAGGATGTTTACTTCTGAGGTGGCGGCGCAACAGTACATTAATGAGCTGAGCGAGAAGAGGGGCGGTTAACTAGAGTGTGTTTCAGATGTATAGTATCTATGTCTCTATATTCTTTATAGAGAGGTCAGGAGAATGAAGTTGTACTAGTGGGTTGTATGGGAGGAAGGTGGGTTGCGACTACTGCACTCAAAAGCTGTCACACATAGGTCATGAGTGACCTATTTGCCCGTAGGGGGGGTAGGGGGGTTGGGAGGGGTGGGAGGGGGAGAGGGGGCATGGGAGGGGTGGTGGGGAGGAGAGTGTGGGAGAGCACGCACTTGTCGCACAGCACTTACAGTACATACAGCATAGCACAATTTTTCTCTTTTTTAAATCACTTGAAGAGTCGTTTGCAATTGCAGGGCATACTTTTATGGTATTTTAATGACTTGTAGAATTGCATCGATAAATATTTGTGGGATTAATGATTCCAATAAAAGATTGAGATTAGCTGCATTGTTGAAAACGATGTGTCTGGATCTGGTCTGCTTGCAAGAAACACATGTAGAAGGGGCAAAGGGGTATCTACTGGAGCAGATGGGATTTTCGTTATTGCCAAACACTAAGCAGGGGTCAAAGACTAGAGGGGTTGCTGTACTTGGCAAATGTAGAGATCTGATTGTTAACAGAAAGAAAGAAGATCAATGGGGCAGATGGGTGTTATTAGAAATAACTTACAGGGGAGAGAAGTTTACATTGGTCACAATATATGGATATTTCCAATTTCTAGATGCAGAGTTAGCTCAGTGGCCCGAACCCATTATCTGTTGTGGTGATTTTAACATTCACGATCCATCTGGTCATTCACACAAACAGGGGGGTGTTATAAAGGAAGGAAAAAGAAAACATATAGAGCACTGGCTGCTATGGTACAGCACAATTCTCTAAAAGGTGGTACACAAAGATGGTAGCACATTTTATTCTGCTCCACATAAGGTTTTGGTTAGACTGGATTATTTTTTGATATCCAGCTACCTTAGTGAGGGTTCCAAGATTGAAAAACATCCTCGGATTATTTCAGATCATAACCCGTTGATTTTAACTGTTAAAATAGGTCAGGCACACATAGAGGAGAAGCAGTGGACTTTTGAGAGAGCGTTGCTCAAAGACGAGGTCTATATAAAGCATATGAATACCTGGATTAGGAATTTTTGGGAAGTAAATAGGGGGACTGCGGCTACAGGGATGGTGTGGGACGCTTTCAAAGCTGGAATCAGGGGTGAGACGCTGAGCTATACAGTTTATAAACAGAAGGGAGAAAGGGTGAGGGTAGACAAACTGGTTAATAACCTGCTCAAGGCAGAGGAAGAGTTAAAACTATTCATTTTACAGCAGGTTTCACTGGAGCAGCAGCTACTTAAAATAATCGTGATCAGGGCGGAAACTGTAGAACACATCGCTAACAAAGCTGCAGTCAATTATTTAATTAAGAAACAGAATATATACGAGTTGAGTGAGAGAGTGGGTCATACATTAGCTATTCGTACTAGACAGAAACTCTCAGCGTCCGATATTAAGGAGATTATTGATGAGCAGGGCAATAGCGTATCGGAACCCGCAGGTGTCAGGGAAGTCTTTAGGCATTTCCATACGGTTTTTATGGTTTAGATGAGGGAAACGAGACTGCAGACATCCCAGGGTATCTGAGAAACATCCCATCCCCAATCCTCCCGGAGGAAGAGAAACTGGCTCTAGTTTGCCAATTCAACTGGAGGAAGTTACGGCAGCCGTGGGTAGCCTCCCCTCTGGCAAAGCCGTGGGGCCAGACCAGATCCCGGTAGAATTCTACAAAGTTTTTCAAGATGTACTGATACCTGATATTTTTAATACTCTGATACAGGCACAACAAGGAGAGTCAATCCCTATGTCATGGGTTGGGGCAGACATCATAGTAATCTTGAAGAAAGGGAAATCCCCGTTGGCACCTGGGTCGTATAGACCAATTACCCTAATGAATTCCGATGCCAAGATCTTTTCCAAAATACTTGCTAAAAGACTAGCTAGAATTATTGAGAGCTTGGTAAATCCCTCGCAACACGGTTTTATCCCAGGTAAAGGTACCACCCAGCATATCAGACAAGTAGTTACATTATTCGATGCAATGGCAGTCCCGGGAGACCCTATGTCAGCTTTATTTTTAGACGCAGAAAAGGCATTCGATAGGGTCTCCTGGGACTACTTGTGGAGAGTAATGAGGCGGTATGGAATAGGGGAGGGTTACATTAAAGCTATTCAGTCTATCTATAGAGAACCAACAGCCAGGATTAGAGTTAACAGAGTATATTTTGCTTTAGTTAAAATTAATAGAGGGACAAGGCAAGGCTGCCCTTCCTCCACACTGCTGTTTGCACTCTACATGGACCCTTTGTTGCGTAGTCTGGAGGCTAACACTAATATTCCCCCATTGAGTGTAAATGATAAGGAATTCAAAACATTGGCTTATGCTGCTGACGTGGCGATTTTAACATCTAACCCTACTCTAGCTATTAGTCAAGTGGAATCTGTAGCCCGTCAATTTGGCCAGGTCTCAGGCTATAGGCTCCATCGGGCCAGATAGTAAAAAACCCATATACACTCTGTAATGATAGTCGGGTCGTTAGCTCAGCAATATATTTAGGGGTTGAGATCTCTGCAGATTTAGATGGTGGAGAAGAATATGGCCCCTTTAATGGGTAGAGTGAGAACAGACCTAGAGAGATTGAATAATCTTCATTTATCTTTAGTTGGCTGCACTAATGTTATTAAGATGTTAATTTTGCCTACATTTCTTTATTTTTTCAGGGCAATCCCTTTATACTTTGAGGCCAGATGGTTTCAGGCACTCCAGTTAATTTTGAATAGGTTTATTTGGGCACATGGCTAAACAAGAGGGGCATATAGGTTTATTACCCTACCAAGAGATAGAGGAGGGTGGGGAGCACCGGATTTTAGGCTATATTATGTAAATGTAAATGTATTGCGACTTATATAGCGCACGTATCACCCGAAGGTATCAAGGCGCTTGCTTAGGGAACCCGTCCTGGTATTCCCCTGTGAGATACCCCGGCAGGGTATCCACAAGGTGAAAGCCAGGCATCCCGCCGCGAGGGGCCGTAGTGGAGATTAAGCAAGCTATTGCCCAGAGTCGCGGAGTGTGACCCCGTGAGTCGAGTAGGCACCGGAGTGAGAATTGTCGAGTCCGTGGAATTTTTGAGCCCGTGACCCGCCGAGGCGGGGAATCAAACCCTGGTCCACGGCTGATCTCAGCTTCCGGGTCTGCCGCCGCTAACCACTGAGCCACGGTTCTCCACCATATTATTGGGCGGCGGTTCTACAATACATGCAGGGAATGATCGGAGGTAGTCGAGGGGATCAAAGAATTACTACTATGTCCACTGATGTATATGCAGTAGTTTTGGGTATAGAGGTGGAGAATTGTTTTTTAAATTGCACCGATTTCCCGTATTACAAAACGCCCAGGTTTAAGATAGTCAGTGCTGCCGTTAAGATCTGGACTGCCTTCTTGAAAAAATCTGGAATGGGTAGATTTAATAGGTATACCCGGCTGTATAAAAATAGATACTTTCCAGGGACGATCTTCGCGGACTCAGCAATGTCAGGCTGGGCCCACAAGGGGATTGTCAAGATCGGGGACATTATGGGATCAGGGGGGATAGTACAGTTTATGGATTTAATGACTAAATATGGTATAGATACCAGAAGTTTTTTTAAATACTTTGCAAGTCAGGAGTTTCTTGAATAATAAACAGGGTGGGTCTGCAGGTTTCGGTAATAACGAAATATTGGACAAAATATAGAAAGGAGGCGACTCTACAATTCACAGTTTTTACGCATGCTTGGCAGCAGGGAAATCAGACGATTTATGCAAATACGGTACAAAATGGGCTGAGAAACAGAGCATCGAGACACACTGGTTCTAGGAATCACTAGATTTGGCTTGCACGGTCCTCTGCTCAGCCCCCCTGCAGGCACAGCACTACAAAACGATATATTCCCTCTATTTCACCCCTGCCAGAATAGCACAATGAGGAGGTACTTCAGGTATTAATTGCTGGCGCTGTAACTTACCAGAAGCAGACATTGTACATATTTTCGCCACCTGTCCCCAACACTATTTTTAGTGAGATCTATAGGAATTCAAGTTGTACTTACACCAACCCTGATACTATTGGGGGTAAGTCCAGATCCCGATACCATTCACCGAGAGTTTATGTTTGTTGCTATGGCAGTTTATAGACTTGCTATAGCTAGGTCTTGGCTGGATAAAATACCCCCGTCATTACAACAATGGCTGGCAAGTCTTCTGGCTGCTTCTAACCTAGAAAAAGGAATCTATGCACGGAAGGGTAGGAGTAGGAGGCAGTTAGGGTTGAGAATTTGGGATCCTATACAGAGATGGAAGGAGGGTTTGGGGCAATAATAATGATAATTGATCCTCCATCATGTTTTTGTTTATTTGCCACTTTTTTTTGAACTGTTAGCCCTTATTGTGGTTTTTATTTGTCTCTTTTGACGGGTTGTTTATAATGTAAAGTAGTTAGCCCACTGTATTGTATATGATTTATTATTGTATGTAAATTTCCATTTTTCTTGGCGGTTTATATCAAGCTGTGCTATGATTTAAGTCAAATGCAGGAGGAAAAAAACTTTTAATAAAAATATTTTTTAAAAAAAAGGAAACAGTCCAAGGGGCCGTTTCTAAGTGCATATTTAGATGCAATCCGACAGTGCTCAGGTTCAGATTAGCTTGGTATTTGGTCTCGTAAAGCAAGTTATCGCGCAAAGGGGCTTTCGTTAAATTCTGTAAAAACGTATAACAAGCCCCAGAAAGTTCCTTGACATTTCATTTATGGGCTGGCAACAAAAAGCACAACCCATGGCGAGATAATCTTTCTTCTGCCTTGTCAACTTCAGGGCTTACATTCATTTGGAATTTTTCTTTAACAGGTAAATCCTTCACACAAGCTTTGAACAAATCAGTTAGACTTATTCCACAGCTTCAGGATAAACATCACCTTGCTACAAAGGTTCTTGTGTGGACTGTTATCAAATCTTATGGTTAGCCAACTCTACAGCTAGATACTTATTACTTTCCTTTCCTAAAGTTAAAGCTTATTAGCTTAAGGGTGGGCAATTTTCCCACAAAAGACATTACATGCTGGAAGCATTCTTGGCCACCCCAAAGCTGTCGTCTTTGGGGTATAAACAAGAAACAGTTTTACATGTCCTGGATATCTTCCCCAAGTACTTGCCAGGGGGCCTTGATTCTATGTTAAAGTGGCGTGCATCCACAATTGTCTTGTAATTTTGTCAGATATGTGGATTATGTTTCGGCCTGTATGACATAGCCTTGAAAGTTCATACAGAATAGGAATTCTCCTTACACATGTTGCGTCACTTTTTAATCAGTTGAGTAATGAAATGCTCTTTTAGTGGTTTTAAATGGAAATTGCAATGCTTTTTACTAACTACGCAAAAAATAACTACATTGTTAAGTGGTGTTTAAGTCACCTTAAAATCGATCTGTCCTGTTGTATTATTTGCTGCTGTATTTAGTACTTCACTGTTGCAATGGGATGGTGTGGTATGGTATGATGTTGCTGCACTAGCTTTTCAACTACGTAAGACACCAGTCAGCGCAAAACAGTGGCATAAATTAGCAGATGCAGTGCTCACTTTCGTGATACAACCCAATGTGTTAGGTCTGGTGTGCGGGGGGACCATGTAGTGAATGTTGTCAATGAAGACTTCAGAGAAATTTTGTAGGAAATGAATTGAAAGGGAGAGGTGCTTTTCACTTACATGTTTTTGCATGCATAATAAACATACCGAAATCTGAAGACTTTGTGGCGATTGGTTAGTAGAATTGTTATCTTGATGGGCTTTTCCAACAGCTTCCTGCAAAATGAACAAGGAAAAGGTAACTTATAAAGGGTTTTCTATAGGGCTGGTGATTCTCAAAGTTGTAAATCAAAGGGAAGAAAATTACAGATGTAGAACTTCCACAAGGAGATTTGTTTCACATTTTGACCTTCAGGTCGTCAGTAGAATTTTTCATAATCATTATTCATCTTCTAACATTGAGCACTGTTAGCTCAGTCAGAAGGAATGCATTTTCACTCTACTGCTTTATAATCTGATGTGACAAAAAAAGGCAATTTTAAGATCCACTTGACTGTTGATTATGCTATTCTACAAATAATGTTCACATTGTGCTGGAAATGTGCCATTTTTCTATTCTGGAAAAAAGCGCTTGGTTTCATAGAAGAAAGCATTTTACTTAGGAGAAAGGGAATTTGAGACACAGGCAGTGCTGTAGCTTTGTCATGAATTTTGCAAGTGAGACTTCAAAAACCACAAAGTGAAGGAAGGAATGCCTGAATTATTCTAAGCCACAGGTGATCACTTGAGTAGCATTCCAGACCATCTTTTTTCATCCACTGTCTGCTGCTAGGCAGAGAACCACCTTATGCAAACCAGTTTTTGCCCTACTCCATTGGAACAGTCCAGCCTGGACTGTATTCTTTATTGTTTTCTTCCAATATTGCTTGCACATTGTTAGATCTGGGGGTCTCTAGTTGGTAGAGGTAGGTCCAAATAGGGACCCTTGCTTCTACTCATTCTTTAGATAACCCCTGCTCACCCCCTTGGTAGCTTGGCACAAGCAGACAGGTTTATCAATGGCAATGTGTACAGTATTTGTACCAACACTCACACTAACACAGTGAAAACACCACAAATGGACTCCAACATACACAGTTCAAGAATATGATTTTAAAAGAGTTCTAGGGTTTGCGTAAAAAAAATCCACAGTTGCATCACTTTGAGCCCAAAGTACCTGTAGATGTGACAAAAGTTCCTAGCAGCAACTGCAGCGTCGAAAAACAAGCGATGCGTCACTCCTGAGACCCTGGGGAGACGATGCGACAACACCGCTGCACGCAGCGGGCGTGTTGCTAAGAATCTGATCTATATGGGGAGCGATGCGATAACTTCTGTGGATTCCGGGGGGCAGGTTCTCCAGTAGAAGCATCTCGCACAGGCACGATGCGATGATCTCCGGGACGGCGACGATCTTCGGTGCGGAGGCAATGTGTGGCACAGCGTTGATCTTCTGTCGAAGCGCCTCGATGCGTTGACTCCTCAACGATGTTCGCAGCAACGTGATGCGTTCCACAAGGAAGCGGTGCAACAGTTCTTTACAGTGATGACAGGCTCTTCGACGATATTCGCAGTGACAGGAATCTTCTCGCACCGGGGAGATGCTCTCCGCAAGCGAGCTATGCGTCGATTCTTGCAGCGGCAACAGGCGCTGTGACGATCTTCACGGCGACGGAAATTTTCTCGCACTGTCGACAATGCGCTCCGCAAGCAAGTGATGAGTGCAAAATGGTAGATCTTCTTTTCTTCTTCTTTACCAGCTCCCCAAACAGCAGGCACAACCTCCAGAGGCCCCACAAATGAATCAATCACTCTGGAAAGGGCAGAACTTACTCAGCAGAGTTCAGGGGGAAGCTGGGGGTGAAGTCCTTTTGTTCCTGGGACTTCTTAACAGGAGGCCAGCTCTTCCCAGGCCCTTGGAGATCTCTACAAGCAAGGGGACACAGCAACAGCAAAGTCCTTCCCCTCTCATTGGCAGAAAAGGAACTGCAGATCATCCCACAAACACACAGCAGGACCGTCCTTCCTCTTGGGTCTTCCAGCTTTCTCCTCGGCAGAGGCTCCTTCTTGATTCCAGGATGATCTAATTTTCTGAGGTCTAGATATCCCTTTTCATACCAATATTCTCCTTGTTTTCTGAGGGCGGAGAGGTCTTGGCCTAGTCCAAACCAGTTCTGGTCAGTCCTGGAGCACTTTGTTTCCCTGGCTCCTTCTTTCCTTTGAGAGAGAAGGGCAGGGTCGTCAGCCACCCAGCAGGAGGTGGAGCCAGCATTGTGGAAGGCAGGGACAGCCCTAATAAGGCCCAGGTGCTATCCCCTTCCACCACACAAGCTGCAGATGAAGCTATTCAGCCTAGGGCGGACTCACTCAGCTCCATAGAGCCAACCCAACCCCTGTCACTCACAAACCAGACAGTCAAATCACAAGCAGGCCAAGGCACACAGACCCGTATGTGGCTGTGTGCATCACAGCCTCTTTTCAGTGTGGCATTGGTGAAAGAACTGCATTGCGCTGCTACAGGTAACAGATCCTGGTGCAGACGAGCGGCTAAGGGACTGGGAATGCTCTTGATTAGCAGCCGTCTGGCTTCATAACCTCGAAGGTGAGTGCGGAGCTGCCGGAGCAACAGCGGTTTTCCTTTTAAAAAGGCACTTGACACGCGGGCATGTTGGGCTAAGGATATCCTCTTCCAACACCTGTGAATTGGACCTGGAGGTGTAGGGGGGGCCTTACCTGTTACCACGACCCCCTGCCTGTGCCAGCTTGACTGCTCTGCACTCTACTGCTTTTGGGGCACCTGGGGCCCTGAGCGATGCAGCTTCTGACTGCCTCCTAAGTGCCCAATCCTTACAACATCTTTCTCCCCCGGGGAACACTGTGATTATGGTGCCCTTGCTGGGAGAGAGCCTGGGATCCTTGAATGTGACTGCCCATCCCTCTTCCATATAAGATTGTGCAATGACGGGGCCTTTGCTGTGATGGTGTTCCCCCCTGGGGTCTCCTTGTAATCCTCTTGTGTGATCTCTGCCTCTTAGCCCCTCTTGAGGTGATCTACACTGCTGTATGCACTGGTGACACCATGAGCCCCATTGACAGGGGGCTGACAGCCCCTTTGATGACATTTCCATCACCATCTCCACTTTAGCCGCCAGCTAAATCCCTGTCCCAGGTGGAATTTCTTCCGAATTCTACTGCAAATATAGGGACAATGTCTACCCACGTCTATTAGCCCTGTACACTGAGGCAGCCAATGCGGAGTACTTTCCACAGGAACTAGATGTGGCCACCACACTGGTCATTGCAAAGTCAAGCCCCTACCTAACGACAGTGCAGCATATCTCCCTATATCGCCTATTAATAATGAGATCATGATTTTCCTGACCTTTCTGTCCACAAGTCTTAGGACTTTCCTTGGTAAACTTATGCATCTGGATCAATTTGGCCTATGACAGCTATGAGTATGAGGTACTGTCTTAGATGCCTTCATGTAGCATTGGTGCAATGCCATCTTCTGTACCCTTCTCTGCCCTTATTATTGATAGACTTTGAGAAGGCCTTTCATACAGTTGAATGGACTTACCTAGAACAGGTTATTCATAAGGCAGTGTTAGAAACTCGTTTCTGCAGTTACATCAAACTGCTCTACTCCAAACCAATCACCGAAGTGCATATTAATGTCATGGTCACAGACCCACCTCCTGTTAGCCATGGTACCCGACAGGGTTGCTCCTGTACCCTCTTCTTTTCACTCTTGCCATTGAACCCCTTGCACGACGTATATGCAACGATGCACAGATACGAGCTGCGAGTGGGACATGGGGCAAGAAGATCATATTGCACTCTATTCGAATGTTGTCATTTTGGTCCTCTCCAGACCTGAAGAGACAGGCCCCTGTTGCCTTTATCTCCTTCAACTATTTGCAGAAGCTTACGGTCTACATATGAAACATACAAAGTCCATCTTGGTTTCTCTCTATCCTACTTGTGACTGTATTGCCTGACAAGATACTATACCAATTTGGAGGTTGGGCTTCAATATGTGGGTATCCAAGTGGCACTCCTCCCTGATCTTACTTGGAACCTCAGCTTCATGCCGCCTCTCTGTACGGTGAGAGCAGACTTGAAAAGAAGTCAACTTTTTGTGATGGGGCACAGTCCTCCCTATTAGATAATGATATTACCTATATGTCTCTACCGCTCCCAGAACTAACCACATACTACACCTCAACACTGGTTTAGAGAGTTGAATGCCCTGCCAAAGTCCTTTCTCTGCCATAATACCAGATCATGATTGGCCCTCGCTAAATGTCACTGAACACCATACGCGGGTGGACTAGGTATGACCAGTTTGTACCTTTATTACCTAGCATCCCAGACCTTGGTCATGAATGACCCGGTATATAGAATCTAGCTGTCTTCTCTGGGATTTGAAGAGATCTTGGAAATTCTGTATGGTGGCCGACTTCCACAGACTCTCCCAGTTTTTGTGAACTGGTGGGCTGCACTTTACCACATCGGTTGATTTGGGGTTTTGATGTTGGGATACAATAGGTTTGTCCCTGTTGGGGAAAATCTGGTCAGGCACTCAAATGTACTCTTTTCAATAACTGCAGATCAAATTTACTCAGTCGTGGACTTAGTTTAATAAATACCTCCAACTAACGCATGCATTGTAGGCACACATCTCACTTGATATATCGATCCCCAAATTTAGTCCCATGGAGGCTAATCTCCTGATGGGTGCCCTTCAAAAAGGTGGTATTTCTAAAATCCATCCGATGCTGATACACAACACCCCTGATGAACTGATACACCTATGGGGTCAGTGGGAGGAGTGGGTGGGACAGCTGGACGGCAAAGACTGGAGAGAAGCTCTGATGGCCCCCCACACCTTTTTGATTTCTTCAAAATTGCAGCTGGTATAGAAATACTATTTGCACAACGTCTACCTAACCCACACTTGCCTACACAGAGCACACTTATTCTCCCTCCCTGACTGCTTTAGATGATTTACTGCTCCTGCAGAATTTTACCATATTATCTGGACATGTCCAAGTATTGTGAAGTACTGGACGGCTATCACTGGGAAGTTGTCAGAGGTGCTGGTCTGGACCTGTCACCATGATTGTTTCTTATGGGCATTTTTGAGGGGATCAGAGGCATCAGGGCCGACAGAACACTATTGGAGCTGACCACTGTGGTAAGGAAACAAGACGTACCCAGTAAATGGAAATATGCTTCTCCAACTTCACTATTTCAATGGGTTAAAGGGGTGGACTGGTGTGCCCATCAGGAAAAACTGACCTACGAGGCCAAAGGATACCCTAAAAACATACAAGATCTAGGGCAAATTTGGGGTAGTGCTTTTAGTTAGACCCCGCTGTAACTTTCGTATGGAGAATTGCTTTGGTGTGGTATTAGTGGATTGCTATTATGTCTGTAATACTACTACATTTTCTTTAATATAAATTGTTATGTTCTTTTGTTATTATGAACCAATACAATTGGTTATAAAACAAAATTGAAAGAGCCTATTAGGGTAAACAGTGAAACTGATTTTGAAGGTGATAGGAGGGGGAGTGGTCTCGCTGCACATGGAGTGAGATGCACCCCGTGATAGCTTTGGTCAGCCGCTGCCGAGAAAAGCCTTTAAAGCGGTGCTGGGGCAGTGCCGGTGACATTAGCTGGGGGGCCTGCGCTGAGGAGTAGTTGGGGCAGCTGTTGGGGGACCGGCGCTTGCCTTGGATTGCTGATAGCGGCCCATCCCGGTCGATTCCGGCCCGGGTGGGTGCGGCCACCATCTCGAGCCCTCCGGGCCTGTGAGACCCACGGCTTGGATTGAGCCACATCCGCTTCCTTGAGGTCCCTCCTGGGTGCCCTGATGTTGAGATCAGGGGCCGCGGCGGTGAATTGGAAATCCGGATCCCCGATTCTCCTTCCTGAGGGGGAGTCTGGTGATGACGGCTCTGGGGTCTGCCATTTTGGACTTGCCTGATGCTATCCCGGTGGTGAGCCACAGGGCCCGGACAGGGCAGCCCGCTTACCCAAGGAGGAGACACACTAGCGGCTGAGCCCCAGGGAGGGCCCTGGAGAAACGTCACGGCGTTTGACCGGCTGCCTCCTTGTCGCCACAGTGCTGGATCTTGGCTGGAGCCAGTGCAACCGCCATTTTGGGTCTCCCGGGTCTTTGAGCGGCGGGACCTGGACGCACTTACTTAAGGCTGCACCGGGGATCCCTCACCTCTGGCCTGACACCTGGGGATAAGCCTGACTGCCACCTGGGATAACCCATTGTGGCTGGAAGAAGCCTGCCATCAATCCGGCATGCATACTGGCCCGTGAGTAAGCTGCTGGAGAACCCAGATCAGTGCACCTATACCTGCTGTGTGCGCCCCTATAGCGGACAGCGACAATGGGGGGATGGTGGTCCCTGGAGGGGTTGTGAGGGAGGCCCGCTGGGGCTGCGGTTTGCATCCCTGAGGGGCCTGGGAAGACTCCTGACAGTGCAACCATCTCCAACCCACCGTCCGACCACACGTCAGCGCTTCACACTCCCTGGGGTGCTGGACTGGGGAAGCACTGGCCCGACTGCACAGTTCTGTTTTGTATTGGACATATCGGCCTACAGCCATGAAACTCATTGTCCTTGAGGGCCAGCTGGCGTGATTCTGGGTGCTGTGCCTCCAGCCATCGGCCGGTTCCTTCTACTGGCGTGCCACTGGGAAGTTTTGGGACACCACCTCATAAACTGAGGAAATGCGAGACTGCCTGCTGCATTTATCCTTTCTGGGCCTACGCTAAGAACTGAGGCTGGGCACTGAGTGGGTGCCCCCTCCTCCCCCACTTTTACTCATTGGTGGGTGCATATGGCCGACTTTGTTGTGAACCTGCGGAAGGCCTCCTGAATGCTTCCCTTGGCTGGAACTGGCCCTAATTTGTGGTGGACTTGCACTGCCAGGCCTGTGACCTGGGCCCTCCCGGTGGCTGGAGAGGGAGTGAGGGGACTCAGGATGTCGCAGGTTGATCTCCCCAGTTGCTCGCCCCCTGCCTGGGGAATGTTCTGTCACCGCTCATGAGAATCCGTCCCAAGTTGCGCTGTGAATGTCACCCGAGCCCCTACAGAGTTCTTTGGCTTTGACCCCCTGCCTGGTACTGTGGGATCCCGAAGGGCCATGACCCGCTCAAGGACTGGGACAGACTCTGCAGCACCCATGAAAGATAACCCTCTGACTGCCCTGTGGAACAAACTGGGTTCCGCTACTGCTGGGTACATGGCAACACCGTCGGTGGGGAACTTTAAATCTGTCACTCAATCCTTCATGGCTAATTTCATGCAGGAACTCAAATCTGAAATTGGCACACTTCGAACTGAGGTGCAATCCTGTATCAGACAGCTCAGGAGAGATGTCGTAGAACTTGGAGGAATGGTGGACGACCTCGAAAAGACTGCCAACGCTCGTACAGAGGACCAGGAACAGCTGTGGCAGCGCTTAGCCACCCTGGAAGATCAACACAGTGAGCTGCAGCTCAAGCAGGAGGACTTGGAATTCAGGGACACCGCAACAACCTGCACATAAGGAGTGTCCCTGTTGGGGCGGAAGGTTCGGACATCATGACCTTCATCCCTGACCTGCTTCAAGACATTGGTGGGGACGAAGATGCCTCCCCACCGGCCCTGGACCATGCCCACTGAGTGTCGGGCCCCCCTGGTCACTCTGGCCTTATCACTGACATACTTGCCCAGGTCCATTTCTTTACCGAAAAAGAGGCCATTCTCAGGGTGGTGCGCTCCTAGCCCTAGCGCACCTATAAAGTTGCCACCATCCAGCTGCTCTAAGATCTCGCCCATACCACATTATATCATCGCAGGGACTTCAAACCCATCACTGACAAGTTTAGGGAGCTGGGCATCCAGTATCAATGGGGCCATCCATTTGTAGTTATCTTCCAATGGGACTCAAAGCGTTCAATGCTGCGGTCCTTCTAAGAGGTTGCATAGCTGTTCCAGCTCCCAGTCACTCCTCCATCCAGCCCCTCCAGACTGCCATCCTTGAACCGCGAACCTGCAAAACCCCAATGGCCCGGAGTACAGCGATCCAGACTCGCCTTCTCACCGAGGGGGAATGTGCCTCCTCTCTGGCAAAACAGGACATCATCCAGCACCTTCGCTCCTTGGATGAGGGAGCCCACCTCTAGCTCCCAGCCCGTCAGGGGGCTAGCCTCTGGACACCCCTCTATGCCCCACGGATATTCATCATCTTCACCGGCCTCCCACGGTGGTGGGGGCTGAACCCTCACTTCATTAGTTTGCTCACCCCTTGCCATGACTCAATCCTGGCAGCGGCACCGCAAGGAACTCCTCACCAACAGTGCTGATACTTTTGGACCCGCCTCTTCTCCTATTTATTTGAGAGTGACATCTCAGGGATGGCTTATGCCATGAGCCTGGCCTGCTCCTGGACTTGAAAAGGTCTTGTTGGGCACGTTGGCCGCTGTTATACATGGACATTTTGTTTATCTTCTCTTGCCCTCTTTTCCCTTTTCTCCTTTCTCTCTCTTCTCTCTATGGCGGAGGGGTGGCTCTGACTCGCAGGGGTGCGTCACGATATGCGATTGCTGCTTCTTCCTCACACTGTTTGCTGCTGGACTTCAAACAGTGCCTACACGGGGATTATGCTGGGGGTGGTGGGGTGCGCAGCGTTGTCCCTCATTTCTTTTGCTTGTATTGGTGAATGTGCGAGGGCCTTAACTCCCCCAACAAGCACCGCCAGATATGAAGATATTTACTACGGACATTGTCTTCCTTCAGGAGACTCACCTGCTCAGGGTAGATACTCCTCACGTAGCTCACCCTCGATACCCCTTCGATACCCCTTCAATTCTGGGCATCTGCACCCACTAAATCGGCTGAGTGGCTATCATCTGCAGGGCCGGTATCCGCCAGGAAGGCCCCCAAATAATTCTCAGTAACGATGGCAGATTTCTTAGGCTGATGGTCAAGATTGGGCAACAGGCACGCACCCTCTGTAATGTATACACTTCAAATCAAGCCCAAGACCTCTTTATTAGGGACCTTCTACATGAACAGTTAACACTTGATGACTCCTATCTCATTCTGGGGGGGCGAATTCAACTCAATTGGAGTGGTGTGGCTCACTGGTTAGAGGCGGCAGACCTGGAAGCAGAGAATGGCCCGGGCCCAGGGTTCAACTCCCGACGCGGCAGGGTCGTGGACCAGGGTCAGCGGACTTGATAATTCTCGCCTCGGTGCCTACTCTAACCAGGAATCACACTCAGCAACTCTGGGCATTAGCTTGCCTCATCTCCACAACGGCCCCCCACATACGCCGGGGATGCCTAGTTTCACCTTGGAGATACCCAGTAGGGACCATCTCACAGGGAAAGCCAGGACGGGTTCCCCAGCGGTCTACAGCGCAGAGATACTCCTTCGGGAGTCGATTCTAGCGCTTTAGAAACCCGCAATTAAATTAAATTAAATTAAATTAAACCTGGTCTGGGACGCGGGCCTTGGTCGTTTCATGGGGTGGGGGCTATGTCATCTACCGTAAAGAGGTGGTTAACTGACCTTGGCTTAATGGACATTTGGCGCTACCACTCTCCGGCCGCTCGAGACTATTCGTACTACTCACATGTCCACCGGTCCTACTCCCTCATCGATTATATCTTCGTAGCTCACTCTCTGCTTCGCGACACTCTCTTGGCATCTATGTCTGACATCTCTATTTCCGACCATGCCCACATGGAACCTCTCATACAGAGCCACTCCTCTCGCCCATATCGCCCTCCCCCCCCCCCAGTGGCATCTCCCCCCCACCTCATTCAGGATCCCATAGATGTGGCGAAAATTCGGGATGCCATTACCTCCTACTTTGCTTCCAACAATCTCCCGGAGACCCCTTTCCACGTAGTGACACGTTTAAAGCCATGATTCGTGGCTGTATCACTTACATTGCTATAGCTCGGGCTAAGCAAGCCCACCTCTTTGAAGATAACCACACACGTGATATAAAGGTGCTTGAAGCATTGGACAAGGAACGCCCTCTGGCCCTTCACAAGAGGTGACTTGCCATGCTCAGGGGCCAGCTAAGGGCGCACCGAACCAATAAGGTAGAGCGTGCTCTTCTGGCTTGAAACAGCGATACTATGAGGGGGCGATAAGGTGGGCATGGTCCTGGCCCGTTGCCTCCGTGCGCGGGACGCTAAAGAGCACATCGCCAAACTTAATTTGGAAGATGGCACGTGGGCCACTACCCAGGCCGCTAAACTACAAGCTTTTCATGAATACTACTCGTCCGTTTATGCCAGGGAATCATCCAGCCCCGAGCAGATACAAGCTGCGTTGGAAGACTGTACCTGGTCTCTGATTGGCAGCTATCATGCACAGCACCTGGAGGACCCGCTTACCTAGGAGGAACTATCCAGCGCCTTGGGTATATCTCCGGTACCGGATAGCCTTCCAATCTCATTTTATTGCGCCTTTCTTCCACAACTCAAGCCTCACTTATTTCACCTTTATAATTCCTTCTAACACCGACGGGCCCTCCACATCGATGGCCATGGCCGAAATCGCTTTGATCCGCAAACCGGGGAAGGATCACACCCTGTGCTCCTCTTTCCCCCATTGCGCTTTTAAATACGGATCTCAAACTTCTACACTAAAATGCTAGCCAAGCGACTTGACCTGCATCTCCCCGGGCTTATTGAGCCCGATCAGGTTGGCTTTATCCCTCAACGACAAGGGTTGGATAATGTGCGCTGTATCATGCATTTAGTCGGAAAGGCCCAGCACTGGAGGATACCCTCCTGCTTGCTGTCCCTCGAAGCTGAAAAATCATTTGACCGAGTGGATTGGTTGGGTGTTTCTCCGGGCTGTCCTGCACAAAACAAGGTTTGGTCCCCAGATGATCACTCGGATCATGACTCCTTACCTCTCTTCTCTTGCCCAGGTTCGGGTCAGCTGCCAACTCTCGGAGCCCATCTCGATCCAGGGTTGCCCTCTTTCCCCCCTTCTATTCGCCCTGGTGGTGGCCCAGGCATTCATGGTATCAAAATCGGTAATGTTGCACCCTGTGACTCAAGTCCCACAACATGCACAACATGGACATAAGGGGGAATCACTGACCCTACATTCATCCATACTTTCACACTTGAAAGATCAAAAGCATGAGGCAAGATGGCCGCTGTAGTGTTGTAGGGAGAGGTCGCACTTTACCCCCTCTCTGACCAAATGTCTAATTGAGGAGACGGAGGACTCAGGGATTGTAGGAATGCAGCCCACCCCTCAAATTACAAGTAGGCATCAGGGCGGGTGCAGTAGAGCGAACTGGCAGCGGAAAAGCGGCATAGTTGACACAGCTGTAGCCCTCTGGAAGAAGGCCAGAGCTCTGTCCATCACTGTGGTCGAAGCGCTACACT
This sequence comes from Lissotriton helveticus, assembly GCF_964261635.1. Taxonomy (NCBI): domain Eukaryota; kingdom Metazoa; phylum Chordata; class Amphibia; order Caudata; family Salamandridae; genus Lissotriton; species Lissotriton helveticus. Next base: position 1,820,011,214 of record NC_136059.1, read on the forward strand.
GTTTCCTGACTGAGAGGATGATGGCGCAGCGCGGCAAGGAGAAGCAACAGCCGCTGTCTGGAAGCACGAGTAAAGAGGCTTGTCAGAAGGATGCTGTAAAACTGGGCGCAATTCCTAAAATCAAGATGCCAGTGCCCCCTCCCAAGAAAGCCACACCGGCTGCCCTTACATCGTCCGCTGCGGCGAGAGCACAACAGCGCAAACAGGATAAAGCTCAGGAGAAGGAGAGTAAGCAGACGCGAAGCACTACGGCAGTGGCTCGCAGCAACGGGGGCCAAGAAGTGCCGGCTCGCGGCTTGCTGGACAAGAGAAGAACCGACAAGGACCATACCTTGAGGCAGCCCTCGGTAGTAGAGGCGTTTGGCACGATGGCGATCACGGGAGGTGCAGGAACAGCGGCGGCAGGCAAACCGGCTGGAGCGGCAAGCAGGAACGTCCTCGAGGACGCTAGTGACTGCGTTGCTAAGCAACAGGATTACGCGGCGCTCACGCTTCCCGCGGTAGCAACCTCCGCAGTAACCCCAACAGCAATGGCAGACGGTCTACTGCAGGAGCCGGAGAGCCAGGATGAATCGGGAAATGCCCGGGGGGTAAGGAAGGATGTGGTTGGTGCTGAGAGCCACATTAACTCTCAAATGTTGCTGGCTCTAAATGAGATGGAAGCAGAGATGCTGGGGGGGCAGAGTCTGCAACAGGGGGCTAAGGAAGCTGAATTGCGGGGGGGGCAGAAACAGTATCAGGGGCCCAAGGCAATAGAAGGTGGCAGCCTGGTGAGCCTGATGAGCGCGGAATCTCAGAAAGACCTGATAGAGCCAGATTTGACGGAAGGGGCTGAGGGAGACAGATTTTTTACAGTCCCAGAGGGCTCAGAATCCACTACTGCCAGCAGCAATGAACAGCAAGAATTTTCAGATGTAATTCTAAGCACGGATAGTGGAAGTTCTAGAGGCTCTAGGGGGTCCAGGGGGAGACGCACCCTGAAAAAACGCAAGGTGGGAGGAAGGCGGGGCGGATCCTCCCCGAGCACTCACAAAAAACTAATATGGGACTATTCAGCTACTTCTAGCATCTACAAAGAGGATGGTCAAGATAGGCAAGGCGAGGGGGAGAAACTGGATATGATGTTTGCCATGCTAAAACAAATGCAAGTAGAAGCAAGAGCGGAAAGTAGAAGAGCTAGGCACGACACCAAGAAAATCCAAGCCACAATTAGGAAAGTAAACAAAAAGTATGAAGAGGTGGAAGAGAGATTGGTATGTGTCGAAGAGAGAACCGGTAGATTGGAGGATGAAGCAGCAGATTGGAACACATATAAAGCTGAACAGGAAAAGGCTGTGGTGGACTTGCAATGGAAAGTGGAGGAGTTGGAGAATCGCCAGAGGCGCAATAACGTGAGACTTCTTGGTATAGAGGAAGGGGTGGAACAACAAGATCCAAGAGGGTTTGTCATCAAGTTGCTAAAAGGTTCTTTCCCCGATGTGCCATGGCAGTGGGAGTTGGAAGTCCAAAGGGCCCATAGATTTCCATTCACCAGAAAGAAAAGACAGGAAGGGGGCCCAGATATACTTCCAAGGGCTATGCTGGTGTTCTTCGGGAACTTTCTTGCGAGACAAGAACTGATGGACAAAGCGAGGCCAGATTCCAGGAAATCTTTTGACGGGGTAACATTCTTTGCCAGACCTGACTTTTGCCACGTGACTGTGGAGAGGAGATGGCGCCTCAGACAGTTAATCCCAGCATTTCAGAAGCAAGGGGCAGAGGCGTACCTAATGTTTCCGGCAAAGTTAAAGATTATATCTGCAGGACGTATGAGAATGTTTTTTTCTGAGATAAAGGCGGGAGAGTTCCTGACAGAGCTGACAGAACAATGTAGAGATAGGAACAAGGAATTGGTAAAGTGATGGGGTGGGGAGGGCTAGGATATGCTGTTGCTTGTAAAATTACCTGAGTCACCGTGGGTATCAAGAGAGGAAGTGGGGAGGAGAGGGCGGGCGACACTGCAACGCACAGCGATCACGCATAGGTCAACTCTGACCTATTTGCCTGTGTTGGGGGGGGAGGGGATCTCGTGGGAAGAGGGGTGGGAGGGGGTTAAGGGGGGGGGTGGTGAGGGGGGTGGCGGTGATGGCGTAGGAGAAGAGAGATATGCAGTACAGAGATGTAAGATATACAAAGGAAAGAGACAACTAGTGTTTAAGTCTGTAGGAGGAATGGAAGTGATGGCAAAACTAAAATTGACCAATGGCGGTTAGGATAGTCACACTTAATATCTGTGGGCTAAATAATGCAGAGAAAAGGCAAAAACTAGCCGCAGCATTACGATTTTGGAGAACTGACATAGTTTGTTTACAGGAGACAGGAGACAGGAGATGTGGCTAGGAAAGATAACTATATGCTTGAGCAAATGGGGTTTGAGGTGCTTGCCTACACAGGACAGGAAGACAGGAAAAAGGGGGTGGCGATATTAGCTAGAAAAGGAGTTTTAAAAGTTAAAAGGAAGAAAGAGGATCAAGACGGGCGATGGGTATTGTTGGATGTGGAATCAGAGGTCGGGAGACTCACAATTACCTCAATATATGGGCCAACTGAAGATGAACCTGAGCTGATGGAATTTCTGGATGGGGAATTGGCACTCTGGCCAGAGCCTGTAGTATGTTGCGGGGACTTCAATATTAATGGCCTGGATGGCTTAATCAAGGGGGAGGGGGTTAAATACCGGGGCAGGAAGATAAGGACATACAAAGCAGTACAGAATCTTGCTCGACACAATGCATTGGTGGATATGTGGACTGAGAAAAACCCCATAGGTACAGGCAGCACCTATTACTCAGCTCCTCATAGAAAGGTTACTAGATTGGACTACTTTTTCATTTCGAGTTCACTTCTGGGGAGAGCTGATATTGAATGACTTCCTAGATTAGTGTCGGATCATAACCCGTTAATTCTAAGTTTGATATCTGGTAGAGAAAGGGATAGGACGCCTAATCAATGGACGTTTGAACGGGGGTTACTAAAAGAGGAGGAATACGTGAAAAGGATGCAGGAATGGATTGTACAATATTGGGATATAAATAGATACTCAGCATCGGCAGACATGGTGTGGGATGCTTTTAAAGCTGGGGTAAGGGGGGAGACACTAAGTTATACTATGCTAAGAAACAAGAAAGAAAGGGAGAGGACAGAGGGGAGTCTTAGAAGCCTGGCAAGTTTGGAGGAGGGCCTCGTGGGTGCAATAAGTAGACAAGCACCTATTGAACAGATATTATTAGACATAGAGTTACAGAAAGCAGAGCTAGGGGTAATGATGGCGCAAAAAGCAGCAGGGAACTTTTTAGCTAAAAAAGAAAAATGCTATGAGTTTAATGAAAGAGTAGGCCACTTATTGGCAATAAGAACTAGACAAACGTTAGCTGCAGGGGAAATAAAAGAAATTAAGGACAGTACAGGGACTATAGTTAATAAGGTGGAGGAAGTGCAGGAAGTCTTCAGGAAGTTCTATGAATCACTATATGATCAGGAGGCAAGTAATGATACGCCAAGGATGTCAGAATATTTGTCACAAATACCAAACAGAGGGTTAAGTACGGAAGAAAGGGAGAGATTGGATCAGCAGATAACACTACAGGAGGTAAGAGAAGCAACATTTAGCCTCCCCCCTGGAAAAGCAACAGGGCAAGATCAAATCCCGGTAGAATTTTATAGGACTTTCTGGGATGTATTGGGTACAGATCTCTGGTCAATATGCTGTATGGCACAGGGGGGAAGGGTGGTTCCACAGTCTTGGGCCGGGGCAGATATAATCATAATATTAAAAAAGGATAAGCCACCAGTAGAGCCAGGGTCATATAGGCCAATAACGTTATTAAACGCAGATACAAAAATATTCTCTAAAACATTAGCGAAAAGGCTTAGTAGGGTTATTGAGAGTTTGGTGTCCCCAGTACAACATGGCTTTATACCAGGTAAGGGAACCACCCAGCACAACAGACAGATGATCACCGTTCTGGACGCAGCAGAGGTGGCAGGAGACCCTGTCGCGGCTATTTTTCTGGATGCTGAGAAGGCCTTCGACAGGGTCTCCTGGGACTATCTGTGGAAAGCTATGGAATGGGCTGGGATAGGTGTAGGCTATATAAAGGCAATTCAAGCACTGTACAAATATCCAACGGCTAGAATAAGAATAAATAAATCATACACAGAGGCGGTACAGATCCGAAGGGGGACTAGGCAGGGATGCCCAGCTTCACCTCTTTTATTCGCCTTATATCTAGATCCACTGCTAAGAAGACTAACATGTAACAACAGGATTCCCCCAGTTAGGCTACACGAACAGGAATATAAGTTGTTTGCCTATGCAGACGACGTAGCAATTATAACTCCAGAGCCAGAGGGGGCCCTAACAGAAATAGAGCAAGAGGCAAAAAACTTTGGGACTTTTTCAGGGTATCTCATAAATAGTGGTAAGACGCAGATAGTGCAGAACAGGTTTGCCAATTGTCAGGATACTAGAATAGTCCCGGAAGCAACGTATTTGGGGATTAGGGTCTCAGCACAACTGGACAGAATCGTAGAGCTTAACATAGAGCCACTCTTAGGGAAAGTTAAAAGAAATTTAGATAGAGTTAATAATCTACATCTAACGCTAATGGGGCGAATCAACATGATTAAAATGGTCACGTTTCCAAAAATTCTATATATCCTTAGAGCATTCCCATTATATATTGAGGGCACATGGTTTAATAAAATAGAAGCAGTTATGAATAGGTTTATCTGGGCTCAGGGGAAGACACGAAGGGCTTATCGTTTTTTGACACTATCAAGGGAGAAGGGGGGGTGGGGTGCACCTGATTTTAGACTCTATTACTGGGCAGCAGCTCTACAATATGCACAAGGACTATTAGGCGATAGTAGCCAGGGTGGAGAGAGCTCGAGCAGGGCGAACGCTTATGAAGCAGTTCTGGGTGAGGAGGCAGGGAACGCCTTGGTGAATACAGTGGACTATGCGTATTTTAAACATACTAGGTTTAAGACACTGAGTGCAATTTTTAAAATCTGGAAGGCTGTCGGGAAAAAATTAGGAATCGGGAGATATAATAGATATCTTAGGTTGCTCACGAACATTGATCTCCCCGCAGAAATCTTCAGAGATACAGTTATGAAGGAATGGGACGGAAAGGGGATTAAAAAACTAGGAGACCTACTGGACGCAGAAGGGATATTTTTGTCATTTCAAGAGATTCAAATTAAGTTTAATATTCCAGGATGTAATTTCTTTTAATATCTACAAGCTAGGAGTTATTTTTATAAGAAACAGGGTGGGACAGCAGGGATGTCTCATTGTAGGATAATGGATTACTTGGAGCGTAGTACACGGGTAACAATTAGACAAATTTATGCGGAACTCTCTGCATTAAAAGCAGATGATAGAGAGAAATTCTCCAAGAAATGGGCGGAACAATTAGGGGCGCATCCTGACGGCCTACAAATCTCATTAGATTTAGGACGATCGGTGCTGTGCTCGGCCACGCTGCAAACTCAGCACTACAAAACGATTTATTCTCTTTACCATACGCCGGCAAGAATTGCCCAGTGGGGGGGCATGACGGGCATAACATGCCCAAGATGTAATTCAAGTGGTGCCAACATTGTACACATGTTCGCACAATGCCCACAATTGTATACACTAAAGCTGGCAATAGAAACATTTATGGAAACCTCATTAGGGATAAAGATTAAATTGTCGGAAGAACTGATAATACTAGGGGTGAATACAAGAGATTGCAATGAACACACTGAATTCTTGTTTATGGCCACAGCAGTGTTAAGGATTATTATCGCAAGGGCTTGGCTTGACAAGACCGCACCCACATTTCAGACATGGATAGCAAGACTTCTCTCCACTTATAACCTAGAGAAGGCCATTTATGATAGGAAAGGTAGAAGGGCAAGGGTATTGGGGGGTAGGATTTGGTCACCCATAGAGAAATGGAAGAATAGGAGTAAGTAGAGGCCAAAAATATATGAAGGCTGATTTAGATTGTATTTAAGTTTTGAATTTTGTACCTGTATTTGAATTTTGTGAAATGTCTCTATTGATATTCTTACAGTCATTTTCTGTACTGCTAAAATATATTGGTATTATTGGAAAAATGGGGAGTAAAACTCAATAAAAAAGTGTTTAAAAAAATGAAAGATCAAAGGCATGACACATCTGTGTGAATATGAATGTTTAATGCACATTAAGGGGAGTGTTGCAGCTGGAGCAGTACAGGTCCATGCAAACCCCACTTTACATGTTGCCCCGTGGAGGGCCAGCCAGAGTCCTGCGGGAATGCAAGTTCAATGGAAGAGGAAGAGTTCAGTCTGCAATCTGAATGCTGTGTCATTGGTGACCAAACCGAATATGGCGGTCCATGTTGAGATCCAAGGTGAATGTCGCAGAGTGTATCAGGGGACAGTGGAAGGTGATGATGCAGAGGCAAGAACCAAGCAGAAACTGGCCATATGGCGAGATGAATGCTACTGCATCCTTCTTACCACGAACATAACATAAAATGTGACTTCAAAGTTATCTATCCCTAACTTTACTTGGGATGCCACGAATGTTTGCAAAGAATGTCTAAACACATAATGATATTATATGGGCACAAATTAATTGTGGCATACAGTAATTTATATGATCAAATCAAAATAATTAATCATGGAAAGGCAAGTACTACACATCACAGGTGTGGTGGGGGATATAAGACACAGTGCAATAATGTGTATAACGTACACACAACAAAACATTCACATTAAGAACAGAAACCAAATAACACAAAACATTCAAAAACAGAGTGAAGAATACATATATATTCTCACATAAACCAGAGATTTCTTTACAAAGTTTGTGTGGTCTTAGCGGAATACATTACTCCTAATAAAGCGTCGACGTTTCGACCCTACTCAGTCTTATGCTATAATAAATCATCAAATGAGGGTCTTCTTCAGGACAGGGAATGAAAAAGTGTGTGTAACCTCTTCTAATGTGGTTCAGTAGGAATACAAAATGATAATCGTGTCAAGGAGCTCAGTCGTCACTCTTTGGGGTACGGCAATCTGTCCAAGTCGGGGCTGGCGTATTTCTATGGAATAGATTTTTACATAGTGCCTTTAATGGAGAAACTCACTAGGTACAAATATCCATGGGCTTTTGCTTCAAGGGCTCTTGGTGTATCTCAGGGTATGGCTTGCCATTCACCAAAGTACTCCTTCTAGTCCCGGAATCTGCTTCTGTGGGCTCTTGCATATGGCTTCAACAATGGGCTTCCCACTTTGTCCTGTGTCACGAGTAGAGACAGACCAGAGACAAGTATTCTGTTTGTGGGCTCTGAAGACGGCTCACAGACCGCGTAGCTGCTCATGCGTCCTCTCCTACTGGGAGCTCCCCACCGCAAAGTGGGAAGCCTGTTGGCGAAGCCATATGCTAGCTTTCGGTCTGGTGTTAACCAAGGCCTTTTGATTTTATGACTGAGCTTTCAGTCTGTTATCTTGATCCATTTGTATGTTGTGTAATTCAGTTGGTTTCTTTTGCCGTAGAGGAGGAACATAAGAAATGGAGTTGGGTTGCAGGTGTTCTCAATTCAAATAGACCTTTAGGTCTAGGATGTGGGAACTCTTCCTAGCAAGATTATTACTGTAATATCCTGGAACGCAGGCAGTCTAAGCAATAATAAACAAAAACTGTTGTTCTTGAAGGAGCTGTGTGCCGACATCATTTGTCTTCAAGTGACTTGGTTATCTAAGAGCTGGTCCACTGAGGATTATATTGTACTAAGCCGGCCGGTGCTTCCAGTAAATAGAGGTCATGCTAAAGGAGGTATTGCAATTTTGTTAAGTACAAGCCTCAGTTGGTCCTATAAAGAAATTTCTCAGTCCTCTAATTTAATCCAGGCGGTTAAGTTAGATTATACGGTCGGCCAGGTTCTCATGAACTTCTTGTTGATCATAAATGCATATCTACCTCCTGATGCGTCTTCTTCTCATTTATTAAAATATCTCTTCGTCTTTATCTCCTCCACCCTGGAAATTGAAGACTGCAGGTCCATCTTATTAGTTGGAGATTTGAACTCTAAAGTCTCTGCTCAAAGTATAAGGGTATTTTCTAACACCGAAAAAAATGAAGCCCTAAACATTCTCATTGCTCAATTCCCGAAAAATAAATACCAGGACAGACAAAAGAGGAGTTGTATTACTGGAAGGTCTGAGAAGTTTAGATCTTATAATTGCTAATCGGAAGTTAGGGAAAGACATTCCTGCAAACTACACTCATAAGGTGTAAACTGTGAGTTCAATTTTGGATTATCTTATCGTCTCTGCAGATTTCTTTGATAAATTTACAAATATGTAAGTTCTGGGAAATGATTTTTGTGACCATATGCTGATCTGCTTTAAATGTGATTTCACTTGTGATAAGGTAGGCCCCTGGAACTTTAAAGGTGACACAGTAGGGTTCAATGTAACAAATGGCAGAATTCACTGGAACTCTCAAGCGACTGCTAAATGTAAAGAGCTCTTATCAACACTAATAAGAGACCAGCAGCACTTAGTAATGACCGAGAGTGACTATTTCCAACTAGATTTACTTAAAGCCTTCTCCTATAACATAGGCCTCCTGGCAACATTTTGCAAATCAACACATGCCCCAGTTAAACGGAGACCAAATTTTAACCCATTGCTCACTTTAAATAGAGAAATAAATTAACTAGTTAGGGCCCAGTTCTTGCACTTTTCACATGTGTAAGGTAACCTAATAAACCTACTAATGTGGAAAAGCGCTCTCTAAGGCAATTAAAGGAAGATGGCGCATGGATACAGTTAAAAGAGGCAGCCTCAAATAATAACTCTGAAAGGTACTGGGAAATAATTGCCAACTGCTGTGGCAGTAGAGTGAAATCTCTCCCAATACCCATAAAAGAAGAGGAATGGACACTTTATTTGCTAGAACTGTATTCTGCAAATCCTAATTCCTGCAGATTCAATACTGTGTCACCGATCAGTCTAAAACCTTTGTTTCCAATTACGTTCATTCCATCGATGAAGTGGTTGGAGCACTTAAAAAAATGTGAATCTCAGGAGCAATGGACCCTCAGGAAATTCCCATGTTGGTAATTAAAAAGATGCCACATTTGTGGGCTACCTTTCTAGTTCCACTATTTAATTTCTGCTATTCTAAGGGGAAGACCCCTCCATCTTGGTCGGTTAGTATTTTAATTCCTCTATTTAAAAAACGGGGCCTAGATCATATTCAGGTAATTATCGGCAAATAGCTATATTGGATGCTACGGGGAAAATATTCGCACAAAGTTTCCTTGATCATCTTACAGAATGGGTCACAGAGAAGAAAGTCCTCCCCAACGAGCAAGCAGGCTTTAGAAAAAAAATCATTCCACGCTAGATAATATTTCCCAAAATATACAATCTCCAGTAACTCTAACGTATTCATGGCTTTCATTGACTTTTCAACAGCCTTTGACAAAGTAGATCGACTTCCATTATGGAGAAAACTGCAAAAAATGGGTTTACCTGCTCCTCTGCTATCCATAATCATAGCTCTTCATTCGCAAACTTTGTGCCAGATACTAATGGGTGGAAATCAAGTTTTATCAAATATAATTCCCACGGAAAATGGTCTTAAACAATGCTGCCTGTTAGCACAGCTGTTATTTTCTCTTTTTATAGCAGACTTACCTGACTGCTTTGCTCAAACTGATGGAGATGCACCAAAGATAAGCACCCACCCTTTTGCATGTCTCTTATGTGCAGATGATATAGTTGTAATGGGCCTAACCCCTATTGGGTTGAATAGAAAGTTGGCTTCCCTGCAAAAATATACTGTGGGCCATTTTCTGAAAATTAATGTTTCCAAAAGCAAAATCCTAATTATGAAAAGTATTAAAGGTCGAAAATCATGCAACTTTAAGTGGCAAATTGGTCCTGGACTGCTTGAGGTGGCAGACTCTTACTTGTACTTGCTGAAACTTTCAACTGGTAGTTCGAAGAATAAACCTCATATTGAACACTGTTCCACTAAAGCTACATCTCATGCCAATGGTGTGGGTATTTTCTACAGTGCTATGGGTAGGAGAATTTATTTACACTTACTGAAGGTTATTAAGGCAAAAATTCCCACTACCTTGCTTTACGTAATCAAGTCAATTCCTGTCAAGGACTGGAGTTTTTTAGAAAGGCTTGACGGTCAGATACTACATAAAATATGTAAATTTAATACGCTAGTTCCAACGGCAGCAATTAGACTGGAATTCGGTCTGATAAGCTACTATATCCAAGGTTTAGCCAGGGTTTTATGCTGGGGTTATCAGTTGCATCATAGGGAGCCAGATTCACTAAGAGGTTTCTTGTGCCATGAAATCATTTACGTTAAGGCAGTTAAGACTCAAGTCAAAAGATCTTTATTCGGAATAAAAAACATCCATAAAAGTACAAACAAAAACATTTCAAAAACATTCAATTCAATAGTTACAATTGGAGAATAATACGAGGAAAAACGAGCACAATCAAATCAAATCAAAATCTATTACAATTTCACAACTATACCAAATTTGTCCTTCCCTAGTGATAAATTTAAAAATTTGTTAAGAGAAGAAAATATTAAAAAACACTGTTTAAAAAACACAATTTTAAAACCTTTGTTGAAAAAGGACGGACATCACATTGTTATAATATTATCTATTTACACATAATTACAAAAGATGATAAATAATAGATTTAAAAAATTTTTTATCATGAAAGTGCAAAATAGAAAGTGCAGTGTGCTATAATTATGCATCGATATTAAGGGTGACTCTCGATCTAACAGCAGCTTTGAGAAAACAGCTCATCCTAAAAATAACTTCGTCTGATCCCAATACCTGGAAAGACCGAAGTGCCAATTTAAAATTAGTCAATTCATTTTTCTTACAATAGGGCATTAGATAATGTACAGTAAGTTTTTTATAAAAACCACAGAAGAACAGGAAATGCAGAAGACTTTGCTTCATGTCAGGGTTACAGGGGTAATTTAAAGTTTCAAGATGTTTATTGTATCCCAGAGGGAAGTTCAGTAAATTAACTATACTCCCCTCTCGGAAACGAAACAGTAAACCCCTTACCCATCTACCAAGATGCAAACGCAAATATCTATACGGTAGGCCAGGTTTTTTAATGTGTGGTTCAGAGTAGGCCAAATATTTTACAACCGTGCATTTAGTCTGGTTCTTTCTGTCCCGCTCTTCACTATATAAATCATACAATGCCCTTAAAATGATGGTCTTATGGGAGCGATTTATTAGGTGTGGTGATGTGAACAGGGAAGCCAAACCCACGCTTGCAAGGCACTCTTTTACTGATTTCAGCCATGGAATATGGTGTCCCCTATCACACTTTAGACAGTCCAAAATAATGTCACGGGTCAATGTAGCAGCCGTATTGTTCCATATCTTTATCCAGAACAATGCTGGTCTTGATCTCACAAAATCCTCTATGTAAGGAATATTTAGTTCGTTGTGACATACATAGTTTGGAGAACAAATAACCCCCCCCCAATACCTTACGGCAGAATCTATTTTCTTCTATTTGAATAGAGGAGCACTTGGTATAACCCCAAACCTCAGCGCCGTAAGTGCCGGTTGGCATGCATTGGGTTTGATATATCTTCACCAGAGGAGTTATCACATCAGCTTGGGTGGGTTGCCTCAAAGAGGTTACACAATTGATGGCCTTGCCCAACTTATTCCTGGCATGAGAAACATGGGCATACCACGTACCACTATTTGAAAATAGGAGCCCTAAATAGGGAAAAGTGCTGGTACTTTTTAAAACATTTGACCCTGAAGTAATCTGGGGAATTTTGTGATTTTTTGGCCCACAGCTCATAATCAGTGATTTTTTAAAATTAGTTGTTAAGCCTAAATCGGCCATAAAAAGGACAAACCCTGAAATTAAAATACGCAGTGCCTTCGGAGTGCGGCCCATCAGGACCGCGTCGTCTGCGTAAAGAAGGGTGGGTATAGGGGCTCCATTAATGTAGGGCACATCACTAGTTAGGGTGCTCAAAGTGCCGCTTAGTTTATTAATGTACAAAATAAATAGGAGAGGGGCCAGCACACACCCTTGTCTCACCCCCCTACCAATGCTAATATCATCGGAAACTTCAACCATTTGATTCACACGTACACAAGCTTTAAGATCACGGTGTAAAAAAGCTAAAAAATGTACCAGATGGTCATCCAAACCATATTCGAGAAGGGTAGACCAAAGCCGGGAGCGATTAACAAAATCAAAAGCCGAGCTCAAGTCCATAAAACCAAAATATAAAGGGGATTTCTTTGCAATATTATATTTTCCCATGATCAAGTTCAAATTCAAGCATTGTTCCACCGTTCCGACACTACTGCGGAACCCAAACTGGCTAGGATGTAGGATGTTATTCTCATCAGTCCAGGTTCTTATCCTTTTAAATAAGATCCGTCCCAAAACTTTTAAGGTGTTATCTATTAAAGAGATTGGGCGATAACACCCAGGATCCAGCCTATCGCCCTTTTTAAAAATGGGAACAATAATGCTACGTGACCATGTTTCCGGAATCTCTCCTTCAGTTAAATTGTTAAAAACATTGCATAGCAATGGAGCCCAAAAATCTGGCTCACATTTTAATTGGTCTATGGAGAGCCCATCGGATCCGGGCGCTTTATTCCCGGCGCTTTCTAAAATAGCATCAAATACCTCAAGTGTGGAAATAGACATTGGGTGTGGAGGGGGTAGCAGCAAAGGAGTGTTATCTGGTGTTGCGTAAATTTTGCCAAAATGTGCAACCCAGATCGGACCGGTAATGTTACAATTAATTTCGGTCAAATTTGAGCCGATAGATCTTATTTCCTTTACCTCCTTCCAAAACCCAGTGGTATCTTTTAGGTCAGCAGATCGTGCCAGGGAATCCCAGTGGGTTTTCAATAAATCGTTTGATCTGGTACGTAAAGCAAGCTTATACTCTGCTCTAAGCAGCCTTACCCGCAGTATGTCCCTCGGTTCAGCTTTTAAGGCAGCTCTAAGCATCCTATTCGCTTTTGAGCATGGGGCATCGAACCATCTAGGCGTTTCCTCAGCCTTGCTAGAGGCTGGTCTGGAAATTTCGCCTTTAATTACAGTGCAGAGTTCAGAAAACGCTTTAACCACATTGATCCCTTGGTCCTCTGTGGTAAGACAATCTTTAATCAAAGATGGATATTTTTTACATACTGCTGCCAGGATTCCCTTATTGTCTGCTCCCTTCCAGATTACCCTCAACTTATCTGTCGAGACTTCCAGACCTCTTGCGCCTATTTCACGTTTTGGACACTTACCCTTCGGTATTGATAAATGGATGGCAATTGGGTAATGATCACTGTAAATTTCACACACTACTTCTGCCCTTATTAATGCCTTTGCAACGGCGTGTGAAACAAAAACATAATCAATCGTTGTACCACCCCCGTGACCAATAAAGGTGGGGAATGGGGATGCATGGTTTTCCATACCTGCATGCTCCATGCAATTAACAAGTTCACTAGAAGCAAGAAAATCTAACAGTTCTATACCTCTTTTACATGGGGGATTTCTTGAATGTACATGTGCGTTAAAATCTCCCCCTAAGCATATGCCATCAAATTTCCCGTATACCTGTCCATCCATGATTACATTAATAAAATCAAATAAGAGAATAAAATTTGGGTTAGGTTGGGACAAAAAATCGTTGTTATAGAAATTGATTAAACACAGTTTTATCCTCTGGGTATACGAGAGTGCCATGAAACTAGGACAATTTGTTTGTAGTTCGTCAATTTTCACTTCAGCAGTAATTTTTGTCCAAATGGACAATCCACCACTAGGGCGACCAACCAAAGGGGCCAGAGCAGTCCTATTATGGCAACTATACCCCTCAAACAATAAGTCCTCAACACACCAAGTTTCTTGGAACATTATTATGTCATAACAATTGACGCAATCCCTCCATGAAGGAATTCCCATCTTGGACTTCAGGCCCGCAATGTTCCAACTAAGAATTGTTAGGCTATTGTTTTTATTATTCCTCAAACAGGCACCCTGGTTAGTACTTGGGGCGGTTTTAGGTATAACAAAGCTTTGTTGAACGCTTAGTAGACTGGGTGGAGAAATCTCCAGTGTTAACAGGGTCGCCTCTGAGGGTGATTCCTCTAACTGTGCTGCCTCAAAACACACAGGAAGTGGTTTGGTGGTTTCAGTGGGCAGTCAGTCCAAAGAGTCCAGGTCCTGGAATATTCCAAACCTATTCTGTAAGGGAAAAACTGGGGGGGGTTGCATCAACTTGTGGGGAGGACGGTAAAAATATTTTAAGGGTAGTGGGGTCACCACAGTAGACGGGCCATGACGACCAGGATTGTTGTTTAACAGATATTTTGCTGTGCCCGGGTTTCTAAAATTAATTACGATACAGTCCCCATTGATGTTTTTGTAAAGGGGACCGACCCAGGTTACTCGCCGTGTGGTTATGATTTCTTTTGCAATGTCATAACCCACTCCCTTGTGCTTTGTTAGCCAGTCTATACACTTATTGTGAAGTTGAACCCATGATTCTCCTTGACCTTCCTTAAGCGGTGGGATTCCAGCCAGAACTAAAACATACGGACAAGCCTCAGGTGGGAGATGTAGGGCCGGGCCTTGATGTTTGATAGGCCTATTGTCCTCATGCATAATCTTTTTGTCGTGCTGGCTGTGATTGACAGGACCCTTCTGGGCTAAGGTGGTCTGCTTCGCTACATTACTCTTTCGGATAGAATTAATTGATGATCCGCTTGCATCATTAGCGGAAACAGAGGATTTGGACGAAGTAACATATCCATGTGTAGGGTTACATGGGGGTAAGGGGGTGTTGGTTTGACAAGCAGACGAATTACTGCCTGTTATGCCCTTACTTTTAGATACCCTTGGTGTATCAGACTGTACAGGATTGATTACAGCTTGTTGTTCCACTGTCCTGGTATTGCCATGGTCACCTATAGTGAGGACACGAGTAGTGGACTCAAGGTCTTTTAGCAATCGTTCTACTCTCATTTTGTCCAAGTTTGCTATACCTTTTCTCTTAGCATCCTCGTTTTTAATTATATTCTCCAATTTATCAAGTCTTTTAAAAATATTATTAAATTGTTTGATCATCTGACCTTCCAAATTTTTAAAAATTGTATCGACAACAGTCTCAATAAGGTTCCCCTTTGACTTGGAATAATGACTGGATTTGTCAATTCCGTGGAGGGGCTCAGTCTGGGTGGAGATAGATATATAATTTGACCCCTCGTTATTTATAACGACCATATCACCCAGATGCGGTTGATCCTGTGTGGGTACTATATGCCGGACCAACTTTTGTTTCTTCCCCTTGTTCCACATACTTTGTGGGGTTGGTTGGTTAACAGTCCTTGGTGGCTGCTTCCGTTTGTTGTAGGTTATTTTAGCAGGGCCCCTCTTTCTCTTGGCTGCAACTTTATCAGATACCTTATTTGCGGCCTCTGTAGATGTTTTTACTGGGGCATGGCCAGGAGTCACTTCTGGTGCTATATATGTAACAGTGTCAGCATCGTCTAAGACAATTGGTACTTCAATAACGGGATGTGAGGATTTTACAACAATTATTTCAGGGGTTATATGGGTATTGCCATTACCATTGAGACTGGTGGTGGCATGTAGTTGGTTAATACTCGTCGGACCCATTGAAAATCTCCTTTCAGTCTCAACAATCTCGTTGAATGCAGTGTCTATCAATGCCTCAAACGACGTTAGCAGTATTACCGGGGACTCTGCGTCCTGGATCAGGATGTCAACATTATCACTTGTAGCGGTACAATCAGCCATTGTAGACAACCTATTAGGAGACTAACCTTATTGACAATGTTGGTGGGGTGGCCCGCCCGACCACTGTTGACCTCTGAGGGCCTCAGAGGGCCCGCCCTTTGCCCGGGCTTCGCCCCGGGCGTCCCGCTCGCGTCCCGCGACGCGGGGGTGCTCCTCCTTTTGTGCGCCTCTGATAGCGCTCCCTCTGCGCTGCCGCGTCACTCAGACGCGCCGCCGCGGTGCCCGCCGGGATTTGGAATCTCCCGGAGCGGCGGCGCGGAGTAAGCTGTCCCTTGACTCTTGGCGGTGGCGGCGGCGTGGGCAATGGCCTCTGCCTTCCTCTGGCAGTTCAGGAGGTGAGTAAGTATGACTCTCGGCGGTGGCGGCGGTTCAGAAATGGTCTCCCCCGCTCTGCCGGGGTGCTCCTCCTTTTGTGCGCCTCTGATAGCGCTCCCTCTGCGCTGCCGCGTCACTCAGACGCGCCGCCGCGGTGCCCGCCGGGATTTGGAATCTCCCGGAGCGGCGGCGCGGAGTAAGCTGTCCCTTGACTCTTGGCGGTGGCGGCGGCGTGGGCAATGGCCTCTGCCTTCCTCTGGCAGTTCAGGAGGTGAGTAAGTATGACTCTCGGCGGTGGCGGCGGTTCAGAAATGGTCTCCACCAAAACCTTTGGTATACAAGAAGAATCAGTGTTCACACTTCCACCATTAGGATTCAAGTCTTTCCTAAAAACCTTAAGTGGCAAAATTAGCTACAATAGAGACATTACATTCTGCAACTCTAAAGAAAGATTACAGTTAATAACCAGGACAAACTCCCCGAGAATTGCATATAAATATTTATTTTGAAATTTAGAACACAGAATTCGTTAATTGCTGATTTTATCTCATATGAATCTCATTCCTGTAAATGACCTCACAGCTAATTGGTCCAAGTATGTAGCAAGTAAACATGAGAGGAGTACCACCATGAAGTACTAAACAGGAGTTCAGGGTGGGATATCTATGACAGAAAGAAAATAATTTTTCTTTTATATAAACACCCCTCACTCACCAACCTGGTTGGTGACATGCTGCATCATTGGGGTCCACCCTGACAGCCTGGACTACAGTGGAGCTGGTAATTGTGCAAGTGGTGCGAAAAAGTGATGTTAAAAATTGTCCTGGTATAACTTATGTGAAAATGAATTTATTCAAAAGCTACTGGACAATATTAAAAAAGGTGTGTAGATAGATATATAAGGTTATTATGACCGTGTGTATCGATGTGTGATTGGTCTACATGTTTCAACCTGTGGATGGTAATTTCCAGGTTTTCGTCAGGACCAGAGGAAAGTGGGTGGTCAGCGCTCACTAACGCGCTGCCAGTCCTAAATTCCTAGAGCCTACTACCAAAAATCTGTAGTAGGCAACACCCTCGAACCTAAATTTGGCGAGGAAAAAGAGCAAAAAGACCTTTGGGAGAAAGAGAAGAAGGCAGTCACAAATAAACCAGTTACGTGCCTGTAACGTAGTGTAGTGCTGGCTCTCACGTGTCAGATCGAATTACCAAAATATAGTTGGTCAGAATATCGAAATTGAGGTAGGAAATATAGAATTCCATAATATCGAATTTAAAATATCGTTTTCCATAATATCACATTTTTTTTAGTGTTATGTATGATAGTATGTGTTTAAATTATATATTATTTTGTAATGTATGTTTACTTTTTTTAAAGTAATGAATGTTAAGTAATTTAATATTTGCGTAATTTATAGGGGCATAGGGTGGGAAGTAATTTAATTATAGTAAATTAAATATTCATTTTAATGAATTATTAAATATTTTTAATGTCATTTTGTGTTTTAGTTCTGTAGCGGGTTGTGAATTTATAGGGATATAGGGTGGCAAGTAATTTAATTGTAATAAAGTTAAAAAAGTATTTATATGTATTGATAATTAATTAATTGATAATTAATTGTTAATTGGTAATTAGTTTTAATGAATTGATAATTAATTTGTATTAATTGATAGTTATGTTAATTATATTGATTTATTATTTGGAGTGGGTTGTGGGTCTATAGGGGAATAGGGTGGGAAGTAATTTAATTGCAATTAAGTAAATATTAATTTTTATTTCTATTTATTGATAATTAATTGATTGTTAATTAAAAATTAATTGGTAAATAATTTGAATTAATTGATAAATAATTTTAAAATTATTTTTTATTGATGTTGATAATTAATGTATTCTTATTTTAATATTAAATCATTACTTTCCCTACTGTTGCACTCTCTGGAGTGGAAATAGTAATTTTTACCCTACCCTATCCAACACTTTCCCTACTATTGCACTCTCTGAAGTGGGAATAGTATTTTTACCCCTACGCTATCAAACGCTCTTCCTACTGTTGCACTCACTGGAGTGGGAATAGTAATTTTTATCCACCCACTATCCAACGCTTTCCCTACTGTTGCACTCTCTGGAGTGGGAATGATAATTTTTAACCTCCCACTATCCAACGCTTTCCCTACTGTTGCACTCTCTGGAGTGGGATTAGTAATTTCTACCCCTAGGCTATCCAACGCTTTCCCTACTGTTGCACTCTCTGGAGTGGGAATCGTAATTTTTACCCCTACGCTATCCAACGCTTTCCCTACTGTTGCACTCAATGGAGTGGGAATACTAATTTTTACGCACCTGCTATCCAACGCTTTCCCTACTGTTGCACTCTCTGGAGTGGGAATAGTAATTTTTACCCCTACACTATCCAACTCTTTCCCTACTGTTGCACACACTGGAGTGAGAATAGTAATTTTTACCCTCTCACTATACAACAAATTCTCTATTTTTGCATTTGTTGGAGTGTGATTGATTGATTGAAAAAGCTTTATTCGAGTTATACACTCATAAAAGCACACACATAAAATTTATACATTCAATACTCTTAACATACGTTTAACAGCATATTACAATTAAAATTCATAATTCACACACATAAAATACTTAACGATAATAGTTAATGCAAGCTTTCTCAAAAAGTGCTAAGACTCAATGAATTTTAAAAGATAAAGCCCTCCGCCTTATGGACCATGCCCAAATTTATACATTCAAAACTCTTAATCATACATTTAACAGCATATTACAGTTAAAATTCATAATTCACAGACATAAAATACTTAACAATAATAGTTAGTGGAAGCTTTCTCAAAAAGTGCTAAAACTCAAAGCATGTTGGGAGATAACGCCCTCCGCCTTATGGACCATGCCCACCCCAGGTATTTTGCTGTTCCTAATACAATGGACATTTCGGTGGAGGTACAGATAATTCTCAACCCCTCAACACCATTTAGCACCCCAAGATTTCTACAAACAGGTGCCAGCCAGGATTTTCTTGGCTTTACGTAGGCCTCACACAAAAATAAGAAATGTGCAATACTTTCGTTGGTGGCACCACATGTCGGGCAACACGAACTACCACTAGTTCTCCAACTAGACGTCAATGACCTCAGGGGGAGGGAACCTGCCCTTAGCTGGAAAAATAATTTCCTATCTAACGGAACAGTTATAGTGTCCCAATACTGTTCTAGGGCAGGTCTCGTTTTAATTTCCATAAATCTACCCCCCATAGATTCTAAGTTTACGCTCCTCCAGAGCTTCTGTTCAATATAATCCCAATATATGGCCTTTATAATATTTTTACTAGGGAATACTTCCCCGAGGGGATTTTCCCAGAGCTTGGAGAGACCGAGCTCAACGAGAACGTCCCTGAGCATCTTCAGCCATGTAATTTTGTGGAAGACATCTGATTTAACTAGGGCTAGAAACCCCTCGGCATAGTGCCTAATTTCTGGGGTCGTCCAAAGCCGTCTCCAGTAAAGGATAGGCCTTAGTCGAGCACGATCACTAACCAATCTCCTTCCTAGATCCAGACAAAGTGGTATTAGTGGGGTGCTTTGGGGGAGACTTGTTATTCCTCTCAGAAACCTGTTCTCGGATCTTTGAAGAGTATTGAGCTTCTCAAAGCCCCAAACTTCAGCTCCATAAAGGGCTGCACCCAAGGCTTTTGCATCGTAGACCATGAGAACCGGTTTTATAGGCCTGGTTTTGGATTTTACTTGTTCTACCCGGAGTGCTCCTGAAATCTGCTGGTGTTTCAGTACCGCCTTCTCGATATGTCTCGACCAACCAAATTTGCTCGATATCTCCACCCCTAGGTACGTAAAAACATTTACTACCTCCAGTTTGGTGTTACTCAGGGATACCCTTGGTTGGGATTGTCGCCTTTGTCCGAAAACCATCAGCTTTGTTTTACTTACATTAACTTCGAGACCTTGTTCTTTACAAAACATATCAAATATGTTCAAGGCTCGCTGGAGTCCTGCCGGGGTTTTGGACACAATCAGGGTGTCGTCAGCGAACATCAGGATCGGAACCCTGATGCCCGCTAGCGAAGGTGCGTCTACCCTTGCATCCAACATCCTATCCGCTATACCGTTAATGAACAAGGAGAACAGCAGGGGTGCCATAGCACATCCCTGCCGTACCCCCCGATCGACTGGAAAATTAGTGGTAGATTCCCCGTTCCTCCCCCACTGGACTTTGGCAAAGTTGCTTTCGTGGAGACGCATTATTAATGTAAGCAACTCAAGTGGGACCCCTATCTTACTCAGAACTACCCACAGCTTACTCCTAGGCACCAAGTCGAAGGCAGCCCTCAAGTCTACAAATGCTACATAAAGGCTGCCTTCGCCAAGGAGTACAGTCCCCCACCTTAGCATGGTAAATCGAAATATTTGATCTACCGTGCTGGTTGCCTGCCTAAATCCTGCCTGGTAGGGGGATAGAGCATTATTCTCGTCTACCCAAGCCATAAGTTTATTGACCACCATCTTCCCCACCACTTTCTGGATAGTGGCCAGCAAACTTATCGGTCTATAATTTGCCGGGAGTGACCGATCGCCTTTCTTAAAGATCGGTATTATTATTGCCCCCTTCCATATTTCTGGGATTTTAGCCCCTTTGGCGAGGGCATTTCCCAGTACGGTCACATACCTTGCCCACCGAACCTTATCGTGTTTAAATATATCTGAGGGAATTCCATCTAACCCCGGGGCTTTCCCCCCTTGCAGTGTTGAAATTACAAGTTCAGCTTCTTTATTTGAGAATAAATCTCCCTTGCAGAATACCACTGGGATAGGTTCTATGGCCATTGTGTCCTTATTCTCTGCATACTGGGGTTTAAAATACTCTACCCATAATGCCTCATTAACATTGTTGTCTGGGTTGTTGGGGGTACCACCTCTGCCCCATTTCACAATTTTCCAAAAAAGTCTGGAATCTCTTAACCCAGAAGCCTCGAGTAACTCCTCCCAATGCTCCTCGTCCCACTGTTTCTTGGCCTTACGGATGTTATCATTGTATTGTTTCCTGGCAATACTAATCAAAGCCTTATCTCTGCTTTTAATTGCCCTACCCAACTCCAATCTGGTTAACCTGCACTGCTTATTAAACCACCTCGCCAATTTGATAGGTGCTTTTCTATTTGCCTTAACGAATTTAATAAAATGCGGTTTTATCAGGGAAAAGAATGTGTCATGTATGTCTGTTATTAAGGAGGAACCCGGTGTTACAGGATTTACTGTTTCCATGGAGGCGATAGCATTATCCACCTCCAAGTTAATGTGATCCAAGGAGGCCAGATTGGCCAGCACATTTGGCCATTTCACCCTTCTTGAGTCATTAGCCATAACAGGTACAATCTCCCTACATGACTCTGGGTTATCAGGCGCGGCCCTCCACCATGAATGGGTAACGCAAAGGGGATTATGATCGCTTTCTAATCTACCCTTAATTTCCATATCGCCCACGCCACACCATAACTCGAGACTACAGATGACATAGTCAATCCTACTTTTATTGTGGCCATTATCGAATGTGCAATTTCCTCCTTGGTCGCTCTTTGTCCTGCCATTAAGGGCCCTCAGACCATATTCCAAACATAACGCATTCAACAACAGTATATCTTTTGTCCACCGCTTCACTGGTATAAGATTTAGGTTTGGGACACCCCATTGAGCATCTTCCTCCTGTCCTATCGGATGTTCCGTGTTTTCTAAAGGCTCAAATGTCCTGTTGAGGTCACCAGCCACAACCACTCTATTTCCCAGTGACTGTGATTCTAGGAAGGTGGATAGCGCTTCTAGGGTAGGGGAGTTCCCAACACACGTACCCCTAGCATAAATATTATAAATATCTATCACACCCCCCTTTCCTAGTGATAACCTTAATAATTGTATATCCTTACAACCTAGGTCAATCACTTTTATTTTAACTTTTGAACTTTGCTTGATCCAGACTGTTAGACCTCCCATAGGTCTGCCCCTAGGGCCTCTACTCGCTGGTATACAAAAATTTAAATAACCTGGGAGGTAGATTGGATCACAAGCCCACGTCTCTTGAAATAGGCACATTTCAAACCCATTAACAAAATCTATCCAGTGTTGTGACAACAGTCTAGTGCCCAAACCCGCTATATTCCATGAAACAAACCTCCCCATGGTGTCACCTTTACAGATCCCCCTTTCGATAGCTAGCATAGCCGGTGAATTGGTCAAACTCTCGCAATCACCGCCCTCTCCTGGAACAATATCTGCACAGTTAACATCTTTACCATCATTTATACCAATACTTAATGGAAGTCTGAGTTCACCCCCCCAATCTTCCAAACATGCCATAGTGCCCCCCCTCATATTTCCACTTTCCCTGTTAGTAACCACTTCATCTAAATTGCACATTACATCCCCATTAGTTGCCAGTGTTGCCTCCAGGATACTTCCCCTGGCCATATTTTCCCCAAAATCAATGTGCTCAACTGATTTCCGTCAACATCCCCACCTCATATACCCTAGCCCATTATAGGAGTTATATACCTGTTTATAACAGTCATTTGGTCGTGGGATAGGGGCAGAAAAAGGGCTAGCCTCTGCCCAGGGAAAGAGACTAGTTCTCAATGGCTCATTACTCCCCCCAAAATAAGTGGCCACCGGTCTGGGATAAAAGAAGGTAAGATCCACAACACCAATCCCACCAATACTAATATTCCAACCTGGTCTCGTAATTAACCCTACTACCCTTGGGTCTTGGAAGTTGATTATAATACATCCGCCCCCCTGTTTTTTCAAGGTTTTCCCTATCCAATTGACCCTTCTAACCCCAATAATCAGACCATCCACTCCCCCTGGCAAAGGTCTATTGACCCGTAGCCAATGCATGGCTTTGTTTTTTAGCATGTCATAGGTTTCTCTTTGACCTTCCAATAAGGGTGGAACATTGGTAAGAATAGCCACATAGGGGTAGGAATCAGGGGTGAGTTGTACCAGGGGTATCCTAGTCGGAAGTTTAGTCACATGTGATATTGGTTGGCAACGTTCTGGGACAACAAGGCACGGTGGGGCAACATTTTCCAATGCTGTAGTAGCATTATTTCCATCAGCTATGGTATTTCCATCCCTTGCAAGACCACCCCTACTTACTATCTGGGAGGCAAGCGGCACATTTGTTCCAACACCATTATTACAGTGGGTTTTATCATTACCTAACAATGTGCCATGTCTTATTTCCAAAGTAGTTGGCAAGGGTGGAATATTTTTATTAGCAGTAGTGGCAGAGTTTTTTGGACTGTCCTTTCTACCTTTAGCTACAGTGCTATGGGGCTTAGTTTTCCCGCAATTGCTATTACTTACAGTAACCGATGGGTTAGCGATAGTCTTACTACTCTGCCCGTTACTCCGCTGAGTAGATGCACTACTCGCAATTGGAGGTTGTAAATCAACCAACGTGGCACCTGCATCTCGCTCGACTATCTGTTGGTTTCTCCCATTCTCTCCCATTTTATTGCAAGACTTAATTAAAGATTTTATGGAAAAAAAATTATCTAAGCTAGCCTGCTCTAGGTGGTCCAGTTGTTCTGCTAGCTTTTTAAGTCTAAACTCAAAGGGGTTTAAGAGGGAACGTATTCATTTTTCCAACTCCAAAAGAAATTCAGGGCTAGATATTGGTGGCCCAGGGGATGCTATAGTAATAGGATCTATACCTGATGATACTGGTGTCGTAGGAGACACCAATATTATTGTGTCTACACCTACTGGGACGACTTCTCCCTCTTCCGTTGTTAATCCAGTAGAATTCTCTACAGGGACATGGCTTGGGGGTGTTTTAGTGCCCAATTTCCTATACTTCCTTGCGGGTTTTGGGGCTTGACATTTCTTGACAGTAGCACCCCTTTTCCTTTTTGGACAGGGTTTGGATTTTATTGCTTGTGCTTAGACACAGGATTTTAGTGTTGGATTATGCCCATTAGATGATTGGCTGGGAGCAGTTGAGTGCTCTGCGGGCACAGTAGTAGCTACTATGTCTAAGGGGAAAGTACCCAATGACTCATTAGATAAAGATAAATCATGCGAAATATCATGTGTAGCTGGTAGTACAATAGATGATAACGGGGTAACCAATGAAGGGAAACTTTGGCCTTGATGTTTCTCGAGAGGGGTTTTCATAAGCTCAATCGACAGCCTACGCCCAGCACGTCTTTCTGCCAAGGCGATCTCCCTATCAATATCCTGAGGCAGCCGTTTAAAATAAGTATCTAGGGGGCCCATGACGGCCGTCTCCACCTCACCCATAGAAGGCAGCAGGGTGGAAGTGCTTGTAGAACAAGCCATATATCGAACCCCCCTACTACCTAACAATATACTAATAAATCAGGGAACAATTGCTAGACAAATGGTTTTCAGCAATACCAGAACTGTAAATATTAGTGGGGTGTCCCAGCCCAGCCACCTTCGGCCACTGACGGCCACAGACAGTCCCGCCCTTGTCCCGGGCTTCTCCCGGCGCTCCCGCGCGCTACCGCGCAGCGGTAATGGCAGTGTTTATTTATATATATATACAAGAAGGGGAGGAGCTGACAGGGAGAGCGGCCCAGGTGTTCTAGATTGGGTCTGGCAAGCGCTCCTGGGAACGGTAGTCCCTGCCCAGCGCCTGCTCTCGCTCGCAGCCCCGCCTGTCACTCGCCTTCAGTGGGACACAGTCCGAGTTCCTGGCAATCCGGTGAGCACCCCACATGAAGCGGGACCCGCGGAGCGGGTTCCGCGAGAGGTAGGAGGGTTAGGAAAGGATTAATAAGGCTCCGTCCAAAGCGCTGCTGTGATTTCCAGTGATAGCGTCCCAAATTGATCCACAAATGGAAGAGTCTTAAGCGCAGGGGAAGGGGAGGAACTGACAGGGAGAGCGGCCCAGGTGTTCTAGATTGGGTCTGGCAAGCGCTCCTGGGAACGGTAGTCCCTGCCCAGCGCCTGGTCTCGCTCGCAGCCCCGCCTGTCACTCGCCTTCAGTGGGACAGAGTCCGAGTATATGGCAATCCGGTGAGCACCCCACACGAAGCGGGACCCGCGGAGCGGGTTCCGCGAGAGGTAGGAGGGTTGGGAAAGGATTAATAAGGCTCCGTCCAAAGCGCTGCTGTGATTTCCAGTGATAGCGTCCCAAATTGATCCACAAATGGAAGAGTCTTAAGCGCAGGGGAAGGGGAGGAGCTGACAGGGAGAGCGACCCAGGTGTTCTAGATTGGGTCTGGCAAGCGCTCCTGGGAACGGTAGTCCCTGCCCAGCGCCTGCTCTCGCTCGCAGCCCCGCCTGTCACTCGCCTTCAGTGGGACACAGTCCGAGTTCCTGGCAATCCGGTGAGCACCCCACACGAAGCGGGACCCGCGGAGCGGGTTCCGCGAGAGGTAGGAGGGTTAGGAAAGGATTAATAAGGCTCCGTCCAAAGCGCTGCTGTGATTTCCAGTGATAGCGTTGTTGGAGTGTGAATACTAATTTTAATTCCTTAGTTATGTAATGTTTTTAATTTTTTTATATTTAATGTAGTGTAAATTATTACTTAATATAAAAAGTATTACTTTAATTATTTTAATTATTATATATTATTTATTTTTATATTTATAAGTAATTATATTTTTAATAATGTTTTAAATAATGTATAATTGAGATTAATAATCATTTTAATATTAATAAGTAAATATATATGTTTAAAAAAATTATGTTTTTTTACATTACATTTATTATTTTTACATTTTAAGCTTTTTTACATTATTTTAAGTATATTTTATTTAATTGTGCTTAATATTTAATTACTTTTATATTATTTTTAATACATTGAAAACATTCGATATTTTAGTTAACTATATTTAACTATCGATATTTTGTACTCGATATTTTAGTACTTACCTGTTTTGTAGATAGGGATTCTATATTCTGTACTTGAGTCGATATTTTGGGCACTCTATGTTATGTCTCTCAATATTTAGTCACTGGGCCCTTTTAAACATTAGCTAATTTACCTGTAAGTGTACGTTGAAGATAACTCGACTGAGTTGTTCATGTATGTATAAAACCCGGACATAAGTATACTAAGTCCCTATTGTCACTGTGTACAATGTACTATTTCACAGCATAGGTCAATGTGGCTTTTTCCACTAATAGACCTTCTTAGGTTAAAAAGTCACCTTTTCATAATTCAAGTAAGGAATTGATGCATGTGCTTCAGTAAACAATTTACAAAATGTGAACAAAACATGTATATGACTAAAGAGTAACCACTATTTCCTCCTCTTTGGAATCCGATGGAATTGAGTCAGCTGTTTTAAATTAATTATGTGTTTGCATTGCAGATAATATCTACTCCATAGTGCATTAAATAGTGGCATTAATACTGGTAAAGGTGTACTTCAGTTTTACTCGTTTGACACGTATTATAGCCATGATTAACTGAAAGATAACTATGCATAGCATTCGACTGTGCACAAACTACGGTTGGCGCATTACTTGGTACGTTTTGACACGGTTGAGCAAGAAACATGCTTTTTTATCTAAATCTGCAAGTTATGCAGCAGGGAGTGTAGCATGGGGCCGTATGGCAAACACATAATTACTGAAAACACAATGGCTGAAGAAATATGGGGCATATTATCAAGACTCGCGATAAAATTATCCGCGTTTTAACGGCAAAAAACAACCGTTAAAACCGAGATAATGGGCTTGATAATATGCTCTATGGAATTCCAATTGAAGCCCATGTTAGATGTCCTTCACATTTAACATGGGCTTCAATTGGAATTCCATAGAGCATATTATCAAGCCCATTATCGCCGTTTTAGCAGCAGTTTTCTGCTGCTAAAACAGCAATAATTTTATCGCCTGTCTTGATAATATGCCCCCAAGTTTTTCCTGTGGGCCTCATTGTAATGCAGTTTTGTAAGGTGTGGTGTGATGAAGTGAGGATTGCATGGTATGCTGTGATGTATAAAGTGGGTACCGAGCTGCCCTTTGACAACATTAAATATGTCAGGACACAGCGGACAGTGCATTATGCGAAAATTATTATTATTATTATGATTATGGCATCTGATATTGCAGTGGGTATTTTATTGCAATTCGTATTTAACCTATGTCTCCACTGATCCACATTGATGTGGTGCGGGCCTGTGTTTTGTAATGCAAAAGGGGTTAATCATGATGCACGATCGCAGCAGGTATGTAAGTGCACATATGCAGGAAGTCGTTGAGTTTTAGGGGGACTTCCTTATTGGTCTGAAACTAGGAGATTTACGGCTCTAGAGAGCCATTTTGAGGAGTGCCTCTAAATAATCACAAAAGAAGAACTAACACTGGGTTTTCAGTTTTGCTTTGCGTTTGTCTTATCTGTAACCAAACTGTAATTACATACATTTCAAGAACAGTTCATTGGCTCGTAACTGTCACGCTAAGTGAACCAGCTGAATTTTGAGCAAAAACCAACGTGTGGGAGGAAGGTGTGTCAACAATCCTTGTAATTGTCACTTGGTTTACCTTCAGGAAATATATTCTTTAATTGCACTGCAGGGCTTTCTTGCTTTTGTGCATCACTGAGCTTCAGCATTATCAAACAGTTTGCTTTAATCCTGTCACAAAATAAGACAAACCAACGAAGCTGAAAGTAGGACACAATCTGCATACCCGCTGCTATTTATTGTTTCATCTAATGAACAAACACTGTCAAATGCCAACAAGCCTTGAATTAAGTTTTCTTCTAATGTTGTATTTGAGAATGCTAAAGAAACATTGCAGTTTTCCTCGTACATTTGGGCTTGTCGCCTTTGATTCAATAGCTTTGTTCTGGGAATCTGTCCATACCTATTGTAACTAAATAAAGAGAGACGAAAAAAGACCTTGGCGGCGAGGAGTAAAGTACTGTTAAGTATAGTCCGGTCTTTGAGCTCGTTTCATGAGATAAAGTTCAAACCAGTATACTGATTAATCCCACATATATTCACTGAAGACAGTGAATTATGAGTTGCAGGGACTCGTATTCAATACCCACTATTTCCTCATGTTTAACTCGAAAATCTGCTGAAACCAAATTGAGACAGCAAATTCGAATTGTTTATGGATTTTGAAAGATTACATGTTAAAACTATGGAATTCATCTTTGAGATGGTGTTGCCATCATATGAGGAACTTGCGCACTTTCAGATGTGTTTTTGATTAATCTTAGTTGGTTGGTGCAACCATGAATGTACTCACTACCACTACGAGTCCCACTGTACCACGGACAGAGCAGGACGGACACAACAGGACGGGTCTTAGAGCGAGAACTTGCCTTACCGGTTCCTTGTGCGGAACTGGGGGGTATATTACCAACAACTAGCGATAATTTTTGTCTCTAACTTGTTTAGAGACAAAAATTATCGCCGCACATCGGCGATTTTTATCGCAGATAAACCTTGCTAACACCTGCCCTGAGCAGTTCTTCACCATGTTATCCAATGGGAGGTGGATAACATGGCTAAGAGCATTTGCTCGATAATGCATGAATATCGCTGACTTTTCAGCGATATTCATGCATTGCGGACGTTTTTTATCGCATTTGCGATAAACCTTGCAAATGCGATAAAAAACGGCCGCAATGCATGAATATCGCTGAAAAGTCAGCGATATTCATGCATTATCGAGCAAATGCTCTTAGCCATGTTATCCACCTCCCATTGGATAACATGGTGAAGAACTGCTCAGGGCAGGTGTTAGCTTTTGGAGATATTAGAGCTTAGCGCGAATATCTCCAAAAGTTGGTAATAGGAGATAGCGATGTTAGCGACTGTTTCCAGTCGCTAACATCTTGGCATGCCCACTTTGCATGTCATTAGTGATAAATATCACTGACATGCAAAGCGGTGCCCAAGATGGTCGCTATCTCCTATTAGCTGTCACTAACTGGTGTTAGCGACAGCTTGGTAATAGGGAGATAATTTTATCTCCGCTTTCTTGGCTTTTAAAGCCAAAAAAGCGGAGATAAACCCCTTGATAATATACCCCTGGGTGATTTAACTTAGCTATGCGGTGTTTGATTTTGGGACCCCTAGATCATTTTTGATGGCCGGCTGGACTACGACCTCCAGCATTCCTTACCTGAAGAGAGGGTTGAGGTGGGGAGGGGGTGGGGGGGTCGGCAGAGAAGGCGCTGCATGGGACACCACAGATCCTTTGCTGCCCGGATGGACTCCAATCCACCAGAATTCCTTGCCTGAGGAGAGGGCTGGCCGGGAGAATGTGCTCTTAAGCACTGCGGATGTCCCACTGCATGGGATGTGCACGGGACATGCCTGGGAATCAACTCGCCTGCCCGGATGAGGATAGTCACAAGTGCAGTTATCTTTCAGGCACTAGGCCAAGGATTTATTTAAATGATGAAGCAGGTGCCGTGGCATGGGGGCCTAATGTTGACATAAGTTCACTAAACACCAAATGTTGCTATGTTTTACCACTACACAGTTATCTTGCAAGCAACAGGGTCATTATTTGAATGGTGCAACAGGGGCAGTGGCACTGGGCCAAAAAGAACTCCTCTAAACACATACTATTGCTATATTTTTAACTAAACAGGCAGTCACAGTGCAGTTATCTAGCAAGCGCTAGGGTTAAGATTTCAATAGTGCAGCAGGTGCAGTGGCAGAGGGACCAAAAGCTCTTGGGGCCCCATTAAACACATATTACTGCTACATTTTACAACTAAACAGGCAGTCACAAGTGCAGTGTTCTTTAAGGCACAAGAGTCACGATTTGAATGGTGCAGCAGGTGCAGTGGCACCAGGTAAATAAGTTGTCAGAACTCCTCTAAACACCTAGGGGCACATTAGGATGGCGGCACCCTATCGGAAAACAGGACCGCCCGCCTTAAGGGCGGGGGTCCCGGTGGTGCCACTTGGATGTGCCCGCCACAGTGGCGGGCACATCCTGTATTTTCAGCATTGTGGCGGGCGGTGCTCTCTGCACCACCCGCCCCAATGCTGAAAATGCATTGCAGCATTTGCATAATGAAAGCGGCAGGCACCGCGCGGTGCCTGACGCTTACATTATGCAAATGCAGGGGGGTACCATAGGTACCCCCTTTCTGTACCCCCCTACTGTGCTTCACTCTGGGGGACCGCAGGGGGCCCCGAGACTGAAGTCCGCCTGGCGGAGGCAATCCGCCCGACATCCTAATGGGCCCCTAGTATTCCTATATTTTACTACTAAACAGGCAGCCATAATTGCAGTAACCTTGCAGTTGAAAGGGGCCTGGATTAAATTGCACAGCAGGTGCAGTGGCAATGGGGCCAAAAGTTGTCATTAATCCACTGTACACCAACTATTGCTATATTGTACTGTTAAACAGGCAGTCACAGTGGATCATGATTTAAATGGTGCAGTTGGTGCAGTGGCACTGGGCCAAAACGTTGTCAGAACTCCTTTAGACAGCTGATATTGCTAATTTTACTACTGGATTGGTAGTCACAATTGTTGTTATCTTGCAATTGAATTGTGCTTGATTTAAATGTTGTAGCAGGTGCAGTAGCACTAGGGCCAACATTTGTCATGACTCCACTAAACACCAAATATTGCTATATTTTACTACTAAACAGGAAGTCACAAAAGCAGTTATCTTGCAGGTACTAGGGGCAGGATTTGAATAGTGCAGCAAGTGCAGTGGCACCAGGCTCAAAAGTTGTCAGTACTCATCTAAACACATAATATTGCTATTACATCAATTAATTCTATTATTTCTCTCTTTCACTTCGTTAAAAAAAATGCTATCACTTCCTTCCACTATACTACTAGTAAAAGCACAATATATTGCCTTTTTGAACATAGACAAGTCATAACACTTTAACAGACTTTCTGTAACTTACATTGTGCAACTAGTCAGCAAGTTACAAGTTACAACAAAAACAGCTAAGTATTAATCACATAGGCGAAACATAATGCATTTAGCAATGTCTGTGCTATTTGGTGTAACTCCTTTAAGTAGGTTTGGTGATATTAAAGAAAAAACAAATTGGAATATCTAGAGAAGTGAACCCTCTGCAAATCCTCCCAATCTTGTGCAGAGATCTGATTGGCTGCTAACCCTTCAACTAGGTAGTGTTGGCAGCCATTTTGTGACTCAGTGTACGCCAAGTCCCAAACAAAAAGGTAACAAAAAAGATAAAGGGGCAGGGTAGTCATACCCTGACCCCCATAGACCTGGAGTTCCATCCCCCAGGGACCCTGTTTGTGCAAAAAAACATTTTGGTTTCACAAATTTGTTGCAATTTCGCCACAGCAAAATGTAAAAAGAAAACAAGCGTAGTCTCCCACACTTGCTTCTATTTGAGCTCTATAGATGAGCCAGGTCCAGGGTATGCATATTTATATTTGAAATGGAGGGGTGCACACACACCCCTACTCCATGCATTTCACAGTGCCCTTAGGATCACCACATCCCGGGGTTTAATTAGACCCCCCTCTTTGCCCCATGAGGACCAAGGGACCACCACCTCCCGGGGCATGCCCACCACACCAAGGGGAAAGGGGGGGCCTGTGTGACCCCCCTCCCAGGCTGTTCATGGCCCCGAGGACCACCACCACCCCTGGGCTAGCCCTGTGCAAACAAAAGGCGGTAGGCAACATAGGCCCCCTCCTGGAGCCATTAATGTCCCTGAGGACCGCCACCTCAAAGCCCGCTCCCTATGTCCTGGGGTGGCCACCTCCATGACATAGCTGTTTACACTTGCATGTTTGGGAGCTATGACAGCTCCCTTCAAGTGAGAGCAAACAATAACTCAACTCCCAGTGGGCGGGAGCAGGAAGACTGCTCCCGCTTACTGAAAGAGAAGTTTTCATCTGTTTTCCTGCTTGCTGTCAAGCGGGCAGCAAAGGAGATGAAGAGTATTGCTCCCACACGCCAGGAGCAGCTATTTTGGCTGCTCTCTGCATGTGGGAGCAATGCTAGCTTCTGTTGGAGGCTGGGAGCTGGTAAGGACCACAAGGGAATAGAGGCTCACGCACGGAATCCAACAGTGGACACTGGGTGCCATGGATGGGTTCCTGGTCCTCCAGCATCAAGAGGCTTGACCCCAGGGAGGGGTTCCGAGGAGGAGATCTGCTCAGCTCACTCCTCTTTTCAGAAGTAGTTTACATTGACTGTAATCAGTGGTTTCTTTGTTGTCCTCCCCTGGCAAAAGCAGAGTGCATGCTTCTCCCTTTAAATTACTATGAATATTTACATGGACAAAATCATCAGGAAGCTCTGCCCATTTGACCCTTCCCATCCACTTTAGTAGCATGCAAAGGTCTTCACTCATTTTCACTGGATGATGGACACCTTACCAAAAGACTCCCCAGCGAGTTTCCCTCAGATTTGATGACAGGTTCTTTATCCTGAAGAATATGAGGACACTTAGGGGCCGATTCCGACCTTGGGGTCGATTACGATGGCGGATGGAAGGTCGACCGTCGGCCTGGAGTAGTCGGAAAATGCCTTTTTCCAGACCGCCGGCCGCGGTCACTCCGTCCGCCATGTTAGGATAGGAAACACTGTCAAATTTCCGTACGCGGCGGAAGAGCACGCACCGCCGCGGACCTTCACCCGACCCCGCGACGGACGTAACCAATCCAGAGACACCGGCGTACGGAATGATGTCTCCGACCGTCCGCTAAATCATGATGGCGGAAAAAACACATCAAATCGCTTCGGAAAAACAACCGGCCTGAACACGGCGGACACCCCACAGCGAAGATACAACAGATTGCAGAGATACCCACCACAAGCAGATCGCCGTCATGGACCCAGAGCTACACGCATTTCTGATACTCTTCGTGCTCCACCACCAGCAAGTCATGGACCATCACCGATGACGACGCAGGTACGCCAACACACCAATTGCTGTCGGAAGGGGAGTACCTTCCGGGGCTGTGACATGGGGAGGGGGATGGTCATGTTGGGGAAACAGCATTTACGATAGCACCAATATCTCAAAAATTGAATTACACAACCAGCAATGACAACGACAAACCACAAAACATGATTCACTTGCTTTATTAAACAAAATAGGGGTATAATCTTACACTAGCCAAGAGGAAGGGCAATGGGTACAACAGAGCAGGTACATCAGAGGTAGCACATGAAAGGGTCTATGAGCATCAACAATCCATGTCAAGGCACAGGTACATTAGAGGCAGCACATGAGAGGGCATAATGCAGTATCAGAACAGCAACAGGGCATTGTGCCCAACAGAGCAGGTACATCAGAGGCAGCACATGAGAGGGCATAATGCAGTATCATACCAGCAACAGGACGTTGTGCCCAATAGAGCAGGTACATCTGAGGCAGCACATGAGAGGGCTAAGTGCATTAACAGTCTATAGCACAGAGCAGGTACATCTGAGGCAGCACATGAGAGGGCAGAATGCAGTATCAGAACAGCAACAGGGCATTGTGCCCAACAGAGCAGGTACATCAGAGGCAGCACATGAGAGGGGCCAAGTGCATCAACAGTTTATAGCACAGAGCAGGTCCATCTGAGGAAGCACATGAGAGGGGATAAATGCATGAACAGTCCATGGCACAGAGGAGGTCCATCAGAGGCAGCACATGAGAGGGGCTAAGTGCATCAACAATCCATGGCAAGGCACAGAGCAGTTACATCTGAGGCAGCACATGAGAGGGCCAAGTGCATCAACAGTCTATAGCACAGAGCAGGTACATCTGAGGTAGCACATAAGAGGGGATACGTGCATCAACAGTCCATGGCACAGAGCAGATCCATCTGAGGCAGCATATGAGAGGGGCTAAGTGCATCAACAGTCCATGGCAAGCCACAGAGCAGGTACATCTGAGGCAGCACATGAGAGGGCTAAGTGCATCAACAGTCCGTGGCACAGAGCAGGTCTATCTGAGGCAGCACATGAGAGCGGCTAAGTGCATCAACAGTCCATGGCAAGGCACAGAGCAGGTACATCTGAGGCAGCACATGAGAGGGCTAAGTGCATCAACAGTCCATGGCACAGAGCAGGTCCATCTGAGGCAGCACATGAGAGGGGATAAGTGCATCAACAGTCCATGGCACAGAGCAGGTCCATCTGAGGCAGCACATGAGAGGGCTAAGTGCATCAACAGTCCATGGCACAGAGCAGGTCCATCTGAGGCAGCACATGAGAGCAGCTAAGTGCATCAACAGTCCATGGCAAGGCACAGAGCAGGTACATCTGAGGCAGCACATGAGAGGGCTAAGTGCATCAACAGTCCATGGCACAGAGCAGGTCTATCTGAGGCAGCACATGAGAGCGGCTAAGTGCATCAACAGTTCATGGCAAGGCACAGAGCAGGTACATCTGAGGCAGCACATGAGAGGGCTAAGTGCATCAACAGTCCATGGCACAGAGCAGGTCCATCTGAGGCAGCACATGAGAGCAGCTAAGTGCATCAACAGTCCATGGCAAGGCACAGAGCAGGTACATCTGAGGCAGCACATGAGAGGGCTAAGTGCATCAACAGTCTATAGCACAGAGCAGGTACATCTGAGGCAGCACATGAGAGGGCAGAATGCAGTATCAGAACAGCAACAGGGAATTGTGCCCAACAGAGCAGGTACATCAGAGGCAGCACATGAGAGGGCATAATGCAGTATCATAACAGCAACAGGCATTGTGCCTAAGCATGGGCGTAAAATCTGTTCCGCTCGAGGAGTTTGCGGATTTTTGGCAAATCCGCAATCCGCAAACTCACGCGAATTTGCTGAAAATCCGCAAATTCGCACGCAGCGAATTTTTTTGCTTGGTGATACAATTTTGCAGCGCGCGGCGTTCACTTACCGTCATCCAGCGTTTGCAGATTTGTTTTTTCTCCATATTTTGCGTGTGCTGCGCCATTTTGGATCTTGCTGCGGGATCCCGCGGGAGTTTGGCGACCGCGATTACGTTATCGCGGCTTGCCACCTTGCACAGCACGCATCGCGGGAGTTCGCAATTGCGAACACGTAGATGCGGCAAGCAGCAACAATCTCGCACTCGCGAAATTTCAAAATTTGCAATTTTGCCCAAGAATCCACCAGCATGCAGCATAAACCTTCTAAAAATGATTATTTTTATCAGAATAACTCCTAAGGTTGACATTTGCCTGCACTTTTTTTGCAACGAGTCCATTTTTGGGGGACAGGGGGAGGAAGGAAGTGCCCCACAGTCTCCAACTTCCTGTTCCTGTCCAGCAGGCTCCTCCCAGTGCTTTCTTCATGTGCTGGTCACTTTCATTTGGATCTTGACCTGGAAGGATTACTTTTTGTGGATGCTGCTGGATATTTGGATTTGAGGCCTTTTTGACTTTCTTTGGATCACTTTTGGATTAGAAATCAACTTTCACAAGTAAGTTTGTTTGGGGCATTACAGTTGCTGCAACTACAATTTTGGAACTTTTTCAGAACATTAAATAAAATATATTGTGGGTAGCCACAGTATCCAGTAGGACCAGGGTTAGTTATGGGTGCATGATACAACTGTGTTGTTGAAGTTAAACATCATTGAGGGCATGGATGGCCTGGGATTGTGCTGATTTTTGTGTGTTTTTCGATTTTTGGGGCTGCTGTTGAGGCCTTTTGCCCAGGGGTAGTGAGTGGTGAATTGACTGAGTCTGTCTGTTGGGTCTCTTTAATGTAAACATCATGGAGGGCATGGATGGCATTGGATTGTGGTGATTTGTGTGTGTTTTTCGTTTTTTTGGGGTGTACTGTTGATGGGGACTGGCCATGTGGGTGGTGGCCATTTTGAGTGCTGGTACAGGCAGGCCCTGTGCTTTTGGTGCAAGGGGCCATTTTGAATGCAGCCAGTGTTGTCAGGCCTGCACCCATTTTGCCTAGCTTCCATCCATTATGCCCAGGGGTAGTGAGTGGTGCATGGGCCTAGTCTTTCTGTGGGGTGTCTTCTTGAATTTAAACATCATTGAGGGCATGGATGGCCTGGGATTGTGCTGATTATTGTGTGTTTTTTTCGATTTTTGGGGCTGCTGTTGAGGCCTTTTGCCCAGGGGTAGTGAGTGGTGCATTGACTGAGTCTGTCTGTGGGGTCGCTTTCATGTAAACATCATGGAGGGCATGGATGGCATTGGATTGTGGTGATTTTTCAGTGTTTTTCGTTTTTTTGGAGTATACTGTTGATGGGGACTGGCCATGTGGGTGGTGGCCATTTTGAGTGCTGGTACAGGCAGGCCCTGGCCATGTGCTTTTGGTGCAAGGGGCCATTTTGAATGCATCCAGTGTTGTCAGGCCTGCACCCATTTTGCCTAGCTTCCATCCATTATGCCCAGGGGTAGTGAGTGGTGCATGGGCCTAGTCTTTCTGTGGGGTGTCTTCTTGAATTTAAACATCATTGAGGGCATGGATGGCCTGGGATTGTGCTGATTTGTGTGTGTTTTTCGATTTTTGGGGCTTCTGTTGAGGCCTTTTGCCCAGGGATAGTGAGTGGTGCATTGACTGAGTCTGTCTGTGGGGTCTCTTTAATGTAAACATCATGGAGGGCATGGATGGCATTGGATTGTGGTGATTTTTGTGTGTTTTTTGTTTTTTTAGGGTGTACTGTTGATGGGGACTGGCCATGTGGGTGGTGGCCATTTTGAGTGCTGGTTCAGGCAGGCCCTGGCCATGTGCTTGGGGTGCAAGGGGCCATTTTGAAGGCAGGCAGTGTGCTTTGTTGTGTCATAGGCCTGCACCCAGTCTGCCATGCTTTCATCCATTATGCCCAGGGGTACTCTGTCAGTGGTGCATTTTATTGATCTTTCCATTTTGGGGGGTGGGTATAATAAAATTGCTTACTTGCAAACTATTAATTGAAGCGCTACATATGCAACATTTATTTAACTGATGTTCCTCTGGCTTCGTATGCTTTTAGGTGCAGAAAGACGAATCATCAGCCTCATCGTTCCTCATCAGTGCCAGGAAGGAGTCCTGCTGCGGTGTTTGCAGCACAACGTCACATGTGGCCACAGACAACTCTGCAACTTGTGCAACTGCGGCCTGCTGTTCTGAAATCTGAAGAAGATGGCCCCAAAAAAAGTTGCCCGTAGCTCCTCTAGCAAGAAAGTTGCCAGTAAGGAGCAGAAGAAACAACTGGCGCCACTTACCAAGGAGACTGGTGTGACGACCCCCACATTTTTTGGGACAAAAAAAAGTATGCCTGCAGCAGCAGCGGGGTCTGCTGGGGACCAAGCTGGGAGCAGCACCTCCGCTCCATTGGGCTCAGTGCCACCACCACCACGCCAACTTAGGTCCAAGCCCTTGAGTGCTGCAGAGGCAGCCAGTATAGTTGTTCAATCACCATAGACCAGTGATGTTGGCTCATTGCAAGAAAGTAGCAGCATCCCTCAATCAACACAGGATGTTGTAACTCATCTGACGAGTGTTGAACAACCACAGCCGCAACAACAACCACATGTGCAAGTACAAGCCCAAGTACATGTGGAAGGAGAGGCGGTGCAAGGAGAGGAGCAAGCAGAGGTGCATGGAGCGGCACAAGTGCCCACAATAGTTGTTCCTCCAGAAGTAGGGGCACACCAGGAAATCGATATTCAAGCCGAGGTATCACATGAGGAAGCCACTCCTCCTGGTGATTCATTGTCTTCCAGATCCCCAGCAAGAAAAAGATCAAGGATGGTGTCTACTTCTTCTTCAAGCCCCCTTCCTTCTGATGATATGGATCAAACTTGGGAACCACCACGGCCGTCTGAGAGTGAGGCACACCATGATCTGACAAAGTTAGCTAAGCGTAAAAGGAAGGTCCCCGAAAGTCTCAGAGTCATGGAGTGTGATGATGACGCTGAACAAGAAGGGGCGTATACTGCTCCTGCTGATGAAGACTCTCACGACGACGACGCAGTCATCATAGGCGTCACTCCAGCCTCAGCGGGCATGCAGCACACAGACATTTTCACCCTAGCCCGAAATGCTGCTGAGTGTGATGATGATAATGGCGACGTGGGAATGGGACCACCAGGAATGCAGTTAACTAGTACACCAACACCACCACCTACAGCTTCCATATTTTCTCGCCGGAAGGGACCTCCATCCACCTCGACCTCCATGTCCTCAATTAGTGGTGCTGTAAGTGCACAACGTACTAAATTTCGGCAACACACATCCTCCAGTTCATCTGGCATTAGCAGCATTCCCAGTATCGCCTCCTCCGCTCCCCACAGACATTTGAAGTCCGCAGTTTGGGACTTCTTTAGTGTTAGCCTGTTGGAAATGGGATCCCCGGCTGGCCAGGGCTTTCGCCAAAGTCAGTCAGAGACCACCACCCCCAAGTCAGGGCAAGGGAGTTACAAGCCAAGATAACCCCTACTCACCCTCTAGGTAACGTGGCGCGAGCAGCAAGGCTAAACTTGGAGGCGATGTAGGCTAAGTGTTTGCGCACGCACCCCAGCAACAACAACCAAAGGCCCACCACAAAGGAAACTCCACACAAGGTTATATAAAAATAGCCTTTGTATTACACCAAAACACATTAGATAAAACACACACTTTACAATGTGCCAGAGGCACGGGCAGAATTTACAGGGGGATATTTACAAGACAGGGCCACCTGGACCACTGTCAGGAATCAGAAGTAGCACTTTCAGAAATAGCACTTAGTACATAGAATATAGCACAAAATAGCACACAACCAGTAATCACTGGTAACCATTTCCTCACTAGCACCACCTGTACTAGGGAGAAAACAACCACCTATGTATTACAATACCTGTAGGGGTGTAAGAGGAAAACACATGATGCAATGCATAACATTCATTCAGAGGTGTAAAGGCACATGACGCATAAACAATACATTCAGAGGTGCATAGAAATAACGTTGCGCAAAACTTAGAAGTCACCACCTGTGACTGTCCCTGTGTCCCAATGTCAGGGCCTAAACGTCGCAGTTGCCCACAAAGTGCTGGGCAACTGGTGCAGGGCAAGTTAGGGCAAAGTTGGAGCCTCTCTGGGCTCAAGAACACGAACTGGCCCTCCTGAGCCTCTCTCAGGCTCTTCAACAGAATGGGCACTCGAGCCTCTCTGGGGCTCGCAACGCAAAAGGGCTGGGGCCTCTCTGGGCTCCAACACGAGGGAATGGCACCCTCAGAGCCTCTCTGGGCTCAAGGAACAAAATGGCCCCCAGGAGCCTCCTGGCTCGGGAAGAAGATGCCCCCTCTGAGCCTCTCCGGGCTCAACACAAATAAATGCCCGGGCCCCCCACAGGGCCTAGAACAATGGTGCCCCCTTCGTTGGAGTCCCCCCTCTGGGGACTCGAAAACAACTGGCACCTCGAGCCCCTCAGGACTCTAGACCCCGAAATGCCCTCAAGAGCCTCTCGTGGCTCTGACACATGTGGCGCCGTGAGCCTCGCACTGGAGGGGAGTGGCGGGCACCGTCAATGTGCCCCGACACCCCCCTCTCCCTGAGCAGTCACTCACCGGCTGGCTGGGCCGCAGGGCGGCTCCTCTCCTCTCGTCCCGGGGCTCCAGGCACGACGCGGCAGGCTCTGCTCCTCGAGAGCTCCCGCTCCTCGGGGCTCTCTGGACACTTCTCCCTCGCTCTCCCTCACTTTGGGAGCCTGGGGGGGGGGGAAAGGGAAGACGCTGGCTTCACTCTTCACCGGAGCGCGGGGTGGCCTCCCGTCCGCTTCCGGTCGCCTCTCTGTCCTGCCCCCGGCCTGCCTGACTTCCGGGTCGCGGCAGTGGGGCGGGACTTCCGGTCGGCCTCTCCGGGGCCGCGCTGTAATTGGTCGGCCGCCTCACCACTTCCGGGTCGCCGCGGGCAGCGCGGCGGCTCGCTTCTTAGGCAGGCAGGCGGGCTCTCATGATCCGAGGAGTGGGCTCCCTCGTGATCCAAATAAACCACGGACCTGGGCAATGCCGGGTGGGCACCGGCCTCCTAATCAATTATAAAGCGAGGTAGGCACTCGCTAGGCAGGCAAAGCGCTCCTCAGCGCTTAACAGGCAAGTTACAGCGCTCCAAGCGCTATAATCAAAAACAAAGCGCTTTCAAGCGCTAGAGGGCATAAAGCGCGCTCCTAGCGCTACAAACAGGATAAGGCGCTCCCAGGTGCCCTCAGCAAGCAGGGCAGTAGGCAGAGGGGCAAGGCTGGGCCCAGAGCCAGCACACTGGGTCTCCAGGCAGGGAGACAGTCCAAGTGGCGGTCCTCTGGCCCAGCGACAGCAGCAGCAGCCCCTCAGGATCCTAGAAGAGAACAACTTCAGTGGGGACACAGCCCCATTTTTATACAGTGCATTCCTTTGTCTGAGGGTGCAGAGTGGGGGCGGAACCAGTCGCAGCTGGTTCTTGAGTACTCTGTTTACCTCAACCACCCTCTCTATTCACTGGCAGGGCTTGGGTCATTAGACACACCACAGGGGGGCGGAGCCAGCATTGTGTGGGGAAAACCCAGCCCATCCAGGACACAGGTACACTCCTCCCACACATCACTCATGCTAATCTCCCACTCACCACCGGGCAGACCCATCCAGACTTCCTGGAGCCTGGCATGCCAGCCAGCTCCAGCCAATCACACGCCAGCACCCTCACAGCACACGTACAGCCATGTCTAGAAATGGCGCTTCGCTACTAGACACATACATGCTGCATACACCATCTCGCAGCATCCACTCTCACGAGTTCACACATACCAGACTCAAGCCTGTACACCCCACGCATCAGGAACTACCAGGGACACATACATTCCCCATGCATTCCTATGGGCGGGCAGGCCTAGCTCAGCACATGCACTCAGAGTGCGCACGCACTTTCCACTGGGACACAGTGAAAGTGCGCAGAATCCCAAAAATCAACATTGCCAGGTCACCATTTAAAGCAAAACGTTTAGGGGTGAACCTGCCCCAAGGGCCAAAGTCCAACATAACCCCCTTCCAGCCAAAACGCAGGGGAGAACAATCACCACCGTGATGGACTTCCCTGCTTGGGGCGATAGAACACGGACGCAGGCCCGCAACTGCAGGGACACCCTCCTGTTCTACGCCACGGTGAACCCATGGGATTCCCTCTAAACACACTGTCTGGACCAACTGGGCTACCCCACTGGTACTCCCAAGTTGTCCGCGGCCAGGACCAGGCCCTGGGCCACCCAGGTGCCACTGGTCCATGCCAATTTGCAGAGTGGGGGGTAGTAACCCCTGGCACATAGGAGCCATTCTCCACTCTTCCTGTCTGCAAGACAGGACTAGACTGCCACTGGTTCTCCAGCCAAAGGCCTACAACCTCAGGCGGACCAGGAGTCTCAGGGAAGGCTCTCCTCCCCCTACCTCTTCTCCTAGGGTTCCTCCTCCCTCTGCGAGGGGTACCCCTAGAACGCCATTCCAACCCAGGACTTATCCACTCAGGTTGCACCGGGGTCAGAGGTGGGCTCTCCCACCCTCTGCACCCCCTTCCAGAGGTCTGCCCTCTCCCACCTGGAGTAGTTCCTCTGGAAGGAGAACCGGTCAGGAAACTGGTTACAGTCGTCCTACCCTTCAGGTCAGGCTGATCCTGAACCTGGCCTCCCAACCTCTGGTCTAGAACCTTCGGTGGAACAATTGCCTGGCACTCCAGGACTTCTGGGGATTCACACGCAATCCCCCTGAGGCTAACAAATGTCACATCTGTTGCGTGACTGTCTGTCTGGCGCAGATCTCCCGCCCTCTGTCCACCTGACAGTGCGTGACGATCCCCCAGACCAGAAGTGGCGCCACCCGGGTCCCTCCAAGAAGATCTAGCCCAACTGGCTAGTCCCTGGTCCACTGGTGCATCCACTGGGACACTCATCCCCCAATCACTCCTCACGCTGGACTCCTGTACCCTCCCTACCGGAGCGGTACTGCCAGCCTCTAGAACCACAGGAGCTCTGGTTACAGACGCTCCAGGTCCTCTACTCACTAGGAGATCCTCCTCAACTGGGTTAACAGGACAGCCTAGGTCCCCAACCTGGTGTTCCCTCAAGAAACCACCCAGGTTCTGAGACAGGGCTTCGGGCCTCTGGGGGCTCTCAGCCACCCACTGACTCCTGCTCCACTGAGCCAGGCAGTCAGCCCCTACACCCTTCTCACTAACCAGGGACCTAGCTGGGCTACACTGAGCCTCTTCCACCACGCTGGGCTGGAAGATCCCTGACCCACTACTTTTGGAGTCACTCCCTAATGACTCTACAGAACCCCTGGTACCTTCCCAGCGGTCTGCTTCCTCTGCAAGGTCCCAAGGACAAAAACATTTCAACTTCAGCAGGTGCTGGCGCAACTCTGGACACACAACACTGAGCAACTGCTCTTTGAGGAACATATTCACTACTCCGTCCCTCTCATCGTCCGGGTTAGCCGCCAGCCAATCCTCCATTGCATCAGAACAGTCATCCACAAAATACCCCCACTTCTGGTGAGGCGGTTTCCTATGGTTCCTGAACTTCAACCTGTTCTCCTCCTCTTGGGAAACAGGTTCCAGACTGGGGGAAATGGGACTGGGATTTCCTACACTGAAATCTAAATAGCTGCCACCACTGGACTCAACCCTCCCTGGGGGATCCAGAAACTCAACACTGCGCGCAGGGGATAGTCTACCCTCCAGAGCTACTTTGCCTCTGGTGGCGGCCCTCTCAGCCTCCTCTATCCTTTCCTGCGCTAAGACCCTCTCGGTCTCTAGCTGTTGCTTCTTAACCTCCAGCTGTTGCTTTCTAACGCCCAGCTGTGCCATAGCCTGGGCATGCTCCAACCTGAGCTTTTCTAAAGCCAGCTGGTGCTCCCTTTCTCTCCTCCTATCTTCCAGCTCCTCTGGGGACAGGTAAAGGGATGAGGCGCT
This sequence comes from Lissotriton helveticus, assembly GCF_964261635.1. Taxonomy (NCBI): domain Eukaryota; kingdom Metazoa; phylum Chordata; class Amphibia; order Caudata; family Salamandridae; genus Lissotriton; species Lissotriton helveticus. Next base: position 1,820,054,264 of record NC_136059.1, read on the forward strand.
GCCTCCTACGCTGGACCCAGCAAGGGACTCCCTATCTATGGGGTCCTCACTATCTGCTGGCGTCCCTGTGCTATCATTTTCTTCCTCCTCCTCAGACTCTTCAGGGCTCCCCTCTGACCCACCACCCTCATGGTGTGAGACCCGGGCCCTCTCCGCACTGTGCTCACGCTCCAAGTCATCCTTCTGCCATTGGATCAGGTTACCCCTAAGTTGGGACTGGGTGTCTGACTCATTCACTGCAATGTCTCTCTCTTCGCAAAACTCTCTCAGTTCATGCAAAAACAGACCCCAGACATTAAAAGCAGACTCCATCTTGGCAAGATGCTCACAGACACGTGCAACACAGGGGACTTAACAATCTGAAGTAAGAGTACTCAATTCCAAAACTTCAACAATCTCCTTATCAAAGAGAACTCATACTCATGCATCCAGGAAAACACACCATTCATCCACACACACCCTCCCCTCGGATCGGTAAGGCAGTTTCTACCACCCCTGACTTCTCAACCTGACCAAAAGCGACACAGGTACCAAACTCTGGAAGCAGGGCGGGGGACAAATGTACTGAACACAATTATCAAATGACACTCTTCAGGAGAAGAAAATATGAAACTTCCAAAACAATACAATCCCCTAAAATGTGGTCATCTAAATGCAGAGTTTTGTGGTATCGCCAGTTACTACTAAGGTACAACGCAAACACAAATCCTTATCCCACCGCTTGCCGCCAATGTTGGAAATGGGATCCCCGGCTGGCCAGGGCTTTCGCCAAAGTCAGTCAGAGACCACCACCCCCAAGTCAGGGCAAGGGAGTTACAAGCCAAGATAACCCCTACTCACCCTGTAGGTAACGTGGCGCGAGCAGCAAGGCTAAACTTGGAGGCGATGTAGGCTAAGTGTTTGCGCACGCACCCCAGCAACAACAACCAAAGGCCCACCACAAAGGAAACTCCACACAAGGTTATATAAAAATAGCCTTTGTATTACACCAAAACACATTAGATAAAACACACACTTTACAATGTGCCAGAGGCACGGGCAGAATTTACAGGGGGATATTTACAAGACAGGGCCACCTGGACCACTGTCAGGAATCAGAAGTAGCACTTTCAGAAATAACACTTAGTACATAGAATATAGCACAAAATAGCACACAACCAGTAATCACTGGTAACCATTTCCTCACTAGCACCACCTGTACTAAGGAGAAAACAACCACCTATGTATTACAATACCTGTAGGGGTGTAAGAGGAAAACACATGATGCAATGCATAACATTCATTCAGAGGTGTAAAGGCACATGACGCATAAACAATACATTCAGAGGTGCATAGAAATAACGTTGCGCAAAACTTAGAAGTCACCACCTGTGACTGTCCCTGTGTCCCAATGTCAGGGCCTAAACGTCGCAGTTGCCCACAAAGTGCTGGGCAACTGGTGCAGGGCAAGTTAGGGCAAAGTTGGAGCCTCTCTGGGCTCAAGAACACGAACTGGCCCTCCTGAGCCTCTCTCAGGCTCTTCAACAGAATGGGCACTCGAGCCTCTCTGGGGCTCGCAACGCAAAAGGGCTGGGGCCTCTCTGGGCTCCAACACGAGGGAATGGCACCCTCAGAGCCTCTCTGGGCTCAAGGAACAAAATGGCCCCCAGGAGCCTCCTGGCTCGGGAAGAAGATGCCCCCTCTGAGCCTCTCCGGGCTCAACACAAATAAATGCCCGGGCCCCCCACAGGGCCTAGAACAATGGTGCCCCCTTCGTTGGAGTCCCCCCTCTGGGGACTCGAAAACAACTGGCACCTCGAGCCCCTCAGGACTCTAGACCCCGAAATGCCCTCAAGAGCCTCTCGTGGCTCTGACACATGTGGCGCCGTGAGCCTCGCACTGGAGGGGAGGGGCGGGCACCGTCAATGTGCCCCGACACCCCCCTCTCCCTGAGCAGTCACTCACCGGCTGGCTGGGCCGCAGGGCGGCTCCTCTCCTCTCGTCCCGGGGCTCCAGGCACGACGCGGCAGGCTCTGCTCCTCGAGAGCTCCCGCTCCTCGGGGCTCTCTGGACACTTCTCCCTCGCTCTCCCTCACTTTGGGAGCCTGGGGGGGGGGAAAGGGAAGACGCTGGCTTCACTCTTCACCGGAGCGCAGGGTGGCCTCCCGTCCGCTTCCGGTCGCCTCTCTGTCCTGCCCCCGGCCTGCCTGACTTCCGGGTCGCGGCAGCGGGGCGGGACTTCCGGTCGGCCTCTCCGGGGCCGCGCTGTAATTGGTCGGCCGCCTCACCACTTCCGGGTCGCCGCGGGCAGCGCGGCGGCTCGCTTCTTAGGCAGGCAGGCGGGCTCTCATGATCCGAGGAGTGGGCTCCCTCGTGATCCAAATAAACCACGGACCTGGGCAATGCCGGGTGGGCACCGGCCTCCTAATCAATTATAAAGCGAGGTAGGCACTCGCTAGGCAGGCAAAGCGCTCCTCAGCGCTTAACAGGCAAGTTACAGCGCTCCAAGCGCTATAATCAAAAACAAAGCGCTTCCAAGCGCTAGAGGGCATAAAGCGCGCTCCTAGCGCTACAAACAGGATAAGGCGCTCCCAGGTGCCCTCAGCAAGCAGGGCAGTAGGCAGAGGGGCAAGGCTGGGCCCAGAGCCAGCACACTGGGTCTCCAGGCAGGGAGACAGTCCAAGTGGCGGTCCTCTGGCCCAGCGACAGCAGCAGCAGCCCCTCAGGATCCTAGAAGAGAACAACTTCAGTGGGGACACAGCCCCATTTTTATACAGTGCATTCCTTTGTCTGAGGGTGCAGAGTGGGGGAGGAACCAGTCGCAGCTGGTTCTTGAGTACTCTGTTTACCTCACCCACCCTCTCTATTCACTGGCAGGGCTTGGGTCATTAGACACACCACAGGGGGGCGGAGCCAGCATTGTGTGGGGAAAACCCAGCCCATCCAGGACACAGGTACACTCCTCCCACACATCACTCATGCTAATCTCCCACTCACTACCGGGCAGACCCATCCAGACTTCCTGGAGCCTGGCATGCCAGCCAGCTCCAGCCAATCACACGCCAGCACCCTCACAGCACACGTACAGCCATGTCTAGAAATGGCGCTTCGCTACTAGACACATACATGCTGCATACACCATCTCGCAGCATCCACTCTCACGAGTTCACACATACCAGACTCAAGCCTGTACACCCCACGCATCAGGAACTACCAGGGACACATACATTCCCCATGCATTCCTATGGGCGGGCAGGCCTAGCTCAGCACATGCACTCAGAGTGCGCACGCACTTTCCACTGGGACACAGTGAAAGTACGCAGAATCCCAAAAATCAACATTGCCAGGTCACCATTTAAAGCAAAACGTTTAGGGGTGAACCTGCCCTAAGGGCCAAAGTCCAACATAGCCCAACAAAAGAAAACATAGCCATTTGTACCATTTGTAAGGTTCGAGTTAGTCGTGGTAAGCTTGGTACCAACTATGGTACCGGAGGCCAGAGAGGTCATCTTGAGAGACAGCACACTGTCAAATGGCTGGCGCACCTAAGGGAGATCAAGGATGCCCGAATTGCAAGTCATCAAATAGTATCCGTTGATGTTTAATCTGCTGATGACGAGGAGGAAGAAGAAGCGTCAGACATTTCTTCACTTACACGTAGTACTCCTGTCAGCAGCAGATCTATGAGCCACAGTAAGAGTGTGGGAGAGAGTGAGACACCAACGCGAAAAAGTTCATCACGGAGCGTAACTGGGTCGCAGAAGTCATCATCATCCCGTAAATTGGTACAGCCCACCATTAGAAGCATGTTGTTTTCAGAAGCGCCATATGAACGCAACCACCCAATGGCGCGTCTGTATAACAGTAAGCTGGCTAAAATGCTAGCACTGGACCTTCTCCCTTTTTCTTTTGTGGAAGGGGTGGGTTTTCTTGAAATGGTGGCAACGCTCTGCCCTAAATGGAAGGTTCCTAGCCGGTTCTATTTTGCCAGAGTTGCTATTCCAGCACTACATGAAGATGTGCTCGAGGTGATTGGGGCAGCTTTGCAGAAGAGTGCTGTTCACACTATACATCTGACAACAGACATGTGGAGCAGTTGTGCAGCCACTGATTACATGTGCATCACTGCACACTGGGTCTCTTTTTCAGGGGTTAAAGGCAAGATACACGCAGGTGTTGATGAGGACAAAGTTTATAAAGCTGCTCGGAAACATGCAACAGTAGCCATGTTTGCCATGGAGAAAAGTCATACAGCAGAAAACATTTTGCATGAGTTTAACACAAAGGTCTTTCAATGGCTGTCCCCAAGAAAACGCATGATTGGTTATGTTTCAACGGATAATGGTGCCAATGTAGTTAAGGCCATGGATATGGGTAATAATAATAATAATAATCCACATTTGTAAAGCGCACAATCACCCGTAAGGGTCTCTAGGCGCTGGGGGCCGTCGGGAAGATTAAGCAAGCTATTGCCCAGAGTCACATGGTGCTGGGCTAACCTGCCGCCGGAGCCGGGGATCGAACCCTGATCCCCAGATTCCAGCGTCAGTCGCCCTGGCCGCGGCGCCACACCTCTCCCTAACTATTTCAGGGTAACTATTTCAGAGTGCCGTGGCTGGCGCACTGTATAAACCTGGATTAAAAAAAATTCTTGAGTGAAGAAAGTCCAGTCTCCGAGTTACTGACCACCTGCCGAAGAATGTGCACACATTTCAACCATTCTTTTAAGGCCCGGAAGCAGCTGAGGTGCCTGCAATATGAACGTAAATTGCCAGTGAAAGCACTCATCCAGGAGGTGGCAACACGTTGGAACTCAACCTTCTACATGCTTGAGCGTCTGTATGAGCAGTATGCGGTAGTCGATCAGTATTTCTTTAAACTGGGTACCCCTATGATGGACATGAGGATACAGGTGGAGCAATGGCACCTAGTTAAAAGCCTGACAGACATGCTTTGTCCTTTTGAGGTCTTCACGCGTGCAGTCAGCAGGGAGGACTGTAATTTGGGAAAAGCTATCCCATTGTTGAGCATGCTAGAGCACCGACTGAAGGCGGTGTGTTCTGAGTTTGAAAAAGATGGAAAGGAAGAAGCATTAGAGTTGGCGGAGAAGTTATTACACCGCCTACTTGGCGATGATCGTCTTGAAATGATCAAGACAGAACAGCATTACATTTGTGCTACTATTCTGGATCCACGGTACAAAAAGGCAGTGGCAGGCAGAGTATTCTTTCCTTTTGATGACGCAGATGTTACAAAGTACAAACATTGGCTAGCTGTGTCAGCCACTCGGTTTGAAAGAGAACGGCAGGAAATTGAAGGAAAAGGCAGTACATCAGCATCAGCAGGCCGTCCGCAGTCAAAAAAATCCCCTTCTGCATTTGTGGCTGTGGCAGAAGTGAGTGATTTGCCCTCTCAGCCGCTAACGACACCAGCAACCGTATCATCTGCACCAGACACAACAGTAATATCGGGTGATGAAGAGGATTGGCTAACTGAGCTTGGGTTTGCTTCTGAAATGGTCCCAGAAAAAAGTAAGCAAATTGGAGGAACCCGGGAGAGCCTTGAGTTGATGGTGCAGGCCTATCTGAATGACTCAACAGAGGTCCATCTTTCTCATGACCCATTGGCGTATTGGCATGGGAAAACAGTTGCTTGGCCAGAGAGCACCAACCTGGCTATAAATTACTTGTCTTGCCCACTTGCAAGCATGTCTTCTGAACGTGTTTTCAGTGCTGCTGGTGGCATTGTAACTTCCAAAAGGACCTGCCTCTCGCCCAAAAATGTGAAGAGGTTAACAATGATCAAGATGAATCAGCACCTCATACCACCAGATTACAAAATACGAGAATGCACGCCGGAAGAAGATGAGGAGGACACCAACTTAGATGAGGGAAGTTCTTCTCTGTTAAGTGACCTACTCCCGTATGAATTCGCAGAGTTTGAGGACAAGCTCTTCTTCCCTGACACCGAGCCTTGAAAATAAATGAGTCAATGAATCACTAACTTTCCGTTTCGTCCTTATTCACTTTTATTCCTGTGTGTCTCTTTCTTTGTTTTGCAAAATCTATATAACAAAAACTTTAATCACCTAATCACAAAAAACAAGCCCATCAGCAGAACTGTCTTCACTTATTCGCTTATTGATTTGAAGGTGCCGCAGTCTGCATTCCTCAGCTTCACAAGTTCACAAGAACATGCTCCTCTATCCTCCTCCTCCAGACTCCTATTTCCCTCAAAGCAGATGGCTGGATTACGCCCAATGAAGAAAGACTCTGCACTTGTGGGGGTGTTCTACTTCTTTGCGGGTGAGTAGACGGCTCTGGAGCCATTGCTGGGAAGGACTAGTACCGGATAAAAGTGGTTTGGAGAAAATCGCAGCAAAAAAAGTTTTTACCTTTTTGCTCACTATCATGTTTTCGGTGGCCTGTTTGGGGGGGTTCCTGGTGTTTGTGGGTGGGTTTTGGTGTCTGGGAGCAACGCTGGCACAGTCTAATTTTTTTTTTTTTTTTTTTTTCCAAAACCTTTATTGGAGTAAGCATAGAAAAGTACAAGAATGGGCCTACAACCTCACGGGCTGGCCGCTAAAAACAAGGCACAGTGCATGTAAGGAAAATATACACCCGTGGAAAGGTACAGCTCAAGTACAAAGCCTTACTCTATAGACATCACAAAACAATTTGCATTTTTTTTTTTAACAAAAAGAAACACAAACATTAAAGGCGAATGGACGATAATTAAGGTCAGCCCAAAGAGCGGAGGGGACGGTGCCACGATCAGGAGAGCACACCCAGAGCCCGGAGGCTCCAATCAAGTCGGGGAGGGGGGGAGGGGAGCAGCGGGGAGAACTGGAAGTATAAAAAACCTTACGGAAAGGTTCCGGGAACTCTAGTCTAGGGAGAAAGGACAATCTCAGCAGTGCTGTCAAGGGGAGGGGTGCAAATACCCCTACGGTAATCATTCCACTGGCCCCAAACCTTCGTCCACGCCCTGGGCCTGCCCCTGGCCACATAAACCGTCTTCTCACGAAACATGGACCAGTCCATATTGTCTTCCCACTTCGAGACCTCAGGGGGCCTGGAAGCACCCCAGAGTTGCGCGACATCCCGCTTCGCAATCATGTAACCCAGGGTAGCCCATCTGGTCTGAGCCACAGAGTAGTCAGTGGGCTCCCACACATTCAACAGACATCTGCGAGGCTCCGGCCGCAGGGCCACATCCGTAACAGCAGTCATCACCTCAAGCACAGCAGTCCAATAAGCAGCTACAATAGGGCACTCCCAAAGGATATGCAAAAAGGTCGCACTCAAGCCACATCCACGCTTGCACAGCCCATCCGAAGAAAAGCCCATCGTAACCAGACGCGGACCAGTGACATAGACTCGATGAAGAATCTTAAGCTGAACCAAGCGGAGACGGGCAGGAATGGCCACCTCCTTGGGAGAAGAGAGCGCCGATTGCCAATCCTCGTCGTCCAGTTCCAACCCATCGCTAACCCAAGCCTCCCGAAGTCGGACCAGTAAGTCCGCCCGATTATTAATCAATTTCTTGTAAATCAGAGAAATAGTGCTATCGGGAAGATGCCCATCAAGGACACGGTCCTCGAGGGGGGAAGATTCAGGCAGGGCCTCATCAGGAACCAAGACTGAGGCGAGGGCATGTCGGACCTGCAGGTAGCGAAAAAATTCCCTACCACTCAAACCATATTCCGCCTGGAGGGCCTGGAACGACTTCACACAACCGTTCGAGTACACGTCACCCACCTTACAGATCCCAATCACATCCCAGCGGTCGAAACCCTTGGTAGACCAGAGTCCGCCCAAACGTTCGGATGCATAAAGCGGCGTCGCCAACGACAATCGATCCTCCCACCCCAAACTCACACTCGCAGCCCGCCACACCTTTACTGCAATCCTGGAAGGGCCCACAAGATGGCGCCCAGCCGATCGGGAATAAAGCGCTCTAGTAAAGTCCCCACCCGGAAGCTGGAGTCTGTCCATCTCGAATGCAGGATTACGACCCGGGGAAAACATCACATGATTAATGGCAGACAACTGGGAAGCCCAATAATATCGCTTGATATCGGGGAGCGCCATGCCCCCGTCATACCAGGGGATGGTGAGCTTTGCGAGCGCGATACGGGGTCGCCCATCCCATATCAACTGCCGTTGAAGACTCTCAATCTCTTGGAAATAGGTCTTGGGGATAGCGTCATAGGAGTTGTGAAGCGCGTAAAGGAATCGCGGCAAGGACACCATTTTAAACAGGGCCGCCCTGCCCAGCGGAGATAAAGGAAGCTTGCGCCAACGGGCCACATCCAAGCGCAGTCTAAGCAACGGTGGGGGGAGATTACGCTCGAAGCGGAGCGTCGGGTCCAACGTAATAAAAATCCCTAAGTACCTAAAGCCCGACTGGACCACTTGAATAGGAAGTCTACTCGGCAAGGGGGGCAAAACCCCCGAGAGAACATATACACAGGACTTGGTCCAGTTAATAACGAGGCCCGAGTTGGCTCCAAAAGAAGCAAGAACATCAAACAGAACAGACAGAGATTTACGCGGGGAGGTGAGGTATAAAAGGATATCGTCCGCGTAAAGCGAAACGCGGTCCTCAAAGTCCGGAGACCAGCGAATCCCCTTGAGAGACGGTTCCCACCGGAGCCAGGCAGCCAACGGTTCCAAGGCGAGAGCAAACAGTAATGGAGACAAGGGGCATCCCTGACGGGTACCCCTGCCGAGGGTGAAAGGAGCCGAGACCCTACCATTCACCACTACTTGCGCCAGAGGTGCCGCGTACAGCAACTGGACCCAACCAATAAAGTCAGGCCCAAAACCAAATTTCTCAAGAGCCGCCCAAAGATAGGGCCACTCCACCGTGTCGAAGGCCATAGATGCATCCAACGATGCCAAAATGGCCGGCTCCGTCAGAAGCCCCGCCCTCGCGATCACGCCATGAAGACGACGTAGGTTCAGAGCCGTGTTGCGATGTGGGATAAAGCCAGATTGATCCGGATGGACCAAGTCACTAATGACCGACAAGAGACGGGTGGCCAGGAGTTTCGCCAACACCTTGGGTTCAACATTTAGTAGGGATATGGGCCTATATGAGGAACAAAGATCACGTGGTTTGCCCTCCTTGGGGATGACAACTATCGTGGCCAGTCTCTGATCATAAGGGAGAATACCCCGTTCCCGGGACTCCAGAAACATGGCGCGGAGATACGGAGCAATCTTATCCGGACGCAACTTGTACAATTCGATTGGCAACCCGTTCGGGCCCAAAGCTTTGCCAGAACGGAGGGAACGGATGGCAGTAGCTATCTCGTCAACCGTAAAGGGGGAGTCCAACGCCACACGGTCCGAATCAGAAACAATGGGCAGGGCTATATCACGCAACAGAAGGCGAGAGTCAGCCACATCCCTCTCAGAGACAGGGGTATACACAACATGGAAGTACTCGGCAAACCGGTCAACTATCCCAATCGGGTCCGTCACACTCACACCACATGCAGACTGAATCACGGGTACCACACGATTAGCTCTCTCCTTCTTATCCAGCCACGCCAGCAATTTACCCGCTTTGTCACCCACATCATACAAACGTCCCTGTTGCTCCCGAAACATTACTTTGGCGGCATCCGTGACCAAGGACTTATAAGCAAATTGTTTCAGACCCAGGGCATGGAGCTTCTCAGGCGTGACACCAGATTCCAAGCCCTCCTCCAGTACAGAAATTTCCCCCTCAAGAACAACCACTTCTCTATTCCTCGCTCTCTTAGCCTCAACAATAAGGGAGAGGGCCTGCCCACGAATCACAGTCTTAAAAGCCTCCCACAGGGACACAGCAGATGAAACCGACCCCTCGTTATCCAGAAAATACGAGTCGAGGGACTTAAGTAAAAGGGTACGGGTCTCAGGGGAGGTAAGGTACCACGGATTAATGGGAGCCACCCTGCCCACTGCTTCCACCCCAACCTCAAAACGAAGCCAGAGTGGAGAGTGGTCAGAGATACCCCTGGGCAAGTGCACAATCTCACGCACCGCCGGGGACTGAGCCGCAGGCATCAGGAAATAATCCAGCCGAGACAAACTCCCATGGGCCCCGGAGTGAAAGGTGTACTGCAGCTGCGTAGGATGCAAAAGCCTCCAGCAGTCCACTAGGCCGAAGGTATCCAAAAAGCCACCCAACCACTGCTGAGCTGCCGGGGTATCCCTAGGGGGGTGGCGATCATGAAGGCCAGAGACTACCGAATTAAAGTCACCAGCCAGAAAGAGAGTACTATCAGGAAGGTCCAACAAGACACGGCCCAAATCTGAAAAGGTGGAAGTCTGCAGGCTGGGGGGTACATAAACAGTTAATAAGGAGAGGGTACGGCCTTCATACCGACCCACAAGGACAGCATACCGCCCCCGGTCATCCTGTATAACATCATCAATAGCCAGGGGGAGGGAAGCCCGAATGAGGATACCCACGCCCCTGGAACCCGAGGTGAACCCCGAATGTGCTACGAGGCGATAGCCCCACCTGTTCATTGCATGACAGACATTGCCTATCAAATGAGTCTCCTGCAGGAAAACAATATCAGGAGACAAACGTCGTATACATTTCAACACCACACTGCGTTTGATACGATCACCCAGACCATTAACGTTCCACGAAACAAATCTCAACCCGCTACCCCCATCCCACCCGACAAAGACCAAACCCCCCATCAATGAGCACGACCACAAAAAGCAATTCAAATACAGAATAAAGTCGCCTTGAACACAGAACACACAAACAACGAACTTCCCAACCACCCACCCCCCAAATAACAAGAAAACACCCCCCACCCTGCACCCCTGCAAAAAGCTAAAAAGCCACCCCAACCTGCAGTGTGCCTGTCGCCCAAGAACCCCTATTCTACACGAAGACCCCGGAGGAGGAAAGGCTCCGTTCCACCCGCCCCCCGACCAAAAATAACGAGAATAAGACCATACAGCAAAACACATATGAGGTAGAGGAACATAGGCTTACATCCCTGGAAAAGTCATACAAAACAAGGCATCAGTCAAAAACGAAACGTTCAGCTCTCAACACCACCTTCAGCACCGCCCGGGTGGGCTTCGGACTCAGTCTCAGGAGGTCGATTAGGCAGGGAGTCCAGCCAGTCATTCACAGCCTCTGGCCGATCAAAAAAGAAAGTTCGATCATCATACTCCACCCGCAGCCTGGTCGGAAAGAGCATTGCGTAACGCATCCCCAAGTCCCTAAGACGTTTCTTGGCACCACGAAATCCCATCCGCTGCTTCTGGACCTGTTGGGAAAAGTCCGGATAAAAGTTCACCGTGGCATTTTCAAAGGCTACTGGGCCCTTCACCCGCGAGGCCTGCAGGATAGCGTCCCGATCTCTGTAGTGGAAAAGCTTGGCAACAATAGGTCTCGGCGGGGCGCCTGGCTTGCCCTGGCCCCCCGGAACACGATGTGCGCGCTCCACCGTGAAAAATTTACTAAGGCCAGACGGTGAGAGGTGATTCTGGATAAGATCTTCGACCAGGAGATCAACCGAGTGGGGTTCTGGATTCTCCGGCACACCAACCACACGAACATTACAGCGACGTGCCCTGTTCTCAAAATCCTCCAAGCGCCGGGTCATGAAATCGTTCACCCTGCGGAGATTGCCAATCTCCGTCTGAATATCAGAGACGTCCGTCGTGAGGCTGGAAGATTTGATATCCAACGACTTCACCTTTTCGTTCGTCTTGGAGAGATCGGCTCGAATCAAATTCACCTCAATCGCCACAGTGTCAAGTTTGTGGGCCAAAGTTTCATACTGGTGGCCTATGGATTCCCTCATGCCAGAAATGGCGCCCATGATGTCCTGTAAGGAGGGCTCCGGCGACGCATCCAGTGCTTGGTCCGACGCAGTGGGACCGGGCAGGGCAGCTCCGGGGGATCCCTTAGAGTGGGTATAACGATCCATGACATTAGATTGAACCGGACCCCCACGCATAGGTGTCTTCGTCTTGCGCGTCTCTCGGTCCCCTCTGCCCGCCATTTTGACGATGCGTCACGAGCAATGTCACCAGGGTCGACAGATCGGGCACCAGAAATGGAGGCCCCTGGACCAAAGGACCACAAGAGGTGCCGCACCAGGATAGAGGTAGCCCACTCCAGAAACAGTGCAGCCAAGGGCCAGACAACCTACGTGTATCACGGCCGCAGCTCTGGCCCAGCCCTCTCACCAATGTCCCAGTCCGAGGCAGAAACGAAACCGAAACTTAGGAGGGGGACTCACAAGACCAATCCCCCTGCCGTTGTTGTTCAACTCCAAGACGGCCACCGAACCTCACCCAGTCCCGGGCGCACCTCGAGGGCGGAGCCCAAAAGTTCAAGTGAACATAATTCAGGCACCCGATGTCCAAATCCGTTTACGAAAAGTCCAGGTAGATCAGCCCAACGTCCTCTATATGAATCCTCGCAAAAATTCAGGATTAAATCAGGATATTAAGCCGGGAGCGGCGGGGGTCCGGGGAGCGCTGTGCTCACGCGGCCATCACGGATGCCCGCCAAGCTCCTCCTGGCACAGTCTAATTTTGATTGCATTTGTTTTCCAGGACATCCATGGTGGAAAAGTAGAGTTATGACCTTGCTGCACAGCGCGTTTGGACAGAATTGAAAGAAGGCCAAAAAATATTCTAAGTATGAGATTTTCCATTTTTGCTTTTTGCCTGTTTGGGGGTGTTGTGCTTTTTTGCGGGTGGGTTGGCGGGTCTTGGGGCATTGCTGGGAAGGTGTAATACCGGATAAAAGTGTTTTGTAGAAAATCCATGAGGAAAAAGTTTTTGCTTTTTCTGACATTTCGTTCAATGTAGCGTTTTCGGGGGCCAGTTTGGGGGGCTTCCTGGTGTTTGTGGGTGGGTTTCGGGGTCTGGGAGCACTGCTGGGTATGGATAGTTTTGATAGCAAGAGGTTTGAAGAAAATCCATGGAGGCAGAGGGGAGTTAGGGCCTAGTTGCAGAGTGCGCGTGGAGTGATTTTGGAAATTTGCCTAAAAATGTCGAAGTCCCCATTTTTGTACTTTTGCTTTTTGGCTGTTTGGGGGTCTTCTACTATGTTGTTTTCGCCTGGGTAGATAGCTCTGGGGCCATTGCTGGGAAGCTCTAATACCCGATAAAACTGGTTTGGACAAAATCCATGAGGAAAAAGTTTTTGCTTTTTCTAACATTTCGCTCGATGTAGCGTTTTCGGTGGCCGGTTTGGGGGGCTTCCTGGTGTTTGTGGGTGGGTTTCTGGGTCTGGGAGCACTGCTGGGTATGGATATTTTTGATAGAAAGAGGTTTGAAGAAAATCCATGGAGGCAGAGGGGAGTTAGGGCCTAGCTGCAGAGCGCGCGCGGAGTGATTTTGGAAATTTCCCAATTTTTGTACTTTTGCTTTTTGGCTGTTTGGGGGTCTTCTACTTGTTTACACCTGGCTTGACGGCTCTGGGGCCATTTCTGGGAAGGTCTAGTACCGGATAAAAGTGTTTTGGAGAAAATCGGAGCAAAAAAAAGTTTTTGCCTTTTTGCTCACTATCATGTTTTCGGTGGCCTGTTTGGGGGGGGTTTCGGGGTCTGGGAGCAACGCTGGCACAGTCTAATTTTGATTGCATTTGTTTTCCAGGACATCCATGGTGGAAAAGTTGAGTTATGACCTTGCTGCACAGTGCGTTTGGACAGAATTGAAAGAAGGCCGAAAAATAATTCTAAGTATGAGATTTTCCATTTTTGCTTTTTGCCTGTTTGGGGGTGTTGTGCTTTTTTGCGGGTGGGTTGGCGGGTCTTGGGGCATTGCTGGGAAGGTCTAATACCGGATAAAAGTGCTTTGGAGAAAATCCATGAGGAAAAGCGTTTTTGCACATTAACTTAGGGCTCGTTAGGGTTAGCACTAGCAGCAGGGTTTCATGTGTTTCGGGGTGTTCTAGATTTTTGCAACTGAGTTCTGGGGTCTTAGAGCACTCGTGGGAATGTGTAATTTTGGTTGCAAGTGGTTTGAAGAAAATCCATGGTGGGGAAGGGGGGATTTGGCCTAGTTAAAGAAAGCGTTTGCCACTATTCTTAACTTAGGGCTCGTTAGGGTTAGCAGTATTGCATTGCATGTGTTTGGGCGGGGGGCTGTTTGTGGGGGGGTTTGCGAGTCTTGGAGCGATGCTGGGTATGGATACTTTTGCTTGCTTGCAAGTGGTTTGAATACAATCCACTGTGGGTAAGGGGGGATTTGGGCCTACTTTACTTTCAAAGTACGTTTTGTCACCATTTTCTACTAGGCCTCGTTTGTTGAGATCTGATTGGGGGTCTTCTTAGGGTTCTCTACATTTTTGCGACTGGGTTTAGTAAGGGTCTGGTAACACTGCTGGGAAGGTCTAATTTTGTTCTAAAACACAGTTTACAGTACACCTAGCTTGAGGGGAAGGATCCGCTAAATTAATTTGCCCATACTTATTTATCCCTCAAAAGGAGACTCAGACAGAGTAGGCACTTTCAAAAATATTGTACTGTCTATTAGGAATCTCAAAGTGTGACTTTTTGCACTACACAGCGTACATACCTTATATTTATTTGTCAGTGGTGTTCTAATATCACTTCCTGTTTTTCCATCAATAATTACAGGCCGGATTTCAGCCTGTGCAATGGGAAAAAAGGATGAAGTCAGGCTTCACATTAGCGAGCCACAATTCAGCATCCGGCAGGCAGTGGCAGGGTGTCTTCTGGTCACCAACATTGATGGACGGAGCGTCAGATGGAATGGAGGAGTCCCGCTAATAAGAGGAATGGTTGAATGCATCTTACAACTTCCCACATTCAACAGGACAACTACAACAACATACAGATACATTGTCTTTTAAGTAATGTTATTGCTGTGAACTTCTATGAGTTTGACTCTGCATGTCTTTGATCTCTGCTTCTAAATTCATCCCTACAGCCATTGGATAGGTTTTACTTCTGCTATTTTTCAAACCTAATTTAATGTACAAAGTGTTTCTCTGAGTGCCGAGATAGGCAAGTGAAAACGCATAATTATTACTTATTACTGCAGCCCTGTACTGTCGCATTCTTTTATTCACGGTTGTCGAAAGTACTAGTTACTTGTCAGTAACCATGCATGCAGTAGTGCATGCACTTCCTTTATGTCACTTAAAAGATTCATGGTTAGCTTTGTACCCAAAGATTTGTTTATCTTCAATTATTGTTTGTCCATGCTGTGCTTTTTTTTCTTCTCTCAACAAAACTTTCCCAAAAACCCCCATTCCCATCCATTTTCCAAACCCTAACCCTCTTCCCCCGGGCTGTGTGGTTTTGATTGATGTGTGACTAAATGACAGCAATAATTCCACACACTTGCTGGGGAGGATACGGTCATAGCAACAGGATGGTAAAGGAATCCGAGGATATATTCTTACTCAGCTTGACACCGAGTCACTATTGGCAAATGAAAGCAGATTTTCATGTGTGCCATAACCTTGATTGGTCATCAAGAACATCCTCCTCCTAGACGTGGCAAATGAAATTATTACGCTGCTGTGTCCTTCACCTTCAGTACTATTTCTTGTACTAGTAGCCAATGTAAACGAAATTCAACGCAAGTAGTAGTTATACTTTAAATACTTTACCATTTGTTAGGCTACATTGTGGCACTGTTCTAGTGTACTGTCGCCTGCTATATTCTCTATCGTACCGTTCTAATGCTACGGTAAGGACAAACAAGGTTTGATTTTCTTTTTTTTTAGAGGCTGCAACTGCCACTGTGTAATACCACAAGTACCACTGCAATGATGACATTTCATCCGCCTAGGATTGCCAACCTTAATCGCCATTTCGCGCGCAGCCAGCCCTGTGCCTAGCCCTATTTCAAAACACAAATTACAGGTAAGATGAGTGTTTGGGGGGAGGTAGTATAATGAAGTATTAGGAGAGACGAGAGACTGACACTAGTCCTAGGACTATTGAATTCACTTACTCTGTGAGAGGCACTTAGTTTTGAAAACATTTGGGCCATTAGTACTTACACAACTTGAATCAAGATGCCACTTAAGTTTCAGGACTGTTAAACCCCCACCCACCAGCCTCAAAAGCAGTAAAAAACACGTATGCTAAGATAAAGTTTAAAGTATATTTATATATCCAGTAACATAAATCTCCCGCAAGACCCAACCCCCCCCCCCCGGACCCCAACGAATGTCCCTGAAAACAAAGTCCAAAAAAGTAGAAAACCCAACTCCCAATTCCCACCCCCCAGAAGTCTTTCCGGGGGGCAAGGGACAGTCTCCTCCTACTGGCTGCTGTTGACTTTTCCGGCCAGGTCAGCATGCTCCTTGCGCAGGGTCTCGAGCAGGGTCTTGGTGTTGAGGAGCTCCTGCTCGTGGCAGGAAATCCTCAGGGAAAGGCGGTGCATCCTTTTTTTGCAACTGCTGTGGGGGGGCAGCTGATTTCTTTGCTGCTCGGTGGTGGCGGGTGGCTGCGGTACCCCGGCTCCGTACCGCTGGAGACCTGCGCTGACTGGCTGACCCAGGGAGCGCGGAGGAGGATGCAGGTTTCGCCGTGGATGTTGTTGACGTACTCTGCGTGTTCTCCTCCTCCTGGGCCACCAGCTGCCGATATTCGGCGACAGTCGCCTCCAGCCTCCGTTGCCGGGCCCTTTCAGCCAGCTCCTTCCTTGTTGGTTTGGAAGGAGCATCTATATGAAGAAAGAAAGACATAGTCTGTAACCAATGCTCTTTAAGATTAACACAAAATGATTCAGCAGAAAGTTGTGTCACAGTAGAACTAGCAACTTGGAAGCGCAGTACATAACTATTGTGGCCAGTATCTATCTAACCTCCCACTTCTTCATCCTTGCTCTAACATTAGTGGGAGTTTAAGGAATCAATTCTACGAGCACTATGGACTCACTCCATTAGAGTCGACTATGACAGTATACCAGTCTTATTCTTCTTCTTCTCTCTTGTTTAGCAAAATTGGTACGTTAACTTCTGCAAGCCGGCATAATGCCAGCGCAGTCAACTTGCACCCGAGAAAAACAGACGCCCGCCATGATGAGTGAGACAGACTTGCGTTACTGTACCAGTCCAGTACATGCAGGTGGTGATGTTCTTACATTTCTATTACGGGTGGCACTGAGAATACTCTGTTACAAGGGCTACTGCTTAATTAATTTAACTTTCACCCTACAGTGCCAATGAATAGATACTAGAAAAGGAAAATGAAGAAGATAAATAATCTGATTATCTATCACTGCACATGGTATGTATTTGCTTACATATGGGATGACTTTAGGTGCTTTGCTTTTTATTGAGTGAACAGTGATACATCCACACAAGAATGACCGAGTTCTACTAAACGTATTAACAGATGTAGTGAGCGGCCATCGTAATAGCCGGATATATGCTGTGCTTGCAATACAAACTACTGCTACTATTCATGGTAGTATTCGGACAAAATTACAACTTCTTTTTCTTGCCTTTCCTACACTGGGACGGACGTGCGGGTGCGGTGTTACATGCTCTTCAAAGTAACACTTAGTTCATCCAGTGACCGTCTACTCTCTCGAGATACACATATGCTATCTAAGAGTCAGATAGTACCATGATCCAGGCATCCATCCATTCAACCTATATGTCAATCATTCTTCTTCATGTCTCTCATCTGGACAACCCTTACGTTTTCTCACGGGGAGCACACTATGCAGTCTGTAATCTCAATAAGTAAGGAATATAAGAGCTTACCACTGCCCGCCACTACCGTGGCAACCCGCACAGCAGTTTGGTCCGGCACTTGCACCGCCTCCTCCCCAGAACTTCCCTCCTCCACCTCTGCGCTGGGCCCAGCACCAGATGTTCCACCTACAAAGTACATTTAAGAATGTTAGATGTCATAGACATACATCAATCACTAGTATTTTGTCTAGGAATGAAGAAATGTGAATACCGAAAACAAGCTAATAATTTGTGACTGTCTACTCTAAAGTAAAAATGTCCCTTTTTCCAGGGAAGGGTGTTGTCTTGCTGCACTTTTTGGCACAACTGATGAATGCTTGCTTTTTAACAGGCACCATTTGTCTCATCATCACTAGGACGGAGGGACCAACGATTCAGCACCAAAAAAAAAATTTAAGTTCAAACCAGGTGAGGGCTCGGCTCGCCCACAATAAATGTGTGAAATAAATCACTATAAGCACTTTTCCATTTTTAATCAACCGTTTATGTTTTATGACAAGCTTTATTTCAATAAATACTTTTACTTTTAATAAAGCTTTAAAACTTAAATAGACTCTGTGGTTTTTGGTCATGAGTGAATGAGCAAAAGGATTTGCAATTTGCAATGCATGAGCCCGTGCCTCTGACACTTCTGGACTCTGACTCCGTACTCTTGTCCTGCGTTGGATAATCATCATTGGGTATCAATCATCGATGAATTCGGGAGCTAAATGACTCTGCCACACTATCTAGTCAGTAAGGAGATTGGGGGTTCTTCAAAGTCTGATATCACTGAGGTATGTGGAAAGTCGACCTGTGCCTATTATAATTGATAAACAATGCACTTTAGTGTCCATAGTTCTGTTTGTACAGATTTGTCCCTGCAACAGTAGTAGTATGGATTGTCCTCCTATCCAAACCAAAAGTAAAGTAGTATCTTATTCTTTCTTTGTGGTCATTCACCTTTTTATTGTTGGTAATTGTCAAAGCATAAACATTTAGAAGACTTGAAAAGACATTATGGACAATCCCAGAGGACTGCACTCAGAGCATAGAGCTATTGCTGACTAAAATGGGAGTTTCGTTTTACACCTTTTGCCAAATGTTCAATCTTAGTTAGCTACACAGACAGACAAATAAGAATAATCTAGTAATACCACAGGGAGTCATAGTCGAGGCAGGATAAGAATTTAGATACAGTGTACAAGAAGATCAAAGACGATTTAGAAAAAATGGAATGAGGAACGCTAGGAAAAAATAGGTACTCTATATTAAAATTAAAACTTACCGGGGCCAGCAAAGGCGCCCTCGCCTGACCGATCCTGGCCTGGTTCAGCAGCAGCAGCCTCCTCCAATGTCCTCTTGCCCCTGGGAGGAGCTGATGTACAACATGAAAGAAAGAAAGACCCAAAAACATGGATGATTGTTGTCAACCAAATCAAACATTTCAAAAAAACAATAACAAAATCTTTTGGCGAAATAGCAAATAGACTACTATTGAATGGGATATATTGACCTATCTCATGTGGTCTACTACGATATTACTATTGCTTGATTTGCGGACCGTCGACTTGAAAAGTTATGCAACTCACTAAACAAACTACTAAAAAGGTTCGCCTAGGACTGGCAGGTAGCAGTCCGCAGCACGCGTAGTGACAGACAAACTCCATCATGATTGCAGATCAGTGACAACACTAAAAAGTTTCCTACTACATTAACCAGTCATTAAAATACTCAAACTATCAATCCACCACCACTATTTCTTCTTATTGGCAGGTGTACAAAGGAAGGACTGGACTGGAGTCTGTAGGGGCAGATTTGCAAGCCCCTTGCGGCTCTTTTGCTCCATTGTTGCGTGACTTTTGTGACGCAGAGGCATAACAAAAGAGGCGCCATGGTGCGGCGTATATTAACAACGTGACGCATACGGGAGATGCATCACGTTGTAAAGCCCTGCGTCATCAGGGGGCGTTCCGGCGCAAGGGAGGGCGTTCCTGCGCAGGAACGCATCCTAAAAGTGGCTGAGGGAAATCTACAAGATGTCAATCAGTCACTTTTAGGACAATGATGCGTGACTCAAACCCTGCGCCTGCTTGAAGCAGACGTACGGCTTGACGCAGCATTGGGGAGATAGGGCACCCCAGAGCATTGCTGGAGCTGCGCCATCGTAGTCACGCAACTCCAGCAATGCGCCGCCTTTACGGCACAGATGCGTAAGGCTTCTGTGACGTTTTGGGCCCATGGTGCGCCGCATTGTGAATACGCGGGTGGTGGTGGCATGGTGCACAATTACTGGCGCATCCCTGCTTCTTTGCAGGGATGCGCCGGTAATTGAAAATCTGACCCTTAGTGTCTAGCATTACGCAGTTCTTTACACTACACTCATACATAATTTCTCAGGCCAATGAAATGAACACAAAATAGAAAACAAATAAGCATAGTAGCAAGGCTACTGAGAAGGAGAGCAGTGCACCTGAAATGCACAGAAGATTTTGAAATATAATTTACCTACAATGTAATCGGCAGCATTATTGCTCTTGGTAAAAAACAAAAATTTGCAATATAATAACACACAGAGCGGGAGAAAACAGAGAAGTGATGAAATAGCTAGAAATAGCTACTACTACTCACCAAGCCCGGGGATCTCGACGCCGAGCACGTCCAGCAAGTCGCGTTCCCGGTCCATGAGATCTGTCCAGCGGTGGGTGGCCTGGTTGTAGGTGCTCTGGACCCCAGAGTGTTCAAACATGGCCCGGCACACCTTCTCCCACCGCTTCCGGCGGTCCTGGATCCCGTCGCCGGTAGCGATCTTGCCGCCTCCCATGATGGTCTTGGGGAGGCGGCGCTGGACATGAAAGACTAGTGTGGCTACCTCCTCCGCACTAAAAATCTCCCGAGCTATAACTTGCTCCCCCCTCAAACGCCCACACGGGAGCCGGGAACGGGGTGCGGGACCCTTCCCCTTCGCGGGCTGCTTCCCGGCTCCCTTTACCATGGTCTGGGCAGACAGGAAGGTAAATAATAAAGAATAAATAGAATAGGGAAGAAGAAAAGAAAAGAGTTAAAAAAAAGTAGTTTAAAATCAACCCAAAGTGGCAGAAAACACAAAAATATAGAGCTAGAAAAATAGAGGGATATATAATAAGTAAAATAGAACAAAAAAACTTCAAACAAGCAAAGGATGGCAGAGATTGACAGAGGATACAGAAAGCATGCCCAGAACCATAGCAATGAATGAAAAACAAGATGGCCTCGCCCGTTGACGACCGCGTGGGTAAGTTTGCACGAGATTTTCCCCGCGATCACACGCGAACATGTACTAGCGACCCGCACACTTTGCGAGATTACACATAGAGCCCGGAAACGGAATTACGTCACGCAAACAAGATGGCCGCGCCCATGTACGACCGCTAGGGTAACTTCGCAAACGTTGCGCTACAAGCGGCTTGCGAACACGCAGAAAATCACGCGAACAAACACGCCGCAAAAAAACCAAATCGTGTATTCGCACAAATTCGCGGCTTCCGAAATCAATCTCGCACGAATTCGCGCCCCGCAAATCACGCGAAATTGCAGAAAAACGATTTTTGCAAAACTGAAAGCACTCAGCAGGTGCAAAAGTTCAATCTTAACATTAGTAACAATTCCCTCTAGTGCTTCCTGAGGGGCCCTCCAGAGTTCAGTTGCCTACTTGCAACTATTCTATGACCCTGCTCTGACCCTCACAGCAGGCTCAGAGAATAGCTACAAGTATGCCAAAGGTCCTGCTAAAAAGAATTTTGACTGCAACAGAAAGCAATTACAGATAAGGAAGCAGGTGCCAGACTGGAAGGTCAAATTCAGTGACACATTAATCAATCAGCCCCTAATTCATTCATGTCAGTTGAGGCAGGCCAGGTGTGCTTTTCCCCCCATAATCTACAGTGATGAAACAGAGGGTGGCATGGGTGAGCCAGACGGTGGCATGGGTGAGCCAGAGGGTGGCAGTGGTGAAACAGAGGGTGTCAGTGGTGAAAAAGAGGGTGCTGTGATGAACCAGACGTAGAAACAACATGTTCGCGACCGTTGCTACCCGACAAGTAAGTTCGCGTTTGCGAACTGGTAAAAAACCCTCGCGAAACGGCAGAAACACTTGCGAAACAAAAAAAAAAATCCGCTAAATTCGCGAGAGTTCACGGATTTTGCGGATTGTGAATCCGTAAATACGCAAGTTCGCGGATTGCCAATTCGCAAAATCCGCCCATACTTAATTGGGCCCAACAGAGCAGGTACATCAGGGGCAGCACATGAGAGGGCAGAATGCAGTATCAGAACAGCAACAGGGCATTGTGCCCAACAGAGCAGGTACATCAGAGGCAGCACATGAGAGGGCATAATGCAGTATCAGAACAGCAACAGGGCATTGTGCCCAACAGAGCAGGTACACCATAGGCAGCACATGAGAGGGCAGAATGCAGTAGCAGAACAGCAACAGGGCATTGTGCCCAACAGAGCAGGTACATCATAGGCAGCACATGAGAGGGGCCAAGTGCATCAACAGTCTATAGCACAGAGCAAGTACATCTGAGGCAGAACATGAGAGGGGCCAAGTGCATCAACAGTCTATAGCACAGAGCAGGTACATCTGAGGCAGCACGTGAGAGGGGCCAAGTGCATCAACAGTCTATAGCACAGAGCAGGTACATCTGAGGCAGCACGTGAGAGGGGCCAAGTGCATCAACAGTCTATAGCACAGAGCAGGTACTTCTGAAGCAGCACATGAGAGGGGCCAAGTGCATCAACAGTCTATAGCACAGAGCAGGTACATCTGAGTCAGCACATGAGAGGGGCCAATTGCATCAACAGTCTATAGCACAGAGCAGGTACATCTGAGGCAGCACATGAGAGATGCCAAGTGCATCAACAGTCTATAGCACAGAGCAGGTACATCAGAGGCAGCACATGAGAGGGCTAAGTGCATCAACAGTCTATAGCACAGAGCAGGTACATCTGAGGCAGCACATGAGAGGACAGAATGCAGTATCAGAACAGCAACAGGGCATTGTGCCCAACAGAGCAGGTACATCAGAGGCAGCACTTCAGAGGGCATAATGTAGTATCAGAACAGCAACAGGGCATTGTGCCCAACAGAGCAGGTACACCAGAGGCAGCACATGAGATGGCAGAATGCAGTATCAGAACAGCAACACGGCATTGTGCCCAACAGAGCAGGTACAACAGAGGTACCACATGAGAGGGGCCAAGTGTATCAACAGTCTATAGCACAGAGCAGGTACATCAGAGGAGGCACATGAGAGGGCAGAATGAAGTATCAGAACAGCAACAGGGCATTGTGCCCACCAGAGCTGGTACATCAGAGGCAGCACATGAGAGGGCATAATGCAGTATCAGAACAGCAACATGGCATTGTGCCCATCAGAGCAGGAACACCAGAGGCAGCACATGAGAGGGCAGAATGCAGTATCAGAACAGCAACAGGGCATTGTGCACAACAGAGCAGGTACATCAGAGGCAGCACATGAGAGGGGCCAAGTGCATCAACAGTCTATAGCACAGAACAGGTACATCTGAGGCAGCACATGAGAGGGGCCAAGTGCATCAACAGTCTATAGCACAGAGCAGCTACATCTGAGGCAGCACATGAGAGGGGCCAAGTGAATCAACAGTCTATAGCACAGTGCAGGTACATTTGAGGCAGCACATGAGAGGGGCTAAGTGCATCAACAGTCCATGGCAAGGCACAGAGCAGGTACATCTGAGGCAAAACATGAGAGGGCTAGGTGCATCAACAGTCTATAGCACAGAGCAGGTACATCTGAGGCAGCACATGAGAGGGGATAAGTGCATCAACAGTCCATGGCACAGAAGAGGTCCATCTGAGGCAGCACATGAGAGGGGCTAAGTGCATTAACAGTCCATGGCAAGGCACAGAGCAGGTACATCTGAGGCAGCACATGAGAGGACTAATAGCATCAACAGTCTATAGCACAAAGCAGGTACATCTGAAGCAACACACAAGAGGGCAGAATGCAGTATCAGAACAGCAACAGGGCATTGTGCCCAACAGAGCACGTACATCAGAGGCAGCACATGAGAGGCCATAATACAGTATCAGAACAGCAACAGGGCATTGTGCCCAACAGAGCAGGTACATCAGAGGCAGCACATGAGAGGGGCCAAGTGCATCAACAGTCTACAGCACAGAGCAGGTACATCTGAGGCAGCACATGAGAGGGGACAAGTGCATCAACGGTCTATAGCACAGAGCAGGTACATCTGAGGCAGCACATGAGAGGGGCCAAGTGCATCACCAGTCTATAGCCCAGAGCAGGTACATCTGAGGCAGCAAATGAGAGGGGCCAAGTGCATCAACAGTCTATAGCACAGAGCAGGTACATCTGAGGCAGCACATGAGAGGGGCCAAGTGCATCAACAGTCTATAGCACAGAGCAGGTACATCTGAGGCAGCACATGAGAGGGGCCAAGTGCATCAACAGTCTGTAGCACAGAGCAGGTACATCAGAAGCAGCACATGAGAGGGCTAAGTGCATCAACAGTCTATAGCACAGAGCAGGTACATCTGAGGCAGCACATGAGAGGGCAGAATGCAGTATCAGAACAGCAACAGGGCATTGTGCCCAACAGAGCAGGTACATCAGAGGCAGCACGTGAGAGGGCATAATGCAGTATCAGAACAGCAACAGGGCATTGTGCCCAACAGAGCAGGTACACCAGAGGCAGCACATGAGAGGGCAGAATGCAGTATCAGAACAGCAACAGGGCATTGTGCCCAACAGAGCAGGTACATCAGAGGCAGCACATGAGAGGGGCAAAGTGCATCAACAGTCTATAGCACAGAGCAGGTACATCTGAGGCAGCACAAGAGAGGGCAGAATGCAGTATCAGAACAGCAACAGAGCATTGTGCCCAACAGAGCAGGTACATCAGAGGCAGCACATGAGAGGGCATAATGCAGTATCATAACAGCAACAGGGCATTGTGCCAAACAGAGCAGGTACAGCAGAGGCAGCACATGAGAGGGCAGAATGCAGTATCAGAACAGCAACAGGGCATTGTACCCAACAGAGCAGGTACATCAGAGGCAGCACATGAGAGGGGCCAAGTGCATCAACAGTCTGTAGCACAGAGCAGGTACATCTGAGGCAGCACATGAGAGGGGATAAGTGCATCAACAATCCATGGCACAGAGCAGGTCCATCTGAGGCAGCACATGAGAGGGGATAAGTGCATCAACAGTCCATGGCACAGAAGAGGTCCATCTGAGGCAGCACATGAGAGGGGCTAAGTGCATTAACAGTCCATGGCAAGGCACAGAGCAGGTACATCTGAGGCAGCACATGAGAGGACTAATAGCATCAACAGTCTATAGCACAAAGCAGGTACATCTGAAGCAACACACAAGAGGGCAGAATGCAGTATCAGAACAGCAACAGGGCATTGTGCCCAACAGAGCACGTACATCAGAGGCAGCACATGAGAGGCCATAATACAGTATCAGAACAGCAACAGGGCATTGTGCCCAACAGAGCAGGTACATCAGAGGCAGCACATGAGAGGGGCCAAGTGCATCAACAGTCTATAGCACAGAGCAGATATATCTGAGGCAGCACATGAGAGGGGACAAGTGCATCAACGGTCTATAGCACAGAGCAGGTACATCTGAGGCAGCACATGAGAGGGGCCAAGTGCATCACCAGTCTATAGCCCAGAGCAGGTACATCTGAGGCAGCACATGAGAGGGGCCAAGTGCATCAACAGTCTATAGCACAGAGCAGGTACATCTGAGGCAGCACATGAGAGGGGCCAAGTGCATCAACAGTCTATAGCACAGAGCAGGTACATCTGAGGCAGCACATGAGAGGGGACAAGTGCATCAACGGTCTATAGCACAGAGCAGGTACATCTGAGGCAGCACATGAGAGGGGCCAAGTGCATCACCAGTCTATAGCCCAGAGCAGGTACATCTGAGGCAGCACATGAGAGGGGCCAAGTGCATCAACAGTCTATAGCACAGAGCAGGTACATCTGAGGCAGCACATGAGAGGGGCCAAGTGCATCAACAGTCTATAGCACAGAGCAGGTACATCTGAGGCAGCACATGAGAGGGGCCAAGTGCATCAACAGTCTGTAGCACAGAGCAGGTACATCAGAAGCAGCACATGAGAGGGCTAAGTGCATCAACAGTCTATAGCACAGAGCAGGTACATCTGAGGCAGCACATGAGAGGGCAGAATGCAGTATCAGAACAGCAACAGGGCATTGTGCCCAACAGAGCAGGTACATCAGAGGCAGCACGTGAGAGGGCATAATGCAGTATCAGAACAGCAACAGGGCATTGTGCCCAACAGAGCAGGTACACCAGAGGCAGCACATGAGAGGGCAGAATGCAGTATCAGAACAGCAACAGGGCATTGTGCCCAACAGAGCAGGTACATCAGAGGCAGCACATGAGAGGGGCAAAGTGCATCAACAGTCTATAGCACAGAGCAGGTACATCTGAGGCAGCACAAGAGAGGGCAGAATGCAGTATCAGAACAGCAACAGAGCATTGTGCCCAACAGAGCAGGTACATCAGAGGCAGCACATGAGAGGGCATAATGCAGTATCATAACAGCAACAGGGCATTGTGCCAAACAGAGCAGGTACAGCAGAGGCAGCACATGAGAGGGCAGAATGCAGTATCAGAACAGCAACAGGGCATTGTACCCAACAGAGCAGGTACATCAGAGGCAGCACATGAGAGGGGCCAAGTGCATCAACAGTCTGTAGCACAGAGCAGGTACATCTGAGGCAGCACATGAGAGGGGATAAGTGCATCAACAGTCCATGGCACAGAGCAGGTCCATCTGAGGCAGCACATGAGAGGGGATAAGTGCATCAACAGTCCATGGCACAGAAGAGGTCCATCTGAGGCAGCACATGAGAGGGGCTAAGTGCATTAACAGTCCATGGCAAGGCACAGAGCAGGTACATCTGAGGCAGCACATGAGAGGACTAATAGCATCAACAGTCTATAGCACAAAGCAGGTACATCTGAAGCAACACACAAGAGGGCAGAATGCAGTATCAGAACAGCAACAGGGCATTGTGCCCAACAGAGCACGTACATCAGAGGCAGCACATGAGAGGCCATAATACAGTATCAGAACAGCAACAGGGCATTGTGCCCAACAGAGCAGGTACATCAGAGGCAGCACATGAGAGGGGCCAAGTGCATCAACAGTCTATAGCACAGAGCAGATATATCTGAGGCAGCACATGAGAGGGGACAAGTGCATCAACGGTCTATAGCACAGAGCAGGTACATCTGAGGCAGCACATGAGAGGGGCCAAGTGCATCACCAGTCTATAGCCCAGAGCAGGTACATCTGAGGCAGCACATGAGAGGGGCCAAGTGCATCAACAGTCTATAGCACAGAGCAGGTACATCTGAGGCAGCACATGAGAGGGGCCAAGTGCATCAACAGTCTATAGCACAGAGCAGGTACATCTGAGGCAGCACATGAGAGGGGCCAAGTGCATCAACAGTCTGTAGCACAGAGCAGGTACATCAGAAGCAGCACATGAGAGGGCTAAGTGCATCAACAGTCTATAGCACACAGCAGGTACATCTGAGGCAGCACATGAGAGGGCAGAATGCAGTATCAGAACAGCAACAGGGCATTGTGCCCAACAGAGCAGGTACATCAGAGGCAGCACGTGAGAGGGCATAATGCAGTACATGAGAGGGGCCAAGTGCATCAACAGTCTATAGCACAGAGCAGGTACATCTGAGGCAGCACATGAGAGGGGCCAAGTGCATCAACAGTCTATAGCACAGAGCAGGTACATCTGAGGCAGCACATGAGAGGGGACAAGTGCATCAACGGTCTATAGCACAGAGCAGGTACATCTGAGGCAGCACATGAGAGGGGCCAAGTGCATCACCAGTCTATAGCCCAGAGCAGGTACATCTGAGGCAGCACATGAGAGGGGCCAAGTGCATCAACAGTCTATAGCACAGAGCAGGTACATCTGAGGCAGCACATGAGAGGGGCCAAGTGCATCAACAGTCTATAGCACAGAGCAGGTACATCTGAGGCAGCACATGAGAGGGGCCAAGTGCATCAACAGTCTGTAGCACAGAGCAGGTACATCAGAAGCAGCACATGAGAGGGCTAAGTGCATCAACAGTCTATAGCACAGAGCAGGTACATCTGAGGCAGCACATGAGAGGGCAGAATGCAGTATCAGAACAGCAACAGGGCATTGTGCCCAACAGAGCAGGTACATCAGAGGCAGCACGTGAGAGGGCATAATGCAGTATCAGAACAGCAACAGGGCATTGTGCCCAACAGAGCAGGTACACCAGAGGCAGCACATGAGAGGGCAGAATGCAGTATCAGAACAGCAACAGGGCATTGTGCCCAACAGAGCAGGTACATCAGAGGCAGCACATGAGAGGGGCAAAGTGCATCAACAGTCTATAGCACAGAGCAGGTACATCTGAGGCAGCACAAGAGAGGGCAGAATGCAGTATCAGAACAGCAACAGAGCATTGTGCCCAACAGAGCAGGTACATCAGAGGCAGCACATGAGAGGGCATAATGCAGTATCATAACAGCAACAGGGCATTGTGCCAAACAGAGCAGGTACAGCAGAGGCAGCACATGAGAGGGCAGAATGCAGTATCAGAACAGCAACAGGGCATTGTACCCAACAGAGCAGGTACATCAGAGGCAGCACATGAGAGGGGCCAAGTGCATCAACAGTCTGTAGCACAGAGCAGGTACATCTGAGGCAGCACATGAGAGGGGATAAGTGCATCAACAGTCCATGGCACAGAGCAGGTCCATCTGAGGCAGCACATGAGAGGGGATAAGTGCATCAACAGTCCATGGCACAGAAGAGGTCCATCTGAGGCAGCACATGAGAGGGGCTAAGTGCATTAACAGTCCATGGCAAGGCACAGAGCAGGTACATCTGAGGCAGCACATGAGAGGACTAATAGCATCAACAGTCTATAGCACAAAGCAGGTACATCTGAAGCAACACACAAGAGGGCAGAATGCAGTATCAGAACAGCAACAGGGCATTGTGCCCAACAGAGCACGTACATCAGAGGCAGCACATGAGAGGCCATAATACAGTATCAGAACAGCAACAGGGCATTGTGCCCAACAGAGCAGGTACATCAGAGGCAGCACATGAGAGGGGCCAAGTGCATCAACAGTCTATAGCACAGAGCAGATATATCTGAGGCAGCACATGAGAGGGGACAAGTGCATCAACGGTCTATAGCACAGAGCAGGTACATCTGAGGCAGCACATGAGAGGGGCCAAGTGCATCACCAGTCTATAGCCCAGAGCAGGTACATCTGAGGCAGCACATGAGAGGGGCCAAGTGCATCAACAGTCTATAGCACAGAGCAGGTACATCTGAGGCAGCACATGAGAGGGGCCAAGTGCATCAACAGTCTATAGCACAGAGCAGGTACATCTGAGGCAGCACATGAGAGGGGCCAAGTGCATCAACAGTCTGTAGCACAGAGCAGGTACATCAGAAGCAGCACATGAGAGGGCTAAGTGCATCAACAGTCTATAGCACACAGCAGGTACATCTGAGGCAGCACATGAGAGGGCAGAATGCAGTATCAGAACAGCAACAGGGCATTGTGCCCAACAGAGCAGGTACATCAGAGGCAGCACGTGAGAGGGCATAATGCAGTATCACAACAGCAACAGGGCATTGTGCCCAACAGAGCAGGTACACCAGAGGCAGCACATGAGAGGGCAGAATGCAGTATCAGAACAGCAACAGGGCATTGTGCCAAACAGAGCAGGTACATCAGAGGCAGCACATGAGAGGGGCAAAGTGCATCAACAGTCTATAGCACAGAGCAGGTACATCTGAGGCAGCACAAGAGAGGGCAGAATGCAGTATCAGAACAGCAACAGAGCATTGTGCCCAACAGAGCAGGTACATCAGAGGCAGCACATGAGAGGGCATAATGCAGTATCATAACAGCAACAGGGCATTGTGCCCAACAGAGCAGGTACAGCAGAGGCAGCACATGAGAGGGCAGAATGCAGTATCAGAACAGCAACAGGGCATTGTACCCAACAGAGCAGGTACATCAGAGGCAGCACATGAGAGGGGCCAAGTGCATCAACAGTCTGTAGCACAGAGCAGGTACATCTGAGGCAGCACATGAGAGGGGATAAGTGCATCAACAGTCCATGGCACAGAGCAGGTCCATCTGAGGCAGCACATGAGAGGGGATAAGTGCATCAACAGTCCATGGCAGAGAGCAGGTCCATCTGAGGCAGCACATGAGAGGGGCTAAGTGCATCAACAGTCCATGGCAAGGCACAGAGCAGGTACATCTGAGGCAGCACATGAGTGGGCTAAGTGCATCAACAGTCTATAGCACAGAGCAGGTGCATCTGAGGCAACACATGAGAGGGCATAATGCAGTATCAGAACAGCAACTGGGCATTGTGCCCAACAGAGCAGGTACACCAGAGGCAGCACATGAGAGGGCAGAAAGCAGTATCATAACAGCAACAGGGCATTGTGCCCAACAGAGCAGGTACACCAGAGGAAGCACATGAGAGAGAAGAATGCAGTATAAGAACAGCAACAGGGCATTGTGCCCAACAGAGCAGGTACATCAGAGGCAGCACATGAGAGGGGCCAAGTGCATCAACAGTCTATAGCACAGAGCAGGTACATCTAAGGCAGCACATGAGAGGGGCCAAGTGCATCAACAGTCTATAGCACAGAGCAGGTACATCTAAGGCAGCACATGAGAGGGGCCAAGTGCATCAACAGTCTATAGCACAGAGCAGGTACATCTGAGGCAGCACATGAGAGGGGCCAAGTGCATCAACAGTCTATAGCACAGAGCAGGTACATCATAGGCAGCACATGAGAGGGGCCAAGTGCATCAACAGTCTATAGCACAGAGCAGGTACATCTGAGGCAGCACATGAGAGGGGCCAAGTGCATCAACAGTCTATAGCACAGAGCAGGTACATCAGAGGCAGCACATGAGAGGGCTAAGTGCATCAACAGTCTATAGCACAGAGCAGGTACATCTGAGGCAGCACATGAGAGGACAGAATGCAGTGTCAGAACAGCAACAGGGCATTGTGCCCAACAGAGCAGGTACATCAGAGGCAGCACATGAGAGGGCATAATGCAGTATCAGAACAGCAACAGGGCATTGTGCCCAACAGAGCACGTACACCAGAGGCAGCACATGAGATGGCAGAATGCAGTATCAGAACAGCAACAGGGCATTGTGCCCAACAGAGCAGGTACAACAGAGGTACCACATGAGAGGGGCCAAGTGTATCAACAGTCTATAGCACAGAGCAGGTACATCTGAGGCAGCACATGAGAGGGCAGAATGAAGTATCAGAACAGCAACAGGGCATTGTGCCCAACAGAGCTGGTACATCAGAGGCAGCACATGAGAGGGCATAATGCAGTATCAGAACAGCAAAAGGTCATTGTGCCCAACAGAGCAGGAACACCAGAGGCAGCACATGAGAGGGCAGCATGCAGTATCAGAACAGCAAAAGAGCATTGTGCACAACAGAGCAGGTACACCAGAGGCAGCACATGAGAGGGGCCAAGTGCATCAACAGTCTATAGCACAGAGCAGCTACATCTGAGGCAGCACATGAGAGGGGCCATGTGAATCAACAGTCTATAGCACAGTGCAGGTACATTTGAGGCAGCACATGCGAGGGGCTAAGTGCATCAACAGTCCATGGCAAGGCACAGAGCAGGTACATCTGAGGCAAAACAAGAGAGGGCTAGGTGCATCAACAGTCTATAGCACAGAGCAGGTACATCTGAGGCAGCACATGAGAGGGGATAAGTGCATCAACAGTCCATGGCACAGAGGAGGTCCATCTGAGGCAGCACATGAGAGGGGCTAACTGCATCAACAGTCCATGGCAAGGCACAGAGCAGGTACATCTGAGGCAGCACATGAGAGGACTAAGTGCATCAACAGTCTATAGCACAAAGCAGGTACATCTGAAGCAACACACGAGAGGGCAGAATGCAGTATCAGAACAGCAACAGGGCATTGTGCCCAACAGAGCACGTACATCAGAGGCAGCACATGAGAGGCCATAATACAGTTTCAGAACAGCAACAGGGCATTGTGCCCAATAGAGCAGGTACATCAGAGGCAGCACATGAGAGGGGCCAAGTGCATCAACAGTCTATAGCACAGAGCAGGTACATCTGAGGCAGCACATGAGAGGGGACAAGTGCATCAACGGTCTATAGCACAGAGCAGGTACATCTGAGGCAGCACATGAGAGGGGCCAAGTGCATCACCGGTCTATAGCCCAGAGCAGGTACATCTGAGGCAGCACATGAGAGGGGCCAAGTGCATCAACAGTCTATAGCACAGAGCAGGTACATCTGAGGCAGCACATGAGAGGGGCCAAGTGCATCAACAGTCTATAGCACAGAGCAGGTACATCTGAGGCAGCACATGAGAGGGGCCAAGTGCATCAACAGTCTATAGCACAGAGCAGGTACATCAGAGGCAGCACATGAGAGTGCTAAGTGCATCAACAGTCTATAGCACAGAGCAGGAACATCTGAGGCAGCACATGGGAGGGCAGAATGCAGTATCAGAACAGCAACAGGGCATTGTGCCCAACAGAGCAGGTACATCAGAGGCAGCAAATGAGAGGGCATAATGCAGTATCAGAACAGCAACACGGCATTGTGCCCAACAAAGCAGGTATACCAGAGGCAGCACATGAGAGGGCAGAATGCAGTATCAGAACAGCAACAGGGCATTGTGCCCAACAGAGCAGGTACATCAGAGGCAGCACATGAGAGGGGCAAAGTGCATCAACAGTCTATAGCACAGAGCAGGTACATCTGAGGCAGCACAAGAGAGGGCAGAATGCAGTATCAGAACAGCAACAGAGCATTGTGCCCAACAGAGCAGGTACATCAGAGGCAGCACATGAGAGGGCATAATGCAGTATCATAACAGCAACAGGGCATTGTGCCCAACAGAGCAGGTACAGCAGAGGCAGCACATGAGAGGGCAGAATGCAGTATCAGAACAGCAACAGGGCATTGTACCCAACAGAGCAGGTACATCAGAGGCAGCACATGAGAGGGGCCAAGTGCATCAACAGTCTGTAGCACAGAGCAGGTACATCCGAGGCAGCACATGAGAGGGAATAAGTGCATCAACAGTCCATGGCACAGAGCAGGTCCATCTGAGGCAGCACATGAGAGGGGATAAGTGCATCAACAGTCCATGGCACAGAGCAGGTCCATCTGAGGCAGCACATGAGAGGGGCTAAGTGCATCAACAATCCATGGCAAGGCACAGAGCAGGTACATCTGAGGCAGCACATGAGCGGGCTAAGTGCATCAACAGTCTATAGCACAGAGCAGGTGCATCTGAGGCAGCACATGAGAGGGCATAATGCAGTATCAGAACAGCAACTGGGCATTGTGCCCAACAGAGCAGGTACACCAGAGGCAGCACATGAGAGGGCAGAATGCAGTATCATAACAGCAACAGGGCATTGTGCCCAACAGAGCAGGTACACCAGAGGCAGCACATGAGAGAGAAGTATGCAGTATCAGAACAGCAACAGAGCATTGTGCCCAACAGAGCAGGTACATCAGAGGCAGCACATGAGAGGGGCCAAGTGCATCAACAGTCTATAGCACAGAGCAGGTACATCTAAGGCAGCACATGAGAGGGGCCAAGTGCATCAACAGTCTATAGCACAGAGCAGGTACATCTGAGGCAGCACCTGAGAGGGGCCAAATGCATCAACAGTCTATAGCACAGAGCAGGTACATCTGAGGCAGCACATGAGAGGGGTCAGGTGCATCAACAGTCTATAGCACAGAGCAGGTACATCTGAGGCAGCACATGAGAGGGGTCAAGTGCATCAACAGTCTATAGCACAGAGCAGGTACATCTGAGGCAGCACATCAGAGGGGCCAAGTGCATCAACAGTCTATAGCACAGAGCAGGTACATCTGAGGCAGCACATGAGAGGGCTAAGTGCATCAACAGTCTATAGCACAGAGCAGGTACATCGGAGGCAGCACATGAGAGGGCAGAATGCAGTATCAGAACAGCAACAGGGCATTGTGCCCAACAGAGCAGGTACATCAGAGGCAGCACAATAGAGTGCATAATGCAGTATCAGAACAGCAACAGGGCATTGTGCCCAACAGAGCAGGTACACCGGAGGCAGCACATGAGAAGGCTAAGTGCATCAACAGTCTATAGCACAGACCAGGTACATCTGAGGCAGCACATGAGAGGGCAGAATGCAGTATCAGAACAGCAACAGGGCATTGTGCCCAACAGAGCAGGTACATCAGAGGAACCACATGAGAGGGGCCAAGTGCATCAACAGTCTATAGCACAGAGCAGGTACATCTGAGGCAGCACATGAGAGGGCAGAATGCAGTATTAGAACAGCAACAGGGCATTGTGCCCAACAGAGCAGGTACATCAGAGGCAGCACATGAGAGGGCATAATGCAGTATCAGAACAGCAACAGGGCATTGTGCCCAACAGAGCAGGTACACCAGAGGCAGCACATGAGAGGGCAGAATGCAGTAGCAGAACAGTAACAGGGCATTGTGCCCAACAGAGCAGGTACATCATAGGCAGCACATGAGAGGGGCCAAGTGCATCAACAGTCTATTGCACAGAGCAGGTACATCTGAGGCAGCACTTGAGAGGGGCCAAGTGCATCAACAGTCTATAGCACAGAGCAGGTACATCTGAGGCAGCATGTGAGAGGGGCCATGTGCATCAACAGTCTATAGCACAGAGCAGGTACATCTGAAGCAGCACATGAGAGGGGCCAAGTGCATCAACAGTCTATAGCACAGAGCAGGTACATCTGAGTCAGCACATGAGAGGGGCCAATTGCATCAACAGTCTATAGCACAGAGCAGGTACATCTGAGGCAGCACATGAGAGGGGCCAAGTGCATCAACAGTCTATAGCACAGAGCAGGTACATCAGAGGCAGCACATGAGAGGGCTAAGTGCATCAACAGTCTATAGCACAGAGCAGGTACATCTGAGGCAGCACATGAGAGGACAGAATGCAGTATCAGAACAGCAACAGGGTATTGTGCCCAACAGAGCAGGTACACCAGAGGCAGCACATGAGATGGCAGAATGCAGTATCAGAACAGCAACAGGGCATTGTGCCCAACAGAGCAGGAACACCAGAGGCAGCACATGAGAGGGCAGAATGCAGTATCAGAACAGCAACAGGGCATTGTGCACAACAGAGCAGGTACATCAGAGGCAGCACGTGAGAGGGGCCAAGTGCATCAACAGTCTATAGCACAGAGCAGGTACATCTGAGGCAGCACATGAGAGGGCAGAATGAAGTATCAGAACAGCAACAGGGCATTGTGCCCAACAGAGCTGGTACATCAGAGGCAGCACATGAGAGGGCATAATGCAGTATCAGAACAGCAACAGGGCATTGTGCCCAACAGAGCAGGAACACCAGAGGCAGCACATGAGAGGGCAGAATGCAGTATCAGAACAGCAACAGGGCATTGTGCACAACAGAGCAGGTACATCAGAGGCAGCACGTGAGAGGGGCCAAGTGCATCAACAGTCTATAGCACAGAGCAGGTACATCTGAGGCAGCACATGAGAGGGGCCAAGTGAATCAACAGTCTATAGCAC
Source organism: Lissotriton helveticus (assembly GCF_964261635.1). NCBI lineage: Eukaryota > Metazoa > Chordata > Amphibia > Caudata > Salamandridae > Lissotriton > Lissotriton helveticus. The sequence continues at coordinate 1,820,089,692 of NC_136059.1, forward strand.
AGTGCAGGTTCATTTGAGGCAGCACATGACAGGAGCTAAGTGCATCAACAGTCCATGGCAAGGCACAGAGCAGGTACATCTGAGGCAGCACATGAGAGGGGATAAGTGCATCAACAGTCCATGGCACAGAGCAGATACATCTGAGGCAGCACATGAGAGGACTAAGTGCATCAACAGTCTATAGCACAAAGCAGGTATATCTGAAGCAACACACGAGAGGGCAGAATGCAGTATCAGAACAGCAACAGGGCATTGTGCCCAACAGAGCACGTACATCAGAGGCAGCACATGAGAGGCCATAATACAGTATCAGAACAGCAACAGGGCATTGTGCCCAACAGAGCAGATACATCAGAGGCAGCACATGAGAGGGGCCAAGTGCATCAACAGTCTATAGCACAGAGCAGGTACATCTGAGGCAGCACTTGAGAGGGGCCAAGTGCATCACCAGTCTATAGCCCAGAGCAGGTACATCTGAGGCAGCACATGAGAGGGGCCAAGTGCATCAACACTCTATAGCACAGAGCAGGTACATCTGAGGCAGCACATGAGAGGGGCCAAGTGCATCAACAGTCTATAGCAGAGAGCAGGTACATCAGAGGCAGCACATGAGAGGGTTAAGTGCATCAACAGTCTATAGCACAGAGCAGGTACATCTGAGGCAGCACATGAGAGGGCAGAATGCAGTATCAGAACAGCAACAGGGCATTGTGCCCAACAGAGCAGGTACATCAGAGGCAGCACGTGAGAGGGCATAATGCAGTATCAGAACAGCAACAGGGCATTGTGCCCAACAGAGCAGGTACACCAGATGCAGCACATGAGAGGGCAGAATGCAGTATCAGAACAGCAACAGGGCATTGTGCCCAACAGAGCAGGTACATCAGAGGCAGCACATGAGAGGGGCAAAGTGCATCAACAGTCTATAGCACAGAGCAGGTACATCTGAGGCAGCACAAGAGAGGGCAGAATGCAGTATCAGAACAGCAACAGAGCATTGTGCCCAACAGAGCAGGTACATCAGAGGCAGCACATGAGAGGGCATAATGCAGTATCATAACAGCAACAGGGCATTGTGCCCAACAGAGCAGGTACAGCAGAGGCAGCACATGAGAGGGCAGTATGCAGTATCAGAACAGCAACAGGGCATTGTACCCAACAGAGCAGGTACATCAGAGGCAGCACATGAGAGGGGCCAAGTGCATCAACAGTCTGTAGCACAGAGCAGGTACATCTGAGGCAGCACATGAGAGGGGATAAGTGCATCAACAGTCCATGGCACAGAGCAGGTCCATCTGAGGCAGCACATGAGAGGGGATAAGTGCATCAACAGTCCATGGCACAGAGCAGGTCCATCTGAGGCAGCACGTGAGAGGGGCTAAGTGCATCAACAGTCCATGGCAAGGCACAGAGCAGGTATATCTGAGGCAGCACATGAGCGGGCTAAGTGCATCAACAGTCTATAGCACAGAGCAGGTGCATCTGAGGCAGCACATGAGAGGGCATAATGCAGTATCAGAACAGCAACTGGGCATTGTGCCCAACAGAGCAGGTATACCAGAGGCAGCACATGAGAGGGCAGAATGCAGTATCATAACAGCAACAGGGCATTGTGCCCAACAGAGCAGGTACACCAGAGGCAGCACATGAGAGAGAAGAATGCAGTATCAGAACAGCAACAGGGCATTGTGCCCAACAGAGCAGGTACATCAGAGGCAGCACATGAGAGGGGCCAAGTGCATCAACAGTCTATAGCGCAGAACAGGTACATCTAAGGCAGCACATGAGAGGGGCCAAGTGCATCAACAGTCTATAGCACAGAGCAGGTACATCTGAGGCAGCACATGAGAGGGGCCAAGTGCATCAACAGTCTATAGCACAGAGCAGGTACATCTGAGGCAGCACATGAGAGGGGTCAAGTGCATCAACAGTCTATAGCACAGAGCAGGAACATCTGAGGCAGCACATGAGAGGGGCCAAGTGCATCAACAGTCTATAGCACAGAGCAGGTACATCTGAGGCAGCTCATCAGAGGGGCCAAGTGCATCAACAGTCTATAGCACAGCGCAGGTACATCTGAGGCAGCACATGAGAGGGCTAAGTGCATCAAAAGTCTATAGCACAGAGCAGGTACATCTGAGGCAGCACATGAGAGGGCAGAATGCAGTATCAGAACAGCAACAGGGCATTGTGCCCAACAGAGCAGGTACATCAGAGGCAGCACAATAGAGTGCATAATGCAGTATCAGAACAGCAACAGGGCATTGTGCCCAACAGAGCAGGTACACCAGAGGCAGCACATGAGAGGGCTATGTGCATCAACAGTCTATAGCATAGACCAGGTACATCCGAGGCAGCACATGAGAGGGCAGAATGCAGTATCAGACCAGCAACAGGGCATTGTGCCCAACAGAGCAGGTACATCAGAGGAAGCACACGAGAGGGGCCAAGTGCATCAACAGTCTATAGCACAGAGCAGGTACATCCTAGGCAGCACATGAGAGGGAAGAATGCAGTATTAGAACAGCAACAGGACATTGTACCCAACAGAGCAGGTACATCAGAGGCAGCACATGAGAGGGCATAATGCAGTATCAGAACAGCAACAGGGCATTGTGCCTAACAGAGCAGGTACACCAGAGGCAGCACTTGAGAGGGCAGAATGCAGTATCAGAACAGCAACAGGGCATTGTGCCCAACAGAGCAGGTACATCAGAGGCAGCACATGAGAGGGGCCAAGTGCATCAACATTCTGTAGCACAGAGCAGGTACATCTGAGGCAGCACATGAGAGGGGCCAAGTGCATCAATAGGCTATAGCACAGAGCAGGTACATCTGAGGCAGCACATGAGAGGGGCCAAGTGCATCAACAATCTATAGCACAGAGCAGGTACATCTAAGGCAGCACATGAGAGGGGCCAAGTGCATCAACAGTCTATAGCACAGAGCAGGTACATCTGAGGCAGCACATGAGAGGGGCCAAGTGCATCAACAGTCTATAGCACAGAACAGGTACATCTAAGGCAGCACATGAGAGGGGCCAAGTGCATCAACAGTCTATAGCACCGAGCAGGTACATCTGAGGCAGCACATGAGAGGGGCCAAGTGCATCAACAGTCTATGGCACAGAGCAGGTACATCTGAGGCAGCACATGAGAGGGGTCAAGTGCATCAACAGTCTATAGCACAGAGCAGGAACATCTGAGGCAGCACATGAGAGGGGCCAAGTGCATCAACAGTCTATAGCACAGAGCAGGTACATCTGAGGCAGCACATCAGAGGGGCCAAGTGCATCAACAGTCGATAGCACAGAGCAGGTACATCTGAGGCAGCACATGAGAGGGCTAAGTGCATCAACAGTCTATAGCACAGAGCAGGTACATCTGAGGCAGCACATGAGAGGGCAGAATGCAGTATCAGAACAGCAACAGGGCATTGTGCCCAACAGAGCAGGTACATCAGAGGCAGCACAATAGAGTGCATAATGCAGTATCAGAACAGCAACAGGGCATTGTGCCCAACAGAGCAGGTACACCAGAGGCAGCACATGAGAGGGCTATGTGCATTAACAGTCTATAGCATAGACCAGGTACATCTGAGGCAGCACATGAGAGGGCAGAATGCAGTATCAGACCAGCAACAGGGCATTGTGCCCAACAGAGCAGGTACATCAGAGGAAGCACACGAGAGGGGCCAAGTGCATCAACAGTCTATAGCACAGAGCAGGTACATCCTAGGCAGCACATGAGAGGGAAGAATGCAGTATTAGAACAGCAACAGGGCATTGTACCCAACAGAGCAGGTACATCAGAGGCGGCAGCACATGAGAGGGCATAATGCAGTATCAGAACAGCAACAGGGCATTGTGCCTAACAGAGCAGGTACACCAGAGGCAGCACTTGAGAGGGCAGAATGCAGTATCAGAACAGCAACAGGGCATTGTGCCCAACAGAGCAGGTACATCAGAGGCAGCACATGAGAGGGGCCAAGTGCATCAACATTCTGTAGCACAGAGCAGGTACATCTGAGGCAGCACATGAGAGGGGCCAAGTGCATCAATAGTCTATAGCACAGAGCAGGTACATCTGAGGCAGCACATGAGAGGGGCCAAGTGCATCAACAATCTATAGCACAGAGCAGGTACATCTAAGGCAGCACATGAGAGGGGCCAAGTGCATCAACAGTCTATAGCACAGAGCAGGTACATCTGAGGCAGCACATGAGAGGGGCCAAGTGCATCAACAGTCTATAGCACAGAGCAGGTACATCTGAGGCAGCACATGAGAGGGGCCAAGTGGATCAACAGTCTATAGCACAGAGCAGGCACATCAGAGACAGCACATTAGAGGGGCAAGTGCATCAACAGTCCATGGCAAGGCACAGTTACATCAGAGGCAACACAAGTACGTGGGTCAAGCGCACCGGACTAAGGACAGTAACAATGCAAGGGTGGTTACAATGGACAATCTAGACACCAAGTCAAATTACATGTGAGTGATGGGAGCTACACCTCACAGCACAGAATCTGGTGGAATGCTTGAACTAGTCGCCTCGGACACACTGCCAGCACCAGATACAGGAGTGTAAGACACAGCCACATCACTATTGACTGACACATGAGCCATAGACCCAGACACAGTGCCTGCACCAGAAACAGGAGTGTGAGACACAGCCACAGCTCTAGTGACTGACACGTGAGCCATAGACCCAGACACACTGCCAGCACCAGAAACAGGAGTGTGAGACACAGCCACAGATGTAGTGACTGACACATGAGCCATAGACCCAGACACATTACCTGCACCAGAAACAGGAGTGTGAGACACAGCCACAGCTCTAGTAACTGACACATGAGCCATATACCCAGACACATTGCCAGCACCAGAAACAGGAGTGTGAGACACAGCCACAGCTCTAGTGACTGATACATGAGCCATAGACCCAGACACATTGCCAGCATCAGAAACAGGAGTGTGAGACACAGCCACAGCTATAGTGACTGACACATGAGCCATAGACCCAGACACACTGCCAGGACATGTCCCTGTACACTGACCAACAAATACCATGCCAGCATCTGACATATGAGAGTGGCTGACACACACAGTGCCAGTACCTGAAACAGGAGAGGGCACAACTGACACAGTGCTACTACAAGATGCATGACAGCGAACAACAGACACAGCGCCATTATCTGACACATGAGAGTGAACGGGAAACCCTTTGTTGGGTAGCTGTCGCGCTTTAGAAAATAAATAAATAAATAAATAAACGGCAGCTGACCCACTAGGACCACTGAAATGATGAGCCACAGGGCTGTATGGGCCAGGAGGCAGGGTGGCTCTGGGACCTGGGGACAGCTGTACTGGAGCGACATTGGGGTGGTCAGGTCTCTCTGGTGTGTGTCTCCGTTTCTTTGTGAAATGTAGGGGCACCCTGGACATGACTGGACTAGTAAGTGTTGTGGCCTCATCAGACATCAAAGAAGGATCATGTGCTTGTAGTGGTCTGCTCTCTGGGGACGTGGTGGACCCTGCTTGACGTTTGCTGTGGCCCTGCCTTCTGCCCTCTGCATCATGTGTAATGGGGGATGCAACAACAGTGTACTCCTTATTCTGCTTCTGCGGGGTGTGGAGGGGAGTTGAGGTATGTGGGGACTCCACCGCTGACACATGTGTTTTACGTTCCTTCAACAACATCAGCCTCAGGGCAGCCAGGGGTGATGTATGCCTGTCCTTGATGGAGCTCGTGTCCACGGGAGAACCCTTGGCCCTGGGATGTGCCTTGGACGTAGGAGGTGTCCTGTCTCTGGAATGTCCCTGATCCCTGGACGGTGCCCTGTCCCTGGGAGCAGACTTGTCCATTGTAGTGTACCTGTCCTTTGAAGTGTCATTGTCCTTGGGAGTGTCCCTGCTCTTGGGAGGTGCCCTTTCCTTTGTAGTGTCCTTGTCCTTGGGAGTGTCCCTGCTCTTGGGAGTTGCCCTTTCCTTTGAAGCGTCCTTGTCCTTGGGAGTGTCCCTGCTCCTGGGAGGTGCCCTTTCCTTTGAAGCGTCCTTGTCCTTCGGAGTGTCCCTGCTCCTGGGAGGTGCCCTTTCCTTTGAAGCGTCCTTGTCGTTGTGAGTGTCCCTGCTCTTGGGAGGTGCCCTTTCCTTTGTAGTGTCCTTGTCCTTGGGAGTGCCCCTGCTCTTTGGAGGTGCCCTTTCCTTTGTAGTGTCCTTGTCCTTGGGAGTGTCCCTCCTCCTGGGTTGTGCCCTTTCCTGTGTAGTGTCCTTGTCCTTGGGAGTGTCCCTGCTCCTGGGAGGTGCCCTTTCCTGTGTAGAGTCCTTGTCCTTGGGAGTGTCCCTGGCCTTGGGAGGTGCCCTTTCCTGTGTAGAGTCCTTGTCCTTGGGAGTGTCCCTGGCCTTGGGAGGTGCTGTTTCCTTTGTAGTGTCCTTGGGAGTGTCCCTGGACTTGGAAGGGTGCCCTTGCCTTGGGAGTACCTTTTGAGGGGGATGCGCCTGTTACATGTGAATCACTTTCCCCCAACACCCCTTGAGGATCCTGTGTGTCAACACCAGTGTAGCTCATGTCGTGATGGGTGAAAGATTTCCTTGTCCTAGGGGATGGTGTTTGTGCCCTCCGTGCCCTGCCTTGCTGCCTGTGGCTGCTTATAGTGCAATACCCCGAAAATTACGACTGGTCTGAAATTTCACTCTCCCCTGGGACATCTAGTGGTGTAGATGGGGGAACAGAAGCAGCACCCTGTCCATGCGAGTGAAGAATTGCTGTAGACACAGTGTTTGCTAATGATTGAACTGTTCTGTGGAGACCAGCAACATCGCCATGCATCCCCTCCATGAATGCTACCACCTGCCCCAACTTCCTATCGTGGTCTTGCAATGCATTGATCATGTTGGTCTGCCCTACACACAGCTGTCGCAGCAGATCAACAGCCTCAGCACAAAGTGCACTTTGTGGCACAGGGGCAGGGGCAGTGGTGCCTGCGCCGAAGGCAACTCTGCTCCCCCTACTCTGGCGAGCACGAGCAGTACTTGTTGCAGTTGGTGGCAGTGTGGGCCCTGTGTGCTGTGTACCGACTGAAGGTGTTGAGTGCCCACTCCCTGTCTGTGACAACAGTGCTGACTCACCACCACTGTCTGAGGATGAGGACGATGGTGTCTCCAGATGTGAGTCTTCTGGGACGATTCTGTCCCCCTCTCCGGGGCTGCCCCTTCAGTGTCAGTCTGCGTGTGTGTCATCTCGGATCCGGATGCATTACCACCACTCATCTCCGTCGTCTGTGTGTCAGTGCCCTCGGCCAAAGCTGGAAGAGAGGGAAGAGATGTTAACCTAAGTGCCAGACTCACATACTGAAGTTTACAAATTCACACCTTTCCTTACAGTCGATTGACATGTAGCACCCATCCTGCACACAAACCACCCCTACCAGACATCCTCATATCAAAGAACCGGGGGTGCCAGTGAAACATGTACATCATACAAACAGGGCAAGTACATGCAGACCACCACACATGTCATGCCATGGGACCACAGACCTCAACGGCATGTCCTGGAACCCTCAACTACAAAGCAACTGGTATGTCCACCTGGCGGACATGGGTGCTAACGCTCACTCCGCTACTGGCACCAACATGCAATTGCTGCAAAACATACGCACCACGGATGTCACTACTGTGTCTGAGCACCAATACATGCATGCACTCACAAATTACAGACACATACAGTCTGCTTACCGCTAGTTTGCTGTTGATCCCCTCTCAGCCGGGCGGACAGGTCAGGATGCGTCACAGCAATTATACGGTGCATTAGAGGGGTCATGGTGTGTCGGGCGAGGCGGCTTGATCTTGGAATAATCCCCAGTGTCATCTCCGCCACATTCTTGCTGAGCCTGGATATGTCGTCCCAGCGCTTGTGGCAGTGTGTGTGTCGTCTATTGCACACCGTCACTGCCCGTACATCACGTGCTATGGTCCTCCACACGGCCTTGCAAAGGTGCAGCTTGACCTACCATGATGGGAGACAAGAGGGGAACGTCAGTGGACAGTTTGGCATTCACAAACATCGTAGAAACACGTATCTTCATGCAGCAATGCTCAGTTCAACACATGTGAAGGTCCCACAGCACACCGCCAAGTTGCTGAATCCAGGAGTCAGTGACCACCTCATGCCCACCAACATGTTACACACTGCACTTACCACCTGTCCGGGGGCACCGTAGAGCCGTTCATAGTGGCTGAGCACACCGTCCACAAGGACATCCAGCTCCGCTGCGGTGAAGGGACGCGACCGGATCTCTCGCACTCTCTGCATGGCAAGGTCCAGGACTGTGGCACAACAGCAGCAGTTGTTGGATAGCTCAGGAGCAGCAGGTCGAGGTGACGGTCGCAGGCAGCAGTTGTTTGATAGCTCAGAAGCAGCAGGTCAAGGTGATGGTCGCAGGCAGCAGTTGTTGGATAGCTCAGGAGCAGCAGGTCGAGGTGACGGTCGCAGGCAGCAGTTGTTGGATAGCTCATGAGCAGCAGGTCGAGGTGACGGTCGCAGGCAGCAGTGGCTGGAAGCAGTGAATGTGTGCTGAAGAATTTCACACATATATAGGGCCCTGAGCTCATATCTGTGGCACACGTCTGCAGCAATTGGTTTTCTCTGGATGCATCATTCAAAAAGAGCCAATGATTCACCCTGGTGTGGCGGTGCACGGCTTCCGCTATTTTTGAATGCGCTTACGCGCCCCGCGTAACCTGTTTCCATTGGCTACATGTGCACGGACCGTCGCGGTCACACACCGGCAACCGCATGTGCGCAGTACCGCGACAGTCCATCATTTGAAAATAATGACTCACTGGCGTCGCTATGGCGGTGCACGCATTCCGCGGGGGCGGTGCAGGCTAACACATACATTTGAATATGCAATTTGAAATGGCAATTGAAACCCCCCTTACAGTCACCCACCGCCAGTTCTGACCGCTCACCCACCACCAGTCCTGGCCGCTCACCCACCGCCGGTCCTGGCCAGGCACCCACCGCCAGTCCTTGCTGGTCACCCACCGCCAGTCCTGGCCAGGCACCCACCACCAGTCCTGGCCAGTCACCCACTGCCAGTCCTGGCCGCTCACCCACCGCTAGTCCTGGCCGCTCACCCACCACCAGTCCTGGCCGCTCACCCACCGCCAGTCCTGGCCACTCACCCACCGCCGGTACTGGCCGGGCACCCACCGCCAGTCCTGGCCGGTCACCCACCGCCAGTCCTGGCCGCTCACCCACTGCCAGTCCTGGCCGCTCATCCACCGCCAGTCCTGGCCACTAACCCACCGGCAGTCCTGGCTGCTCACCCACCGCCGGTCCTGGCCGGGCACCCACCGCCAGTCCTGGCCGGTCACCCACCGCCAGTCCTGGCTGCTCACCCACCACCAGTCCTGGTCGCTCACCCACCACCAATCCTGGCCGCTCACCCACCACCAGTCCTGGCCGCTCACCCACCGCCGGTCCTGACCGGGCACCCACCGCCAGTCCTGGCCGGTCACCCACCGCCAGTCCTGGCCGCTCACCCACCGCCAGTCCTGGCCGCTCACCCTCCGCCAGTCCTGGCCGCTCACCCACCACCAGTCCTGGCCGCTCACCCACCGCCGGTCGTTTCCGGGCACCCACCGCCAGTCCTGGTGGCTCACCCACTGCCAGTCCTGGCCGCTCACCCACCGCCAGTCCTGGCCGCTCACCCACCGCCAGTCCTGGCCGCTCACCCACTGCCAGTCCTGGCCGCTCACCCACTGCCAGTCCTAGCCGCTCACCCACCGCCAGTCCTGGCCGCTCACCCACTGCCGGTCCTGGCCGGGCACCCACCGCCAGTCCTGGCCGCTCACCCACTGCCGGGTGCTGGCGGTGGGTGAGCGGCCTGTGCATTGAGGTCACCATGGCATGGGTGGCCCTGGCCGCTCACCCACCGCGAGCACCCGGCGGTGGGTGACCAGCCAGGACTGGCGGTGGGTGCCCGGCCAGAACGGGCAGTGGGTGACCAGCCAGGGCCGGCGGTGGGTGACGCAATGTGACTATAAGGAGGGGTTTCAACTGCCATTTCAAATTGTACATTCAAATGTATGTGTTAGCCTGCCCTGCCCCCGCGGAATGCGTGCACCACCATAGTGACGCTAGTGAGTGATTAGTTTCAAATGATGCACCGTCCTGGCCGGTCACCCTGGCCACCCATGCCATGGTGACCTCAATGCACAGGCCGGTCACCCACCGCCAGCACCCGGCGGTGGGTGAGCAGGCAGGACCGGCGGTGGGTGAGCAGCCAGGACTGGCGGTGAGTGACCGGCCAGGTTCGACGGGCTGCAGTGGGTGCTGCAATGTGACTGTAAGGGGGGGTATCAACTGTACTTTCGATTTGCATTATCAAATGTATGTGTTCGCCTGTACCGCCCCCGCAGAATGCGTGCACCGCCATAGCGACACCAGTGAGTGATTAGTTTCAAATGATGCACCGTCGCGGTAGTGCGCACATGCGTTTTGCGGGGTGTGACCGGGATGGTCCATGACCATACAGCATATGTCATGCTTAATTGCTGTGTCATCGATCATCTTCTGTGTTGGTGGAAGGTGTCCCCAGATGGCGTATGTACACACACTGCATGTCTCCGCACACATGTAATGTTCATAGTTGTACATGTGTGTCAGGACATGTCCGGAATGCTGCAAGAATAATGATGTCAAGTCAATGGCCCGTGTCCACGCGTGACATTCATGTCCATTTGCTGCATGTGTGCTCATACTGTTGACCTTGCCAGTGGTTAACAAGGGCTAGTGATGTGCACCCAAGTTGCGTCAGAGGTGCATGGCGACGTGTTGACATCTTGGTTTTGCAGACACCCCTTTCCATTTGTATACATCTACAGAGTACATCAAGGGTGTGTACCCACATTTAGAAGCTGTTGTGAGTGTGTGGTTTGTGTGTGCAAGTAACAATGATGGGGGTGTACATGCATTCTGTGTATGCGTGTCTGTTGTTATGTGCCCATGCATGTCATGTGAGGATGCCCAGTATTGTAGGTGGTGTCATGGGTGCATGAAGACAAGGAGGGTGTGTTCCATGTTCGTGTTGTGTGTGCACGTACATGTGTGTCTGTGTGGACGCTTGTCCACATTTGGGCCCTCAGTCATGTGTTGTTGCCAGATATATAAAGATGTGTGCATGTTACATTGGACATGTTTGCACACAGGATGTTGTTTGTGTTTGAACATTGTGTGTTTAGTTAGCTGTATTGCCTTATATATTGGTCACGTCACACATATAATCACTATCTGCAACATGTATTATTTGCACTGTGTTGGTCAAGATGTGATAGTGTGGCACAGCTATGCGTTGTTGGTCAATTGACATCTGCTACCATCTACTCCCACACAGGAGGGCTCCAAATGTGCATCGACCATACACTGTGCTGGAGGACATGGTTAACGAGGAGGTGATCCGCAAATTCAGGCTTGATCGACGTAGATTGCAGGAGCTTGTAACACAATTGTCACCTCATCTGCAGCCACGCCGGACATATCCAGGAGCTATTACACCCACAGTAAAGGTGATGGTGGCACTTCACTTCTTTGCAACTGGCACTTTCCAGTACACAATTGGTCTTGCCGGGGGGATGTCCCAATCCATGTTCAGCATGGTACTACGGGATATTCTGAATGCCATGATGCATTACAAGGATGATTACATCCATTTCCCACGTCCGGCAGAGTTGGCAGCAGTCAAAGGAGACTTCTATGCCCTGGCTCAGATACCACACGTAGTGGGTTCCATTGATGGCACACACATTGGTCCCATTCCACCCCAGGCACGTGAACCTGTTTATAGGAATCGAAAGCACTACCATTCGATCAACCTGCAAGTGGTGTTCCTGGCTGACAACATCATCTCACATGTGTGTGCAAGATTTCCCGGCTCTGCACATGACTCACACATCCTGCGGAGCAGCATTGTCCCCCAACCGATGGCTAATCTGCATCCAGAACGTGCGTGGCTTGTAGGTGAGTGTGCTGTGAGGACAATTGTGTTGTCAGTGTGCTGTGAGGACAATTGTGTTGTATGTGTGGCATGGTGTTCCCACCAATCCAGGTAATGATATTTGGGTCTGTCATCCCCCCACCTAGGCGACTCTGCGTACCCAAACCGGCCATGGCTGCTGAGCCCCATACGGAATCCTACTACCCCTGGTGAAATGCGTTATAATGATGCCCATGGGAGGACACGTCGAGTGATAGAACGTACTTTTGGACTGCTGAAGTCAAGGTTTCGCTGCCTTGATAAAACCGGAAGGGCCCTGCCATACTCACCAGACAAAGTATGCCAAATTGTGATTGCCTGCTGCATGCTCCACAACCTGGCCTTGCGCAATAACATTGAACTGATCATGGACCCTGAAGACCAACAGGTTGCTCCTGCTCCCATCCCACCCAAGTCTACTGATGAGGATAGTGGGGAGAAAGAAGGTGTGGACCAGAGGCGTCAGCTCATTGATCGATATTTTCCTTGAATGTGAGTAGCTACCTCTTGTGCAGCTAGTCAATGCGTGATGGATGTTTGCTGGTGATATGTGGGTGTGGTGTGTCTATGCTGCCTGTTCTGGTATGTTCTGTTTGCAGATGTGTGTGTGAGATGTTGTACATGCAATGCTCCCTGACTTGTGTCCTGTGATCCACTTAATTGTTGATGAGTGTGGTTTGTGGGATGTTGCAGTACATTGTGTTGTGATGGGTGTGAATCACTTTCCTGACTTGTGCTTGTTGTTCTCTCATTACCCCTAGGTCACTCCCACAGAGGCATGATTCTCAAGAACATTGATCCCTGCACCTGGTAATGACAATTTATTAGACAAACATGTGATTAAAACATGGATGTCACATAGCATAGAGTGTTAACGTGGTGTTTATTTACAGGTTGTGGATTGATGTTGGTGTATATTTACAAGTAGGTGTTGGGGGAAGTGAGAGTTGACGGTCATGGCAGATGAAAACACCGTGGGGAAACCACATTGTGTGATGTCCACCTAGTCCAACAGACGTGTGCCAATGCCTGGCATTGTGGGGCAGGATAGTTGACAGGGTGAATGGCAGGCTCAAGGAAGGATGAAGTCAGTGGCGGCCCCTCTTCGAGCGGGTAGATGGTGCACTTCCACTGCTCTCAGCTGCATCCAGCCTCGGACGGCCCCTCCGTCTTGGAACCGGAGCGGAGACAGCTGTGGGGGCAGGTTGGTGAGGGTCCACCTCCCTGTCCGTGGCCTCAGGTGATGGTGGCGGTGGTGTTGGTGACCTGTCCCACTGAGCATTTGGGTGAGGGGGTGGTGGTGTGGCACGGGACAACCACTCCCTCCACAGAGCAGTTTGCTGGCCCATGAGGCCACAATTTGGCCAATGCGAGTGTCGATGGACCGCAAGAGCTGGCTGCTCTCTTGCGAGTCTTGGTGGGCCCGATCGGACAGTGCCTGCGACCGCTCATAGGAGGCGTTGACTCTGGCGATGGCTTCCAGGGTCTCGGCCCCAGGATGGGGTGGGTCTCCTTCCCGACCTCGCCTAGCAACTACCCTCCTAGTTGTGAGCTGTGGCCTCACCTGTGTCCTCTCCCGCCCACTCTCCCTGCTAATCTGGGATGTCGATCGCCCATCGGGCGATGGGTCAGGCAGGGTGGCACAGGCAGGAGTGGTGGTGGTGGTGGTGGTGGTGGTGGTAGCTGCACAGCTCACAATGGCAGGTGTTGGTGTAGTGACACAGGCCAAAGTGGTGGAGGCAGGGATGTCCTGGTCGCCTGATGGCTCTGGGAGTCTGCTTGGGCCAGCATCGTCCTCTGCACCCGAGCTGTCAATGGGATCGTCCCCGGAGAGTCCAGGCTGTGAGAGGGGCGACTGGTGCTGGCGGTTGCTGCTTTCGCCGGTCAAGTTGTGATCACCTGAGGGACAACATTTTCAAAATTAATGCTGTGGACATGACATGTTTTTGGTAGCAACATTACAAATCACTATGGAATCAGGACATGGTTGTTGTTGTCATCATGTTGTTGTGGTTGACAGTACAGGGCAATATGGTGGCGTGGAGTTGGATACGTGTGGTCCTGTCCTGCTATTGGATGTTCCCCTTGAGAAGATGTCTATCTACCTGTCAGTTTGCAGGGGGAGATGCACTGGTCACCAAATGGTGGGCAGACTCAATCTTGCTCTGGGTAGAGACATGGGTGCTGGTCTCTAACACCCCCCACCCCCCACCACCCTCCCTGTAGACATGGGGGCCTGTTGGCAGTTGTAGTGCTGATCTCTCAAACACCCCACCCACCTCTCTCACACACCCCACACCCCCACCACCCTCCCTGTAGGCATGGGGGCCTGTTGGGAGTTGTAGTGCTGGGCTCTCACACACCCCATCTACCTCTCTCACACACCCCACACCCCCACCACCCTCCCTGTAGACATGGGGGCCTGTTGGGAGTTGTAGTGCTGGGCTCTCACACACCCCACCCACCTCTCTCACACCCCCACCACCCTCCCTGTAGACATGGGGGCCTGTTGGGAGTTGTAGTGCTGGTCTCTCACACACCCCACCCACCTCTCTCATCCACCCACCCCCCACCCCCCACCACCCTCCCTGTAGACATAGGGGCCTGTTGGGAGTTGTAGTGCTGGTCTCTTACACACCCCACCCACCTCTCTCACACCCCCCACCCCCCACCACCCTCCCTGTAGACATGGGGACCTGTTGGGAGTTGTAGTGCTGGTCTCTCACACACCCTACCTACCTCTCTCACACACCCCACCCACCTCTCTCACGCCCGCCACCCTCCCTGTAGACTTGGGAGCCTTTTGGGAGCTGTGGTGCTGGCTGCTTTGACAACATGCAAGGCTGGGAACATAGGATGAAACATTTGTGTTTGGTCATGGTGGGTGCATTTGAGCTCAGGACTTCACATTTGGGTGACTATGTGGCACACATGCATGGATTGGAGCCAGGGAGATGTGTGTTGGCAGTTGTGCAAGGCAGTGTGATAGTGGTCATTGGTTTGCACTTACCAGCCTCTAGTCCCTCCTCGATTCCTTCCAGGCTCTCAGGGTGCAGTATGCCCAGCACCTTCTTCTCCCATTCTGCAAATGGTATGGGCTCCGGGGGAGGGCCGCCATCAGTGTGGTGTGCCCGCAGGTGATTCTTCGCCCTGTTCCCTTCTACCCTTGCCTTGAGGTCGTGCCACCACCTCTGGATCTCGTGTTTGGTGCGTGGCACGGTCCCTGACGCATTCACTCTGGTCACTAAACTGTCCCACATGTTGTTTTGGTTGCCAAGGTGGTCTGCTGGACTAGGGTGCCGAAAAGATGTGGTTCGTCACGGATGATTTCATCCACCATGACCTTCAACTCACTGTCTGTGAACTTGGGATTTTTCTTTGGTGCCATGGTGTGTGATGTGCAAGGTGTTGGTGGGGTGGGGTGTGCAGGTGTGTGGTGTTTAGGGATGGTGTTGTGGGGGTTTGTGTGGTGGGTGTGTTTCTGTGCAGGTTGTATGTGTGTTTGTGTGTGTCTGCTGTTAGTGGTTTTGTGGCTCTTGCTTGCAGCTATGCTGTGATGCAAAGGACTGTGGTAGTGGGAGGGATTCATTTTATACTCTGTGTGGTGGTGGTGTCCCAATGGTTGTTGGCAATCAGGTGTTCTGTGGGTGTGGTGATTTTGGTGCATTTTTCGGTGCTTGGGGGGGGGGTGTCATTGGGGCGTGTAGTTGCTGGGGGTGGGTGTTTCAGGTGGTTGGGTGTCCTGTGTAGTGTGTTTTCTATTTACTTCCGTCTGCCAATTTGTAATCAGTTTGACGGCAGGGATGGTGTTTGTGTGGTCCTTCCGCAGTCATGGTCCGTTTGGCGATGCATTGTTTCCGCGGCGGTCGAGGACGGTGGTGAGTTCTGTTCGAATGGCGGCGTTATCCTAATCGCGCGGCCAGACCCTCCGCAGGTATGGCAGCGGTTGGGCCTGTTCCTGCAGTCATGTTCGTCCGCGGCGGAGGGTCTTTCTTTGGTACCGTCCGCTTACGGCGGTCTTTGGTGTGCTCCATCCGCCGCAGATGGTGTTTGTTATGATCCGTCCGCCGCGGTCGGAGATTCTTGACATGAATATCATAATCGCAACTGCGGATGTGCGGTCGGGAGTGATTTTGCCGCGACCATGGAGGACGGAACACATTTCCGTCCGCCATCCTAATAGGCCCCCTTGTGCAGAAAGCAAACCAAACGACTCTTGTCTAAAATGCTTTCCATACGACTCGTGTCAGGGGAGTCCGACTGAACAAGTACGATGCATTTGAATGCATCTGGATATGATTCAGATGGACTCCCATTGACTTCAATGGGAGCCTGTGTACCAAACGCATACACAGGCTGCCATTGTCAAAGGAGGTGGTTGGGGATTATTGTGCACTGCTATACTGTGCATTGTTGTAAAGGGGGGACCCATGGGTACCCCCACGGGCATGATTGAGAGGGCCCCAGTGAAGGGGGCCTGCTACAGGCCCCCAAAGACTGATTCTAGCAGCCTTTTTGATCCTGGCAAACCGAATAGTAAAGGCTGTCCAAATCATTTATTGAACTTGCTCGCTTGGAAAACCTACTCCATAGAGCTGTACAACTCGGCCCTGGAGGGCTATAACTCTCTGTATGCCTTTCGGAACCAATTCTGTCAGCGCTAAGGCTTTCCAGGCATCATACTGGGTTGTTAGGAACTGGGAATGAATCGGTGAAGAACACGGGCTCTGGATTGATTTAGGCAGTTCCACACCTGATTTGGAACCCTTCTGAATGAGATCGGAATCGGCCCCACAGCTGGCCAGTTTTGGGGTGTGTGACCCCCATTGATTTCACATCCACCTGGGGACTCCATCCACCATTGCAACAGGCGTCAAGAAGTGCAGTTGCAGGCTACTGCTAAAGGGGGTGGGGCTTCTTTCACCACCTCTGCAAACTTGCTATGCGGGACACTTTTTTGGCCAGTTATGGGGTGTGTGCCTTCCATGGACCCAACAGCTACCATCACTACACACACTAGGAGGTGCAGCTACAGGCCCTTGAAAAGCCTCTTATAGTGGCTCTTAAAGCTCCTCTGCAAACCTGCTGTACAGGACACTTTGTTTGCCAGGTTTGGGGTGTGTGAACCTGTTCATCTCCTATTGCTACACACATCGAGAGGTGTTGCTGCAGTGTAGGAAAGTGGCCCTTTTTGCATGGTTAGCCCACACTTTTTGCCTGTTGCCTTATGTGATTTCAAACTGTAAGTGCAATGGGTCGCTGGTAACCTGGTCCTCAGTGCCAGATCTATATCCCAAAACTTTGTGCCACAATTAGCTACGTTTGTAAGTCCCTAGTAAGAGGTACCCCTGACATCTACGGCATGAGTACTGGAGAGGGTCCTCTGAGTGTGCAGCATTGGTTGTGCCACCATGGGGGCCCCTCACTGAGGCTATGCACTTTGCCATTGCAAGCTAAGTGTATTGGTGCAGGAAAAAGTGTCTATATGGCACAGAGCCCTGTGTGCCATGCTTCCAATGCGAGCATATGATATAGGTAAGTCACCCCTACTGCAGCCCTTTAGCCCTAAGGCCGGGTGCACTATATCCTATGTGTGGGCATATGAGCTTGAGCAAATATGCCCCTACATTGTCCAGTCCATTCTGTGATATTATAAGTGAGCAGAAAAGCCATAAAGAGTACATGGCCTGGATACTAGTCAAACTAGTTTCCTAGCTTCATAATGGATTCACTGATTTCTAAGATGTTTGCACCAAACATCTTGACTTAATTAATCCTCACTGATGCCAGTGTTGGATTAATTAATACATTCATATAGTAGACCCTTTTAGGGGGTCCCCTGAAATCTAACCAAACACTAGTGAGGTCTTTGGAGGGTTTTCACCAGCCTGCCACCACCAGACATATTTCTGACCTCATAGGGTGAGAGCGAGAACTCTCAGAAGACAGAGGCAATACCTGCTCTCGGCGGGGGTGTTTCACACCTCCGCCAGGATAGGATGGCTTTCCTGGGCTGGAAGTTTCAAAGGAAATGCTACCTTTGAAATCCAATCAGGAACACCCAGATAGTGGGGAAGGCCAAGCTCCACTTTTGTAAAGAGAAAAGGTGGGAAAATTAGTTAGATGAGCAGGAGGGTACCCCATCAGCCAGCACCACCTCTAGAGTGGGGTAGGCAGGGTGAACCCCGCTCCTGAAATTTCAAATTCTTAAGATGGTGAGAAACCCTAAATCAGGGTTAGGGTAGTTCTACTTCCCACAGGAAGAGTCACAAGAGGGTGTAGACATCATAAAGGGAAGTAGCCCATTGGCTACTACCTGTATCCCCTATATTTAGTATTTAGGTGGCTCCTCAAGAATGAATCTCCGATTAATCGGATCAAAGAAGACCAAGACTAAAGAATACCCAATGCACAATAACTGAAACCCTGATACAAAAAAAAAACGAGCAAAACCCTGCAAGCTGAATGAAGGAAAAGAAACACCACTCGGCTCGTAGATACGTACATTGGAAACCAAGACGAGTATTACCTTGGATGTATCAGGATTCAAGAGTAAATATGCTCAACAGAATGGATCTGAACAATTACTTTGAGTGGTGATATTGGAAGAGGACAGGCTCGAATACTGTTGGGGCCACAATTACCATATGAATGAGCGAAATACAATTACCATACATCTTCACCACAAGCTTCATCTTTCGCTATTATCTGTCGGGGGACTATAGCATCAAATTTGAGAAGAGTGAATAAATAGCCTTGAAAAAGCCCTGTGGGCGAAACGCGCGTCGGCTGCTGTTTTCCTCATATGAACTTTGGATATTAAATACCAGATCTCAACCTAAGAAGATTTGTGTGGATACTTTTTTGAGAAGCTTTTTGGGCTTCAGAAACTTACTGGATGCTGAGACTTTATGGACTGTTCTTGAAAAACATTGATATTACTTGATTTTGTACAACAATATGGTGTGCTTGGGTGTTAAGCATATATATGTTTGACCTAGATTCAATTGGATACTAGGACGGATTGACACTTTGGTGGGTAGGTGTCATACACCTTAGGAGCACCCTAGCCTTAGTTGCTTTCCTTAAACTACCTTTGTCCACATTATAATTGGTTTAACTCTGTGATGTGCGGTTAAATAGTAGCAAACCCATTTGCCTTTTCTTGTTAAGCTGAATGAAGGACTTGACAACCATTGCTGCTGAGCCATCCTGATACCTGAAAGGACCCCAAGAATCCCAGAGCACCTCCAGCCTTTGAGAAATCACCAAGAAGCTCCTTTTGAGTAAATGTATCACTCCTCTGCACATTGCAGGCACCGATCCTGTGAAGTCCAGTTTGTAGACTTGCTCATCCCTGATGACCTCATCGCAGTACCGAAGCAAGAGAACACCTCTCTAAGTTGCCTGCTCCTGACCGCGAGGACCCTAAAAATGCATGACACTCAACTGACCTGTTTACACTTCACTCAACCCCACCGGCCCCAGCAACGTCTAACCATCTCTTCTCCCATGGTCCCCAGGCCCTTGCAACCTCCTCCCTCCAAGGAGACCCACCAGACTTACCAGTAACTCTGCCTGTGCAGTGCAATTTAGAGAAGTCCCCTTCGTCTTTGCGTACCAGTTTGCAAGATCCTCATCAGTCCACTCATGCCCGACCCGAGACTCTTCTGAACCTCTCTTGCTTGGTCCCAATCTGGATCTAAAACGAGAAGGTGAACTTTGTGAAACCATTTTCCCATTGAATCGTATGGTGCGTAATTGCGCACAATCGTGATATTTTTTAAGAGCTTTCAAAAATCGTTACTCCAAAAGTACTAATCTTAGAACTGTGTTCTTGGTCTTAAAAATACATAAAAATCAACTTGATTTGCAAATTGGTATCAGATTTATTCTTGAGTGGGTGTTTCATTTATTGCCTCTGTAAGTGTGACAAATGCTTCACACTATCCTCTGATAAGACCATCTGCTCGCTCACACTACCACAAAAAGAGCATTAGAATGATCTGATTTTACCTCTGTGTACCATTTGCAGAGTCTCTGGATGCGATATAGAGAGCCAGCTTCCTACACGCAGACTCTTGCCAAATGGGGGGGGGGGTACCTCTTGCATCGCCTCATATAGCACCTCTACAAACTTTCTGTCTGGGACACTTTGTTGGACAGTTTTGGGGTGTATGACCCGCATGGACCCTGCATCCACTTTGGAACTTATCTTCCATCACTCCATGCATCAGGAGACACAGCTGCAGACACTTGTCAAAGTGGGTGGGGCCTCTTACATTGTTTCTGCGAACTTGCTGTGCCGGGCACTTTGTTGGGATGTTTTGGGGTGTGTGATCTCAAATTACCTTGGCACCACTTGGGGACTCAATCCCCATCACTACACGTGCCAAGAGCCACAGTCTCAGGCTCTTGCCAAAAAGGTGGGGCCTCTAATATTGGCTAACAGCGCCTCTGCAAACTTGCTGTGTGGGAATATGAGAACATCTCCAAAAAACAAAGAAGTACATTGTTCATATAGTTAAGAGGAAGTACCCTTGTTTGGTGGAGATGTAGTCTCGTTGTCTTCTCTTTAGAAAGATTCATGTTATCACAGATTTCTGGATAAAGATGCACAAGGAACAATCATATTGCTGAAACCCACACAAGACCACTTATAACATTTCCTCATGGCCCATTACGCAGCGGTAGTGTAGAATAAGGACTGGACATTTATCCAACGAGGTAGCACATACTAATTAACCAGCAGAAAGTACTCCAGTTGGGTAGATTTTTGTGCAAAACTGTGGACTGGCCATAGCGCCCACCGGGCATTTCCCTGGTGGGCCGCCAGGGTGGTGGCTGATTTTGGACCCCTAAAGAGCTTTTTTTATTACCGGGAACCGATTTTGCAGCATAGCTGTAATATTGTCCCCCAGTAACAAAAGCAGCGGCAGCGTTTTCTATGCGTAACCACCCCAGCGCCCAGCTCGACTCGATTGTCAGGACCGGTTTGTGTTCACAGTCTGGTCCTGCCACAAAGTCACTCACACACCCACTCACAGACACATACAGACACTTACACACCCACTCACACACCCAGATAACCACTCTCATACCCACTCACAGACCCATATAGCTACTCATGCACCCACAAAACCACTCATCCACCAACTTGAGGTCCCATACAGCCACTCACACACCTATTCACAGACCCATACATTCACTCACACACCCATACAGCCACTCAGATTTCACTCGTACAAAACCATTGAAATTCAGCAAATATAGGTACCAGAGTGAACTTTAGGTTACGCCCCAAAATACACCTCTTAAAACCTCACATATTAATTCACTCATGACATGCTCAGTGATATCACTGATGATATATCAAATTTCATGGAGGCTATGGCTTTAAAGTTTTCTAAGCACTATCAGTTTAGTAATCCGTAAACTAGGTTTTATATAGCCCCAGATGAATTCCTTGATATCTTTATCTTTTAGTCAGAATTAGAAGGTTTGGACAAGTCAGGGGAGCAAAGCTGAACCTAGCAGCCACCACCATTTTAAGAGCCTGTAACCTACCCCGTAATGATAGGTGTACCTACCTCCACTACGTGTAGTCCATGTGGGTTTTTAGTGAGAAGGGGGTTCAGGTTAAGGTTTACCATATTTCCCTGGTCTCTGGGGATATAGACTCCCAGATACTTAAGTTTGTCCACTGAAATGAATACTCCTCAGTGCCGGCTCTCATTGTCCCATGAGATATGGGCATTGCCTCACTCTTATCTCAATTTATAGCAGATAGCATTTAAGTCAGAAAGTGTAAATTGGATGGGGTCCGCATATAGTAGTATCTTGGATTGGTCGACCAGGGTAGCAATTTCAGAGGACTGGAAGATACAGCTGCCAGGAGTTCTAAAGCTAGCAGGAAAAACAACAGTGAAAAGGGTTCCTCTACCAATGGGGAACAGATTGGAGAGGAAGCATCTGACCTCTGCAGTGGGAAGTCCATATAGCCATTCAAATTTAGGAGCAAAAACATCTCACAGGCTTCATCTACAGAGTGTAGTAAACATGTATTGCCATTCAGTGTGATTAAAAACTTATTTTAACTATGATATATAGGGCTGAACACTAGTCCTGTGAGGCCTTATTGATCCAAAAGCAGATGCATTAGGGTCCGCATATGGTTGTGTGATGTTTTTCCTCAACCAAAACCTGCTTGAGGATGGTGAACAAGGTCTTGGATTTCTTGTTTGAGCTGGGCAGCTAGCAGTTATGCTAATATTTTGATGTCCACATTGAGGGGAGATATTGGGCGATAGTTCGCACAATGCAGTAGGTCTTTCTCTGGCTTCAGAAGTACAACTAAGGTGTGTACTGTTCATACCTTGGTCAGCATTCTGTTAAGGCATAGGAAGAAAGGAGTTTTACTACCATGAGGAGCATATATGGAGCCTACGCAGACCACACGCAAGCCCAGTCTCAGGTAAGCAAATGCTTCTCCTCAGTTCATCATCCACTCAGGACTTAAGCATCATACAGTAGATTTAGTTCAGGGAGGACCTCGTCTGGCAACTTGGGCTGGACTGTTCCCATGAGGAGCAGTGTAAAGACTGATTTGCATGTGGCTGGTCCCAAACTCGATTGTGTGATGAGCCAATAAACTATGGGGTTAGGCCTAGATCTATGACTGGGGGATGAGTAATTTATATTGTTCAGCTTTCTTTCCATCAATTGTTCTTTTTGTATTTTCAATCCTGAGTGGGACAGGTATGCCACAACATGAGTTCCGTGCTCACCATGCCAATGGATTCAGGCTGTCCTGGCTGATGACGAGTGATACCCTGAAACCAGGAATGCTTGTTTCTGTCATGGCCAGGAAGTTTGGGCTAGACTGTTCCCATGGGGGCAGGGTCAAGACTGATTTGCATATGGCTGGGTCCCTAATTGGAATGGTGTGGTGAGCAAAAAACACAATGGATTTAGGGCCAGATCAATGGCCGGGAGTGAGTGTTTGACATTGTTCAGCATTCTTTCCATCAATTGTTCTTTTTTCATTTGCCATCCCAAGTTGGATGGGTATGCCCAGACTTGGGTACAGGCTTGCCATGCCACTGGATTCAAGCTATCTTGGTTGATGAGGAGTGATACCCCAAAATCAGTCCTGGACTGTTCCCATGTGGAGCAGGGTCAAGACTGATTTGTATATGGCTGGGTCCAAATGGGAAGTGTGGTGAGCAAAAAAACAATGGATTTAGGCCCCAATCTTTGACTGGGGTGGGGGATTGACATTGTTCAGCATTCCGTCCATCAATTTTTGGTTTTTGCATTTGTCACCCTAAGTGGGACGGGTATGCTCAGACATTGGTCCTGTGTTACCCATGTCACTGGTTTCAGGTTATCCTGACTGATGAGGGGTGATATCCCAAAACTGGTCCTGAGATGCGTGTTTATCGTTCAGGGAGGACCTGTCCTGGCAGTTTGGGCCAGACTGTTCCCATGGTGAGCATTTCAAGACTGATTTGCATATGTCTGGACCCAAAATGGAATGGTGTGGTGAGAAAAACAAATTATGGATTTAGGCCCAGATCTATGACTGGGGTTGAGGTTTTGACATTGTCCAGCATACCACCCATCAATTATTCTTTTTGCATCTTTCTAAAAGTGGCATTTTCTGAATTGCAACATAATATCGGGTTTTGACACTAAAGAGGATTTCAAATTACAATTTGTTTGGGTCTAAACATGACATTTCTACCTGCTCCCAATCAAATGTTAGTACTTCTTAAATTGAATAGGGTAACCCAAATCCTTTGGGAGACGTGAGCCTCACAGCAGTGAAAAACAAGTTTGGGAGTTTTTCAATATAAGAACCTCTAAAACTTAGAAACACATGTCCTATCTTTTAAATGCAATGCACAGAGCCACGGGCGGGCAGATAATGCTGAGAGAGGGAGTAGCTTTGAAGCAAGTGTGATTAGAAGCTTCCCTCCCCTCCCGTGCAGAACTCATGGGGCATCATAAAATGTCATAATAAATATGAATTAAATAAGACTACCATACTCGGTGGTCACTGAAGCAACATACAAATTGGGTATTGTATAAATATTAGTAAATCACTGCATAGGCACAGAGTGAATACACTTACCTGCTTTTATGAGTGATTATACGGGATCAACTCTATTTGGTCCTGATGAAAAGCCACAGGGGAAGGCTTAAAACATGTAGACCGGGAGCCAACACATACATCATATTGCGCACCTCCCAATACCCCCATTTTTAACCATACCTGCCACTAGATTCAATAAAGTTTAGGTGCCTAGTGGCCAGGTATTTTTGCCATTTCTCTTCACTAATTCATTGACCCCTTTTTTTACTCCTACTCTAGTTTTTATAATATAGTCCCCACCTCTCAAAAGTGCTCCGAGGTCTCCGTCGGTTGCAGCACGCCCGTCCCGCAGCAGGACGGGAAGAACCTGATGATGAATCATGCCACCAAGGGGCCTTTTTTTGGGTGAGGGTTATTTTTAGAAAAATACGTCTAAACCCAAGTGGATTTTCTTTGATTAACTCCATCTTTTAAATACAATGCACCCTGGGATGTATGACGTATTCACTCATGCTTTTACAACACATGCCTTTACAACTCGGGCAACACAATGATCGCATCATTGCCATTTGTTCCATTAAAATGTTTCTCGTTACAACAACATTGCCTTAGGGAAGTGCTAGACTTTGGAATTGTATATTTTACTATTCCAACTCCAGTTTGTGCAACAGTAGGGAAGGTGTCTGATTTAAAATCCAACAATGGGTTTCCTGCAGCAAGTCATTCTAAAGACTTGCGTTGCAATAGAATGCGTGGTAACGATTCGTTCATTGTAGTGCCTGCGTTGTCATGGCACTGCGTTGTTCTGTCTGCGTTGTAAACACTGTTTCCCTGCATCCTGCCATATGTGCTGTTTTGGGCTTACCATAGGGGTGACTTATATATATTAAAAAGGGAGGTGTAGACCTGCCAAAAAAGTGCACACAGGCTGCAATGGCAGGCCTGAGATATGTTTTAAAGGGCTACTTAAGTGGGTGGCACAAGAAGTGCTGCAACCTCACAATACATTAGGGCCTATAATAAGAAAATAATGTATCTCAACCTCTCAGAGGAGTGCTATAAACAGGACAACGAAGAAGGCTACACCAATAGAGACAGACATTCAGATGCTTTACTACCATTTCTGACTTCTCAGGAGCAAGTGGCTCAGAAAGCGACGTAGATCAACCTAGTACAGCAACAAGTGGATAGATATACAGGCAGTACCCCGACTACTAGGAACCCAATTTGGGGATTTTATTAGGGGATGGAACATGGATGCCTCACAGGTGAAAGGGACAGGAACTATGATGGCGCAGGAACTGAGGTGGTGACAGGGGGTGGAGCAAAGGGAGGAACATGCACAGAGGGAGGAGGGGCATCAGATTTTTCCCCAGGAAAACCATGAGGAAATACAGATCCGGCAACAGGTTTACAAATGGTTGTAACTTGGAACGTTTGGGGTATTTATATATCCTCTAGGTGGTATGCCATCTACGCCTATTTGCAGTATTGGGGGACAAGTGTGGCACTCCTGCAAGAGATCCATCTAATGAGCCTAGAGGCCACCTTCCTCTGCCACCACTGGAGAGGCCAAATATACAGTACCAATTATTCTTCTATAGCCATAGGGGTGGTGATATGGGTCAAGGCTGGGGTCCCGTGGGAGAGTGAAGAAGTTCTGATTGACCTAATGGGCTGCTATGTAATGGTGGAAGGCAGCCTGAATGGTCAGCCAGTCTCTCTGGGTTCCATATATGCACCCAAAATTGCACAGACTACCTTTCTGAATGATCTTTCAGCTGTGCCTCTCCAACGGAAGGAAACCCTGTGGTTTCTGGGTGGTGATTTTAATGCGGTATTAGATGTTTCTCTTGATCGTTCCTTCACACCCCCCTCAATGCGAGTATGGCCTCTTACAATGCATACTTCCTGAAATCCTGGATAAAGAATTGGGCACTCTCAGATACCTGGCGAGAATGCCATTCGCACTCCCAAGCCCACTCTTTTTATTCTCCTGTCCATAACCTACATGTACTTCTAGATCGCATACTCACATCCGTGGCACTACTCCCTCTGATGCAATCTATAGATTATTTAGGTCATTCAGATCACAATCTGCTGGTGATGCACCTGGTTTGGGAGGCGCGACCTCCCGCGACCCCGGCCTGGCAGTTAGAGACAGCTGCTCTGGAGGATCATATCTTCCGAGCCACACTAGAGACGGCGGTAGCCTCCTATTTTGCACTTAACACGGACTCCACAGATTCAGCTCAAACCGAGTGGAAGGGCTTCAAGGTGGTAATCAGGGGCCACTGTCTGGGGCTGACTTGGAGTGTCCTTAGGCAGCTGGACACCTCGCTCTCCTCCACTGAGAAGCAACTGCTCTGACTTTTCACTTGCCCAGATCAGCTGGGGCAATTGGATGCCGCTCACACTGAGCGGTTGGCACTGCTGGAGAGACCGAGGTGCCACAATTATTTAGTGCACTCGGCCCGCACTCACTCTGCAGCGGAGAAGGCTAGAAAGTTGTTGGCTTACTTAATCTGGCAAGAACACCCCCAGTGCCCAATACAACTGCTGGTCATGAACACTACACACAGAGTGACATTCATACACTGATGACTGAACACTATGCTGCACTATATGGCTCCGGATTGGTAGGAAACACCTTAAGCGTGGAAGCCTTTTTGGACACTGTGGAACTGCCCACCCTTACAATAGATCAACTTCTTGACTTTGACTCCCCTAACGGAAGACAAAATAAGGGATGCGCTGCGCTCCTTGTCCTCTGACAAAACACCGGGCCCTGGCGGCCTCCCAGCTGAGTTCTTTAAGACATATACAGACCGCTTTGAAGGCAGCCATCTTGGAAGGGATTCTACACCAAAATATGCATACTGCTAACATGGTATCGGAAAGGACCCTACATCCCCTGCCTTTTATCAACCAATAGCAATCTTGAATACGGATGACAAAATCCTGGAAAAAATCTTGGCTAACCGACTAGCTCCGCTCGTCCCTGATTCAGTGCACTCAGACCGGAACGGCTTAGTTCCACAACGCAATACTGCCGCGAAACATACGGTGCACTTCATGGTGGCGGAATATGCTCCTGTCAACTGGCCTCATTCAGGGTGCATAGTATTGGACCTCGAGAAGGCCTTTGATTTGCTGGCTTGGAATTTCTTGCTCGCCGTTCTGACCCACTTTGGTGTGGGACGATAGCTTCTCAGTATTGTGCGGTTGCTCTACCAATTCGGGTTCGCACAGGGCCCTATGTCTCTGATCCCATTCAAATGCGGAGAGGGACCCGACAGGGGTGCCCGCTCTCTCCCCTTTTGTTTGCGTTGGCAGTGGAGCCGCTGGCGTCCCATATTCGTGCCCACGTTGACATGGGAATCACGCTGGGAGACGGTGTGCACACCATTTCGCTCCACACGGATGACCTGGTATTATACATCAGAGATCTCCATGAGATCCCCCCACGCTTGACCTAGTCCTGAGTCACTTTGCACGCACTTCAGGGCTGCAGGTTAATGCAAGGAAATCTATCCTTTCTCTGTTCATAGAGGGAACGCCGGGTCCGGGGTACGTTCTGGGGGGTATTCCGGTAAATTTGTGCATAGAGCCATTACGCTACCAAAGCTGACCTCTTAGACGGAAACATACTCCAGGCCACTAGAGCAATTCGGTCTCAGATGGGGTTCTGGAAGACCCTTTCTCTAGCATTCTCTGGGAGATTGCCCTTATTAAAATGGTGGCTCTTGCGGGCCTTCTCTGCTACTTTGCCACTCTGCCCCTTATTATCTCCATCCCCTTTTTTAAGCAATGGAAAAAGACTGTGAGAGACTTTATATAGGGCAGCTCGCATCATAGAGTTTCCATGGGGAAATGATATCTGCCTGCCGAACAGGGTGGTCTAGCAGTACCTAATTTCGAACACTATCATTTAGCCTCACAGCTGCAATGGGTTGCTCGGTGGCTGGCATCTTGTCATTTACCCAACATAGCTTCAAATCAACCTCTGCTGGTGCAAGGTGTCCTCCCACAGATTTTTCATCCTTGCTCCAAGTTCAGACCTCCCGACACCCTTCTACTCAATGTGGCCTATAGAAGCTTTCATCTGTGTCTCTTCCTCACTGAAACTATCATCCACTACACCCGTTCCATCCCACCGCTGGGAACGCCACGTGGGGCACGTACACTAAAACAGCATAGCTACAACACTCAGCCTCTGACGGAATCCAGAACATAGGGAACCTCTTACAGGAGGGCTCTCTCATCCCATATCAAGAACTCATAATGGACGGGAACTTACGCCCTGGGCAGTTTATTCTGCATCGAGCACTCATAGCTTCCTTAACATATAAATGGGGTACTCTTGCACAGGAGCTGCCCATGCTTTACACCATGCAATATCTCCACTTGATGGGCAGGAAGACACTTGACACGCTGGTTTGCTTCTTCCATCCGACAACACACGGAAACTGATCTCCCTAGCCTTAGGGATCACTGGGAGGAGGCTTTGGGTAGGGCATTCAAGGATAGGGCATGGTCCATTGTCCGGGGTAGTCCCACATATGTCCCACGCAATCAACGGTTCAAATAGATACAATTCTTTGTGCTCCATAGAGCTTAGCTTACCCCTGCCTAAATCAATAGATACTTCCTCCACACTGATGCGGCCTGCCCCAGTTGCCGGCAGTTAGATTCTGACATTCTCCATATGCTGTGGCATTGCCCGGTTTTAAATGAATACTGGAGCAATGTGTCGGCTACCCTGACTGCTTGCACCTTTCGGTCTGTTTCATTTCGTGGGAGGTTTACATATTTCATCTATTTAGCAGGAGCAAAAACCACATGGCCACCACTCAGTTTCTAGATCTGGGTCTTATAGAGGCCAAACGTTTCATTACCAAGCGATGGAAATCCCCTTTGTCGCCCCACACAGTCTCCCTTCACCGATCCCTGCTTAACTGGGCTGAAGCAGAAGGGATGGCACTCCGTCAGGAAGACCTCCTTGGTCTCCTCAAATTTCCCCTAGCGCCACAGTGGGACACGCAGGGGGCCCACACATACTATCTGAGGCTGATATCCACGGCTCAATTTCTGCCCATATGTGCACTGAGTAGCACTGATTTCCAAGACACCCTGACCCTTTGGTTATAGAACTTCTTTATCGCTGGGTCCCAATGGATCCAGGCCCCCCCCTCGGATGTACTAGACATGGTGGCAGGTCTCAAGCTACTCTCCTACCCTTTTTGTTTTATGTTGTCCTCCTTTTGTTGTACCCTATGTGCACAGTTGATGCAATTTGTACCACGTCTGACTTATCCACACAGCGAGCAGTGGTATGACTTTTTGACTCCGAAGCGCCTCCTGATAGGCGCGATCTTTGGACTCCTTATAGTCAACGTTATATAATTTATCTGCTCCATACTCTCCTGTTGAAAGCTTGATTCTGTGCTACTGACAAATATTTATTCACATTGAACGGGCATTTGCTCGGATTGTCTACCTAAAAATGGGCAAAATGCTAATAAAATTATTTAAACAAAAGAAACAGGTTAACATATGGCAGCCTCACCCACTGAACTAAAGAATCTGATTATCACTCTTTCCAACTACATGTTCACAAAGGGTGAAAAGAATACGGTACCTAAAGATCTATCATTTGTACCCACCACACCATCCAATAGATTTAATATGAAGGCTGAACTGCAGCAATGTTTTAGAAAGATGCGCCTGGGATATTTGTTCAACAAAAACCACTTATGCCAAATGCTGCAACTGACATAAGACACCCGTCCAATTTCACAATCCCAGTCACACAAATACTGGCTTTTGAACAGGTTGTACTCTGGGATGTAATGCATAGATTGATCTCTATTGCTCTAAATGATATACATATGTATATATATATATGTCTCCTCACTGTTTCACTCACACACCAGGATTACGTAGAGACTTGCCCCTCTCTGTAGAATTGTGTAGTACTCTTTTCATATGTTCATATATCTTCTTGCTCTCAAACTGTTACTTGGTTATTTTGAATTGGAGAGTTCAAGAGAGAAGTTGCAACAACACCCTGCGCAAAAATAATTTGTCTCAAAAGCTTTGAACTTCAGAATACAAGAATTATCTTGTCGCTTAAATTCTAAAGTCTTATCTACAGTTGAATAACCTTTCAAATATGACAAGGATGATATTATTACTGTCCGGTAGAGAGAATTTCTACCTGAATTCTTTCTCCACACGGAACCTTTCTCACCATTGAGCAACTCAGAAAATTAAGTGAGAGACAGGTCTCCAAGAAATGGGAAAAAGGCCCCTGGTGTGCACACGACTCCACAGGGGCCGGAGCCGCTCAAACCTGGAAATACTCTAAGACAAAATTCTCCTCAGAGCAGGCGTGAATTCCAGACTCTGCTCTCTGGTCGTTTCTCTCAGTTGAGGTACACGGCTTCTAGAGCACGCGTGCTGGAAGACATACTACAGTGTGAGGACCAAGCAGGAGAACTAGACTGCTGAAGGTGACTTTTAAGGCAGCCGCCATCTTTAGAGTTCGAAAAACCTGTGCAGGCAAGTTTGTACAACAGTCTCAGCAAAAACAACTTAGAATGAAACCGCCGCAGGAACCAGCGAGGCTTAAGGGCAAAATGGATCTTCTTCCTTTTTGGTGAACCGTTTAGTATGCAGGCAATAGTGTTCCTAAGAGGGGGAGCAATAACCATACAAAACACCCAGGACCACACTAAGGAAATACAAAATGAAACTGTGTGAGCAAGAGAGCTATTGCAAGGTAGAGGGGGATCCCACACAGGACGTCTTTATGCTAATCTTATGACTGGCATAAGAGAGTCTGTCTGAGGGTTATCTTATTGAACACAAGTACACATTTCTGAACAAGAAAGGTCCTAGAATACCCATGGTCTACACCCTCCCCACAGTACACGAAAACCTCCAAGAATACACATAGAGTCTGACTGTGGCTCTATACTTGAGACTCTTTGTAAATATATCATACTTTTCCTCCAACCTTGTGTCCTCGTCACTAAATAATACGTTAAGGACCCCAGGCACATCATTCAGATTTAAGAAAATCAACCATTTGACCCCTCAAGCCAACGCCTGATAGCTCTAGATGTGACTTTGCTAGACACCAGCATACCTCAGAATCAGACACTAGAGGTCATATGTTAAGTCCTTAACAAAAGAGACAACCCGATACAGGTCCCCACGGACTTCATAGTGAAGCTACTCTGTTTTGCCATGAGTAAAAACTATTTCATATTTCGCAGTGAGTTTTTTTCCAGATGAAAGGATTAGTGATAGGTCCGGGCTTGCTCCTGACTTGGCTAATCGATAAATGGACAAGTATGAGGGAGCCCACATATACAATCTGGACAACCCATTCCTTGAGAATATCACAATGTGGAAAGGGTACATTGATGATGTACTTATGATCTGGACTGGCAATGAGGAAAGACTCACAGATTTCTTTGAGTGACTTAATGGGAGAACCCCAGATATAAAGTTTACCATCACACATAGAAAGGGTGAGATTAGCTTCCTTGACCTGGCCCTTAAAGTAGAAAACATGAAATTGTACAACAATCTGTACAGTAAAGCTAGCGAACACAACACTATCCTCAGCAACAGTAGCCACCAGCTGAGGAACTTACGTGGCAACCTACCATATAGTCAATTTCTCAAGCTACCCAGGAACTATTCCCAAAGAAGGGACTTCTTCAGGGAAACTGATCTATTGACTGATAAACTGAGAGAGAGGCAACCTTAAAGAGTTGTTGCACAGAACAAGAAAGACAGCATGGTACTGCCCCCATGGAACACTACTGAAGATGCATGAGAGAACGGACACCATTAAGAATAGACTAGTCTGTGTCAACAGATTCTGCGCAAGAAGTACTGAGTTTAAGAAGGTGATCAATACTTACCAAGATCTGGTAGCAGGTGAAGATGACTCAGATGAGGAAGCACTCTTTGCTTTCAAAAGAGGAAGGAATGCCAGATAAGATGTGGCCAGTCCACTTTTGAGCACCCCCAAGGGCCCTCGAATTGAAAACAAAACTGAACTTACAACCACATTTGGGACAAAATAGGTGTGGGCACTGTAAGGCCATTGAACTCGCCATAGAGAAATATTAAAAGCAGAGTGACTGTTATAATCCCAACACATTTTGAATAGTTGTTTTTAAACATTAGTGCATAACATAATTATGTTTGTTAGCAAGAGATTCATTTTCAATCTGAAACAGAATGCTTGAATGACCTATAAATTATAATTCACAAATGTAAAAGTCAAACCTGTCACAAAGAGTTATTTAACCGAATTCAAGGTTGATAGTGTAGTTTTTAACCAAGCAACTGCCTTCTGTCATTGAATGCAATGTTAATATCTGTCAATTTTTGTCTACTATTCATTACTTCAATCTTAAGGCAGTCACATGCAATTAATGTATTATTGCTTGCAAGACATTCATTTTTTTTGTTGTGGATAATGTTGCTGAGTGCAATGGCATCAGAAAGTGAGACTGTACAGAATTCTACAGCGGTTTTGAACATAATGTCCCCTCTAACTTAGACGTGATAACATTCTGCAGTTTCATTTTTTTATTCATTCTTTTAGTAATATTTAGCTTTTTATTACAACTACTTTGCTGCTTTTTATTATTATTTTTATAGTAACAGGTTACATGTTTTAGCTCCTTTTAGTTGTCTGCAATTTAGTCAACGTGCAGAGTGAAAAATTGAACTTTATCTAGAAATGTAGCTAACAATCAAAATGATTTGTTACTTTCAAAGCCACACATTCAAACACTTTAAAATTTTAAAAAGTGTATAAATAGCAAATTCAAAGCTCTATAAATTAGTATACATAATTTGCATTTCAAAATTAACAATCCCAACATGTAGCCTGATAGAAATGTTTGCTTTTACTCTCAATAACTTCTGTTTTTTTGTAGTTTTGATTTCAGTTTTTATTTAGAAATGTGTGCTACAAAGAATTATGAAATATTGTAAATGTTGCAAATCAACACATTTGTGAAGTATTTTTTTCAGTAAGCAAGAAAGTGAACAATGTGGATAGCAGGAAACATGAAAAGTGCGTATCATTTAAAACATTTGAAATGTCAACTGTGGACATGGCTGAAAGCAAGATGGTGGCCACATAGATTCACTGCGGTCAGTCTCCTGCTACTGCCTCTCTCCCACCCCCGCTTACCACATCAGATGATACATGTGCCGTCTGTCCTGACTCAGAACGGCTCAGCAGCTCAACATTCGTTGTAATGCCTGATGCGGCATGGTGGGGAGACGGCACCTTCCTGCTTCACCGTTGTCTCAAGGGGACCAGAGGTGCGCTGGCAGCACTTCTGACTCAGCACAATTGGTCGCTGTGCAGCAACTGGATTAGGTGGGCGGGCCCCACCAGTGGAGTCTCCAGGACAGCCTATTCCTCTTACTTTTCCACCAGCTCAGTTCCTGCCCACAAGGGAGATGTGCCGTCTTCTTCTGCCAGGCTGCTGCACCGACATCGGGGTAAAGACAGGTGTCTCCCCATGATTATGCTAGGAGGAGTGCAGGTAAGCCGATTGACTCTTGTTCAGCAACAAATCGGCCAGAGACTTTGGGAGCTGGAAGAAAGAGGAATATGCTGGATCACTCTCAGGCTGTGACAAAAAAGTCTGGGAGACTTGTGGCTCCCGTAGAAGGGATTTCTGATTACAGCAAAGAAATCCAACCTTCGCCTCAGCCAGCAATCACTGACTTTTTCACGATTAAGGACTCTGGGGGTGTTCGCAAAGAAGCTGGAAACTGAAAAGCTGGGGCTGGGCACCGTCCGGGCAGGGGACGACCTGTCTGACGGGCCTTTGGAGCTACTTAGGGGGCTTGATGTGGCAGGTATTTGGACGTCATCCTCTTGGTCATCAGGGCTGCCCCTAAAAGGGTGATATATGAACAGGGTGAAGAGGGTTGTAACCTTACAGAGTCAACCCTGGGCAAAGAGTGTTGGACTGTGTATGCCCAGAGTTGTGCCCCATCGGTGGAGCTTGGGGCGACTCTGACCACAATATAGGGCATACTGGGTTGGTGGTGGCGGAACTTACATCGGATGTGGCTGACAATTTTTTTTCCCTCACATATGATTCAGGTTCTGAAGACTCCAACTCTTGCCTCACTGAACATGAAGGCAACTTTTCTACATCTGGCTCTAGCACACTTGAAGCACCGAAGGCAGCCCTTAAATGCCTAAAACAGCGAAAAAGCTCCAAGGGCAACGCAGAGTCCCGAAAGAGCAGAGATAAACATACCCTTGGTGGCACACTGAAATGGGACTATTCCCAAACAAAAATACTTGGGATGCCAGATGTAGCATCAGCTCCGGATGAGACGGCTCTGGCGGTTCCACAGTCTGCGGGGATAACTGCCCTATATCCCGCTCTTTGCTTAATTTTGGAGTCAATTAAGGAGCACTGTGTTAAGACCCGGGCAGATGGCAAAGAGACCAGGCAGACCACAGAGAAGCTGGAAGGCGCCATCCGGAAGGGTGGGAAAGCTTGCGCTGAGATTGGTGAGCGGCTTAACTTTATAGAGGAAAAGACCATGGCTGTGGAGACCGATTTGGTAACTGTAAAAGTACAGGTTAAGTCGCATGACGCCCAATTGACTGATGTCCTGTGAGGACTTGGAGAACTGGAAGAGAAGGAGCAATTGCCGATTTCTTGAAATTGAGGAAGGTTTGGAAGGGGATGAATTTCAATATTTTATGCTGGAGCTCCTCAGGAATGACTTCCCTGAACTTTCAGGAAGGAACTGGGAGACAGAAACCCAAAGGGTCCACCAGTTTCCTATAGCCCGGTACCAGCCCACTCAAGCCAAAAGAGATCAACGGCAACCTAGGGTTATTTTAGCATTTTTTTACAATTTACAGCTCTGCCAAGCAAAGTTTGAGAAAACCAACCCAGTATGAAATATCAAGAATCCTCTTTTTTCGTGTGCCCTGACTTTTGCCACATAATGGTAGAGCACAGGTGGCAGCTGCAGCAGGGGATAAGCCCTTTCAAGGTGCTGGTTTTGAAGCCTTTTTGCTTGCACATGCTAGACTGAAAACTATTGTCAGAGGGACTATACATTTTCTTATTGCTGAAATACAAGCTAGAGACTATCTTAGTCAAGCACTGGCAGAAATAATGTGTAGTTTTTTGGGGGTCACCCTAGGAAATTGTTCAGCACAGGGGGGGTAACCATTGTACAGTGTTGGGGGTACACCAATGAGCCTGTACTGGAAGAGGTGGGCCTTTGAGGTGAGGGATGGATAGCAGAAGGGTCTCTAAGCAGCATGACTATAAATATGGACAGAGGAATGTTTCCTGAAGATGTGAATGGCTAGATTATACTAGATTAGGCCTAGGGGAGGTGGGGTGTGGCCCCTGCTCATGACACGTTAGTCCTTGGCTGGCAGAGCTGTTGGATTGGCTAATCTCTGTGGGGGGTGGCTTTGCTCCGTATTGCTACCATCAACATATACAGGTTCAACAACAAATTTATAAGAAGATGGGTCCAAGATGATCTCAAATTTTAAGAATAGATATATCTTGCCTACAGGAGACCTATATTGCCCAGAGTGATAGTGCCAGTTTGAATTTGTTAGGGCTGAAGGTAGCTTGCTATACAACCCAGGATATCAGGTCTAAAGGGGCTGCCATCTTAGTTAAAGGAAAGACTGTCATTCCCGGACGAAAGGCAACAGACAAATTTGGCAGATGGGCAACAAATGAGTGTAAAGCCAGTACCAACTCCTTTACCATAAGCTCAGTTTATGCCCATATCCTTGATGACCCTGGCCTGCTTACGTTTTTTGCAATTTAACTACCATCTTGGCCTGCCCAATATATAGTTTGTGGAGACTTTAATTTAAATGAGTCTTGAGGGGCTTCTAGAGATAGCAAAAAAGGCTGTGTTGGGCACAAGCAGAAAATATCCATATCTCTTTAGAACTTTATGGGAGACATTGGGTTAATTGATGTTTGTCCTAGCCTGTAAGCGCCCGACCCGGGATACACTTATTATTCAGCCCCTCAAGGCAAGTTTGCCATGCTGGATTCTTTTTTGGCTTCCCCAAATTTGAAGGGAGGCCCAAGTTGAGCTCTTCCCTAGAGTAATGTCTGATCACAACCCAATTTTATTTGTACTTCTTCTAGTTGAATTAAGTAGTGTGCTTAGAAAATAGACTTTTGAGAGGGCTCTGCTTTTAGACCCTGAAAATGTCAACCGTATGAAGAGCTGGATCCTAGGGTTTCTCAATCGAACAATGGTAGCTCCTCTCCCGGAATAGTTTGGCATGCCTTCAAGGCTGGAGTGAGAGGTGAAACACTCAGGTTTAGTATTGCTAAACAAAAGCAGTGCCAGGGACGCATTAAAGAACTATATCAAAGACTCGGCAACCTGGAGGTCAAAGTGATCAGCTCTGTGGCTATGGGGAAAGATCGTATCCTAGTGCTGAACTTGATAGCTATTACTAAGGCATCCCTAAATTAACTTTCTGCTGAGAAAACTGCTGAGAAATTCCTGGCTTAAAACAGGAGTACTATGAATATAGCGAATGTGTGGGCCACCTCCTCGCAGTTAGGGCAAGGCAACAGCAAGATACAGGGCATATTAGCCAGATAAGGAACAAGCTAGGCAGCATGGCAACAGACCCTGTTGTGGTCAGAGAGACATTTAGGGAGTTCTCTGCTAAGCTCTATAAAGACTCCCCCTCAGGGAGTCTTTCGGGCGCAGAGGTTTTGGACACATGGGTCTGTGGTAAACTCACTCAGGAGGGAAAATCTGGGTTAGGACCAGATATTTGACTAGAAGACTTTCAGGTGGTATTACAGGCACTCCCTTCTGGAAAGACTGTGGGTACTGACTCTATCCCTCTAGAGTTCTACAAGGTTTTATTGGTAGAAATTCAGCAGGAGATGATGGGGCTGTTTAAGGACATTAGAGGCAGTGTACTCCCCCAGGGTCTTGGGGTACAGCAAATGTGATTATCTTTTTTAAAAAAAGGAAAGGACCCTACAGATTTGGGCTCATTTAAGCCAATTACTTTACTAAATAGTGACGTTAAAATCTACTCCAAACTTTTTGCTAACCGGTTAGGCAACGTTATACAGCAATTCGTTTCTGTCTGGCAGCTTGGCTTTATCCCAGGGCGACGGACTCTGGATCACAAACGGTGAGTAATTACACTGTTTGAAGCTACCGAGGTCCTAGTGAGACCCATGGGTGTTCCCCTGCTCGACGCTGAGAAGGCTTTTGACAGGGTGTCATGGGATTACTTTTGGTGGGTTAAGGCGGCTAATAATCTGGGGGGCCTTTATTAACACAATCTGGGCTATGTATTTCAACCCTATAGCTTGTTTACAAATGATGGGATGTGAGTCTGAACCCTTCTTGTTAGAGAGGGTAATGAGGCAGGGCTGCACGGATTCCCCATGCTAATTGCACTTTATATCAAACCCCTTCTTTGGAGGTTGGAAGCTTCTTTGGACATCGTGCCTGTCGGCTTGCAGGGATGCAATACTAACATTCTTGCATATGCCGACAACATGGCAATAATCACCATTGACCCAGACAGGGCTGTTCATTCTGTGGAAGGGATAGCAGAATATTTTGGAAGTCTGTCAGTGTTTTTGTTAAACAGAGGCAAAACCCAGGTATTGATATATAGACATATGTCTGCCTCCGATAGCAGGATTGTTGAGGAAACTACATATTTGGGATCTAGTATCACTGCGAAAGTGGATCATATAGTCGACCTAGATTTAATACCTATTATTGAAAAAGCTGATTGCAAAGAATGATTTTAGTCAGTGGGACAATCTGAAACTTTCAATAGTGGGGAGATGCAATCTTGTTAAAATTGAGTTTTTGCCAAAGTTATTCTATGTATTTTGCACTGTTCCTCTAGAGGTTAACAATGACTGGTTTAAATGAATTGATAGATTGGTGGCTACTTGTATCTGGGCCTAAGGGAAGACCAGGAGAGCTAACGCACTGATGTGCTTACCTAGAGTCAGGGGGGTTTGGGGGATATTAAATGATATTACCATGCCACAGCATTATATCATTATAGCCCTTTACTAAACAACAAGGCTACTGAAGGAGATAAATTGGGCTACGTGCCCTCTACTTATGAGTTGCTGATTGGGACAACTGCTAAGGCCTGTTTCCTGAAGACCTTTGATTCGAGTTACTTTAAAAGGACACGATTTAGGACTCAGGTCACTGCATTTCGAAACTGGGCAGGTGGCTAGAAAAAACTGACGTAGACAGATAAAATATATATAGGGCCAGATGTACAATCCTTTTTTGTGGCCACAAACGGGAGATTCTACCGTTTGTGACCATAAAGAAGAGTAATGGCATGTACAAAAGGTATTTTGCGCAAAATAGCATTTGTGACTCCTGCTATTAGGAGGGGGAGTCCCTTCCTAACAGCGAGCACCATGCCATGTACAATTGTTTTGTAACAGCATTTGATGCTGTAAAACACTCGCACTTTACCACCTGCTTCAAGTAGGTGGTAAACCATTAGCAAACAGGAAGGGATACCCAGGGGACCCCTTTCCCTTTATGGTTACGTGAGAAAATATTTTTAAGAGCAAGCAGTCGTCCCAGGAACTGATCTCTCAATATCGCAAGTATATAGCTGTCTGTTGGAGAGTGTTTCAGGCTATCTGGATGAGCACAATGAGAAATGGTGGGTGAGGCTTGATTTGTTTTATTCAAGGTTTTCTGAAGTCACTCGAACTGGGGGGGTCAAAGTTGTGTTCATCAAATCTGTAATCACAACATTATAAAACCTTTTTTGATCTATATGTAACACTGGCAAAAACTGCCAAATTGGGAGGGACTACAGGGATTGACTGTCCTAGATGCCGTGCTTCCAATGCGGAACTGGTTCATATGTTCACCACATGCCCCAGCTTAAACTCACTTGGCTTGGAAAATTGTAGGCTTTTTAGGTGAAGTCCTTAAAGATAATGTCTCCCTGTCACATCAGGTTATGTTGTTGGGGTGGATGAAATAAATAGTGTGATCAGTGCAGAGTTAAACTTTATAGCTAAGTCGGTGTTTAGGCTCTGTGTGGCCTTGGCTTGGCTTGATCCTCTACCCGACCTTTCAGAAATGGAAGGGACTCTTCCTTAATGATTGCAATTTAGAAAATGCACTTTATGAACACAAACAGAGGAAGGTTATGATTAAATGGAGGAGGATCTGGGGCTGCTTTCATCCTGGGTCTCCTTGTTTAAATAGTAGTTGCAGGGTTTTAGGCAAAGGCCTTTTTCTGTCAGGGTGCAGAATGAATTTGTTAACCTCTGACAGCTCACCTTTTGCTAATTCTTAATTGTTTTGTTTATACAGTTTTTATGTAAACTTGCTGCTGCTTTCTCATCAATTTAAGTAAAAGTATATTTAAAAAATGGAAATGTCAACTGTGACTGCAGCGCTGATTATGCTACCCGCTTAAGTATCCCTTTAAACATGTTTCAGGTCTGCCATTGCTGAGCCTCTGTGTGTGCAGTTTAAAACTGCCATGTCAACCTGGCAAGTTAACCCTCCTGCCGGTTCCAAATGTTCCTTTTAATACATATATGTCACTGCTAAGGTAGGCCATGGACAGTTCAATGGCAGAGTGCAGTGTATTTAAAAGTAGGACATGTACTTTTTACAAGTCCTAGTTCACATGTCCCACTAGTGAAAAACTCTTACATTTGTTTTTCACTACTGTAAGGTCTACCTCTTCCATTGGATAGAATTGGTATTCCGTATCACATTTCTTAAAGGTAAATCAATTTGGGAAAAACTTGGAACCCCAAGTTT
Organism: Lissotriton helveticus; assembly: GCF_964261635.1. NCBI lineage: Eukaryota > Metazoa > Chordata > Amphibia > Caudata > Salamandridae > Lissotriton > Lissotriton helveticus. Next base: position 1,820,129,705 of record NC_136059.1, read on the forward strand.
AGTGTCTCTGGAATCAAAATTTAAAATCACAACTTATGGTTAAGTTGGATTTTAAATTGTAATTATGTAAATGTCACTTTTGGAAAGTTGGCAATTTCTTACATAACCCATTTGGTGCCTGCGGCGTGTCTCTGAATACACATCTGGACTGGGTGAAAACTTGGCTCTGTGCCTTCCCTCTTAACAGCCACACAAATGGAGCTTAGGTGTGACTTGATGGGCTATCCACATCCTGATGGGCCATCCTGGGCAGGATGGGAGTAAGGATGGAAGTGAGGATCTGGACACAGCTTCACACCTGTACGTAAATAGGCTGTGTCCAATCCCCACACTAAGGGATGCATACCGCCATTTAGTGAGTCTGAAGCCAGGGCAGGAAGGTCGGGGACTCTGCACTTCAAAGACATTTCTTTGAAGTCTCACCCACTTCAAAGGCCCAACTGGGTATAAGTACTGGACCTTAGACACCACCACTTTAGTACACATCTAGACCTGTGGATACTCTGCCAGGAAGAAAGACTGCTGTGCTGCTAAAGGACTGCCAATCTGCTGAAATGCTTCTTTTGAGGAACTGCTTTCATCTTGTGCCGACTGCTGCCTACTGCCCCCCTTGCCAGGGTGAGAAGGACTAGACCCACATCACTTGAACCCAGAACCTGAGTGACTCCAAGGACTTTCTGGCTTGACTCTTGATTGAAGTGTCATGGACATAAAAGACTTCCAACTCACCTGGTACAGCACCTGGATGGCCTCTGTGAGACTGCCCTGCCAAGTAGTGCCAGCCCAGTCCTGGACCCTTGGAAGTGGGTTTGAAGTGCTGCTCCAGCAAAATTCACACATCGCCTTCAACGCAAGGGACTCGGAACCAGCGCATCTCCTCTACTGATGACACATGGCGGCTGTTGCAAGGAATAACTCTGATACATCACTGTCTGCACAGCATATTGACTGAATTTTCAATGCATCCTCACCATTTTGCAGCTCAGAACCAAGGCACAGCCTTCCTTTATGGATTGACAATGACACATCGCCTCATCTACACCTTGCATCTCATCTTTGACAACAAAGCATAGTCTCACCAGCACCCTGTATCACTTCTTTGACTATGACACAAGCAAGGTACTTTGCTGCAGGCCAAGACTGGTCCCTGTATTTGACACGCGCTCCATTACGGTCAGCCTGAACCTTTGGATTTGACACAGTCTAGCTTTACCAGATAGCCACAGTAGGTGCTTTATGCTTTTAAGCACCATATTTTGATGTATTCTTTACAAATTGATAACTCTGGTTCTACCTATTGGATTGTTGTCATTTTTGTCTTGCATTGTTCATTAAGTGAGCTCTAGTTTTATAACCAGATATAGTATCTTTTTTTGGTGTTTTCACTGTTTTACATTTAAAAGTTTTGCACAAATACTTTATACACTTCCTCGTAAATTCAGCCTGACTGCTTTGCTACCAGGAGAGAGAACAGGTTAACTTAAGGTGTGTTTGTTACTTACCCTGACTAGGATTGTGGTTCCTGCTTTGACAGTTTCTAACATAGGCAAAAAGGTATTAGAATAAGGTAGGAGTTATCAAAGATTAATTAACCAAATCCACCCATCACATCATTTTTATATAAAATATTGCATCCCTCTAGCCTGAAAAAGAACACACAAAAATCAGAGTACTCAAAAGCACACCTAAGTGCTATCAGCAACAATTCAGGAACAGAAAATAGAAAAGACCTTGGCCAGTGCTAGAGCTATGTGAATGCTCTTGTGGTATACTCCTGCCCAATGTCCCCCAGGAGGGTGATGTTTGAAATGGCACTTCAACATAAGACGACTAGGTGTTGAAGCAAGAAGTGATACTACTTTAGGGGATATCAAGTAACACGTCCAGTCTGCAGTGGTATTGAAGAAGACAGCATTGGAAAGGGTGCCTGGGACATCTTCCCACAGTTTCTATGCTGGTATTGTCCAGAAAGCTCTGGTGCATGATGTCAGCAGCTTCAAATAGGGAAGCAAACTGTAATGTGCGACACACAAACTTACAAAGGAGAAAGCGGATGGCCATAAAGTACGGGGCTGAGGGTGAAGAGGTATCATCTTGACAAATACTATAAACTGAACGACACAATTTGCAAGTTGGAAGGTGACAGTGGCAATCTAGCATGTTTATTTATTTTAAGGGCTTTATATAGCGCTGGCCAGACCCGAAGGTATCGGGACACTTTAAAACCTTTTGTCATGTAACAATCCCTTTGCACCGGTGGTGCAAAGGGATTGTAAATAAGCCCCAGAATGACTAGGATTATCAAGCCAGAGCATCCCAGCAGCAGGGATCCAGATTGCCTGAACAAGGTCAATAGTAAATGGAACTGATAGGCAGATCTAGGAGAGGGAGTTGTGGTCATTTAATTTGTAAGGGCCTGATTTAGAGTTTGGAAGGCAGGTTACTCCATCTCAAATGTGACAAATATCCCATCTGCCTTCCTACCAGTGCATTATAGCTTAAGGCACTTGTAGTAAGGCAGATGGGATGTTGCCATATTTGTGAAGTAGGTTAAGACCCGCGTTGCCTTGAATTCACCCGCCCGCTAGCAGCTATTGATTTAGTCCCTACTTTTCCTTTTTTGCAGCGTCCAAATCCCCATTGATGGGACCCCAGTTGTATGGTCATTGATACCTACACGTAAATTTTATTTTATTTTAGCCAAATATATTCCGGCTATTTCCTAACCTAAGGTAAGCTCCATCGCCGCTGCCAACAGCACGCTATCAAACGCGTTGTCTAGTCTTTACTAAATGCGCCTTTCTGGTTTCAGCGCCACTGCCGCGTATTGAAACGACCGACACGGTGAAAGTATCCTGACTCACCGCTGGCTTCGGTTCCTTCGAAGATACCGCCTTGTTTGATTTCGCTTCTTGGTACGTTATTGACGGCCTGCCCTGTTAGCCATATAGCGAGGTTGTGCTACTTTTTGTCCCACTCTGAGAGCAATTTTCAATAAGCAAGCTTGTTGATCATCAATAAGCGGGTTGTTTCTGGGGTGATCACACGGCCCACTACACTCGCTACTCAGGCCATCCCTGACTTCACTCCGCGCCACTGCTTTGTCTTGAGTCACAATCCCTACTCCAATAAGACACGATAACGCTATTTTTACGCACATCACTGCGATTCCGAGGAACTTTTGAATGTTGTCATTTTCATTATTTTGTTTTCAAGAAGTCACATTCACCATGCACTTGGTCTTACACTGCGATTTCGATACATCTGTGACATGTGTCTGCAAACTACTCTGGTATTTTTTTAAAAATATCTTCCTTTTTTTAAAAATATATATCTTTTCTCTTTCATTTCTCCTGAACAGGCGTCTTTTACAATCAGGCATGTTTTGTTCATTAAAAATGTCCTGATGATGATCCCATGTAACCTTTCGAGCAATAGGGATCGAAACGTCGACACCCATGAGTGGGTTTATGGTTATGAACATTGACCAATAAGATTGTTTATGTTCCACTCCAGGAGATACTGTGATTGATTCTTTACTTGAATACAGTACCCTGTCTTTGCTCTCGCTCCTTGCCTGATAGACACCCCTTTCACCCTTATGCTATCTTTCTGTTTCCCTCTTTTCATGTACGACACAGGCTTGTGTCTTGTGATTACGAATTTGATTACTGAATTGAACATTGTTTCTTTATAAAATAAAATCCTTTCCCGGCTGGGTTTGGAAATTTTATAAACGTGTATAGTTTTCCATTGTGTTTCTATACAACAATTTTGCTGTTGATTTGGAAATGAGCTAAGAACCGTTTTGTTCACTATAACATATATATTTGTGAAGTAGTACCTGTCTGCCAAACTCCAACTCAGGCTCTAAATCATAAGACTTAAAAAACTTCACAATATGGGCATATGCTGACAGGGCCAAGAAGACCGAAGCAAGTATTTCGATGTTATATTGATGAATGGTAAAATAGTCATGAGGATGCTTAAATTAAGTATAAAGGAACCATGAGGATGCTGAGATAGGCTGCCCATGGAAGACAGCTCAACGTCACACCCAAAGAGCAGTTTCTATCACACCCAAAGAGTACTTTCTGTTCCCCATAAAGGAGCAATATAGGGTTAGTTATAAAATGTTTCAACCTGATATGAAATGGTTAGTGGGAGGGAAAGGAAGGAACTCATCTATTGGAATTGTATTAACCTTGTCTACTGAAAATGCCTAATTGAAGTGTTAGACAGCACTTATGTCCTAATGGTATGTATCATTACAAGAAGTGTCAGGTGACCGAACGCCCCCATGAAGTGCCACGAGGAAAGTGCAAGAACTATACAATATCATCTGTATGACAGAAACTATCCTGGTTGAAAAGAATATCATATTGATGACTCGTAGATCCCACCTCACACAATTTTATGCCTCAGCTAAAAGAAACGTATGTCAAGTAATGAAAGCAATTCACTTTTGAAGTAGTGGACGTCATAAAAGACACAAAGGAAGTCAGATCGCGTGTTCATCATAAGGAAAATAGAGAAAAGGGACCACAAACTGGTAGCTTTGTATGTATATAATGTGAATCTAGACACACACTTGAGACTATGATGGAGATAATCAAATATAAAATGGGGATGTGCTGATAAGGGTGGTATGGTTTAACATGGTCCAAACACCACCCATTGATAGATACCCAGTGGATATGCATACAAATGTGAGAAACAACATTTCTATGGGTAGGCCAATAAGGCGGACAAATTACTAGTGAGCAGGTCATGCAATGAGGAAATTGATTCCTAAAATCCAGTGCTCTGTTAGGTCCATGATTAATTCAGAATAGAGGAAAACCTATTTATGACATACTTTTTTTTAAACCTGTTCAGAGAAACATACTACAAGTATAGGTGACTTCCTTTATGGGTTGGTATATAAGCACACAGGTTACTTAATATGCTCAGGGGACCGGGTTAACTGATTTTGTAAGCAACAATAGTTCACCATGGACTAATTTTGATATATTGAATTTAGTACCAGCAATTATGACTTTCTTGCACAAATAACAAAAAAGGCTAGAAAGACCAAAATTTATTTTCAATTGATCTTCTCAAAATATGCCAAACTCTGAAAATAGTGATGAAAAATGTGTTCATGTGCTTAAAGTGAACTCACAATGTAGACGAGACATAAAATACAGTGTTTTTACATACAGGAATACCAAATAAAAAATGATATTGAAATGCAATCATAGCTCCCTCAATGATATTAGAGGCATCAGCATCTGAATCAATATCACTGAACTTAGTCTAGTTCCACCTTCCAGGTTGCTTCTGAGGTAAGCATCAGCACATAATTATATAATAAGCACATTCAAGAAGTGTGCACTAGTGTCATGCAAAGATTAAATGTAGCATATGTAAAATCCAGATTTGTTCATTAGAAAATTGCCTTCTGAAGCAGCAGGACAGTGTGGACCACTTATGTCTGGGCCAAAGCATGGATAGGCAGCTTGACCATACCCTGGCAAACATGAAGATCTGATAAAATGAACATATCTTAAAATAACATTGCAAATTGGAAATAGAGTTTTGGAACCAAAGCTACCCGTCAGACATTCACAATTGGTCTAGAAGTTTATGGTTGATGGGTATGATATAAACATTAACCCCTGACTTGAAAATAAAAGGCAAAGATTGACTGTGATCTGGAAACCCCTTATAGACCACTTACATACCAAGTCACTGTGTATGCAAGAGCACTGACCACATAATGTGCAAGCATATCCTACTACAAAAGACCGAGGTTATAGGGAAATGTTGAATGTAGGAGGTAAGTCTCCCAAGAGAATGCCACAACACAGATTAAAGATAGGTTATTCAATGATGCAGAATATAAATATATATCCAGTTCGGGTAAAGGGGTGTGGAATATAGGATTTCACCAGAATAAGTTTCCATAAACAATAGAAGCCCATCATTATTTATCCTTAAGTTGAATTTACTATATAAAAAGGCAGGATGTAAAAGCAATATCACATCTTTTTTCCTTGATGAGTAAATTGAAAAAGTTAATACAATCACTTAAAAATACATATGGCAGCATAACCATAATACCAATATCCTGGCAAACAGGAATGTCTAATAAAATGAATAACCTAAAAATACAATATTTTCAAATAGTCGTTCAAATTGTAAATAAAACTAAAGTAACTGGCTGTATTAGGGTCACCCCGTTATCAGAAACTGAATTTCAATGCATTCTCAAAACAACTTCCAAATTAATAATGTCTCTGGAGGCATACAGGAATAATATGACCCTGGGTAATTCTATTCAAACATTTATAGAGGGAAGTTGTGAGAGAAAATGGGTAGTCAGGAGTTGAGATTACCATGTCTTCAGATTCAGAGGATGACTCAACAGAAGCAGGGACAGATAGTGTTTTTAGGTGAGGGTTCACATCAAAAAGAAAGTAAAGCAAAAGGTATAACTTTTGGATCCACTGGTGAATTAAGAAAGTTTAAAACTTCAGGTGTTTAAACACATGCAGGACCAGTTTCCTAATACAGTGATTATACATTTTGATGTCATTCATCAAAAGACATAGAAACCTGTTCCTGCATCACAGAGTCTTAGCTCAGCAGTCAGGTTGAGATGTACAATATAATATTTGGAATTATCGAGATGTGTTCACAGGTGTATGAACCAGCTCATGTGGCAAAAATAAAAGGAGTGAAGTTTTTAGAAACTTGCTACGAAAATGAAGCTTCTTATATTGGAGTTCCCAAATCAGAATAAATTACATAAATAAGATTTTCCTTTTTATATTTCTATTTGCAGATAATATAAATTCTAAACTTCCAAAAACAGCAGGATAGTAAATTCCTAATTCCTTCTAAAATGTTCAGCCCGTTGAGTCTTAAAATGTATATAGTTTAAATTTTTTTAGTGTTCACGAGCAAATCTGAAAACAATTCAGATACTTCTTTACAATTTTACAGAGTCTGCGTCAAAAATAGTTTTACTGATGTAGTACTACATAGCTATATATCTAAAAAGAGAAAATATTTCAGGCATTGTAAGAGTGGATCTGCTTCTGAAATATGTGCAATGCAAAGTATGCAAGCAAGTGTATCAGAAGCATAATACACCTCTTACATGTGCCTTAAGTGCCCATATATGAGAATCTCTGACAAAAATTGTACATATTATAAAGATAGTTGTAATTTAGGTGTGAAGTTTGCTTATGAGAAAGTGTGAAGGCAAATTTTAAATCAAATGTAGATCCACATATTATACTTTGCCCGTCTAATACTATTAATCAAAATGAGGAAGTGATCTTGTAGAGGAAATTAAATTAGCTAAAGGCATTCGTTTTTTAAGCCTAATACTATGCACTGTCACAGCTGCGAAAAAGTTTTTCCAGGAAATGCAATATTACCAAAGCTGATTGGCGTCATATGACTTGAAAGTGACATGCCTTACGGTAAATGTGTGATGAGCTATACTGAAAAATAGTGTGGCTCCAGTAAAAAGGAGGGGGTGAATGATGATTTTCAGTTCATAGAAATATTCAGAACGATTATGTATTGTTCCACAAATACATTGTTGCTGACAATAAACCGTGTATAGCTTTGGAATGATAAGTATCATGAACAAAGAGGACATGAGTGATCACTGCAATGTTAAATGTTTTAATACTTGCGCAAATAATTATTTTTGGGAAACAACACAAACAAAATGGAAGGATCACATATTCAAAGGCCTGTCTTTTAGAAAACATATCATGTTACTTTTTCTTCCTTACCATGATTGAATATTCCCACTGAATTCTGAAGATTCTCTGAGAAAAATATATTCAAACATAGGATCCTACTTACACACTGCATTTTGTTGTACATTTAGTAGTACTACAATACTATGATGAAACCACTATAAAATGCTACTAACTAACCTGCAAATGTAAGTCTACACCTCTCCAAAGTTTTCTATGGAGAGGACCTCACAGTTTGCTACGTAGTATTAAATGTGGGAGAGACTGAGGGAATGGTTGAAAAGTGGGGAGTACTTGCTACGAAATATGTGAGACTTTATTAGGGTAAAGTATGGGCTAAGATAGCATTAAGGAGAGGTTTAAGAAGGGACCCATCCTTAAAAAAGTAAGCCCACTGCTATTCACAAACTTCACTTCTAAGGCTAAAACAGTAAGTACAATAACACACATAGTCTACCACTGGTACTGCAACCCCCTCATGTAGAAAATAATGGAGTATTGTTCTAAAAAGAAACCCCATAGGAAATCATGTCAAAATAAGTAATTGAACTGTTTCAACATCTGAATAAATACAATTTGGTATTACAAAATTATCTAAAAAGCATTAACTTAATTTGAATACTTTTTAATAACCTTTTTGAATTTAGGAAACCATGTAACATGCTATATATCACTTATTTTATTAGCATAATAGAAGAATATATTTGTTTATTTTAAGTGTGATGTTTCAGTGTACACTTCAGATAAATAATAGTAATTTAATTTATTGGAGTCTAAATAATTAAATTATAAATTAAAGTTGTAGATTTGTTTTTTATTATGTGCACATTTTCATTATTATACAGATCGATTCTGTAGGCCTCTGACCTAAAGGGTATCATGGCAGCAATCTGGTTCACTTATACCCTAATCTTTATTTATGAGCAAAAAAAGTGTATTGACTTAGCCAATACGTTTTGGCTATCGCCTTCCACTGAACCATGCCTACAACTGTTTCAACACACATATATAAATGTACATATCTTGGTCCTTTCTTTATTTTGGTGTTCCAAACAACTAGACTGTTCATTGGAAAACAACTATTCATTATGAAGGATTTTGAATCCGCCATTTTGTCATCCAATTATATACCTTTTTTTATCATGATGATTGCTCATTTCTACAGAAAATATATATTTGCACATGCAAACCACATAATTTATATAAAATTAATTTTTCATTATTGCATATTGACCTCATCATCATTCTATTGTTGTTTAAAGTGCTCCTGCTCTGTGCAAATACAGCTGTAGTTAATATAAAGTGACAGTGAAATTTTAATCTCATTCTTAGTTTCCTTTAATAGTGCTTTTACCATATAATCTGAATTAATGTAAAGTGGCATTGTCTTACTACATCTATTAAATTGCACATATGTAGAATCAAAGCTGTATAACACCCTTAAGTCCTAGACTAAGTCTCTCATGATGTATACACAGACACCATAGAAAGTGCTAATGCAAAATGTAAACCTTAATCCCAATCTTCAATTGACACCAATGTATGATAATGTTAACTAATAAGAATGATTAAAAGGTTATTGTGGATGGCAGTGCATCTCTATGATCTTAATCCAAATTATTCTTAAAATCATCATGTCAAACGGCACAGCACCACAAGTTTGAAAGTGCAACTGCCTTGCGAGTATACAGCTGCAATTGTTATAAAATTACAATGCAAATTAAGTGACTTCTGTGAATACCAAAATTAGTAAGTGCATTCTGTAAATACCAAAATGAGTAAGTGCATTCTGTGAATACCAAAATGGTAGTAAGTTTAAGATTTTGTAGTAAGTTAGTTCTGTGAATCGGGCCCATGATGTGGGGATCACAACCAAAAAAGAGGAAACACGCTTCTTACAACATTTGGGAGGAATAAAAAACAATGATAACAATCAGTCCATGACCTGTTTCCTCTTTTTTGGTTGTGCTCCCCACATCATGGGCCCGATTCACAGAACAAACTTACTACAAAATCCTAAACTTACTACCATTTTGGTATTCACAGAATGTACTTACTCATTTTGGTATTCACAGAAGGCACTTACTCATTTTGGTATTCACAGAAGGCACTTACTCATCAATGAGTAAGTGCCTTCTGTGAACACCAAAATGAGTAAGTGCCTTCTGTGAATACCAAAATGAGTAAGTGCATTCTGTGAATACCAAAATGAGTAAGTACATTCTGTGAATACCAAAATGGTAGTAAGTTTAGGATTTTATAGTAAGTTAGTTCTGTGAATCGGGCCCAATGTTTATGGCAACCACAGGCAAGAACATGAACTGCATAATCTGAATTACAATTGATAGTCTCTTTTATAGGTATGTGTTTTCCTTGAAACAAAGTATAGTACTCCATGTGCTGCCCTATTTTACATGCTTTGTAGCTTCCCCATTTTCAAAAGCTGATATCACCTTTCTTTAGCCAAGTATATTGTTGTCCACGTGGAAGGAGGGAATTTGATGTTAATAAATTGCTAAGTTAAGTATTCTTCTGTAAGTGATGTTTGGATGGGATTCAACAAAATTCTTGGCACATTCGTCATGCATTAGCATGTTCCAGTTTCTTGATAAACTCATCTCATCTCTTGGTGTTCAATTGTGTATTTCATGAAAAACCTACAAACTGAAATATTAATTCCATCCCTTTTGGCTGAATCTGGTTTTATGGTAGAGATTCCCAATTGTTTATTTTAACTCTCATAAAAGCATTCAATAGTACACTTTTTGGATAACCTCACCTCTTGTGAGAAATGTAGACATTATTGGTTCAGCTTCCATTTCCATCTATATCCTTTGAGCAGATCCTTCTTGCTCATAGGAGCTGACCATAAGGGAAGACTTCATTTAAAGGTTTTTGGGTGTCTACTTTTGGAAGGTAACAATAAATTTGCCACTGTTATCTTTCTATATATTTCAAAATGTAACATATGGTTCTCTATGTATAGGGCCACATTCAAAAACTCTGTTAGTTTTACACAAGTTTGTGGTTAGATGTATGTTGTAATTATTCATATACAGTTTATACACGAAGGATTTCAATATCTCTTCGTCAACATCCCAGATTATAAAGAGATTATCAAATAGTCTGGGCCACAGTCTCACATGATCCAAATATACTTAATATTTTGCTGACCAGGTCACCCCCTTCTATCCACCAACCCATGAACAAATTCGCATAGGTTGGAGTGAAGGACCTTACCTTGCTTGTGTAAGTATTATCAAATTGGAATATATTATGCGTTAAACAGAATCTCTGCATACCTTGTATCATTTATTCATGTCGCAAATAGGAAACTGAACACAATTATAAGAAGTACTGGCAAGCATGGATGCCTTGTTCATGGTGTAAAGAAGTACATAGCAAAATAATATCAATGGGAACGATGATGTATGTTTCTTTTCATGGCAAGTTGTTTATTACCCATTGAAAATTGGAAGTATATTTAATATGCAAAGGTAAAGTCATGAGATATTCTGCAAGAAATATATCCAAATGTCTGGAGGTGTTTTCAAGTAATGCACTAATGGAGCTCACAATTAGATTTTTGAATTTCTGGGAGGAAGTTTATTGTAGATGTTTTGGCATGAACAGCTTTCAAGTAATTATATTCCTCTATTTTGTGGAAAAGTAAATTTTGCCATGTTCTGTGTCCCTACGTGTCATCCATCATATGTTATGTGTGCATGACCAATATGCATATGCATTTCCCATGTCTGATTAATGACGCAATTATAGTTGTGTCCACCTCTAGTATGCCAGTTTCCAGTCCTCGTGAATACTACGAATATCAGGCCTATGTAAAGTAATGTTGCCACGTTTCTCAGTGTGCACGTTATTCCATTATAAAGTCCTCGTTTCTAGGCCTCAAAAGGGCCTGGACATCAGATTCAGCTCCTGTCTCCTGAAGCCTCGCTGAGGAGCGATACAGCCCCCACCTGTATCCTCGACCTTTCACTTACTTCCTGCCTCGCAGTGCCCGGTGCAGCTTGGCTCTGCCTCTGAGTCTGCCAAAAGTATGTTATAGTTCCAGTTATCAGTTCAGTCCTCCTTCTCTGCATTCCTAAGCTACTGAACTGCATCAATAGTTTCCGTCATTGTCTAGCCTTCAGGGCTCCATGTTAGAGAATACTGTATTTAATGGTCATTTAATATTCTTCATCACGCACTACATGTAGAATAATGCATGGTCCAGTCTTAGACTCAGTTAGCCTTTCCCCTCTTGACTTCTAGTTTATATCAACATGTTCCCTAAACATCAGATACTAGATAGGGTTCAGGTACATGTCGCTCCGACCCTCCAGACTTTAGTCTCTGCTCCTAGCACAGAGTTCATAGCCCCCAGCTTCTCCTAGTAACACGTCATTGCCAGTTTGCGCGCACCATCAGGTTAGAGGTCCCGGCTCCTTAGGTAGCCCCCTCCTATGTTTCCGCCCATTCATGACATATTCTGTTACGTCTGCACCACATGTCTATGTATACGCCCAGTTACACCTACTTTTACTGTTATCTTTCGCGACTGCTACGCGTCACGCCTTCTGTTCCACCCACTGCTACGCCTACTGCAATGTAATGCTATATGTTTGCGCTATGTATATATGCTCGTGTATTTGTTATTAAAAGTTAGCGCGCTCATTCCAGACCCAGCCCCAGCAGCTGCTGGGCCCTGCCATCCTATTCCCGTGCAGGTTGTCCTGTTCCTGTCCTTATGCTGTATTAAACCTGCAAAACTCCTACTACCTCGAATCTTGACTCTTATTTATTGAGCTATCTGTTATGATATATGTCTAGTCAAAAATAGGGTATTATTTATTTATTTACCACATAATGGCGCCCGAACAGGAACTTGCCCTTTCCCCACGCGTCGGTGAAGCCACGCCGACCCCCTGACCCTCTGCAGCCGTGACGGAACCATACCGGCCACGTGCAGATATTTCTGCTTCAAGTATCCCTCAGGCCCACGGAGGAGACAGAGGAGGCGGTCCAGCATCCAAACGAGACGGTGGAGGAACGCGGCGAGTCCCGACCAGAGCCCAAGCCAAGAGTCCAAGGTCCGAGGTATCCGGAGGCCCACCCGTAACCGAAGTCCGAAGTTCGTCGTCCGTCGTCGTAGCAGTCCAGTCCAGTCCGAAGCTTTCCGTTCTTGCTGCCCGGTGAGTACCATTGCTGGGGTAGTATCTAGACAGGGTCAATCTAAATTGACTCTGGTCCGTGGGTTGGTGGTACCCAGGCCCACTAACGAAGTGTTCACCTAGGTGGATACGGGTCTTGATGCGTCCCTTTATGGGACCGGTATGTTCCGTACTGTTTCAGCAGTGCATCCAGTAACTCTAGTCTGTTCCGTTCTCGAGAAATTCTTGTGTTTCTGTTCTTAGTATTCCAGGTATTATTCTGTCCAAACTGTAATGTTATGATGTTGTTCAATGTATTTCCAATGTCGTGGTATGCCTGAATTGTTTTCCCAATTGTTATTGTTCCTCGTCTATTGTATTGTGTTCCGATTCAAGTTTACAATGTCTCTCTTTTCGAGACTACGTCAGTTAAAAACTAGAAAGGGTTTGTTAGAAGAAGCAGTTCCTGTTCCGCCTAGGGACAGTCCAGGTCACTTTATGTATCAGAAACATGGCATAAGTGCCATATTGTATCTAGATTTATGGGTAGATTATACCAAACAGTTAGAAGAAAAGTATAGATGGCCCGTATCGGGTACATGGGATGCCGAATGCATCATGCGAGTAGAAGAAGCATTATGGAAAAAGAAAGCCAGACAGTCACAGAAAGATGCCATCGAGTTATGGCGTAAAGAAGCTCATAAAAGAACCGAAAAAGAAATCAGAAAGTCAGAACTAAGTAGAGAATCCCAAGAACGAGCCCAAGAAAGAGAATTAATCGAGATAGGTGAACGAGTTAGAACTGAGCAATCAGACAGACAGAGGCATGCCCTTAATAAGGGTATGTATCCTCTTCTTGCTGAGGGCTTGCCAAAAGCGACCCCAGAGGCATCCAGTAATTTCCCGCCACCATTAGTTCCGACCAAGCTACGTCACAAACCGACCGCAGCTGATATTTTTATTTCATCCTATCTGGATGACACAGTCCCCGAATATGCAAATCCTGTTCATGCTCCGCCAGTCCCTGTAAATCAGGTAATTCCTGCTCCTCCAGACACCGGGGTGCCCTTAACAGCCCCCCCGGGTCAGCCCGCCATACAAGTCCAGCCCACGTTACAATTACCGACCCTGCCAGGACGAAAAGCATCAGTTGATAATTCTAGTTTAGGGGCCGCAGGGGGAGGTCTTCCTCAAACCCCGCCGCCATACAAGCGTTTATCAGCACTCGAATTACATGCTCAAGCATCACAGCGTACTCCTAAAAGTAATAAGTCTGTTGCAGAAATCAGGCAAACCCTTGGCGAATGTGTCTATGACCCAGTTCCAGGCGAATTTAATATGGTTTTATATTCCGTACGCATAAGGAGGGTGACCGAGTATCTAGTCACCTTGCCGAATATGAAAGAAGATCTAGACAGAATATATCGTTTCATCCGTACAGGGGATGATCCAGAAAGTATTAGTAATGCCATGTCTCAAAGGAAAGCCGAGATTCAGCGCATGATATTAAAGTTCTTAATTAACTGTCTAATAAGAGAACAAGATTACCCGTCTAAAGATCCAGAAGAAATGAAAACTCTGACAAAGTGGAGTGATAATATAGCCGAAGGAAAGCACAATACCATTAGTGCCATGGAAAGTATGTACAAGAAAATCCGTAGAGAGATAATAAAGATACACGAACAGCGTAAAGCAGCACAAGTAAGCGAGAAAGAAAGTACCTCCGATCCTGAAGAGGAAGACGACGAGAATACTGCCAGAATAGCGTATGTAGGAAAACCTAGATTTCCAGATCGCCATTTACGTCTAGAACCCAAGTCTATTTTCCATCATCCAGCACCAGAACAAGGTTCCCTAGAACAAGTATTTCAAGCTACCGATCACATTCTGAAATCACGAATCGGTTACAGTGAGTTAAGTACTATGCATGAACAGGAACTAGTCCGATCAGCAGTCAGATGGATTACTGATTCTACCACTTTTCCAGACGAAATAGTGGCACAAATGTTTCTGAAATTGCCCCCAGCCGAGCAGCGACTGGTGGGTATGTATATGATTCAGTACCTCATTACTCTGTATGAGGGTCAGCACTCTGATCCAGGTCCGTTACATGATATCCTGAACGAGTTACTCCAGTATAAATGGAGAGGTCTAGGTACCGATTTAATTAGTGTCATTCTAGAACAGCGCCACAAATATAGAACATTCTTGAACCCGCATTTTGTTCATGTCTCACCCCCAGAAAGTAAATCATTCTACATAGACAGACAGAATCCGTTACGAGAAGTCCACCCAGTTAAAGGAACGGGTGGCGAAATGCAGCGAGTGTTTGTATACACTCCGATCACAAAGATGGAACTCCTCGAAATGAAGAAATTAATTCCCTGTCATGACAAAGATCCAGCAGGGTTCCATCGAGAATTAAAGGACATGCTCCGAATGGGAGAATACACATACCCAGATATCATTAAAATGTTAAAAGTTCTGCTACCCGCAGGGGTGTATGAAAAGCTAAAAGAAAAAGAATGGGAGGTGGGAGAGAAAAAGATCGATTGGGCAGTCCTAGAAGCAGAAGATAAGATACGCGTACCAGGTACTGGTCTAGGAGAGAAATGTAAAGAATTACCAGAATTATTAATTCAAGTTCTACCCAGATTATTAACAACGAGAAAAGAAGACTGGGATGCAATCTCAGCCTGTAAACAGAAACAAGATGAAGATATTAGTGATTTTTATTCTAGGTTTGAAAAGTGCTTTAGTATCAACAGTGGTCTCAAGACAAGTAGTGAGTCATACCCTCACCTTTTTGTTACTAAATTAGTCGAGAATTCAAGTCCACCAATTAAAAATCGAGTTTTGAAAGTCGAAAGCACCTGGCAAGCTAATACTCCGTCCCAGATGCTCCAGATGCTCTAGTACCACCAGAATAGAATCAGGGAAGAGCAAGAACACGAGAGAAAACGTATGAAAGACACGAAAATGAAAGTACTAGTTGCACAATCTGTTCCTCAAGACAGTCAGAAGAGGGGTCCGAATCAAGCCAGTCATCCTGCAGCTCCCGTTAAAGGGAACTGCAATTATTGTAAACAGCCAGGTCATTTTATAAATGAGTGTGCAGTTCTGAAACATAACATAGCTACTGGTAAGACTAAAGAAAGACCACGTCCGCCTAGACAAGAACAAGTTTCACAGACTCCTCAGCCACAGAATGCACCACAGACAGTTACAGCACCGCAGCCTATCGCTGCAACCCAGCATGTTACATCGCAGATGTACCAGTATGCACAGTCTGAGTATCCAGAGTATCAGCCATATTCATGAAACAGCCTAGAGAGGGAGGTAGGCTTGCCTCTCATCGAGATACCTGTAGATCAAGAAGGTCCCTATGTTCACAGTCAAGTATTAGGGAAAGACAGAAAGTTTTTGATTGATACAGGGGCAAGTAGGACCACAATTAGTCACGCCGAAGTTCCAGGGGCTCCGCTCTCAGGCTCAAGAAATGTTTCCCTTGGATTTTCAGGAAAGCCTATCGTTAATGAGATTTCAAAGCCAGTTACTCTAGAAGTAGGTCCATTGTCCCGCACTACTGATCTGTTACTTACTAAGTCATGTCCAGAAAATCTATTAGGCATTAAGACACTGAAAGAATTAGGTGCAGTTATATGCTGTTCCCCAGAGGGAATACGTCTGTTCCTACGTGACTTTAAGGGTCACTATGTATTACGAGATTTTGATTCCAGACTGTCTAAGGTTCCGCAGCATTTATGGGCGCAAGGTCCAACTGATGTAGGTTACATGCAAATCACACCCTATCGTGTGACTCTCAAACCAGGTGTAGTGTTACCACGAATCAGACAGTACAGATTGCCACCCGAGGCTGTAGCAGCCTTATCCAAAATTATAGACGAGCTCATCGCTCAAGGAGTAGTTGTAGAAACTGACTCCAATGTATGTAACTCTCCGATCATTCCAGTCATGAAACGTACTGACCCAAATGCACCCCCAGTATATCGATTAGTGATTGACCTACGAGAACTTAACAAATGTATTATTCCGCAGTACCCAGTTGTCCCAGATATCTCTTCCCTGTTAACTGCTATTGATTCCGAAGCTACATTCTTCACTGTCATCGACCTCAAGAATGCATTTTTTAGTGTTCCAATTCATCCAGACAGCCAGTTTCTTTTCGGATTCTGTTTAAATGGAAGGAGCTATATGTTCACACGCGCTCCTCAAGGTTTCACAGAAAGCCCTAGTATTTACAGTCAAGCACTCAAGAGACAACTAGACAATATTCACATGCCAACTGACACTGCCCTGCTCCAGTATGTCGATGATCTCCTGATCACAGCCCGTTCTGAACGTGACTGCGAGCGAGCGTCACTCACGGTTCTGTATTTCCTAGCCGAGATGGGGCACAAGGTGTCACCTTCGAAGCTTCAATTCTGTGTCCAGCAAGTGGTATACTTAGGACACTTACTGTCCAAGAGGGGTAGGCAGTTGACACCAGACCGTATCCAGTACCCAGAAGGAGGTACGTGCCTTTATTGGCCTCACTTCTTACTGCAGACAATGGATTCCTCAGTATGCATTTCTAGCCAAGCCACTGATACAGTTAACGACACAGGAGGCAGCCGTATCGACTGTCCTCCCTTGGACATCTGAACATACACTTAGTTTCAACGAGTTAAAGAAAGCCCTATGCCAAGCTCCAGTTCTAGCTACACCGAACTACAGTAAGCCTTTTACACTTTTCGTTACTGAACGTGAAGGTACAGCATTATCTGTTCTCACACAAGACCAAGCAGGACAATACAAGCCGTGTGCTTATTTTTCTAGCACACTAGATCCAGTCGCCCAGGCGTTGCCTGCGTGCCTCAAGTCAGTTGCAGCCACAGCCCTAGCTATCAGACAAAGTGATTCCATAGTTTTAGGACATACCTTGACAGTACAAGTCCCACACTCCGTGGAAGTTCTTTTAAACCGAACACAAACACAACACTTGACAATTGCACGTTTAACAGGTTATGAATTGACACTGTTTCAGCCACACATAGATATTAGACGCTGCAACGTCCTGAATCCTGCTACACTGTTACCATCAGTTAGTTCAACTACTGCCACACACGACTGTGTGGAAGTAGTTAACATTACGACAAAGCCAAGACAAGACCTGACAGACATTCCGTTACCAGATCCTGACCTGACACTTTATGTGGATGGTTCATGTATGAGAACTAGTACAGGAGAATTAGTCGCCGCGTATGCAGTAACTACTGACACCGAAGTTATTGAAACACACCGTATTGACACTCTGTCCGCTCAAGCAGCAGAGCTAGTTGCTCTGACACAAGCCTGCATACACGCCAAGAACCTGAAAGTTAATGTTTACACAGATTCACGTTACGCATTTGGAGTTGTACACGACTTCGGAGTGCTCTGGCAGGAGAGAGGTTTCATGACTTCTCATGGAACCAAGATTCAGCATGGTCTCCTTATTCAAGCTCTGTTAGAGGCCATACATTTACCGACATCCATTGCTATCATGAAGTGCAAAGCACATACGAAAGTCACTGACATTATTTCTCAAGGTAATGATCTAGCAGATCGCACAGCCAAGCTTACAGCACAGACTCTAGACATTCCAGTTAACCTGACACACACTCCAGATCCGACTACATGTATGACAGTTAAGGACCCTACTGAAGATGTCATAGATATCCAGTTACATGCTACTCCTGAAGAAATCAAGAAATGGTCCGAACAAGGAGGGGTCCAGACAGATCAAGGATGGTTAACGAAGGGTAGAGCCACATGGTTTCTCCCCGACTCTATGGTTCAAGTCATCATTAATACCGCACATAGTCCAGCACATTTAGGAGAAAAAGCTATGTTAGACAGTATCCAGAACATTTGGTTCAACAAGCATTTACGAGCTGCAGCCAAGCAGAAAGTCCGTACCTGTATGATATGTTGTCAGTTTAATCCAGGTAAAAGTGTCCCGGTGGAACAAGGTGGTTTCCAGCCTCCTGACCACCCCTTTGAAGTCCTCCAGATGGATTATATTCAGATGGAGCGATGTCGAGGTTTCAAGTATGTTCTTGTAGTTGTATGCGCTTTGTCCAGATGGACAGAAGCATATCCAGTCCCAGATTACACAGCCGCGACCACTGCCAAGCAGTTGGTTCGTGAATTCTTCCCGCGATATGGACTCCCTAGAGTCGTATATTCTGATAACGGTCAGCCATTCTCATCTGAGTTGATGAAGCACGTTTCCCTGTTGTTAGGGTACCAGTGGAAGTTCCATTGTGTACGCCATCCCGAAGCAGCCGGTCTAGTCGAGAGACATAATCAGACTCTGAAAATTCGAATTGCAAAAATATGTAAAGATAAGGGTGTGGACTGGCTAGTAGCTCTGCCAGTCGCTTTGTTTTATATGCGCATGGTCGCACATTCCAGATCAGGTCTGTCCCCGTATGAGGTCGTATTCGGCCGCCCCCCTAACATGTGGGGTACTCCTAGACCCCGAAGTATTACTGATGTTTCATGTAATATGCTGACAGATTACCTAGCTTCCTTGATGTCTGCCCTCAACTCATGTCGTTCACAGGTTGCTGCCGCATTTCCAGACAATACCGAGGTGGCACCACATGAAATCGTTCCAGGTTCCATGGTGATGGTCCGGAACTTTGACAGATCAAGTCCGCTGGAGCCTCGATGGAAAGAGCCCCGTCAGGTCCTCCTCACCACCCGTACAGCCGTGAAGTTGGAAGGCCGAAAAGGATGGATACACCTTTCTCACGTTAAACTTTTAAAAGGAATGAAACCCGTCTTTAAGAACATTTCCCAGGATATCAAGACTTGTCAAAACATTGTTCCTAAGGACTGTCCCGCAAAAGACATTGATACAACCCCTCCCTTGGTAGAGAAAACTCCGCAGCAGGAGTATAAGCAAAAACTCCGGTCTAGTAAAATAAGTCAGTCAGTTTGATTGTATAAGTCCTCCCCTAGGTGAAACGGTTAGACTGTTTCTGACATGTATAAAATAGACCCCCATAGTGAGAGAATTAGTAAAAACTCAATTCAATGTATCGTTTTTCTAAGTTTCATATTATTCATCAGCATTATGATTTCCTGCACCAGTTATGCCTTTTTCCTATATTTCCCAGTTCTTCATGTAAATAAGTCTGCTAATGCTACAGTAGAGCACACGTTTAGTGATCTGCCTCCTCACGAATATTCCTACCGCCTCGCTATGCGTAATAACTCATTTATCCGCATGTTACATTACTCACACCAGACCAGCAATGCCACTAATTGTTGGGTGTGTGGTCGACTCCCCCCTTTCCAGACACCGAAGGGAGTTCTGCCACTTTTTCCTTATCCATTCTCACATAATGGTTCGTGTGGAGCATGGTCCACGTTAACGTCATCCTCAACAGATATGTCTTTTCTTAACAGCACATGTCTCCCAGACAAGCAAGGTCTCCCCCACAGAACAGGTTTAGATCTAGAAAATGAAGTGTATAATTTAGGTAACTATTCGTCGAATTTTATGGTCCTGAATGTTCAGTCTGATACTACTCCAGACTCACCTGCTATTTCAGTACTACCAGTCAAAGGCGAATTATGTGTCCGAAATAAGGGTTCCGTACACGTAGGACATAGTGATTGTACTACTATTATCAAGTATAGTGACAGTGGGAAATCTATTTTTAAAGCTTCACGTCATTCTTATTTTGTTTGTGGTCAAACTGCATATGTTCGTCTGCCCCTCGATTGGGAGGGAACCTGTTACATTGCTTTCCTACTGCCACCTGTTTTCCTAGCCCCACCTGACTACCATAGGAATTCCTTCCTAGTACATACTAGACACAAGAGAAATCTCCCGATTGTCGATTATACTGAAACTGCTGCAGAGCAATTCATTGATATTGATAAAGGTGTGTTCCCTTATTTAGGTACAGTTGTAAACAGTAAGCTAATCCGTAGGTTAACAAGAACCCTTGAAGCTGTAGTAGATGAGACTGCCTCCGCTCTAGGTAACTTAACCGAAGAGCAATCCTTTATGAGAATTGTTGTGCTCCAGAATCGTCTCGTCCTTGACGTCATACTGGCCGATAGGGGCGGGGCCTGTAGAGTCCTCGGATCCAGTTGTTGCATTTTCATTCCAAATAACGCGCCGTCTGTTTATTCAGCTATAACCAGACTTCATAAAATTGCCCATCTGTTACACCAAGATCCAGGCACCTGGACATGGTCCGGTTGGTTCTGGAATATAATTTCCGCTTGGGGATGGAAAGTCCTGTCCTTTCTAGGTATTGCAGTGGCGATCATATTCAGCTGCTGCCTCTGTATACAATGTGGCCCTGCGATTTGCGGCATTTGTGCTACCTCTTGTATTCCTAGTCCCAAGCCTCGTTCTAAATCCCGTTCCAAGACAATTCGAGACGAGCAAATGGTACTGTATGAAATGATAGATGGTATCATGAATATTAATGTTTCCTGATGGAAACGTAGTGACAAGGAGGGAATGTGGAAAAGTAAATTTTGCCATGTTCTGTGTCCCTACGTGTCATCCATCATATGTTATGTGTGCATGACCAATATGCATATGCATTTCCCATGTCTGATTAATGACGCAATTATAGTTGTGTCCACCTCTAGTATGCCAGTTTCCAGTCCTCGTGAATACTACGAATATCAGGCCTATGTAAAGTAATGTTGCCACGTTTCTCAGTGTGCACGTTATTCCATTATAAAGTCCTCGTTTCTAGGCCTCAAAAGGGCCTGGACATCAGATTCAGCTCCTGTCTCCTGAAGCCTCGCTGAGGAGCGATACAGCCCCCACCTGTATCCTCGACCTTTCACTTACTTCCTGCCTCGCAGTGCCCGGTGCAGCTTGGCTCTGCCTCTGAGTCTGCCAAAAGTATGTTATAGTTCCAGTTATCAGTTCAGTCCTCCTTCTCTGCATTCCTAAGCTACTGAACTGCATCAATAGTTTCCGTCATTGTCTAGCCTTCAGGGCTCCATGTTAGAGAATACTGTATTTAATGGTCATTTAATATTCTTCATCACGCACTACATGTAGAATAATGCATGGTCCAGTCTTAGAGTCAGTTAGCCTTTCCCCTCTTGACTTCTAGTTTATATCAACATGTTCCCTAAACATCAGATACTAGATAGGGTTCAGGTACATGTCGCTCCGACCCTCCAGACTTTAGTCTCTGCTCCTAGCACAGAGTTCATAGCCCCCAGCTTCTCCTAGTAACACGTCATTGCCAGTTTGCGCGCACCATCAGGTTAGAGGTCCCGGCTCCTTAGGTAGCCCCCTCCTATGTTTCCGCCCATTCATGACATATTCTGTTACGTCTGCACCACATGTCTATGTATACGCCCAGTTACACCTACTTTTACTGTTATCTTTCGCGACTGCTACGCGTCACGCCTTCTGTTCCACCCACTGCTACGCCTACTGCAATGTAATGCTATATGTTTGCGCTATGTATATATGCTCGTGTATTTGTTATTAAAAGTTAGCGCGCTCATTCCAGACCCAGCCCCAGCAGCTGCTGGGCCCTGCCATCCTATTCCCGTGCAGGTTGTCCTGTTCCTGTCCTTATGCTGTATTAAACCTGCAAAACTCCTACTACCTCGAATCTTGACTCTTATTTATTGAGCTATCTGTTATGATATATGTCTAGTCAAAAATAGGGTATTATTTATTTATTTACCACAATTTCCAGTAAATACCTCTCCTTCCAGGTCAATAGCATCTGATGATATTCCATTTCAATTTATTTAAGAGGTTTCATTTAGAAGATGTCATAATGCTGGAGGTTCCTCAATTGTCTCCTTGCCTCCTGCAAGCACTCTGATCTGTCCACTATGGGCCAGATGTAGGTAGGCTTTCACCAGTCAGTAACGGCCAAAATCGTCCGTTACCAACCGGTAAAAGCCGTTTCCTATGTAGGAGGCTATTTTACCGATTCGGTAAATAACGAATCGGTATTTACCGATTCGGTATTTACCAAATCATCATTTACCGATTCGGTATTTACCGAATCGGTAAATGAGATGTAGGAAGCACTGTAAACAGTGCTTCTGGGCTTTAAGAATTCGTTATTTACCACCAACTACTAGTTGGTGGTAAATAAGGAATTCCTAGGTAAATGCATAAATGTGCATTTACACCTGTGCCATGTGAAAGCCATACATGTCCTTAGGGCATGTATATATGCCACATGTGCACACCAGCACTAATCAGGGGTGCAACAGGGTGTCAAAGTGACACCCTGCCACCCTTGAAATTTTCCCAATTTTACCGAATTGGTAATTACCGATTCGGTAAATACCGAATCTTAACGATTCGGTATTTTTTACAGATTAATTACCTACATAGGATTTACCGATTCTAAAATACCGAGTCAATAAAATTCGGTATTTTAGAATCGGTAAAACCTATTTACCTACATCTAGCCCTATAACTATATAACCACATTTGTCAGATACCTTTACTAAAATATCATCATTATTTGTCCATTTATTTAGCTAATGCCACTCCTCTTTGGCCATATTGTTCCAATTTGAGCACTTGACTATATCCTTAATGTTTCACTTTAAGAGAACTTTGTTGATATCCTCCGCTGTCATCTTATAAAAAATATCTATCTTTTCGTACGTATGGTGGTTTGACAAGAAGAGTCTGTTTCAAATAACTTTTTCCCCATATTGTGTACCACATCCTCCATATTGTCTTAGAATTCTGTAGACCCCAACACCGCCAAAGACAACCTTCACGAAGGTATGAAAGAAGTAGCCGAATGGATGAAACAGAGCCGCTTAAAACTCAACTCAGACAAAACTGAGGTACTGATCCTTGGATCCTCCCCCTCAGCTTGGGACGACTCTTGGTGGCCTTCCGCTTTGGGATCAGCGCCCACACCCACTGACCATGCACGTAACCTTGGCTTCATTCTAGACTCCTCTCTCTCAATGTCCAGACAAGTCAACGCCGTATCGTCCTCCTGCTTCAACGTCCTTCGCATTCTCAAAAAGATCTTCCGCTGGATCCCCCTCGAAACAAGAAAGACTGTCACCCATGCACTGGTCACGAGTCGACTGGACTATGGCAACACTCTCTACGCCGGAATTACAACAAAATTGCAGAAAAAGCTCCAGCGCATCCAAAACGCATCAGCGAGACTCATATTAGACATCCCGCGCCAAGAGCACATCACCGGTCACTTAAAAAACCTCCACTGGCTTCCCGTCAACAAAAGAATTTTACTTTCCGCCTTCTTACCCACGCACACAAGGCCCTTTATAATCTTGGACCAGAATGCCTCAACTCCCGATTGTTCTTCTACTATCCCACCCGCCAACTTAGATCATCCATCCAAGCCCTCGCCGCAGTCCCGCGCATCCGAAAAACCACCATGGGTGGCAGATCCTTCTCCTTCCTGGCTGCCAAGACATGGAACTCACTCCCCACCCACCTCCGCCTTACTCAGAATCACATCTCCTTCAGAAAAGAACTGAAAACTTGGCTATTCGATAAACAATGAACCCCTCCCTCTAGCGCCTTGAGACCCTCTGGGTGAGTAGTGCGCTTTATAAATGCATGAACTTGAACTTGAACTAGTAATGTTTTATGCTCTAAATGACATACATCCATTAGTTCTTCAACTTCAATGATCGTGAAGGGGAAATCTGATTTATCTTTAACATTAACAGGCAGTTTTGTAGATCTACTTTAAAAATATTTCCTACATTTGGGTTTGAATCAATTTGAGCATTGATATGGAATCCTTTGATTGCACTGTATTTTTTAAACTGACTATTCATGTGAGGCATCTGGGCTTGTGGCAAGTTTAGGTCAAAATATGTCTGTCTTTGAATGTACTGGTTCAGCATCATATCATTCACTCCAGACTGTACATTCCCACCCTGTGGTACCTGTCCATTAATTTAATTCAATAGATTAAATTGACACTTTCACTTCCAATGCCCTAACTTGCCACAGAACGATGAATTTGGCATGAGCAGCTGCGTGTACTTTTGATTAAGTGTGCATACATCATTGTGTATGGGTTCACAATAATGTGTGTGCATCTGTGATGAAGAGTGTCTGGTATTATGTCTCTTCCTGGTAAACAGTGTTTGTCTCTGGAAGGTGTAAACAGACTAAAGTACTACCAAATGTATACATTGCTCTACACCATACTGGGGTTGTCTCTGGGAGAACTAAGTCCATTCCTGCCATAATATTGGCTCTGATAGAACAATGATCAACCTTGACCTATTTTCTGTAATCTTGGTTGAGTTGTGGCATACCGACAGCCATCCCTGACATATTGTGAAAATGACTGACCTAATGTTGGACCGATATAATGGCTGCCACCCCTGGAAGAATAATGTCCATGAATGACATATTGTGAGAATTGGAGCCTTTATGGTATGCAGCCTTGGTGTAATGGTGGCCCTGGGAAAATGTTGGACATTATTGACTTATCATCGGCTTCTTTGACATTATGGTGATCATCCATGGCATGTTTTAGTAATACCCGGCCATTTGAAGCTGAATTTGTCCATGTGCAGCAGTTCTACATCTCAGTAATTGATGAACCGAGAGGCAGATTTCTGGGCCCTTTGTATTTACTACCTGTGAAAATTTGTATTTTTAAGGCAAACAATATGTATTTTTCAGAAACAGGAATTGTTTGGGAAACTGAGTGAATATACCCAAAATGAAAAAGGTACTTAATTGAAAATTGTGTATTTTTTAGAAACTTCTATGCTGATCAAGATAAAATGGTTACAGTTTTTTAACGTTATTTAAAACTGAGAGTTAAAATTCAACATGCAACATTTCTCAAGTGGTGGCATTTTATAATGATAATGCTTCTACTGTTAAACCTGCCCAAATTCCAAAATATCTGGTTAGTCACTACTGATAAGGCTGCCTGGGTGGTCAGTAGTTTATTGTTAAAGAATTTGGTGTCTGTTTTACTAGGATAACATTTGATAACATATCAGAATAATTTCCCCTCAGTAGAAGTAGCTTTCAATATAGAAAGGTTGGAGACCCCAGGACCAGACTCTGATGTTAGAATGAGCAAAGGAAGCATCACAAGCTCTAAGGGTCACAGTGCCAGCAATATTTGGTTAGAGTAGTTCTTCAGTGCAAAACCTAGAATGTACTGGGTTGGAACTTTCACATCCCAGCCACAGAGTATTGTCATAAGATTCCCATAGTAGCAAGATGACAATATTGTTGAATTAACACATAAGGTTTAATACTTTTTGCATGCATTTTCTTCCCAGTGCATTAACTACGTTTTGGGCCTCATAAGTTATTCTAATTGGTCTAATATTCATCACGGAATAACCTCACCTACTAGACCAATCCCATTTCATCCTCCCATGGATCTTGCTCTGTGCTGAAAGAGACCAGAATACCTAGGGGAGGAACAGTTATCGTATGAGGACCTAGAATAAGATAATTGTTAGCATTTATTCATTACTGAATGGATTTTCTCAGATAAAATATACCCTTTTAGTCAGTAAAATTAGAAACAAATACATTGGCCACAACAAATAATGAAACAGAATCAGCTCAGTAGTTTATCTCAAGTTGTATCTTTATAAGATTTCAAACGATTTGCATACCAATCTATTTTTATGAATTGAAAGGATTTAATAATCATTAGCAAACTGTGAAATTCTATTAGAAAGGAGTTATCTTTCTCAGCTGAGGGAGAATAATTCATAAGGATGTAAGTCTATAGCAAAGCAATTATCTCTCATTCAAGCCCTATGGATGAAAGTTCAGTAAATCACCAAATAACCAGTTACAGTTCATGGACCGGATCGTCTGCCCCTATCCGTACTGCAGTGTCAATGCCTCAGCTAGTGTTGATTAACACATAACATTTAATATGTTTTGCATGCATTTAATACCCACTGCATTACCTAAGTAAGAACTATTTTGTTTTACTAACAAGCTAATGTGTGACTACAATTTTAATTCTTTTTATTGTTGTAACAGAAAGCTATTCAGAAGTTAGTATATTTTTTAACCCGTGGCGTTGACCATTATCCAACGCCATTGGAGCTGTGAAAATCATGGAATTTCAGCCATTGTTTTCAAAGAAAAGACAGTTTTTAAGAGCATGCACGGACAGCATCATTCACTATTAATAGCTTTTTATGATTCTAGTTTGTTTTCAAGTGTTTATGTGATGCAGGTGTGAGGTGCAATTAGAGTTCAAACACCAGGCCATAGAACATTTTCTGTTTTGAACAAGACTGTGGCCTGAATATGAACTAGAGAGGTCTCTGTTATTCAAAATATGGATTTAAAGATCTGCCCAGACGATGAAAGTGACTTCATACATTTCTCATTTGTCTAGAGCTGAAGATAGGGTGATTGTAATTGTATCCTGACCAATGAGATAATGTGGGATAGCTTTTCGTAATTAAGTGTATCAGCTTTTGATTTTGAAGCCAAAGAAGGAGAGATGTGAAGACTGGTTTGGATTCTGAACCAGTGCCAAAAGAACATGAAGACATCTGCAGCTAACACTTTAAACCTTTACTATGCTTGAATGCCACATGCTGAGCCAGAGGCTTTGAGGGACATCTCAAGACAGTTACACTAGTTGTGTTTTAAGATGTGAAAGATCTGGAATTCAAGACCACAAATGGATATTTCAATACACCAGCAATTTCATGAATATGTGTAACTGTATTTATGTATTGTTTAGCAGTCTTTTCAATATCATCCTTGGGTTAATACCATTACTAACATCTAAATATGACAAGGACTAGCTGGAATAGGGTTGGGAGACTGTTGTGCAAGCACTATTTGCTAAACATGGTAACAGTTTTTGTACCAAAGTTTAGTGAACACAAATACCGTATAGTAGTGGAGCTCAATTCAACCTACCTCATGCATATAAACAAGATATGTTGCAAACTCCCGCCTACTACGATTTGGTTCCATCACTGCCATGTCTGTGATTGATTTAAAATAAAGCAATTGCTTTATTTATACAGCCATTTCCAAAAAAGAAAACAAAGATGTGTTTAAAAAATAGTTTTAAAAAGTTTTTTAAGACTGGGCAGTGATCCTTGGGAATACTGTTTACTGCTGAAAATGTATTTGTCAGCATTCACAAAGGGGAAGGGGTCCCATGAAGGCCACCCTGTTTACAAATGGGTTCCCTCTTCTGTCATGTAGTTATTAAAATATTAATCTTTTCGGACCCTTCTAAACTTAGATTCAGTATGTAATGCCCAATTCAAATTGCAACACAGCCGCACATTACTGGCTGAAATTTGAGTTTTTTACCTATAAAAAGGTCATTTTGCAGTTGGAAAATCTCTGACTTTGTGCATCGGAGTCTTTGTGACCACAAAACACCTTCATGCATGTGGCACATAATCTCTTAAAATAAAACCAACTATTAAAATCTAATTAATGACAAACACAATGGCTTAATTTGAGTTGTTTACTTTATGCAAACATGGCTGCAAAATGCACAATGTCTTTTGTCAATATGATTCACCAAAGGATAATACAGATACTGCATTGAGTTTTCACAAGGTGCGGGCAAAAATTAAATATATACATAATTAAATCCAATACTGGAGTGTGCGCCTATGTTGAGAGATTAGCAATCTAAGGTCCCTTGCTTAATAATCTATGCGACTCTAACAGGTATAATGTCTTGTTTAAATGTACATGTGACAGTGAACACCTGTAAGTTTACTTTTCTTATTGTTAAGATAGATGTCAGCGACTTGCTATGCTCTTTATCTTTGAAAGCTAGGTGTGTTGTACCAAGATGGTATGAAATGCAAGAAGTATCACATTTCTTCAAAGAATCAAAATCTATTCTACATATTTATGGTCCCTGCTAAAAATATGTTGGATTCACATCTCGAGAATCTGTAATGACACACAATACCAAGTTACTTGAAAGGAATAATCAACATCTGTTATTCTTCTCCATTTAGTAAGTAATTGCAACAGTAAAAATAATTTAGTTGTAGCATAATATGGCAATAATTAGGTAATTTGTGTTTGGGCTTATAAAATCTCACATGATTTGAACGCCTTCTTTAATACACTCATCTTTATTAATAACAAATGTAAGGGATGAGTTGTTAGACTAAATTGGGATCTCCTGTTGATTCTTCATTCACAGCAACTTAAAAGGAACATTTCACATATTTAAAGTCATGGACCAGCTAAAAAATGGAACTTGAGTTACACATTTTTTTGTAGAATTTACTATGCCGTCTGTGAGAAATTGATCTTCTGTCTGTTCTCAGTAAAGGGTGCTTCTCTAACCATGTTACTTGTATGCATTATTTTTTTAATGTGATTTTAAATCAGTCATTCGACACGAGACATTAAAATAAAGTAAACAAACCCCTATCTAGTTCATGTTTTCATTTAACTCTGGAAGATGGCAATTTCATTGCTTGCTAACTTCTGTTAGAATATATTTCCTTAAAGTTCCAAACTACAGGCAAATTTATGGTCAAATCGGCACTCTTTGTGGAAGATGGCATCTCAGTGATGCCAGACTTAGCTCACTTTCTTTAGTACTGTCATCTTTCTCTCATCTTAAAACAAACTTACTTTTAAGCGTTCTGCTGTTCGTTCAGAAAATATACTTTGTCACCCCGCTTTAAGGCCTTGGATTGATGGTGTTTGTCATACACAGTAACATGGAAGGTGGTGTTGCCTACAACTCCAAGAACTGCCGTTGCTCTGAACATACTCCCACAAGCAAGAACTATTAAAAAACACAAAAAATGCACAAAAAGGCAAGTAAAATATAAGAAAAGAAAATGCGTCTTGAAGAAGAACTAGGGATCAGTTTTTCAGAAAATCAACAGCTAAGCAAAGAATGCGGTAAAGAATGAAACACTCAGAATGCATACAAAAGTGATGATTCTTCACCCATACTTGTCTCCATACAGCTCCCGCCTACTACTGCTCTGTATTTTATTTCCTATAGACTTTTACTCAAATGTACTCGTGGAGAGGCACCTGCGCGCCTGGAGAGATACTACGTTCCAAGGATACGGCAGCCTGCTCAGCAACCCCGATTAATTTTGCCTAATCTCTGCTGATGACGAATAATAATTCAGAAACACGTGTCCAGAGATGGCCAGCACTAATCTGCACCCACCTGGTGAAACACTCAAGACTTTCCAAGTGTACTCGCTTGTCGATCTGAACTGCATCTACCATGATGCTCAGGGGCGACTCTGCTGGGAGGTGAAGCAGTGTGCTCCCGCACCGACTCTTTACTTAAAGGCTCCCTCGAGCCGCTGTGGGCTGACGAGCTCGTGGAGAGGCACCTGCGCGCCTGGAGAGATACTACGTTCCAAGGATACGGCAGCCTGCTCAGCAACCCCGATTAATTTTGCCTAATCTCTGCTGATGACGAATAATAATTCAGAAACACGTGTCCAGAGATGGCCAGCACTAATCTGCACCCACCTGGTGAAACACTCAAGACTTTCCAAGTGTACTCGCTTGTCGATCTGAACTGCATCTACCATGATGCTCAGGGGCGACTCTGCTGGGAGGTGAAGCAGTGTGCTCCCGCACCGACTCTTTACTTAAAGGCTCCCTCGAGCCGCTGTGGGCTGACGAGCTCGTGGAGAGGCACCTGCGCGCCTGGAGAGATACTACGTTCCAAGGATACGGCAGCCTGCTCAGCAACCCCGATTAATTTTGCCTAATCTCTGCTGATGACGAATAATAATTCAGAAACACGTGTCCAGAGATGGCCAGCACTAATCTGCACCCACCTGGTGAAACACTCAAGACTTTCCAAGTGTACTCGCTTGTCGATCTGAACTGCATCTACCATGATGCTCAGGGGCGACTCTGCTGGGAGGTGAAGCAGTGTGCTCCCGCACCGACTCTTTACTTAAAGGCTCCCTCGAGCCGCTGTGGGCTGACGAGCTCGTGGAGAGGCACCTGCGCGCCTGGAGAGATACTACGTTCCAAGGATACGGCAGCCTGCTCAGCAACCCCGATTAATTTTGCCTAATCTCTGCTGATGACGAATAATAATTCAGAAACACGTGTCCAGAGATGGCCAGCACTAATCTGCACCCACCTGGTGAAAAACTCAAGACTTTCCAAGTGTACTCGCTTGTCGATCTGAACTGCATCTACCATGATGCTCAGGGGCGACTCTGCTGGGAGGTGAAGCAGTGTGCTCCCGCACCGACTCTTTACTTAAAGGCTCCCTCGAGCCGCTGTGGGCTGACGAGCTCGTGGAGAGGCACCTGCGCGCCTGGAGAGATACTACGTTCCAAAGATACGGCAGCCTGCTCAGCAACCCCGATTAATTTTGCCTAATCTCTGCTGATGACGAATAATAATTCAGAAACACGTGTCCAGAGATGGCCAGCACTAATCTGCACCCACCTGGTGAAACACTCAAGACTTTCCAAGTGTACTCGCTTGTCGATCTGAACTGCATCTACCATGATGCTCAGGGGCGACTCTGCTGGGAGGTGAAGCAGTGTGCTCCCGCACCGACTCTTTACTTAAAGGCTCCCTCGAGCCGCTGTGGGCTGACGAGCTCGTGGAGAGGCACCTGCGCGCCTGGAGAGATACTACGTTCCAAGGATACGGCAGCCTGCTCAGCAACCCCGATTAATTTTGCCTAATCTCTGCTGATGACGAATAATAATTCAGAAACACGTGTCCAGAGATGGCCAGCACTAATCTGCACCCACCTGGTGAAACACTCAAGACTTTCCAAGTGTACTCGCTTGTCGATCTGAACTGCATCTACCATGATGCTCAGGGGCGACTCTGCTGGGAGGTGAAGCAGTGTGCTCCCGCACCGACTCTTTACTTAAAGGCTCCCTCGAGCCGCTGTGGGCTGACGAGCTCGTGGAGAGGCACCTGCGCGCCTGGAGAGATACTACGTTCCAAGGATACGGCAGCCTGCTCAGCAACCCCGATTAATTTTGCCTAATCTCTGCTGATGACGAATAATAATTCAGAAACACGTGTCCAGAGATGGCCAGCACTAATCTGCACCCACCTGGTGAAACACTCAAGACTTTCCAAGTGTACTCGCTTGTCGATCTGAACTGCTTCTACCATGATGCTCAGGGGCGACTCTGCTGGGAGGTGAAGCAGTGTGCTCCCGCACCGACTCTTTACTTAAAGGCTCCCTCGAGCCGCTGTGGGCTGACGAGCTCGTGGAGAGGCACCTGCGCGCCTGGAGAGATACTACGTTCCAAGGATACGGCAGCCTGCTCAGCAACCCCGATTAATTTTGCCTAATCTCTGCTGATGACGAATAATAATTCAGAAACACGTGTCCAGAGATGGCCAGCACTAATCTGCACCCACCTGGTGAAACACTCAAGACTTTCCAAGTGTACTCGCTTGTCGATCTGAACTGCATCTACCATGATGCTCAGGGGCGACTCTGCTGGGAGGTGAAGCAGTGTGCTCCCGCACCGACTCTTTACTTAAAGGCTCCCTCGAGCCGCTGTGGGCTGACGAGCTCGTGGAGAGGCACCTGCGCGCCTGGAGAGATACTACGTTCCAAGGATACGGCAGCCTGCTCAGCAACCCCGATTAATTTTGCCTAATCTCTGCTGATGACGAATAATAATTCAGAAACACGTGTCCAGAGATGGCCAGCACTAATCTGCACCCACCTGGTGAAACACTCAAGACTTTCCAAGTGTACTCGCTTGTCGATCTGAACTGCATCTACCATGATGCTCAGGGGCGACTCTGCTGGGAGGTGAAGCAGTGTGCTCCCGCACCGACTCTTTACATGGAATATATTCTGGGCCTCATTTATGGGGTTTTGCCGTAGAGCAGTGCAGCAGACCTTGCTGGTGCGCTGCCCTACGGCAGAAGAAAAGGGCTGGAATGTGCAGTATCTATTAGATACGGTGCATTCCTGTCCTTTCCACTGCTCCGGCATACAATGGGCTGCCGTGCACCATTGCAGGGACCTCTGCACCATGTTGCAAGGGATGCCTTCTTTACGGAGATGATTATTTTTGTGCAGGAAGGGGTACCTTCCTGCACAAAAAAGAATCACAAGAGGCTTTTTCCTCTTTCTATGTGTGCTGGAAAGAGGAAAAATGAAGAGAAATAAAGATATTTCTCCTTGTTGTGACTCCCACTTTGGCACTACCTCAGACTTATGTTTTCTTGTAAATCTTGGGCAGTGTCAAAAATGCCATGGATGTTGCTGGGAACGTCACCAGCAAAACCTATGGAACGCCCCTTTCACACACTTTTCTGCATGAAAGGAGCACATATTTACCAGACCATGAAAAGCCACCTAACGTGACTTTACATCAGGAACAGATTAATACTGCATAAGTGTAGTGTGCAACAAAATATCAAAAAGGACAATCAGAATAAACGGCCATTTATATAAGATCATGTAAGTGTAGGGAGATCCCAGTTCATGTCTTGTTTTATTCTGACTGCCTGCTCTATACTTGGGCTGCCTGGGGAATGATAAGGGAAACAATTGCTTCCCCTTTCCCGCGGCCTCATCACCTCCCTTCGCTGCTGAAATAGCGGCTGCTGGGGTGAACGATGCAGAGTTCGCTCTAAAAGGATGACTTTACACCCCTATAGCTGCTTGAGTACAATTGCTTATGAAACTGCTCGCGCAGATGGTGGCATCAATTGTGAAACCTTGAGAGATATAACGTCAATTGTTGTCCTGCTATTGATAGCTATGCTTCAGAGTCTAAGATGGCCTAAAAGTCATCTGTATGGGGTCCCGCAATCTCTAGAAGAAATGTTTCAAGTCCCTGAGAGTGCAGGGTGTGCAGTTTCGAAACGCAGCTGTGGTCATATATTTTATTTTAATTAGGCATGGTTATTATTTTCAAAGTTATATATTTGATGAAAATGAGGGCGCAGTTTATAAAATGAATATAATTATAAAAGTGTCATCTCTGGGGTTTTATTCTCATTGGCAGAAAAGACATAAATGTGTACAAATAGATAAAACATTTAAACTATAGCTATTGATACAAATGGAAATGTTAAAATAATAAATAACATAAAACCGAAATCCTTGATCAAAATTCTTCATAGATAGATTTGTGCTAATGGGATGTATGCACATTTTCAACAGTTTTTTGGAGAGGTAAAAATAACTTAAAACAGACAACTGGAAATTACGTACCAGCTTTTTTTTCTCCGTGTAAAGCTGTGAACAAAAATAATGCACTTTCATTTTTTCTTATGGCTTCGGACTGCAAAGGTGACCAGAGGATTTAAATAGTTTTAGCAGTTAAAAACTTTTCTGATGAAGCCAGAGTGGTTTAAATTTGACAATATGATTAACTCTTAGGTGACAAAAAGTGTCTAAGAACCCCTGATGACACTATGCATTTACATCTCACACAACATGCTTCAATATGCTTACGAATTACAAAATAATTTGTGCTAAGAGATATCTAACGTTTTGCCAGTAAATCCAGGCTTTAAAACAGTTAATCTGTTCTTTTGTTTCTAGCGGATTAGCTGGAGATGCCATAGTTTTTTAAATCTTGATAGAACAACAATTTCTTCAGTTTTTAATAAGTGTTTATACTTTAGGGATCCCATGTCAAGGGACTTGCAATTCATTATATTTGATAAAAATGAGTCTACCAAATTTGCTGACTGGTGAAATGTCGCTGTTACATCGAAAGACCAAAATCCCATGCCTGAAACTTTAATTTACTTTGAGTAACTGAGCATATATTGAAGGTTGCAAATTGCTTCAAGAGCAAAATATAAATGGATGAAATGTTATTAACTCTTGTTACACTACTTTTGAAAAACTTTACCTTTTTGCTTTTAGAGACAATAAGCATAAGAAAGCTCCGTGAGTGGTGTAACATGGGGGCATATTATCAAGGACAGGCGATACATTATGGCCGCTTTTATCAGCAGGAAACTGCCGATAAAGCGGCGATAATGGCCTTGATAATATGCTCTATGAATTCCAATCGAAACCCATGTTAGATGTGTTATATAAACTGGTTGATTGTGGACAAGGTCAAATATTGTCTCTTGGAAGTTTTTCAAAGAATTCAAGTTCTCTATGATTAGTTCTACTTTAAGCAGATTACTTTGTGCAAAAGAATTTTAAAAAGTACAAATTTGGAGAAAAAAAAGGTTGATCATAGAAAAAATACAGTTCCAAAGTTAGAACTTTGTTTTGAAAAATGAAGGTTAAATTCAGAGTCTCTCAGAACACTGCGTGTCAAATTCAAAAGTCAGTGTTATTGTTTGGAGAAAACATTAAATCTTCTAAGTCTGTAAAGAATTTGTCTGCCATCGTAGGTG
Organism: Lissotriton helveticus; assembly: GCF_964261635.1. Lineage (NCBI taxonomy): Eukaryota > Metazoa > Chordata > Amphibia > Caudata > Salamandridae > Lissotriton > Lissotriton helveticus. The sequence goes on from NC_136059.1 coordinate 1,820,164,996, forward strand.
AAAGTTGCGATACCTTGTTAAGAAGATTAATCACACATAGATGTGAAGCATCGTCGTCAGTGTTGGTCTGCATTTGTGTGCCATTCCTGTGCAGCTGGCCATCCTCGACAATGAGGCTCCAGTAGGTAATCCTGCTATTCCTCCATCCCTAGGCAAACAGCCTCCTCGTGAAATTAAAATATATTCATTGTTTAATCCCAATCCAGTACAAAAGTTAGATCACAAAGTGGACAGTGCCATGGGTGGGAACATTCTAACCTTGCATAATCAGCTCACAGCTGTAGTACAAGCACCATCACCACATGCCTTAAAATGATCAGTTCTGAATCTCCACACTGGTAATATGCAGCCTGAGAATTCAGCTACTGTTACGCTGGATCTTATACACCTGTTGGGTTGAGCAAAGACCCTATACCCCTGTAGCCCCAATCAACTACGGAACTGCCTACTAATTCAGTAGCAATGTTCAAACCTGTTTATTAGCCTCCCATGCCCAATTCTGCCTTAGTGCCTTTTTCATCTTTGTAAAGACCATCAAAGATCTAATGTTCCAACAACTCTCCATTTTTCTTTGAAAAGGATTTCAATAGGCCCACAGACCAACTTGTCAAATTGAATTGAGGTAGCAGAAGTGGCTAAACAGAAGTCAGTATGGATTTCCAATTTTCCCGTCATTGGCTCCGATATTTGTAAGTATTTACCTTTGAGTGCTATGAGTGTGAATACAGAGTGGGAAACCACCAAGAAGTCATCCCCAAGTACAGCAAGCCGAAATTGGAATTACAAGAATGTGAAGCCCACAATTACAAATTTGCACATCAAGCCATTACCAGAATTGTACAAGGTCTCCTCTAGCACATAATTGTAGCTCAGTCACCAACTCTGGGGCCTATTAGGATGGTGGACGGACCTGCATCCGTCACCCCAGAGGTGGAGGGTCCGTCCGCAGGGGCAGCGGCGGTCCCTCCGTGCGATTTAGGATGTGACCGCCACCCTGGCGGTCACATCCTGTATTTTTAACATTGCAGCGGGTGCTGCTTGAAGCAGCACCCGCCGCAATGTTAAAACTGCATGCAGTGCATTTACATGCAGTGCAGTGCAGTGCAATTATGTGCAAGCAAATGCAGGGGGGTACCATAGGTACCCCCCATGTGCACCCCCACCCCCCCTTCACCCTGGGGGCCCGCAACGGGCCCCCAAAGAAAAGACCCTATGCCTTTTCGTGGCGGCATTGCCGCCGCGGAAAGGCATGTCCGAAGGCTAATCCTAATATGGCTGGCGGTGTCTGATAGACACCGCCACCATATTAGAGCTTTTCCGCCGCGGTCTGAAGGCGACCGCGGCGGAAAAGCGGCGGACGGTCTCCCCATCCGCCGATGACCCCCCAGCCATCCTAATCTGGCGGGGGGTCTTTACAAACACCGCAGAGGTGAATCTGCATCCTCCGAGCCGGCGGTGGCTTCCGCCGGCTCGGAGGATGCGGATTCACCGCAATCATAATCGGCCCCTTAATTGGAATGCAATCTTTGCTTCTTGGGCTCTTCCCATCCTCGCACATAACTCTAATTCCAGCCCCTGAAGCCAAACATAGTTTTCCCACAACACTTCCCCCTCAGCAAGACCTATGCATTGCTAATTTATATGCAAAACAGGAAATTGACACTAGACCTGCTTGATTGATGGCCTATATTACTCCAATCACAATGACAGATGGATGTTTTTCAACACTGGATCGATCCAATGAAATTGATAATATGTTCAAGTTCTCTTTTCTGGTCTGTAATGTGGCTCCAATTAAAGGCAAAACTGGGAACCATACCTGGCAGATTTTGTGAGCTCCTTTATGATTCTGTGCTTACAGGAAACATGGGCTGTGCCACCTGCTCATATTAATGGATTCAAAACATTCCATCTATCAACCATTCCATTTTCATCCAGTCACCCAAGAGGGGGCATGGTCATTTTCATCTCAACTCTGGTCAATGCCAAATTCTTTTTCTGTGCAGCTGATACATCATTTTACCATGTCCTTGTCTTGGAATTTGTGTCTGGTTCTCGATTGGAATAGTCAACCTCTACAACAATATTCCAACAGTGGATAGAGGCTGTATTTAGTCAAAACTAGATCATGGCCTGGATTCCCTCAATTCTGGAGGTGGCAGTGAGTTGGGCTTGAAATGGGGGGGGGGGGGTGATTTCAATATCCATCTTTGCCCCCATTGTATAGAGATGCTTGTGGCCTAACACACTGTGAAGGGAATTCCCTACTTCATTTTTCCCATGATGTATTTGGTAATAATATTATTTATGTGATTATAAAATTCAATATATTTTTTGCTAGGAGACACAGCACTATGATGTATTTTTTTCCTAAGACCTTTTTGGGCAAGTGAGTGGGTTCCGGAATTGATTTTATTTTATTATCTGGCAACAACTAGTATATAATCTTGCTTTGACTGACCATCTCCTCAAGTCTTTTTGTAGAAATCAGGAATTGGCAGGAGATAGTTGGTTCTATTAAGAGAATCACTGGCATTTCTGCTCATAAGAGTAAGGAGACTTGGCATGAAGTATTAGTTTGTCAATGTTGAAACTTTCACATCTCAATTTTTCAAGGATAACTGTACTTTGTTTGAGGTCTGCTTAGATGCGGAGGGCAATGAAGCTAGTATTAAGAATGGGTTCATCCCCATCTCAGAGGCAGTGTCAGAGGCATTACGTAGGGTAGCCTGTGAAGTCTCAAATAAGAAAAGGGGATGATTTCACACATCATGCTGCAGGTTTCACAAAGAGCTAATGGCCTTTCTCCATGAGCAGCCTAGATCTGCTACTGCAGGAAGAACTTCAGAAGGACGATTGCAAAAAAGAAAAACGCTCTCAGATTAGAAGCCTTGGAAGAGCTCCAGGAAGCATGTCTCATGATTGATCAGAAGGTCCTATGGGCTATCATAAACCAGCTATTACTTAAAGATAATGATGAACACTTGATAGTAATTGCCATATGTGGCCATGATTGGGCGTCCTTCTTTGGAGGGCATTATTTCACAAGCAACAAACCAGGCAATGACAGAAACTCCCCTGCTGCAGTGAAGAATTGTTTCCGCCATAGATATTGCCCGCACTGGAAGAGAAGCTAGTGGGTATAAGAGCCATCCCCTGTGGAAAAGCCCCTGGTCCAGTTGGGGTCCCCTTTGACCTATTCAAGAGCATTGTAGATTTGTGGGACCCTGTGGTATCTAACGTCTTGAGAGCAGCCAGCTCCCCCACCAAATCCCATCGTGTTCAAATCTGTTAAATCATCCAGATCTTTAAGAGAGGGAACTGAGAGGACCACAGTTGTTACCAGCCGATTTCCCTCTTGGACTCTACTGTGAAGGTATTGGTCATGTCTTACTCTCCTGTCTGGAGGCCTGGGAGAAGGAGAGAGATACCTTCTTGTATATCCAGTATGGGTTCAGAAAAGGGATTGGGACAGAAGATCAATGCATCAATCTCAGCCTTTTCTTTGGGGAAATATACAATTGTAAAGCATGGTGCGCTGCTCTTGGGTTCATGGATCTGTCCAGTGCCTCTGATCGTGTGTCCCACTCCAAACTGTGGGGCATAATTGAAGACCTGGACATTGACAGACCCATTAATAATACCATCAGGGATGTTTACTGTGACTCAAGTGCTGCTGTACGGTTCAGGCTGGCGGGTGAGTGTTCTGAGACCTTTGGAGTACGTAGGGGTGTTAGGCAAGGCTGTGTCCTCATGCCTTTTTTATTCTCCCTCTAATTAATCACCTGGAGAGAGAGTTAATACTAAGGTGTGGGAACATGCACCAGACATTGAAAGCACCCAATACCAGTTTTATTGTACGCTGACAATGACGTTCATCATGGGTCGCACACCTGTAGCACTGCAGTGTGTTCCTTTATAGGTCTTTAGTTTTAAAACCTTCATTAATTAAATACTCCTGGTCATTGCACAGAAGCTTTGCACTTCTTACAATCTCTGGGCCCAGAGGGGATTGTTTTTACAATACATACTTTTTCAAGCTAGTGCTTATAGCAAGGAAATTGCTACGGTAGACTCCTACATAGGTATGTGTCTTCTGCGTTCTATGGTTTTTCTTTTTAGATGCATTCTAGCGTTACTATTCTTCTTGTCCGAACATTCTTATATCATTGTTGTGATGCATTGTATTATTTGTAACATTAGTATAATTATGAAATGTGTTTTATGTTTGGATCACAATTACACCACAAGGTGTGACATGCTACACATGAACCCTCTTGCTTCGCACTTTGTTCTTTTGCTCAGAAGCCATAGGCAGGATTTTAAAAATGATGTTGTTCTATGCATTGTACTTGGTGATTGTGTTTTATTTGCACTTCTATTTGACCTCATTTCTAAGGACTTTTTTATGAATTTGAATTGCTTTATTGTGTTTGGTAGTGTATACCTGAACTTTTATTTTTGTGGTCGATATTAATATAACCTAATAAATTTGATTGAACGGAACTGGCATTAATAACTAAACGAATCACTGACAGAATATCAACGTTGGAAATATCGACATAAAAAATATCAGAGGCAGAATATCGACATTAAAAATATCGAAGTCCTATCTACATTACGGTAAGTACAAAAATATATAGAAAAAAATATTGTGGTAAAAAAGTAACGTCGTAAAAAATATCGTTTATTTTATGTGTAACAATAATATAAAGTTAAATAATTAATACATATAAATAACATAAACTTACTTAAAATATATTTAACATTATAAATAATACATATAATATAAAAAATATATAAACATATATATAATATTATATTTACTATTTACAATTAATTACTCTAATAACTTATCAATTGTTAAAAAACATTTTATAATGTATAAATACATACATACACATACAACAATAATATAAATAAAAATATCAAAACTATATAAAACAAAGTTTAAAAAATAATTTAAAATAAATTACACACTAAATTAACTAAAACAATAAATATTGTATAGCGTAGGGGTTAAAGTTACAATTCTGACACCAGAGGGTGCAACAGTAGGGAAAGTGTTGGATAGCGTAAGGGTTAAAATTACGATTCCAACTCCAGAGGGTGCAACTGTAGGGAAAGTGTTTGATAGCGTAGGGGTACAAATTATTATTCCACCTCCAGAGGGTGCATCAGTAGGTAAAGTGTTGTATAGCGTAGGGGTTCAAATTACTATTCCAACTCCAGAGGATGCAATAGTAGGGAAGTGTTGAATAGTGTAGGGGTAAAAATTACTATTCCAACTCCAGAGGGTGCAACAGTAGGGAAAGTGTTGGATAGCGTAGGGGTTAAAATTCTTATTCCAACTCCAGAGGGTGCAACAGTAGGGAAAGTGTTGGATAGCGTAGGCGTTAAAATTTCTATTCCAACTCCAGAGAGTGCAACAGTAGGAAAAGTGTTGGATAGCGTAGGGGTAACTATTACTATTCCAACTCCAGAGGGTGCAACAGTAGGGAAAGTGTTGGATAGCACAGGGGTAAAAATTACTATTCCAACTCCAGAGGGTGCAACAGTAGGAAAAGTGTGGATCAGTGTAGGGGTTAAATTTACTATTCCAACTCCAGAAGGTGCATCAGTAGAGAAAGTGTTGGATAGCGTAGGGGTTAAAATTACTATTCCAACTCCAGAGGGTGCAACAGTAGGGAAAGTGTTGGATAGCGTAGGGGTAAAATAACTATTCCAACTCCAGAGGGTGCAACAGTAGGGAAAGTGTTGGATAGCGTAGGGGTTAAAATTACTTACTAATAATTAAAATAATATTTTTTTCTGTAAAAAATAACGATGTAATTATACATTTTTAACAAATTAATTACCAATACCAAGAAATAATTAAAACAAATAATTACAAATTAATAATTATTCAACAATCAAAATAAATATAATTAAATAATAGTGATTAAAAATATCTTAACAAATAAAAATAAAATAAATAATAAAAAATATAAATAGCAAAAAACAATACTTATTAAAAAACATTTAACAATTAATAATTAATTGACAATAATTTATTGATTAACACAAATAAATTTAAAAAAGAAAATGTAATTACCAATTAATAATTATTTGCCAATTCATTAAAAAAAATATTAAACATTTATTACCAATTAATAATTGATTAACAATAATTTAATAATAAATACTCAACAATATTTTTCTTTTTTACTTAATTACAATTAAATTACTTCCCACCCTATTTCCCTATAACATCACAACACACATCATTAATACATTAATACACCTAATATAATTACCAATTAATCAATTATTCAAAATGAATTACCAATAAAAAATGAATTACCAATAAAAAAATAAATTACCAATTAAAAAATGTAATTACCAATTAATAATTAATTAAAATGTAAATAATTATCAATACCAATAAATGAAAATAAGTCATTCCCTATAAAACCACAACCCGCTACAGAACCTAAACGCAAAAATTAATTTAAATTAATTTATAATGCATAAAAATGTAATATTAATTTAGTATAATTAAATTACTTCCCGCCCTATTCCCCTATAAACCCACAACCCTCTCCGGTACTAAAACAAAAAATTGACTTAAAAAACATTATTAACATATAAAAATTGTTTACATATAATTTACAACAAGAAAAATACTTAATAAAAAACATATAACACATGCATATTAAATACATAATAAAGTACATAACAATAACATACATATTGATATTAGTAACATCTAGATTAGTAACATCGATGTATTTTCTATCGATATTACTAACTACGATATTACTTATATCGATATAAAAAATTCGATATTACTTACCCTAGTGTCGATATTCAGTCCAACAATATTCTTGACCTCGATATTCTTTACCTTAGATATTTCCAACTTGATATTTCTGTTGGTCGATATTTAGGGTTCGATATTTAGACTGTGCACCAACTAAACAAACGTTAATGGTAATTACAACCTAAAATGTAAAAATACTATGTGGCATGTCATTCTATGCTTCACAAATTAGAAACTTTGAAGTAGTTAAAAGAGATTGAGAAAAACTGGACCCAAATCAAAATCAAATGTAAAAACACACCCACTTCCAAGAACAGAGCAAGAAAGATCATATCACATGATTGAAATATATTATTGTGTTGTCGCTATCACTACCACAATAGGTTTGGGGGGGGATGGGTACCATGAGGTCCTGGCCAGACTATACTGGTTTGTGTCCCCTCCTTACAACTCTTTTGGCAACAGTCAGACAAATCCATAACTACAGTTCTGATCAAGCCCTTATTAATGTTGAACCCTGGCAGTTGCAGGGATTCTTACAAAAACTGTTCATTTGAGGAAATTCATTCATATTTACATGTATACTGTAAGAAAGTGGTCCTTTTTGCATGGTCATCCCCCATTTTTGCTCTGATGCTGCTTTTGATCGATTTCTGAGACATTTCTCGCCAGTCCCAGTATATGTACTCTGACCACTAAAAATAGGTAACAGTGGGAAACTCCTAGTTGCCATATTTACCTTCTTAGTAAGACCATAGTATATGATGCAGAAAATACTGAACTGCCATATAAAAATGAAATGTCACCTGTGGACTACAGCACGTTATGCCATTCACTAGGTTGACAATGGAAACATGGCGTGAGGTTTACCTGTGTAAAATGACTTTTGCATCATTTAAACCTGCAGGCAACCCCGTCAAAATAGCAATGTTTAACAGTTAAGAACAGTACATTTAAATATTAAATTAGTTGCACCTACGTAGATCTACAGTGACTAACCACCAAAGCTATTTTCATTGTATAGTGTTGTAGCTGCCCTATGAGAAAAACTAGAATTCAGAATAAGATTTTGGGACAAACTAATGGAATAATTTAAATACTGTTGTTTTTGTCCTCATTAACCTTACAAATTTGATACCCATTCTAGACTCACTGTGTTGCATCTCTGTTCGGTTCTCCTATAAAGTCGGGAAGATCTTTTACAACCATTAGATATCCCCATCCAAACAGGTTCAAGGGAAATCATTAGACACTAGCATTTGGAAAGTCAGAATTTGCATCTAGCCAGGTTAGTAACAGGAGTCAAAACTCTTGTTCTTTTCTTTGAAACAAGCTCTTTCTTATTTGCTAGTTTTCGCAATCAAATAGATCCACTTATCAATCCATTTACTACAAATCAACTGTTGGGTAAGCAAAATTAAATAGAAAACAGGTTTAGCATCTTCATCCTCCAGAAAGTCTCCATCATTCATTCATGTTGCCAATTAAAAACGTGCTTACCTCTAATTAATAATCAATTATAGCAGAGTTTATTTTACTTCCCAGTAGTTGTCCAGCGTGGGGCAGCTCATAAACATGTGCATGTCATCTGCACTTTAACTGCCACATTTCTTGCACAGATTTTCACATGATTTTGAAATCGAGATGGCCGTGTGCAGTTTATAAAGATGGGTGATATTTATCAGAGTTGTGTCACTCTTGTGCCACTTAACGGAGTGCAAGAGCATGTTTGCATGGCCCTGCATGGCTTGACAAATCTAGAGTAGCGCAACGTAGTGCAAATCACTGTGCAGTAATCTGCCCCAGGGAGGTATACCATGGGTGGAGCATGTGTGTCCCCATGCATGCCCCCATGGATTCTGGTGCATTCCCAGATTGACCATTACTGGTAGATCTAGGTGATGTTTCAAAATGCTATGTATCCGAAGGGGAGGCGTAACAAGGAAAAATATTTTTATTCCTCCTTGTTTTTTCTTTGTTCTGCATGTGTTACATTTTGTAGCACACATAGAAAGAGGAAAATGCCTCTAGGGATTGTTTTTGTGCATCAAGGTGCTACTTCCTGCACAAAATAGTCATGCTTACAGCGCAGAAACACTTGTCCCATCATGCAAGGGTGCCTGCATTCGTACTAGGCAGCCTATTGTGCACCAGCACTGGGAAAAGACAGGCATGCATCATATAATGTTAATAAGGCACATTCCTCCCCTCTCCCTATTATGTAGCACAGCATGGTGGCTTGCGCACTTTGTGGCTTTTTAATAAATATGTCCCAGATTATTCCATTTGAGGGGAGAAAAACTGAAAAGGGAAAACCATAAGTCAAAGGATAGGATACTTGCCAAAGTTCTCCCAGCACACATCATATACAGCTACCTATTGTTTGCTTCATGCATAAGCCAATATAATTTAAACATTTCCTTTTATTGCTTTGATGCTTGTGTGTAGTTATCTTAAATGCTCATGCTTTTGTAGTACCTTTCCCACTTAAGTGTAGAGGACCTCAGAGGAAGCTGTATGGTTATACATTCTGACAACCCATCCAGGGTTTCTGTTGAGAATTCGTCCAATGATTTCAAGTTCTTGTCATCTATACTGTCCCCCACTAAGTGGAAATGCTGCCAGAGAATCTACCAGTGGGTTAACTCTAACTAACTAACTGGCTGCTTAGGCAGGTAAAGTATACATTTTTAAAAGCCACCAACAGCAGTTTGAAATCACTTTAGGGTTGTAAAACCCCTGTAAGTAATCAAGAGCATTGTCATGCTTTTCACAAGGATCGTATGCCTGTTGTTCACCCAGACATGGAGACTAACTACTATCAACATTATTTTGGAACAGGTAGGTTACAATGGCTTCAGACTTATTTATCCTCTCATTGTGTCAAAAATGCTTCCAAAACACAAAAACACAGATTTCCCAAATTACATCCAGAAACGCTAATTTCGGGCCCTTATTTCTGCACAAAAAGGGCCTATAATTACTGATCTCATATTCTGCACAAAAAGAAGAGCAAAATGGAGGAACGCCCTGCTATCTGAGCTCAGGATCATGACATTTATGAAAATTCCACATGGGCTTTAACTCTCGGAAGCGCCCCCACTGAATTACAGAGCAGACACAAGCATCACCCTATACAATAATGGGATTATCCTCATACAATCCTGACCCCACAACCTAGAAATGTTTGATTAAACCTTCTTTATCATAAAAAACACTATAAATAGTAATGATCAGGCCATTGCCAGAGGCCCTCTTGTCTCTACTGAAACAGTTGCCCCACAGGTCTCCCCCATGGTCTACAACACACATTAAATCATCACTCAGCCTACACATGGGGAACTGGAGACCCTACCCTTGAATCAACAATCTGGAATAAGCCCTTACCACCCCTCTTTAGTAACAATTGAAGAGAAACACACCCATGAAAACAACCATTTCACCATGACTATCCCCTTGTTGACAAAAAATACTCCTGCAGATACAGCAACTCCATCCGAGACACTACACGGGACCCAAACAAGTGACTTTGCAAGGCAAAGAAGCCCTATCATGAATAATGCCTTACTTCAAAAGACTCAAACGCTCCAACTCAGCAATTTCACTTGCTCTCCACATCAATGCACCAAGCTATCTACAACCCAACCTTCTCTCCATTGGTTCGCCAAGGCCAGATGCACACTTACACCACAGGTAGGAGCACCCCACATCACAGGACATTTGTACTTAATCATCACCCACCTGTTCTCACACATCTTTAGAAGCCAGACTTGGCACAGGACCTTCAACTACTTAAGGCAGATCTAAAAAGCCTCATTAGCTTTACCTCAAAGATGATGAACAACAGAGAAGACAACATTACACCCAAGAGGTTTAGGCTGAATCATACCCTAGATTTTAATTATTGCACTAGGCCGAATTCACACCCCACAGACAATGGGATCTCAACAGTCCTGAAAGGGTGTCTAACCTGCACACCTTAATGTTTTATTTCTGAATGTCTACAATAATTAAAGCTTATTTTCAATAAATTGCATCAATTTCAAATAATCTGTGCTACCCTGGAAATCCTGACTAGCCCCTGTCAGGCCATAAGATAATCATACAACTTCAAACAGACTCTGTTTGAGAAACCAAGGTGCACTGTTCACAGGCCCTATTTAGGTGCTTCTAATCTGAAAAATTCAAAAAATATTTATTTCTACATGTCAATTATTAATTCTAACACAATGATTATCAGCAATTCTAATTTAAAAAAATTCATCCAATCTTGCTCATACAAGAAGTCTTCAAATAGTAGTAAAAAGTAAATGACAAATCAATAAAGTTTTACGAGATGTCAAGAGATCAACATAAATGCAAAAAACAGATATAGAGAAACACAGAAAACTGTCAATTTTTTCATTTTCTTTGTATTGTGATGTATTTGCTTTTCTCAATTCTTCATAATGCAGAACTTCAAAAAAATGATGAATGGCTCCCAATGGATTTCGGTGAAATCACCTTCGTCAGGGGAATCACTGAAAAATATATATGTACATGTGTCTATACAATTGCTAATTTTCAAACTAGTTATACAAGCTTTAAAGTCAACTGACCAAGGAAATGTTTAACAACATTGTTCAAACGAGAACGTGATAGGTTTCACCAGCTCAAAGTACTATCTATGAGCAACCAACCTAGTGTTGTAATTGTGCATGCTCAAGAATGATGCTATTTTCGAAGCAACCGTTAAGGAGTGAGAGAACTGATGGTGAAAAAAACGATGGTGAAAAAGCAATGGTGAAAAAACGAAAAAAAGGAGCCAGACCGCTGTGACATGAACATCATGCAGAAATATACTTTCAAATTAACGATATGTGCATGCAGTGCCGGTTGTATCTGCTCGTAAAAAACGCTTACCTCTCGTGTTCTGTTTATCAAAACAGCAGCGCACTCACGATGTGCGTGACTTTTTGTGAAATTCAGAAAAAGGATGGAGTGCACAAAGTTACCAACACCCCTGCAATAATTTCGAATGTGTAGTATATATCCCTAAGGACCCTCACTTACTTGAACAAGTAGGTGTTCGTGACTCTGCCGGTAAAATCAGTTTGTAGATGTAGTGTCTGTTAACGAAAAAACAATTAACTGTTTGTTAACTCCCTAGTGTGTGTGGACTCTTCACCAATAGCCTATGGATTAATCGCGTATTTTACCTAATCTCTTCCATAATCTCTACCGTCGTGGAGTCTAGTGCTCGAGTGTGAATCAGTCTTACTTCCGTGTTACTTAAACAAGGTGCACGCCACCTTTTCATGGCGACGAGTCGTCCAACGACATCGCGCAATAAAGACACTCCACACAATTCTGCTCATAGCATAAAAGGTCACTTTTATTGTTAGGGCAGCCAAAGACAGACTCCGCACCTTACGTTTATTAAAACCCCAAAACTTTGTACATTTCCAAAACCTTTCCCCAACTGTTTTTCCATCACCATTCCCCAATGATTTCATTATTTTGCCAAAACTCCAAAACTGTTCTAATACCAACCAAAGTTTTCCTTCCAACTTTTCTTTCCCTTATTCCCCTACCCTCCCCCCACCCCCCAGAGAGAAAAGATATATCCGCTCAAGACTATCCTATCCCCCAGAACACGCCTAACACAAAACATAACAGAAAAGGAGCACTGCCCAGACTGCCCTAAAGTGACATGTCTTGATATATATCCTTTCTTTTTTTTTTTTTTTAAACCACAAAAAACCGATAAAATGCAAAAACACCCTTTTGACCAACTAACAAAAAACAAAGGGCGGGCGGGTGGCTCAAAAATCGCCGCCGCCGCCTCCTCACAAGCTGCGAGTGACGTAAGCCCTCCCGCTCCAACCCCGAGCACCGCTAAGCCCCTCCCACATCCCAAGCCAACCAATCGCCTCCCGTGGGAGGTCGCATTGCGCGAAATAACCCGGGGGGACACCGGCTCATGCCAAGTCCCCCCGGGACCCATCGCGCAATAAAGACACTCCACACAATTCTGCTCATAGCATAAGAGGTCACTTTTATTGTTAGGACAGCCAAAGACAGACTCCGCACCTTATGTTTATTAAAACCCCAAAACTTTGTACATTTCCAAAACCTTTCCCCAACTGTTTTTCCATCACCATTCCCCAATGATTTCATTATTTTGCCAAAACTCCAAAACTGTTTTAATACCAACCAAAGTTTTCCTTCCAACTTTTCTTTCCCTTATTCACCTACCCTGCCCCCACCCCCCAGAGAGAAAGGATATATCCGCTCGAGACTATCCTTTCCCCCAGAACACGCCACCCAGGAAAACCCCAAGTGTTTTCCTGCCCCACCCAACCTTAGCAATATAAAAAGACAACATTTAAACTTGTGCATTAGAACACCACAAATCAACCCCCCACAACTTTGCCAGCATATCACGCAGTTCCATTAAATAATAAGATTGGCCCATCTGCGACAGGTGCGCCCCATCATACCTGAACAAATGAAGCATCTCACTTGAAAAATGTTCATGCACCAAGACAGTGATACCCATTGACTTACAGAAAACTGACATTGCTCTGTTCAATTTTTGACAGGCTTTTTCCACCGCTGAGTGTATTCTAGCCCCTCTCCATTGGTGCCTGTATACAATTCAGTCCACACGACCATTGTTCCAACCCAATTATTTTCTATAACTGCTAGATCCAACTTCATTTGTTTTATCAAAGTGAGGCCTGACAAGTCCACTAAGTTGTTCTCTCCCAAGTGGAGAATTAGCAGATCAGGAATTCCCCATTCAGCCGACAGTTTTGACAGCAAAGGGAAAAGGTCCTTCCATCTCATACAACCCACACCCTTCCACAAAACCTCGTGATCTTTCCCATACAAACCCAAACCCCTTCCACAGATTTGCTTTTCTGCAAAAATTGATGACCATTTAACCAAGGAATGGCCCACAATCCATGTTCGTTTTTTTCCGGGGGAAATCCAAAACTCGACCTAATGATAGAAAACCCACAATTAACTAATATACGTAAGAGGAATGCATTTCATAACCGAACATATCTGTAACAGCAGTTGGACTTCCACCTCCCAATGCGCTGTATCTCCTCCCTCCCCCAGCCCAATCTGGCAACCTCCGTTGCAGCTCCTATTCTAAAGGAATGTGTCCCAAAACATTTAGGATTCTCCCCCACCAATGAAAGCCCTTTCCTCAGTACGATAAAAACTGAAAACCAGACAACTGTCCCCCTTGCTCATGACAAAAAATTAACCCAGAACGGAAAACATCTGACTTTGTAAAGAAATGCCACTCCCCCCAACGGGCAACAACCCACCACCCCACTCGCTCTCAACTGGACCCAACTTCCAACCCCTCCTTGGTCTGTCTTTGACTGCCTCAACCTGATCTGTAAAACCTCCCCATACACAACCCGTATGTCCGATGTCTGAATCCCAGACTGATTTCTTAACCCCAATAGTTCAGAGACCCGAAAACCTCAGAAGAACAACAACACTATGCACAATTTGAACCGAACTAATTCCCATTCGCTGTAGCCGCAACTAGGCAAAACATTTAAAATCCTACGCAACAACACAAAAGTAATAGGTTCCCTCAAAGATTTAAAAGCAACTTTGCTACGCCCAAACCCTTTCAGCATCTTCCTCAACAAAAACCCCACCTGAGTTACCTTACCAAACAATAACTGACTGTAAAAGGAAATACCTGCAAGCTTGCCGGAAATCGTTGTATGTGACAAACCTTTGTCTAATAGCTGTAATACAAAATTTAACATAAAGTGTTCATTCTCCACTGCTGCGCCATCCTGACCCTGTGACAGCGCATAAGATAAAAATTCAGACCACGCTTGCTGGTAACTCCTGCGCGTGGACGTCGCAATGGACTGCTCTACCAATGCCACAATCCTCACTCCCCCAGGTCCCAGATGGTCGATGGGATCGCCGTCTTGCATCTGTCTGACTTTGGCGCCAACAACCGGAACTTCTGCCAATTGCAATAAGACAGAGCATCTGCGATTGAGTTGTTCACCCCAGGAATATGTCTGGCTCTAAACACAATGTTCAGTTTGAGGATTTGCAACATAAAAACACGCAATAATTGTAGCACGCTGACATCTCCTGCCTTCTGTCCATTAACCAAGCTTACCACTGCCATGTTGTCGATGTGAAATAACAGGCAACGGTCCCTGAACTCCTCACCCCACACCTGCAATGCCACTAGTAGCGGAAATAATTCTAGGAAGGCAATGCTGCGGCCTTGGTCCACCCAATGCTTCGGCCAACTCTCGGCGCACCAGCGCCCTTCCCAAAACAAACCAAAGCCTTGAGCCCCCGCAGCGTCCGAGAAAATCTGGACCTGCCACACAGCGACATCCTCCACAAAGTTAATTGACACACCAATGAAATCTTCCAGGAACCTCAGCCAAATGGCCAAGTCTTCCTTCACCTTGTTTGACAATCTAATGTGGTGGTGCGGCAAGGAAGCACCCGACAAGGCAAAGCCAAGACGTCTGCAAAAGGTTCTTCCCGCTCTTACCACTCTACAGGCAAAATTGAGGTAACCCAAAAGCTGCTGAACCTGCCTTAATTGCAATTTCTTTTCACCCAGAACTTCTTTCAAAAACATCCTGATCTCCTGCACCTTAGCCAAGGGCAGACGAGCCATCATCGTCTCAGTATTGATCTCAATGCCTAAAAAGACTAACTGTGACGTTGGACCCTCCGTTTTGTCTGGGGCCAAAGGGACTCCAAAATCACCTGGCATCTCCTGACAACATGATAAAACTTTGGTGCATTGCCCACTCCCAGCTTGACCTATAAACAAAAAGTCGTCCAGGTAATGACAGACAGCTTCATGTCCAGATTTGCGTTTTACACACCATTCCAGAAACGTACTAAACGTCTCGAACAGAGAACAAGAGATGGAACAGCCCATGGCCAACACACGATCAACATAAAACTTGTCTTCAAAATACATTCCAAGTAGTTCAAAATCCAAAGGATGGATGGGCAACAACTAAGCATGGGCGGATCTAGCGGATCTCGCGTACGCGAACTTGCGGATTTACGGATTCGCAATCCGCGAAGATCCGCGAACTCTAGCGGATTTGCGGATTTTCCCGTTTTTTGTGTTGGCGCGCGTTCGCGCCGCTTTTGGGACAAGTTCGCAATTGCGAACTTACTTTTCGGCTCGCAACGGCCGCGACTATGTTGTTTCTACGTCTGGTTTATCATCACAGGTTCACAGCACCCTCTGTTTCACCACTGCCACCCTCTGGGACACCCATGCCACCCTCTGGTACATCCTCACTGCCACCCATTAGGTTTATTTATCACTGTAGATTATGGTGGTTGAAAAAAGCAAGCACACCTGCCCTTCTTCAACTGCCATCAATTAATTTGTGTTTCATTAATGTGTCAGTAATTTTGAAAGTTCCAGTCTGGCTGGCACCTGCTTCCTTCCTTATCTGTAATTTGCTTTTTGTTGCAGTGAAAACATTTTTTCACAGGACCTTTATGGTGTACTTGTAGCTATTCTATGAGCCTGCTGTTTGGGTCATAGCAGGGTCATAGAATAGTTGCAAACTCTGGAGGGGCCCATCAGGAAGCACTACCTTGAATGTTACTAATGTTAAGTTTGAACTTTTGCACCTGCTCATTGCTTTCAGTTTAGCTAAAATCGTTTTTTTCTGCAATTTCGCGCGTTTTTTGGGGCGCGAATCCGTGCGAGATCGATTTCGGAAGCCGCGAATACGTGCGAATACAAAATTGTTTTTTTTGCGACGTGTATGTTCTCGTGATCTTGCGCGTGTTCGCGAGGCGCTTCTAGCTATACGTTTGCCAAGTTACCCTATCGGTCGTACACGGGCGCGGCCATCTTGTTGGCGTGACGTAATTCCGTTTCCGCCCGCTATGTGTAATCTCGCAAAGTGTGCTGCTCGCTAGTACAATTTCGCGCGTACTCGCAAGGAAAATCTCGCGCGAACTTACCCACGCGGTCGTGAACGGGCGCGGCCATCTTGTTTCTCATTCATTGCTATGGTTCTGGGCATGCTTTCTCTATCCTCTCTCAATCTCTGCTATCCTTTGCTTGTTTGAAGTTTTTTTGATCTAATTTTACTTATTATCTATCCCTCTATTTTTCTAGCTCTATATTTTTGTGTTTTCTGCAGCTTTTAGTTACTTTTAAACTACTTTTTTAAACTCTTTTCTTTTCTTCTTCACTATTCTATTTCTTGTTTATCATTTAACTCTATTTCTGCCCAGACCATGGTAAAGGGAGCCGGGAAGCACCCTGAGAAGGGGAAGGGTCCCGCACCCCGTGCCGGGCTCCCGTGCGGGCGTTTAAGGGGGGAGCAAGTGGTCCCGAGGGAGATCTTCAGCGCGGAGGAAGTGGCGGCACTGATCTTCCACGTCCAGCGCCGCCTCCCCAAGACGATCCTGGGAGGCGGCAAGATCGCGACTGGCTATGGCATCCGGGAGCGTCGCAAGCGGTGGGAGAAGGTGTGCCGGGCCATGTACAAGATCTCTGGGGTCCGGCGCACATATAACCAGGCCACCCACCGCTGGACCGATGTCATGGACCGGGAGCGGGACTTGCTGGACGCGCTCGGCGTATAGGTCCCCGGGCTTGGTGAGTAGTAGTAGTAGTACATTTACTACTCTGTTTTATCCTGCTCTGTTATTTGCAAATCTTTGTTCTTTACCAAGAGCAATAATGCTGCCGATTACATTGAGGTAAATTATATTTCAAAATCTTCTATGCATTTCAGGTGCACTGCTCTCCTTCTCAGTAGCCTTGCTTGCTACTATGCTTCTTTGTTTTGTATGTTGTGTTCAGAAGCATTTCATTGGCCTGAGAAATTATGTATGAGTGTAGTGTAAAGAAAAGAACTGCGTAATGCTAGACAGTAAGGGTCATATTTTCAATTACCGGCGCATCCCTGCAAAGTAGCAGGGATGCGGCAGTAATTGTGTGCCATGCCACCACCACCCACTGGCCCAAAACGTCACAGAAGCCTTACGCATCTGTGCCGTAAAGGCAGCGCATTGCTGGAGTTGCGTGCCAACGATGGCGCAGCTCCAGCAATGCTCTGGGGTACCCTATCTCCCCAATGCTGCATCAAGCCGTACGTCGGCTTCAAGCGCGCAGGGTTTGAGTCATGCATCATTGTCCTAAAAGTGACTGATTGACATCTTGTAGATTTCCCTCAGCCACTTTTAGGATTCGTTCCTGCGCAGGTACGCCCTCCCTTGCGCCGGAACGCCCCCTGATGGCGCAGGGCTTTACAACGTGATGCATCGCCCATATGCCCATATGTGTTTTTTTTTAATATATACGCCGCACCAACACCATGGCGAGTCTTTTGTTCTGCCACTGCGTCACAAAAGGCACGCAACAATGGAGGAAAATGAGCCGCAACTTCCGCAAGGGACTTCTAAATCAGCCCCAACAGACTGAAGTCCAGTCCTTCCTTTAGACACATGGCTATAAGAAGAAATAGTGGCGGTGGTGGCGGGTGGATTGATAGTTTGAGTATTCACTGATCTGCAAGCAGGATGGACTTTGTCTGTCACTTCGCGTGCTGCGCACTGCTGCCTGCAGTGCCAGGCCTAGGCAAACCTCTTTAGTAGTCTGTTTATTGAGTTACATAGGAACTTTCTAAGTCAACGTTCCGCAAATCAGGCAATACGAATAACGTAGTATACCACATGAGATAGATCCCGTGGAATAGTGGTCTATCTATTTGCTATTTTTCCAAAATATTTTGTTATTGTTCTTTTGAAATGTTTGATTTGGTTGAAAAATCTCATCCATGTTTTCTGGTTTTTCTTTCTTTCATGTTGTACATCAGCTCCCCCCAAGGGCAAGAGGACACAGGAGGAGGGTGCTGAGGATGCAGGCCAGGATCGGGCAGGCGAGGGCTCCTTTGCTGGCCCCAGTAAGTTTACATTTTAATAAACAGTACCTATTTTTTCCTAGCGTTCCTCATTCGATTTTTTCTAAATCGTCTTTGATCTTCTTGTAGACTGGATATAAATTCTTATCCTGCCTCGAATATGACTCCCTGTGGTATTACTAGACTATTCTTATTAGTCTGTCTGTGTAGCTAACTAAGATTGGACATTTGGCAATTCCATTGGACTCCCATTAGATTCAGCAATACCTCTATGCACTGTCTCCTTACTGACTAGATAGTGTGGCAGAGTCATTCAGCTCCCGAAGTCACCGATTATAGATCCCCAATGATCTCTAGATTATCGTTCGCAGGACAAGAGAGTAGTACGGACTCACAGCACAGTCAAGAAGTGTCAGAGGCACTCATGCTTGCAAAAATTCCAAAACCTTTAGCTCATCCACTCTAGTCTAGAGGAACAAAAACCACAGAGTCTATTTAAGTTTAAAAGCTTTATTAAAAGTAAACACATTTATTAAAATCTACTTTGTCATAAAACTATTTAACTGAAAACGGAAAAGTGGTTAGTGCTGACGATTAATTGGACACATTTCTTGTGGTCGAGCCGAGCTCTCACCTTGTTTGAACTTGATCCTGGTCGTGTTCTTAGGAGTCAAGCTTCTGTCTGTTAGGAGAAAAAGTGGTGCGTGTTAAAAATCAAAAGCAAGCATTCATCAGTTGTGCATAAAAGTGCAGCAAGACAACAGCCTTCCCTGGAAAATGGGACATTTTTACTATGGAGTAGACAGTCACAAATTATTACATTGTATTCTGTTTTTTTAACATTTCTCCTAGACCAAATATTATATAGTAGTGAGTGGTGTATTCTAACATTCTTAAATGTACTTTGTAGGTGTAACATCTGGTGACGGGGCCAGCGCGGAGGTGGCTGTGTTGGGCGAGGACTCGGAGGCCTCTGGGGAGGAGGCGGTGCAAGAGCCGGCGGACGGTCCTGTGGGGGATCAAACGGTGGTGGCGGAAACAGGTAAGCTATATATTCCTTACTTATTGAGATTGAAGACTGCATAGTGTGCTTTCTGCACGGGTGTATTACAAATCAACCAGGTAGTAGCCTCCTCGAAATGTACTCCGACTTAGCTGTGAAGTTTTTGGTGAGAAGAATCCCAATAAGTTCTTAGACGAACGTGATGGATGGGATGAACGAAAAGCGAAAGAAGGGTGTAAGTAAGTGGGACGCGAACTTGTATGATGGCTGGCAAAGAAGAACGATATGTGTTTGCTTGGCCCCCGAGGTGGCTGGGAAGGAAAGAATATGGTATGGTGCATGGCTGGGTCAATGATGAAGCAAGGATGGGTGGAAGGACAGCAGCCTGGGTGGGTGAAACAGAAACTGTATGTGTGCGTATACTTTGACTGAATGGATGCCTGGAGCATGGTATTCTCTGACTCTTAGATAGCACATGTGTATCTAGAGAGAGTAGATGGTCGCCAGGTGAAGTAAGTGTTACCTTGAAGAGCATGTACCACCGCACCCGCACGTCCGTTCCAGTGCAGGGAAGGCAAGGAAAAGAAATTGTAAATGTGTCCAATACTACCATGAATAGTAGCAGTACTTTGTATTGCGTTTGCAATCACAGCATATATCTGGTTATTACGGTGGACACTCCGTACCTCTCTTAATAACTTTAGTTTACTTGTAGTACGTCATTCATGTGTGGGTGTATCACTGTTCACTCAATATTAAGCAAAGCACCTAAAGTCATCTCATCTGTCATTAAATACGTCCCATGTGAAGTGATAGATAATCAAATTAGTTAGCTTCTTCATTTTCCTTTTCTAGTACTCATTTGCACTGTAGGGTGAAAGGTAAATTAATTAAGCAGTAGCCCTTGTAACAGAGTATTCTCAGTGCCACCCGTAATAGAAAAGTAATAGCTTCACCACCTGCATGTACTGGACCGGTACAGTAACGCAAGTCTGTCTCACTCATCATGGTGTGCAAATTTTTTTCTCGGGTGCAAGTTCACTGTGCTGTCCATGTCATTCTGCCGGCTTGCATAAGATAACGTACCAATTTCCCTAAACAAGAGAGAAGAAGAAGAATAAGACTGGTGTACTGTCATAGTCGACTGTAATGGAAGTCCATAGTGGTCGTAGAATTTGTTCATTAAACTACCACTAATGTTAGAGCAAGGATGCAGAAGTGGGAGGTTACATAGATACTGTCCTCAATAGTTATGTACTGTGCTTTCAATTTGCTACTTGTACTCTGTGACCCAACTTTCGGCTCAATCACTTTGTGTTATTAATAAGGAGCATTGGTTACAGACTATGTCTTTCTTTCTTCATATAGTTGCTCCTTCCAAATCAACAACAAGGAGGGAGCAGGCTAGATTGGCCCGGCAACGGAGGCTGGAGGCCACTGTCGCCGAATATCGGCGGCTGGTGGCCCTGGAGGAGGAGGAGGACACGCAGTCGAGCGGGGCAACAACGACATCCTCGACTGTGACCACTGCATCCTCCTCCGTGACTAAGCCAGCGGGACCGAGCCGGGCTAAGAAAAACGACCGCCACCGCCAAGCAACCGAAATACCAGCTGCCCCCCACAGGAGCTGCAAGGACCGCCAACGCCGCCTACGAGTCCGCATGTCCAACCTGGAGCAGGAGGTCCTGAGGTATAAGAACTTGGTTAAGGGCCTCCGCTCCGAGCTTGCCACCCTCCGCAAGGAGTATGATGCCCATGCCGCATCATGCACCAGCACCAGCACCCTCCAGTAGTGGAGTGTCCCTTGCCCTTTTTTTATAGACTTTTGGGGGGTGGGATTTGGGAGTTGGGATCGTTTTGGGACGTTTCAAAGACAATCGTTGGGGTTAGGGTGGGTGAGGGAGATTATTTTGTTAGGGCTAAATAAATATATTTTTAAACTTTATCTGACCATACCTGTTTTTTACTGCTTTTCAGTCTGGTGGGTGGGGGGCGGGGGTGTAACAGTAACTTTGTTTTCCTGAACAGTCGTAGGACTTTAGTAGTACAACCGTCAATCTCTTGTCTACTCCGAAATAATACTCCATTATACTACCTCCCACCAAACGCTTATCTTACCTGTAATTTGTGTTAGAAATTAGGGCTAGGCCCAGGGCTGGCTCCAGGTGAAATGGGGATTAACGTTGTCAATCCTGGGCGGGTGACATTTCCTCATTGCGGTGGTACTAGTGGTGTGACACAGTGGCAGTTGCATGCCTATGGAAAAAAAGAAAACGAAACCTTGTTTGTCCTCCTTACTGTAGCATTACAACGGTTACGGTACGATCGAGAAAATAGCAGGTGACAGTACACTAGAACAGTGCCATAATGTAGCCTAACAAATGGTAAAGTATTTGCTTGCAAGTATAACTAGTACTTGCGTTGAATTTATTTGACATTGGCTACTACTACTAGAAGATATAGTACTGAAGCTGAGTAAGTCTAGAAGATATCCTCGTATTCCTTCACCAGCCTGTTGCTATGACCTTATCCTCCCCAGCAAGTGTGTGGAATTATTGATGTCATTTTAGTCAGACATCAAGCAAAACAACACAGACCGGGGGAAGAGGGTTAGGGTTTGTAAAATGGATGGGAATGGGGGTTTCTTTTTGGGTAGGTTTTGTTGAGAGAAGAAAAAAAAAGCAGAGCATGGACAAACAATAATTGAAGATACAGACAATCTTTGGTTACAAACTAAAGGTAAGCACATGCAGTCACACTCATAGAATAAAAGACAACAATGGATACTGTATCTGTATTGCGTATGTTGTTGGAGTTGTCCTGTTGAATTTGGTAAGTAAGTTGCATGCAGCAAACAATTCCTCTTATTGGCGGCACTCCTCCATTCCAGCTGACGCTTCGTCCATCAATGTGGTGACCACTGACAGAAGACACCCTGTCCACTGCCTGCCTGGCGGATGTTGACTGAAACCCGGCCTGTAATTATTGAACGGAAAACAGGAAGTGCTATTACAATACCACTGATAAATAAATAAAAGGTATGTACGCTGTGTGGTTCAAAAAGTGACACTTTGATTTCCCTAATAGACAGTACAATATTTTTGAAATTGCGTGCTCTGTCTGAGTCACCTTTTTAAGGATCAATAAGTATGGCCAAAATATTATAGCGGATCTTTCCCCTCAAGGTAGGTGTACTACTGTGTTTTAGAACAAAATTTGACCTTCCCAGCAATGCTCCCACCAAGACCCTTACTAAAGCCAGTCGCAAAAATGTAGAAGAACCCCAATCATATCTCCAAAAACGATGCCTAGCAGAAAAATGGTTACAAAACGTACTTTGAAAGTAACAGTAGGCCCAAATACAGACCGTGGATTGTATTCAAACCACTTGCAAGCAAGCAAAAGTATCCATAGCCAGCATCGCTCCAACAGTGCTCTACAACAACAGAACTGCGTTGCAATAGAACCCCCCGAAACACATGCAATCCTGCTGCTAGGGCTAACCCTAACGAACCCTAACTTACAAAACGTGCCAAAACTGGTGTTTCCTTATGGATTTTGTCCAACAAACTTCTAGCCGGTATTAGACCTTCCCAGGAATGCCCCAGGCAAGACCCGCCAACCCACCCGCAAAAAAACACCCGACACAACACCCCCAAACAGCGAAAAAGCTAAATCTCATACTTACAATGTCTCTCGGCCTTCGGTCCAAACGCGGCGCTGTGCAGCTAGGTCATCATCATCATCAATCATCATAACTCCTGTTTTCCACCACGGATTTCCTGAAAAGCAAATGCAATCAAGATTAGACTGTCGCAGCAGTGCTTCGACAGAGACCCCGGCCGCAACCCACCCACGAACAGCAGGAAGCCCCCCAAAACGCTACATTGAGCAAGATGTCAGAAGAAATAGCAAAAAAAAGGCTGTTCCTTATGGATTTTGTCCAAAACACTTCTATCCGGTATTAGACCTTCCCAGGAATGCCCCAGGCAAGACCCGCCAACCCACCCGCAAAAAAACACCCGACAACACCCCCAAACAGCGAAAAAGCTAAATCTCATACTTACAATGTCTCTCGGCCTTCGGTCGAAACGCGGCGCTGTGCAGCTAGGTCATCATCATCATCAATCATCATAACTCCTGTTTTCCACCACGGATTTCCTGAAAAGCAAATGCAATCAAGATTAGACTGTCGCAGCAGTGCTTCGACAGAGACCCCGGCCGCAACCCACCCACGAACAGCAGGAAGCCCCCCAAAACGCTACATTGAGCAAGATGTCAGAAGAAATAGCAAAAAAAAGGCTGTTCCTTATGGATTTTGTCCAAAACACTTCTATCCGGTATTAGACCTTCCCAGGAATGCCCCAGGCAAGACCCGCCAACCCACCCGCAAAAAAAACACCCGACAACACCCCCAAACAGCGAAAAAGCTAAATCTCATACTTACAATGTCTCTCGGCCTTCGGTCGAAACGCGGCGCTGTGCAGCTAGGTCATCATCATCATCAATCATCATAACTCCTGTTTTCCACCACGGATTTCCTGAAAAGCAAATGCAATCAAGATTAGACTGTCGCAGCAGTGCTTCGACAAGACAGAGACCCCGGCCGCAACCCACCCACGAACAGCAGGAAGCCCCCCAAAACGCTACATTGAGCAAGATGTCAGAAGAAATAGCAAAAAAAAGGCTGTTCCTTATGGATTTTGTCCAAAACACTTCTATCCGGTATTAGACCTTCCCAGGAATGCCCCAGGCAAGACCCGCCAACCCACCCGCAAAAAAGCACCAGACAACACCCCCAAACAGCGAAAAAGCTAAATCTCATACTTACAATATCTCTCGGCCTTCGGTCCAAATGCGGCGCTGTTCAGCTAGGTCATCATCATCAATCATCATAACTCCTGTTTTCCACCACGGATTTCCTGAAAAGCAAATGCAATCAAGATTAGAATGTCGCATCAGTGCTTCGACAGACACCAAAAATTACCCACAAACACCCGGAACCCCGCCAAAGAGCACCTCAAAGGCAAGCAAGTCAGCAAAAACGGCAAGAAATTTCCACCTCATATTTGGTCCAAAACACTTTTGTCCATTATTAGAGCTTCACAGCAATGGGCCCAAATCCGTCAACTCACCCGCAAAGAAGTACAACACCCCCACAAGTGCTGAGTCTTTCTTCATTGGGCGTAATCCAGCACTCTGCTTGGAGGGAAATCGCAGTCTGGAGGAGGAGGATAGAGGAGCATGTTCTTCAGAACTTGTGAACCTGAGGAATGTAGACTGCGGCACCTTCAAATCAATAAGCAAACAAGTGAAGACAGTTCTGATGATGGTCTTGTTTTTGGGATTAGGTGATTAAAGTTTGAATTAAATTAACTGTGCAAAACAAAGAAAGAGAGACACAAAGCACACAGGAATAAAAGTGAATAAGGACGAAAAAGAAAGTTCTTGATTGATTGTCTCATTTTCAGGGCTCGGTGTCAAGGAATAAGAACAAGATTTCGTCATCATACTCTGCGAATTCAGGCTGGATGAGGTCAGTGACACCGAACAGAGAACAAATCCCCTCATCTACGTTGCCGTCCTCCTCGTCTTCATGCGGCGTGCTTTCTCGTACTTTGTAATCTGGTGGTATGAGGTGCTGATTCATCTTGATCATTGTCAGCCGCTCCACATTTTTGGGCGAGAGGCGGCTCCGTTTGGGAGTTACAATGCCACCAGCAGCACTGAAAACACGTTCAGAAGACACACTTGCGAGTGGGCAAGACAAATAGTTTATAGCCAGGTTGAAGAGCTGTGGCCACAATTGTTTTTTGCCATGCCAATACTGCAATGGCTCATCATTAAGAAAGACCACTGTTGAGTCATTCAGATAGTCCTGCACCATCGACTCAAGGTCAGCAACGGTTCCTCCACTTTGCTTACTTTTTGCTGTGGCTGTGACATTTTTTCGAGAACCATACCCAAGCAAACTTAGCCAATCCTCTACAACAGCCACTGTTTTTGTTGTGTGTGGTGCAGATGATCCAGTTGCCGGTGTCTTTAACGGCTGAGAGGTCACTTGTGCCCCAGCCACAGGTGCAGAAGTGGATTCTTGTGACTGGGGATGGCCTGCTGATGCTGATGCTGATGTACTGGCTTCTCCTTCAATAACCTGCCGTTCTTTTTCAAACCTCTTGGCTGACCAGGCTAACCAATGTTTGTACTTTTGAACATCTGCATCAGCAAAAGGAAAGAATGCTTCGCCTGCCAGCGCCTTTTTGTAGCGTGGATCAAGAATAGTAGCTCAAATGTAATGCTGATCTGACTTGATCTTTTGAAGACGTTCATCACCACGTAGGCGCTCTAATAATTTCTCAGACAAAATGAAATGGTCTTTTTTTTTCATCTTTTTCAAACTCAGAAGACACCGCCATCAGTTGGTGCTCCAGCATGCACAACAATGGGATAGCTTTTCCCAAATTACAGTCCTCCTGGCTGACTGCACGCGTGAAGAACTCAAAAGGACGAAGCATGTCTGTCAGGCTTTTAACTATGTCCCATTGCGCCGCACTCATCCGCAGGTCCTCCTTCTGAGATGTACCCTCTGTGAAGAAATAGTGATCGAGTACCGTATACTGCTCATACAGACGCTCAAGCATGTAGAAGGTTGAGTTCCAACGTGTTGCCACCTCCTGGATGAGTGCTTTCACTGGCATTCCACGTATAAATAGCAGTCTCCGCAGATGCTTCCGGGCCTTAAAAGAATGGCTGAAATGGTTGCACATTTTGCGGCAGGTGGCCATTACCTCGAACGCTGTACTGTCTTTATCACTCAAGAATTTTTGAACTACCAGGTTGATACAGTGCGCCAAACACGGCACTCTAACATGGTCACCTATCTGCATGGCCTTAACTACATTGGCGCCATTATCCGTGGAAACATAACCAATCTTGAGTTTTAGGGGGGGATAGCATTTTCAAGACCTTTTTGTTAAACTCTTCCAAAAGGTTTTCTGCTGTGTGACTTTTCTCCAAGCCAAACATGGCTAGTGTTGCATGCTTCCGAGCAGCTTTGAAAACTTTGTCCGGGTCAACACCTGCGTTTAGCTTTGCTAAAACACCTGAAAAAGAGACCCAGTGTCCAGTGATGCACATGTAATCAGCGCCTGCGCCACTGGTCCACATGTCTGTTGTCAGATGTATTGTGTGAACAGCACTCTTCTGCAAAGCTGCCCCAATCGCCTGCAGCACATCTTCATGTAGTGCTGGAACCGCAACTCTGGCAAAATAGAACCGGCTCGGAACCTTCCATTTAGGGCAGAGCGTTGCCACTAATTCAAGAAAACCTACCGCTTCTACAAAAGAAAAAGGTAGAAGGTCCACAGCTAGCATTTTAGCCAGCTTAGTGTTATACAGACGCGTCAGTGGGTGGTTGCGTTCATATGGCACGTCTGAAGTAAGCATTGTTCTAATGTTGCCCTGGACCAAGCATTTACGGGCTGATAATGACTTCGTTGACCCAATTTTGCTCGCTGGTGAACTTTTGTGCGTTGGTGTCTCACTCGCTCCAACACTCTTAGTGTGCCTCACATTGGGTGTGCTGCTGACAGGGGTACTGGGTGTAAGGGAAGTGTTTGACACGTCTTCTTCCTGCTCGTCATCATCAGATGAAACATCAACGTTTCCTTGAATTTGGCCTTTCTTGATCGCATCTAGGTGCGCAAACCATTTGACAGTGTGCTGTCTCCTAAGATGACCTCTCTGGCCTCCGGTACCATAGTTGGTACCTGGCTTACCACGACTAACTGCTTGCTTACAAATGGTACAAATGGCAAACTTTGGATTTTTTGGACAAACAGTAAAGAAGTCCCAAACTGGGGACTTGAAGTGTCTGTGGGACATGGAGGAGGCGGCGATACTGGTGGTGGTGGTCATGAAGCTAATGCCAGATGAAGTGGAGGATGTGGATTGCCCAACTTTTGTACGTTTTGCACTTTCACCGCCACTAATTAAGGTCGAGGTTGACGGAGGTCTCTTCTTGCCCGAAAGAAATATGGAAGCGGGACGAGTTGGTGTACTACTTAACTCCAATGATTGTGGTGTTTCCACTGCCTCCTCATCGACAACATCATCAACACGCTCAGCAGCTCTTCGGGCTAGGGTCAAAATGTCTGTTTGCTGCATGCCCGCTGGGGCTGCAGTGACCTTTATGATGACTGGGTCGTCGTTGGCAGAGTCTTCATCAGCAGCAGTATCCGCCACTTCTTGTTGAGACTCATCACACTCCATAACTCTGAGACTTTGGACGAGCTTCCTTTTACGCTTAACTACCTTTGTTTGTTCCCAAGTTTGATCCGTATCATCAGAAGGAGGTGTGCTTGAAGAGGATGTAGACACCACCCTTGATCTCTTCCTTGCTAGGGGTGTGGAAGACAATGAAGGATCATCAGGAGGAGTGGCTTCCTCAAATGATACCTCGCCTTGATTGTCGATTTCCTGATGTGCCCCTACTTCGGGAGGAACAACTATTGTGGGCACTTGTTGTGACCCTCCATGCACCTCTGCTTGCGCATCTCCTTGCGCTGCCTCTCCTTCCACATGTACTTGGGCTTGTACTTGCACATGTGATTGTTGTTGCGGCTGTGGTTGTTCAACACTCGTCAGATGAGCTACAACAACCTGTGTTGATTGAGGGACATTGCTGCTGCTTTCTTGCGATGAGCCAACATCACTGGTCGATGGTGATTGAAGAAGTATACTGGCTGCCTCTGCAGCACTCAAGGGCTTGGACTTAAGTTGGCGTGGTGGTGGTGGTGGCACTGAGCCCAATGGAGCGGGGGTGCTGCTGCCAGCTTGGTCCCCAGCAGATCCCGCTGCAGCTGCTGCAGGCATACTTTTCTTTTTACTCCCAAAAAAAGGGGCGGGCGGCACACCAGTGTCCTTGGTAATTTGCTTCTTCTGCTCCTTACTGGCACCTTTCTTGCTAGAGGAGCTACGGGTTACTTTTTTTGGGGCCATCTTCTTCAGAGCAGGTCAGCAGGCAGCAGTTGCACGAGTTGCAGAGGGTTCTGTGTCCAGACGTGACGTCGCGTGACGTTATGCTGCACACACCGCTGCAGGACTTCTTCCTGGCACTGGTGGTTCTATTGAGTGTTCTTGTGCACCTAAAAGCAATGGAAGACAGAGGAACATCAGTTCAGTTATACATCCCAAAAAATCGACAAAACACAGAAAAATGAGCACAATCCCATGCCATCCATGATGTTTACATTGAAGACACCCCACAGAAAGACTAGGGACATGCAAGTATGCAACACTCACTACCCCTGGGCATAAGGGATGAAAAGTAGGCAAAATAAGTGCAGGCCTCAGACACTGCCTCTCCTCAAAATGGCCCCCTTACACCCCAAGCACATGTTGCCTGTACCAGCCAGCACTCAAGATGGCCACCACCACCACCCACATGGCCAGTCCACATCAACAGTAGTACACCCACAAAAAACAGAAAAACAGCCAGAAATCACCACAATCCAATGCCATCCATGATGTTTACATCAAAGAGAGTGAGACCACACCACAGGCACACTCAGTCCATGCACCACCACCACCCCTGGGCAAGCAAAAGGCCACACCAGCAGCCCCCCAAAAACGACAAAAAACAATAAAATAAGCACAATCCCAGCCCATCCATGGCCTCAATTATGTTTAAATTCAAGAAGACACCCCACAGAAAGACTAGGCCCATGCAACACTCACTCACCACCCCTGGGCAAAGGGCCACACCAGCAGGCCCAAAAAAACGACAAAAAACAATAAAATCTGCACAATCCCAGCCCATCCATGGCCTCAATGGTGTTTAAATTCAAGAAGACACCCCTCAGAAACACTAGGCCCATGCAACACTCACTACCCCTGGGCATAAGGGATGAAAAGTAGGCAAAATAAGTGCAGGCCTCAGACACTGCCTCTCCTCAAAATGGCCCCCTTACACCCCAAGCACATGTTGCCTGTACCAGCCAGCACTCAAGATGGCCACCACCACCACGCACATGGCCAGTCCACATCAACAGTAGTACACCCACAAAAAACAGAAAAACAGCCAGAAATCACCACAATCCAATGCCATCCATGATGTTTACATCAAAGAGAGTGAGACCACACCACAGGCACACTCAGTCCATGCACCACCACCACCCCTGGGCAAGCAAAAGGCCACACCAGCAGCCCCCCAAAAACGACAAAAAACAATAAAATAAGCACAATCCCAGCCCATCCATGGCCTCAATTATGTTTAAATTCAAGAAGACACCCCACAGAAAGACTAGGCCCATGCAACACTCACCACCCCTGGGCAAAGGGCCACACCAGCAGGCCCAAAAAAACGACAAAAAACAATAAAATCTGCACAATCCCAGCCCATCCATGGCCTCAATGGTGTTTAAATTCAAGAAGACACCCCTCAGAAACACTAGGCCCATGCAACACTCACGACCCCTGGGCATAAGGGATGAAAAGTAGGCAAAATAAGTGCAGGCCTCAGACACTGCCTCTCCTCAAAATGGCCCCCTTACACCCCAAGCACATGTTGCCTGTACCAGCCAGCACTCAAGATGGCCACCACCACCACCCACATGGCCAGTCCACATCAACAGTAGTACACCCACAAAAAACAGAAAAACAGCCAGAAATCACCACAATCCAATGCCATCCATGATGTTTACATCAAAGAGAGTGAGACCACACCACAGGCACACTCAGTCCATGCACCACCACCACCCCTGGGCAAGCAAAAGGCCACACCAGCAGCCCCCCAAAAACGACAAAAAACAATAAAATAAGCACAATCCCAGCCCATCCATGGCCTCAATTATGTTTAAATTCAAGAAGACACCCCACAGAAAGACTAGGCCCATGCAACACTCACCACCCCTGGGCAAAGGGCCACACCAGCAGGCCCAAAAAAACGACAAAAAACAATAAAATCTGCACAATCCCAGCCCATCCATGGCCTCAATGGTGTTTAAATTCAAGAAGACACCCCTCAGAAACTCTAGGCCCATGCAACACTCACTACCCCTGGGCATAAGGGATGAAAAGTAGGCAAAATAAGTGCAGGCCTCAGACACTGCCTCTCCTCAAAATGGCCCCCTTACACCCCAAGCACATGTTGCCTGTACCAGCCAGCACTCAAGATGGCCACCACCACCACCCACATGGCCAGTCCACATCAACAGTACACCCCCAAAAAACAGAAAAACAGCCAGAAATCACCACAATCCAATGCCATCCATGATGTTTACATCAAAGAGAGTGAGACCACACCACAGGCACACTCAGTCCATGCACCACCACCACCCCTGGGCAAGCAAAAGGCCACACCAGTAGCCCCCCAAAAACGACAAAAAACAATAAAATAAGCACAATCCCAGCCCATCCATGGCCTCAATTATGTTTAAATTCAAGAAGACACCCCACAGAAAGACTAGGCCCATGCAACACTTACCACCCCTGGGCAAAGGGCCACACCAGCAGGCCCAAAAAAACGACAAAAAACAATAAAATCTGCACAATCCCAGCCCATCCATGGCCTCAATGGTGTTTAAATTCAAGAAGACACCCCTCAGAAACACTAGGCCCATGCAACACTCACTACCCCTGGGCATAAGGGATGAAAAGTAGGCAAAATAAGTGCAGGCCTCAGACACTGCCTCTCCTCAAAATGGCCCCCTTACACCCCAAGCACATGTTGCCTGTACCAGCCAGCACTCAAGATGGCCACCACCACCACCCACATGGCCGGTCCACATCAACAGTACACCCACAAAAAACAGAAAAACAGCCAGAAATCACCACAATCCAATGCCATCCATGATGTTTACATCAAAGAGAGTGAGACCACACCACAGGCACACTCAGTCCATGCACCACCACCACCCCTGGGCAAGCAAAAGGCCACACCAGCAGCCCCCCAAAAACGACAAAAAACAATAAAATAAGCACAATCCCAGCCCATCCATGGCCTCAATTATGTTTAAATTCAAGAAGACACCCCACAGAAAGACTAGGCCCATGCAACACTCACCACCCCTGGGCAAAGGGCCACACCAGCAGGCCCAAAAAAACGACAAAAAACAATAAAATCTGCACAATCCCAGCCCATCCATGGCCTCAATGGTGTTTAAATTCAACAAAACAGTTGTATCATGCACCCATAACCAACCCTGGTCCTACTGGATACTGTGGCTACCCACAATATAATTTATTTAACTTTCTGAAAAAGTTCAAAAATTGTACTTGCAGCAACTGTAATGCCCCAAACAAACTTACTTGTGAAAGTTGATTTCTAATCCAAAAGTGATCCAAAGACAGTCAAAAAGGCCTCAAATCCAAATATCCAGCAGCACCCACAAAAAGTAATCCTTCCAGCTCCAGATCCAAATGAAAGTGACCAGGAGATGGACAAAGCACTGGGAGGAGCCTGCTGGACAGGAACAGGAAGTTGGAGACTGTGGGGCACTTCCTTCCTCCCCCCCCCCAAAATGGACTCCTTGCAAAAAAAAAGGCCATGCAAATGTCAACCTGAGGAGTGATTCTGATAAAAATCATAATTTTCTGAAGGTTTATCCTGTTTGCTGGTGATTTTCTTGTGCGAAATTGCAAAATCTCTATTTCGCAAGTGCGAGATTGTTCCTTTCCGCCGCAACTACGTGTTCGCAATTGCGAACTCTCGCGAGGTGTGCTGTGCAAGGTGGCAAGCCGCGAGTACGTATTCGCGGGCGACAAACTCCCGCGGGAACACGCAGCAAGATCTAAAATGGCGCGTCACTCGCAAAGAAAAACAACTCGGCAAACGCTAAAATGACGGAAAGTGAACGCCGTGCACCACGCCGCGCGCCGCAACCAAGCAAAAAATCCGCCGCGAGCGGATTCACGGATTTTCGACAAATTCGCGAGAGTTCGCGGATTGCGAATTTGCCGAAAATCCGAAAAATCCGCGAGCGGAGCGGATTTTACGCCCATGCTTAGCAACAACCTAAAAGCTGCCTGAATGTCACACTTGGCAAGTTGCGCCCCCACTCCAGCCAAACGAACCAGACGCAAAGCGTCGTCTACAGAAGCGTATGACACCGCCGTGTCTTCTGCAGAGATGAAATCATTTATCGAATGGCCCTCCGGCCAGGACAGATGATGAATGAGACGAAACTCACCCTGGGCATTCTTTGGAACAACTCCTAAAGGCGAGACCATCAGATTGGGTAGTGGACAGCTATCGAAAGGACCCGCTATTCTACCCAGTTCCAATTCCTTTTCCAACTTAGCCCTAACCACAAGTGGGAATTCTTTTGCAGACTTAAGATTATCAGCCCAACGCTGCACCCGAGGACCTTGGTAACCGATTCGAAAACCTACCCGAAAACCCCAGAGCAATTTGACCACTGCTGGACCATCCATGTATTCCTCCAACCAGTCCAGCATGACCTGAAGCTTAACTGGGGTAGGCGCCTTTTGGTATAAGAGATGGAAGGGTCCCTCTGCCCCTCTGCCCTCTCCCCTGATCCCCTTGGTGGTGACTGGGGAAACACTGGAATATGGCATGCCGCCCCCCACACTGTGCACACTCATGCTTGAACTTGCAGTATTGGCGGATACAGGTACCCCTATTAAATCCCCAACACGCTCCCGTGGCAGGCAACTGTCCTCGTCCCAACCCACCCGCCCCCAATGGAGCGGGATGCTGGAGAAAGGGCCGATACTGTATTGTAAGACCACTAGCTGTATGTATGGTAGCTGATACCTGATGCCCCGACATCCATTGGAGCCACAGCTCCTGGTCCACCTCTCCCCATGGTTTATCATTGAACAAGCTCACTCTGGCCCTGAACTCTTCGTCATAGTTCAACCAGGCATAGCCTCCCGCCTGCAAATGTGCCCTCCTGATGATGTCAATGTACTTAAATAAGGCCACCGCCCTCTCAGGGTACCGCTCGCAATACACACTTGCGTATATTATAAAAGCGGCCGTCCAATTCTCAAAGGTTTTCGGTACTTTGGGGCGGCGGGACAACTCTAGCTCCTCCTCCTTTGACCCTTCCCTAGCTTGCAAATCTCTATGTAAAAGCCGGAAAACGTCCACATAGTCATGACTCCAAATCCTCTGTCTCGTCCTTTGCGACAAGTGCATGCCCAAAGGCATGGCCACACCTATATAAGGTAGCTTGGTGCGACCACATCCCTGACCCTCAACCTGCGCAGAGCTTCCTATGGACAAAGCAGGACTTGCACCCCCACCCCGATCCAACTGACCCCCAGACCCACTAGTGGACTGTGGTGTTTCCTGTACCACTTTACCCAAATCACCCTGTACCTTTGCCCTCCCTGCAAGCCCACTCTGCGTTGGCTCCACACCTGAGCCGCCCGCCAAAGGCCGCGTCCACGCAGCCCACCAGTCTTCCTTACCTGATGGCAGCTGTGTAGCCCTTTGTTGAAAATCCATCAGTCCATCACGCTGATGATGACCGCCACGCCTTCCCTGATCAGCAGAGAAAAATGCTCCAGTTCTCTGAAACACACTAGAAGATGTAAGACGACCCCCCCTCTCACCCCAAAATCTTGACCATTCCAGCCAGAAGCGCCTCCCCCGACTCCCAAACCCTGGAATTGTCAACATTTTCCTTATTAGTTTCATCATAGACACCAGTGTAGTCATCATGGATTATAATATCATCACCACTTGTGCTCGGCATAGCGCCATCGCCAATGCCACCATCGTAATTTACCCAAGTGGACACAGGCCTCTGTTGAGAGCGCCCGGCCGATGACTCAAACTCCGCAACAGAATCGCTACGGGTCTGCTGCGCAGTACCCAAAGCCGCACCTTGCTTCGCCATAAAAGTAACAGAACTCTGACCAACAGGCCTGTGACCAGAGTCCGCTGACAATTTCCCGCCGCTCCAGCGAGGAACAGCTCGCAACTTACCCTTTACCTGAGAACCCGGAACTCCGGATGGAACCTTCCTGTGTAAATCGGCGTGGTTGACCTACACCCACTGCCCTTGTTGTGGCCCCCTATCAGAGTCAAACTGCACCTGAGGAGGACACGGGGGTGGTCGAAACTCCAGATACACCACAACCACATCACTGTCCCTGTGGAGAGTAACACTCGCATTCTGCCCCCCCCCACCCAACGAGAACTTGCCCTAGCACTACTGCCGAATGGACCCCCTTCATCATGCTGAACATCACATGGCTGCAAGTCAAAATTGTCTTCCTCATGTCCAAAACCCATGCCCACATGTGCCTTCGGGGGGTCCTCTAGCTTGAGGCAGCAATACCCCTTGCAAAACTGCAATCTCCTGAGTTTGAAAGCTGTGTGTAGGCGGTGCTGGCTCTCCACTCCCAACACCTACAGCCCCCGCAGCGCCCTCCTGACAAACTTCCTCATCGCTGTCGCTGGAGTAATCCACCAGCGCATTGGCCGACTCCCCCACCCAAACCTCAGGCGCAATGTCCACGCTTCTGCTATCAGCGCCCACAGCATAAGTCACTGGTGGCATTCCTCCCATGAAAACAGCATCATGGAAAAAGGGGGGAACCCTTGACGCCTGTGTATCAACACCGTCCTCTGAGAAGAATTCACCAACCACCTGCTCATCAAACAGTTCCCCTTGCTGCTGCCTATTCACCAAGTCCAAGCTGGCACTTCCGCCTCGCTTCCCTGCTCTCTTCCTGGCCTGCGGCGCAAAAGCAGCTTGACCTTCCCTCAAAAAGCTCGGGGCGGAGGCAGAGCGCAGTGGTACCTTCTTTCCTCTAGAGCTCCTGCCTGAAGAGCGCGCTCGACGAGGTCTAAAAGCTGAGGTAGAAGGCTCAAACGCAGTCTCTGAGGAGCGGCTTACCCCTGCCCTGCATGCCGCCACCGCGCGACTCACCCCTTCAGCCGCAAAGTGCCGTGGTCGCTTCACCTCCACGCCGCCTTCAATGACAGCTCCTGGGAGTAATAAATCAGTGCGCCCGACTGCCACCAAGGCTCTTATTGCCTCCCTGGCAATGTCATCCGCCGACATCGTCACACAAGTTACCAGAAGCTGAAAATTGCCAAACAGCGTTAAATTGCACAAGCGCTGACAGAAGTCGACTCCCAGCTGACTCTCCACCCTCCGCTACACTTCCGAAAACGCTGCAGCTGTTTTCCGTCAGAATTCTGACAGGAACTCACAGCTGACGCGCCTCACAGACAAAAATCGCCGCCGCCTCCTCACAAGCTGCGAGTGACGTAAGCCCTCCCGCTCCCACCCCGAGCACCGCTAAGCCCCTCCCACATTCCAAGCCAACCAATCACCTCCCGTGGGAGGTCACATTGCGCGAAATACCCTGGGGGGACACCGGCTCATGCCAAGTCCCCCCGGGACCCATAAACATAGGACTGAACTGCCCGAAGGTTATAGGCGCCATGTTTGAAGTTCCATTCTTAACAATAGTTAATGTTAATGGTGTTGGAGTCTTTGTGTAAGGTGTATGCTTGATAGTGTCTATTCACATGTATGAAGCTAATGGGTCAGCAATTCCGTATACAACTGAAACCCACTCATCCCTGTGCGTATAAAAGTTTCGCCCGAAGGTGACCTACTATGCAACCTAAGATATAATAACCGTGTCCCAAGGGCTAACATCGCTACTATGTGTTGAGTTCAAAGGTGTTGACTTAAAAGGTTTTGACAAAAAGCTAATTACAGAGCAGACACAAGCATCACCCTATACAATATTGGGATTATCCTCATACAATCCTGACCCCACAACCTAGAAATGTTTGATTAAACCTTCTTTATCATAAAAAAACACTATAAATAGTAATGATCAGGCCATTGCCAGAGGCCCTCTTGTCTCTACTGATACAGTTGCCCCACAGGTCTCCCCCATGGTCTACAACACACATTAAATCACCACTCAGCCTACACATGGGGAACTGGAGACCCTACCCTTGAATCAACAATCTGGAATAAGCCCTTACTACCCTTCTTTAGTAACAATTGAAGAGAAACACACCCATGAAAACCACCATTTCACCATGACTATCCCCTTGTTGACAGAAAATACTCCTGCAGATACAGCGCCTCCATCTGAGACACTACACGGGACCCAAACAAGTGACTTTGCAAGACAAAGCAGCCCTATCATGAATAATGCCTTACTTCAAAAGACTCAAACGCTCCAACTCAGCAATTTCACTTGCTCTCCACATCAATGCACCAAGCTATCTACAACCCAACCTTCTCTCCATTGGTTCGCCCAGGCCAGATGCACACTTAAACCACAGGTAGGAGCACCCCACATCACAGGACATTTGTACTTAATCATCACCCACCTGCTCTCACACATCTTTAGAAGCCAGACTTGGCACAGGACCTTCAACTACTTAAGGCAGATCTAAAAAGCCTCATAAGCTTTACCTCAAAGTTGATGAACAACAGAGAAGACAACATTACACCCAAGAGGTTTAGGCTGAATCACACCCTAGATTTTAATTATTGCACTAGGCCGAATTCACACCCCACAGACAATGGGATCTCAACAGTCCTGCCATACCCCCACCTGAATTGGTAAACAATACCCTAGCCAAATGCTCATTCGTGCCCCCACAGGCTGAAGGAGCCCTTTTCCGATAAGAACATTAATTCCCTCTTCTCATATGATTCTACTTACTCCGCTAACAGAGGCGGTATGGCCCAAATCCAAACAGTCCATACAAACCCACGCAGAGATACAAGACAAAACCACAGAGCCATAAATATGTCAAACATTTTGCAAGTGCCCATCACTAAGCCATCCTCAGATGACACCAAACCACATCTGAAAATCATGCTACTCAATTGCAGATCGGCAGTGAAACACGCAATGGACATTGCAGACCTCATCCTCACAGACGAGCTACACATACTAATCCTGATGAAAACATGGCTAATTGAAGCCTCCTCACCTACCCTTTGAGTGCCACCTAATCACAACATTATACAGACCAAGCAGACCTGGTGGAGGTATCACCTGCATACACAGAAACAATATCACAGTAAAACCGTAACATAAAATAGACATATCCTCCTGTGACAGTCCAACCCAGAACTTGGGTGCAGCCTTGGACCTTATCATTGCCAAGAGTAACATCATCCAACTGCAATCTATCATCCCTTGTGACTGGACAGATCATCAAAGTATCACCTTTCTTATCACAGAATCAGTGAAGACTAAAAAGAGTTAACCAAAGAAGCCCATACAAAGGAAAATGAGCATGCATGATATTAACTGGAATGATCTGATATCCATCACCAGCATCATTCTGAAACCTCTGTTGAGTATAGTAGATGTCTAGGAACTAACAAACCATTACAACAATTCCATGTTGAACATAGTTGACTAAAGTGCACCCCTACAGCTAAAAAGAATATCTACCAAAAACTCCAAACCTTGGTTCAATGGCAGTCTGAATACAGAAAGACATGAGCTTAGACTAGCTCATCGAGCATGCGGAACCGCACAGTCCCTTGAAAACCTTAAAATACGGATGTATGTCGTTACCACGCATGTTTTTACAACGCATGCCTTTACCACGCAACTTTTACAACGCAAGTCGTTACAACGACTTGCGTTGGGGGGTGCTGAATAGTGAATAGTTTAATTTACTATTCCAACTCCAGTTCCCGTGGATAGTAGGGAAGGTTTTGGATAGTAAATTAAACTATTCCCTATCCTACAGCGCCCCCCCAGCGCAAGTCGTTGTAACGACTTGCGTTGTAAAAGTTGCGTGGTAAAGGTAGTGCGTGGTAAAAGTTGCGTTGTAAACGCTGTTTACCTTAAAATACTGAAAAAACAGAGGAGCTTTTACAACTCACAAATTAGAATCTCTAAAGCGAACTTCTTTAGAAGCCAATTAGACAATGCTAGAAATTGTCCAAAAAGCAGTTCGAACTGGTCAAGCTACAATCCAATAACTAACCCAATCCTCCCCGCACAAGTTCTAAACCACAGCAAAACTGCAAAGATTCTGTTTCCTTCTTCAAGAAAAATACAAGAAAGATCAAAAATGACCTGCAGTCTTCTACTGATCGGCTTCCTCGCTCACCTCCTTGTAGCCCCCCTTACACTTCTGATTGCGGAGACACCAGGTTTCCCAGCACTTACCACTAAAGCAATGCCACTTAGAGCATGTCCAAAGCATTTGATAAGAGTGCCATCCTCAAAATCCTTACAACACTAAAATCCTCAAACCACTTTAGCGACCCTCTTCCAACAAGCTTCTTTAATGAGATCAAAAGGTCTTTAATTTTGCTATGGACTAAAATAGTCGATGATGTGCTACCTCAAGGATCAATACCTGACTGCTTTCAAACTGAGCAGGCTAACCTCATTTAAAATATAAAACTATGGTGGATCTCCGTGACCTTAACAACTTCCACCTAATCTCTACGATTCTGACATTAGCAAAACACTTCAATAAATGTGTGCATGTTCAACTGTGCAACCATATTGACCAATTCAGTCTCTTATACCATTTTCAACCCAGCTTCCACTGTGGCCACAGCACAGAATCGACACACACAAACATTGTTGATGATGCGCTAAAAATGTTGGATCAGAACGAATTCTATAGATACAATTTATTTTCTAAGCTTATTATTACTGTTTTAATATGTTGTTCAAATTGTTATTATGCCCTTGTTAGAGTGATTGCCTCTTTGTGTAAGATGTCGTTCTTCATTTTTACCTTGGAAAGGTATCTATTTTTTCTTTTAACTATCTGTGACATGCTAGTCTTTCATAACATGTAGAATTTGTATTATGTTCTTGCTGTTTTAATCTTTAATCGATTGATATTAATCTGAATAAAGACCTTTTATGCTTATGCTGATGATGATGAAAAGATTACTGAGCCAGCTGTCTGTGACCTGAGAAAAGCCTTGAAGGGCGGGATCTGCTCCCCCTTATATTTAAGAAAAAGAAGTGCATTCCAAGAACTAGCTGGCTAACCTTCTATGTGGCTATAGGGACACAACAAGCTGGAGTAGGTCTTTTCCCTTGAGTGCCCAGCTGATTAGGACCTATTGGAAACCTGGACTAGGCCTTGCTGGTGACCTCTGCTGGACTAAGCCCTGGCGTATAGATCTTACCCCTGAATCCTTTTATCCTTAGAAGAGCCCTAGAGGAACTGCTCCAGAAACCCTGATAAGTTGGTATTTCAAAGACTAAGTCAGAAGGTAAAATCGTTGTCCAGGACCAAGTTGCTCGATGTATCTGACCTGTGTTCCATCACAGTCAGTCCGAAATCGCTGCTAGGACCGTGGACTATCATTGGGTCTTAGCCTTTTTAGAGCTATTTCTCAATGTGCCACTGGACTAAAGCTATACCTCGCTGATGACCCTATAGTAAGTACAAAACTGGTCCTGGGTTGCTTGTGTTCCGGTTTAGGGAGAAGCTGGCCTGGCAGTTCTGGCTGACTATTTATGTTTGAGCAGTGTCAAGGCTGATTAGCATATGGCTGGGGCAACTGCGGTGGCATGGTGGGTGAAAAACCATGAATTGGGATGCGACCGCGCAATTGCCAGTAACTGAGATTAATTCTAGCATTCTATCCATCACTTGTTGTTGATGCCACAAACCCAACATGGCAATTCAGGCTTTCTGCCTCAGGCCCAAGAACACAGAGTGGGGGTTTGCCCCCAATCTGCCCAGGAGAGGTAGAAAGCCCATTAGTCACCAGGGCAAAGTTATTTTAAAAATAAGGGGTTGGGTGGACCACCCTGGCAAAAGAGCCATGCCCTCACTTCAAGTGAACAGCACAGTCGTTTTGCCCCTTGCGGAAGGGAGGAAGCCCATAGACCTAAGGGAGTTGTTTAACAAGAATGAAAGGGTTGGTCCACCCTGGCATAGGATTATACCTCCAACTCCAGATGGGAAATTCAGTCTTCTTGCCCTCACTGGCATATCAGTGAGTTTGATCGCACTCTGTCTCCTGGGGGTAGAAAGCCCACTAGGGCTAGAAATAGGGCTAGAAATAAGGGATTGTCATGGCTCACCATAGCATAACGACATACTCCCAAACTCTATAGGGAAATTCAGTCTTTTTACCCCCTTGGGAGTCAGATTTGGGGAGTTGGGTTTGGCCCCGAATGCTCTCTGGTGAGGTAGAAAGCCTACTGGACACTAGATTAAATATTGTTTTGAAAGAAGGGGTGGGGATGGCATATCCTAGCATAGGGCCATGTCCACACCACAATGGGGACAACACAGTCTTTCTGCTCATCTCGAGAGGTAGATTAGGGGATTTGCCCCAATTCTGTCCCCTGGAAGTAGGAAGCCCTCTAGACACATGGGATTTTACAGTGGGCACAAGAATGGTTGGAAGGTTAGCGCCCGTTCCACTACGGGTTTTCCCGCTTGTTGTGGAGGGCGCCGGAACAGTTTGTTGGTCGCTTGCTGATTGGAGACCGAGGGTCACGCGCTAGCTTCTCCTCCAGGCGCCACCCTATTTAGTCCTCATGACTTCTTCTGCGCTCAGTGGACGCGCGCAGTGGGCGCGCGCCGAAGTCGCGCCTAAGTCCAGCCCGTCTGCGCCCGTCCGCGCTGAGATCGCGCCTGAGCCCTGGAAGGCTGGGCTGGCTACTGCTCGTTCTCAAGTAGGTCTCTGCTATTCTAGACAGTTCTTGCTTGCGCTCAAACCCTTAGCTAAGCCCTGCTTTCATATTATTGCCCCTGAGGCTTTTTCAGTTAGGATGGGTTGTGGATGTTTGAGCAGTGGTTCCGGAAAAGCGTATTCCCGGAAGGCACAGCCGAGTACTGGTGCTCCTAAGCCCGCCCTCAGTACATCGACTGAAAGGGGGTTTCTTATCAATGCGAGGTCCTTAATAAAAAACAACATTGCTTTCAGGGACTTTGTTTCAGCCAGAAAGCCTACGTGGGTGTTTGTCACAGAGACCTGGGCATCTGATGCCTCGGGACCTGATTTGATAGATGCTATTCCCACTGGGTATGCCCTGGCTAGGATAGACAGAACTGGCCGCCGAGGAGGGGGAATAGGAATTCTATACAAGGACTCTTTTATATGCCGTACTGGGTTTCTTTTCACTCCCTCAGACTCCTTTCAGGCTTTGTACTTCTCCATCAACTCCAACCCCTCTGTCTCCTTCTCCGGCCTCCTGCTTTACAGACAGCCGGGCCCAAGATCTTCTTTTAGGCAGGATCTGATCAATCTGCTAGAGCCATTTATTGAGAGGCCTAACATTACTCTCCTGGGCGATTTTAATTTCCATTTGGAAAATATGGGATCTAGAGATACCCAGATACTTTTTGATACTCTGGATTCCTGCGGTTTGACTTAGTTGGTGGTAGGTCCCACCCATCTGGCTGGGCATACACTCAACGGAGTCTTTTCCAATGACCCCAGGTTGAAGGTTGGTCCCCCTGTCCTCTTAGCTTGGTCCGACCATTCGGCCATTCCGCTAGAGCTGTCATATCAGGATGTACATCTCTCTCTTCCGGATGCCAGGAAGTGGGAACTCAGAAGAAATCTTACAGCTATTAACAACGACGTTCTCTCTCCTTCTCTGAATAAATGGATGCCTGCTGACTTGCAGGACGCCAACTGCTGCTCTTGAACTCGCAAGTACTATTTCAGGGGCTTTGGATATTGTGGCCCCCTTCAAACAGCACTACTCTGCGAGAAAGAGTCCTTCGGCCCCCTGGTTCTCGGACAGACTTAGGCTGCTGAGACAAGGGTGTCGTAAACAGGAGAGGCTCTGGAGGGCTCAGTTGGATCCCTCTGTGAAGGAACATCATAAACTCAGTTTAAAGGATTATAAGCTAGCCATAGTGGAGGAAAAGAGGGCCTATTTCTCCAAGATCACTGCTTCCCTTAACTCTCCCAGAGATCATTTTAAAATCATAGACTCCCTATCCTCTCCCCAGGTAACTGATCCGATAGTGGAATCTCAAGAGTTATGTGACAATATCTCGGTCTTTTTCCATTCAAAGATCGTGGATATCTATAGCTCTCTTGAAACCATAAATGTTTGTACGGTACCTCCCTCTATTTTTGCTCCTTCTAGAGTCAGGAGCCTGTCTGGTGGACACTCCCCGAGTTTCCTGTCCTTCCCCCTTCTTACTCCCGAGCTGATGACTCAGCTCTTGGACAACACTAAATCGGGCTCCCCCTTAGACCCTTGCCCGCTTAAAGTTCTGAAGGCTTTTCGGGATGTGGTTATTCCCCCTCTTATGAATGTCATGAATCGTGTGATCTCGGAGGGAGTGTTCCCCCCTTCATGGAAAATGGCGGTTGTTAAATCCCTTCTTAAGAAGTCTACATTGGATCCAGGGGTCTTGAAAAACTTCCGCCCTATTTCACTCCTTCCTGCCCTTGCAAAGATGTTGGAATCTCACCTCAATCGGCACCTTAGCTCCTTCCTTGGGGACTCCGCCCTCCTGGATGTCTCCCAGCATGGCTTCAGGAGATCTCATAGTACTGAGACCGCCCTTACGGCAGTTGTCAACAACATCCGCTCCCAGGTCGATAAGGGCCATACCACTCTTATGGTCCTGTCAGACCTGACGGCGGCTTTTGACACCCTGTCGCCCTCTATTTTGGTCACCCGCCTTAGGGATATAGGGGTCGGAGGTCCTGCATTGAGCCTTCTGGCCTCCTTTCTCAATGAAAGGGAATAGACAGTGAAGCTGGGCCAGTTTCTTTCTGCCCCTAAACCTGTGCATTGTGGGGACCCCCAGGGCTCTTCATTGAGCCCTACACTATTTAACATTTATGTGGCCCCACTTGCCAGGGTAGTTAGATCCTTTGGGCTGGAAGTACTGTCGTACGCTGATGACACCCAAATTATGGTTTCCCACACGCAGTCCATCAAGGACTCTGCCCTGAACTTCAGGAATTGCATGGAGGCTGTGTCTCAGTGGATGGTACAGAACTTCTTGAAACTAAACGGGGAGAAAACGGAGGTGCTGATCTTCGGGGGCAATCAGGATATCTGGTCCCATGACTGGTGGCCTGCCTCTCTCGGGGATTGCCCTCCTCCCCTCAGTTTGCTAAGAACCTAGGGGTGCTGATGGATACAGCACTCTCCTTTGATCGCCAGGTCAGTAGGACTGTCTCCACCTGCTGTGGCATTATCAGAGTTCTTAGAAAGATTGCCTTCTATCTATCCCCTGATGCCCGGAAACAGGCTACTGTGGCATTAGTTTCCTCAAGACTGGACTACTATAATGCTCTTCATGTGGGCATAAACAAAGGCCTCATCCATCATCTTCAGATGGTTCAGAACGCGGCGGCAAAGATGGTTCTTAACCTCCCTAGACTTGCTTCGGCCTCATCAGCCCGGAGAAGCCTACATTGGCTTCCAATTCAGTCCAGGATTTCTTTTAAGATTCTTTGTCTTGCCCATGGGGCTCTTCACGGTACAGGTGCTGAGGGGATCAGGTCACTCGTTCACCCCTACTTTCCTAGCCGATCCCTTCGCTTCTCTATCAAAAATCTCCTTGAGGTCTCTAGGTTCTTAAGAGCTAAATGGGGAGGCAGAGCATTTTCCACGGTTGTACCCAGGTTATGGAACTCTCTCCCTCCCGAACTCCTGGGGCAACCATTGCTTGCTCTGTTTCACAAAGCACTGAAACCCTGGCTTTTCTCTGAAGCGTATCTGTAAAGGTCTTCATCGGTGATTACATATCACATGACCTGCTTAGGCGCCTTGATATCCTTGGGCTAAGTTGCGTGATAAAAGATTCCTTTAATTAATTCATTCATTCAGGTTGGTGCGTCCAGCACAGGTATTAGGTATATCCCACCACAAATGAGGCAACATAGGCTTTCTGTTCCCCAAGGGTAGATAGGGTATTTCCCCCAATTTGGTCTTAAGAGGGCAGAAAGCCCACTAGAAACCAGGGATTTCAACATAGTGCCAAAACATAGAAAAGGATGGGGGAGGCCTATCCTGGTATCGAG
Organism: Lissotriton helveticus; assembly: GCF_964261635.1. Taxonomy (NCBI): domain Eukaryota; kingdom Metazoa; phylum Chordata; class Amphibia; order Caudata; family Salamandridae; genus Lissotriton; species Lissotriton helveticus. The sequence goes on from NC_136059.1 coordinate 1,820,209,681, forward strand.
CCCTACCCTCACCACAGAAGTGGCAATAATGTCTTTCTGCCCAACTGGGAACAGATATGATATATGTCCCAATTGGGGAATTTGCCCCAAATCTGACCCCCAGGGGGTAGAAAGCACACTAGACACAAGGGATTTCCCATTTGCAGCAAAGTAAGGGGTACAAGAAGCAACCCTCCCTGGCATTGGGCTACACCTTCACCCAAAAAGAGTCAAACCAGTCTTTCCACCCCATTTGTGGGGACAGCGTGGGGATTTGCCCTAAAATTGCTCCCAGTGGGCTGAATTCACACCTGAAACCAGGGATTTTAAAATTCTGGCAAAACAAACAAAAGGTTTGGAGCAGCCTACTCTGGCATCAAGCCATAAACCCACCTTGGAAGGAATAATAGAGTCTTTCTACTAGGGGTGGGTGAAAAATCCACGCCGCCGGCGAAGTTCACTTAGTTTTGTCCACTCTGCGTTCCGCTTAGAGTGAGACGTTCCAGCAAAACTCTGCCAACCACCTCGTGGTGCAGTTTTTATTCACATGCGGCTTGCCATTGTTAAGTTGGCGAGTGAGATTTTGCATCCCCTAGCATGATTTTTATGTGCTAGAGTGCCTCCTGTCAAGATTTATCAACGCAGAAGGTCACGATAGGTCACAGCCATATGCTTTGAAAAAGCTGACACTCAAGTAGAAAACCTACTTGAGCTACAGAAAGAAGCAGCAATTTCTGATGCACCTTGTGGGGCTGTTTGCATTGAGTTCACAGTGAGGAACAAACTCCCTGTGCTAAAAATCAGTGCAAGCAGCTTGATGTGCTAAATACTGCCTGAGTGTGAAACTCCATGGAATCTCATGGATTTTTTATGTAACTCTGCAGAATTCTGCTTAGTAAAACTCCACAAGTTTTACCCACCCCTACTTTTACCCTTACAGTGGGCAGATAGGTGTGTCTCAATTCCAGAGGTTGCTCCAAATCTGTCCCAGGGCAGGGTATACAGACTATTAGACAACAGAGATTTTACGTTTGGACAAAAAATAGTGGTATGGTTGTGCCACCCTGCACTTCTGCCGTTCCCCCACCCCAAAGCAAAGATACAAGTCTATTAGCAGTCCTGGTGGGCAGAAAAGTGTGTTGCCCTAATTTACTACTCAGGGGAAGAAAGCCAAATATGTGACAGGAATATATATTTTTATATAATAAAGCCTCAAACGTTTTTCTGCTCCTCAGGGACTAGAAATGTCAAGCAAGAGGAAATTTTGAATATTTTGGGTGTTGTTGCAGAGTGGGGATAAATTCCAATATTGCCCCACTTGCCATATTGAATGGCTGCACTATTTGGGTCACATGCTAACTAGGGAACCCTATCAAACACAGACATTTCTGAAAACTAGACATCAAAGGTTGTCCAGCGTAGTATGCATCCTGCAGATCTCATGATATTGTGTTACCCACGATGACCTGTAAGCCTTACCTTTGCCCTAAATCATGAATTTTTCCTGTATTTATGTGACACAATGACCAGAATTCACAGTAATCTAGAACATGTAAACCACCTAGTGTTTCCCCATTTGCCTGGTTTAGATGAAAGGCTACCTCACTTGTGTGGCTCTACTTAGCATCTGAAACATAATAGCCCCTAAAAACACTGTTGTAAGGCTTGTACCTCATCGGTAAAACTGTGCGTTTGTCAGACAACATAAACTTCAGGATTGTGCGAGATTGATTCCATGCACAACCCCAGGATATGTTCGCCTGTCTCCCTGGTAGCCCACAATGCACCATCAGCAACCCTAACCTCACAGGCTGACAAATGTGGGTGCAACCTCATATGGCCGGGATGCCCGCCACCCCCTCCCAACACATATCCCCAAGGATGGGAAGTCGGACAATAGTTGAACTTTTGGAAGACGGGAGGGAGTCACCCTCCCGGCCGTATTTATTAAAATATGAAACAAAATTTAAAACATTAAATAAAAGTTTCATCATTATGCATTATGTACAATTTGACATTTATTACATTTCGATGCAGTCATGTACTTTTGGCTAACATCCTGAAAATGCATACACTCTAATTCAAATTGTACATCCTAGCATTAAGGGCCAACGGCAAGGTCTTAACCGGTGTCAGATCCCTACTACCAAACTCCCGCCCTCACCGTGTGAGCGGCGCATGCGCAGAGGGCTCTACCCTCATTGCCAACTGTAACTTCCCTTGTCGTGGTGGGGGCCCCCTTTCTACTCGACGCCATCTTAAGGGTCATCCGAGTTCCCGTATGAGGTCTCTGTAGGAAGGACAGCGTGGACTCTCCCTCCAACCCCACACTCTCTATCCGCCGTCGCGGATATCCGGCCCCCGGGAAATTAGTCAGGAGGGGCATTTAAGCGCCTCCCCCCCCTGGGAGGGGCCCATGGCCATCTCCCCCTAGGCGCCCCATCCTTAGTGGGTGCCGCCTCCCCGTGGAAGGGGCCAATGGCCGTCTTTCCCCGGGCGCTCCCATCCATTGTTGGTGGCGCCCCACTCTAGGGACCTTTAAATTCCTGCTCACCGATCATGACCTTACCCCCCGACAAATAAATACGACAGTTGTTTACCTACTAAAAAGAAAAAATTCCACATCATCTTACTGTTATTACTGATCATTCCTGCAAGAAGAAATTTCTCCAATGCAAACCATATTTACATTTCTCAATATTCCTTTATTCACTCTACCAAGGAAAAAGAAAGGCCTCTACTTTCATCACTCAGAAAACTTTATTTTCTCCACACATTTGCTATCAGGGGCTGGTGGGTGGGTCAAAATTGCTGCTTGTTCCGTCGAGGGCTCACGAGCAACGAGTGGGTGCAGCCTTCCGATCCGAGGAACAAGAGGACGATCTTCTGGATTCCCGCTCCTTTATCCTTCTGCGGGAGGGCGTGTACCCGTCCCCGATACGCCTACTGGGCGTGGTCTTCCTTCGAGGTGTCTAGGACAACCCCTCTTGGGCGGGGGAAGGCGCGCCCCGGCTACGCCGCTTTGGGCATACCAGCCGGGCCACGCCCACCCCGCCCAAAAATGGCTTCCCGGGAGGTTCGGGCCCCCATCCATACGTTCGGGGGGACCGAGCGGTCGCCCCTTTCCATATGGCTGGGATGCCCGCCACCCCCTCCCAACACATATCCCCAAGGATGGGAAGTCGGACAATAGTTGAACTTTTGGAAGACGGGAGGGAGTCACCCTCTCGGCCGTATTTATTAAAATATGAAACAAAATTTAAAACATTAAATAAAAGTTTCATCATTATGCATTATGTACAATTTGACATTTATTACATTTCGATGCAGTCATGTACTTTTGGCTAACATCCTGAAAATGCATACACTCTAATTCAAATTGTACATCCTAGCATTAAGGGCCAACGGCAAGGTCTTAACCGGTGTCAGATCCCTACTACCAAACTCCCGCCCTCACCGTGTGAGCGGCGCATGCGCAGAGTGCTCTACCCTCATTGCCAACTGTAACTTCCCTTGTCGTGGTGGGGCCCCCTTTCTACTCGACGCCATCTTAAGGGTCGTCCGAGTTCCCGTATGAGGTCTCTGTAGGAAGGACAGCGTGGACTCTCTCCCCCAACCCCACACTCTCTATCCGCCGTCGCGGATATCCGGCCCCCGGGAAATTAGTCAGGAGGGGCATTTAAGCGCCTCCCCCCCTGGGAGGGGCCCATGGCCATCTCCCCCTAGGCGCCCCATCCTTAGTGGGTGCCGCCTCCCCGTGGAAGGGGCCAATGGCCGTCTTCCCCCGGGCGCTCCCATCCATTGTGGGTGGCGCCCCACTCTAGGGACCTTTAAATTCCTGCTCACCGATCATGACCTTACCGCCACAGACCGGATAGTTGACCGACTATCCGGTCCCCCCCAACTCCTCCTATAGGTCATGCTTCCTCAAACCTCTCAGCCATGTAACAAAATCTCCTATTAGTAAATCATTCCCCTCCCTGGACAGGTGAACCCCATCGTTCAGATACATATGATCACCCCGGATACACCCATGAGGAATGACATGCAACTGTGCAGAACGGAACAGTCTATTAATCTTATTGTTGCCCCGTTTAACTGAATGGTTCAGAGCTGACACCGAAAGGCCCCCCTGCCACCTCCTTCTAGGAATCATGTGGGACCAGGCAATCGTGCACCCCGGGACTCTTTTAGCCAACCAGCTAACAGCCGAAAAGATTCGTTCTAGCAACACTCGTCTTCCCAGTGTCACCAAATCGTTGCCACCCAGGTGTACTATGACTATAGATGGCAGTGACCTATGCCGCCCTAAAAGTCCCTCGAAAAATGACTCAAATTTGTCAAAAACGAGCCCACCTTTCCCATGGAAAGCCACTCTGAACCCGTATTCCCCAGGTGCGTGAATCGCGTCACCTTCCATGAATACGTCACCGGCGCGCCTCACGTATGAATGGCCCACGACCCATACCATCCTCTCCCCAGTCGGTGATCTCTGACCGCTGGTCTCTTGATGTAGGGTCGACCTCCAATTCCGCCCTGCATGGCAGGCCCGCGAAACTGCAAAGTAAACAAAAGACAGAAAACGTGAGTGCATGTCAATTGATCACTTACAACATGTGCAATCGCACATACCTCTTGAAGCAATTTGAGGACCAACGGCCCAATTGTTTCACTTCCTCGGCACTCTGACCCCTGGCTGTAGCCTCTGTAGCAGCCCCTATCCTAAAGGAGTGGGTCCCAAAATCGCACGGGTCCATGCCCGCGTCAGCGATTGCCAGTGCCAGCACCCTCTGAAACTAAAATCTCGTCAGTGGGGTGCCATCCTTGTGTCTGAGCAAGCTCCCCCCCAAGCGGCCGCTCTTAGCGCCAAATAGTCTTCCACACACCTCAACGGGCAGACTGGGGACCCACGCTTGCGCTGTACGACCACACTATCTCCCATAGCCCCCTGGTCGGTCTTGGACCTGGCTATCATGATTACCATCGAATCACCCCTTATCTGGATGTGATCCCTGCACAAACCTCCCTCCATCTCTCGCTTGTTCCTTGCGACAAGCTCGCTCACCCTCATGGCCCCATGAAATGCCAATGTGAACGCTGCCCGGAACAGAACTGCTTCGTAATGGGAGGAACACGTCTCGTCCAGCTTTGCTAAAAGCAGAGACAGTCTGTCTAAGCCAATCGGGTGCTTCGTATCTCTCTTGCAACCCTCAAGGCGCTGCCAGCCGCGAAGGGCTTTCTTCACCAAAAAAGAACCTGTAGGATCTTTTATGCCATGTACCTGGGCCATGAAGGAAATGGCCGCCCTATGCCTACCGGCCGTTGCCACTGATCGGCCCTCCCTGTGTAGTGCAACCAGGTACCCCAGGAAGGATTCCTCCTGACCCCAATGCAGACTCCCCACAGGACCCAAATATGTGCAATAGGAACGAAACGCTCCGTCGTATGCTTTCCTTGTCCTGGGGGCTAGACTCGCTGCCACGAGGTCTTGTAATCCGAGGCACCGATTAGCCACATTGCTTCTGGGAATGGTGCTGCCTCTAGGTCTGCTGTGGGCAGATAACCCCTGAATGCCTGCATATGTGAATGAGAGAATGCATCAGCCGCATGATTCAGTACACCTGGCACATGTTTCGCCCTGAACAGTACATTCAATCTCATGCACAGCAGCACAATCTCTTTCAACAATCTCAAAATCATTTTGCAGCGTGCTGCCTGTTGGTTAATGCAATCTACGACAGTCATATTGTCAGACCAAAACACCACTGAGCGGCCCCTGAAGTCATCAGCCCATGTCATCAGAGCAACCCAGATGGGGAATAACTCCAGGAACCCAATGTTACCTGTGAGGCCGTCGGAGTGCCACCATGTTGGCCATGTCTGTGCCGACCATCGATCACCTAAGATGGCGCCAAAACCCACGCTCCCTGCCGAGTCGGTCCATAGACCTAATTCCTCCGAAGACTCTGGCGGGGAGCTCCAGACGACTCGACCGTTGAAGTCCGCCAGAAATGCCAACCAAATACGCATATCCTGGGGAACCTCTCCAGACAGTCTCGTACGGTGGTGAGCCTCTTTGAGACCACCCATAGCCTGCGCGATAGAGCGCGAAAACGGGCGGGCCATAGGAATCACTCTTAAGGCAAAATTAAGCTGACCCACTGTTTGTTGTAACTGGTGCAGGGTCACTTTCTTCCCGCCCAGGCATTGCATCAAGGAAGCCCAGAACTTGGTCACTTTGTCTACTGGTAGTCGGAAACACCCCTCCACAGAATCGAGCTCAATACCCAGAAACTCCAGTGAAGTAGATGGTCCGACCGTCTTACCTGGTGCCAATGGGACACCAAATTCATTCATGAGGATGCAGAAATCATACAGCGCCTGTGCGCAATTCATATCACCGGCTGCCCCCAAAAACAGAAAATCATCCAAATAATGCATAACATGTCTATGCCCTGTGGCCTCTGTAAATGCCCATTCCAAAAAACAGCTAAACATCTCAAAATATGCACATGAAATGGAACAACCCATGGGCATGCATTTATCCATGTAATAATTACCCTGAAATGCAAAACCTAGCAGCCGCTGATCCTGCGGGTGCACCGGAAGCAACCGGAATGCTGATTCGATATCACATTTCGCCATCAGCGCCCCAGGGCCTAGGTGGTTCAATATGGCCACGGCATCGTCGAACGATGCGTATCGTACCAAACAAACTTCTGGGTCTATGGCATCATTCACCAAGGAACCCCTGGGAGCAGAAAGGTTATGTATGAGTCTAAACTCCCCCGGATCTTTCTTCGGGACAACCCCTAACGGGGAACATATGAAATCGGCCACCGGCGGGCAGGAAAAGGGGCCAGCCACTCGTCCGAAACTGACTTCTTTTGCTATTTTCTTTTCTGCCACGCTTGGGTTGTGCCGTACCGATAACTGATTTCTACAAAAGGAATTCCCCCGAACTTCCCCCACCGGGATGTGGAAGCCATGTAAGAATCCCTTCCTCAACACCCCAGCGGACACATGATCAGGGTATTTGTTTAACCACGGAATCATAACCATGAGATCAACGGGTGTCGGCAATCGGTTACAAAGGTCCACCTCACTCCTGTTTAGATCCTCCTTTCCCACCCGTCCCGCCATTCTTTGATCTACATGCACTTTCCGGGTGTGAGGAATTCCCACAGCCGGCACACACATGCTTAAACTTGCATGTCCCCTGCGGTCTGTTACAATTGCCTCGATTGAATCCCCAACAGACCCCTCCTTGTCTGCCCTTCCCGCCAACTCTAGGCTGATAGCCCCCACCTGTGCCTGCTCGAAAGGGCACCCCGGGCTTTTGGCGGACAACTCCGGACCCGCTCCCGCCTGGCGAGGACGTACCTGTCGCCCCTGGCAGGAGTTGCTTGTGCCATGACACCGAGTCCAAACAATCCCAAGACAGAGAAGCATCATATTCCTTTGCTTTACGGAACTTCATGTCATAGCCTTTCCATTCTTCCCCCTCATACATTGAATAAAAATCCATAATGCGATTCTGATAGCAAACCAACTCAGTCATAACATCAGGTTTACGTTCCCCCATAACTGCGGTAAATATAGAGAAGGCCTTGACCCAGTTCGTCACCGTCTCTTCCACCCTGAACTCGGCCATCTTGGCGCGCCATACACTAGGGTGCCACAAATCTTTCTGCGTTTTAGCATACTCCATCTCACGATGGTCCGTTAACAAAGAAAACATGTTGACATACTTGTCTCCCCATATTAACTCTTTCGTGGCCAAGGGAACGTGCTGTGCAACCTTTTCCCACTTTGAGGGTATCGAGCCCTCCCCCACCATTGGCAATGCGAGCTTACCCGGATCGGCTATTGTTGCCGCCGCCTTCTCTTGACCAGCTGCTGGTACTCCTGGCGCCACCTGTGGGGGAACAAGAGGAACACTCGCCTTCGCGACATCTCTCGATTGCCGCAACTGCTTCATTAACACTCTGGCTTCTTCGGCCGGATCTCCCGGGGTCGCTGTGGCCTCCACCTTTGTTTTAAGCCATGCGGTCAACTGTGCGGCCAATTCTGGGGGCATATCATCATCCTCGGTCGAGGTGATCACCACTGGGATAGGCTGGCCTAAAACTGGTTCCTGAACCGGGTTACCAGCCGGTACTAGGGGGACGATGGTCGGCACCTCTGGTGCCGGGACCCCCCCCCGAGACTGCCCTTTCTTTGACCCGCTTCCCTCTTAACCCGGGAACCACTCCCGGCAAGGCCGGGCCTATTATCTTTTTCGGCTGACCTGGGTCGTTCATTGCAGCCAATTGTTTCTTTACCTCCGCCAAACCTCTACCGAGCGATTGGACTTGACCGAGCTTTCGGTCCATACAAGCCATCCGGTTCGACAACAGGCGTAACACCTTCTCCATCTCGGAACCCTTTCCTGCTTGCTTGCTAGGCATGGTTTCGAGTCCTCCGTGTCGAACTGAATGAGAAAAAACAGGATTACCACGTTCAAAATTGCTGCTTGTTCCGTCGAGGGCTCACGAGCAACGAGTGGGTGCAGCCTTCCGATCCGAGGAACAAGAGGACGATCTTCTGGACTCCTGCTCCTTTATCCTTCTGCGGGAGGGCGTGTACCCGTCCCCGATACGCCTACTGGGCGTGGTCTTCCTTCGAGGTGTCTAGGACAACCCCTCTTGGGCGGGGGAAGGCGCGCCCCGGCTACGCCGCTTTGGGCATACCAGCCGAGCCACGTCCACCCCGCCCAAAAATGGCTTCCCGGGAGGTTCGGGCCCCCATCCATACGTTCGGGGGGACCGAGCGGTCGCCCCTTTCCAAACTATTCCTAAAATCATACATTTTCACTATTATTTATATTTCCAAATTGCATTTGGGGCCGTTTGTGTTGCGGGCGTTAGGCTAACCCACACAAGTGGGGTATTGTGTTTTATCAGGAGATGTGTGGTAAGATTGGTTGGTTGAACCTTTGTGTATCCTTGCATATTCTGGAACTTTCCATCACAGAAATGTGAGGAAAATGTGTATTAACACCAAAATTTGACATTTTACAGAACTTCTTCATACACTAACCTCCTGAAATCCAGACAAGTTACACTCCCTGGACTCCCCTGGGTGTCTGCTTTTCAGAATTAACCAGGCTTGGCAGCTGAGTTAGGGCCCAAAATCCACAGCTACACAAATTGGAAAAAAGGTTAGTCTTAATTAAAATGGGTTGATTTTGGCCCTTTCATGTGGGACACTCAACTCACACACACCACAGAAATAACCCTGGGCTGAGTTTACTGAGTTGCGCTACACAAAACTCTGTGAAGTGGAAAAAAACTCTGCTGCGCCAGAGTGCGATAGAAAAATTACCATTCACAGTGATTTTTAGTGCTGGATGCTTGTCCGCACTTTGCAATCATCGCAAATGGCACCATGCACAGTGTAAGCGGGCACTGCTTTCCTTTCTGCTGCTTTCAGTTGATTTTTACTCAAGCGGCAGTTTATTCAACACGTATGTGCAGCTTCTTAATGCGAGCGGTCACGAGCTGACTCCCCCTCATTGAGAAATCTCACCGGGAGGTTTATTTTCCACGCTTGTGGTCGCCAACTTGATGTTGATGGTCGCGAATGAGGAAAAATCTCTCCGGGAGGTGAATTTTCTACGTCCGCAAACTTGACGTTGACGAAAGCGAGCAAGGGAAAAAACGTGTTTTTTCAGAACTCCACATGCTCCGCATACACGGAGTGCAGTAAACTCTGCAAACTCCACGAGTGGAGCGTAGTTAATCACCCAGGCTTACACAGAAATATGAGGAAAAAATGTTTTTTTGCCTAAGTTTGAGGTTTGCTAGAGCTGCTGAGTAGGGAAACCTTGTGGGATCAATGTTATTTGGTAGAGTTTCACAATTGTACCCTCCTGAGGTTGAGTCCAAATATAGTGCACTTTTTAACATTGCTTCTTTGCCACAGCATTAGCCATGGATGTATGGGTTCTAGCCAGTTGATTATTTATATAACAGTGTGCATTCAAGTTCAGTCTTCCATCACTTCGGCACAGGTATTTCCCCTGAGGGAGTCACATGTCTAAGGAATTTGGATAGCATATACATGTCATAATTTTTTACGACTATCTATTTATTAAGGGAGTAAGAGCCCTGCTAGCGTGTGGCCTTCCGGCTACATTGGTTACCTAGTGTCTGATGTTTAGGTACATCATTCTCTCCCCCTCAGCAATCCCATAGTTCTTTTTGATCTGTTCAAATGTTTGTGCCCCTTCTGAGTCTTAAAAATGTCTGGACATTTTGCAGTTGGCTTCTCACCAAGCCAGGAAAGTGTTCCTGAAGTAAGAGTTGCCAATTATGGGGGTCAAAGCAGAGGGGCTAGTGGTGAGGTCTCTTGACATGGTGGCCCTGCCCCAGGTAGTCAATGCAGCTCTGGTGACTGCCGATGAGTACACTTCCCAAAGCAGGTGCCTCTTGGGAAGCCAGAACAGCTACCAGATGTGCATCAGTGCAATGTGCGGGCTATGAAACACCAGTGCTTCTCTGAAACTGACCAATTCCATTCCAAAATATACCTATCGTTGGCTGGTAGAAAATAGTTTGTTAAGTTGAGAATCCTGAGGCATTCTTCCTGTGAGAGTTATGAGACTTTTTACACTTTTTGTGGTTTCCTGCAACTCCACATGATGTTTCCAAGTAGATGTTGAAGTTTAGCCAGTATTCTTGAGAGGCAAAAGTTCTTTGGCAAAGGCTAAAAATTGCTGCTACCCTGCCTTCCCTTCTGATAGGACTCTATGTCTGCTCAGGCAACAAATAGTGGGTCAGCATAGTTACAGCCAGCAGTTTTTCTCATTAAGGAACAGATTTTTAACCCGAGGTATTTTACATGTTGGGTAGCCCAGGTTAAAGGAAAAAAGTCCCTCAATGAGTGTTGGATCTCCTGTGGGGTAGTAGGATTCAGAATCTGGGATACTCTGAAATATATATGGGATTGAGCTTCATGGAGAAAGCCACCACTACATTGTCCACAAAGGCTACTTTATGCGCATTGTTTCCAATTTTTACTTCTGTAATTGAGTGTTGGATCTAATTTTTTCAGGCTCAGGATTCCATGTAGAAATTGCGCAGAAGGGAGAATAAGGGTGCAATCCTACCTCGTAGCCCTACACACCTTAAATGTCACTGATGTTATCGTTTTTCCTCTAAGTCTGTCTTTCTGGAAGCCATTGCCACTCAAGACCGAAGTTTTGAATTTTTTCCAGCATTTTCTTCATTAACCACCTACGGACAAAATGTAATTCTTTCTCTGTGTTGATTGTAAGTAAGGCTGCATTCTTTTTGGAGTGGGGTATTTTATCAAATGTAAGTTATAATAGTTTTGTGTGATTGTTGCACCCTCTCTCCGGTATATACCTGGTTTGGACAGGGTCAACTAGTACCTGCTGAAATGGATTGAACCTCCTTGACAGGATGCCCATCAATAGTTTACCGTCAACCTTTAAAAGAGAGATGGGTATATGTGATGAGCAGGCCATGTGGTCTTTCCCAGGTTCGGGAATTACAATTACTATGTCCTCCCTCATGGTTTTAGTATGCTCGCCCTATCACCCAAAGGCGTTACATAGGTGAGTTAAGAGAGGGGCTTAGAGTGGGGAGGAGATTTTATATAATTCTGATGGAGTATCCACTGATACACAGGGCCTTGCTAAGCTAAAGCTTAGCTATGCCTGTAATCACTTCATTTAGTGGGATACATGATTCTATCATTTCGGCTTGCTGATGTGTGAGAATAGGCATTTGGGTTGCAGAATAGTATGATGTTATGTCTGTCTCAGGGGTATCATCTGCTGAGTAAGGATCTCTATAGATGTGTCCAAATGTTCGCTATGGGAAAGGGCCACATCTCTACCGCGGGGCAAGATGGCGGCCGCTTAGTTTTGGCTGTAACAGCGGAGCGGTGAGGCTGGTTACTGAAGGAGATCAATGGAAGCTCAGTCCTATCCGAGTGCCCACTTACTGTATTTTGAAGATCTTGAAGTAATGCGGAGCAGCAACCAGGGATTTCCAGAGGCATGTTCACGGCGCTGTCCTGCCGCGGTTCAGCAGTCCATATACTACGAGAACTAACGATCGTGCTATCGGCTCTCTCTCCCAGCCTGAAACTCCGCAGTTCCATCGGAGGGCGGAGCCTGGCGCGAAGACCGCCGCTGCGAAGGAGTTCGGAGCCCAGGGCAGAACGTTTGAGCAGGAAGCCGCTTGGGTGTCCGTGCTCGTCCAGATTGCCGACGAGAGCATTTAGGGAAACTATGGCCCACAACTAAATCAAGCCTCTAAAGCAGCCACAAAAAAGAAAAACCAGTGAGAGGAGGGCACAGTCAAGATGACAGGAGCACAAAAACACCGACGTCGGATAATCCCAAAGAAAAACAACAGCCTATGACCTGGACCCGGCAGGCTACAGTTTCGATTGCCGAAATACTCACAAAAGCCGGTAAAGAGAAGGTGGTGGAAGCGGCAGGGGGTGTGCCTGTGTTGGCAGAATTGACTGTAGATGAGACTGAGGCACCGCAGGTACCCCAGGATGTTTCCGTTGCCAGCGGGACTATCCCCCCAGTAACTGAGATTCTGCAGGCTGAAGCAGCTGCGCAGGGCAAGGTGGTCAAAGGGGTCAAAGGAAGGAATTACCCTCGGAGACTCCGCTGTAGGATTGAGAGAGATGGCTGGGGCGACAATCGATCCCCAAATACAGGCACAGGCACAGGGTGCTATCGATGCTATTGACGCTGTTGACGCTGGCGGAAGGGAAGAACTAACTAGAACAGGGAGACGTCGGTGAGGTTACTGGTGCTGGGGACGGGGCCCAAAGTGAAGCCTTTTTTTTGGCCTCTGATGGTCTGGAATGGTCCGAGGAGGAGGAAGATGGTGATTGCAGCTCCCTCGGGGATTCGGAGAGCGAACCGGAGCTGGAGCACCCGGCAACTGCACTAAAAGTATCAGTAGCTGCGGGGAAGGGCCAGAAAGACCCCCGGTGCAAACTGAGCTGGGACCAATCCGCCTCATTATCTTTACAGGGCAGCCCGGGTATTGAGAGGGCACAAATGTCCCTATTAGAAACAATCCATCAGTAGATCATTGCCCACAGGGAAGAGACTCGCCAGGAAAACCGCAAATCACAAGCGGCAATGAGGAAAATGAGGAACGTGGTCAGGAAGCTGTCCAAGGCCTGCGTGAATACAGGGGACAGGGTCTCAAATCTGGAGAACAGGATTGTCTCAACAGAAGCGGAGGTGGAGGAGGCAGTAGCCAAGGTTAATGCACAAAGTTCCCAGGTTGTGGACATACAATGGAAGCTTGAGGAGATGGAGAATAGGCTCCGCAGGAACAACCTGAAGCTTCTGGGAATCCCGGAGGGATCAGAGGGGTCCGATATCAGGGCTTTCACCATCAAGCTCCTTGACAAGGCATTCCCCAAGTTGGCGAGCTGGAATTGGTCCATCGAACTGCAGAGAGTTCATCGTACCCCTTTTAAAGTCAAAAGGAACGCGAAGGAAGGGAACAAACCCAGGGCGATTTTAATTTTCTTAGGAAATTATATTTTGCGACAGGCTATCTCTAATTTAGCAAGGTCTAATGCTAAATGGGGATATGATGGGTTTTCATTCTTCGTGCGGCCGGATTTCTGCCACACGACGGTGGAAAGACGTTGGCGTTTAAGAGGTTTGATAAAGCCCTTCTAGGACAAAAAGATGCAGGCATTTCTAATAAACCCGGCGCAGTTGAAGATTATTAACGAAGGGAGGACATTGTTCTTCTCATCAGAGATCAAAGCGAAGGAATATTTGGACTCTTTAGGAAGCTAGGGGGACTGCTGCTCCCAAGATTATGGAATGGGCTGTTGGCTATCGGCTGATTGTGAAATTGTGTATAACTTTTTGATGATTTGCAATCTTATGAGCTCCAATTTCCTTTTTGAAATTCGTTTGGTGTATTGGTATAGTAAGTCCTCACCACATGTACCGTGCTCCATCACACGCACAGACCAGGTCTGAGCGCCTCACAGAGTAGGGTGGTGGGGGGGTTCGGGGTCAGGGGTGTGGGGGTTAGGGGGTTGGGCCTTTTAGGGTGGGAAAGGGTGGGGAGGGTGGGGTCGGAGTGAAAATTGGAAAAAGGAGGGAATGGTGCAATATTGGAAAAGGACAAAAAGAGTTAACGAATATAAAAATATGTGAACAGTTTCAAGTTGTAGGTGGCCTTGTTCAACTAAATGACGAACATTAGAATCTGCACAATGAATGTGGGGGGCTTGAACAACTGGAAGAAAAGGCAGAGATTGGCATATGTGGTGAAGCACAACAGAATAGATGTCCTTTGTCTTGAGGAGACCCATCTCCCTTTGGCTAAGAGAAGCTTGTTGCTCTTAAAAGGCTTTGAGCTGGTGGCATGCTCAGCAAAAACCTCAACCATCAGGGGAGTTGCCATCTTAGTAAGAACAGCTCTGGGAAAGGCCAGAAAAGTGAAAACTGATAGTAATGGGAGATGGGTGATAGCCGAAATGGAACTGGGGTTTACAATTTGTGGGATATATGGCTCGAATGATGACAATCCTGAAATTTTTGACTTCCTAGAAGTAGAGTTAGCTAACTGGCCTACCCCCTTAGTAATTGCGGGAGATCTAAATATCACTTCTGACTGGGGTAATGGAATATCCTATGTGGGGCGGAAACCCAGAGTCTTCAGATCAGTTCAGGCTCTTATTAGCTCGCACGGGCTGCAGGATGTATGGCAAACTAAAGAGCCCCAGAATCCGGGTTTTACGTATTTCTCAAACCCTGCTCAGAAGTACTCAAAATTAGACTACTTTTTTATTTCCTCTCTCTGGAAATGGGGAAAGTTGGGATTATTAAACTCCCAAGAGTAATCTCAGATCATAACCCGTTGCTTCTAATGCATGACCTGGGAAGGGTGGATAGGTCAAAGTCACATTGGACATTTGAAAGGAGATTGTTGGCAGACAACAGGTTTGTAGATCATTTGAATAAATGGGTAGGAGAGTTTTTTGCAGCAAATAGGTATAGTACGTCACGGAATGGGGTGTGGGAGGCCTTTAAAGCCGCATTAAGGGGAGAGATGATCAGCTGTTCTGCCAGGCTTAGA
Source organism: Lissotriton helveticus (assembly GCF_964261635.1). Classification (NCBI taxonomy): domain Eukaryota; kingdom Metazoa; phylum Chordata; class Amphibia; order Caudata; family Salamandridae; genus Lissotriton; species Lissotriton helveticus. Next base: position 1,820,224,812 of record NC_136059.1, read on the forward strand.
AGAGAGGATAGGGAGGAGGTAGAGAAACTAATGGGCATGCTGGTTACCACGGAGGAACAGCATATCAGGGGCATCTCTGGTGGAGATGGTAAGGAAAGCCATAATGTATTGCTGGCAGTTAAAGCGGCATTGCAGAAGGAGGTAACACAGAAGGCAATCAGGGACTTTCAATCTTCAAGGGCAAAAAGATATGAAACAGGAGAGCAAGCTGGTAGAGCTCTTGCCGTTCGGCTAAGGCAGGAAAAATCTAAGAATCTGATTACTTGCATTGAGGAGGATGGAATTGTTTTTACTGAAGTTAAGGATATACTGAGTGTGTTTGAAAATTTTTATCAAAAACTACTATGTCGGGCACACTGAGAGTAACCAGGGGGAGGATTATCTGGATAGGGGTCCCCGCTTGGATGATGTAACCAGAGTGGACCTCCACAAAGATATATCGCATGCCGAGGTCCTGGCTGCATTGCGGGTGTTAGCGCCCGGAAAAGCCGCCGGCCCAGACGGGATCCCCCTGGAGGTGTACAAAGCAATGGAACGTGAGATTGTCCCATTGTTGGTCGACCTATTCAATGGGATCGTGTACTCAGGGGCGGTCTCGGATTCATGGAAGGAAACCAATATTATAATCTTCCACAAGAAGGGGAAACCAGTGGAGAAACCAGGGTCCTACCGGTCGATATCGCTGATTAATGCCGATACAAAGCTCTATTCAAAGATCTGGGCTAAGAGGTTGGGCAGGATCATTGGCGGTCTCGTTTCCCCTTGGCAGCATGGGTTTGTTCCTGGGCGGGGTACAACAGATCATACACGCAGAGGTATAACACTGTTTGATGCCCAGGATGCCAGGGGGGGAGAGATCGCCATGATCCTGCTCGACGCAGAGAAAGCGTTTGATCGCGTTGTCTGGAGCTTTCTCTGGGGTATATTGGCAGGGAGGGGTTTCAGGGAGAAAGTCATCAGAGCGCTCAAAGCCATGTCTGTGGATCCGGCTGCTAGAGTCACGGTTATGGGGGAGAAGTCGGATAAATTTAATATAAAGAGAGGGACGCGCCAGGGTTGCCCCATCTCCCCCATACTCTTTTCTCTGTATATTGATCCCCTTATCCAGAGAATATTAGAGAGTCATAGTATCCCTCCTGTGATTTTTAACGGCCATGTCAATAAGATATTAGCGTATGCTGATGATCTGGCTGTTTTCACGACGAACCCCCAGCAGGCACTTCCGGCTCTGGCACAGATGGCGAAGGTCTTTGGTCAGGGCTCTGGATACCTCCTAAATGAATCTAAAACACAGAAAATCTGTTCAAAATATATTGTGAAATCCGATTTTAGATTTGTGGACTCAGCTGTTTATATAGGGGTAAAAATTAATGCTTCAGTGGGTAGAATAATAGAAGAGAATTGTCCCCCTCTAATTAAGTCTATAGAGACTGAATTGAAAAGAATAGATGTGCTGCATCTTTCTTTGGTAGGCAGGGTTAATGCTCTAAAAATGTTAATGTTCCCTAGAGTGCTGAATCTCTTTAGGGCTATACCCCTTTTTATTGAGGAAAAAATAATGAAACAGCTGGAGTCCGACTTTATAAGGTTTATATGGCAGTATGGCAAGGTCAGACGCTCCACCAGCCTTATGTCATTGCCGAGGGAAAGGGGTGGTATGGCACTCCCAAATCTTAGATTGTACCATTGGTCCTGCCTCCTGATTCAAATGTCTATTCTTTTTCAATTTGATGTCGGACCTGCTGGGGAAAATTCAAACTCAGGCACCCAGGGGCCTCCCCCAATCTTTGAGATGCTGTTGGGGGAGAAAGCAACTGGCCTCTTGCTCTGCAAAGTGGAACGTAGATTTTATAAGAAGGCTCGCTTTAAGACTTTACACGGGGCTTGGTTGGTCTGGAAAGCTATTTTGAATTTTTTTAATGCCCCAAAGGTAAATTCTTATCTACATTTGGGAAACTCAAGTCTTCTTTCTCAGTTGAGGGCTGATAGGAATCTCCAGGTTTGGAATAGAATGGGGGTTAAGACCATTGGAGATGTCATGGAGGGCGATAAGATCATAGGGTTTGAGGACCTGCAAATGCGGTTTGGCATTCCTGCCAACCAGTGGTTTGTGTATGGACAAATTGCTCACACCCTAAGGGCCTTAAGACCTAAACTGAAGCCTTCTGTAGATATTCCTGTGGTTGAGGCCCTGGTTAGAGGGTGTAGAAAGAATAAAGTGGTTTACGATCTTCTGGTGGTGAGGATTCAGGACGATATTGGAAAAATGGAAAGCGCTTGGGCTACTAAACTGGAAAACCCGGATGTTGATCTGGATCTTGCACTTGGTTTAAATAAAAAGCTTTTTCGGGCCTCTGACCTACGGGCTCAGCACTATAAAACAGTTTTTAATCTGTATCATACTCCGGCCAAATTATTTGCCTGGGGTCTCAGGACTGATTATTGCTGCCCGAGGTGTAATTCAGGTCAAGCAGACCTAGTACATATGTTTGTTACCTGTGACCGGTTGGGCCCACTCACGGATGAGATTATGAAATTCTTGGAGGGGATGCTAGGTCACAAGATCGATCTATCCCCTACATTGGTGTTAATGGGTACAGACTCTAAATTGGCCCTGGCAGAGGATGAGGAAGCCCTGGTTTTTATGTCGGTAGCTGTGTTTCGAATCTTGATTTCAGATGGCTGGAAAGATGTTATTGCACCCTCCTTCCAGATGTGGCTCTCGAGACTCTTGGGCATCCACAATATCGAGTCTTGTTTATTTGAATACAAAGGAGCTAAAAAACGGGAGATGGGAAGACGATTTTGGGCCCCTGTTATAAAGTGGAGGGATGCCAGAATTTGACCTGGAATTAGTATTTTATTGGCATATTTCTTTGAATGTAAAATGTATTTTATCCCCACATCATGAATTGTGCATTTATCTATTTATATTTCGATTGTCATGCCTCTGCTATTGCTCTTTGTATCAAATTTTAATGCTTCGTTTGTGCTAATTTAATTGTTAACTCCTTTTATTGCATCATATCCTTCAATAAAAACTTTAAAAAAAAAAAAGAAGGGTCCAAATGTTCAAATGATCTCCTCATCAGCCTTTACCTGTGCATCCTGTGTATTGGTAATTTCTACAAAGTTGCCTTTATGTCAATTTACAAATTGAAATGTGCTTGCTTTTTCCCTCCTTGTTGCAACACAGGTATGTATGAAGGGGAGCATATTCTGCCTTGCCCATATCTACAAATTTAAGTTGTTGTTTAGCTAATGATCGCTGTTTCGTGTCTTGATTGCCTGTGCTTGTTTGGGTGTTTTCTTAGTCCTTTACTTTTCCATCTAATTTCAATCATTTGTACCGTCTTTCTGTATTAAATCTTGCTACTATGGCTATTAATTCACACCGCATAACAACTTTGAGAGTTTCCCATGTCCTAGCTCTACAGCTACCTGGGGTGCCATTATCCTGCAGGAACTGTTGGCTTACCCCTTGTATCTTAGTTTGATGATTTTCGTTTTGAATGAGTGTATAGTTTTGTCATCAGTTAAGGTCAGGCCAATCTCTTGGAATAGATGTGCTGCATCTTTCTTTGGTAGGCAGGGTTAATGCTCTAAAAATGTTAATGTTCCCTAGAGTGCTGAATCTCTTTAGGGCTATACCCCTTTTTATTGAGGAAAAAATAATGAAACAGCTGGAGTCCGACTTTATAAGGTATATATGGCAGTATGCCAAGGTCAGACGCTCCACCAGCCTTATGTCATTGCCGAGGGAAAGGGGTGGTATGGCACTCCCAAATCTTAGATTGTACCATTGGTCCTGCCTCCTGATTCAAATGTCTATTCTTTTTCAATTTGATGTCGGACCTGCTGGGGAAAATTCAAACTCAGGCACCCAGGGGCCTCCCCCAATCTTTGAGATGCTGTTGGGGGAGAAAGCAACTGGCCTGTTGCTGTGCAAAGTAGAACGTAGGTTTTATAAGAAGGCTCGCTTTAAGACTTTACACGGGGCTTGGTTGGTCTGGAAAGCTATTTTGAAATGTTTTAATGCCCCAAAGGTAAATTCTTATCTACATTTGGGAAACTCAAGTCTTCTTCCTCAGTTGAGGGCTGATAGGAATCTCCAGGTTTGGAATAGAATGGGGGTTAAGACCATTGGAGATGTCATGGAGGGCGATAAGATCATAGGGTTTGAGGACCTGCAAATGCGGTTTGGCATTCCTGCCAACCAGTGGTTTGTGTATGGACAAATTGCTCACACCCTAAGGGCCTTAAGACCTACACTGAAGCCTTCTGTAGATATTCCTGTGGTTGAGTCCCTGGTTAGAGGGTGTAGAAAGAATAAAGTGGTTTACGATCTTCTGGTGGTGAGGATTCAGGACGATATTGGAAAAATGGAAAGCGCTTGGGCTACTAAACTGGAAAACCCGGATGTTGATCTGGATCTTGCACTTGGTTTAAATAAAAAGCTTTTTTGGGCCTCTGACCTACGGGCTCAGCACTATAAAACAGTTTTTAATCTGTATTATATTCCGGCCAAATTATTTGCATGGGGTCTCAGGACTGATGATTGCTGCCCGAGGTGTAATTCAGGTCAAGCAGACCTAGTACATATGTTTGTTACCTGTGACCGGTTGGGCCCACTCACGGATGAGATTATGAAATTCTTGCAGGGGCTGCTAGGTCACAAGATCGATCTATCCCCTACATTGGTGTTAATGGGTACAGATTCCAAATTGGCCCTGGCAGAGGATGAGGTGCCCTGGTTTTTATGAAGGTAGCTGTGTTTCGAATCTTGATTTCAGATGGCTGGAAAGATGTTATTGCACCCTCCTTCCAAATGTGGCTCTCGAGACTCTTGGGAATCCACAATATCGAGTCTTGTTTATTTGAATTCAAAGGAGCTAAAAAACGGGAGATGGGAAGACGATTTTGGGCCCCTGTTATAAAGTGGAGGGATGCCAGAATTTGACCTGGAATTAGTATTTTATTGGCATATTTATCTGAATGTAAATGTATTTTATCCCCAAATCATGAATTGTGCATTTATCTATTTATATTTCGAGTGTCATGCCCCTGCTATTGCTCTTTGTATCAAATTTTAATGCTTCGTTTGTGCTAATTTAATTGTTAACTCCTTGTATTGCATCATATCCTTCAATAAAAACTTTTTTAAAAAAAAGAAGGGTCCAAATGTTCAAATGATCTCCTCATCAGCCTTTACCTGTGCATCCTGTGTATTGGTAATTTCTGCAAAGTTGCCTTTATGTCAATTTACAAATTGAAATGTGCTTGCTTTTTCCCTCCTTGTTGCAACACAGGTATGTATGAAGGGGAGCATATTCTGCCTTGCCCATATCTACAAATTTAAATTGTTGTTTAGCTAATGATCGCTGTTTCGTGTCTTGATTGCCTGTGCTTGTTTGGGTGTTTTCTTAGTCCTTTACTTTTCCGTCTAATTTCAATAATTTGTACTGTCTTTCTGTATTAAATCTTGCTACTATGGCTATTAATTCACACCGCATAACAACTTTGAGAGTTTCCCATGTCCTAGCTCTACAGCTACCTGGGGTGCCATTATCCTGCAGGAACTGTTGGCTTACCCCTTGTATCTTAGTTTGATGATTTTCGTTTTGAATGAGTTTATAGTTTTGTCATCAGTTAAGGTCGGGCCAATCTCTTGGGCATTCTCAGGATTATGTATTTTGGGGATTGAACCAACCGTGCAGTCACACCTATCGCAACCTTTAATATTTGAGCCTTGTATATTCTTGCTATGATGCTAAATAGAAGATGTTATCTCTAATGGTGTGGTTCAGGGAGCACCATATTTCTGTCAAGCCAAGATCGCCCAGGTGCTTCATCAGACTGTGAGATTGTGTGCCTGTCTGTCCTGTATACTGCGCTGATCTGTCTAGTACTGTGTCAGGGTACGATGTTAAAGTCATTTCCCACCAAGACCGGTTTGTTTGGGGAGGGCCTGATACAATAACTTTTCTTGTTCTCGTTTATATTGTTTTTATAGTCAGTGTGTATCCATTTATCGAAACCCATATGGCTAATAGTTTCCCAGAGATTTCTGTTACTGTGATTGGACCCCAACCCTTGAGCTTATTAGCAAACAGTACGTCTACTTCCCTTCCTTCCTAGGTTTGGAGGAAAGGCTTTGTCTCAAGAATCCTCTTGGTTTGAGTCAGCCCTAGCCTCTTTTAACATGGGTGTCCTGAAGAAGGCAGATATTACATGCAGAGGGCCCGATTTGCAAAGGTAAAGTTAGACGAAAGTCTAACTTTACGACTTTCGGAATTCACAAAGGGCATTTACTACTCGTAAATGTCCTTTGTGAATACTGAAAGTTGTAAAGTTCGACTTCTGGTATTCACAAAGGGCATTTACAAGTAGTAACTGCCCTTTGTGAATGCCGAAAGTCATTGGGCCCAGAGTCTTCACGAATTGTGAGGAACTCTAGGCACTTGTCAAGTGCATTAAGGCCTCTTACAATTAGTTTCGGTACACTAATCATGTGTGTCTTATAAGTATTAGTTCATATTTGGTTGCAGTCTGTCATATTATTGAGAAGTAAGCTATGCCCTGCTGTCTGAATTGGGCATGATATTTGTCTGAGATGTGTGCTCTGAGGTAATAAATAACTTGGTAACTAAGACCGGAATATTATGTAAAACTCCCCAACTGAGATTTAAACTAACAAACAGTGCTAGATTAAGGTGGGCATCTGCGACCATGTGAGATACTGTCCTTTAGTAAGTACCTTCCCTCCTCCTACCCTGAGTAATGAATTATGCAAGTGTGGCCTGCCCTCCTCCCATTTCAAGTTGTACTCTTGCAGGGATCTAGTTGACCAACTCCGGTCCATTGGGGGTCAGCTCTCTGTGAGGTTGCTTATCGCCTGTCGCAGCAGTGGACTCAGACCCGGGCTCCACCTCGTCTCCCTGTACCTTGCTGATCATGGATGTCTTTTCTCAGTGAATTTCTTCAATGTAACTCATGGACAATCCTTTTTGCTGACTGTTGGTGGGCTCTTTGTTTTCACAATTGGAAGAGAAGAGCCTTCATCAACCTTGCCGAGCCTAAGCAGTGTATATGCTTCTGATGGAGTTCGTGCCCAGTCAGTTTATATTTTCCAAAACAAGCCTAGCAGAATAGTTGACCCATGTGTATTTTATTCCTTGATCTCTCAAGAAGTTAGTAGTGCATTTGAGTAGATGTTACTCTTGAAAAGGTGATGGTGAAAAGTCCTAATAAAGTTTCAGTTTTGCCCTCTAGAATAGGGTTGCACTAGTGGAACCTGCCACTGTCATCATGCCCTCTTTCTGCTAAAAAGGTTGATTGTGTGGCCTCAATGTATTCTCTAAAGCTGAATGTCGGTGTCTGCAAGTTCTGTTCAGATGTGTCTAAACTAAATGTTACATATCTTTCAATGTCGCCTTTTACCGCATTACAGGGAACATTTCTATTTCTTATGCTGTATTGTGGGTATCTGTTTTCCAGGTCCCTGAGATGACAATGCAGGCTATTTTTTGCTACCTTAAGTCCAACACCTGCTACCAGGTTTCAAGTCCTTTTTCTCTAGCATCACCTGAATCCTCTAAGATGGATACTGTCTGGCCCACGTCCATTATGTTGTGCAGCATCTCCTTCAAATCATTTGTCATATCACCACACAGTGCTACAAAGTCCCTTCACAGTCTGCCTAAAAGGTCTTGCATGTCGGAGCATGTTGTTAGTGACTGTACAGATCCTTGGTCGATGTTCCACTGGAGACCGTTATGCTTCATGTCCCTGTCTGTCTCGTGGTCCTTAGACAAGTTTTACTTTTTTGCTTTGGACTTGGCACGCTTTTCCTTATGAGCAGTGTCTTTTTTAGTTTTGTATGCCACAAGTTAGTTGCACTAGTTTGCCTTGACTCCCAGCGGCAGGAAACCAGTGATGGAGGTGATTTTAGATGTGTGTTGAGTAGGTTGACTTTCTGATGATAGTATGTTCATCTGGCATTTGTAATTCCTCAGTTGCAGTACAAGGCCCATGGTCCCCTTGTGTCACTGGTCTGAAAGAGGTAAGTTGTGTATAATCAGTGACTAAGGGCCATATGTAGGTGGCCCACATACCGGTCGGCAAAGGTGAAAATCTGTAAATTTCACTGTTACCGACCGGTATATAGGCATGCGCGATGTAGGGAAGAAATCGGTAATAAGGAATCGGTAAATACAGATTCCTTATTACTGATTTCTAATTTACCGAATCGGAATTACCGAACACCCAAATACCGAATCGGTAAATAAGAAACAGTAAAAATTATGAAAGAGATGTAGGAAAATTCGGTAATACTGAATTTCATGAAATTCGGTATTTAGGAGTCGGTAATTAACACTGAGTGAAAGCAAGTGGTAATCAAGTACAGTGTATATAAGCAGCCCCAAAATGCAACAGTGTGATCACTATGGCGGCCTTCTATGTAATTGCACGGGCGGCTATGGCTACAGGCAGCAGGAGTGAGGATCTGTAGAGGGGAGGAGCGCGTTTACAGACAGAGCATCACACTCTTCCAACTGACTGAGGCTGAGATCCATGAAAAGTACAGGCTACACCCCCACACCATCCTGGACTTGATAAGGGACCTGCACCCACTCCTGGAGCATCCAACACCAAGGGTGCATGCCATAACACCACATGTGCAGGTGTTCTGTAGCCTACACCTACTTGCATCTGGCAGTTACCAGGGGGTGATAGCTGCGGTATGTGTGGTGTCACAGAGTTGCCTGTCCCGAAGCTCCTGGATGCCATGATGCAGAGAATGCATCACTACATAAGCTTCCCAAACACACAGGCAGAACTGCTGAAAACCAAGACAGACTTTTACCAAATGGCACAGTTCCCGCATGTCATAGCGGGCCACACGTTCCAATCTGCCCACCTGCAGCCACTGAGTACATCTACAGAAACAGAAAAATCCACCCACTCCATCAATGTTCAGGTAATCTGCGATGCAGGCAACATAATCACCGACATTGTTGCCAAATTTCCAGGGAGCACCCACGACTCATACATTTTCCAGAACAGTGGGATCTACACACGCCTGGCTGCGGGAGAATTTGGAGAAGGATACCTGCTAGGTAAATCACTGTGACACATCCTGATGGATACTGCAGATGAATGTGTTGGTGTTTGTAATTAATGGCACTCTCTTTCTCACCTAGGTGATAGCGCTTATGCTGTGCGGTCATTCATCCTCACTCCTTACCTAAACCCATCAACCCCAAGTGAGAGACGATACAATGTGGCACACAAATCATCACGCAACGTTGTGGAGCGTTGCGCACGTCAGTACACACACATCATCTGCTGCAAAATCATTGCAACTTGTGCTATGCTGCACATCCTTGCCACTAGGAAAGGTACAGAAGTTGAATGAAAAGACTCTGAGGACGATGAGGATGGATTTGCTGAGCCAGAGCACAACGCAGCAGGAGTGGTGCTAGCACCAGATGGGAGACAAAGGCGGGCAGAGATCACACACAACTATTTTTGAGTAAGTAAGGAGACACAGCCAGTTGTTGCATTTGAATGACGTAGTTTAATTTTTTGGCACTACACCACTACACAACGGGCTCAACTTGCCAGTCCTAATTGTGACAAACCTAAGAGGATGTCATGGGTTTACTCACCCAATTAAGTACACAAAGTGTGGACTGCATTAATGCCTGCGACCACGCACAACACTGCTGGATTCCCTCAGCAGACTGTCTTCACTGGCAGTGGAACCAGTGCCAGCTCCATGACGTCTACTGCTCCTCCTTGTCTCAGTTGCAGGGGGCATTATGCTGCTGCGACTGGTCATCTCCTCACTGTCCCCCACATCAACTGCACCAGTATTGACAGCCTGAGTTGTTAGTAGCACTTCAAGTGCAGTTGTGACTTTGACAAGCCCCCTAGAGACATCACGGCTGCAGAGTGCCATCCCTTCCTGCATGGCCACGGAGCGCCTGCAGAGCAGAGAAGTGGCAGTTGAGAGGCGGTTCACACCCTTTGTATGGTTTTCTATCTTCTGCCTCTCCCTGTGCCGTGCCCTCCTGTCCTCATCAAGTTTGCTGCACAGCAGCATCACTGACTGGGACATGTCCCTCATGCCCTGAGCCATCTCCTTCATGCTCTCAGCCAGCATGGAGGACATAGTGCTGATGCCCTTTTCAATGTTCACCATGTAAGTGTTCAGGTGTCGCATTTGCCGCTGTAGAGACTGTATTGCCTTCCCTTGCAGGCACTGAACCTTGACCATGTTTGCCTCCAGCCCTGCAAAAACACCATGCTCCTCACCCTGCCAAGGTGGACTGGGTTCCCTAGCCCTGCGGCGTCTGGCACCTGTATGTGCTCTCTCTGAGGTGGACTGTGACCCTGCATTACTGCCATCCACTGGCACAGTCGAGATTTCTCCAACCCTGGTGTCTTCCAAGGACGACCCCCATCTCTTGAAGTGTGGCAACTGCATGCCTCCTGGGTCTTGCCACAGCGGGTGGTGTTGCTGCTGGTGATGCTGCCAGTGGTGGTGATGCTGCCAGTGGTGGTGATGCTAGCAGTGGTGTTGTTGCTGGCAGTGGTGGTGATGCTGGCAGTGGTGGTGATGCTGGCAGTGGTGGTGAAGCTGGCAGTGGTGGTGATGCCGGTGGTGTGGTGTACCCTGCACTTGCACTGGCCTCCTCCGATCTCTCCTTCCGGGGTGCCCTTCCTACCTTGTATTGTGCAGACCTGCGCGATGTCTTGCCTCTGGACACAAATTATACATTAGCTCACTAGTCTGGCTGCCCTACGTAGCAAAAATAAATTTTAATTTCTGGCACAATATCTTTCTGTCCTCTGCTTGCTTATCACTAATATGTGTCACATGCCTTGGTGTGCAGTGTGATGACTGTCATGCTACATGTTACACTGACTACATCTCCCATAATGCATTGCTGGTGTTTAGTAAAACCTGTACTGGAGTGGGAGTCACACAGCCTCATTGGGGAATGGGGATAGGGAATGGGGGGCGCAGATTAGTGTGCATGCTTCTTACCTTGTTTGTTGGCAGCTCTGGCTGAGCTGTCTGCATCCCCGATTCCACAGACGCTTTCAGGCTCTATGGTGGACTCCACAAGCTGATTCCTCAATTGCTGGTGTTTTGACTTACCGATTCAGTATTTACCGATTCGGTAATACAGATTCGTTAATAACGATCGGTATTAAGGAATCGGTAATGTTTTTTCTAATTTTTATCGATTCAGAAAAAATTGCTGAATTTTTACCTTCATCGGAGATTCCGAATTCTTAATACCGAATCGGTAAAAGTCGATATTAATTTGGCCACTTCTTTGTATTTCCGAATACATCCTGAACTTGATGTTCACTCTTCAACCTTCACTTACAGGGTTAGCAAGGCTCCTGCTCTTTAGTGTAAATTGGAACATGATTGTCTTCATCCAATTGTGGCTGGGTTATTACATCTAGCTCTGGGCTTAGTGTTGGTTATTTTGGGAAAATGCATCTTCCTTAGCCATATAGTGGTGCGGTGAGGGATTAAAGGGAGATGGTTGTGACACCGTTCTTAACCCATAATCAGGTCCAATAAGAATTTCATGGGTACACACAGCAGTAGCAGGTTCTATAGGTATTGTCCCATAAAAGAGAGAGGAAGGGATACAATGAGGGGGGCTCCACTCTTCCTAACCTGGCACTCCGCTGAAATCATCATAGAAAACAAACTAAACATGGCCACCCAAGTCAATGCTGTACCCGTATACTGCTTCAACACCCTAAGTATGCTGAAAAAAAGATTTAAGTGGCTACCAGACAACACCCAGAAAAGGATCACAAAAGCCTTCCTCAATAGCAGTCTAGACTATGGGAACACCCTGTTTGAAGGGATACCCAGCCAGCTCACAAGAAGACTGCTGACCATCCCGAACTCAGCAGCCAGTCCTATACCTCCCATGCCAAGCCCACATCAAACTGCACGTTTGGAAACTCCACTGGCTCCTGATACAGAAGTGCACACACTTAGAGCTCCTCACCCACACCTACAAAGCACTACACATCACAGGCCCTGCCTACATGAACAGCTGCGTTCATTTCCACTACTATTCCAGGCACCTCAATTCTGCCAGTCCATGCGTACACAAAAGCAGAGCAGGAAGTCATGCCTTCTCATACCTGTAGCATCTTTCCCGACCCTGGGTACCCACAAATAACCACACCAGACACAGAGCTTAGTATTACACATCTTTATTCATCTGTGTGCAACTGAAAACTCAGATTCTAAACCAGCCTTTAATGCATTCCGCTGTAACACATACATCACAGCTCTATGTAGTCCATCAGGAGATGAAAGGTTTTCATCATTTTTAACTCACAAGACACTGCATCTCCCCTTCTGTTAGATAAAAAATCAATCTTCTTGGCATTCAAACTGTTCAACCTGATCGTGTCACGGGAAACTGGGTACTGTCACCGTTAATGTCCAGATCTGCGTTGACGGTGTAGGGGCAACAGCAGTCTCAGAGGCTCCCAAACCAGTCTCTCTTTCAATATCTTGATCGGATGAATGATGAGTCAATTGCCTAAAATGAGAACAGTCTCTGGTGATAGACTTCCAAGGGTGCTGGGCAGTTGCCATGTGTCCCTTTGAAGACACTACTTGAAAGGGTTCTGCATCAAATGGAGCATCAGACTTTCTTCTCCGCATTTGGTGGGCGAGCATTCAATCTCCTTTCTCAAAGATCAGATTCTTTGCATGTCGTTTGTTGTCACCATACACTTTCACTTTCTGTTTGTTAACCAAGTCTTTCTCATGAGTTGTGCTCTTGTTTTTCTTTCTCTTTTTGGTCCATTGAGGTAACTTGGTTATCATTCTTCTCCAAAATATCAATATTGCAGGGCTTTAACCTGTGTTCGAATGGGGAGTTGAAAGATAAGCTCTTAATGTAGAGTTTAACACAGTTTTTAAATTGAGCTTCTCAAGAGTAGCACGTTGCACTGCTTTCTTTAGCTACTTAAAAAGCATTCAACAAGTCCATTGGCCTGTGGCCATAGAGGTGTGCTCTTCTGATACTTTACATTCAGATGGTCTAAAAAGTAATTGAACTTGCGACTGTTGAAAGGCGGCCCATTGTCAGCTGGAACACCCCATGTCACAAATATGCCATCTAGTCTCTCTATAACTTGATCTTGAGTGGTATATGATTCAATTAATGGAAATCATGAGTATTCATCAACAATCACCATCAGGTGATGTCTATTGTGGAGTGGACCAAAAAAATCAATAGGTACTCTCTCGCATGCATGCTTCAGGAGTTCTAACATGTTTAAGATGAGGCATCTTAGTCAGTAATGCTTGATAATCTGTTACCAGCATAAAGTTCTTTCTGCACAGGAATCTATGGAAAAGTTCACAAGCCCATACCATGGCTAAACTTTCTTTTTCAGGTTGTTAATAAGCACATTCTGTCTGTGGCAAACTTCTACATGCATATGCTACAATATGCCTTCGAGCATTAGGGTGACCTCTGTGCTGTGCAAGGATAGTGCCTAAACCGACTGGGCTAGCTTTAACAACAACCTCTGAATGAAGTTTCAGATTGAAGTATGCATTTTCAGTAGCATTCACAATGGTTTGGTTGACTTTCTTAAAACTTTTCTCACATCAATGTGACCATTGACATTAAACATTCTTTTTCGTCAAGTCTCTTAATGGAGCATTTACAGTGGGAAAGTCTTTTATGTACCTGGAACAGTAACTGGCCATGGCAAGAAATGAACATACTATAGAAACATCATGTGGAGGATAAGCATTTGAAGGTGCTTGTATTTTGGCAGGCTCAGGTGTCATACCCCATTGGAAAAAATATGGTCAAACAATTTTAGCTTTGTGTTATGGAACTCACACTTGTCTGCATTCAGTGTCAAACCTGCATCATGAAGTACACGACATACCTGTGTGAGAGCCTTATCTTGCTCCTTTTATGTATCTCTGAAAACCAAAATTTGATTGCTGAAATTGAACACATTCATGACATGCTGTATGATACGTTGAATAACATTTTGAAAACATTCTGCTGCTGATGACACACCAAAACATAGGGGGTCATTAGGATGGCGGGCTGACTTTGCCCGCCCGCCATCCTCGTTGAAAACGGGACCGCCCACCATAGGAGCGGCGGTCCCGCCTTGAGCATTAGGATGCGCCCGCCACACAGGCGGGAGCATCCTGTATTTTTACCATTGCGGCGGGCGGTGCCTGCCATGTTGCACTATGAAATGCGGGGGGGTACCATAGGTACCCCCCAGGTGCACCCCCCACCCCCCGGACTTCCAGGGGGCCCGCAACAGGCCCCCGCAGGGAGTCTCCGCATGCCTTTCTGTGACGGATTAGCATGTCATGAAGGGCGTCCTAATATGGCTCGTGGTGTCTGATACAGAGCACACAGAAGAATACAAAGTTCCCCGGGGAGCGTACTACAGTGTGGAGAAGAGGGTGGATGTATGGAGTCAGGGAACCAGGAGGGTTCTGAGGTGCTGGGTTTTTAGGAACCCGGTGGTGCCAGGGGATAACACCCGAAGACCTCTGAGTTCTCCCTTGTTCCGGACCACAGAAACAATGAGTCTTCTAGTCGCAGTCAGAGATCAAGTTTTATTGGTAGCTACCAAGTAACACGTGTCCTAGAAGCATGACAAACACGGGTCATGTATTCTCAGGAGACTGTTCGTGTTCGTTTTTACAGAACCAGCCTTCTCCTTTTATACAGACAAAATGGCTTCGAGCAAGAATTCTTGAGTTTATGATATGGCTATAAACATATTTCTACAATAATACAAAGTGCGGAGTCATGTAAGCAAGCCCACATTTTAGATGTCCAGTTCGTGATAGATTACCCAGCAAGATCCGGGACTCCCATCAGATATCGATGAAACACCAATAAAGGCAGGTACCACCCAGTCATAAAACTGGCCATAAACAAGGAATATGGACAGGTGCATGTTTGTAGAAAGCATGTTCTGTATGGGGTGAATGGTTTGTGGAATGTTATGCATTGATGCTATCGTATTCGGCCACTGGGCGAGGAGCTGCCCAAACAGGTTTGGCTTAAGGCCATGGAGTCAGTTGGGACAGGTCAGGGGGAAGTCAGGGAAGGTGGACCTGTCCCTTTGGATCAAGCTCGACCTTTAATTGACTTAACATGAGGGCAAGACGTAAGATGGATGCCGTTCACAAAATGGAGTCTAAGGGATTGGGACGGAAACTACGATTTAGGGGTGTTGGCAACCCTCGATTGTGACGCAAATACATAGGAATGATGTCCTAATCATTATCGGTTCATGGACACCAAAATCGTCATGGTACGTTGATATTTTGTGACACGGGTATTGGACCTCGATATTGGGATAACGACAGGGTCCAGATTTTCAGAACCACAGACCCTCCTTTTGCCCTTATGTAAGGCAATAACTCATGTTAATCCGAGTCCAAATCTGTATGAAGGAATTCGTAGAGATGCTGCTGTAACATCATTCTGTTGCTCAGTTCGTCCCTTGACACAGGCTTCCGTACACATGAAGTAGCACAGAGGCCACAGAGTGCAGGAGCGCACTGTACACACAGGCAGAACATAAACAGAAGTGTTAAGATCATCCCAATGAAGATCAGTGCTTTCCATCCCCAGGCAGCGATCAGTCCCCAGAACCACCCTAGCAAGGACCAATCCCCTTTCTCAACGTGAAGGGAACCAGATATTTCATGTAGTTTAGAGATGGCCTGGTATACTGTCGGCGCATTATCAGGGATGAATATGCAACAACTGGATTGGATGACTCTACACACACCACCACGATCGGCGAGTATGATATCAAGGGCAATTCGGTTCTGAAGGGTCATAAGTCGATCCGACTGAAGCTCGGTTGTCAAATTGCCAAGTGCTCCGGCCGTTGTAGTCACGGCGGATTCAACTATCCTTGCTAAGTGGCGAATATTCCTGCTGTTCACCATAGGCCCCCAAAATGGCAGAAAACCTTTTGCGAAGTCAGCGAATTCCTGACCCGCGGTGTCGTCTTTACTCACGACACCTCTAGCTGTCCTTGTCCGATGGTAATCTGCTCGGGCCGTGTAGGTGGGAGGTAGCAGAAATGAGATGAAACACGTGCCTGAGAAGTCAGGGGGTAACCATGTATAGGCTTGGTCGTGGCAGACGAAATACGTGCCTTTGGCTGCTAAGAGTATAGGGGAAGTTCGGGAGGCGAACACATAGGTTTCTGTGCAAATGCTCTTTCCTAACTGTGCTGTGGGATCCCTACCAATACCTTGTAAGCATAAGTGACCTCGGTGGGGCACTATCCAAACTGGGCGGGATTTCTTTGCTGTTTGGCTCTTGATCAGGTAAGCGCCATGTTTGGTTACGTTCCAACGAGTGTATGGAGTCAGTTCATCTTTGGGGATAGTCAGATATGTGTCGATATCCCTACTCATATTTCTTATCCCTGCTATTAGTGCCTTGTTACTGGAATCGCTCTCAGTGGAACGGGTCGGGTATGGTTCTAGGGCGAATAGGAACATGGTCTGAAAAGCCCACAGAGAACCATAATAACTAAATGGCAGGATGAAGTATGGGATACCCTTATCAGTTGTGTGTGGCATGAGTCCGCATATCCAACAGTTTGATGTGTTCATTATAGACTGGTGTTGGTGTAGGAGTTGGATGAAAGAGTTATTTACAAATTCGAGTCTTCTGGCAGACTCGTGTTCAGGTAGAGGGTGAAAAGAGTGTGGGGAGAGAGTGGGAGGAGGCGTTGGCAGAGTGTCATTTGAGAATAGGGAAACTCGAAATACGAATAGAGCATAACCAATCAAAAGCATCACAGTGCTACACAGCATTAGAACACATATTATTAAAAATCTTCTCTTGGACAGTATAGTACACAATTGTTTTTCAAAGTTCGTAGGTTTGACAGGTCTCTCTACCCTTGGAAACTCCATCCTCTACTTGCTGCCCGCGGTGGTAGGTTGATTCTGCCAGGAAGTGCGCTCCGTTCAGTCCGGGGTGACTCCCTCGGACCAACCAGAACCGTGGACCTAAAACTTCCTTGGTTGCACTCCCTACACTTCAACCGCGACCCTAGCAGCGGAACCGGATGGCGGTTCGAAAATCAAAAAATGAACTAGTTCCCTGGGACGAGAGAGCTGAAAGATCAAAAATAGTTCTTGGGGGGAAAAGGGAAATCACATTAGATCAAGTTTTATTAGTCTCTGGGGCTAGATCTCAGGTCGTACCGTCGCTTCTCAGGTACGGTGTGGTCTTTAAACAATGTCTCAGGTTCGGTAGTGTCCAACTGCATAGACGGTGACACAAGTCCTTGCAAAATACGATCACTCTCCTTTTCGGTACCAGTCTCTTTTAAACGTGCATCGCTGAAAGGGATGAAACGAGGTACGGATTCAGTCTCAGAGTTGGCAAGTCCTTTATCGACCCACCGGTCGCATGGAAGGGGCAGAGGGACCCGTTTGCAATGGGTCTCATGCACCCAGTTCTTTTTGCCGTCCACCCGAACAGCGGACCTCGTGGAAAGAAGCACCAAATACGGTCCGGTCCACCTCGGCTGTCCGTTGCTGGTGCGCTGGAAGTTCCGCACCAAGACCCACGTGCCGGGTTTGATTGTATGACCTGGATCGTCAGAGGCTGGCGGAGAGGAACTGTGAACCTGTTGGTGTAAAACACGCAATTTAGCAGTCAATTCGCACAAATAATCAAGCAGTACGGGGTGTTCTATGTCACTGAGTTTCATTGGTCTCGGCACGCCCCAGACGTTGGCTGGGCGGCCAAACACTATCTCGTGGGGGCTAAGACCTAATCTGGAATGGACAGTCATCCTAGTTGACAAGAGTGCTAGGGGCAAGGCGTCAGGCCAGTTAAGACCCGTACTGGCTTGGATCTTGGCTAGCTTGAGTTTCAATGTGCCATTGTAGCACTCTACTAATCCAGCTGATTGGGGGTGATTTGCAGCATGGAATTTCTGGTGTATGCCTAGACACTCACACACTCTCTTCATCACTCGTCCTATGAATTCACTTCCATTATCACTCCAGACAATTCTAGGCATACCGAATCTCGGGAAGAACTCTTTGACAAGAGCTTTGGCAGTTGTCAAAGCGGTATTGTCTTTAAGGGGGTACGCTTCCACCCACCTTGAAAAGGCGCAAACAACAACAAGCACATACTTTAG
Organism: Lissotriton helveticus; assembly: GCF_964261635.1. Taxonomy (NCBI): domain Eukaryota; kingdom Metazoa; phylum Chordata; class Amphibia; order Caudata; family Salamandridae; genus Lissotriton; species Lissotriton helveticus. Next base: position 1,820,243,058 of record NC_136059.1, read on the forward strand.
ATGGTTGCACCTCTCCATGTGGATGAAATCGAGCTGCAAAACCTCGAACGGATACGTAGGAGGCGCAAAATGACCAGCTGGGGTTGGAGTTCCTTTACCGGGATTGTGTTTCAGGCATATCATACAGTTTCTGACCACATTTTCTGCATATTTTGGGATATTGCTATTCTGCCATACTGGGGCCAATAGCTTACATATTCCTTTCGAACTGATGTGTGCCATGCCGTGAGCCATTGTTACTACTGCAAGTACGTATGCATTAGGTAGTAGCCATCGCTGGTGTTCCGATAATTCGACCCAACAACCATTCGCATCCAATCTACCCTTACTTTCTCTCCACTCATTCAACTCATTCTCAGTTGCCTCAGCTTGTATAGATTTCACGCTTTCAATGGTGTCCTCACACATTCCCACATCAGCAATACATCTAGCGGGACTCGCTACATACATTCGACTCATCATGTTCCTTGCGGTCTCTTTCGCAACCCCGTCTGCAAATGCATTCCCGCGGCCAACATCGTCTTGAATTTTCTTGTGTGCACTGCATTTTATAAAGGCAACTTGTAGTGGCATGGTCAGTGATTCAAGGAGCTCATTAACTAGCTGACCATGTTGTATCTTTGCACCATGTGATGTAAGGAAGCCACGTTCACGCCATAATCTCCCAAAACTGTGAGCCACGCCAAAGGCGTATTGGCTGTCAGTGTACACATTCACTCGCTTTCCTTTTGCTAACACGCATGCTCTGGTAAGTGCAATAATTTCCGCAGCTTGTGCAGAGTTGTGGGAAATACGTGCAGTCTCTATAATGGTGTGTAATGTTGTTACGGCATATGCGGCAGTCGTATCACCATTCGGTAACTTGAAACATGAACCATCAACCCATAAAGTATCGTTGCATTCAGGAAGGGGAGTGTCCTGTAAGTCTACTCTCCCTTTTGTCTCTTCTTCTGTCCTGAAGCAGCAGTCATGGTTATCAATTTTGTCTGTGTCTGTTTCTGTCGGGATGGGTAATAGTGTAGCAGGGTTGAGTGTATCACACCTCTTTATGTGTATGTGACTTGCTAGCAGTGTAAGTTCGTAACTGGATAGTCGAGCGCTAGTAAGGTGTTGTGTCTTTGTCCTGTTTAGTAAAATGTCTACTGCATGTGGAACCATAACAATCAGAGTCTTATTCATGACTAATCCAGCAGACTGTCGAATGCAGACAGCTGCTGCGGCGGTGGCTCTCAGACAACTTGGTAGTGCCTTAGCCACAGGATCTAGAGTTGCCGAAAAATACGCGCATGGGCGCTGTTTGTCCCCAAAGTGTTGTGTTAAGACTGATAATGCACAGCCTTCCTTCTCCTGGACATATAATGTGAAAGGCTTACTGTAGTTGGGGTTTCCCAACACAGGAGCCGAACACAATGCATCACGCAACTTGTGGAAACTTGTCTGACAATCTTCAGACCAGGGCATAGGATTGGGCGTATCTTTACGGAGTAGTGCCAGCAAGGGTTTAGCTAGTAGTGAGAAATTCGGTATCCATTGTCTACAGTACGATGTAATGCCCAAAAAGGCTCGAACTTCTCTCTGTGTCCTTGGGGCACTCAGTTCTGCAATTGCCTGTATTCTTTCTGGTGTCAGTCTCCTTCCCTCCTTCGACAAGATGTGACCTAAGTAGGTTACTTCTTGTCGGCAAAATTGTAGTTTGGAAAGGGATACTTTGTGCTTCATGTCACATAAGTGACGTAATAATGACAATGTAGCTTGCTTGCAAATTTCCTCAGTGTCTGCGGCGATCAGCAGATCATCGACATACTGAATAAGAGTCGAACCATCTGGTAGAATAATCGTGTCCAGTTGTGTTTTCAGGGCCTGACTGAATATTGATGGGCTTTCGCAGTAGCCTTGAGGAGCGCACTTGAAGCGGAAGCTTCGTCCTCCTAAATTGAAGCCGAAAATGTCTCTACTCTCCTCAGCAATCGGGATGCTGAAGAAAGCGTTCTTCCGGTCAATCACCGAGAACCAATTTGCTGAAGCTGGAACCATTGTCAATAAAGCAGTAATGTCGGGGACGACTGGAAACTGTGGAATAACTACCTTGTTCACTTCTCTGAGGTCGATCACGAATCTGTATGTAGGCGGTTGTAAATGATCAGTGCGTTTTAAGACGGGCAAAACCGGACAGTTACAGACATTTCCTGTCCTTTCTTCGATGACGTCTTTATCAATCAAAACATAAACAATTTTCAACAATGCTTTTTCGCATTCGCTAGATATTTTGTATTGGGGAATACGTGGCAACCTAACGTCGGCTTTCAAAGTTATGACATATGGTGTTATCTCCAAATGACCTACATCAGTAGAACCATTAGCCCAAAGTATATCAGGAAGTGAAAATAATTCAGTTGGAATATTTTCCTTTGACAAATACATCGAAGAAATGACCTTCTTACCTAAAGTAAGTTATGTTATATATGTTATGTTATATATGGGTCTTGTATAGCGCAACGGCTACTCCAAAGGAGTGTCCCGGCGCTTTTATGCTCCAGACCCAGAAAAAGAAGCTAAAAAACATAACAACAGACAGGAAGCACAGAGGAAAGAGACAGAAGGGAAGCACAGAGGAAAGAGACAGAAGGAGGGAGAACAGTACAAGGTCGCATATAACCTTTTTAGTAAATCCAAATCTAACAAATTTTCACCACAACCTGTTGTCAAAATGAGGGGTGCTTCTAATTCGCATGGGCCAACAGAAAGGGATATAGGACTAGAGATCGGGTTCCTAACAGGGGCGCCAGAGAAACCTACTAAGACATTAATTTCGCCAGACAAAGGTGCGCCAGGAAGTTTCGAGTGCATAATAGAACTTTTTGTAGCACCAGTATCCAGCAGAAATGGCTCTGACACTCCTGAGGTAATCACCTCGACATAAGGTCCATTCTGATCTACCGGAACTGAAACAACTCCCTCTCTTTGTCCATGGCTGTCCTAGCAATCATTACCCTCATTCTCGTGTTCGGCGTAATAGTCGTCGGCATAGTACTGAGCTGACTTAGACGATGAATTATTCTGTTGGTCAAAGCTATTCATCGACTTCTGAGGCGGAAAAGAAGTTGTATTCTGAGTGAAATTTCCACGGCCACTGCCTCTAGGGGCATGCTGAACACCTCTTCCCCTTACACCTTGAGCACCGTTTAAACGTCGCGCAAGAGCCGGACAATTACCTTTAAAATGACCCTCTTCCTTGCAACACGCACATTGATTCGGGCCATATGTAGGACGCTGATGGGAAAACTTGTTACCTTGCGCGTTCCTCGAATACTGCTGTCGTGGTTGATAGTCGGGCTGACTAGCCGTGCGAGGCGGATAGGCCTGCTGGAGGAGAACCTTAGTTTTCAAATCTTTCGTCTTTTTATCTGCCTTGTCTAGCTCGTCCCTACGCCTATTTTCATAGTACTGGGCCGTAGCTAAAATCTGCGCTGACGTAGAGACAGCCCAAGCACTCTCAGAGTCTTTTAGTTTATTACATAGTTCAGAGAGCAAATTATGTACGAACTTGTCCACAAACAATCTTTGGCCACCCTCTGTAGCCATATCTTGACCACTGTGGTCGGTGAATGTTTCCTCAAATCTTGTGAAAAAGTCAGACACATTCTCATCTTTCTTTTGTTTACCCGCTGATAGCTTGTCCCAATTTACGCGTACTTCAGGCATTATTGTCTTCATGTACGCTATAATTCTACCGGGAAGTTCGGCTATTAACGGCTCAGGTTTAAAACCACCGATTTGCCTAACATCTGTAGTCGCAATGTTCGCCCACGAGTAACCTAGTTCCTGATCGTGATCCGTATGACGTATCTTGCTCCATAAAGGATGTGGAACAACGTTTCCAAATAACATGTCTACATCCGCTAAATTCATTATACATGAGCTTGCAGTTTGCGACAACTCCTTATAATACCCAGTCGGGTTTTTACGAGGATCAGGTAGTGTCTGCTTGAGTGCTAAAACTTCGGATCTTTTCCATGGGACATGTACCCATACACGCTGGAAATGGGGCAGAATTGGTGGATTAGCATTCGCATCACCTTCCCTCCAAACTGGAGGAACCTCTCTCATGGGGTACTGTCTCGCTCTTTTCCTACTAGACGTACCACATTCAGACGATGACCCAGAGTTACCACCTGTACTTCGATATGATAATAATACCTCAACTGCTTTGTCGACATCGGGACCTACAATCATGCCTTTCCCAAATTTAAATCCTACATTACACAACTCTCGAGCGTTGCTCTCTTGACCATTATCTTCCAAATCCTCACACAGAAAAACACACATCTGTTCAAAAACATATCTTTGCGTCGGTTCATCCCATTGACGGAAAACGTTCATGACGGACTCTACATCATATCTGGCTGTATCCAGAACCCAATTCCGTGCTAACTTATTCAGGCATTCCCTCTCTTGATAATCAGGCATTTGGCTTCGTCTTTGTCCCGTATTAGGGGTCGTTTTAGGCGACCGAAACAGTGGTGAAGGAATGTTAGTAACAATGCTGGCCATTTTATGCCAGACGAAAGGTGAAAGCGGAGGAATAACTGGTGGCAGAACAGAGTCACGCAAAGCAGAAACAGAAGCGTTCGCAGAACTAGTATCAGAGGAAATAGAAGGTGCGCTAGGCGAAGTTGTAGAAGGAACAGTAGGAGAAGTAGATGTGATTGGTGAGCCTTGAGGAGGCTGCACTAGAGAAATAGAAGCCAGCTGAAGAGTAGCTGGTGAGTGCTGTAGAGGAGCTGGTATACCAGCTACCAGAGGTGCAACTAAAGGTTGCGGAGGTGCTGTGGCATTTTGCGCATAGGGTGGTGGCGAACTTAGCAAATGAGCCATTAATGGATCTTTTTCACACTCTTTTACTGTCTCTTGCTGAAGAGAAGGTAAAACAAGATAGCATTTATCTATTGCCATTTTACGTTGCCTGTGCAACTGCTCACTTATTCGATCCTCTTCGTTGTCTTTAAATTTTATCGCGGCTTGCATTACTGAAATACCTCTTTCCCTCTTATTCTTCTTTTCTAATTTAATTTCCTTCTGTTTGGCCTCTTTACGCCATACGCGGAAAGAGTCAAACCTTGCCGGTCGGGCTTTCTTCTTGAACAGTTTGACCTCTAGGTTATCTAAAACTTCTGAGTCGAAACTACCATATTGGGGCCATTTTAAAACAGCATCCTTACGGGTGTATTTTATCCACACTTCATTATATGTGATAGGACCTACGCCATGTTTTACATAGAGCTCATACGTTGGAGTTCCAATTGGAGGAACCGGACAAGAATCCTCTAATCGGGAGTCCTTATTATAACCAAGACAAAACAAGTTTCCAAGTCTGCTAAAACCAGGCATCTTCGCTCACTAGTCTAGCTTCAAACTTCAAAGGTTTTTCTATTACGATATTTCTCGTGAAAACACGAGTCCTTCGGCTTTGGGGCTTGCAAGTACCAAATCAAGTCATATCTCAAGGATACCAAAAACTAAGGACAAACTAAGGACTGGGAGACGCTCCACTTATACTTAACTGAAGTATTTGAAGATCGGTGACGTCGCTAGAAGACTCGTCTATCGTTTCGCTCTACCAAGGATCACTGGGTCCAAAAAAAGGCGATAGTCAGGGCAGCAGTCCTTCGTAGCCGTCGGGACGCGGGGAACCTCGCAGCAAAGACCTTCAGAACCACGTCGACATACAGGGGTCGCTGAAGTGGCTGGCCGTCCTCCGGAATTTTCACACGAAGCTCCTCACGAACATCTGGCTTGGACCGTCGCCGCTTGATATCGCCCCGAGTTGGGCGCCAACTGAGGTGCCGGGTTTTTAGGAACCCGGTGGTGCCAGGGGATAACACCCGAAGACCTCTGAGTTCTCCCTTGTTCCGGACCACAGAAACAATGAGTCTTCTAGTCGCAGTCAGAGATCAAAGTTTATTGGTAGCTACCAAGTAACACGTGTCCTAGAAGCATGACAAACACGGGTCATGTATTCTCAGGAGACTGTTCGTGTTCGTTTTTACAGAACCAGCCTTCTCCTTTTATACAGACAAATAATTCTCGAGTTTATGATACGGCTATAAACATATTTCTACAATAATACAAAGTGCGGAGTCATGTAAGCAAGCCCACATTTTAGATGTCCAGTTCGTGATAGATTACCCAGCAAGATCCGGGACTCCCATCAGATATCGATGAAACACCAATAAAGGCAGGTACCAACCAGTCATAAAACTGGCCATAAACAAGGAATATGGACAGGTGCATGTTTGTAGAAAACATGTTCTGTATGGGGTGAATGGTTTGTGGAATGTTATGCATTGATGCTATCGTATTCGGCCACTGGGCGAGGAGCTGCCCAAACAGGTTTGGCTTAAGGCCATGGAGTCAGTTGGGACAGGTCAGGGGGAAGTCAGGGAAGGTGGACGTGTCCCTTTGGATCAAGCTCGACCTTTAATTGACTTAACATGAGGGCAAGACGTAAGATGGATGCCGTTCACAAAATGGAGTCTAAGGGATTGGGACGGAAACTACGATTTAGGGGTGTTGGCAACCCTTGATTGTGACGCAAATACATAGGAATGATGTCCTAATCATTATCGGTTCATGGACACCAAAATCGTCATGGTACGTTGATATTTTGTGACACGGGTATTGGACCTCGATATTGGGATAACGACAGGGTCCAGATTTTCAGAACCACAGTTCCCTTGTCGGAACTAGAGAGCCTCACACACCCAGAGCGTTAGGTGTGAAACACACCCTGGCTGAAAGATGTCCAGTATCATCATCGGCTCACTGCCCCTCGTCAGACCGGCACTGCAATGTCTGACGGAGTGCCCAAAGGCACTCTTTTGGCGGAGTTCTTTTGTTCCTTGCCGATGATGAGTGTGAGTGAGGACGAAAGAGCGTGTAGTCGGTGCAAGGTGAGTGAATGTTAAAAAGGGTAATCAGTCCACAATGAGTTTTATTGACGTGGCTGATTCCCTGGTTAAAAGGGGTGAGAGGGGAGCTAGAAGCTGTGAAAGTATACAGCAAAGTACGTAAACCCCCTGGTGTGGTCAACATGTTTCTCGCCAACCGGCGACTCGTCAGGACCTAAGGAAGGTACTACACAGGAAAACAGGTGATTAAATGCTCATTCACATAGTAAATGGCAAATACAACCTCTCTGGGTCGGGTGCAAAGAGGGCCACGGGGTCCTGCTCTAATTAGGCGACCTAGAGGTAGGGGGGAAAAAACAAGGGTTAAAAGAGAGAGAGTCACATCAGATCTTAATTATATAACTGTATAATCAGGAGATGCAGAGTGACTTCAGTGAATGCTCTCCACACTGTGAGGGGTGAAGGGGGGGCGTGTAGGGAAACCGAACATACCGGACACTGGGTGAGATTTCCCTTTTAATGATAGGTACCGCCACCAAATTATTCCTTTTCCGCCCCGGCCGCAAGGTCTTTCCGTCCGCCGAGGTCCCCCCCGCCATCCTAATATGGCGGGGGGTCTTTAGTGCAAAGATGTCGGGCGGATTGCCCCCGCCAGGTTTGCGGTGGCTACCACCAGCCTGGCGGGGGCAATCCGCCCAACATCGTAATGGGCCCCATAGTCTTTTGTATCAAAGCAGACCAACATGTGTAGAAAAAGTTGTAATGTACCTGCAATTTTCTTCGAGTTCCAACTGATGATAACCATTATTCAAATCAAGAAAAGAGAAAACCTTTGCACCATTTAATGTGTTATCATGTCAGCAATGTGTGGACCTGGATTTCTTTCTTGTTAAATTGCCTTGTTTATCTGATGCATGTCAAAGCATATGCACACAGCTTCTTCACTGTCCTTTTTGGGCACTACCACTATGGGAGAAATCCATGGCATTGGACCAGCAAACTGCTCAATGATATCATGCTTGAATAACAATTGAAGTTCTTTTTCAACAGCTTCTTGTAAATGAAAATCAATTTGCTTTCTTTGAGTGACAGGACAGACATTTTCATTAATATGCAACTTTCAATCTCTAAAGTTTTCCCAAACCATGAAACAACATATAGAATCGATTAACATTTTTGTGGTGAACATTCATGTTGTAGTTCATGGTAATCAACCCCATATTAGCAGCTGTGTTGATGCTGAGTAAACAGGCACTTGACGCTGTACATTGAAACACTTGATGGCTGTTTACACCTTTTCTTTTCTGTGTTTCATTGCTGCTACTAATGAACCTTGACTTTGTAATGGAGTCTATGCAGACATGTATACAGTTTAGTTTCAATGGCATAAGTAGTGGTAATGGAGACAATTCGTTATATTTCTCCTCAGGCATACGGCTTATCAATGCACCATTGTAGATAGTGAAAGGTATCAAACAACCATTTACTCTCAGTGTAATCTTCGGACAATGTTTGAATGACCTTGGTGTTTTGGCATGTTGATTTTTCTTTGATTAACATTTTACTTCACATCAACATGGTACAACCATTGTATAAATGGGATTCCTGGTTGGCTGACGTATGCACCTAGGCCAGGCAAGAACCCCCACACTAAGAAGGGCAAGCTAGATACACAATAAGGTAACCTATGCTGACTCTCACACACAGAGTAAGACAATGAATACACCACAAAATAACACAGGTTTAGAAAAATAGAGAATATTTATCTGAGCAAAATAAGACCAAAATTAAATCCAATAAGTAAAGTCAAGATATGAATTTTTAAAGAATAAGCTAGAAATAGCGCTTAGAATTCACTAAAAAAGGTCGACCCCGATGGGGGGCAGGCCAGCAGCAGTACCCAGACAGGTTCCCCTTAAGAAATAATTTGGATTGAGCTTTCGTTCATGTGTAGAGTCTACTGTGTCGTCATCAAGCTGTGCAAAGGGGATCTGGGGTTGTTGTCGAGCTCCATTAAAGTGAATGCAATGCTTCGTCGACAAACCGCACTGAGCGTCATTGTCGAGCCATGAGGCTATGGAACTGCTGTCTTCGATCAGCCTCTGCATTGAAGGGCAGTGCAGCAGAATTTCTCATGCACTCAATACAATGCATCATGTTTTGTTGAAATTTGCTGCATAATCCACTTCTGAATCCTAGAACTTGGAGGGTGCATTTCAGGCAAGGGTAGGACTGACAGAAGGCAGAGTCCAGCAGCACCAGCAGAATTCTAGGAAGTCATTTGTGTCCATGAGACTTCTGAAAACAGTAGGCAGGCCAGCAAGCCCTAGGAGGTAGCTTAGAGGGAAGGCAGAGTCCAAATCTCCTTCCAGCAGAATCAGGGAGAAGCAGGATAGCAAGAAAAGCAGTCCTTCCTGAAAGCCAGTCCAGTTGAGTCCTTTAAGCAGAACAACATTCCTTCGGACAGAGGTTCATTTTAAGATCCAGAAGTGTATGATTGGAGGTCAGAGGCCCAGTATTTATACCCAAAAGTGCCTTTCATGAAGGGGTGACTTCAGGGCAACTCTCTGAACTGCACAATGATGCCTTTCAACCCTGTCCTGTCTGTCAGGCCAACCCAGGGAGGGAGGAAGGGGGTTGTAAATCAGTGCTTTGTGTGTGGACAGGACCCTACATTTTAAAGTGTAAGCATCAGCACTTTATTCTCCCTGCCCAGGAAGACCCATCAGAATTTAGATGAATGCAGATGAGTGCTCAGAATGAAGATGAACCTCATATCCCTGTGTCTGTCTAGATAGAATGTACAAAGCGTAGCTTTCACTCAACCCACACGTGCATTGGAGACAGGCAGTCAAGCACAAAGAGCAGTAAGTTCAAAGAAATGTCCACTTTCCAAAAGCGGCATTTCTAAAACAGTGATGTTAAATCCAACTTCACCAGTAAGGAGTATTTAGCATTACCATTCCAAACATATCAAACATGAACAAGTTCCTCCTCTCTTATCTGGAATTGCAGCCTAAAAGTATACTAAGGAATTCTCCATACGGGCCTATGAGAGGCATAGTGAAAAATGAATTAGGCATTTGTCACTACCAAGACATGCAAAACATAAAGGTACATGTCATAACCTTTACTTACATAGCACCCTGCCCTTAGGGTTACATAGGGCCTACTGTAGGCGTGACATATGTAATAATGTAATAAAAGGGGAGGTTAAGGCTTGGCAAGTAGTTTTAAATACCAAGTTCAAGTAGCAGCAAACTGCACACAAAAGGATTGCAGTACCTACTTCTGGGGTGGCACAATCAGTGCTGCAGCCCTCTAGTAGCATTTGCTGCCCTGCCCTGGGTATATGTTATACCAATTTACAGTGGACTTACCAGTTCAACAAATATGCCAATCAGGTATGCACCAATGCCATAATGTTTAGGGTATAAGCACATGCACTTTAGCAATGGTTAACAGTGGTACAGTGCTCAGAGTCTTAGGGGCAACAAAAAGAATCAGCAGAAATCGGAGGCAAAGAGTTGGGGGAAAGACCACCATAAGGATGACAGGTCCAACAACCATCTTCTTTACTTTCACTTGATACTGATGTGGAAGAATTGTTTGACGATAATTTACATGATAATCATCTTCATTCAGTATCGATTTGCCTCAACTGATGTCACTTTTTGGCCTTGTGGGTGTGCGTCAAACTTTGCTTCTGGAACTTTGGGCAGCCATTTTGTCTTTGCACCGTGATGCTCTTACTTTTTCCTTCACTTTGAAAACTATTACAAAATGGTTCTCCTTCCCACAGCCTTTGCATATCTGTCCAATGGCAGGACATTTACATTCATGTGAAAATGAAAATCCACCCCATAAACACAACTTTTGTTTACCTGTGGACATCACTGCATCCTCTAGTCTTTTGTTTTGACATACTTTTCACACTCAAGACGGAATAATTCTGTGCGCCTCTGGCCTCAATGTTAGCAGTATGCCTGTCAGCACACTCTTCAACTCTGAAAGCCATTACAACTCGCTCCAGACTTTGAGTTTCTATCAGCATTCGTCATCTGACTGAATACGACAAGCATCCATCAATAATTCAAAGATGCATATCATTGTCTTCATTAAATTCATTAAACATACAGTGTTTACTGAGTGTGTTGCATCTCTTCACAAATTCATCAATTGTTTTACTAACTATTTTAGTGTTCTTGGCTGAAAATGTATAATTTGTAATCAATGTTTGGCATTGGATTTAACTTGAGATTCTAGGTTCCTTTAATCTGACGGTATGTGACTTCTTCATCAGTTCACAGCATTTTCTTTATGACTTCTTTCACACCATCACCAGCAAGATTTTTAAGATAATTTTTATTGAGTTAAGTCAGTCATTAAGTCTTTATTTTGATTAAAAATGATAAAAGACAATATCATTTAAAACATAATAGTAAAATTCATAAACATGGGTATGAGCAAGTTTGAGCATTAAGAGGATGGTATACAAGAGAAAAATAGTTCTACAATGATAAAATACATAAACATAGTTAAAACTACTCAAACATCTCTGGCACAACTACCACCAAAGTAAATACAAATAATCGCAGCTCCTACATAAAAAAGAACCAGGTTAGATACATTATAGTCTAATACATCACAGTACAAAGTGTATTTACCCATAAAAAAAAATACACAGAGCCAGTTATCAATGCCTCCTCTCCTTTGCACGTATGACCCACATCCAACTTAAAAACTTGGCAATGGCAATTACTATAGATTCATTAGTAGTTGTTTTTAAGATCCTTAGTGCTTCGCTGCTTAACCTAGTGCCCAAATTTGAGCAATTAGGTTTTAACCAGCTATACCTTGGATTTTTATATGCTGGGCAAGCGAATAAGATGTGTGCTAATGATTCATTCTGTGTTGGACAGAATGGGCATTTACTTTGGTTCAGGGCATGTCATTTACTGACAAATAAATTAGTGGGGAGTGAACCCACCCTGAATTGGTGGTAAAGTTTCCTATCTTTAGTAGAGGTTATAAGATCCCAATAGATTTTGTACTTCACTTTATGCTTATGCTCTAAATAATCCCCGGATAATGGGGGTCTTAATATGGCAGAAAATTGCTTTGTTTTAATCATATTTCAGTAAGCTGCCTTATATTCGCTCTTTGCAGGAAAGGGAGTTTCGGCGGGATTTACCCACAAACTACTCATCCCCATCTCACAAAGGGTGATTTTTACCCATCTCAACCATGGGATTTTACACATTCTATCCTCCTCCCTGACATCCATAAGTGCCTGTGCGTACCTGGACAACTCTGGTGTGACCCAGAGCCTTCTCCAGTATGCCACTGGTCTAAATTGCGCCATATTCTCAATAGAATAGCAACCCAGATATAGAAATAGGGGCAATAATGGTGTTGAATGTTGAAGGCCAATTAGTGCGCTCAGAAATTTGTTTTGGGCTGTTACTAGGGGAGCTAATTTGTCAAAGCCCCACAGTTCAGCCCCATACAAGACTGAGGCACTAATTTTTGAATTTTTAGCACTAGAGCAATAGGTTTGGTGTAGGAAAGATGCTGCTCCTTCAGCAAGGCACCTGAGAATTGGGCATGCTTGAGGGTCAATAGATCGATCTGAGGCTTCCAACTTAGTTTGCTGTCTATAGTGACCCCCAGATAAGTACATTTCTGAGTCTGTTCCAGAATACCTTCCTTCATTTCAACTCTACCATTCATGTCCTTGTGTTTATGTAGGACCATAAATGTTGTTTTCTGCACATTCACTAGGAGATGATAATCCTGACAAAACTCCTCAAATCTCACAAGTGCAGACTGTAAACCCTTTTGTATCTTAGAGAGCATCAGGATATTGTCTGTAATCGTAAGCAATGGGATCTTCCTACCTGCTAGTTTAAGGGCATCAGTGGGGTAGTTCAGAAATACTGCACTACCCTATTAATATACAAAGAAAAGAGGGTTGGTGCTAGAACGCACCCCAGGCGAACTCCCTTAGCTATAGGGAACCTTTGAGTAACACTCCCCTGCTCGTCCGAACGTACCTGCGCATAATTTGCATCATGTAGAGTAACCAAAAAAGCCAATATTTCTAGTGGCATACCTAATACCACAAAAGCTCTCCACATTTTGGTGCGTGGGACGAGATCTAAAGCGGACTTAAGGTCGACAAAAGCTGCGAAAACTTGTGCCCCTACCTTAAACTACCACACGCCAATAAACCATAATTAACCTAAAAACCTGGTCAATAGTGCTGGTAAATGAACGAAAACCCGCCTGAATGGAGATAGCTGAGACTTTCTGTATACAATCAATAAGGCTTATAGGCCTATAATTGCCTGGGTTGGAGTGGTCTCCTTTCTTAAAAATTGGGAGAATTTCTGCTACTGACCATGTGTTGGGCATGGGTGCTCCATTAGCAATGGTGTTCACCAGGAGCTGGATATAGGATGCCAAATTAGACATATCATGGAGGAACAGATCCGCAGGAATACAGTCTAACCCGGGAGCCCTATCTCTCGGGACTGATTTTAGTGCTGTTTCCACCTCTTCTTTGTGAAGTACAGAGTGGATTTGAGAGGTGGTAATTAAAATGTTTCCAGTACAGGGTCCGTGGTTGAAAACTGGGCCTTATAATGAGATACCCATTGTTCGGGAGCTACATGGTTCACTGGCACAAGGCTCGAGTCACCCCTACCCCATTTCACAAGATGCCAGAAAGTGACCATGTTTCTCCCTGAACATGCCTTGAACAGCTCAACCCATTATTGTTCATCCCAATCCCTTTTGGCTTTTTGTTGGGCCAACTTATACCCCGCCCTTGCCTTTCTTATGTCTCCCCGGATCTTAGATCTTATTGCCCTGGCTAAGATTCTATAAGCCTTTCCACAAGATTGGCCATACCAGGAGACAGTCTTAAGGCCAGAGTAACTCTGGGGTTTTTTGACCGTAGTAATAAAAAAGCTTTTAAGCTTGCTAAACAATTGATTGTGGATCAATAAAATCTTTGAGTTGACCTCCTCTTGGGTTACACGGTTTAGAATAATAACTGTTGCACTAGCCACCAACTCACTCATCTCCTCTAAATGCTCTACTTTTTTAATAACATTTGTCCATTTGACCCTCCTTGTATCATTAGTTAATTGTGCTTCCACAAATGCTGTTTCAGGCACCTGACTAACCACAATAGGAATGCTTTTAAGCTGCATAGAAAGTACTAGGGGGTTATGATCACTTTTGGTCTGCTCCCGAATTTCCATATCTAATAGGGAGGGCCAAAATTCTTTATTAAGGAAAATAAAGTTGATACGACTACTTCGCACCCCATTATTAAAGGTTTACGAACCCTGCCTATCAGTGACGGTACTCCCGTTAGTGGCCCTGATCCCCTGTTCCAAACAAAACACTTTTAACTGCAAAGCTGCCCCTGTCCACTTTTTTAATTGGAGGAAGATCCAAATGCGGTATATTCCACTGGGCATCCTCCTCAAAACTAAGATTAACATCATTATCATCAAGGGGCTCAAAGGAGCAGTTGAAGTCTCCAGTGATTATCATACTGCTTGCACCTCTATTATCATTTAAAAACATGTCTAGGAGGGCTACGATAGGAGAGGCCTTTAACCCAGGCATCCCCCTAGCATAAACATTGATAAGCAGCAAATCAGGGACATTTGCCAACTGAATTCTAATTATTAAAATATCCCTGCTATCCATATACAATTAATCTACCCTATAACATTCTGACTGCCTAACCCATGTTGTGAGGACCCCCCCATGGGTCTTCCCCTCTGCCCCCAGAGTGCTTCCTTAGAAAAATGTATAAAACCCTGTTGATATACATGATCCAATGCCCAAGTTTCCTGAAAGGTCATTATGTTGTGGCCTTCAATAAAGGTAGACCAATAAACTGAAGATATCTTGATGTTAACCCTGCTACATTCCAGGAAATTAGTTTTAAGTCTGGTATGTAGTGGAGCTTTTTTGCACTACACACAATGGGCTGGTTGTAATTTGTATGACTGCTACCAGAATCCCCCTCGCCTAGAGGACTACTTGTTAGTGGTGGTCTACAGGCCCCATCTTCACCCACCATGTCATCAACCATAGTTCTCTCACTTCTGTGAGCAGTTTGTGATGGTAATGTAGATACTCCTTTTTTATGAATATTAGTTACACGATCAACCACACGTAACTCCTTTCATGAATGTGTTACTGAGCTAGTAAAACTAGAGTTGGATCCAAGTCAACCTATTTCCTCCAGTGTGGAAAAAGCTTTGAATCTATTGCGTGTGGGGACTGCGTAACTGTAGGGGCCCATTCCATAGTCTGAATCCCTCAATACTCCCCTTCGTCTTACGTGGTTGTCACAGGTTAGATAGAAGAAACCCAGGGGTAGTATTTGAATATCATCCTTACTTAAGTGGCCAGACCCTGCCCTATACAGGATTAACTGGACAAGGCACATGGGACCTAAAGCTTAGGACCACACAGTCACCTCTAAAGGCCTTCTGGGATTTACCATCCCATGGAATTCTTTGCACCATTGTAAATTCACTAAATAATGGGTTCCCGACCCCAGATCTAATGTTCAACAGGTGTAGGGCCTTGTTCTTTAGATATGACCAATGTTTGTGGGCATATGGTTGGAGCATGGATACATTTGCTAATACAATGGTATGTGGGGTAGTTTCAGGTGGAAGATGTAAGGACATACTAGTGCTCGCGGCTCCCCCCTGTGACTGCGGAGGCGCCCGGAGGCCCGTTAAACACACTCTATGTATTGGATTAACATTTGGTAGGGAAGTTACCATAGGGTTGATCATAGGAGCCCTCTCAGCTGTATGGGGAGGACATACAACTACATTAGCCAGTAGTCCGGTATCAGTTATATTTTCCTGTCTGGTTTGAGACATTCCTACTTGCCCAACCCCACTGGATAGTTGGGGAATACTAAGTATATGCTGCTTTATTTTACCCAATCTCTTGTCTATTCCTGACAGTTTCAACAATAGCGGATCTAACAGGGCAATGAGCTTCTCTTCAACCCTGAGTAGAAGGTCAACCTTTTAATTACTGTATGTCTGTTTATCTGTGACAATATTGCTGCTATTACCAATATCCGAGGTCACAGGAATCAATCCATCATTTGGGCCTCCCTCACCACCAGATGTTGTGGTCTTTCGTTTCGCCATTTTGGATGCCTTATGCATTGTTTTTGGCAGGCCACGCGCTTTCCACTTTTTATGGGTAGGTTCCCCTCCAGGAGCCAGTGTGGACCTCTGCTGGCGTGCTAATACATTGGCAGGAGATACAGGCGGAGTTGGTATGGTGCTGTCTAAACTGGCTGCCAGTGAGGACCTATTTTGCTGGTGCACCGGGGAGATGTGACTTGGTAGGGCAGTACAATCAACTACTGCATTTTGTTTGAATACAGAGGTTAATGAGGTTAAAACAGTTCCAGGGTTGAGTCTTTGGGGTTCCAAAGAAAGTCTCTTTTCTGTCAGCTGAATCCCGTGTATTAATACGGACTCAACCCGGGACAGAAATGCATCGAAAGTGCCCACTACTCCTGGCCCTCCTGCCCCCTTGCACTCACTCGTATTCATTACCCCGGACTAGCAACAAAATAGCAAAGGAACACAAATATAAATGCTAGACTGCACGAAGAAAGCTAAACGGCTTACAATGTAAGAATTGTCAGTGGAGTTGCCCAGCCCAGTCTCCTTCGGTCTCTGACGGGCTCAGACGGGACCGCCCTTGGCTCGGACTTTGCCCAGCACGTCCCGTACATGTCCCGCGCAGCGGGGGTAGAGGCTGCGCTTTCTGTGCGGAGATGGTCCGCTGCCTCCCCCTCGTCAGCAGGACCCAAAACACCTGTGGATGGTTGCGTTGCACCCTGGAGGTTGTAGTCCTCCACAGGGTGAGTATGCAGGAAACAGCAGCAAAACAAATCGCCCTCAGGAGATGTCAGCACCCAAAAACGGGAAGTAGCAGTGGCGTTGTGACAGGTGTCAGTGAAACAGCGGGACCCACGATGCATGGGGAGAGGTCGTGCTTTATGCGCAGAGATGGTCCGGTGCCTCCCCCTCGTCAGCAGAACCCAAAACATCTGTGTATGGTCGCGTTGCTCCCTGGAGGTTGTAGTCCTTCACAGGGTGAGTATGCAGGAAACAGCAGCGGAAAAAATCGCCCTCAGGAGATGTCAGCACCTGAAAACGGGAAGTAGCAGTGGTGTCGTGACAGGCGTCAGCGAAACAGCGGGACCCTTGCTGCGGGGGGAGAGGTTGCGTTTTATGCACGGAGATGGTCTGGTGCTTCCCCCTCGTCAGCAGGACCCGAAACACCTGTGAATGGTCGCGTTGCACCCTGGAGGTTGTAGCCCTTCACCGGGTGAGTATGTAGGAAACAGCATCAGAACAAATCACCCTCAGGAGATGTCAGCACCCCAAAATGGGAAGTAGCAATGGAGTTGTGACAGGCGTCAGCGAAACAGCGGAAACAGTCTCTTCAGGTGCATCAATGAAATCCTCAAATGTCTCTTTCCAAGCAGTCCATCTAGTGACAATATTTAGCTTTTTTGTGGTATCGAAAGATGATGTTCACTGCAGACTTGTTTTGTGCAAACCATGTCTAAGCCCTTGCGCTGAGCAAGCCTCGGGGTCATCCTTGACACTGACTGGAAACATAGTTTCTTTCTTTGCTGCAATCTTAAAAAATGTAATGATTCAGAAAATTGCCTTTGGGTCTTTAATTTTTTGAAGACCTTTGAAGTTCTTTTGATTTCCACTTGGCAGCTTAGGCGGCAAGCCACTTCAGGTATGCACGGTGTAGTGTTTTCCCTTCTGGGACCACTTTAGTTCTCCATTGGTTAGACACATTAGCTGTTTTCGGCTGCCTTTGTTTTGCATAGCCACACATAATAAATGTGTTTTTGTGACATGATATTATTTTAGAAATATATACATATCTGTTATTCAGCTACTCCTTTTGGGGTTCAGTCTGCACATTTCGTACAAGGTCAAACAACAAGGTGTACTGTTTTCCTGTGCCTAGTAAACAACATCTAATAATGTTTTTAGACACAACACCGCAACACAGCTGCAGTTTTATAACAAGATAGTTCATATCATATAAACTGTGTCTCAGTCCCTTGGAGAGCAGAAGGGAAATTTCTAGCAAAGAGACAAGTCATGGAACAGAGGCCTCAGCCTTGCAAGAACTTACACCTATGATGCGACCACCTAACTACACACACTAGGTATGGGGTCCAGTTCTAATCCCACTAATATATTCCTGTGCTCACATGGTGAGGATAGGCCTAGATAGATATATTACCATGGCCAGGTTGTTCATTATTTAGAGCGTGCTAGAGATGTTGATTATGGTGCTTAGTTGTATCTGTTTACTAATCACAGCACACCTGCTTCACAATAAACTATGATAGTTTCAATGAATATAATATGAACTTCCTACGTGTCTTTCTTCTGTTTACTATGGACTTGCATGAGTGAGAACGTAAAGTGATGATCTGTTTCCAAAGTTGGCTTGGGGACTAGAGGTTCATGTTCTAGGTTTGCCAATCTATCCAGTTACTCTGGAAAAAATAAGAGTTCAGGTGAGGCACTGTGAGCTAAACAGATGTGGGCCCACAGGCACTGACATGGTAGAGGGACTCAGCCCTACATTCCTATATCCTGTACTCCCAAGGCACAGTTCTGCTTCCAAACAGAATCCCTGCAAAACAACTTTTATAAGCACACCCTTGGGCACTCCTTAAGACACTTCACTGAGTGCTGAGGTATGATGACTCTATGTAACGAGTTTGGTAAGTCAATTATTTCTTTTTTCTCATCGACAGTTTGCACTTTCTGACAGCTTGTTGATCTCTGCCTTGCAGCTCTTCTATACGCCTTCAGTGTTAACGCTTTGTATGACGTATGACTTTATGTTGCATATCAGCGTGGTACCTTTATGTATGGCCTGACCAGCAGGTCCTTGGCCACCGATATGTAGATTTCTCTGTAATTCATTCTTTGTCTAAATTTCTTTACAGCAGCTGGGGCTGCGCTTTGACTCCACATGTGTTAAGTGTCAATTCCGTTCTTCAGTGACAGCATGCGTACCACAAATTAGAAGTTTGCTTGGAGCATGGAAAACTCTCTGGGAGAGCACTGTCGATCTTTGGGTTACTTATCCCCTATCTCGTTGCCAGTTGTAGTACCTTTCCCCAGCCTGGGTACCTGCTGATGACTACACCACACACTGACCTTAATATTACATGTCTTTAATTGTCTGCCTGCAATTATGAACCCAACATTCTAAACTAGCCTTCATTGCATTCCTCTCTACATATGTCACAGTTTTACATAGTCCATCAGGAGCCAAACGAGTTTCATGTTTATTAAATCAGAGGATACTACAATACTTTGCTTTTGAAACCTGAAATGACCTTGCACAAAATATCAGGGTCTCCTCCTGTCTTCTTGAACAAACTATAATTTTTTTTTTTCGACTTTTATACAGTGCAAACTTGACCAGAAGGTATCAGAGCACTTTACAGAGTTGGAACTGGTGCAAGATTTCTCTTTCTTAAATTTTGGTGGAAGCAAGAGAAGACTGTTAGAACTTCGGAGAGGCCTCTTTTGACTGGCTTTTGAAAATGTATTTTTGAGGTGAACTGGTTTTCCTGTGTAGAGATCTTTGTGAGTTATGCAAGGGGTATTCAGTATAGTTCTCACCTCCATTGGTAGCCAGTTGAGGTTTCTGAGAGTAGGAGTGATGTGGTCAAGCTGCTCTCGCCTGAAAGTGGTCTAGCTGCTTTTTGAAGTATGGCTTTCATAGGGTCTGTGTTTTTTGTGGCACCCATAAACATTGTGTTACTGTAGTCTAACTTGGGGAGGACTAACGATTGCACCACAATCTTTAGGTCTTCAATGGCGATGAATGTTTTTGCCTTTTTTAAGGTATTTCTTTGTGTGGAAGGCACATTTATCAGAGGCATTAATATGCTCTATCATTTTCAGATGACTGTCGAGTTTCTAGGTGAAATTTCTAGAGACTTAACAGAGTTGGAGATGAATAGCTTTCAGTTTAAAGCAGTGAGGTTGTCGAGCCAAATGTCTACGGGGGAGGATTTTCCTTTGGGTTGGATACAAAGGAGTTTGGTATTGTTTGGGTTGAGTTTAGGGTGGTTTCTGGACAGCCAAGATTGAACTGCGGAGAGAGTGTTATTCAAGTTCTGGATGTCTGTGACTGACGAGATTTTCATATAAAATTGGATGTCATCTGCATAGATGTGGTAGACAATGTCGGCTTTTTTCAGAAACATTACAAGGGGTTCTATATAGAGGTTGAAAAGGGCAGGAGACAGTATTTTCCCTTGAGAGACTCTTTGTGAGATTGTCATTGCTTTTGAGATTGAGTTGTTTGGTTTTATTAGCTGTGTGTGTTGTTTTAGGAAGAACACAAACCACTGAAGGACAGTTCCGTTGATGCCTGCATGCTGCAAGCGGGTGTTTAGGAGGATGTTGTGGTTGACAGTATCAAAGGCAGCCGAGAGGTGCAGGAAGACTAGGAGGCAGTCCTGGCCGTCATCCAGAGACCTGTGTAGGTCATCTGAGAAGCTTAGCATTGCAGTCTCTGTACTACAGCCTTTCCTGAACCCAGGTTGAAAGATGTTGTGTACATTGTATCTTTCAACATGGTTGTTGAGTTAATCAAGCAAACATGTTTTAATGGGGTTGGCCAGGAGAGGGAGGTAAGTAATTGTCTGTTGTTGTTAAGGTTATTCTGGTCGGCGTCTGGCTTTATAAGGAGGGGGGTGACGACTGAGTTTAAAGGGGGCCATAATGGAGCCACTTAATAGAGAGGAGTTGATGATTTTGGTTCATACAGTAGAGATGATGTGATTGAGACTTTTTATCAACGCCGAAGGGAGAAGGTTGGAGATGGGTGATGTCGGCTTCATGATAGTGAGTAATTTGAGGACTTGTTCTTCAGGCATATGTTAGGATTTTATCCAGGTTGCAGCATTTTTCAGTTGTAGAGTGTTGAGGAAGGAGTACTGTGTTGCTGAGAGTGGGAGACATTTATGCAAGGGGTATTCAGTATAGTATAGTATAGTTTCCAGTAAAGAATTGGCTTGGTAGTTTGGTCTGCCCTGTTCCCATGATGCACTGGGCCAGGGTCAGACTCATTTGCATGTAGCCGGGTTCTGAACTGGGATGGTGCAGTGAGCTAAAAAACGGTGATGGATCAAGCCTTGATCTTTTGACTGGGCAGGAGTGTTCTGCTTAATTCAGATACTCTGTCCATCACCACCCCCATTTTTGAATCGAGAGTGGGAGACAGTCATCATTCAGGGGAAGTGCTTTAGGACCCTTTTTGCACAAGGGGGGATCCTTGGTGCAGGGTGTGGAGGTGGGTTGTTCAAGAGAGAAGTCAATGTTTTTATTTTTTTCTGAGAAAATGAGGCAAATTCTTTGCAGCGCTTGGTAGAGTCATTGACTGATTGTTGGGAGAAAGAGGAGGTTTGCTGCTTGATGATGTTGGAGAGGTCTTTTGGTCTGCTCCTAGACTAGACCAGTTGTTCTCAGAAAAAGAAGGTTTTCTCTATGAAGATGTGTTTTTGTATTTTAGCTGTTCAGCCCAGAGGATTGAGAGATTGGTTAAATAGGACTGTGGCCTCCAATTTCCTTCAGCCAGTCGGACTTGTCTCCTCTCGTTATTAAGTTCTTTATTGAACCAGAATCTGGAGATAATGGTTCTTGATTTCTGGAATTTCCGAGGGGTGACTAAATCTACGAGTTCTGCTATTTTTGGGTTGTAGTGGTTGGTAAAGTCATCGGCAGAGGAGAGATCGGGTGGAGGTCAGATTTGGAAACTGAGTAATGCTTCAAACTCAGCCTGGGGGCTATGGTATATGTTCCTCACCCAGTGCTTAGGCAGGTTGGCTTGGGGTGTGCCTTTGGTTGGGTGGTGTTGAGAGCAAAGAGGATTATATGATGATCAGTCCAGTTGGATGGTCGGATAGAGTGGAGGTATAGAATGTTAAGTTTAGAGATGATTACATCAAGGGTCGAATCGTTCATATGCGTTTGTTTATTGTAGGGTTGGGTCGGATCGTAAGCTTCCAGGAAGCCAAGGAGGAGTGTCTCATATTCCTAGAGTTAGATCCTGGTGCAACCTTGTAGGCTGCAGTTGACAGCCATTTATTAACTACCACATCATCTATAGAAACATCTCCTGTTAGTGTGGGCTTGGAGGACATTAGGCTATCATGCGGAATAGGTATAGCAACTCAACCCGCCCGTCTTGCTTCTGTCTCTTTGGGGTAGGCAAAGGCCTTAAAAAATGGTCCAACCATATTTCTTCCCTAGGGGTTTCGAAGCAGATCAAAATGTAGGTGAGGTTCCCATCAATAGAATGTCCTGCCCTATGGGTAGGTCCTGTGGGTATCATCAAAAGATTAAAGGCCACTAAAATGTCAAGGAAACGCTGGACAAGAGGATTCATGGCATTGCCAACCTGAATGTTAACATTGCATAAAACTGCTAAATTAGTGTAATTAACAACCTTATGCACTAATACCTGTGTAAGAGAATAAATAATTAGGCGTAAATTCCGTTCTGCTTGCAGAATTTGCGGGATTTTGGTAATTTCGCATTCCGCGGAGAACGCAAAAATTCTGCGTTCCGCGACTTCGTGAAATGTTTCGCTTGTTCGCGTTCTCAAAATGTGTGTTTGCAAGATATATTCCCCCCGAGCACGTAAACAGGGAATGCGAACAGGAAAAAAGCATTGCAAACAAGCAATTCCGTGTGTTCGTGGAATTTCTGCGTTTTCGCTGAGATTTTTTACCGTTTGGTGGAGATTTGCGTAACGCGATGACACAAATTCTGCCCACCCCTATAAATAATGTCCTCTGCATAACCCAGGGTAAGACAGAATGGAACCCCCCACAAAAGGACACTGTGCTGAGGGTGAGAAGCAGAAGCCCAGTGCCTCAGCGTCTTTTAGGTCATTGATCTTAAAAGAGCAGCATTTAAGCATTTTCCTCAATGCTAGACCAGCACCACTTTTGCAAACTCTGTATAGGCCGATATATGACTAATTCTCAGGTAGCCCTAGTTGAAGATCAGGGTAGAAGTCCTCTCCTGACCAGTTTTCTGTCATAAAAGGACATCTAATTGCAAGTCATCTAACAGACGTTAGATTGCCACAGGAATTTGTAACCCTACCAGCTACACAGCCTCATAATTTACAAAGGCTCCATAGAAACATAATATAACCTAACCTAACACAACACAACATTTACATAATAATAAAATAACATAAACATAACATATCATGCATTCCCTCAGATTTGCTGGGTGCAGGCTCAGCGCGGGCCAAAACTATAGGGCAAGACCTTATCCCTAGAGCTAATGCTCATTGTTGTCTTAAGGGTGATGCCACATTTGAAAGCACTGCTCGTTGAATCATAGGGGACTGCATTCACCTCTGCCCCAGCTGGTGGTTCTGCAAAGATGACCCTGCTATCTTATGAGTGAAGCTCCCCATGTAAGGCTTCCCTAATATTGTTCACACCAGGGCTGTAGAACCCAAGTTCATTCTCCCAAAAACGTAAAAAGTGGGGTAGGGAGTGCTGCATGGGGATGCTCTACCACAGCGTGTTCCTCTGAGGCTTCCTTTCAGGTGCTTTTGAATGGTGTTGTTTTGTGGCACTTCACCAACACTGGTACCTCGCCAGTGATTTATGTACTGCTCATTGACATCTAAGGAGCGACTCTGCTTTGGTAGCGACTCTACACGTTATATGTCTGAGGCCGATTCTTGTTTCAGAGCTGCTGCTTAGTCCCAGAGGCACCCAGGCAGCCAACCTTCCAGCCTCCTGTTCCACATGGCTGCCATCTTTGATGTTGCATCTTGGGCCCTCACTCATGCCAATTCCTCACTGAAGGTCTGTTGCTGTGTGGCTTGTTGCATTTTTGGGGTAAATCAGAAAGAAGGGAACTGTTCGTGATTTAGCAAGGGTTGAGTCCTATATTAAAGTTGTTATTTGGTCTGGGCAGTACCCAAGCCACCAACCGCTCAACCCTGTGAACCATGCAGCCAGCATCTTAACCTTTGAGTGCAGCCATGCTTCTTCTGGCAGTGCGTATTCCTGGGATCTCGGTGGGACCTCACACAATCTGTACTCACAGAGGCATCAAAGAGCCTCCCTTACACTGGCGGTCTATTTGAGATTGGCTGACGAACTGGACATGGTGATGCTGCAGAGTTGGAAGTTTAGTTAACGGAGAAGGCTCTCACTCTGTAGCCATCCTGGACATGCCCCCTGGTCACCTATTTTAATGGACCTTTCAGGGGAGACAGATCAGTGGTACATATATGCAGCAACCATATTGGAAAGACAGTTAAAAAGAAGCCCTGTCAAGATATACATCTTTATTTCATCCTAAGATCGGTTTTATTGAAAAGGATTTGTTGGAAGATCATAGTGCAGTCAAGCACCAGTTGCATGATAACAAACCACATCAATGAAGATAAATTAAAGGCCGTGCAGGAAGACAGTGGCATTGTTCAAAATAAGCAGGGCAAGATGTCTTTAAAAATGTGCACCAAATCCTATGAGACATAACACAAGAAAAAACATTCGATTTAAATAGTCCAAGCAAGCATTGGATAACTCTTCGTTGTATAAGCTTATTGTGCAATGTCATTTTCTTTTGGAATACATGTGTGTGTTTAACTAATTCTCTCCCTGAAAGTTTCAAATTAAACCTTAAAGGAAGCAATTTGAGAGCCCCCCCTTTCTTTTGAAAAAGGAACCAGTGCTTTTCATTTAGTTTGTGGCTGTTTGTGGCCATGTGTGGCATATTAACTGGTATATTTTCATAAAATGCATTAGGAAAACCTTGGTACCTGTGTGCTAAGTGATATTTTTATCCCGAGAAGGCTACCTTTGTTAAAAAACGCACAACCCTGTGTTAAAAGCGATGGTGCTCTCCAGTGATTTGACTAATATATAAACCACACTCAGTCGCGCAATGCCCATAGAGCTCAAAGGGCTTCAGCCCTCCTAGTCTCCTCCCTCCCCCCCTCCGTCGTGTGTGTCAGCCCGGACTGAGGCAGCTTCCTGGGCCGACACACAGACAGTTTCTGAGCTGCTGTAGGCTGGCTACGCCGGTGTTATATTCCATATAGGTATCATAACATAGGAGCTGGTAATCTCATTACCCACCACCTATATTCTCTCCCTACATTACACTTGTCACAGTTTACAGGGACTGACCTTTTTCCTAGATATTACACTGCAGTCAGAACGCAGGTTTTCCCTAGTTCAAAATCTCTTACATGCATGAAGATTCTTGGAAGCACAGCAGGACTACCATCCCCAGTATAAAATCTGTGTACAAAGTTCATGTCCAACGTCATCCTTAGGCCGACAGTAATACAGCAAGGTTGGGCCCCTGGGGAGACCTATGGGTATATATATTTCACATCTTGCTAAGATAACACAGCGGAAACCTAGAGTTCCCGGCCGACACACTGACCAGAGACGCTGAGGTTCCTGCATGCAGACACTTCAGCTCGCAGTGCTCTAACATCCCTCATGGGGTGTCCAACTTGAGACCAGGACGGGCTCCCATACTCTCTCACTTCAGGGAATGGGGTTGACTAAATCCTAGAGGGATTCTTGGCTTAACACCCACATATATGCTAGGTACACTTAGGTACATCTAGTTAGGGAGGCATCGTAGTAGTATACATCTTTTATCATGTGTTTTATATGTTCATATGTATTCATGACCGTAGTAAGATGGTAGAGATATACCATTTATTTACATTTATCATACTGCTAATCATTTATATCTTATGCTGCCTAATGGTTGTTGCAGCTCATCTATTCTACACCAGAATATCAACTCTTCAATAAATTCTTATTGAAAACACCCAGCCTATTTATTCTGTGTACTTCTCTTAGACGGACTAAGTGAGCACAAGTGACTGAGCGAAATGTAGTATATTGTTTCCACGGTCTTGAGGGATCAGGGTTGTCATGTTCGATGGTTGCTAGGAATTATTCACTCCTTGGTAGGAGGAGATTATAGTGGCACTGTGAGCTAGTTGGTACAAAAAGCCCAGCATACCTGGTGGGGGTGATCAGAGTTTTTCTGACACCAATCCTACAGAGTATGTTGTCTAAATATGCAGATTCTGTATATTTTTTATGTTAATGTTAATGTTAATGTTAATAATTTTCTAAAGCACACAGCTGCCCCAGCGAAGGGGCGTCCCGGCGCTATCGGATCTACCTACCCAGAAACCAATAAGGCAGGAAATGGCAGACCTAGCAAGACTATACACAAGCAAAAAGGAAGGTTTTTATCGCTTTCCGAAATGCAAGCAGGTTCTCCATACCGCGGATAGATGTCGGCAGGGAATTCCATAGCTTGGCAGCCAGATAGCGAAATGAGCGCCCTCTTGTGCCCTACTACGCTTAAACGGCGGGACAGTCAGCAGTTGCTGACCTAGTGAACGCAGCTGTCGGGGGGGGGGGATATACGGGGTCAGCAGGTCGCTCAGAAGTGCTGGGCTACTAGTGTTAATGATCCTAAACGATACACAGAGGGCTTTAAACTGGATTTGCTTAGAAATCGGGAGCCAGTGCAACCCTTGAATAGTAGCCCCTGCCGAACAGTGACGGGGAGACCTACCAGGATTCTGGCTGCGGAATTTTGAACCCGTGCAGCCGCCTGATTTCTGCTTTGTTGGCCCCTAAAAGCAGAGATCTGGCATAATCTAGGCGGGTCAGGATGGTAGACTGAACAATTAACTGGCGTACTATCGGGTCAAAAAATTTCAAAAGGGGTTTAAGACCTCTCAATAATCCTGTGCAGGTGGCAGCAGTTCTCTTGGTGTGGGTCTGGAAGGACAACGTTTCATCCATCGAGACCCCCAGGTTCTTTACAACTGCCTTAGGTGTGTGCATAGGTCCAATGGACAGTGGCCACCAATGTTCATTCCATAAGGCAGCCTTCTTTCCCACCAGCAAAACTTCAGTTTTGCTGGCGTTGAGTTGTAAGTGGTTTTCTGTCATCCATTGAGCCACTGCTGTCATCCCTTCTCTGAATCTGGATGCCGCTACTGATGGCCCCTCAGCTAAGGTGATAACCAGCTGAGTGTCATCCGCGTAAGACACCATTGTTAGGTCCCAACTTTTCGCGACGGCAGCCAGAGGCTGAACATAAAGATTGAACAGCGCCGGGCTCAAGGCTGAGCCTTGCGGTACCCCCTGGCCAATAGAATGGGATTGAGAAAGGAACGGCGGGGCTGACACACGGAAGGATCTCTCCACTAAGAAGGATCTAAACCAATCCAAGGCAGTGCCAATGACCCCTGCTGCCTCCAGACGTTGAAGGAGGATATGATGAGACCGTGTCAAAGGCAGTGCTCAGATCTAATAGAATGAGCGCTGCACTTTGACCGGCGTCCAGAATATTCGGCTGATGTTCCGTAGTTGCATGCAGGGCCGTTTCCATGCTATGGCCCGGCCGGAAGCCGTTCTGTGACGAGTCCAGGATGTTATGAGTACTCAAGAAATGCGATAAGATGTTATTCACGTGGGCTTCAGCAATCTTTGCCGCCCAAGGAAGAAGTGAGATTGGTCTGAAATTCTCAGGCTTAGAAGCATCTAACGTAGTCTTCTTGATAATAGGAGACACATAGGCCTCCTTCCAAGCAGCTGGGGCTATAGCCGTGGCGAAGGACCAATTCAGTATGTGGCATAACGGCTGCCGAAGTAGCAGGAGTGAATCTAAGAATTGAGGTGGCCTAAGTGGGTCAGAAGGGGAGCCCGATTTAATTCTGCCCCCCAATCTAGTGAGCTCCGTCTCCGAGATCTCGGATATGGCTGATAACGTAGGGCAGAGGGCCTCCCTATCAGGCGTATGAGGGGTATGAGGTGCCACGAGTGGAAAGGAATGGGAGATCTTTTGCACTTTTTCTACGAAGAACATCGCAAGTTCTTCACAATGTTGTGCGGAGTTAACATACGAGCGAGCCACTCTGTTGCCCCTAAGCTCTTTAAATATTTTAAAAATACATTTAGTCGGGTTGGAACTCTCCTTAATCTCATTCTCATAAAACGCCGCACGCGCTGCGCAGATGGCTTTATGATAGATCTTAACTTTTGACAGATAGATTAATTTCTCTCCATTCAAGTATTCCCTTCTCCAGACACACTCCACTTTCTTACAAGCTTTCCTGAGCGTTCTCAGAGAATCATTGTACCAGGGGCTCGAGCTGGACGTGCGCCCCTTGGTCCATTGTGCCGGAATCAGGGAGTCAAGTCCCTTTAGAATCGGATCGCAAAACTCAGCATAGGCCTCCCCAGGGTGAGCCTTGTCTCCTAAAGGATTGGCCATGAGGTAAGCGTGGAAATCTTCTAGTCTGATTTTATGCCATGGGCGTCTTAGGACCCTCTTACCAGTGTCGGGTCTATAGGCGTCTGGGATGGATAGCCCAATTTCAATCTGGAAGTGGTCAGTCCATCCCATAGGCTTAGGCACAGCAATAGTCAGATCAGAGATGTTAGAGAATACCGGGTTCAATATATGACCAGCTATATGCGTAGCTTCCGTCACTAGTTGCTCCATTTGTAGCGCCACTAAGTCTGCTAACAAGGTACTGATGACACTATCCTGCAAAATGTCAAAATGAAGATTAAGGTCCCCCAATACAGAAAAATTGGCGGAACCCACCGCAAATTCACACGTCGCATCCAACAATGCCTCAATGAATTTGGTCGCCGGTCCTGGTGGGCGGTAGATATACAGTCCAGAGAGAGTGAAATGCGCACTTATGTCCATCCTGAAACGGGCGCATTCACAGTCTCTGATATTCTCTTTAATAAAGAAACAAGGATACAGCGATTTAAAAATTATCGCAATTCCCCCCCCCCCCCTAGAGTCCCCATTAACTGTACTGATAGAGTATACCACGGGGAGGGTAAGGTTAGACATACCTATACCTGACATCATTGGCATGAGTCTCTCCTCCATTTTTTCTGTTTGCCTCCTCTGTTTACGATGTTTTTGCTGGTATATTGCTTTGGGCACTGTGCCACTGCTGATCAGTGCCACAGTGCAAGTGCTCCCTATGTGAAATTGCTGTATTGATTGACTTCCATGTTTGGCTTATTTGGTTTACTGTCAGTCCCTAGTAGAGTGCACCAGGAGTGCCAGGGCTTGTAAATACAAATGCTGCTAGTGGGCTTGCAGCACGTGTTGTGCCACTCACAGAAGCGGCCTAGTAAAAGTATGTCTACAGGTCTGCCATTGCTAGACCACGTGCAGTCTGGTACTGTCACGCAAACTGCGCAAATACACCTACTTGCCAGTCCCTAAACCTTCCCTTAACTTCATGTTAGTCACCCCTATGGTAGGCCCAAGGGCAGGGTGCATTGTAAGCATAAGGTAGGACAAGCCTGACAAGGTTGGCATGTCCTAATAGTGAATTACAGCCATATTCGTTTTTCACTATTGTAAGGTAACCTGCTCTCCATCAGTTAGAATGGGCTGCCAGGATTATTAATGCTATAATCCTAGCGGGCTCGGGGAGCATGGTGCAATGTCGAGTTTGGTATCCCTGAACTCAGGGTTTAATAACGCATCCGTTTGTGTGGATGGTTTTTGGACTCTGTGTTTGAAAATAGCACTTTTAGAAAGTAGCTATTTTCTTGTCTGACTGTCTACCCGTCTCTGCTGGTTCTGGTGTGCGTATGACAGGAGCTGGTTGGCTCCAGAGGTCTGAATGAGTCAGTGTGGGGTGAGTGGGGCATTTGCATTTAGAGTAGGGGAAGAGTAGCTCCTGATAGCCTGCCCTGCCTGATACAATGCTGGCTCCGCCCCCCTGCCAGGCGACTGATGACTCTGTGCCTGCCAGGGACTTTCCTGGCCCCCCTCCTGCCGGGTAACTGATGGCCCTGCCCCTGCCAGTGACAATGCTGGCTCCGCTCCTGCTGGGCGGCTGAGGACTCTGCCCTGCACAGTGAATAGGCAAGGTGCCTAGGCCGGGCAACACCCACAACAAACCCAAGATGGGGGGAAATTCCCCTGCATGGACAAAGGGATCAAAGCCAAAAAGGGGTATAAGAGAAGGACCCCTGAACCAAGAATTTAGATCACTTCTGACAAGGAAACCTGAACCAAGGACAAGAAGCCTGCTGATCTAAGGACTGCCTACCCCTTCTGCCAGAGTGCTGTTTGTTGGGGGAATCCTGCAGTTGCTTCTTTATTTTTGCCAAGGAACCAGGAGAGAGGAACTGAGTGTGTACTCTCAAACTTGCTAAGAAAATCTCCAAGGGCTGGAAGAAGTGCCAGCCTCCCGTTGAAGTCACAGGGTCAAAGGACTTCATTTATTTGTTAAAAGTGCTTGCTGCTGGAACCTGAAATCCAGCACCTCTGAAGAATCCAGCAATCTCGACGCCGACGGACATCGCCGAATCCAGCTCGACATCGTGAGTAACGGCTCCAGTGTCCCGCACCTTCGACGCCGGACGCCTGGCCCGATCGACGCCAGTAGCGACGCCAGTGAGTAGCGAGTTCGGCTCCAGCTCCAAGTGACCCTGTGTCGACGCCGCCGCTGATCGCATCGACGCCGAGCCCTATCGACGCCGTGAGCGCTGCTCACTCTTGCAACATCGACATCGACGACGCCGTATCCTGCTTCATCCCGTGAGCGCTGCTCCAGCCTGACTTTGGTCGACGCCGCTGCAGATCGCCCCGACTCCGAGGCCCGATCGACGCCGAAGACGCGACGCCAGACATCTCGACGCCGCTGATCATCGAGTGCTTCACTTTTCCAAGGTACTGTGTTGTTGGGGTCTGTGCGACTCCGGGCTCGACGTAGCGCTCCTCGCGGTCGACGCCGAACCTTTGGATTAACTTTGCCTCGACGTCGTGTGACTCCCGTGTGGGTTACATTGTTGCCAAGAACTGTGTTTTAAAGAAGAAGAGTTGCTTTTGCTACTAAAGACTTTGTGCTAAGAAGAAACCGTGCTTGAACTATTATTTTTCCTTCCAAGAGTATTTATTAAGATTGTGGTATATTTTTGTCGTTATTTGGTCTTGTGCTAAGCCTTATATAAAAATCCTTATTTTTATAATATTACTGTGTCGTGTCCATTTGTAGTGTATTCACTTTATTACTGTATGTGGTCATAAATGCTTAACGCACTGCCTCTGAGATAAGCCTGTCTGCTTTGCCAAGCTACCAAGGGGGTGAGCAGGGTTTATCTAAGTGTGTGATCCCCTTGCCCTGACTAGAAAAGGTGTGTCCCTATTTGTCAGAAGTGTATACCTCTGCCAACTAGAGACAGCCGCTTCTAACATTGGTGGGTCAGCGGTGAGGATTTGAACTTTGCATTTATGACCCATGTGCAGTGATTAGTGTGCGCTACATAGTGAAAGCAGACCATAGCGCAGCCACAATCTGTTTTGGTTGGATATCCTATTTTTGTTCTCTGCTTTCCTGGAGCTTGATTTTTGAAAACTGCCAGTTTTGACCATGAGTGATGCCGGAGTCACTGCCCCTGTTGTTGTTGTGGAGGAATTTGATAGGAGTAAGATGAACGACTATCCGTTAAAGAAGCTGAAAGCCTTTTGCAAGAAGTTGAAAGTTCCTACCACAGGCATTTCAAGGAGACCAGATTATCTCAAAGCATTGCAGGCCTGGTTAGAGGCCAGAGATCCCTCTGATACGGTGGTGGTACCGACAGGGGAAGGGGAGGAGGAGGTGCCAGTGAATGGGCCCACAGCCCCTCCTGGCAGCAGTGTTTCCTCCAAAGGTCTTTCTCCTGAAGAAAGAGAAGAAAGGGCGAAGGAGCGAGCATACAACATGGAAATGGAAAAACTTAAGATAAATGGGCAGTTGGAGATAGAGAATGCAAGAGGCAGGAGAGAAGCTGATCTGGAGATCAAAAGGTTAGAGTTTGAAAGAGAGAAGTTAGCTTTGGAGCGTGATACCAGGTTGAGGGAGTTGGAGCTCAAAGCTAAAGAGTTAGAATTGAATCCCTCTGGTGGCAGCATCCCATCTGTGCCTGCAGAAAGTAGGTTTTATTTTCCCAAAGATGTGATCAAAGATTTTCAGAAGAATGAGGATATTGGTCAATGGTTTAAAGCATATGAGTTAGCATTGTTGGCCCACCGGGTCCCTGAGAAGGATTGGAGAGCGGGGTTGTGGGGTCGCTTTGTGAATAAGGGAAGAGATACCCTGTTAGACATGCCTGTTGAGGATAGGATGTCTTATACTCATATGAAAGATGCTTTAATGTTAAGGTATGGCCTAACCCCAGAAAAGTACAGACAGGCCTTTAGAGAATGTAAGAAGTTGCCTGGTACCACGTGGGTGGAATATGTGTCATATTTTTGCAGAGCCATGGATGGTTGGGTAAAGGGCAGCAAAGTGGAAAGTTATGATGCTCTGTATGATTTGTTTGCTTGGGAGCACTTGTCTAATAACTGTTTTCCAGAGCTGCGCCAGCACCTTATTGATAGCAAGATATCTAACCCTAGAACACTTGCTGAAGAGGCGGACCGCTGGGTCAGTACCAGGGTCCACAAGGGTCCAGTGGGAGACTCAGCCAAAGGTGGGCAGGGTCCCTAGCAGAAGAGTGGGGGGGACACGGGTAAACAGAGGGAGTTCCAGAAAGGGCCCCAAAGTAATCCCCAAGGGAACCAAGGGAAGGGTTCCCAGCCTACCCCTGTGAAGAAATCAGAGGCCCCGCCAGGTAAACCTGGTCATAGGGGCCCAATGACCTGCTTCGCTTGTAAGCAGGTGGGACACCGTTTTTATGATCCTCAGTGTCCCTTGAAGAACTCTAGTGCACCACCCAGTGCACCACCCCGTCAGTTGGCAAGTGTAGCCCTGGGAGGGGAGGAGATGGTTGCCCATGGTGGGGAGGGTCCCGCAGAGATGTCCCTGGTCTCTTTAGGAGACATGGAAATGGTCCCTCCACCCCCCCTGCCTAGTAACACTAAGAAATATAGGCAGTGGGTGACCATTAATGGCCATAGAGTGGAAGCTCTCAGAGACACCGGAGCGAGTGTGACAGCTGTCAAGTGTCACTTGGTGTCCAGAGAGCAGGTTGTTCCCCACGCATTCTACCCTGTGATAGCTGCTGACAACTCCCAGAGAGAGTGTTATGTTATGTTATGTTATGCATTTTTTATTAGGCGCACAGCTGCTCCAGCGAAGGAGCGTCCTGGCGCCGCGACAAGGTAGCAGCACAACACAACAAGATAAAAACAACAGTGGGGATGGACTAAGGGAACAGGAAAGTTTTCACCGCTCGGCGGAATGAGAGCAAGTCCCTAAGGGCGCGAATCGCCGGGGGGAGGGAATTCCACAGCATAGCCGCGCGGACTTGGAAAGAACGTCCGCCGGCTCTGCTGCGCTTGACACGAGGGACAACCGCTAGTTCCAGATCAGCAGATCTTAATGCTCGTGCAGGGGTGTAGTGGGCCAGAAGTTTGGACAAGATCATGGCTGGGGATCCCTTAAGTATTTTGTAGGCGACACAGAGGACCTTAAACTGAATCCGCTGGGCCACCGGTAGCCAATGCAACGATCGCAGGGTGCTAGAGGTCGGACAAGATCTAGGTAGTCCAACCACCGCTCTCGCAGCGGCATTCTGAATCCGCTGCAGACGACCAATTTCTGCTTGGTTTAAGCCAGCAAATAAAGAGTTCGCGTAATCCAGCCTGGAGATGACAGTCGCTTGGATCACGAGTTGCCGGGTAGCGGCATCAAAAAACTTAAGCACCGGACGTAGTCCCCGTAGAATGCCAAAACAGCAGGCCGCCGTACGTTTAGTATGACATACAAACGTAAGGGTGGGGTCCAGCCAGACTCCGAGGTTTTTAAGCTTGGAGACTGGGAGAGGTGTAGGACCCAGATCCCCCGGCCACCATCTGCCTCCCCAGAGTTCCGGTTGCTTCCCAAAAATCATGACCTCGGTCTTACTAGCGTTCAGCTGGAGGCAGTTGGACGTCATCCAGCCAGCGACCGCCCTCAGTCCATGTTGGAATCTGGGTGCATCCACATCGGCATCCCCGCTGATCATGACCGCTAGCTGGGTGTCATCGGCGTATGACACCATTGTCATACCCCATTGACGAACAACCTCAGCCAGCGGCCTTACGTACAGATTAAACAACGTAGGACTCAGCGAGGAGCCTTGGGGGACCCCCAGATCCAGCAGATGGGGTTTGGACTGGTAAGGAGGGACGGTCACGCTAAAGGTCCGATTGGCTAGGAAAGACCGGAACCATTGGAGAGCGATGCCAGTGACACCAGCCTCCTCTAATCGACGCAGAAGGATGGGGTGAGATACAGTGTCAAAGGCGGCGCTCAGATCTAAAAGCACCAGCGCCGCCGTTTGACCCGCATCGAGCACGGAGCGCAAATGCTCTACCATATACAGCAGAGCCGGCTCCGTGCTGTGGCCCGCTCGAAACCCATTCTGCGTCGTGTCGAGGATATCGGCTTGGTGAAGATGTTCCGAGAGGACCGCGTTGACATGCGCCTCAGTCACCTTGGCAGGCCACGGCAGAAGTGAAATTGGCCGATAGTTTTCGGGCTTACTTCCATCCAGGCTTGTTTTTTTGAGAATAGGCCGCACCACGGCCTGTTTCCACTTGAGTGGGACTACGCCGGATGTAAGCGACGTGTTGATCAAAGAGCATAGCGGTGAGATGTCATGCACCGCCAGATCTTTGAACACAGCCGGGCAGAGCGGATCTGCTGGAGACCCCGACCTCACTTGACAAGCCAGTTTGCCAAGGCTTTCAGTTGTTAAGATCGGAAAAGAGTACAATTCCTCAACCGTCAAGGGTTTGAGAGGTGAATCTGCAGGTGGACTGGCCGGCGGAAAAGCCCGATAGATAGCGTTCACCTTCTCCACAAAAAAATCCGCCAGAATTTCACAATGCTCCACAGAGCTCTGGAGAGTAGCAGTCACCTTTTTGGTGGTAAGATCTTTCAACACCTTGAAAATAGTTTTAGAGGGATTGTCGCTAGTCCGAAATTGTAAGGCGTAAAAGGCAGCGCGGGTTCTGCACACTGCTCGATGGTAGAGTTTAACAGTGGCTTGGTACACGGCCTTCTCCTGGTTGTTGTAGGTTTTACGCCATGCCCGCTCTGCACGCCTACAGGAGGTCTTGAGTACCCGCAGCGCATCATCATACCATGGGCTAGTATTTCTGGCCCCGGATTTACACCAAACTGTGGGGATAAGGGAATCTAATGCCCTAGTCACCCAATTACAGAAGCCATCATATCCTTGATCTATCGTACCAGTTATGTCTAGTGGGTCGGACGATAAAAGCTGGTAAAACTCGTCCAGCTTTAGTTTATTCCAACGCCGTCTAGGGGTTGGACATGCCACTGGTTTGGACTGCATAACGGGTACGGGGCACTGGATCTGTATCAAATAATGATCAGTCCATGCCAGCGGAGTGAGGCTAGTGATGCTGGCTTCCGCCAAGTTGGTGAAAAATGGGTCGAGAGTATGTCCCCCTATATGAGTGGGTTGTGCGATCATCTGGGCCAGCTGAAGCGACTCCAAATCTGCAATAAAACTAGCCACCCACGGGCTAGAAAGATTATCAAAGTGCAGATTCATATCCCCAATAATGGAGAAATTGGAGCACCCAACAGCCAGCTTACAGATGGCATCTGGTAATGCAGCTCTAAAGGCCACCTCACTCCCGGGGGGTCGATAGATCAATAAGCCCGACCAGGTGAAATTGGGCGTGATGGCAACTTTAAAGACAGCGCTTTCGCAGCCAGAAATCCTCTGTCCTTGCCACGAGCAAGGGTAGCAGGACTTGACCGCAAGAGCTATCCCTCCGCCTCTAGAACCTCGGTTGAGTGTGAATACCGAGTATTCCGGCGGGAACGCCAGGTTGACAATGGCTGTATCGGCATCCTGCAGCCAAGTCTCTGTCAGGCAGAATATGTCTGGCGAGTCGTGGCATAACAGGTCGAAAATGTCCAAATGGTGCTTTACCAGCGACCTGGCGTTCAAATTCCAGATGCTGATAAAGGGAGATGAACCGGAAGCCACAGTGACACGCTCCTTAAGTCCCCTTCCTAGGGGGGCGGGAAGATTGAACCGCCCACAACCACATGAAAGGGGGCCGCCTAGGGGGTCCACCCGCGGAACCTCACAGGACCCAGATGACAGACCGATGGCAACAAGACTGTCTCTGGCATAGCACAGCATAATGGACCAATGGAAAAACCACAAGGGGCCACAGGCCTGCCCCGTCCTGCACGTCCTGTCGCGGACGGGCGCAGACGGGCAGGACTCTGGCACGACTCCGGCCACGCGAGGACACGCCCGCTGCGCGATCCCGCTGCGCTAAGGGAGGAGCTTTAAAAAGGTGTTCCCAGGCGGCACTTGCGCAGTAAAGCGCTGGCAGGTCGAAATGCCCCAGTTGACTCACCCCACTCCAAGATGGCGGCCAAAGTCGAGCAGGACACCCACCCCAGGACCAGACCCGCCCAAACGGCGGTGCAGGGAACAATTTAGTGTGCAGGTAAGGGGCAAGTTAAAACGGGGTCAAAGGACCAGATTTAACAAATAATACAGTTAAAATTAGCAATTTTCCTTAAAGCGCGCGCAGCGCTCTCGCAGCACTCAGCTACCTTGTCAGGGGCAGAGCCAGGCGGGACTCGCCTTAAAAAGGTGTTCCCAGGCGGCACATGCGCAATAAAGCGCTGGCAGGTCGAAATGCCCCAGTTGACTCACCCCACTCCAAGATGGCGGCCAAAGTCGAGCAGGACACCCACCCCAGGACCAGACCCGCCCAAACGGCGGTGCAGGGAACAATTTAGTGTGCAGGTAAGGGGCAAGTTAAAACGGGGTCAAAGGACCAGATTTAACAAATAATACAGTTAAAATTAGCAATTTTCCTTAAAGCGCGCGCAGCGCTCTCGCAGCACTCAGCTACCTTATACCTTGTAAGGTAGCTCAGGTTCCCTTTGAATGGGGGGGAGTTTCAGGTACTCTTCAAGTTGCTGTAAGGCCCGCCATGCCTGTTGATTGTCTCCTGGGCAATGATTTGGAAGACTACCCTTGGGCTAAGGTGGAGAGGGAGACACATTTGAAAATGTTGGGTGTGCCAGAGTGGGTGTGTGCAACCACTCGATCGATGACAGCAAGTAAGGGTGTTGATGGGGTTCTGGAGCCTGAAAGTATGGCCCAGGACCCAGCTGTGAAGAGAAGAGGCAGGGGGCGCGGGAAACCGTCCCCCGTAGTTCCCGTGGTCCAGGAGGAGGCAGACCTTGAGGGGTATGCCCTGGAACCCACAGGTGAACAAGTTGCTGAACTGGGAGACCTGCCCGAGCTGACCCACTGGAAGCAGGATGGTGGTCCCTCCAGGGAAGAATTTTGTGCAGAACAAAAAGTGTGCCCTTCTCTTGTGGGTATGAGGCAGCCGGCCTCAGCCCAGACAACAGGTGATCAGTCAGGGTCACATTTGGTCTACTGGGAGAACGATCTCCTG
This sequence comes from Lissotriton helveticus, assembly GCF_964261635.1. Classification (NCBI taxonomy): domain Eukaryota; kingdom Metazoa; phylum Chordata; class Amphibia; order Caudata; family Salamandridae; genus Lissotriton; species Lissotriton helveticus. Next base: position 1,820,280,559 of record NC_136059.1, read on the forward strand.
TATAGCGAGCCTAAGGCTGCTGAGCCTGGGTCAGCCCGTGTGCTGGTGGTACCCCAGCGCTTCAGAGCCTTCCTACTGGGTTTGGCTCATGACGTTCCTTTAGCTGGACATCTGGGGCAGGACAAGACCTATGACAGGCTTGTCACCCATTTCTATTGGCCTCAGATGAGAAAGGATACAGATATCCATTGCAAGACCTGTCAAACTTGCCAGGCAAGTGGGAAAAGCGGGCGGAAGCAGAAGGCTCCTCTCCAACCTTTTCCCGTGGTCAGTACCCCCTTTGACCGGGTGGGGATTGACATTGTTGGGCCCCTGGACCCCAAGACAGCCCTGGGCAACAGGTTCATCCTGGTCTTGGTGGACCATGCCACACGGTACCCGGAAGCCATCCCTCTCAGAACAGTGACGGCCCCCGTGGTGGGACGGGCACTGATGGGTGTTTTCTCCCGAATGGGGTTCCCCAGAGAGGTGGTGTCTGACCGGGGCACCAACTTCATTTCCAACTATATGAAGTCTCTGTGGAAGGAGTGTGGGGTAACCTACAAGTTCACCACTCCTTACCACCCTCAAGATAATGGGTTGGTTGAGAGGTTCAACCGTACCCTTAAAGGCATGATTATGGGTCTTGAAGAACCAATGAGGCGTAAATGGGACGTCCTCTTGCCATGCCTGTTGTTTGCTTACCGTGAGGTGCCACAGAAGTCCCTAGGGTTCAGCCCCTTTGAGCTTTTGTATGGACACCCGGTAAGAGGACCTTTGAGTCTGGTCAGAGAAGGCTGGGAGCAATCTCCCAGGAAACCTCCCCAGGATGTATACAGTTACATGCTGGCCTTTAGGAACCAGACTAGGCGCTTCAGAGATCTTGCTCAGGCAAATCTGGAGGCCAGCCAGGAAGAGACGAAGCGGTGGTATGACCAGAAGGCCACTCTGGTGGAGCTTCAGCCTGGACAGAAAGATTGGGTCATGTCCCCTGTGGAACCTTGTGCGCTCAAGGACAGATGGACTGGACCATTTGAGGTTGTGGAGAAAAAGAGCGATGTCACCTACATGGTGGACTTGAAGTCTCCCAGGAACCCCTTGCGGGTACTGCATGTCAACCGTTTGAAGCCCCACTTAGAAAGGTCCGAAGTGGGCATGCTCCTAGCTACAGATGATGGAATGGAGGAGGAGAGTGAGCCTCTTCCTGACCTCCTGTCTGCAAAAGAGAAAGATGGGTCAGTGGATGGTGTTGTCCTCTCTGACACACTGACCCTTGAACAGCAGCAGGATTGTCGCCAATTGTTGGGACAATTCCCTGATCTGTTTTCCTTGATTCCTGGTGTCACTCAGTGGTGTGTCCATGATGTGGACACCGGGGACAGCACTCCTGTGAAGCACAAGGCTTACAGAGTGACTGACAAGGTCAGAGCATACATCAAGGAGGAGGTCTCCAAAATGTTTGCCTTAGGGGTGGTTGAGTCCTCTAGCAGTCCTTGGGCCAGCCCAGTGGTCTTGGTCCCAAAGGCTGCAGCGCCTGGTGCTTCACCGGAACTTCGGTTCTGTGTGGATTACCGAGGACTCAATTCAGTCACCAAGACTGACGCGCACCCCATCCCCAGAGCTGATGAGCTCATAGATCGGTTAGGGGCTGCCCGGTACCTTAGTACGTTTGATCTAACGTCTGGGTACTGGCAGATCGCCTTGACTGATGCGGCAAAAGAGAGGTCAGCATTCTCCACACCAGATGGGCACTACCAGTTCCGGGTTATGCCCTTTGGGATGAAGAATGCCCCTGCCACCTTCCAGAGGTTGGTCAACCAGGTCTTGGCTGGACTGGAGGATTTCAGTGCCGCCTACCTGGACGAGATCGCAGTGTTCAGCGCCAGCTGGGAGGAACACTTGCGCCACCTCCAGGAAGTGTTGTTGGCCCTGCGCAGAGCAGGCCTCACAATCAAAGCCAGTAAGTGCCAGATTGGGCAGGGTTCAGTGGTGTACTTGGGGCACCAAGTAGGGAGCGGCAAGGTGGCCCCCCTGCAACCCAAGAATGATACCATCCTGGCATGGGCACCGCCCAAAACCCAGACTCAGGTGAGAGCCTTCTTGGGTCTCACGGGTTACTACAGGAGGTTCGTCAAGGATTATGGTAACATTGTGCACCCCTTGACTTCGCTGACTTCCAGGAAGCAGCCACGACTTGTGATCTGGACTGACGCCTGTCAGACGGCCTTTGACACCCTGAAAACTGCAATATGCACAGCACCCATACTCCAGGCACCCGACTTTTCTAAAGAATTTGTTGTCCAGACGGACGCTTCAGAGCATGGCGTGGGGGCTGTTCTAGCTCAGGTGAATGAAGAGGGCCGAGACTTACCTGTAGCCTTCATCAGTAGGAGGTTACTTCCCAGGGAACAGAGGTGGAGTGCGACAGAGAGAGAAGCATTTGCTGTGGTCTGGGCACTGAAGAAGCTAAGACCCTACCTGTTTGGGACTCACTTCCGGGTTCAGACAGACCACAGACCCCTCAGATGGTTGATGCAGATGAGGGGTGAGAATCCAAAGCTGTTGAGGTGGTCCATTTCCCTACAGGGGATGGACTTCACGGTGGAACACCACCCTGGCACAGATCACGCCAATGCTGATGGTCTGTCCAGATTTTTCCGCCTTAGTGATGAGGACTCCCTAGGGTAAGGGTAGTTCTCCCCACATTTCAGCTGGAGAGGACTTGTGTTAGACCTGACATCATTGGCATGAGTCTCTCCTCCATTTTTTCTGTTTGCCTCCTCTGTTTACGATGTTTTTGCTGGTATATTGCTTTGGGCATTGTGCCACTGCTTATCAGTGCCACAGTGCAAGTGCTCCCTATGTGAAATTGCTGTATTGATTGACTTCCATGTTTGGCTTATTTGGTTTACTGTCAGTCCCTAGTAGAGTGCACCAGGAGTGCCAGGGCTTGTAAATACAAATGCTGCTAGTGGGCTTGCAGCACGTGTTGTGCCACCCACAGAAGCGGCATAGTAAAAGTATGTCTACAGGTCTGCCATTGCTAGACCACGTGCAGTCTGGTACTGTCACGCAAACTGCGCAAATACACCTACTTGCCAGTCCCTAAACCTTCCCTTAACTTCATGTTAGTCACCCCTATGGTAGGCCTAAGGGCAGGTTGCATTGTAAGCATAAGGTAGGACAAGCCTGACAAGGTTGGCATGTCCTAATAGTGAATTACAGCCATATTCGTTTTTCACTATTGTAAGGTAACCTGCTCTCCATCAGTTAGAATGGGCTGCCAGGATTATTAATGCTATAATCCTAGCGGGCTCGGGGAGCATGGTGCAATGTCGAGTTTGGTATCCCTGAACTCAGGGTTTAATAACGCATCCGTTTGTGTGGATGGTTTTTGGACTCTGTGTTTGAAAATAGCACTTTTAGAAAGTAGCTATTTTCTTGTCTGACTGTCTACCCGTCTCTGCTGGTTCTGGTGTGCGTGTGACAGGAGCTGGGTGGCTCCAGAGGTCTGAATGAGTCAGTGTGGGGTGAGTGGGGCATTTGCATTGAGAGTAGGGGAAGAGTAGCTCCTGATAGCCTGCACTGCCTGATACAATGCTGGCTCCGCCCTCCTGCCAGGCGACTGATGACTCTGTGCCTGCCAGGGACTTTCCTGGCCCCCCTCCTGCCGGGCAACTGATGGCCCTGCCCCTGCCAGTGACAATGCTGGCTCCGCTCCTGCTCGGCGGCTGAGGACTCTGCCCTGCACAGTGAATAGGCAAGGTGCCTAGGCCGGGCAACACCCACAACAAACCCAAGATGGGGGGAAATTCCCCTGCATGGACAAAGGGATCAACGCCAAAAAGGGGTATAAGAGAAGGACCCCTGAACCAAGAATTTAGATCACTTCTGACAAGGAAACCTGAACCAAGGACAAGAAGCCTGCTGATCTAAGGACTGCCTACCCCTTCTGCCAGAGTGCTGTTTGTTGGGGGAATCCTGCAGTTGCTTCTTTATTTTTGCCAAGGAACCAGGAGAGAGGAAAAGAGTGTGTACTCTCAAACTTGCTAAGAAAATCTCCAAGGGCTGGAAGAAGTGCCAGCCTCCTGTTGAAGTCACAGGGTCAAAGGACTTCATTTATTTGCTAAAAGTGCTTGTTGCTGGAACCTGAAATCCAGCACCTCTGAAGAATCCAGCAATCTCGACGCCGACGGACGTCGCCGAATCCAGCTCGACATCGTGAGTAACGGCTCCAGTGTCCCGCACCTTCGACGCCGGCCGCCGGGCCCGATCGACGCCAGTAGCGACGCCAGTGAGTAGCGAGTTCGGCTCCAGCTCCAAGTGACCCTGTGTCGACGCCGCCGCTGATCGCATCGACGCCGAGCCCTATCGACGCCGTGAGCGCTGCTCACTCTTGCAACATCGACATCGACGACGCCGTATCCTGCTTCATCCCGTGAGCGCTGCTCCCGCCTGACTTCGGTCCGACGCCGCTGCAGATCGCCCCGACTCCGAGGCCCGATCGACGCCGAAGACGCGACGCCGGACATCTCGACGCCGCTGATCATCGAGTGCTTCACTTTTCCAAGGTACTGTGTTGTTGGGGTCTGTGCGACTCCGGGCTCGACGTAGCGCTCCTCGCGGTCGACGCAGAACCTTTGGATTAACTTTGCCTCGATGTCGTGTGACTCCCGTGTGGGTTACATTGTTGCCAAGAACTGTGTTTTAAAGAAGAAGAGTTGCTTTTGTTACTAAAGACTTTGTGCTAAGAAGAAACCGTGCTTAAACTATTATTTTTCCTTCCAAGAGTATTTATTAAGATTGTGGTATATTTTTGTCGTTATTTGGTCTTGTGCTAAGCCTTATATAAAAATCCTTATTTTTATAATACTACTGTGTCGTGTCCATTTGTAGTGTATTCACTTTATTACTGTATGTGGTCATAAATGCTTAACGCACTGCCTCTGAGATAAGCCTGTCTGCTTTGCCAAGCTACCAAGGGGGTGAGCAGGGGTTATCTAAGTGTGTGATCCCCTTGCCCTGACTAGAAAAGGTGTGTCCCTATTTGTCAGAAGTGTATACCTCTGCCAACTAGAGACAGCCGCTTCTAACATCGTCCATTAGCCAGGTTTCACATAAAAAGAGAATATCCGGGAGCTCCACAGAGATAAAATCGTAAACTTCCATGTGGTGCTTGGCCAGGGACCTGACGTTGAGGTGATACATTTTAAGCTGTACTGAGTGGGTTCTGTCCCCTGCTACCCTAGCCAATTCAGGGGTAGGTGTGCTAAAACTGCAAGTATTGCATTTCAAGCAAGCATCCCCCATATGTGAAGTAAGCTTACCACATTGCTGTACCCCTGAGTTCAACGATTGGAGAGTCTCTCGCCCATAACCACGAAAGCCACCTGGCTTTTGTCCAGTGCTTCTGGCGGGAGGCGACGTCCTGGCGCGGACGGGCGCAGACGGGCTTGCCTTAGGCGCTCCTTCGGCGTGCAATCGGCGCTCCCGCTGCTGAGGTGCCGGGTTTTTAGGAACCCGGTGGTGCCAGGGGGTAGCACCCGAGGACCTCTGAGTTCTCCCTTGTTCCGGACCACAGAAACACTGAGTCTTCTAGTTACCGTCAAAGATCAAGTTTTATTGGTAGCTACCAAGTAACACGTGTCCCAGAAGTACACCACACGGAGAGTAGGTTCTCGGGAGACTGTTCGTTTTTACAGAACCAGCCGTCTCCTTATATACAAAAATAATAGCTGCAAGCAAGAATTCCTGAGTTTATGATATGGCTATACACATATTTCTACAATAATACAAAGAGCGGAGTCATGTAAGCAAGCCCATATTTTAGATGTCCAGTTTGTTGATAGATTACCCAGTTAGGCCTGGAACTCCCATCAGATATCGATGAAACCTTAATAAAGAAAGGTACAACCCAGTCATAAAACTGGCCATAAACAAGGAATGTGGACAGGTGCATGTTTGCAGAAAGCATGGTCTGTATGTAGTGAATGGTTTGTGGAATGTTATGTATTGATGCTATCGTATTCGGCCACTGGGCGAGGAGCTGCCCAAACAGGTTTGGCCTAAGGCAATGGAGTCAGTTGGGACAGGTCAGGGGGAAGTCACGGAAAGGTGGACGTGTCCCTTTTGATCAAGCTCGACCTTTAATTGACTTAACATGAGGGCAAGATGCAAGATGGATGCCGTTCACAAAATGGAGTTTAAGGGATGGGGACAGAAACTACGATTTTGGGGTGTTGGCAACCCTCGATTGTGACGCAAATACATAGGACTGATGTCCTAATTATTATCGGTTCATAGATACCAAAATCGTCTTGGTGCGTTGAGGTTTTGTGACACGGGTATTGGACCTCGATATCGGGAAAACACCAGGGTCCGGATTTTTGAGAACCACAGCCCCTCCTTTTGCCCTCATATAAGGCAATAACTCATGCTAATCTGAGTCCAAATCGGTATGAAGAAATTCGTGGAGATGTTGCTGTAGCATCATTCTGTTACTCAGCTCGTCCTGTGACACAGGCTTCCGTACACACGAGGTAGCACAGAGGCCACATAGTGCAGGAGCACACTGCATACATAGGCAAAACATGAACAGAAGTGCCAAGGTCATCCCAATGAAGATCAAAATGTTCCATCCCCAGGCAGTGATCAGCTCCCAGAACCACCCCAGCAGGGACCAATCCCCTTTCTCAACGTGAAGGGAACCAGATATTTCGTGTAGTTTGGAGATGGCCTGGTATACTGTCGGTGCGTTATCAGGGATGAATATGCAACAACTGGTTTGGATGACTCTACACACACCACCACGATCGGCGAGTATGATGTCTAAGGCAATTCGGTTCTGAAGGGTCATAAGTCGATCCGACTGAAGCTCGGTTGTCAGATTGCCAAGTGCTCCGGCCGTCGTAGTCACGGCGGATTCAACTATCCTCGATAACTGGCGAATATTTCTGCTGTTCACCATAGGCCCCCAAAATGGCAGAAAACCCTTTGCGAAGTCAGCGAATTCCTGACCCGCGGTGTCGTCTTTACTCACGACACCCCTAGCTGTCCTTGTCCGATGGTAATCTGCTCTGGCCGTGTAGGTGGGAGGCAGCAGAAATGAGATAAAACATGTACCTGAGAAATCAGGGGGCAACCACGTGTAGGCTTGGTCGTGGCAAACGAAATACGTGCCTTTGGCTGCCAAAAGTATAGGGGAAGTTCGGGAAGCAAATACATATGTTTCCGTGCAAATGCTCTTTCCTAACTGTGCTGTGGGGTCCCTACCAATACCCTGTAAGCATAAGTGACCTCGGTGGGGCACTATCCAAACTGGGCGGGATTTCTTTGCTGCCTGGCTCTTGACCAGGTAAACCCCATGTTTAGTCACGTTCCAACGGGTGTAGGGACTGAGTTCATCTTTGGGCATTGTCAGATATGTGTCGATATCCCTACTCATATTTCTTATCCCTGCAATTAGTGCCTTGTTATTGGAATCGCTCGCAGTGGAACGGGTCGGGTATGGTTCTAGGGCGAATAGGAACATGGTCTGGAAAGCCCACAGAGAACCATAGTAGCTGAATGGCAAAATGAAGTATGGGATCCCCTTATCGGTTGTGTGTGGCATAAGTCCGCATATCCAACAGTTTGATGTGTTCATTATGGACTGGTGTTGATGTAGGAGCTGAATGAAAGAATTGTTAACAAATTCGAGTCTTCGGGCAGACTCGTGTTCAGGTAGAGGGTGAAAGTAGTGTGGAGAAATAGTGGGAGGAGATGGTGGCTGGGTGTCATTCGAAAAGGTAACTTTAAATACGAATAGAGTATATCCAGTAAAAAACACAAGTATGCTACATAACATTAAAACACATAGTATCAGGAATCTTCTTTTGGACAGTATTGTGCATAACTGTTTTCCGAAGTTCGTGAGTCTGATAGGTCTCTCTACCCTTGGAAACTCCATCCTCTAGTTGCTGCCCGCGGTGGTTGATTGATTCTCCCAGGGAGCGCGCTCTGCTCAGTCCGGGGTAACTCCCGTGGACCAATCAGAACCGTGGACCTAGAACTTCCCAGTTGCACTCCCCAGACTTCAACCACGATCCTAGCAGCAGAACCGGATGGCGGTTCGAAAAATCAAAAATGAGCTAGTTCCCCTGGGACGAGAGAGCTGAAAAATCAAAAAAATAGTTCTTAGGGGAAAAGGGAAATCACATTAGGTCAATCGTTTATTAGTCTCTTTGTTTATACCACAGGTCGTACCGTCGTTTCCCAGGTATGGTGTGGTCTTCAAACAGCGTCTCAGGTTCAGTAGTGTCCAATTGCATAGACGGCGACACAAGTCCTTGTAAAATATGGTCACTCTCCTTTTCGGTACTAGTTTCTTTCAAACGTGCATCGCTGAAAGGGATGAAGCGAGGTACAGATTCGGTCTCTGAGTCGGCAAGTCCTTTGTTGACCCACTGGTCGTATGGAAGGGGTAGAGGGACCCGTTTGCAGTGGGTCCCATGTACCCAGTTCTTCTTGCCTTCCACCCGAACAGCAGATCTCGTTGAAAGCAGCACTAGGTGCGGTCCGGTCCACCTCGGCTGTCCGTTGTTGGTGCGCTGGAAATTTCGCACCAAAATCCACGAGCCGGGCTCGATGAAGTGACCTGGATCGTCAGAGGCTGGTGGAGAGGAACTGTGAACCTGTTGGTGTAAAACACGCAATTTAGTTGTCAATTCGCACAAAAAGTCAAGTAGTACGGGGTGTTCTATCTCACTTAGTTTCTTGGGTCTTGGCACGCCCCAGACGTTGGCTGGGCGGCCAAACACGATCTCATGGGGGCTAAGTCCTAATCTGGAGTGGACAGTCATCCTGGTTGACAAAAGCGCTAGAGGCAGGGCGTCAGGCCATTTAAGACCTGTACTGGCTTGGATCTTGGCTAGTTTGAGTTTTAGAGTGCCATTGTAGCACTCTACTAATCCAGCTGATTGGGGGTGATTTGCAGCGTGGAATTTTTGGTGGATGCCTAAACACTCACACACTCTCTTCATCACGCATCCTACGAATTCACTTCCGTTATCACTCCAGACAATTCTAGGCATACCGAACCTCGGGAAGAACTCTTTGATGAGTGCTTTGGCAGTTGATAAAGCGGTATTGTCCTTAAGAGGGTACGCTTCCACCCACCTTGAAAAGGCGCAGACAACAACGAGCACATACTTTAGGTTGTTGCACCTCTCCATGTGGATGAAGTCGAGCTGTAAAACCTCGAACGGGTACGTTGGAGGCGCAAAATGACCAGCTGGAGTTGGGGTTCCCCTACCGGGATTGTACTTCAAACACACCATACACTTTTTAACCACATTCTTTGCATATTTTGGGATATTGCTATTCTGCCATACTGGGGCCAATAGTTTACAGATTCCTTTCGAACTGATGTGCGCAATTCCGTGAGCCATCGTTACTACTGCAAGTACGTATGCATTAGGTAATAGCCATCGCTGGTGTTCTGATAGTTCGACCCAACAACCATTCGCATCCAATCTACCTGTGCTTTCTCTCCATTCATTCACCTCGTTCTCAGTGGCCTCGGCTTGTATCGATTTTACGCTTTCAATGGTGTCCTCACACATTCCCACATCAGCAGTCCATCTAGCGGGACCCATAACATACATCCGACTCATTGTGTTCCTTGCAGTTTCTTTCGCAACCTCATCTGCCAATGCATTTCCGCGGCCAACATCATCCTGAATCTTTTTGTGTGCACTGCATTTTATAATGGCGACTTGTAGGGGCAAGGTGAGTGACTCAAGGAGCTCATTAACTAGCTGGCCATGTTGTATCTTTGCACCATGGGACGTAAGGAACCCACGTTCACGCCACAATCTCCCAAAACTGTGAGCCACACCAAAGGCATATTGGCTTTCAGTGTACACATTCACTCGCTTTCCTTTCGCCAACACACATGCTCTAGTAAGCGCAATCAGCTCTGCAGCTTGTGTAGAATTGTGGGAAATGCGTGTAGTCTCTACAATGGTGTATAATGTCGTTACGGCGTATGCTGTGGTCGTATCACCATTCGGCAACTTGAAACATGAACCATCAACCCATAAAGTATCATTGCATTCGGGAAGGGGAGTGTCCTGTAAGTCTACTCTCCCTTTTGTCTCTTCTTCTGTCCTGAAACAGCAGTCATGTTTGTCAATCTTGTCTGTCTCTGTCGGGATGGGTAATAACGTAGTGGGGTTGAGTGTATCACACCTCTTTATGTGGATGTGACTTGCTAGCAGGGTAAGTTCGTAACTGGATAGTCGAGCGCTAGTAAGATGTTGTGTCTTGGTCCTATTTAGCAAAATGTCAACTGCATGCGGAACCATAACGATCAGAGTGTTATTCATGACTAATCCAGCAGACTGTCGAATGCAGACAGCTGCTGCGGCGGTTGCTCTTAGACAACTTGGCAGTGCCTTAGCCACTGGATCCAGAGTTGCCGAAAAATACGCGCATGGGCGCTGTTTGTCCCCAAAGTGTTGCGTTAAGACTGATAATGCACAACCTTCCTTTTCGTGGACATACAATGTAAAAGGCTTACTGTAGTTGGGGTTTCCCAACACAGGGGCCGAACACAATGCATCACGCAACTCGTGGAAACTCGTCTGACAATCTTCAGACCAAGGCATAGGATTAGGCGTGTCTTTGCGGAGTAGTGCCAGCAAGGGCTTGGCTAGTAGTGAGAAATTCGGTATCCATTGTCTACAGTACGATGTAATGCCCAAGAAGGCTCAAACCTCTCTCTGTGTCCTTGGGGCACTTAGTTCTGTAATTGCCTGTATTCTTTCTGGTGTCAGTCTCCTTCCCTCCTTCGATAAGATGTGACCTAGGTAGGTGACTTCTTGTCGGCAAAATTGCAGCTTTGAAAGGGAGACTTTGTGCTTCATGTCACACAAGTGACGCAATAGTAACAACGTGGCTTGTTTGCAAATCTCCTCAGTGTCTGCGGCGATCAGTAGATCGTCTACGTACTGGATCAAAGTTGACCCGTCTGGCAGCACAATTGTGTCTAGTTGTGTTTTCAGTGCCTGACTGAATATAGATGGGCTTTCGCAGTAGCCTTGAGGAGCGCATTTGAAGCGGAAGCTTCGTCCTCCTAAATTGAAGCCGAAAAGGTCTCTACTCTCTTCGGCGATCGGGATGCTGAAGAAAGTGTTCTTCAGGTCAATCACCGAGAACCAGTCAGCTGAAGCTGGAACCATTGTCAATAAAGCAGTAATGTCGGGGACAACTGGAAACTGTGGGATAACTACCTTATTTACCTCTCTGAGGTTAATCACAAACCTATACACAGGGGGCTGTGAAGGATCAGTACGTTTTAAGACCGGTAAAACTGGGCTGTTACAAACGTTCCCTGTTGTTTCTTCAATAACATCTTTATCGATCAAATCATAAATGATCGTTAACAACGCCTTCTCGCAATCGTTAGATATTTTGTATTGGGGAATACGTGGCAATCCGACGTTGGCTTTCAAAGTTATGACATACGGTGTTATCTCCAAACGACCTACGTCATTGGAACCATTAGCCCACAGTATATCAGGAAGTGATGACAATTCGGTTGGAATACCTTCTTTCGACAAATACATTGGAGAAATGACTTTTTTCCCCAAGGTAAGTTGTACTCCAGAGGGAGAACAGTACAAAGTCGCATACAACCTTTTTAGCAAATCCAATCCTAACAAATTTTCACCGCAACCTGTTGTAAGAATGAGGGGTGCTTCCAATTCACAGGGGCCAACAGAAAGCGATATAGGACTAGAGATCGGGTTTCTAACAGGGGCGCCAGAGAAGCCTACTGAGACATTCATTTCGCCAGACAAAGGTGCGCCAGGAAGTTTTGAGTGCATAATAGAACTTTTTGTAGCACCAGTATCCAGCAGAAATGGCTCTGACACTCCTGAGGTAATTACCTCGACATAAGGTCCATCCTGGTCTACTGGAACTGAAACAACTCCCTCTCTTTGTCCATGGCTGTCCTAGCGATGGTTACCCTCATTGTCGTGTTCGGTGTAATATTCGTCAGCATAGTACTGAGCTGACCTAGACGATGCGTTATTCTGTTGGTCAAAGCTATTCATGGAATTCTGAGGCGGAAAAGAAACTGTGTTCTGGGAGAAATTTCCACGGCCCCTACCTCTGGGGGCATGTTGAACACCTCTCCCTCTTACACCTGAAACACCGTTTAAGCGTCGCGCAATTGATTCGGGCCATACGGCACACGCTGGTGGGAAGACTCGTTTCCTCGCGCGTCTCTAGAATACTGCTTATTCTGTTGATAATTGGGCTGGCTAGCCATACGAGGCGGATAGGCCTGTTGGAGAAGAACTTTAGTTTTTAAATCTTTCGTCTTTTTGTCTGCCTTGTCTAGCTCGTCTTTGCGCCTGTTTTCGTAGTACTGAGCTGTTGCTAGAATCTGCGCTGACGTAGAGACAGCCCAAGCACTCTCTGAATCTTGTAGTTTAGCACACAGTTCGGGAAGCAGATTGTGTACAAATTTGTCTACAAACAATCTTTGGCCACCCTCGGTAGCCATATCCTGACCACTATGGTCAGTGAAAGTTTCCTCAAATCTCGTGAAAAAGTCAGACACATTCTCGTCTTTCTTCTGCTTGCACGCGGATAGCTTGTCCCAGTTTACGCGTACTTCAGGCATAATTGTCTTCATGTACGCAATAATTCTACCGGGAAGTTCAGCTATTAACGGCTCAGGCTTGAAACCACCGACTTGTCTAGCATCTGTAGTCGCAATGTTCGCCCACGAGTCACCTAATTCTTGGTCATGATCTGTATGACGTATCTTACTCCATAAAGGATGTGGAACAACGTTCCCAAACAACATGTCTATATCCGCTAAATTCATTATACATGAGCTGGCAGTTTGGGACAACTCCTTATAATACCCAGTCGGGTTTTTACGGGGATCGGGTAGTGTCTGCTTCTGTGCTAAAACTTCGGATCTTTTCCAGGGGACATGTACCCATATACGCTGGAAATGAGGCAGAACCGGTGGAACTGCAGTTGGGTCACCTTCCCTCCAGACCGGAGGAACCTCTCTCATGGGGTACTGTCTCGCTCTTTTCCTGCTGGATGTACCACTGTCAGAGGATGACCCAGAATTACCACCCGTACTTCTATGTGATAATAATATCTCAACTGCTTTTTCAACGTCGGGACCCACAATCATACCCTCCCCAAATTTAAATCGTACACTACACAACTCTTGCTCGTTGGTCTTCTGACCATTATCTACCAAATCCTCACACAGAAAAACACACATCTGCTCAAAGACGTATCTTTGCGTTGGTTCATCCCATTGACGGAAAACGTTCATGACAGACTCTACATCATATCTTGCTGTGTCCATAGCCCAATTTCGTGCTAACTTATTCAATGATTCCCTTTCCTGATAATCGGGTATTTGGCTTCGCAATTGTCTTCGTTCCGTGTTAGGGGTCGTTTTAGGCGACCGAAAAAGTGGTGAAGGAAAGTTTGTAACAATGCTGGCCATTTTATGCCAGACGGAAGGTGAAAGTGGGGGAATAACTGGTGGTAGAACAGAGTCACGCAAAGTAGAAACAGAAATGTTCGTAGAACGAGTATCAGAGAGACTAGAAAGTGTGCTAGGCGAAATTTTAGAAGGAACAGTAGGAGAAGTAGATGTGATCGGTGAGCCTTGAGGAGGCTGCGCCAGAGAAACAGGAGCCAGCTGAAGAGTAGCCGGTGAGTGCGGTAAAGGAGCCTGTATAACAGCTACCAGAGGTGCAACTAAAGGTTGCGGAGGTGCTGTGGCATTTTGTGCATAGGGTGGTGGCGAACTTAGCAAATGAGCCATTAATGGATCTTTTTCACGCTCTTTTACTGTCTCTCGCTGAAGAGATGGCAAAACGGGATAGCATTTATCTATTGCCATTTTACGTTGCCTGTGCAACTGCTCACTTATTCGATCCTCTTCGTTGTCTTTAAATTTTATCGCGGCTTGCATTACTGAAATACCTCTTTCCCTCTTATTCTTCTTTTCTAATTTAATTTCCTTCTGTTTGGCCTCTTTACGCCATAAGCGGAAAGAGTCAAACATCGCCGGTCGGGCTTTCTTCTTGAATAGTTTGACCTCTAGGTTATCTAAAACTTCTGAGTCGAAACTACCATATTGGGGCCATTTTAAAACACCATCCTTGCGGGTGTATTTTATCCATACTTCGTTATATGTTATAGGACCTACGCCGTGCTTTACATAGAGCTCATACGTTGGAGTTCCAATTGGAGGAACCGGACAAGATTCCTCCAATCGGGAGTCCTTACTACAACCAAGACAAAACAAGTTTCCAAGTCTGCTAAAACCAGGCATCTTTGCTCACTAGTCTAGCTTCAAACTTCAAAGGATTATCTGTTACGATATATCTTGTGAATACACGAGTCCTTCGGCTTTGGGGCTTGCAAGTACCAAATCAAAGCGTATCTCAAGGATACCAAAAACTAAGGACAAACTAAGGACTGGGAGACGCTCCACTTATACTTAACTGAAGTATTTGAAGATCTGTGACGTCGCTAGAAGACTCGTCTATCGTTTCGCTCTACCAAGGATCACTGGGTCCAAAACAAGGCGATAGTCAGGGCAGCAGTCCTTCGTAGCCGTCGGGACGCGGGGAACCTCGCAGCAAAGACCTTCGGAACCACGTCGACATACAGGGGTCGCTGAAGTGGCTGGCCGTCCTCTGGAATTTTCACACGAAGCTCCTCACGAACATCTGGCTTGGACCGTCACCGCTTGATATTGCCCCGAGTTGGGCGCCAACTGAGGTGCCGGGTTTTTAGGAACCCGGTGGTGCCAGGGGGTAGCACCCGAGGACCTCTGAGTTCTCCCTTGTTCCGGACCACAGAAACACTGAGTCTTCTAGTTACCGTCAAAGATCAAGTTTTATTGGTAGCTACCAAGTAACACGTGTCCCAGAAGTACACCACACGGAGAGTAGGTTCTCGGGAGACTGTTCGTTTTTACAGAACCAGCCGTCTCCTTATATACAAAAATAATAGCTGCAAGCAAGAATTCCTGAGTTTATGATATGGCTATACACATATTTCTACAATAATACAAAGAGCGGAGTCATGTAAGCAAGCCCATATTTTAGATGTCCAGTTTGTTGATAGATTACCCAGTTAGGCCTGGAACTCCCATCAGATATCGATGAAACCTTAATAAAGAAAGGTACAACCCAGTCATAAAACTGGCCATAAACAAGGAATGTGGACAGGTGCATGTTTGCAGAAAGCATGGTCTGTATGTAGTGAATGGTTTGTGGAATGTTATGTATTGATGCTATCGTATTCGGCCACTGGGCGAGGAGCTGCCCAAACAGGTTTGGCCTAAGGCAATGGAGTCAGTTGGGACAGGTCAGGGGGAAGTCACGGAAAGGTGGACGTGTCCCTTTTGATCAAGCTCGACCTTTAATTGACTTAACATGAGGGCAAGATGCAAGATGGATGCCGTTCACAAAATGGAGTTTAAGGGATGGGGACGGAAACTACGATTTTGGGGTGTTGGCAACCCTCGATTGTGACGCAAATACATAGGACTGATGTCCTAATTATTATCGGTTCATAGATACCAAAATCGTCTTGGTGCGTTGAGGTTTTGTGACACGGGTATTGGACCTCGATATCGGGAAAACACCAGGGTCCGGATTTTTGAGAACCACACTGCACCCGTCCGCTGCGCGGACGATTGGTAGGATACATTTAAGGGGCGGGAAGGGGGTGGGAGTGAGGAACAACTAGTCCGCCACCCTGCACTTGTCCCAAAATGTCAGCTTCCCCCTGCCTGAGTCGCGTGGCAGCCCCTACTCGGATGCGAGGGCACAGGGTCAGAATGCGGTGAGTATCCGAGTTGCAATGTGCAAGTTACAATATAAAATACAATATTAAAACAGCTTTCAAAAGACCAGCGTTAAAACTACAATTTTCCTAGGCTTAACTTTCCCGGCTGTGCCTCAAGAAAGTAAGCAGATCCAATGTCGCGCGAGGGTGCAGCCGAGACTTTTAAAGCTCGAGGGGGCGGGAGTGGGGAACAACTAGTCCGCCACCCTGCACTCGTCCCAAAATGTCAGCTTCCCCCTGCCTGAGTCCCGTGGCAGCCCCTACTCGGCTGCGAGGGCACAGAATCAGAATGCAGTGAGTATCCGAGTTGCAATGTGCAAGTTACAATATAAAATACAATATTAAAACAGCTTTCAAAAGACCAGCGTTAAAACTACAATTTTCCTAGGCTTAACATTCCCGACTAAGCCTCGAGAAAGTAAGCAGATCCAACTACACAACTCTGACATCCGTCTTATTGTAGCCACACCTGAGTACTTCACAGGTCTTTAAAAAACAATTTACTTGTTAACTATGCTTTGTTGTTTTTTCACCCCTTCTTAGAGCCCCTGCATCACCACTCTGACTATTGCTGGAAGAATTAGCTCCCCTCGAAATTTTTAGTAGCGCCCCCCCCACCAAAATGTGGCTCTTGTTGCGCTCTGACCATACTTATACGACATTTGTCTACATATACATTTGAAACAACTCCTCCTGATTATGACGGTTAGGCACCCAGACCACCCACAGGCCCAGCACCACTGGGACATTTATGTATTTTGCCCAGCCCCCTCATTCTAGCAATCACTTCTACACCTTTGGTCGAAATGCAGTTAAAATGTTCTGTATGTATTAAATGTGAAAACTGGAAGAAAGTAATTTCCCATATTTACTGTATGGAGCAGATTAACTGAAGTTCTTTTCTTTCATTCATTCTATAGGTCCTGGCACGTATCATAAATGTTGGCATACATCCGATACAAGTTTACAAAACCTGTGTACAGAAAAGCTATTAGCACGCATAATTCTTTGCTTCATTTAAACTCCTTTCTCAGCATATTGTCTAAGTAGGTATTGGGTGGATTGGGATTTCCAATGAAGCAGTAATCATTTAGTAATTAGAGGAGTGCTGAATAATACTAAAAGTTGTAAAGATCAATAATACTGAACTGTTGCACCTGGAGCATCGAATGTGCCACTTGAATGAAGAATACAAAAAATCATTTGCCACACTATCCATTCAGGAGCCAGGGCGAGCAGAAATTAATGGCTGACATAAAAGTGTAATGACTGTCGTCGCCATGTGCTCTCTTTGACATTGCAAATGTGTTCAGATAAATGTTTGTGGCCACTGTGCATATATCCTTTTCTCTGATTAGAACAGCATCATCAAAACTGAATGACTTCACGAGAGTGTGTGAGGGTGCCTGCACACACAAACACACACACACAAAGGAAGTGTGTTTGAAGTTGACCATGGTGAGAGTGGGCAGGAGTGTGTTTCACCAAATCACAAAAGTAACGCCATCTGAATGAAATACTTATTTACTGTGAAGTTTGATGTTAATTCTCAGTAGTTTTTGCAGTAGTGAAGGCTAAAATGTTCAATGGCAGCAAAAAATAACAAGCATTTGTAAAGCCAAGAGGTCTGGCATTGACTGCCAGCCTCCAGGTAGTTGTTGGGCCCTCGTCAATCTAAAAAATAAATTGGCTTATTGCAAAAATATTTTTTGTTTAAAAAAAGCAGACTTTAATATTAGGTTTGCTTCTATCCAGAGAAAACCTGGCTTGGTTGTTTGGGCTGGACTGTCCCCATGAGGAACATGGTCAAGACTGATTGCCATACGGCTGGGTCCAAGTGAAGTGGCATGGTGAGCAAAAGACCGATAGGTTGGAGTGCTACACCCAGCAATTGCCAGTGGTTATGTCGATTTCAAGCAACCTCCCATCATCTTTTGTATGTTTCATTAGTATTTTTACTTCCTGGCATTGAAGAGAGCAGTTTGTGTGTGGATGTGCTCCTTGTGAAAGCGCAGCATACCTTAACTCATAGAGAAGTCAGTCAGTGGCTGAAATGGGCTGACACATTGCCCTTAATGCATGCTGTAGTGGGTGGAAATAAAATGTAAAAGCACAGCGACAGACTAATGGATGAAGTCTTGCTGAAAACCCCTATAAGTATGTTACACACATAGTAAAATTAAAGGTACTGGCTAACACAGACCTAAAAAGCCAATTGGTCTTGCATTGTCTGCCAGCCTCTTGCCTTTGAGAAAGGAGGCAAGAAAGAATGAAGGTGTGAAAGAAAAAAGACTGCAAGAAAGAAAGAAACACATCAAAAAAGAAAAACAGAGAAACAAACAAAGAAGAAAAACAAGTTTGGAATGATAGAGCACACTACTTATAGTCAGAGTTCATGTGAGCTGAAGGCAAGTAAGCATGAAAAAAGAAGGAACACGCGGAAGGAAATAAGTAGAAATGGAATAGAGAAGGAAAGAAGAAAAATTAAGGAAAGAAGCACAAAATAGGAAAAAAGAATAACAGCACGAAAAAGAGATAAGGAAATAAGAGGAAGGAAAGAAGAAGGAAAGAGAATAAAGGAACAATACTATGCCTAGACTGACTTTAAAACGTTTTCCAAAAACGTCTGTAAACAAAAATATTGTTCAATTTTAACACACGCTTTCAAGCGATATTATATTTTGTACAAACTCCTGTCAACTCTTGTTAGTAGATAAGATTTTGCACCAAAAACCATGGGTGGTTGCAAGAGAATGGTCATGTACCACACATGGAATGAACCCTTGATGCAGAGTAACGCAAAGCAACTCATTATGCTGCTTTGCATTACTTTGAGGCAATTTCCAATGCTGGTAAGTAAATCTAAAAAAAATATTTGGCACATGTTTATGTGACATTTGTTATGGAAACCCAGGCCTAGATGTATCAAGATTCCATTTTGCGAAGCTTAAATAGCGATTTGTAGCGAATCGCTATTTAGAATTCGCAAAATGGAATGTATGTAAAAAATCGCTTTTTTAGCGATTCCTTATTAATCTTTATTTGCGAATTCGCATTTTGCGAATTCGCAAATAAGGAATAATTTCCCATGCATTCCTATGGGCCAGGATGCCCATAGGAATGATTGTGAAGTAATTCTCAAATTGCGAATTCGCAATTTGCTAATCGCAATTTGAGAATTATTTCAAGGGTGCAGGCGTGTCTCATGGACACCCGGCTGCACCCCTGAAACTTACATGTGTGTGCATATGGCACACATACATGCCACCTTCAAAATTGTCATATTTTGGTTTTTGAAAGGATTTCGTAAATTAAAACGAACATCAAATTGGTGTTAATTTGCGATTCCTTAACCTGAATTCGCAATGTAAAAAAGTTTCATACATGGCATTTAAGGAATCGCAAAATTGCGATTCCTTAAATGCTTAAGCAAAATAAGGAATCGCAATTTTTTGCGATTCCTTATTTTGCTAATTTCTCATACATCCCAAAAGATGCAAAATGTCCGTTTGCGATTCGTTAAGGCCGAAATTCTGCGAATTTCGGCCTTAACGAATCGCAAAATGCTTGATACATCTAGGCCCCAGTGTTTACACATAATATGGGAAATAAAAATATTGTGTGACAAAATATTGTGTCAAGAACATCGAGGACAAAAAATTATGAAGTTATTTGTCTATAGGTAAGAAATCTTTTGCTATATATAAAGCCTCATTTATGTACCTTGATGACATATATACATCTTCAGGGTAAGTAGATGTGAAGTTAAGAATAGTAAATCCATTCATCTATATTTGCACTTACATTCTCAATATTTTGGTCGTCAATATTTTTGACATGATATTCTGTCAGTGATCCGGAAACCCAGCCCAAAAGGGATGTAAACCTTGCTCCATAATTACAGAATGTCTATCTTTCTATCTCTCTTTCTGTTTCATTATCTTTATCTCTCTAGTATATAGCTCTATTGCTACATTTATCACTCTACCTCCCTCTGTATTTCTGTCTTTCTCCATGTCTGTCTGTGAAAATCTACATGGTTCTTCATACTATCTACATGGTGTTCCCAGTTATATTACCCAGACGTCATAATGCAGGTGTCTTATTATCCCTTCAAACTTAGAATGACTCCTTGGCATTCTTGTGGCACCAGTGTTCTAGCGTATCTTCACCAATAAAGCGGTCAGCATGGAGGCATGACTCAAAGACAGAAAAAAAGATCATCTTTAACTGCCACCTTGTCCTTATCTGGATAGGAGACATTATAGGAAATAGGAAAATCAAAAGAAAAAAAAGGTGCCTGTATTATTCTTGTATCATTGCTGTGGAGTATTTTGCTGCTCAGCTTCTTCACTGTAAAATGATGGGAAGACTTAACTAGTACTACAAGATGTGGTATGCTCAACAGTCATGTGGAAATGGTAATCTATTAAAAAAAGGTCCCAGTGTTTTTTGATGCTCCTCATAGAGAAACCTTTTGGAGGTGTTGACCAGCAGCATGTTTGTGTGGAATTTCTCTGTACGAAAGCATATCCAATACAAGCAAACCTCAGACAAGTCATAGCTCTGGCTTTGAGGGTATCCTTCAACGATTGTAGTAGACTATCTTTTTTAGTGTGCATTATCATGTTGATGTATGTTTCTTTCCCCATAGACATGATTATTCATGCATCTTACCAGTTGAAATTGGACACCACTACCACCATTTTATTTTCTTCCAGTGCTTTGTGCTCTTTATGGGCGCATCCAGGCTCCAACTGAGAAGTGACCGCCATCTTGGACTGTATTCCCTTTGACCAATATTCAGTTTATGCTTTGATGTTCTCATGGTAATTTTAATACTGCATTGATCTCCAGTATCTTAACCTGAAGGGCAGCTCTCTAGATTGAGAGGATTTTGCTGGACTTCAGTTTGAAATTTTATTTCTCCTCGATTTTATCTTGCTCAAGTGACATGTTGTGCCAGAATCCATGCCCTCCTTGCTTGGTAAGCATAGTGGACACAATGATAGTGTGTCTACAGAGCGGACACACACACAGTAGGCATGCCACGGGAATACCAAAGGCAAGCCCATCTGCGGCCACCAGCCCAGACCTGGACCTCTCATCTGAAATTACATCATTGATGACCTACTTGTGCATGGTGGGGGCGTGAGTTATAGTTGCTTTAGGGCACATTCCATGAGATAACTATAATTGGCTAATTTCAGTGATTTACTTAATTTAAAATTGTGTTTTAACTGACATTTTGACCTAACCCTAACACCCGTTTAACCCCTTCGCTGCTCATGACGAGCTCAGCTCGTCATGCAGTACACTGGTCGTGTGCTCATGACGAGCTGAGCTCGTCATGAAACAATGGAAATCTAGGTCCTGCAGCACAGCAGAATAATCTCCCAAGCAGCCAAGGTGTTAAACTTAGTACTTTCTGTGAATATATACATGTATTAAACCCAGTAGCTCTCCCCACTAGTTAGTTATAGTTAGGACCACATTTCGATAGAAGGGATTTTTGGGTTTTCTAATGACTTTGGTGCTGTTTGACTAATCTCCATAAAACTTTCCCCAAAACGTTAATCCAACTTAGCCTCTTTCTGGAAAGTTTTAGAGTTCGTGATCAAGTGGGGTCTGAAAAAAGGAGCTGTCCAAAAGCACGTTTTCCTCATGCAATTTTCCAAATGAAAATTGAACAATGATTCCACAAGAAACACTGAATGGAATTTCACCAAATTTGGAAGAAAGTTAGAAATTGGTCCAGAAAGCAGGCTTTTTGTGACTTAGTGTAAATCCATTCAATATTTACTGAGAAATGAAGATAAAAAATGAATGTATATATCACGTCCGGGTGGATCCACAGAGCCAACAGATATAATCTGACTCCCTGCTATCACATCAACAAAGATGTAGCTGCAGCCATTTCATGACTCAGGGGTTAAGTTGCCTGCCCTAAAAAATGTAATCAAAACATATAGAGGGCAGCATAAGGATACCCTGCCCCCAAGGACTGGTGGTAGATGCTCGGAAGGCCCTGGCCCTACCACCGGGCCAAAAACTGTATTTTGCTTCACTGCACCACACATCTGGGGAGAATTTGTGGTATGGTCACAAAAAAAATGGGCTCCACCTTTTTAATGTTTGGGTGGGACAGGGTCAGGGGGTTGTTTTTCTAAATGTTTTTGGGGGATGGAGACATGTGAACCCCATCTTTGAGCCATTAGGGGTCCCCAGAGATCCAATCTCCAGGACCAAATTGCATTACAAGGGAGGTGGTATATGCCCCTTTTCCTTGCCAGTTTGAAGCCCTGTGGACCCCATCCCCTGAGCTCATTTACTTTTTAAAGGAGGGTGTTCCCCCTCCTACCTCACTGACCCGTAACATGACCATTTGACCCCCTCGACAGTGTGCTCACTTCAAAAAGGGGATCCAGTATTTTTAATCATTAACATTGTCCTGTGTAGGACAGGGCCATGGGGTTGATTTTTGAGACTTTTGTGGGGATGCCGGCATTTAGGCCCCATCCCTGAACCAGGGCACCAGGGACACCAGCCCCAAACTGAATCACAATCGAGGGGAGGGGGCACATTCCCCTCTATATTCCCTGTGCCATTTTAAAGCCCCATAGGACACATCCTGAGCTGTTTTACTTTTCAAGGAAGGTGTGGCCCCTCCTCATGCAATAATATGACCCAGGGGACCTCCCCAGGCTGATTCAATTTGCAGTTGCCCTTGGTGCCCAGGTCCCAACTGGGATACCAATACCAATTAGAGCCCTTGGAGCCTCAGAGGGACACTGCAACCCCTGCTGGCACCCACCCAGTGAAATCCAGATACATTTGTTTGCTCTTGCCAGGTGCACGCAGCTTTTCTTGACAGGTGCAAATTTGTGGTCCTTGTCAGCGAGAGCAAGGGCAAGGAGTTGAAGCTCTCCATGTCTCTGCTTTTGTGGGCAGGAAACCACACAGTTGCAGGGGCTGGTGTCCCTGGAACATTGCTGACATTGGGTCCTGGGCATGAGGTCCTCAAGGCATCTGGATAGCTAAGGAAGAGGAGTCCTATTCCCATCCCCATAAAAACTTTTCAGCCCCAGGGGGATAGGGCCCGGGCCCTTCCTTGCCTTGGAGAGGGGGTCAACCCTACTCCCCTTAAAAAATGACCATCCCATAGGGGATAGGATCCTCACGGCCCTATTGAGACTTGCAGAGGGGGCCCGTGCCCCACTTTCCCAGAAAAAAAGCATTCGATTTTGGGATGGGTTACCTGGCCTCTTCAAAATGCTCAGGTAGGATGTCTTACGGATTCCTCCCAATTAAATGGTAAATCTTTCTCAGAAGATAGGGCCCCGCAGACTTCAACGAGGCTCGATATGGGGGATGCATGGACCCTGCCCCCCAAAAAAATTAAAAAGTAGAAAATATTAAATGAGCAGTGTAGCCGCTCATTTCACATTCGTTCACTCCTCCAGCTGGAGCAAGCCCCATAAATTTCTGCAGGGGCTTTTAAAAAAAATATTCTTTTATGCTGGTGGTGGCCCTAGAAGGGGCAGGGGCACCAACACCTGATTTTTAAATGTTGTGTGGGGCTTGCAGAGAGTTGAACAACCTCCATAACAACATTTGCAGGAAGTCTCCTGCTTCACTTATTCCATGACCCCAGGAGAGCGCACCATAATTTCTAAAGAACTCTAAGCTGTAGCTGCATGCCCTTCAGCAGGAGAGCAGGGATTACCTATGGTTGGTACAAGGGCTGCAATTTGTGCCCTTGGAAAAGGTTACAAAACACTCAAAAGCATGTTAGTTTTTATTTTTAAATGCTTTGTTTCAAATATTGAGTGACAGTCATTATTATTAATCATTACAATGTGTGAATTTAATTTCAATATTTTGGACAAAGACAATAGGTATGGGTTATATATGTTGCTGTGCTGACCCTTTGATAAAGTCAATAGGCCCACTTTTTATATGTTGCTGTTCTGATCCTTTGACAAACTCAGTTGGTCTGCCTTAATTACAATGACACCATTTATATTGTTACATGGAGTAGGCAGCCGCTCACAGCAGGGGGTACCTGCAAAAGGGGGGGGGGGTAAAGGGTGTGTGCAGTGTGCAAGTTGAGAGCCCACAGGAATTGGATGCAAAGGTTGGCCACGGGTCAGGCCCTATGCCCTACCACATGCCATGCACAGCAATGTACATCTTACTTTTTGAAGCTATAGTTAGGGATTGTAACTATTATCTTAATTTATAGTACATTTTTAATGCCACCCTCACAATGCAGTGCTAATTATCCCATGTATTAAATCACTCAAGACATGATCTTTGACAACATTGATAATACAATGCAGCATGTGAAACGACATAATTGATTATACCATTATGCATGGCAGGTTATAGTTGCTTGAGATAAATATAATTGGTGAATTTCAGTGGTATTGTTCATTTAAATCAATATGCTTTAACTGATGTTTCCTCCTAACTATAACGTCCCATTAACTGCTGTTAGTTTTAGTGAGAAAACATGCATACCTTCTTCCACCCATCCATCCATATATATATACACACAGAGAAACATTGAGATGTTCTATTTTATTTAATAATGCTATCTTTCGTTAGTAAACACATAGAAAAATCATTCATAGACTCTTTGCAATATTTATTGAAAGCCTAATTCACTAGTAAAGTCAGATTTGTAATAAATGATAGGGAAAAGATACTTTTAGAAAGTTAACTTTTCCATGCCTAAAGCCTTGGGAGCCTAATTTGCATCAACTCTCAGCTGCAGCCCTCTGAGTTCTCAAGCCCTAAATGAGGAGTGAAAATTGCTCAAAGGGCAGATACAAAGGCTTGGTGTGGAGTGGCTGCTATTTGACTGGCCACACCTCTGAGGTGGGCACATAGGCTCTGCACAGTGGAAGAAGTATTCGACTATCTTGTATTAAGGCAGACAGGGGTGCTGTGGGATTGTTTGCAATAGGGTACGCAGGTAATGCTGCCAAGTGGGTAGAGTAACCCCTGTGAAATTTTACTGCATTGTTTAACGAGGAGCCAGAAGTCATCCCCACCCACAAGCTGATGCCAAGCATAGATGTGGCATCCCCAGTATCCTCATCAGAACACTACTGGATCTGAGGAAGATCAGAAGAGTCTTGAAGCTGCTTACTGTGACCTGAGAAAAGCCTTGAACGACTGTACCTGCTCTCTCTAGTGGCCAGGACAAAATCACAGACTCCATGGGTCTTCAGGCTGACATCCTGTTCAGGCAACAGAGACTCAGTAACCCACAAGAGATCTTCCTTTTAACTGCCCAGCTGACCAGTCCAAACTGGACCTGTCCAGGAACCTTCTGTAGCTCTGTGCAGAAGTGAGTTAAGATCCACAATTGCTGTTCCTGAGCGTCCGGACACTTTGGTTCTGTCTGTCTGGACTTCTCCTACGGTCCCTGAAAACCTTTGACTTTTTGTCTCCAAAGAACTCTGGAGGACTGGGGCAAACCTACAGAGCTGATCTGACCAAAACGCATTGCCGCTGGGCTGGAGTTCCATCTATTCTGACATTATTTGCAACTGCATATCCTCATAGGAAGTACCTCAGAGAGATGGTATTCAGTGACATGCAGTGCACTTTAGCTACAGCTGACAGACTAGCCCCTATGGAGGAATCTGAAATCCAAAAGTGACTTACTGAAATGTGGAAACCTTGACCAGGCCTAGCAGTCAAAAGTAGGTGGCTGTGAAGAGACCTTTCCTAGGCACAAAATATTAATTTCTGTGGCCGAAAACCAACAGCTTCACTGGAACCTGATGGTTATGAAACCTCGTGGAACCCTTCTCATCTACCGCCTGCTGCCTTGCCCCAATGTAGATTTTGGAAATCAATTTAAAAGACTATGAGCTCGATTTATATTTTGGCGAGCAAATGTCCAATGTCCCAGTGGATATTTCTAGCATTTGTTGCAGGGATTTTGTTTGGAAAGAGAACTATGCCTGAGATTACAGGACGTCAGAATGTAGGGACTGAGTCACCAAACCACACCAGTACCTATGGACCCAAATCCAATTAGCTCATAGTGACTTACTTGCCCTCCTAAACTTCCCAGAGCACCAGGTAAATTGGCAACCCAGAATATAACTCCCTAGTCCCCAACAGAACCGTGTAAACTGATCATCACCTTTCGTTTTCTCTTTCAGGCATGTTCATAATAAACAAAAGAATGACACAAGGACAGTTTACAATATTGATTGAAACTATCGTGCTCTATCATGAAGCAACTGTGCTGCAATTAGAAAGCATATACAACTGAGCAAAGTAATCAGCATTATGAGCAAAATGTATACAATAAAAAGCCCTACCATGGAGAATGTTATTTCTGCCTAATCCCATCCTCACTACATGAGCACATGATATATCAGAATCTCGGGGATAAAAACTGGACCCTATACCTGCCATTTGTAGTTAGGTGGTCTGCACTAGGGGTGGGTGGTGAACTCTGCTCTGCTGGTGGAACTCGCTAAGTTTTATTACAGAGCATTAGGTTCGGCAAAAACTCTGCCTCCCACATAGCATAGCAGAGTTTATTGGGACTGGCCCACCTACGTCATGAAGCAGCAGGAACTACACCTTCCACAAGTCCACCAGTGAACCTTGGCACCGGGCATCTCAATCCTAACAGGGCAGGGGAAATTTCTGGACAGCCTCATTGAACCGCCTCCAATGGCTTTTCCTCCAGTAATGCAGACAGGGTAGCATGGGGAGTAGCACTGGGATCAGTATCTAAATATCGAGGGACAGAATATCAACTTACCAAAATATTGACGCCAAAATATCGAGGGACAGAATATAGAATGCCTATCTACAAACAGGTAAGTACTAAAATATTGATTCCAAAATATAGTTAACTAAAATATTGAATTGTTTAAATATATTAAAAATACTATAAAAGTAATTAAATATTAAACACAATTAAATAAACAGTTAAAATAATGTTGAAAAGCTTAAAATGTAAAAAATAATAAATGAAATGTAGATAATGTTTTTTTAATATACTTACATAATAATATTATAAAATAATGATTAATCTTAATTATAAAATATTTAGAATAATATTAAAAATATATTTGCATATATATATAAATAAACATGTTATTTAAATATAAAAATAAATTATAGAAAATAATAAAAATATTTAAAGTAATCATTTTTATGTTAATTAATAATGAGTGCAACAGTAGTGAAAGCGTTGGATATAGTAGGGTAAAAATTACCATTCCCACTCCAGTGAGTGCAACAGTAGGGAAAGCGTTGGATAGCGTAGGGGTAAAAATTACTATTCCCACTCCAGAGAGTGCAACAGTAGGAAAAGCATTGGATAGCGGGAGGGTAAAAATCAATATTCCCACTCCAGAGAGTGCAACATTAGGGAAAGCGTTGGATAGCATAGGGGTAAAAATTACTATTCCCACTCCAGAAAGTGCAAAAGTAGGGAAAGCATTGGATAGGGGGAGGGTAAAAGTTACTATTCCAACTCCATAGAGTGCAACAGTAGGGAAAGTGTTGGATAGCGGGAGGGTAAAAATTACTATTCCCACTCCAGAGAGTGCAACATTAGGGAAAGCGTTGGATAGCGTAGGGGTAAAAAATACTATTCCCACTCCAGAGAGTGCAACAGTAGGAAAAGCGTTGGATAGCGGGAGGGTAAAAATTACTATTCCCACTCCAGAGAGTGCAATATTAGGAAAAGCATTGGATAGAGTAGGGGTAAAAATTACTATTCCCACTCCAGAGAGTGCAACAGTAGTAAAAGCGTTGGATAGCGGGAGGGTAAAAGTTACTATTCCAACTCCAGAGAGTGCAACAGTAGGGAAAATGTTGGATAGCGGGAGGGTAAAAATTACTATTCTCACTCCAGAGAGTGCAACAGTAGGGAAAGCGTTGGATAGCGGGAGGGTAAAAATTACTATTCCCACTCCAGAGAGTGCAACAGTAGGGAAAGTGTTGGATAGTGGGAGGGTAAAAATAAATATTCCTACTCCAGAGAGTGCAACAGTAGGGAAAGTAATGATATAATATTTAAATAATAATACATTAATTATCAATACCAATTAAAAATTATTTAAAATGAATTACCAATTACAAAATATTTAATAATTAATTAATTATAAATACCAACAAATGTTATTTATTAAAAAATAATGACCTATTAATAATTAATTAACAACAAATTACTTTCCAATACCAAAAATGTAATAATATAAAAAAATACCGATTAATAAAAGGTAATTACAGATTAATAATCAATTAACAATTAATTAAATATCAATACATATAAATGTCAATACATATTTACTTAAAAACAATTAAATTGCTTCCCACCCTATTCCCCTACAACTCACAACCCACTCCAAATAATAAATTAAAACAATTAACATAATTACCACTTAATCAATTAGTTAAAACTGAAATACCAATTAATAAAAAAGTATTACCAATTATTAATTAATTAACAATTAATTAATTATCAATACATGCAACGCAAAATTAAACCCCATTCCCCTATAAACCCACAACCCGCTACGGAATAAAATTACGCAAAAATTAAATAACAAAATATTCATTATTTTTTTTTTATTAAACATACATTTCAAATATAATATATATTTTTAACACATATACTAGCATACATAACACTAAATTTGTTTTCGATATTATGTAAAACAATATCTTAAATTAGATATTATTGGAATCGATATTTCCTACCTTAATTCGATATTCTAACCAACTATATTTTGGTCATTTGATATTCTGTCCATTCTATATTTTTCATTCGATATTCTGGGCAGTCGATATTTTGGAATCGATATTTAGGGTGTTCACCGTAGCACTGGACTGAGTCTCATGCAAGGTCCGCGGGAGGGCTCTTTGGAGTTCAGTACTGAAATCAGAGTGTTTGTGTCCTCCTTGTCATCCTCAGTGCTGGTGAGTCCTTAAACGAATGGGGTGAGAGTTCCTTTTTCCCGCCACATGCGTCAGGAGGTTAGGCTGCAGAGATGAGACTCTCCCGATCAAGGCAGTCAGCTGTCACAGTCACCTCTGTGCTCTGTACCATGTGCCTCTCTCCTCGATCCAGGTATAACGCAATGATTTATGAATGTGTGTGCATTATCTGCGCCCGTTATTTTCATCAGCTTCAGTGTATTGTAGGAGAAGTCTGGATTGAGCCACATGTTAATAAGTGGTGCTGAAATTAACAAGCCAAGATGTCGGCCCAGACAAGATATAATGAACTATGGACACTTCCCAAACCCTATTTTTCTACTAATATATCTATTATTAATCATGATCTCTTTTTTTAAGACTTTTTATTGATGAAATGTGCACTCAAATATATTTTTGTAATGGTTTTAATTAATCAGAAACAATACATTTTTTACTTACTTACTTACACATGTTAATAATGTTTGCCTTATTTAAAGAATGCACTGTAAATTACCAAACATAACACAGATATTGTCTACCTAAGCTGTTGCAATTGTATGACCTTTTGTGTTGGAGGCTAACTAGTTCCTGTCCCTCTTGGAAATCTGCATGTTATGCTCATGCAGTTTAAATGCTTTAGGGTATTGATCGACAGAGTTTGCATATCAGATTGTGGCAGGATGGTGCGCCCATCACAAGACCTTTAACTCTGCAAGAAATTCTTCTCTTGGCTTGCAAAAAGGCATGTCTTTCTTTATTTGATAAAAAGTGCTGTGTTGGAAAGCAGAAGCTGTACCTCTGTCTTGTGTCTAAATGTTAGAATATGTTGCTGGCTGACCACAGAAAAACAAGGCACAATGTTGTTCGATCTGGTACAAAATGTTCAGACTGAATCTCAGGAAGAAGTACTGAATAATAAAACCATGTGCAGTGTATTTCTAAAATAATAATATGGCACAAAAACAAATGTGTTATGTGCAACTGTGCAAAGCAAAACCACTTACAACTTTCAGTTAGCCTAAAATAAGGATGAACCAAGCGGACCCTAAAGGGAACTTACTGCACATTGACAGGAACTGTAGTCACTGCAGTTTTTGACAATGCACTGTACGTTTTCTGTATGGCGCCATCTACATGACAGAGCTGTTTTTTCCATCTTTCAAAAAGATAGTCTAAGCTGGATTTTATGTTTGAAAAAGAAAATACCCCCATGTCATGGGAGCTTTCTCCCAAAGGGAGGGGGACATTGAGCACTTTCCAATGACCCTTTAGACAGGTTTTGAAAATTGGCTGTATGTCTATCCATCTAAATTAGGTTGATGGACATACAGCCAAACTTCTGACGGCTGTTAACCTGTTGGGCCATGGGAGAGACAGATTATTCTCTGCATTCGTCCTACCTATGGCCTGCTCAACATCAAAATTGCGCCCTACTTCCGTGGGTCGAACCTTGGGGCATATTTACAAAAAAATGTCAGAGCGTAGAGCTGCAATAAAATAAGAAGCGCCACGCCCCGACATTTTTAAAATGCAGGGATACACCGTATTCATAAAAATATGGCACACCCCTGTGTTTCTCCTAGCGCTGGCTCAAAAAAAGCTGCCTAGTACCTGTGCAGGCACCCTGCTGCCACGTTGCAAGGGTGCCTGCGCTGCAAGGGTAATTGTTTAGGTGCAGGAAAGAATACCTTCCTGCACATAAAGAATCCTTCATGGCGATTTGCTCTTTCTATGCGTGCTGCAGAATGCAGCTCATATGGAAAGATAAAAAACTAGGAGAAATGAATGATTCTTCCTTGTATCACCATTCTAATGCCTCATAATCCATGGCATTGGAATGGCGCTGTTTTTGGCTCTGCCTCAGCCTTGTGAATCTGGGGCAGCGTCAAAATGCAATGGGTGTTGTAGTGTAACGCCTACAACAACACACATTGCATGCCCCTTTGCAGAAGAGGACTCTGGTGGAAAGGGGTATATTTACAAGGTGTTGTTAACCCACGTGAAGTGGCTTTGTGTCCCCTTGTAAATATGGGAAATAGCACTAAGCCACTGGAGCTTCAAAAAAGTGCTGCTCTGTTCACAATTGGGGCTTGTAAATAGGCACACTCGTTTTTTTATGCAACCCCTGCTCCATCGCAGTCAGCCACAAAACACACATAGATCTAAGTCTGAGGCAACCAGTTGACCACTTCTGTTCTATAACGCTTTTTGCCACTACTTGTATTTCTTAAGGTGGTATTCACACCCTATTAACCCAATTTCTTCAAATCACTATCAACAAATCTCTCGATACCATTCAAGGGAACTTCAGACAACATATGTGTGAGGTCACCCGCTGAATAAAAGTTAAGTTAACGTATTAAAATTGAATGGAGATGAAACAGAGGTGATCCTGTTTAGAAAGCAGGTCAGTCCCTGGTCAGCTTTCTGGTAGTGTGAGAGCTGGGTGCCTTTGCTAATCAGCTACATCAGAAATCTGGAATTTATATTTACTAATGATCTTTCTTTTGGCACTCAGATTAACCAATTTGTATTTACATGCCTCTTTATTTTGCCTAAATTTAAGAAAATAGTTTTGCTCATTCCTCTGTCATCCATACAGTCCATAATCACATCTCACATCTCGATTAGGTTACAGCAATTCGTGGCACCTTGGTGCTCCCAAATCTATTTGCCAATGGCTAAAAGTGGTCCAAAATAACGCAAGCACAATCTTACACATTCCTAAGTATAGTTCTGTTTCATCCTGTCTGACTCTGCACTGCCAACCTATGCACAACAGATCTCTGTTTAAGTTGTTTTTTATTGTTCATAAACCCCTTCACAAACAAGGACCTGGGTATATTTGCAGAACATGTATGTGTATGTTCCCACAAGCAATCTAAGATCTGCAAACCTGTCTAATGAATGTATGTCTCCCTACGATCAGACTCGCCCAGCCAAGGAGGCAGATATATTTCCTTCCTAGCAGCCTTACCATGGAACACCCTTCCCCTGCACATTAAAACACTATAAACTCCTCAGAGAAAGAATACAAATTTGGCTGCTTCAGCAAATACCTTAATCGCCAGATCTAATCTTTCTTTTTCCCTCTAAGCTCAAGAGCCAGCAGCACCAAGTTGCATTTGGGTTCAGCTTGCTTTCCAAATATGAGCTCTTTCATTCATTCATTCATACATTCATCCATTAATTCGTTTGTTCATACAGTCATTCATTCATTCTTGTTCCATCGACCACACGTGTTTACAGAATACAGCTATTGAACAACTGTCTTGAAAGACTATTTGAGCCTTTGCATGGTTATCCTTCTAACAAATGAGTTAACAAACTGTTCCTAAACCTTTATTTTCTCATAATTCACCGTGTGAGAAGAGATATTATTGCATCATTTGTAAAACCAACAATTGTGAGGGAGAGTAGCATTTTCAACACAACCTCGTGCATGAAAGATTGATGTAGGTAGCCAAATACCGGTCGGTAACGGCCGAATTCGGCCGTTACCGACCGGTATTTGGCTACCGAGATGTAGGGGGACTGAAACAGGGCAAATCGGTAATTTTACCGATTCGGTAAATATACCGGTCGGTAAATTTACCGACCGGTATATTTACAGAATCGGTAAAATTGATATGTAGGTGGGACTCTTCTGAGTCCCACATGGCCTACAAAATCGGTATTTTACCATCAAATTCAATTTGATGGTAAAATACCGATTCAGGTGTGCATGCACATGTGTGCATGCACACCTGTGCCATATGACAGGCAGACCTGCCCTTAGGGCAGGTATGCCTGCCACATGGCCCCCGAACCTTTTTTGGGGGTGCTAGAGGGTGTCAAAGTGACACCCCCTGCACCCTTTTCAAAATCGGTATTTACCGAATCGGTAAATACCGACCGGTAATGCCCCATTCATTCCTATGGGCTTCAAAGCCCATAGGAATGAATGGAGCATTACCGAACGGTATTTACCGATTCGGTAAATACAGATATTTACCGAATCGGTAAAAAACACATCTGGATGGACCTACATGTCCACCCTTCATATTTACCGATTCTTAATTACCGAATCGGTAAAATTCGGTAATTAAGAATCGGTAAATATTTTTTACCTACATCTAGCCCTAGAGCACTTGTACAAGGCTGCAAGTGGAACTGAGGAAGCGCCATCTTGCACTTTGAACCGTGACACTTTATTGTAATATTTGGTCATCATCTGAAACGCAAGGAGAGCATCTTTTTCCCATTGAAGTTCTGGGAAAAAGCTGTTAATATTTGAATTTTAGATATATTTATTGACTCACATTCTGTGTATTAACAGTAGTCCAATTGAAGTAGTTTGCACATTTATGTTTATCTTGTAGCGGTAGAGTTGAATTCTTCCTGAACTAACAGCGCACCAACAAACTAGATTACAAAAGAACATTTCTCTTGAGCGAGTAGAGAAGTGTACTCTGTGCCGGTAGTCATTCTACATAGTCCCACTAGAAAAGGAAGAATGTATTAACTGCCGTAACAGTCTGGTGACACCAGTGTTTTCTCCACAGGCAAGAACACACCAATGGATTTCTCTTTATTTTAGTTTCTTCATAACCCCCTTCTTTTGCCGTCACCAGGCATATCAGGCTCTTAATTTTCAGTGGCGGTCTCGTGACCATGATTTGTTGCTGGACTCATGATGCCTGTGCGACCATGTGGCGGGAAGATCCTGCGTTTCATCAGATGCTCGCTTCATCTCTATCTCTCTATCACTATGATCATGCTTTTGATAGGAAAACTATTACATTGATCTTGGAATCTGCTCGACAGTTCTACTGATCCTATGATTTCCCATATACTTTGCCGATGTGGAGTGTGTGAAGTCAATTGTCTAGAGGTGATAGGTCCTGACATATTCCCACATGGAAAGCTCATTGTAGATGGAAAAAAGAACCAAATTGGAAATAGACAGGCCTGTAGGTGAGGTCTTGCGATATGAAAACTTCACAACATGGAGTATCTTTTCAATTCTTTTATTGTACATTTCCAGTGACGCTCCCATGAGATCCCGGATCAAACGAAGCCCAAATTTAAGGGATCATGCAGAAATATAAACTCTCTGCTTCGCATTCGAGGTTTAGATTATTTTCTTTCTCTCTTAATCCTCTACTTGTTTTTTCTGCAGCCTGAAGGTGTTCCCGTCCGGAGTTCCTCGCGAAAACCAGGAGAGGCACAGGTTAGTTAGGTGTTTTTTTATTTTCTCTCCATACCTTTCTCCTGTTTCTACCTAATTGTTTTATTCTGTTTTCCCTTTGCCAAGGTTCAGTTTTATATGTCCTCTTCTTCCCTTTTGGTGTAAAGTTCTCTAGAGGGTTATGAATGCACCCTGTTCTACAATTCTTACTTCAGATTTCTCAAACCTGTAATCAACTTTTCAGTTTCAGTAAACTGACTTTCTAGTCAAAGAAAAGTGCTGAAGAGCAGATGTAATGTTGGTTAAAAATGAGCCAGCCTTTCTAGGAGGGAGGGGACATTCTGAATCCATAGTATTCTACATTCTTTGGCATGTAGAATACTATGATACCATCGTAAAATAGCAGCTAGTCCTCTTATGTAAATGCTCACCAGTCCAAATTTTAGCCACAACACTTCTGTTGAAACATTGGAATTTAAGGTGCAAATAGTACAAAGAAGTTGTCCCTCAATCTTACACATAAAGTGCCATTGATTAATATTTATTGTCTCTATAGCATATGAAAGGGTCAATGGCATCTTCTTTTTGTATACTGCTAAAAGATGATTAAAGTACCTGTGAACAGTTGCTCCATAAAGTGCCTTGAGTGCTTTTCCATGGGTATACGCCTTATTTGATATATATGTGCGATATGTTCATTGTCAACCAAATTTGCCAACATAATTCTCCCGAGATAAGGGTATGACTTTACTACTTCTATGGTAGAATTATTTAAAAAACATGTACATTTTGCATTGGCCCGACATCTCTGTGGACGGAACCTCATGACCTTGGGTTTATTCATATTAACCTTCAGAAACTGGGTGTCAGAGTAAGATGACAGGATCTCGAGACATTTCTGGAATCCTTTGGGAGTCAGGTCAAGCAGAACAATGTTGTGTGCATCGAGGAGCGTCCCTAAAGAATAAGAGCCTAATTTTAGGCATCACCCACCACCTTAGGTGCCACGCGCAAGGAGCGCGAGGCGGGCGAGACCACTACAAAATCATTTCCTTGTATCAAGTTGTTATAAGCAATTGGAATGATTTGAAGAAATGTGTGGAAGTATTAGTTTGGAGTTCTCCTATTACAAATGAATCATTGGAAGATGATCTGGTCAGATCTTCCCAGAATACACAGGTGCACATATTGCAATATAGCAGAGATCTAGGTCATAAATATATACTTTCATTTCAATCAGTAGAAGTTATACCCAAAGTTCTAAATTCAGATCACTACATTTATTGAGAAACAACTGACAATCCAAAAGGTTCATGCACAGACATGGAGAGCCATTTGAGATTAGCAAATGAAACAATGGGAGGTTTAAGACTACGACTTTGGTGCTCCTGCGCCGGCTCTCCACTAGTGTGGCAGTGCCAAAGATGCGCAAATACCGGCCGCCTGATTACGGGTTGAGCTCGTGCAGGCAGATGATTCTTTTGCTGTTCCCACAGCAGTACCCTGAAAAATGGAACTGCAATAGTACTGGCAAAAATGTTCCAGCACACCATTAACTGTGAAATCCTTGCCATGCTGGAACTGGGTGTGCAGGCAGTCAGAGGGGCACATGTTGTGCCCCCCTGAATGCATCCCCATGCCAGGGGGAGGGCCCCCTTCATTTCCCCACCACCAGCCTTTTCGTGGTGGGCTCTCCGCCATGAAAAGGTTGGCAGTGAAGGTACTCGAAATATACTCGTGGGACTGTGCCTGTCCGGATTAGCATATTGTCAAGGCCCTCCACTGTGCAACCACCAGGGATCGGCAGTTTCCTGGAGCAGGCAACGGTTCACCACCAGAACAACGCAGAAAGTCATAATCTGGCGATCAGGCCACTGCAAGTCTAGTGGTCCATGGACCGCCAGACTTGGAATCAGCCCCTTAATGTTTTTTCAAGCTAGGAATGTTAATCATTACCATATCAACAGTGAGAGAACGTGTGGAAATGTTTAAACAGGGTGGCTAAGAAAGAGAACATTAGTGCCCTCACAAAGAACAGCTGCAAGCAACCCAGGTGCAATGAGAAGGTGAGTTAGCAGTTGCAGCACATTAAACGTTTATTGAATGCTGCCCTTCTAATTGAAGGAAACTGATGAGGTTCTGCCATTGAATGGTATCTCGGAGAAAGAAAGTTATTTGTTGCTTTGGATCAGGTAAAATGGATATCTGTGAAAGAGATTGTGCTGAATTTGTAAAGTATGTTTTTATTTGCTTTGTATGGTGCAGGTATTATCCTCTTGACTCGAAGGGCTTTGTCATGACTGGTACTAAGCTCTTCTTTGGATATTTGGGATAGCTCATGTTTAAACCTTTGTATCTTTTTGTGAAAAAAAGTTATAGATACCAAATTTGTATAATTGTTTTCAAACATCCTTGAGATTCCAATTTGAGAGGACTCCTATTGTCTTAGTTTTGATCCATTCTTGTCATAGGCAATAAACCCACAATACAAGTGGAGTAGCATTTTTATCATGACAAGTGGAGAAATGCGGGATGGTAGGACTTTTGTGGCTCTGAAATGTCACAGAAATGCAAGGTAAATTTGGTCTTTTAGAAAAGGTTTGAGGCTTGCAGGATATTTTGAGTAAGAACATGTCATGGGATACACATGAGGCATTTTTTAGTGCTGTATCTTGCTCATTCTACAGGGATTTTTGTCTTCTTTTGCTGAATTTGTTTTGGGTTTTAGGACTCTCTGCACTTTTTCCATGCTATCCCTCATTCTGTGCCCCTTGGTCAATGCAAAATTGTAGTTCTACCTTTATTATGTCCTTCACTACTTCATGAAGCCAGCAATAGATGCCGCCTAGTTTCCTGTTATTGTA
Organism: Lissotriton helveticus; assembly: GCF_964261635.1. Classification (NCBI taxonomy): domain Eukaryota; kingdom Metazoa; phylum Chordata; class Amphibia; order Caudata; family Salamandridae; genus Lissotriton; species Lissotriton helveticus. The sequence continues at coordinate 1,820,317,435 of NC_136059.1, forward strand.
TCTAAAAACAGATCTTAAAAATGAATATATACACCTAAAATAACCCAGACCTGTTGGTTTTGCAGATGCTTATAGCAGTATCAGATGAATGAGATAAAACTATTATATTAGTAGTTTGTGTAATTTCTATTCAAGTTAGTTAGCAATGAGAATTGCAAATGTATCAATTCTAAAATGATGAGACTCAAACATTATACGAGCCAGAAATAGGTAGTGGTCCTCTGAAATCTCAATCAGCTATTTTCTCCCCTTCAGACTACTATCCTCTGCAATCACCATTAGACACCTTCATCCTTTGTCCTTTCATAGGCACTCTAGGTGTCTAGAAATACCACCCAACAGAGACTGCATGAGAGAAGTTCAAGCATAAATGGCAAAATATCCTGGGGCAAAATTATCAAGAAAGGCCGATAAGTTAGCGCCGGTTTTATTGGCAGGAAACTGCGGCTAAAGCGGTGATAATGGGCTTGATAATATGCCCTTGTAAATTCCCATAGAAGCCCAGGTTAACCTGGGCTTCTATGGGAATTCACAAGGGCATATTATCAAGCCCATTATCGCCGCTTTAGCCGCAGTTTCCTGCCAATGAAAGCGGCGATAATGTATCGACCTTTCTTGATAATATGGCCCTTAGTTTGCAAATATTTTCCACATAATTATAGCTCTGCCGTATTTGCCTCATAATGCACCATCTGCTGCAAACTCTGATGTCTTTAACTAAAATATTGTTTGTAGCTGAAACGAATCGAAACAACATGACTTGTGCTGCTGTGAAGTGTAGGACCCCTTACAAAGGTTGACTGGTCAACTTTTTCACTGCTACACTGGTTTGGTAAACTGGTATTGATGAGGAGAAAGCTTTGCAGAGACTGTTAGTATGTGTAAAAATGTCAAAATAATAACTATCGGAAAATGTACCACATTACCCTGCAGCCTTTCTTTGCTGCCTACTTTTGTCAACACTGCAACATAATTTTGTCCTCCATTGCAACATTATTGCTGTGGCCCCAGAGCAGGCAGCACATGTTAAAAGTGCTTGTACATGCAGCAGAGAGACCTTTAAGTTTATGAACTTAGAGGCATATTCACGGGAAAGGTGGTGCAGTGCAGCACAGCAAGTTACTTTTCTGGGCTGCCCTGCATCACTGTGAAAGGGCAGGAATGCACCGTATTTATCCACTACACTGCGTTCCTGTCCTTTCCCCCTGCGCTGCCACCGTTTCATAAACCTAGGGCCAACGCAGGCACCATGTTTCAAGGGTACCTCCGTTTAATGCAGGATTGTTTTTGGGCAGGAGGGCACACCTTCCTGCACAAAAACAATCCTGAGAGGCTTTTTCCTCTTTCTATGTGTGCTGTGCATATAGAAAGAGGAAAGACCAGGGAGATATAAAGATATTTCTCCTTGCTTTGCCTCCCTTGGGGTGGCATAAGATTTTGATGCATTCCCAGGTTTACAATTCGTTAAAATCTGGGAATGCATCTAAAACCATGGTTGTTGCACAGGAACACCCACCGTAATGCCTCCCTTGTGCAGAGTAAGACAAAGAGGCGATTTGCGCTATGTTGCATTACTCCATATTTATGAAACCATTTAAAGCCATGCAAAGTGGCTTTGAGTGGCTTCATGAATATGACTTGGAGATTGCGTCATGCATTTACCACGTTTCATGGTGCAAATGTGACACAAGGGTGCCGTAAATATGCCCCTTAGTGTGGTGCACGTTCAAATCCGGCTTAGCCATCCCTGGTGAGTTGCAGTACTAATGCTGGAACAAGGCCAATGGAGGTACTAATGGGCGAGGCAGACTGGTCTCAACGGTCCTGTGACCTCAGTGACAAACTCTCTGTTGATATAGGGGGTGCTGCTTCATAGGGCTGCCTGCAAGACTGGAGGTGAACTTCAATATGGATTGTGGTGGACAGGGCTTCAAGGTTAAACAACATTGGCCACTGGTAGGGTCCCCCTGCTGGTGCTAAGACACCAGGGCTTTTATTGTCTAGCGTGCCCTTCCAAGGTCTAGTTGGGGAATGCGTTCCCTCAGGAGAGTGGTCTGGTGGACTGGTCATGAAGCCTGAACCTGGTTCTCTAGTTCCAAATTCAGTAGCTCTGGCCATAGTGCCACATCCTCTAACCCCTGAACACCTTTCTGCACCACTGAGAGAAACTTGCACTGCCTTCAGCTACAACCCAATTGTGCCCCTTTATAAACCCCTGGATGTGACTCAATTCAAAATATGCACTGCCTGAAAAAAAGGTAACAACATCCTGGAAAAGCAAACACTCATAGGCAATGCAAGATTATGTAAAGCATGGTTACCTTAATACTTTTACACCTCATCTACACAGGTGTGCCTTTGTTGCACTAGAGAAAAGCAAAGAATGGGTTAAGCAGGGCTCAGAAGATAAAGGGTTTCTTCAGGAGAATCTGATCTGACTCACGGAAACCCACAAGGGCTCCTCCACATTCATGTCAGTTAGCTAGTTGCTCCAACATTGTCATTATGTCTTCTAGTGTCCTGCAAAGGATACCTTTTAAACTGTCCGGCTTGGATAACTCTCCTACCCTCAAAAAACTTGAGAGAGCTCTTGAGAGTAAAAGGCAACATTATATTTGAATTCAGGCAATGAAGGATACATTGAACTTAATTTTTTTTAGTGACACAATAGTATGTAATTGATGCTGTAAAGCGTCGCTAAAAAGAACTTCCCAAAAGCAAGACCTAGAGCCTTTGCCAATGCTTTCCTAGATATCTCATTTGCTAAATGGGGCACTTTTAATTTGGTGACAGACACGACCGAACTGGGAACCCAAAGCAACCCAGGAAAATGTTGTCCAATCTCTGTACTGTGTGTTGCGAGTGAACACAGCAAGTGCTCCTGACCACTACAAAAGGGACATGGGGGAGAGGGTGTTCTCTCCCCAAGAAAACTTTGAAACATATTACATAAATGAAGCATTTCACAACACATTTTATTATATATTCGACTGTATTAGCTATTAGAGCAACAGTAAATGATGACCTTACAATGCACCAGGATACACCAATCTTGTTGGGGCTCTTCAATGATTCAGGTACTATCATCAGAATTCAAAACGTAACACAGGGGTTGGATTTACCAATGAGAATGTATTTCTACCCAAACAACCCCATTTTACCAGTATTAGGATAATGGAAGACTGGAAAAAAAACATAACTTCTAAACCTGCACCATGCAGTTTGCATGCAGCTCTTTGATGGCAGGTCATAACTCTAGGTGCTAGATTTATTACGATTGTAAGTTATGTACTGCAAGTAACTAAAAGATCTCTGTGACAAAAGCAGTAGCCTACTGGGTTATGCACATTAAATACAGTTCTGTTCTCTGTTTTGTACACGTTCTTTGTAGCAGGTATATTAACCCACAGTGCTGCAATAGATGAGTCAAAGACAATACTTTGATCTCTCTCCTGAAAATAAACCACCAGAGATATCAATCTTGACTCCTTTATTGTTGCATGAAAACTGCTGGGTTTACAAGGAACTCTGCAGTGATTTGTGCATTTTTAAGAGCGATAAGTTGGTCGTTGTGCAGGAAAGTCCTGCTGGTTTTGTAACTGTGGGCCGGTTTTGCAACCCCCAGTAATAAAACCAGCCTCTCACCCCTCCAGCTTCCTGCTGGATGCTCATTACACCAGTCCGGCCTTGGTGCCTGGACCTCCCTGTTTTCACAGTCTGACCCTGGAAGGGGTCCACACAGGGCTCTGGTGCTTGGGTGTCACAGAACTGGACACCTCTGGCTGCTTTTATGTTATTTCCTTAAAAAATGTGAACAGTATGTTTAAAAAGACCACATCCCTAAACGCAGAGAGAGCAGCAGTACACATTTTATAATATAAAATAGGGAAAACAGCTGATAAGACATTAAACGTTTTCTACTCTTATTTGTTTTAAAACCGCCATGGTTGGGGCACAGTCTGCCACAAATTCCACACTGGAGTGCTCTTCCTTTCCTTCTGGCATTGTCAGTCTGGGTGACCTCAGAAATAAAGGGCAAATGAGGTCAAGGGCAGGGCTGCCAATGCACCCCGATGTGACCATTGTATTTGTCATAATGGGGTCAGGAAGGTGGCCTTGTTACTATATGAAGTGTAAATCAGACTTTAGCAGCAAAAGCCACCATGGGTAACCATTTTAGCGTACAGATTGATTGCTCCTACAGTGCAACATGGCACCTACAGTGTTACTGGGCAGGCACCTGCCCACAGATACAGGGAGGATGGGGGAGGAGGTAAGGGCAACTGAAGAGGCCTTCCTCAATCTGCACCACACAGGGCTGGATTATCAGGTAATATTTTTAAGTTTGAACCATTCCTGCCATCCTGGGACGCATTTTTAAAATAAAGAAGTAGGGGAACGGACCTTGTTAAATTTAAAAAGTAGGGGCCACACTGCCCTTCCGATCCTGCCCACTTCTACCACTGCTCCGCGGTGGATCTGCAGTGGATCCACATCTCTAGATATCACAAAATCTTTTTTCTTTAATAACTCCGAAACTACTGAACAGATTTGCACCAAATTATAAAAAAGCACACTTTCTGGAACAAGATCTAGCTTTTTGACAAATTTGGTATAAATCCGTTCAGCGCTTTGGGCTTCAGTCATGTTAAAAAAATTAAAGAAATCTCCATAGACATAAAATGTTTTTTGAGCCCCCTCTCTCTATTTTCTTGGCCCCTGCTTGACGGATCACCTCCAGGGCCCCAAAAAAATTCTGCAGGGTCCGCTGATCCAGATGAAATGAATAACAGCGTGAGTTCCCGCACTTCTTTTATTATAAGCATCCCGGTGGGCCAGGATCCCAGGGTGTGATGTATTCCTATAGGTTCTGTATCGATCCCCCTATTCCTGACCCTATTCTGGTTAACAAGTTAACTAGCAGCCATCCCATGATGCAGAAACCGTTATCTGATTACGCCAGACCACGGCACAGGAGCGCGTTATCTGATTAGGTCATAACGCTTGCCATCTAATTAGGCAAAAGCAATATTCCTCCAGCCCCTGATAAGGCATACGGAGTTCTCAAAACAAATCAAACCTATGACAACCTGGGAAAAATCCTGCAGCCATTGTTTTGATTTCACCGAGAACTTCAGTAAAAGAATGTGCTAACGACCAGCTCGTATGACATCCTTATTGACGTATCTATGTCCATCCTTACGTCAATCTCGGCACCTTACAGGTATAAATATTACCGATATTGCCTTAAGCAAACACACGCGGTGGTGACGAGATCGGAGCAGCGAGACTTGCCGAAGCCCAGCAGAGAGCGAAGCCCACTGGCGCTGCCCCGCCTTCCTGACGCGCTGAGAACGAGACGCTGCTTTCTCCTGCCGAGAAATCCAGCTCCGGCGCTTCCGAGCAGCCCTTGCAGGCAGCTTGGAATATCGAGACCTCAGACGAGAGATACTATCCCTCAACCATCCTAGATCTCAGGTACAGAGCTGAATAACCCCTTGCAGAGAATTCTTGAGTCAGTCACTTGGCAAAACAAACTTAACTTAAACTGCTACTTTCTATCCCCGCCCACGTATTAGGCTTAGGTCAGGTACACTGGGGTAGGCGTAGTTAGAAGCACCAGTTGAGTACTATTAGTTAAATGTATATGTGTATGTATATATTCTGTCCATTTTAAATAACGTATGGCTTAGAAACCATATCAATGTTTTTACAGTATTATTTTATAATTCTGCTTTTATTGTATGCACTTTACTTAACCATAAGTATTGCGATAATATCGATCCATTTCTCTTGTACGAGAAAAGAGACTGATCAATAAATAACATCTTTTATTGAACACGCCCGTCTCTTCCTTTTCTCTACAATCTGGTGAAACTAAGAATGCACGTACTGACTGAGTAAAATAAGTTGTCTTTTGTTTTCACACGACTCTAGAGATACACTCTTGATTAGGGGAGAGCAAAGTTGTCATGTTCTATGGTTGTCAGAAACTAAATCCCTTCTTGTCTATCCAGGGAGGTTCAACTCCTCCTTGCCTATTCGAGAAAGTTTCTAGTGAACTCTGAGCTAGCTGGCAAACCCAAACCTTTAAGTCTAATATCGACAGTAGAAGACCTAGTTAACGTCTGGTCTAGGTCTATACTATTGGAGGTATTATTCCAATGCGCAGAGCCTATTGGGATAATAGGAACTACACTACATGGCGCCCAACGTGTTTGGATAGGCGATAAAACTAACGCAAGACTTTAGAGTAACTCAGTCGTGCTCTTTCACTCAGACCCCTTTTTCCCATAATACTCCAAAGACGTCTGGAGTGGGTGAGAGGTAAAATCCGCCAAACCTCGCAGGAGGGAACTCCTATGTATGGTTCTTGGTTCAATCAACGTTGAAGGATACACTGTTCCAAAATATTGTGCATCTAATCTTTGTTTCCATAAGAAACCTGATCTGCAAACAAACAGAATAACCTTCCTGACAGTAAAATGCCAGAAAGTGATGATGAAAGAGAGAGAGCTAGATTAGCAGCTGAACTAATAGAAGCTGATAATACTATGCAAGAAGCGGACCCGGATATAAAACTCATCCCGGTCAACATAAGAAGATCTATAACGTTAAAACTTATAGACAATGGACTGACACCAAGAGGTGGTACAGTCATATTCGTAATTGAGGCACACGAATATCGGCAGACAGAGGTATTCTATGCATGGATAAACTTTCCAGCAGCAAATGCTGTAACAAAGGAGTTCCACTATTATAAAATAGAGGAACCTCCGGATACCTACACTCCTTTCGAGAAAGTGGAAGTACCACTCAAATTCCAAGAGCACCTGCTCTTGTATAATGGCGCCCTAAAACATAATAATCACATCACCAGGCTCGGTCCACTAGGTAGACCAGGAGCAACATGGCCGGTCCTAGCCGGATACACACCACATCCAGACATCGAAAGAATGTCTGCAGCAGATGTTTTAGTACAACTAAAACAACTAATTAAAATATATAGACAACTAGTCCAATATGTAATGCGGACTTCAACCATCCAACCTGTAGTTAAAATTCCACAGCTGACCCCACATCAGGGGAACACAAATAAAATTACACCACAGAACATACAGTCCTGCCTAGGTAAAGTACCAGCTAAACGGGAACAAATACCATTCTGGTTAGCACAAAAAATCACCCAAATAGAGGCGGTGTTTCCAGACACCACCCCTGTGGATAAACACAGGATTCTGACTATCTGTCTTCCAATGGGAATCGCACCACACGTGGAGGACTGTGACACTTGGGGTACAGTCTTTGCTTCCATTTACACAAAAACACATGGTGTACCATCCATGTCGGTAATACCAGATGTGCTAAAACAAATTCAAGACGAATACGGTCCAGAACCCGCTTTAACTCTCGGTATGAAATTACTAAAAGACTTCAAGCAGGTCTCGGCAATATTACTAGCCAACATAAAAGGAGAAGCAGCGAATGTGGCGATCTGCCAGAGGTTAAAAGAGACAGATATAGCTGACCAAGCAGCTGAAATTGCCAGAATTATAGAAAAATCCTATGAAGAACTAGGTAGAGATAGTTTGGGTGGAATACCAGTAAAACCCCAACTAATTGAAAGTCCTGAAAAAATATTTATTAAAAATAATCTAAACAGTCAAAAGAAGAACTGGGATGGAAACAAACAATCCAATCCAAAAGAAAAGAGATTCCAGTCCAGAGGAAGGTCTCCTCGGCGGAGAGAAAGATCTCCGGACCAAGGACCCAAGTCTCCCCAAAGGGAGCCCTCTGTGAAAAAATACAACCTTAGAAATAGGGATAACATAAAGAAACCGGATAGATATCAAGATTTTGATACACGTCCCTCTCAATCTTTTCAGACTTCCTCGCAGAAATCGGAAAGAAGAGGACGATCGGAACCCAGGGAAGGGCACGTCAAGTCCAAAGACAAGGAACCTGCTCATCCAAATAAAAAATTACAGTTTCCAAAAAAGAAGGTAGCCAGTATTAAAGTATTCAACAATGCCGAGAATACTGAGGACACAGCTGAAAAACGGAAAGTGGGCTCAGACAATGCTAGACAGCGCAGCAGAAGTGAGCATAGCACGCAAAGTCCTTATGAATCATCTGGAGACAGTGGACACGAATGAATACATTCAGGTGGAAACTGCAGACACCAGAGTTAGCAAACCTCACAAAATATATGAAATAACTTTACGTATAGAAGGGGATAAGACTAGGAAAATAAGGGGCCTTTTTTGGGATAATCTCTCCAAGGGCTATGACATCCTTCTAGCTGAAAAAGATTGGCCACCAGAGTTCGTCAGTGAGTGCCCACATGGCGAAGAAATAATTATGCCTGCCTTCTCAAATCATATTCCAATTCATAAAAAATATACACTTGCAAGAAAGTGGGCAGTAGCTCAAGCTCCTGCTTTATATAAAAATCATGTAGGATGGGATGAGGAGTCTCCTCCTCACAAAATCCAGTTAAAATCACAACCTACTGCACAAAGGCAGTATCCAATCAAGCAAGAAGCTAAAAAACAGGTAAAAGAAATTCTAGATCAACTAGAATACCAGGGGGTGATTGAAACTTGCACCTCACAAATGAACAACCCTTTGTTTCCTGTCTCCAAACCAGACAATTCATATCGTCTAGTTTTGGATTACAGACACCTTAACTCATGTTGCGAAACTTTTGCAGTACAAAACTCGCATAGTGCTGCACTAATGAATAACATAGTGCGCAAAAAATATAAAACAACATTAGACATCTCTAATGGATTCTTTTGTCAAAATATAGCACCAGAGAGCAGATACTTGTCAGCGTTCTCAATAAATGGCGCTCAAAAAGAATTCTGTCAGTTAGCCCAGGGGTACAAGAACAGCCCAGGATTATTCTCAGCGAGAGTAACAGAGTTACTACAAACATATGATGACGAAGCATTATCGTATGTCGACGACATATACCTAACAGACGATGACTTGGATACTCACTTGAAGAGAGTGAACACCATAATACTTGGGTTCGCGGCAGAGGGTTACAAATTCAACTTTAAAAAATCTAGAATTGCCCATCTAACAGTCCTGTTCTTAGGATATGAATTATCAAGTGAAGGCAAAAGCCTGGCTGACAATTTCCTAGAGAAATGTGCCGTACTCCAAGCACCTAGAACACTAAAAAACCTACAGTCAATTCTAGGCTTCCTAAATTTCGGAAGAACATACATTGCAAATTACGCAGAAAGGGTCAAACCCCTTTATGATCTAATAAAACCAGATTTTAAAAAAACCAATTGGACTCAAATACACACAGAAATTCTGAGATCCTTACAAACAGATATGTTAATTAAAACAAAATTAGAAACACGTGATAACACACGCAACCTTGTGATTCGAGTCATCCCAGGAAGATGCGGATTCACATACCTGACCTCTAATGAGGGAGAAAAGGTACCAATTGCATTCAAATCACACTTGTACACTAAAGCTGAAATGAAATTTAGCCCAACGGAAAAAATTCTTACTGCAACACAGACAGCTATAGCAAAAGAACGAGCCCTTTCACAAGGTAAACGAATAATAATCGTTACACCGATACCAGCCCTAGAGGCTGTAACAAAAGCAAGCATACCGAATGCTAAAGCGCTCCATCCGAGATGGATACAATGGGCTAATTCTCTTGCTGCAACAGACGTGGCATACGAATTTGATCCTAACTTAAAAACACAAGAGTTTCTCCAATACGAATTCGAATGTCCGCCACCGACCGAAATTCTGCCTCTAGAACATTACGGCTGTATAATATATACAGACGGTTCAGCACAACCCGCAGTAGGAGGTAAACAAGCTTACAGTGCTGCGTGTGCGATTGTAAAAGGTCGCTGGCACGATGGGAAATTCAAACCAGCGGTCACTAAAACACAATCTCTAGGAGATTGTACAGCTCAGCGAGCAGAACTACTAGCATTCAAGATGGCGCTTGAAAATACCGATCGAGAATTCCCCACACTCATAGTGTGTGATTCGTATTATTGCGTTCAGTCTTACAATGAATACTTACAGATCTGGCTTCAGAATGGTTTTAAGGATGCAAAAGGAGGCACAATCAAGCATAAAATGCTTTGGGAACAAGTAGTTCTTTTACAAAAGGAACTACCAAAGACTCACGTGATACATACACTGAGTCATCAACGTGATGGCGTTCACGTTGCAGGGAATTCATTGGCTGATGAGGCCGCAAAGGCAGCTGTGCAAACGGCTTCCGTAGCTGCCATCACTCGGTCAAAAACAAAAATAGACAGCGATATATTACAAGCTGTCAGCGCTACAGTAAAAGATGCGATAGAAACACTCCCGAAAGGCTTTCCAGTAAAGTACTCATACATAACTGATGCAAATAATGTTCCATTTGCTCGAATCCCTGGAGTGGGGGATAGAGTAATTCCAAACATGGAACATAGGTCAGGACTCATCGTAGCGGCACACGAAGGACTTGCTTCTGTACATGCTGGCGTCTCAGCCACAGTATCGTTATTAAAACAGAGATACTGGTGGCCACAAATGAGAAGACAAACCAGGAACTATGTTCTAGAATGTGACATATGTCAAAAAATGAAAGTATCAACAGTAAGACGACCAGCACAGACGCCCCTTCTAATCTCGGATAAACCATTAGCCTGTGTTTACCTGGACCACTGTGGTCCCTTACAAAGGGATGGTAACTATAAATATATCTTGGTGGCAGTGGATTCATGCATGAGATTCATATGGATGTGGCCCCAGCGATTGGCTGACGCCAGAACTGTTATAAAAGATTTGCGAGTCTTTATCGGCACATACGCAATTGGCGTGCTGCATTCTGACCAGGGTCCTGCTTTTAGCTCCAGAGCTTATAAGGAGGCCATGACCAGCATGGGCATTGCATTGCGGTATTCTTGTCCATTTCATCCCGAGGGAAACGGAATTGTTAAAAGAAAAAACCGTGACATAAAGCAATCTATAACAGCAAAGGTATTAGGTTCGGGAGCTGGGTGGGTCAAACATCTAATAAGTGTCCAACGTAGTCTAAACAACTTGCCAAGAAATTCTCTGAGGGGATTCAGTCCGTATGAATTACTGTTTGGGACTAGGATGCTAGTCTTAGATCTTGACAGTCAGACTTCAGTGGTGAAAGAAAAAAGCTTTGATATCAAAGATCGTTTGGCTATTTTACAGGACTTAAACGAAACAAGAAAAGACCTGACCAACATAAAGTTGAAACAGCAGCCAACAACCACTGAAGAACCACCACCTGTCCCAGCAAGACCTGTCTGGATTCCAAAAATCGGGGATCTAGTCAGAGAAAAGATCGCGGTAAAGAAGGAATTTGGGCCTTCTTACAGAAAAGCAGTTCCTGTCTTGTCCATCAACGGGACGAGATCAGTTGTACTACCGCCACTTGCTGGTAAAAAGGAGAACCGAGTTGTATCCATCGACCTGGTAAAACCACAATCATGTGGCCGATAACAAACAGTAGGCCAAGTGGACTCCCGATAAGTAGTAGAACACCGAGGTTTGCTACAAGTACAGAGGTGCTAACTAAAAGGCTAATCACATTCGAAACGCCTACAGAACAACAACAAGGAATATGCAACAATGCAATGGAACTCACACCTCTGAAAACCCAAATAAAAACATTTAGTAGAGACACACCAACCTACAATGAAGTAACAAATGAATATGCTGAAGCTGCAAGAAACAGTAATCCTGAAGCAATTGGAACAATAGACAGAACGGCATCCGGCTACTTCATCAACTTTGATGATTCTTCTGAAGATCTAAGTGAATCAAAGACACAGCCATCAACAAAAACTTTTAAAGATAAAGCTAAGGAACTTTTGAAACAGCTGAAAGAAACCTATCTGATTTCTCCATGGATTGAATTTTGGGTGTCCTTTGGTGTATTTATCCTGATACTTTGGCTCATCATGATACTATGTTTGGGACGCTTCATTGAGGGAAAATATGCAAAAATGGACACAGCAAGCCAGAAAATCAACTTGATCCTCAAGCCACACACGTCTTCACACGTCGAGAAAAGAGAACTTTCTTCAGTCAACTTCACAGCCAATCCTATACCGGGTGGGGTAGCATGGGACAATACTGACTATGAAATGTATGGTCCGGTTGAAATCCTCAAATATCCACACCAAATCAAGATCTCGTTGAGTGACTTTGTAAAACCAAACTCATTTGCTGATGATTGGGACTTTGAAAGTATTAATGACATGATGTCTGACCTAGTGATGTCTGCTAAATTTACCAAACATGATTATTTGCAGGGTTCATCTAATTATGACAGTATGTACTGCTACAACCACTATGGTAACCATTTTTTACATAAATCAGCACAACCTAGAAATGTTTTAAATTATAATCAATGGGAACATTGTGCAACCCCTCCAAAAGGAAGCTCAAGAACCTTTTATGACAAATATTCATACTTTTCAGGGTTCAACACAAGTAATGCTGAAACATTTTATTTCAAATTGTCAAATAGGACAGGAACAAAAACCATGCTTACAAACACGAAATTGATATATTCGGACTCATTTTTTGAACAAATGAATACATTTGATTTTGATTATTGGGACAAAAATGTTGAAGTAAAAAGTGTTTGGGGTACAAAAGAATGGCAAGTACAAGGTATAGAATCATTGTTTAGAGCCTGCATGATCCCAGAACAAATTATATTCTTGAATGAAACTATTCAACAAACTACCTGTCTTGGATTAGCCAAAATCAAAGACTTAAATAAACCGTCTATTCCAAAACCAACAATGAACAGCAATAACTCTGCAGATGAAGAGATAGACGTAAACTTTGTATTAAACCAAAACAGAACAAATCCTGATTGGAAACAATGGTTGATCTGGCCCACAGATACTAATAACTGTCAAGACAGATTCCTGAACAAAACACAGGGGTTCACATTGACCAGGCCAGACCCTAGATATTCCCAAAGACAACACCCAGGGATAATCACCACCTACAGTGTGGGCAAACTCTGCCTTCAATGGCTACAAACTTCCACACTGACAGAGATTAAGCAACACCTAACTTTACTTACTGATGGTGCTGACTTGCGTGATTTCATTATGGGACCGCGCAAACAGCGTCAAAAACGCTTCATAGCAGCCTCTATATATGCAGCTTACAACGAGGCCTGGAAGATAACTCAAATTGAGACAGCAGAAAGTATACGGGAAATTGACCGTATTAATTTGGAAAAATCGCTTTCTTTAGTGGACAATGGGTTAATGACTCTGTCCTCCAGAATCTTTTCATTGGACAGCATTGTGTCATCAGCAATCGACATAATATCGCAAGACTTACTGTTGTTACAACACGGTCAGTCTCAATTGCGTTCTATTGTACAGCTTGGCTGGACGTTACAAAATCTGCGTTCAGGCTATGTGCCTTGGCGTTTAATCAATACAACGTCACTATTCAATATCTTTAACCTTACTGATAAACAAATCAGTATGGCACAGAAGGGTGCTGATTATACAATCCTGAGCATTGAGAAACTCGAGAGATTACCATTGACAATGTCAGAACGACCTGTCATTGAATGGATAATACATGGGATAATTAATATTCCGATATCTACTTTCAGGTTTCAATACTGCCAAAAATATATACAGGCTGGCATGTACGAAAAATTGGGAAAAGGGTACATTAAGACAACATGGAACTTGCCCTATTCACATGCATGTGTCAGTAATAAAGGACAGAAAGTGTTTCTTAGTGGCAATAATTGTGCGAGGTCACTAAGCGGTACACTTCTGTGTAATGGAATTAGTTTGCATGGAGCCTGTGAAGGGAACTCAAATAACCTTTCATGTCACCAGCTAGGCACACCTGCAACAGAGATAGAACCATTCTTTAAAAGACTCTATAACGGGAGTTACATTCTAATTGTGGATCGCAGATGTTGTAGTCTACTGCCCGGGGTTCCTTATCTCGTTAGTACGACTGCGAAGGTCATGTGCTGTGGACGCTTATTGTTCCCCAGCTCCTTTCCAGACAGGGAGGCAAGGGCATGGCCTAACTTGAAAATTACTTCTATTCCAGTTGATACTTTAAGCAGAATGAAAACAGTGCTTCTTCAGACGCCGACCAGGCTCACGTCATCAAAAGAAACGTATGATCTCCTAGTCGCAAGGACGACTGCAGAGATTCACTCATTGCTATCAACTAATTCCCCCATACATTTCGCAGAAATCCTGAATGAAATCTTAAATATTTCTGATACCAGTGGAGTCTCAAATGTATTTAAGACAGTATTTTCGATGGCATTAACACCATTCAAAGCCATACTGGGTATTTTTCCAGACTTCGTCCATTCGATTTTTGGAGGAGTTCCCCTCATTTTGGGACTAATTGCAGGAATCCTATTCTTAGTCCTTATATTTCGTTATGGCAAACCATGTCACAGACAAAACACCTGCGACAAGGGAAGAAACAATCCGAGCCATTGGATACCGGGACCGGATATCAAAAATCCTGGGACTAACCCGGCTTAGAGACCTGAACATGACTTGGTTTCTTTCATTTCGGCCGATATGGCAAAGATGTGTTTTACCTGTATTAAGGTGCATGCTGTGCGGAGAAGAATGCGTGTTTGACACCTGTCTGACGCTACAATGGGATGCGCCAATGGATGCAGAAACATTGTTGGGTCCGGTAAAGGCTCATGCATTGTGCTGCCCTCAACGGCTGCCATTCCTGATGACGGCATTCGTGGAAACTTCACCACTACGATTAAGGGGTAGTGAAGATCAAGATGAAAGCAGCATCGATCAGGTACAACCTTCTGTCAGCAATACTACTCAAAACGTCAATGGAGACAATCATGCACATGAATGCATGGATACATCCTTTTCCGAGTTAGTGGAACTCTCACAGGAAGCTGTTGACAGCTTTTTCAGCAGTCTCAATGATATGATGTTCTCACCAGAGCAGAAATAATGACTCTTGAACAAGCTAGCACACGGCGTTCCCGACACCTTGAATTTGGCCTTCAACTTTAATAATAAAGTAGCAAGATCAACTTTTCCTCCAGTCCACGGACAGCAATTTTTTAGCAGCCCCAAAATATTTTTTTTTTTAATTTTACGGGACACTTTTCTTCTGCTTAAAGTAGGAACTATTCTTAGAGAACTAATTTCTGTTTTTAGAACCTTCATAGACATTAGCTGCCCGCTGGTATGTTCATAAAAATGTTTTTCTTCTTGAACTGTGATGAAGTGGTCTCGAACTTTTCTTCTGTATTAAGAGCCATTTCATGTGTACTTCTCATATTCGATTACTAATAATGTATACATGCGTGATTAATTTAGCATTAGTCTACTGCTTAAGTGCATATAGTACATATGGCTATTTTATTTTCCCGTACATTACATAATTTCGAAATGCATTATATGTATTTTGGGGTGGTAAGGTATACACGATACTCTACAGTATGTTTTACTATGCCTAGATTCGTAAACATGGCCATAGTTAGCGTGGAGTGGGTGTGATGTATTCCTATAGGTTCTGTATCGATCCCCCTATTCCTGACCCTATTCTGGTTAACAAGTTAACTAGCAGCCATCCCATGATGCAGAAACCATTATCTGATTACGCCAGACCACGGCACAGGACCGCGTTATCTGATTAGGTCATAACGCTTGCCATCTAATTAGGCAAAAGCAATATTCCTCCAGCCCCTGATAAAGCATACGGAGTTCTCAAAACAAATCAAACCTATGACAACCTGGGAAAAACCCTGCGGCCATTGTTTTGATTTCACCGAGAACTTCAGTAAAAGAATGTGCTAACGACCAGCTCGTATGACATCCTTATTGACGTATCTATGTCCATCCTTACGTCAATCTCGGCACCTTACAGGTATAAATATTACCGATATTGCCTTAAGCAAACACACGCGGTGGTGACGAGATCGGAGCAGCGAGACTTGCCGAAGCCCAGCAGAGACCGAAGCCCACTGGCGCTGCCCCGCCTTCCTGACGCGCTGAGAACGAGACGCTGCTTTCTCCTGCCGAGAAATCCAGCTCCGGCGCTTCCGAGCAGCCCTCGCAGGCAGCTTGGAATATCGAGACCTCAGACGAGAGATACTATCCCTCAACCATCCTAGATCTCAGGTACAGAGCTGAATAACCCCTTGCAGAGAATTCTTGAGTCAGTCACTTGGCAAAACAAACTTAACTTAAACTGCTACTTTCTATCCCCGCCCACGTATTAGGCTTAGGTCAGGTACACTGGGGTAGGCGTAGTTAGAAGCACCAGTTGAGTACTATTAGTTAAATGTATATGTGTATGTATATATTCTGTCCATTTTAAATAACGTATGGCTTAGAAACCATATCAATGTTTTTACAGTATTATTTTATAATTCTGCTTTTATTGTATGCACTTTACTTAACCATAAGTATTGCGATAATATCGATCCATTTCTCTTGTACGAGAAAAGAGACTGATCAATAAATAACATCTTTTATTGAACACGCCCGTCTCTTCCTTTTCTCTACAATCTGGTGAAACTAAGAATGCACGTACTGACTGAGTAAAATAAGTTGTCTTTTGTTTTCACACGACTCTAGAGATACACTCTTGATTAGGGGAGAGCAAAGTTGTCATGTTCTATGGTTGTCAGAAACTAAATCCCTTCTTGTCTATCCAGGGAGGTTCAACTCCTCCTTGCCTATTCGAGAAAGTTTCTAGTGAACTCTGAGCTAGCTGGCAAACCCAAAACTTTAAGTCTAATATCGACAGTAGAAGACCTAGTTAACGTCTGGTCTAGGTCTATACTATTGGAGGTATTATTCCAATGCGCAGAGCCTATTGGGATAATAGGAACTACACTACAAGGGGATTGTTTTAACCACCTCCCTGGGGTTTCTTAAAATATCAATGCTGGGGAGTCCCTGGGCTTATTTCATTTTAAATAGGGGGGTGTCTCTAAAACCCTCCCCCAGCCCCGGCAACTGCTACCTCCCCTGAGGTGGAATGCAATTTAATCTGGGCCGGCCGCATAGACCCCCTGCAGCCCTGGGGACTGCCACCTCCCTGGGGATTTAATTTTTAAAAAATGCGTGGGCCCACAGCCCTCTGGACCACCACCTCCTTGTTCAAATTAGCAGATGGGAGGGAGCCCTAGATGGCCCTGGGAGCACCACCCACCCAGGGCCAGCTCCTGCAATGTCGTGGGGTGCCCACCCCAGGGACATTGCTGTTTGCAATGGCTTTGTCAGGAACACCGCTCCCGCCAAGCCACAGGAAACTCTGCTCTGCTTCGTGCAGTTGAGAGGAGTTAATGCTTTCACTTGCATGAAGCAGAGCAGAATTGCTTTTACACACAGGGAGCTGAACATTAGCAGCTCCCATTGTGTAAAAGCAATGCTGGCTCCCCCAAGAGGCAGAGAGCTGGCAGGGACCACAGGGGCCTTCATGCTCCCCCCATGCTCCCATTGGTGAGTGGGTGTCCTGGAAACACCAACTATAAATGGGCAGGCTCTGGGGGATTGAGTCCCTGTGCCTAATTCGACCCAGGGAGGGGATTTGTGTAGCTCCTTCCCTCATCTGTAAATAGATGGGGCCTGGCGGGGTTGGGGGTCATTGGTGCTGAAATCGACCCAGGGAGGGGGGCATCACGGTCTCCCTCCCCTGGTATAAATTCAAGTTTTTTTGAAAGCCTGGGCTGAAATCAGTCCTGGAAGAAGGCCTGGCCGCAGGGGATGGAGTCCTTGGGGATAAAAAAGTCCCAGGGAACAGGCCATGGAGCCCCTCTTTTTTTTTGTTGAAAACTTTATTATTTCTTTTTTTTTTAAACATGGTCCAATAGGACAACACAAACAGCATGCTAGGACCAAATTTCACACATATCATTTCTGCATGGTATACATTGGATAAGAGCAATCGTCCTCCCCAAAACATTACATGTACGTTTGATAGCGATATTAGGAACACATCCAATAATTCTCTCAGATGTACAGAGCTCAGAATGACATAGGTCATCAACATATGGTATAGACAGTCTGCTACAGCGGTAGTTAAGTTTACACAATGAGAACTCATCCCCAACATCGGTCATGCGGCCTAGCACTACTCGTGCAAACCCAGAGGCACCCTCATCTCCTGTAGTGTTTGTCTACAACTTCTACTGCTTCAGCCTCTGCTTGAGGTTCCCCATCACCAGTAGTATTATGCCTCAAGATATAGTCCTGCAATGGCCCCCATATATCCTTGGGCCTGGAAGACACGGCATATATACTCACTTGGTCTTGGCAGTATATCATTTCTCGCAGCCATTCTTTGAATTTTGGGGCCCTACCTCTTTCCCATCTACAGGCAAGCCTCCGTCTGGCTAGTAAAATTGCGACATCTAAAAACTTTTGACATCCTTTAGGTATGTGTGGAGTGTATCCCAGTAAAAAGGTCACTGGATCCATATCGAAGGTCTGATTTATCATTATCTCCAATGCAGCATGGATTTGCTCCCAATAATTCCACACCTGTGGGCAGTCCCATGCCAAATGAAAAAACTCAGCGCCTGGTCGCTTGCACCTTTCGCATCGGTCCGACTCAGCTAGTTTAAACCTATATTTCCTGGCAGGTGTATAGTAGATCCTATGTAAAAATTTATAGTGTATTATCTTGAAACGACAGTTCGAAGTCATACGTCCCGTAGCTGCACAACAGTAGTCCCACTGCTCATCTGTGAGTTCCTGCCCCAGATCAGCACTCCAATGCTCCCTGGCATTTCCCTTTACTTCAGGCAAATGTGTGCGATAGCTGCTATACAGTCTCGAGACCAGGTGTGCGCCGTCAGTGCTGCAAGATACTACATTTAGCGGAGGTACCACCTCTGGTTCACGTGGGTAGTCGGGCAGGAGGTGTCGCATTCCCTCTCGTAAGCGTATATAATAAAATATATCTAAGGGCGTGGCAACCGTACCCCCAAAGAATTGCTCCTTGGTACGAAACTGGCCCTCAAGAAACAGATCTCCCCAGTGCGCAATGTGGAGATGTCTGCACATGTTTTGGAAGCCAGTCTCCTGCAGTACAGTAACATCTGGATGATATGTTAGGGGTAAGCGAGGTGCGTATAACAGCGTAAGTCTCAACTTACACAGTATTCTCTTCCACGCGTCTATAGTATTAGATACCGTGGTAGGTGGCGTCTCTATGACTGTTGCTGGCCCGTGGACAATACCACTGAGTGGCAGTGGTTGTGCAAACCAGTCCTCCACCGCTATTCGCGGCATACATGGAGTAGGCGCGACCAAGTGATATACATAATGTGACTGTGCACTAAGATAGTAAGCTTCCATGTCTGGGACATCAAAGCCCCCTTTGTCATAAGGCTGGGTAAGGACAGACCACTTGAGCCTCGGCTGACGTCCCCCCCATACCAATCTGATCAATTTCGTTCTCAGTGTCTTAAAAAAATATGCTCCCGGATGATAGGGTATGTTGAGGAAAAAATATAAAAAACAAGGCAATATAACCATTTTAATTAGTGAGATTTTGCCAGCCATTGATAGAGGCAGTGTGATCCAGCGGGATATGGTATCTCTCAAATGCACCATGACCGTACCATAATTCATTCGTATTGTCTCTTCTCTATCTCTCGAGACACGTATACCCAAATACTTCAGGTCATTTTGACAGCATTCCAACGGGTAATCTAAGGAGAACTCAGATACAGCAGACGTGAGTGGGAGCAGTTGGGACTTATTCAAATTAATAGTTATACCCGCCATCCTACCAAAGACTACAAACTCCCGCAATAGGACATTAAGTCGTAGTTGAGGGTCCACCACATATAACGTCACGTCATCTGCGTACAAAGACACAGAGATTTGTCGCTGGAAACACCGAAATGCACTCTCCCGATGCAGTTGCTGTAATCGGCATGCCAGTGGCTCGATGGCTATGGCAAACAGTAGGGGCGACAGTGAACTCCCTTGCCGAGTGCCTTTTGTGATGGATAGGCTGTCCGAAAGACAGCCATTGACTAGCACCTTAGCAGTAGGTTTATTGTATAATATCTGCATCCATGTAATGAAGACCGGTGGGAACCCCATCTTACTCAATACAGTGAAGAGGTACCGCCACTCCACTGAGTCAAAGGCTTTGGATGCATCTAAGAACACTGCTGCGAGCGGGAACTTCGCCTCCACTGTTTGGATGAGGTAAAAAAGGGTACAAAGGTTATGACTAGTCGCCCTTGCCGGTACAAAACCAGACTGATCTGGTAGCACAATTTGTGTCATAAGCTGAGACAACCGGGTGGCAGGATCTTGGCCAATATCTTGGCATCGCAATTGATGAGGGACAGGGGACGATAGGAATCACAATCGTTAGGGTCTTTACCAGGCTTCATCAGAGATGTAATCACGACTTCACGCATCGTTGGCAGTAAAATACCCTCCTCGTATGAATCCATAAATACTTCCCGCAGAACTGGCGCCATTATTTCAGCATAGCACTTGTAGAATTCAGCCGGTATGCCATCTAAACCTGGTGCCTTCCCATTCTTCAGGGACATAATGGCGTCTTTGATTTCGTCTAGTTCTATGGGGGCACTTAAAAATTTCGCCTGTGGCACGTGTGGTATATAGTTGGCTATAGTGCACAGTTAGTGCATCCATAATGCAAACGTTGTCCCCACATGCCAACCCCTCAAGAGTATTAAGCTCCAGAATAGTATTATCACCTCGAACCTTCTGTATGACCCCCGAGAGCGCCTTCCCTGGCCGTTCACCTTCTCTGTATTTACGGGCCACCCAGTATTTGTTACGGAATTTCGACTCCCTTTCCGCTTCCTCTTCATACTCTGACAACTTAGTCCTAATCTCCTTTTGTATTTCGGACCCCCGCTCTCCTTGCATTCTGCGTTCTAACTCTTTCAAATCTCCCTCTAGCCTACGGATAGTGCGTTGAATATCTCGGAGTGCTCTACCCCCTTTCGCTATGCAACATCCATGGACCGTGACCTTAAAGGCCTCCCATACCCTGGCTACACTGTCTACAGTGTCTTTATTCGTTGAAAAAAAATCAAGTATGTCCGCCCTCAATTCTTCACAAAAGGCTGCGTCCAACAGAGAAGTGGGCTGCAATCTCCATGCAGGTCTAGGTCTATCATAACCAGGTACCTGTAGCGTAACCAATACCGGGCAATGGTCGGAATATGTGCGGGCCAGGTGTTTTACAGCAATAACTTCCACCGCCAGCCCCTTGATAGGAAACAGTAGTCTAAACGCGCCTATGTACCAGTGTAGGAAGTGAAATGGGTGCCCTCCAGCTTCTTAGGGTGCAGATGTCTCCATATGTCTATCACTGATCCTTCGTCTAAGATACCCTGCAGAGCATCTCTGGCCTTGATGTGGTATTGTGCCTGGCCGTCCGCCCTGTCCAATGTTGGTACCAGGGCCACATTTAAATGCCCTCCCCAGAGCACCTGTGTGGATCCAATATCTAGAACTTTACCCCATATCATAGTGAAGAATTCCGGCGTGTCTATATGTGGGGCATAGCAGTTCACTATAGTGATCGTCGCCTGTCCCAATCTCCCCCATATTATGACGTACCTTCCAGCAGTGTCAACTATTTGACCAATCAGGGTGAAGGGGATCAGTATTACCGCGCCTCCAGCATATGTGGAGTAGGACGAGAAGTATCTACCCCCTGCCCACCGTCTGGCAAAGGAAGGGTTGGAGCTCGGGGAGAGGTGTGTTTCCTGCAGCATTATTATGTGTGCCTGATGTCTGTCTAGATAGGAGAGGATTTGCCTGCATTTACACGCATCATTATGGCCTCGCAAATTCCAGGATAGGATATTCAAATTAGCACCAGATGCATCACCCATCGATCAATTGCAGAAGATATCTAAACGCGTCCAGCAATCGGGCCATGTGGACATCTCCTCTCCACCCACCATGTTGCGACTGTGTGTCATTCTGTGCATCCATGCCATCTGAACAATAAGAACCAATACCCCCCTCCATCCCTCCATCCCCAAACCTACCCCCCTCCCACTGAAGCATCGCCAACTCGCCTGAAATATATACCCACCCCCCCACCACCATCCCCAACAGAAACATTATCTCCCTCCAAGTTCTATAATAGTAGACTGGGGAATACCCATAAGGGGTCATCTGAGAGAGCCCGCTCAACCGCCTCCCTCTCCCCCGGCCTTCGGACCTCTACCACCACTAGGCTCGGAGTAGAGAGGGAAGCGTGTCCTGGAATATGTTACCACCAGTGCAACTTCAAACTTCTTTGGGCAGTCAATCACAGTTCAACGACCAGCTCAGTTCGTTTCAAGTTCACTGTCCAGTCAAAAGCCACCATTTTGGGGTAGAATGATAGTTTTCGGCCTGAGATTAGTCCTCCTCCTCGATGTCGTTCTCCTGATCACGGCGTCCGTCCTCTCGAATCCGTCCTCCTCGCCGCGCTTTTTTCAGCACCCGCAGGTAATCCTCAACTTGCTGTGGATTCGTAAAAAACTTCTGTTTCCCTTGGTGTGTTATGCAAAGGCCATGGATACCCTCTTTAAAAAAAAAATATTTTTAAAAACCATCTGGTAAGTCACCAGAGACAACGCCACCCTCACCACCACTCTGAAAACCCGAGTCATGCCCTTCAAAGAGCTCACAGCAATCCACCTGTGTGGGATTTACTGGAGGTGATCAGAGGGGTACTTGGCTCAAGAGCCAAGGGAACATTATCTCCCAACTAGCACTGCATCATGAGGCGTGTTTACAGAGTGATATAGAAAGTGGGCGTGGCCACCAAAATCCTCTCAGCAATCCCACTGTGTGGGACTTACTGGAGGTAACATGAGGGGTAGTTAGCCCTCATGGATGTCCTTGGGGGCCAACATCCCCTACTGCTACCTCCAGTAATTCCCACACAGCAGGTGCCCCCGTTGAAGCTCCACTTCTCTAAAGGATATATCATCCTAACTCTTGGGCTTGGTGAAGGCAAAGCAAGTGTGTTTTCTTGACAATTCCACATTGGAAAATGATCTTAAATCCTTAGTGGAGGTGCATGCTTTGCTGATCTAGTGTAGCACAATCTGTATGTCACTATGATCAGTGGGCTCTTTTTTGTCCTGTCCTGGTGAGAGCAGAGTCCATGATACTCCCTTTAAATTACTGCAAGCATAGAAATGTGCAAACCACTTGAAAGCTTTGCCCATTTGGTCCCACCCACCTTAGTAGTATATAAAGGTCTTCATGCCGTTTGCCAGAATGATGCTTAACAAGTGGGTCTCCGCTGATTTTGGTGAGGAGTTCCTGATGCATAGGAGTTGAGGACTTTTCCACCAAACAAATAAGCACTTACTTGATATAGTTAAGAAGAAGAACCCTTGTTTGGTGGAGATTTACCTCTTAGTAGGCTTGTTGTCTTCTCTGTAGGAGGATTCATATTATCAAATATTTCTGGATAAAATTGGCCAGGAACAATAACATTGCCTAAACACACAAAGGGTCACTGGTGACATTTCCTCATGCTCCACCACACAGCTCTAGTGTACAGATCTTTGTAATTAACCAGTAGAAACTACTCCACTTGAGGAGATATTCTGATACACCCATGCCTAGACCCACTCAGACATTCATACACGGACTCACAGATGTACTTAGACATTTATGCACCTACTTACTGACCCATACACCCACTCACACACCCATTCACAATCCCATTGAGATACACATGCACTCACTCACAGACCTACTCAGACATGTAAACCCACTTGCAGACCCACTCAGATACTCATACACCCACTTACAGACCCATACAGCCACTTAGACAGCCAATCACAGAGCCCCTCAGACACATACTCACTCGCTCATAGACTGACTCACAGATGCACTCAGACACTCACTCAGACACTTATGCACCCAATAGAAGACCCATACAGCCACTCAAACACATATTCACATACCCATTAAGACACACATGCACACACTCACAGACCCACTCAGACATGTACACCAACTTGCAGACCAACTCAGATACTCAAAACCGATGTTGCAAGGATCCTGCTCATACACAGAACTGTGCACAGAGACCTAGGACGTCAGTGAATTGTGGTGTACCAGAAACTCACTTCCGTACCTAGAAAAACCCCAACCAGCTAGCATCAGTGTCACATTAGCTCTTCATCCTGTAGCAAAGTAACCAATGATTAGACAACCTAGAACATGCAACTTAGGATCATCTCAGGAATGGTGGGAAGTGAGAACACTCTTTTGTTATACTCTCATACCAGTCCACAACAGGAATAAAAAAGAGACACTGTAACGTTAAAATATTTATTTTAACAACGTGATCTCATGTGCAGTATCTTAGTCAAGATAAGCAGACATATGATTAAAAATAATATGGTCAGTATGGTTACAATTCCATAAAATACAAAAGGAGAAATCATATTACAATGATGGTGAAAACAACAGGTCCTATAGCGCCTAGTTTTAACACACTCCCTATATAGGAACTATGTATTATAAACTATAGAAGGTCTCTTAGGCTTGTTTTGGGGGACCCTATTACTTTTCCGCTCAGTAAGAGTAAATTACATCTGGAACAGCATAGGCTCTCTGCATCCCTGGAAACAGAAATCTTCCAAGTGTCTGAAATCATGGCTAGTGTGTGATAATAAGGACGCCAGATTCGTACTTAGCTTACAGCTGCCAAAATGTTGTGTCTAGAAAACGTTACACGAACATGTTGAAAAACAACTAACATGTTTTGATAACGTTGACAGCTTAGCACTCACTGTGCAGACTAGTGGCATGATGTAAGTTTAGAGATGTCGAAAACAATCCTTTTCTCATGTGTAGACCTTTGTGAAGGCTAACTTACAAAACCAGCTATGCAGTGTCGTGTCCAAAAGCAGCAAAAGTTAAAATGGCGTTTAAATTTCTAATAAGCCATGCTAACATAACATGCAGACAAAGCAGGCCCTAGGCCCTCCCTTAATCAGGGAACGCACAATTAAGGGGGCAAGATTCATAGAACGCAGAGTTCAAGTTTGAATGAGACAGAACCAAGTTCAGGAATTTTGCCAAACTTGATAATTGGGAGTAAAAATACGAATTAAAAAGAAACCAAGTCCGTGAAATCAATCACGGGTGGCCACGGTGTGAAAAAATCTTTAAAGATTTAAGAAAAACATTAAGACATTATAGAAAAAGAATTTTCTCCAGTCCAATACGTGTCTATGAAAAAAGTCACACTTCAATCCAACAGCGTATATGCACCGTACGTTGCAACCGACTCCAATAGGTAGTCGTTGTCCTCATCCATGAACATTTCAGCTTTCCAATTAAGTAATGGAAATGAACATACGTGTTCTTCAATTGCCGGAGCCTCTAGCACCATCAGAGGACAACACAGGCTTACTTCTAGATAACTGTGTGCCAGAAAGTCATTGGCCACAGTCCAAATGTTCCAATTGCCTAGAACTCCATGAGCTGCTGCGCAGGCCATAATCCCAAAACTAGAACAATCTATTTCATGAGCAACTAAAGGACTCATTAGTAAATTCAAATCCAGGTCAGGAGACACCGTGTTGCAGAGACACAAATCCAGTGCCCTTTCAAATCCACAATCCAGGCAATGGAAAAGAGGCTGCACGCAAGTGAAAAAAGAGAACCGGAAAGATAAACCATACGCCACACTCCGAGTCACCAGAGGCAGCAATCCATAGTATTCAAGCATCCGCTTATGAAACTGGAGCAGCCGCAGCAGATCGTCGTGGGGTACAGACTGTGCATCCATTCTGGAGTAAACAAATTAACAGCAGTATGCCCGCTCCCAAAGCGAGAATTAACGGGAAACTGCCGAAGACACTCGAAAATATCGAATGAAAAAATGCAGGGATCACACCAAATATAGTTTGGAATGAGGTCACAAGGCCGGAACATACTACTTTAAAAAAGTGAGCCAGGCCCGTGGTCGACGAGGCATTAAAGATTGTGTGAATCAAAGCAACGAAATGCAGGGGCACGTCTGCATTCACCTCAGTACGAGTATTTGCAACGTGAAGGACGAATGTCTCACGTGCAGATGTATGGGGGACTTCCTTCTGGGACAAAAGAGCTCTTATTCGACTCATCTTGTTGAACTCTGCTTTCAAGGTCGGGATAGAAGGCCAGATGGAAACATCGAGCCTCCCATGTGAAGGAGGAAACAAGACATTCTTACAGCAAACAACACGCTGGGAAACTGAAAAGATATAAGGAATACCAGCAAGCATACCTCAGCAATCTTCATTATTTAAATACAAATAACTACCGTTTGCAAGCAATGTGAAAGTTGGTGGTGGGGTGGGGGTGCATTTCAAAACACACGCAAGATTCGGTGCCTGTACATTGCAAGAACCGTGCAATTGCAGATTTCTACAGACTAATGGTGGGGATGTGCAATCTTCACCTTTCAAATAAACTTCCTTTCCTTCCCTTAAGCACCTATATGTGAATGGGAGATTCCAAACTTCATGAAGATAAGCACTACCTAAAGGTTCAAATCTACCTATGGTATAGTGTTTCATGCAAGACTCAAATTTAAACAGGGGAAAAGGTAGAGTTATCAACCCATGGATGAGCCAAACAGCAGAATTTGACTCGGCCACTGGAAATGGTAACGGTTCCAACTTTTCAATATGCAACAGTGAAAACGTAGCATCCTTCATTGACATAAATGTTTGTTTAACAGTCAAATTAAAAGGCAAAAATAACAAACTCGTGTTCATTTAATCCAAAGGCACCTTTCCATTTTTCATGTTTGAAGAGTCCAAGCAAACTGCATAACAGAACGCTATTGATTGTGCCCATGGTACAGTACTGCAACGTCTTCTTGCACAAAAACAACCACAAATGAAACAATATTGTCTAATGAGTAAATGCAGGAAGAAAGGGTGTTAATGCTATTATCTACAACGGCAAGCACATTTTCTAAATTGGCCTGATGTATAGCTCTAAGCCTAGAAACAGCTTCAATTTGGGACAGTTTCCAAACTTCATTGTATACAGCATATATCCATCTTTTCGATCTGCCTGATGTAGGACTTTCAACAAAATCATTCAAATCAACAATCGACAAATGTAATTTGACTGACGCTACGGTCGAGTGTCTGAGCCAATTCTGACACAATTTGCCTACAGAATAGGTGGTGACTGAATGTTGAGTCTGAAAATGGGGATCTACTCTAACCTCTGTATAGCCAGGGGTCAAACCCAGAAAACGGTGCTGGCAGGAATCTGCACTTTTTTGCAGTAGCAACCAGCCTTCGAGATTAATGGTGGAGACATTAAAAGATGAATTTTTCAACAGGGCTTGTAAATCTCTTAGGGAAGTACTGGTGTAATTATTCCAATGGGGAAATTCACCCAAATCAGGAAATGAAGGAACATTAAATTTTTTAGAAGTAGCCAATCCAAAGCATGTGGTTTGTGAAATAATGGCATTCAGAAACAACATATGGATTGGGATGAGACAAGCACGATGCAAAGCCTCAGTACCTTCCACTTGCCAACTTTTAGAAACCCAAACAGATTAAAAATCAATGGTATCTCTCCACAGTTCATAACCCCCAACAGCCAACTGGTAATAAAGGACTTTAATACAGTAGTTTAGTGTGGGTAAGTCTAACCTTGGAAGAGGACTTCTCAATCAACCTAAAATAAAATGCATCAGGGTTGGATTGATTAAAATTAGTAAAATAGAAAAACTTTTTCAAAAGCATTTTTGAGCTGCTTTCCGCTGGTGTGGGACAATGTTCCCACTGTGTGAAGTTAACCACAATTTTAAACAAATTCATTTTATGCAGAAAGTCATTGCCAAAATGCTGGTAAAAGTACAAATCACCATAGTTTGCAGACTCTAAATATAAATCTTCAGCATCAAAGGCAGCATAATATTTCAAATCAGAAAACAAAGTCTCTACAGCCTGGATGTCCCAATCATCAGAGCGAATATTTTGTTTAACTACATCCCCCTTAAAAACACAGAGTACATTGGGAACAATAATAACCTCTGTGGGACCATGAATCTGGAACTTTACAGCATCCCATAAAATCCCATCTAAAACAGGCCAAGCAGTTATATTCACAAATGTATGGTCCCTCTTCATTTTATGCGAAGAGGAGTGGGGGGCTAAAGTTCCATCAATTAGTCTAATTAAAGTTCTTTCTTCAACATTGTGTCCATTAATAAAATGAAAAAAATACATCACAAATCTGATGGACATGAATAAAAAAATTGCAAAAAGTACCAGCCAAATGTAAGTCCAAGGGGGAATCAAAAAATGTTTTTTAAACCAGGTAGCAAAAATTGAAACTTTTGAAGGGGCCTTAGATGTCGTAGAACCAGTGTCAAATGAAAAACGGGATTGATTAGCCACACGTGTCAGGTTCCGCATAGCGGCGCCTACCTCGTATTTTAACAAAGACTACATTTCCCTAACATTTGCCTGTCACGGCGGTAGAGTGGACTACAATTCCCACGATCCTTTGATAGGATGTATTTCAAGCACTGACGCGTGGCATCGTCATTCTGGATTTCCGAGTATTTTGTTTGGATCGAGTTGGAGTCTGCCTTGGTGCGGAGCTTTGTTTCGAGTTGCTGCAACTGTCAGACTCCTGGGAGAATGGTGCTGGTAAGACTGGCGCTATTTTTGGGCCCTAAGAAGTTGATGTACGTGACTGCCCCGCTAAGCCTAAAACAACGGGAGGGTGGTCTAGGAAAAAATTAGCCGTGTCCTGACTCCGTCAAAAGCGGTCGCTCCCCACGGCCCCTGGTCTTTGCCAGCTATCGTTGTGCTGCTCGCATTGCTCTGCTGTCTACAACTGTACTGTTGCCTGCATTGGGTATCGTTGTGCTGCTCTCTTTAACTGTCGTTGTGCTGCTCGCTTTGCCTTGATTAGTACTGGCGCCTGCATTGCTCGCATTGCCTCATTGAGTTACCCTGCCACTGCATATATTACCCGCTTCGCCTTGCGTAGCGCTCGCATTACCTGTTAGATTAAAATTAATTTCTGCCTAATTGTGATAGTGCCTCTGCCCACAGCGTTATAACTGTTATTGCCCCAACCGGTTCCGGTTTTGATTCTTCAGCCATTTTGTTGTTGTTGTGCCTCGGAGCCCGTCCTCCCCACCCTGCTACCGCCTCCCAGCTGCTCCCCCCTCGCCCCTCCCCCTCCACTATCCACTTATGTCAGAACAGCCTACACGCAGCGTTCAAGCACAGCGGACGCGCCCTATGCACGCCGAAGGTGCACCAAAGGTAAGCCCGTCTACGCCCGTCCGCACCTGGACCACGCCCAGCGCCAGACCCCCTGGTCTTCGCAAATCTCAATACACCCGCATAACGTATGATGCCGCATCCCTCTCGGCACTCAACCCCGGCCGTCTCCAAAACTGCTACCAAGCCGCCCCTGGACACACCCATGGACCCTTCGCCTGCCACTCCTGCCAACTCGACTGCATCAGAACCCACTCTAAATCCACAAACTCCAAACTGAGCTCCAACACTAACCACCTGAAGTGCATCCTACTCAACACCCGCTCGGTCCACAAACACGCCATTGAACTCTGGAACCTACTCGACACCACTTCACCGGACGTCACCTTTCTTACAGAAACCTGGATGAACGCCTCATCAGCTCCCGACATCGCCATAGCCATCCCGGACGGCTACAAGATCATCCGAAAAGACCGCACCTTCCAAACAGGTGGAGGCATTGCCGTCATACATAAGAACTCCATCCGCATCACGACCACCTCAGACGATAACCTCGCAGCCGCCGAACACCTCCACTTCCAGATCCACACTGACCCAAAAACAACACTCAGAGGCACCCTCATCTACAGACCACCTGGACCCCGCACACAATTCAGCGAAGACATCACTGACTTCATCAGCCCACACGCCCTCCCCTCTGAAGACTACATTCTACTGGGAGACCTCAACTTCCACCTGGAAAAGAAAAACGACAGCAACACCACCACCCTCCTGGACAACTTGGCCAATCTCGGACTAAAACAACTTGTTGATACCCCCACCCACTATGCCGGGCACACGCTCGACCCTATCTTCACCTCCAGCAAGCACATCTCCTTCAACCACACCACAGCTCTCCACTGGACGGACCACAGCTGCGTTCACTTTAACTACAAAAAGTCCACGACCCACAACCTCCCTCAACCAATCCCCCGAAGAAACTGGAACAAAATTACCTCCGACCAGCTCTTCACTACGCTTCACAAAAACCCTCCCGCTAAATCATCGGACCCAAACCAAGCTGCCATCAACCTCACAGAATGGATTACCCACAGCGCCGATGAACTAGCACCCTTGAAAAACCATCAAATCAAGCAAAGTAGCAAAAAAGCCCCCTGGTTCAACGATGACCTTAAGACATCCAAGAAGCTCTGTCGTACCCTCGAGAAGGCTTGGAGAAAAAACCCAACCACTGACAACCTAGCCGCCCTCAAGAACGCCACCCACAAACACCACCAACTGATCCGATCCACCAAGAAATCAGCATTCAAGGATCAACTTGACAACAACGCCCACAACAGCAAGGAACTATTCAACATCGTCAAAGAATTCACCAACCCCGCCGCCGGCACCAACGACATCACCCCATCCCAAGACCTCTGCGACTCCCTAGCCTTTTTCTTCCACAACAAAATCGCCGACATACATAACAGCTTTGAAAACCAGTCCGGAGACCAAGCCAATCCTCCCACCCCCGAACTAAATACCCCCGCTACCAACCTTTGCGCCTGGGACCCAATCACCACTGCAGACACCATCCACCTGATGAACTCCATCCACTCAGGATCGCCTACTGACCCATGCCCCCACCACATTTTCAACAAAGCAGACTCCATCATCGCACCCCATCTCCGAGACGTCATCAACTGCTCCCTCTACTCCGCTACCTTCCCAGAAAGCTGGAAACATGCCGAACTCAGCGCCCTTCTGAATAAACCCAGAGCAGACCCCACTGAACTTAAGAACTACCGCCCCATTTCGCTCCTCCCATTCCCTGCCAAAGTTATTGAGAAAGCCGTCAACAGTCAGCTCGCCGCCTTCCTCGAATCCAACAAATCCCTCGACCCTTCACAGTCCGGCCAAACACAGCACCGAAACCGCCCTAATCGCAGCAACAGACGACATTCGAACACTACTGGATAACGGAGAAACAGTTGCCCTCATCCTACTTGACCTCTCCGCAGCCTTCGACACAGTCTGTCATAGCACCCTCATACAACGCCTCTATAACGTCGGAATTCAAGGAAAAGCATTGGATTGGATCATCTCGTTCCTCGCCGGAAGAACCCAGAGAGTCCGCCTTCCCCCTTTCAGATCGGAGCCCACCGAAGTCATCTGCGGCGTACCACAAGGATCCTCACTCAGTCCCACCCTCTTCAACATATACATGAGGCCCCTCGCATCCATCGCACGCCAACACAACCTCAACATCATCTCCTACGCAGACGACACCCAGCTAATCCTCTCCCTCACCAAAGACCCAAACACCGCCAAAACCAACTTACACGAAGGAATGAAAGAGGTAGCGGAATGGATGAAAAACAGCCGTCTAAAACTGAATTCGGACAAAACGGAAGTCCTGATCCTGGGCTCATCCCCCTCTGCTTGGGACGACTCATGGTGGCCACCGGCCCTGGGAACAGCACCCATACCAACGGACCACGCACGCAACCTAGGCTTCATCCTGGACTCCTCCCTCTCGATGACCAGGCAAGTCAACGCCGTTTCTTCCTCATGCTTCAACATCCTTCGCATGCTCAAAAAAATATTCCGTTGGATCCCCACCGAAACAAGAAAAACGGTCACCCACGCACTGGTCACAAGCCGACTGGATTACGGAAACACCCTTTACGCCGGAACAACAACCAAACTACAGAAAAAACTCCAACGCTTCCAAAACGCCTCAGCCAGACTCATACTAGACATCCCCCGCCAAAACCACATTTCTGTTCACCTGAAAGACCTCCACTGGCTCCCCATCAACAAGAGGATAACGTCCGACTCCTCACCCACGCACACAAAGCCCTCTACGACCTAGGACCCGAATGCCTCAACACGCGCCTGTCCTTTTACACCCCCACCCGCCAACTTCGCTCGTCCAATCAGGCCCTCGCCACTATTCCGCGTATCCACAGAACAGCCGTGGGGGGAAAATCCTTCTCCTACTTAGCGGCCAAAACCTGGAATTCTCTCCCCACCCACCTCCGCTTTACACAGAACCACCTCTCCTTCAGAAAACAACTTAAAACTTGGATATTCGATAAGTAAATTACCCCCCTCCTCCCTCAAGCGCCTTGAGACCCTCTGGGTGAGTAGTGCGCTATACAAATCTCTGAACTTGAACTTTTGAACTTGAACTTGAACTTACAGGTACTGATAGTGGTAAGTCTGAGAAGAATAAGGGAAAAACAGAGGAGGTTAAGCATTTGCAGATTCCCTCTTTGTCCGTTGAGGCTGTTCAGGACACAGTGTCTCACATAGTTCTTCCTATGAGTCTAGAGAGTAACCAGAAAATACACCACGTTTTGGTAATGATTGATTTGGGTGCCATGGGTAATTTTATAGACCAAGGGTTGGTTTCCAGCCTATCACTAAACAGAGTACATAGGAGACACCCCGGAAGAGATATGGGCAGTGGACGGCAAGCTACTAAAGTCATGATTAATCACGGAATAAACAGAAATGGTAGAGCTAACCATCTTGGTTCCGGAAGAGGAACATAAAGACACCTTATCCTTAAACATCATAGAGGCACCTCAGTACGAGATCATCTTGAGAATGCCATGGTTGAGTTATCACAATCCCACGATAGATTGGAAGAGGAGGTCAGTACAATTCTTATCTAAAGACTGCCAAGATCATTTCACTTCCCACCAGCCCACTCAAGCAGCGGTTTTGTCTTCTCCTTTTTTTAGTGGCCACTGCGGCTGAGAAGGAAGTGTCCCTATCTAAAGAATACCAGTCTTTTTGTGAGGCGTTCAGTGAAAGTATGGCTGAGCAGTTGCCTCCGCACAGAACATATGATTGCTGTATAGATTTGGTGGATGGGGCACCTATCCCCTCTTGTCATGTTTATGCCTTGTTAGTCCCAGAAACGAAACATTTGAAAGAGTACTTGGAACACTATCAGAAATTAGGATTCATTAGACC
The DNA here is from genome assembly GCF_964261635.1 of Lissotriton helveticus. Taxonomy (NCBI): domain Eukaryota; kingdom Metazoa; phylum Chordata; class Amphibia; order Caudata; family Salamandridae; genus Lissotriton; species Lissotriton helveticus. The sequence goes on from NC_136059.1 coordinate 1,820,350,718, forward strand.
CTCCAAATGCCCTGCCGCCTCCCCTCTGTTTTTTATTGCTAAAGCCAAGGAGGATTTGAGGGCTTGTGTAGATTACAGAAGGCTTAACAAATACACAGTACGCAACAGGTACCCCTTACCTCTTATCTCGGTTCTATTGGACCAAGTAAGGGAGGCCAAGATATACACCAGGTTAGATCTTCAGGGCGCGTACCATTTGGTACGTGTCCGCGAGGGAGACGAGTGGAAGACGGCCTTTAAGACGTGTTATGGGCTGTATGAGTACACTGTAATGCCGTTCGGGTTGTGCAACGCCCTGGCGACATTCCAGTTTTTTCTTAACGATGTGTTGAAGGAGTACTTGGACTTAAGCGTTGTAGTATATATAGATGACATCCTCATCTACTCGGAAGACGCTGGATTGCACACTAAGCACGTCTTCCAGGAACTACAGTGATTGAGAGACCACTGCCTCCTTTGTAAATTGAGCAAGTGTGAGTTTGGAGTAGAGAAGGTGGAATTCTTGGGAGTAATGCTCTGCTCTGACAGACTACAAATGGCGGAATGAAAGGTACAGGCAGTACAGAAATGGCCCATCCCTAAAACCGTGAGGGATGTGCAATGCTTTTTAGGATTTGCCAATTACTACAAGCGGTTCATCCTCCATTTCTCACAGGTAGCAGTTCCTTTGTCCCGATTACTTAGAAAGGGAGTTACCTTTCAATGTTCCAAAGAAGCCGGAGATGCCTTTGAGTTCCTTAAACAAGCTTTCACCTCAGCACCAATTTTGGCTCACCCTAAACCTTAGATCCCTTTTATTGTAGAAGCTGATGCCTCGAATGAGGCTATCGGGGTTGTTTTGTCCCAAAGAGACAAACATACTGGACAAATGCATCCTGTGGCTTATCTGTCCAAAAAATTGAGTACTGCCAAAAAGAACTACATCAATCAATCAATCAAACACATTTATAGAGCGCACTACTTACCCGCTAGGGTCTCAAGGCGCTGGGGGGTGGAGGGGTGCTCCTACTGCTCGAAGAGCCAGGTCTTGAGTTGCTTCCTGAAGGAGAGATGGTCCTGGGTCAGCCATAGGTGGGTGGGGAGGGAGTTCCATGTCTTGGCCGCCAGGTAGGAGAAAGATCTACCTCTGGTGGTGGTTCTGCGAATCCGAGGGCCGGTGGTGAGGGCGAGGCTGGCGGATCGGAGCTGACGGGTGGGTGTGTAGAACGTGAGGCGGTTGTTGAGGTATTTGTAGCCCATGTCGTGGAGAGCCTTGTGTGCGTGGACGAGGAGCCTGAACATGATCCTCTTGCTGACGGAGTGCCAGTATAGATCTCTCAGGTGGGAGGAGATGTGGCTGTGTCGGGGGATGTCCAGGACGAGTCGTGCTGAGGCATTCTGGATGCACTGGAGTCTTTTCTGTAGATTGGCTGTGGTACCAGCGTAGAGGGCATTCCCGTAGTCCAGTCGGATGGTGATGAGGGCCTGGGTGACCATCTTTCTGGTTTCGGTGGGGATCCACCGGAAGATCTTTCGGAGCATGCGCAGGGTATTGAAAGATGATGGCGAGATGGCGTTGACTTGCTTGGTCATCGTGAGGGAGGAGTCCAGGATGAAACCCAGGTTGCGTGTGTGGTCCGTGGGAATGGGGGCGGTGCCCAGTGCAGGGGCCCACCAGGAGTTGTCCCAGGTGGAGGGAGATGGTCCGAGGATGAGGACTTCCGTCTTGTCCGAGTTCAGCTTCAGATGGCTGAGCTTCATCCAGTCCGTGACGTCTTTCATTCCTTCCAGAGGCTGGCTCTGGCTGTGGCGGGTCGTTGGTGAGGGAGAGGATCAGCTGGGTGTCGTCAGCATAGGAGATGATGTTTAGGTTGTGCTGGCGTGCGATGGCTGTGAGGGGGCTCATGTAGACGTTGAAGAGGGTGGGGCTGAGCAAGGAGCCTTGAGGAACACCGCAGATGATCTTGGTGGCCGCTGAGAGGAAGGGAGGGAGGCGGACTCTCTGAGTTCTGTCGGAGAGGAAGGAGGTGATCCATTCCAGAGATTTTTCTTGGATCCCGGCTTGGTGAAGGCGGGTTGTTAGGGTGCGGTGGCAGACTGTGTTAAATGCGGCCGATAGGTCGAGGAGGATGAGGGAAGCAGTTTCCCCTTTGTCGAGCAGGGACCTGATGTCGTCGGTGGCTGCGATGAGGGCGGTCTCGGTGCTGTGGTTAGCTCGGAGGCCGGACTGCGATGGGTCGAGGGAGTCGTTTGTCTCGAGGAAGGAGGTCAGCTGTTTGTTGACGGTCTTCTCGATGACTTTAGCGGGGAAAGGGAGGAGCGCGATGGGGCGGAAGTTCTTGAGGTACGTGGGGTCCGTGGTGGGTTTCTTCAGGAGGGCGCTGATCTCTGCATGCTTCCAGCTCTCTGGGAAGGTGGCATATGCGAAGGAGTTGTTAATGATGTTCTGGAGTTGGGGTGCGATGATGGAGTCGGCTTTGTTAAAGATGTGGTGTGGACAGCGGTCGGTTGGGGAGCCGGAGTGGATGGTGTTCATCACGTGGGTGGTGTCTTCAGTGCTGACGGGGGTCCAGGTGCGGAGGGTGGTGGTGGGGGGCGTTGGTTCGGTGGTTGGGTGCGTGGTCTGGGCGCCGAAGCTGTTGTGTATGCCGGACATCTTGTGCTGGAAGAATGAGGCGTGTGAATCGCAGAGGTCTTGCGGGGGCGTGATGTCGTTGTAGCTGGCGCTGGGGTTGGAGAGCTCTTTGACGATGCTGAAAAGTTCCTTGCTGTTGTGGGTGTTGTTGTCCAGTCATTCTCTGAATGTTGTCCTTTTGGTGGTGCGGATCAGCTGGTGGTGTTTGCGGATGGCGTTCTTGAGGGCTGTCATGTTTTCTGTTGACTGGTCGTGGCGCCAGGCTTTCTCGAGGGTGCGGCAGGATTTATTGGAGTTCTTGAGGTCGTTGGTGAACCACGAGGCTTTCTTGCTGCCGGGTCTGCTGGGAGGATTCTTCAGTGGTGCAAGGGCATCGGCACAGTTGGTCAGCCACTGTGTAAGGTTGCGGGCTGATTCTTTGGGGTCTGTAGTGGTGGTGGGAGGGTTCTGTCTCAGTGAGGTGGTGAGCTGGTCGGTGGTGATCTTCCTACAGTATCTTCGGGGAGCCTGTTGCAGGTGGTGGTGAGTCGTGGTTTTTCAGAAGTTGAAGTGGACGCAGCTGTGATCTGTCCAGTGTAGTTCGGTGGAGTGGCTGAAGGAGATATGGTTGCTGGAGGAGAAGACTGGGTCAAGCGCGTGGCCGGCGTAGTGGGTGGGAGTGTCCACCAGTTGTTTGAGTCCAAAGTTGGCGAGGTTGTCCAGCAGGGTGGTGGTGTTGTTGTCATTGTTGTTTTCCAGGAGGAAGTTGAGGTCCCCTAGGAGGATGTAGTCTGAGGAGGTGAGGGCGAGCGGGCTGATGAAGTCTGCGATGGCTTTGCTGAATTGTGTGCGTGGTCCCTGGGGTCTGTAGATGAGGGTGCCTCTGAGGGTGGTCTTGGGGTTGGTGTGTATCTGGAAGTGAAGGTGCTCGGCGGTGGTGAGGGTGTCATCGGAGTTGGTCGTGATGCGGATGGTGTTTCTGTGGACGATGGCGATGCCTCCTCCGGTTTGGTTGGCGCGGTCCCTCCGGGTCATCTTGTAGCCATCCGGAATGGCTATGGCGATGTCGGGGGCTGAGGAGGCATTCATCCAGGTTTCCGTGAGGAAGGCGACGTCCGGCGCTGTTGTGTTGAGGAGGTTCCAGAGTTCGACGGCGTGCCTGTGGACGGAGCGGGTGTTGAGCAGGATGCACTTGAGGTGGTTGTTGCTGGTGCCTGGTCTGGCGGGTGTGGTACGGTGCAGGTCCGGAGGCAGGTGAATTTGCAGGCTTTGCAGGTGAAGGGTCCGTGGGTGCATTTCGGGGTGGCTTGGTGGCAGGAGGGGGTCCGGTTGGTGTTGAGTGCGCAGAGGGTGATGGCGTCATAGCTCAGTCGGGTTGGGTGGCAACGTCGAGGGCCAGGGGTCCTAGTGCTGGGCACGGTCCAGGCGTGGACGGGCGCAGACGGGCTTGCCTTCCGCACGCCAGCGGCGCACCCGCTGCGCGGCCTCCATATGAGGGGGAGAGGGAGGGAGGAGCAGCTGGGAGGTGGGACCGGGGCGGCCAATGGGAAGCGAGAGGGGGCCGCGGGGGATGCGAGCGGCGGGAAAAGAGTGTCACAGAAGGCAAGAGGGGGCGGGGGGGAGATATGGGCACAGCGGCACAACTAAACAAAAGAATAACAAGGGGCACAAGAGGAAATGAGGGGGAAGTAAAAAAACTGTCAAAAATAAACAGACAACAGGGAGCAGTGAAAACCAAGCAACAGACCAGTCTGCAAGGCAGTAGACAACAGGAGCGGTAGCAGCGGTACACAGGGGGTCTGCGCGGTGGCAGAGGGAGCGACCTGCCGAAAAAGAACTATTGGCCATAAAAAGAGCATTTCAAGAATGGAGGCAATATCTGTGGGGGCTGTACATCCAGTAACTGTTTATTCTAATCACCGCAACCTCCAGTATATGAAAACCGCTCGACATTTGACACAAAGACAAATGAGGTGGATGCTGGATATGATTTTGTGATCACTTTTCATCCAGGGAGTGACAATCTGAAAGCGGACACTCAGTCCCGATTAGAAAGCAGGGAGGAAGAAGGCGCAAAAATGGCATTGGAGGCCATTGTGGATCCCTCTAAAGTGATTTATGTGTTAAGCGCGGAGAATTTCCTAAACGATCTCAAAAAGCAAAAGACCCCAAATGCTTGGGTATCTTGGAGTACAGAGGTAACCGGTCGCTCTTTGAAACAAGGGTTGCCTTTTGTGAATAACAAACTGTTCTTACCCTCCCGAGAGACTCGGAGTAAGGCTTTTGAGTTGTGCCATAGAACACTGTTAACAGGACATCAGGGAGTGAAGAAAACTTTACTGTTAATTATGAGGCACTTCTGGTGGGCAACTATGACAGTCGATATAAAGCAATGGGTGTCTGAATGTTAAGTCTGTGCTCATGCCAAAAGTGTGAATAGCAAGAGTAAAGGAAAACTCATGACAATGCTTACACCCCAGAGGCCTTGGCAAAGCATACGTTTGGATTTTATCACCGGGCTTCCACCTGATCAGGGAAAAACAGCCGAGTTGGTGGTAATTGACAGCTTAACCAAGATGGGACATTTCATCCCTTGCAGGAATGTTCCCACGGCCGGCCAAACAGCTCAGTTGCTGTTGTCTGAGGTCATTCGCCTGCACGGAATATCCGAGGTTATCGTTTCTGATAGAAGACCTCAGTTTGTTGCTAGTATTTGGAAATCATGGTGTCAAGCATTGCATATTGTATCCTCGCTCTCTACCAGTGTCCATCCGCAAACAGATGGTCAGACGGAGATATTGAACCAAACACTAAAGAAGTATTTACGTTGTTATGCTGTGGAAGCCCAGGAGTCTTGGGTTTCATTGTTATGGATGGCGGAACTAGCTTACAACAATGCTTGGCATAGCTCTGTGGGGGTGTCTCCTTTCTGTGCTAATCATGGTTTTGATGCTAAGGTCCTGCCCATAAACATCCCTGGAGAGGTGGCGAATCAACCATCAGTACTGAGTATGGTAAGGAGGTTGCATGCTGTCCAAAGGATGGTGAGGAGTCAAATGCTTAAAGCCAAACGTGAATACAAGCGATGGGTGGACAAACATCGTTCGGAGGGGCCTGTGTTTCAGGTGGGTGACAGAGTTTGGTTGTCTACCCGGAACATCCGATACAAGTTGAGGAGTGTTTTTCATCCTCGCTTTATCGGCCCTTACACTGTCTTGAAACGCGTTAACCCTGTGGCTTTTAAGTTGAAACTGCCGATAACACTCAGGATACACCCAGTCTTTCACTGCAGTTTGTTGAAGCCTGCCTTGGCGGCCCGTTGTCATGCTCCTCCCCCAGTTTCGTGCGAGGATGGGCAGGAGTATGTGGTGAAGGGCATCAGAGATTCCAAATGGCGAAGGGGCGTCTTGTGGTATTTGGTGTCCTGGAAAGTGTACTCTGCTGAGGATGATTCATGGGAGACTTGTACCAACGTGCACGCCCCTGTGTTGGTGCGTTCCTTTCATAGACGTTTTTCTGCTAAGCCTGGTCCTAGGAGGCAATAGGGAGGAGGGCATGATGTCAGGATCTGCATAGCGGCGCCTACCTCGTATTTTAACAAAGACTACATTTCCCTAAAATTTGCCTGTCACGGGGGTAGAGTGGACTACAATTCCCATGATCCTTTGCTAGGATGTATTTCAAGCACTGACGCGCGGCACCAAGTGCGCGTAATTCTGGATTTCCGGGTATTTTGTTTGGATCGAGTCGGAGTCTGCCATGGTGCGGAGCTTTGTTTTGAGTTGCTGCAACTGTCGGACTCCTGGGAGAACGGTGCTGGTAAGACTGGTGCTATTTGTCGGCCCTTCGAAGTTGGTGTCCTATTTCGGCTGGCACTGTTGGTTTACTCTTGGGGAATTATTGTGGAGGAGCAGAACACGGAGGTGGATGCAGACTTGTGTTACCGTTTCCAGTGCTTGTGAAAAGAAGTGTGTTTAATGGTGAGCATTGTTTAAAGACTCTCTGTATTGCTGCTGTGATTTTGTATTCAGTCGTGGTCATTTGCCTTCACCGGAGCGGAAGTGGTGGTCGCAACCACATGTTACCGGTAGTAGGGTGTTGTGTTACATTGTGGGTATCTAATTTACCCGGAGCGGGAGTAGTGGTTGCAACTACCCGCTACCGGTGGTTGTATGTGCTTTACTATGGTGTGGAATCTTATATCTGGAGCGGGAGTGGTGGACGCAACCGCACGCTACCGGTGATTCGCTTATGGCTTACTGTGTCCAATATATTTGATTGAACGGAACGAAGAGGTGGTCACAGCCTCACGCTACCGTTTGTGTGTCTTTACATACATTGATCTAATGGGGAAATATTAGGTGGATTGAGTTAGGGGCTTCTTCTTCGCCTCTCAACTTGCCAGAACATTTGATCTTCTATTGTTTTCATGGGAGTGTACAGGAGCAATTTACGTTATTAGATGAACCTAGTGGGTTATCCATGCAACTCCTATGTGATTTATGGTACGTTGTTTTCAACAACTTAATGTTTAGCAGAACAGAGTGTATCCATTCAGATATTCATGCAATGTTTTGCTTTACAGGAATTGGACCTATGTATATTGTTTCAGTGTGAAGGCCGACAAAGAGTCCGTCCCAATTCTTTACAGGTATGCAGGGCTTGCAAGAATTAATGAGTGTAGTTGTAATTGTGGGCCTTGTTTGTTGTTTTTTGTCATTTCTGGTTCTTGCCCCTGCTGTCCCTTCCCTTTCCTTTCCCTCGCCTGATAGCCCGAACACCCTGTAAATACTTTCAGGGTGTTGGTGACGTCAGAAGGTGGACCCTTATTTACGACATCTGGATCCTGCGGAGCAAGTCCTGACATCACGGGTCTCCAAATCAGGCATAGACAACTAAGTTGGGTAAGTATATTCAGTATCATTAAGAGGATCACCAGCAGTGGAATTCAGTAAATGATTCGCAACTGTATGCATTTCAATGACAACAAACGGCCTGTTGGCAGGATCCGGGACTAAAACAGAGTGTCGCACCATAGCTAGACACGAAACGATAGGAGTTATACTATGAACAATCGGCCACCCTGTGTAGTTTGACATTGTCAATGGAGATATACCTGTTCCCCTTTTGCCCAGGAAGAGGAGGTAAAATTACTGTTGTTGTACCCTGCACGCCAAGCACAGCAACTGGACTCCAAAAGGAAGGGCCGAATTCTTTCTTGTTGTCAATCTTCTCTCGCACCAGTTCTCCAACTTGGGGTAGCCAGCCAACTACCGGAATCTGCAACGCAGCATCAGATGTGGGAGGCAAGTGTTCCTTTGCAAAACTGTCTCTGGTCTTTTGTAGGTTCTGCAAAACATTAGAATGTTCATCTATGTCAAAGAATGTGGTGGCCGCCGCCATGTCTAGACCGCCAAGGTCCGGGACAAACATTTTGATGCCAAAGAGCATTTCGTATGGGGTCCGCCCACCCAGAGACCTTCTAGGGAGATTATTTAGTGCATGCTGTATGCTATTGAGGTGGTTATGCCAGTCTCTGCCAGTACCTAATACCTTAGCTGTCAAGGATTGCTTTAAGTCATGGTTCATCCGCTCCACAACACTATTACCCTCAGGTTGGTATGGAGACGAAACTTTTACCTGGACCCCCAATGAAGCCATGGCATCCTTGTATGCCTTAGAGGTGAACGCTGGACCCTGCTCCAAATGGAAGGTACCGCACTCAAAAATTCCCACATAGACACGCAAATCCCTTATGACAGTTCTGGAATCAGCACTTCTTTGAGGCCATAGCCACACAAAGCTTGTGCAAGAGTCAACTGCTACTAAGATGTACTTATACGCAGTATCAGATGAGAAAGGACCGCAGTGATCCAAATAAACACACACAAGTGGTTAATTAGATATGTACAACTGAGTTTGGGGGGGCATCCAGCAGTAGAAGGTTTAATTTGCTGACAAAATGCCACATTGAAGGACATAATCAAGTGTTTGTTTGTACAAATCCCGCCACCAATATCATTGCTGGAGAAGAGATACAGTAGCTGACACGCCGTCATGCGCCGGAGCCATCCCGGCGTGGGGTGCTGTAATCAAAGTCTGCCTGCGGTCCACGTTAGGCATTAACCTGTCACCAACGTCGTTAATTCTCACATAAGGAACTTTATTAAGGCTTAAATGATAAGAGTATTTAGAAGGGAAACCTCTTGGGGGGAAGAGGTGTGGCACCGTGGCCAGGGCGACTGACGCCGGACGCTGGGGATCATGGTTCGATCCCTGGCTCCGGTGGCAGGGGTCTGCCCAGCACCATGTGACTCTGGGCAATAGCTTGCTTAATCTTCTCAACAGCCCCCAGCGCAGAGATACCCCTTCGGGAGTGATTTGTGCGCTATACAAGTACTGGATTTACATTTACATTTATTTAGGTAATTACCTCCCTTCTCTGTTGCGGCAATAGCTGCCAAGATGTTATCATCAATCTTACTTTTGGAACATGTAACCGCTGCTACTGCATATGTTGCAACTGCTATCTTCGCAGCCTCATCCGCGAGACAGTTGCCAACAGTGTGAACTCCAACACGCTGGTGACCTAGAATATGAATTACAAAAACAAGTGGCAGCCGTTCTTTAAGCTCAGCCACTCGAACCCAGATCATTTAATGTTTTTTTGTGCACTCCTTTGAGTCACGATAATCATTTTGAGTCCAGAAGGGTAGATTGTCATTGTAGGATTGAACACAGTAGTAAGAGTAACATACAATTAGAGTGGTCACACTGGGGTCCATGTTCTCCAATGCAAGCATCAGAGCACGGAGCTCTGCCAATTGGGCGGTACAGTCCCCTAATGTATGAGTATGCACGACATCGGACTTGAATTCACCATCTACCATAGTACCAACCTCAATTGCGCAGGCAAAAGAATTGGGGTTGAGGCTGTGGCATTGACCGCAAAGGAATCTCATGTCGAGGGAAAAATGTGTCCCATCCACAGTGAGTACGGGACAAAGCCGGCGCAAGCGCCTTAGCCCAGTCTTCTGCAAAATGCAGCGCCTACTCTTTCGGCACTGAGTGCGCAAAACTAGGGAGGATTACCTCCTCCCCTTGGGAAGCAGCTAAGACAAAAGGTCGGGGCCAGTCCACCTCCGCCAACAAAATAGTTAGATTTTCCCAAATGACCCCTTTTATCGTACGTTCTATGTCCCCTTCAATTATTAGGACTATTTCATGAAGCCTGTCAGGAGGAGCCACTCTAGTATCAGCTGTCTCAACTACAATGAAGGTGTCAGTCGCTGTCACCTTCAGTAGTGGACGCAGGACCTCTCGCACTATGGTAATCTCCGCCGCATTGTCCAACAGCACCAGCGCCAATGTCAGATTCCGAAGCTGCGTTCTCCCTATCTGTGGCATATCTCGCTGTTACCGCAGCAACTTTCTTCTTCTGAAACTGTGGTCTTTGTCGTGGTGACTCGTCTTGCCTGCCTTTTCCGTCAGCCTTGCGAGGCTGCTCTCGGCACTGTTGGGTACGTTGACCTCTGCCGCCGCCTCCTCCACCGGTGGGTGAGACCGATGTTTCCTGCAAAGAGCGAGGAGAACGTTGTTCAGGAACCTGAAATCTATCAGGTGACTTAGTAGTACTGCGGTCGCGCAACTCATATGTACGCTCAGTATAGGCAGGTGTAGATGATGCAGGACGGGACCCCTGTTTCTGTTGCTGTTTCCCCTGTTTTTTGTTCTTAATCCAATTTTGTTTCTGAACTTTTGGGCAGTCATCTTTATCAGATGATGCTTGTTGAATTTTCTGCTGTGTTTGTTTTTAAGCAAAAGGCTGAACACCCAAACTATTATGGCCAACGGACTTATAAGCTCAGTAATAATTTTTGGTAACTGACAGGATTTGTCGGCATCTGGGACATCGCGCAAAGCATTAGACACCTGGAAACTTACCGCATCCCCCTTGACATTTGCAAGGACGAGATTGCATACCATGTCAAACGCTCCCATGAGTCGCATTCCCAACTCCACAGCCGCCTCCGGCCCGTGTTCATCCTGAACACGCTTAATGATGGAGGGCAGGACAGCCATCGATGGGGAGCCGGAGCAACTGCCGCAAAAATCACACCCCAAGTTGTACAGTCATTTACGCCTGGCTCTAAGTCTTTCTGCAAACTTATGATAAGGATCCTGTGTTTTTCCACAGGAGTAGTATTCGGGAACACTGCATCCAGTTGTTCGAATTCCTCGGCAAGCCAAAAAGGCATCTCATCCATATCGTGGGGATGCTTACCCATGACCGCATTTACCTTGACGGGACTAAGCTTCAGCCCGTTCCCTCCAACTGGATGCGCTGCACCACCCGGGGCCCCACCCGGGAGGTTGCGGGTAATGTAATGTAATGTAATGAACCAGACCCCCAATAACTGAGGCATAAAGGGGTCTCAGTTGCGGAGCTGTTAACAGCCCCGCATTAGGATGTGGGTATAAGCAGCTAAAACAGGCCAAGTAGTGCCTGGGATTGACAAAGGTCCTTGTCTGACCGTCATTATTACGTGTGGGAGGGCACCAATAAACCAAACGCATGCTGTCAAGCCGAAATCGGAACTTCCACTGTCCTATAGGGAGCGCACTCTGCAAGCGTGGCAGCTGGGGTGTAAGTGTGAAATACACCAGACACAGCATCTATCGCAGGAAACTTGACCCATGAGTAGAACAACTCAAACGTTTACGCTGAGTCAGCTGATACAACAAAAACAACTGCCTGCCCCTCTAACGAAATGAGGTAATCCTGCAATTCCACACAGCCAAGCGACTGTGTGCTGGGATTTAAACCACAGCCATAATGACACAGTGATAGATAAGTACAATGCAATAGAAAAAGGCACAACTGGGTAGCAATTCAATAGAAAACCAGTTTTAAAATATCAAGCTTGAAATGACATATGTAACTATAGGTAGGTTTTATCCGTCAACCGGAAACAATAGTGAGGGGGACCGTAGACTGATATAAGCACTACTCAAGTGTCTCACAATAAGACCACACAGGTTGGGCGCCATGTTGCAAGGCTCCTGCTCATACACAGAACTGTGCACAGAGACCTAAGACGTCAGTGAATTGTGGTGTACCAGAAACTCAATTTCGTACCTAGAAAAACCCCAACCAGCTAGCATCAGTGTCACATTAGCTCTTCGTCCTATAGCAAAGTAACCAATGATTAGACAACCTAGAACATGCGACTTAGGCCCATCTCAGGAATGGTGGGAAGTGAGAACACTCTTTTGTTATACTCTCATACCAGTCCACAACAATAGTAAAGAAGAGACACTTCAAGGTTAAAATATTTATTTTAACAACATGATCTCATGTGCAGTCTCTTAGCCAAGATAAGCAGACATATGATTAAAAATATTATGGTCAGCATGGTTACAGTTCCATAAAATACAAAAGGACAAATCATATGACAATGATGGTGAAAACAGGCCCTAAAGCGCCTAGTTTTAACACCCTCCCTATATAGGAACTATGTATTATAAACTTTAGAAGGTCTCTTAGGCTTGTTTTGGGGGACCCCATTACCTTTCAGCTCAGTAAGAGTAAATTACATCTGGATCAGCATAGGCTCTCTGCATCCCTGGAAACGGAAATCTTCCTAGTGTCTGGAATCATGGCTAGTGTGTGATCATAAGGACCCCAGAATCTTACTTGGCTCACAGCTGCCAAAATGTTGTGTCTAGAAAACGTTACCCGAACATGTCGAAAAACAACTAACATGTTTTGATAGCCTTGGCGGCTTTAGAACTCACTCAGCAGACTTGTGGCATGATGTAAGTCTAGAGATGTTGAAAACAAACCTTTTCTCATGTGTAGACTTTCGTGAAGGCTAACTTACAAAAACAGCTATGCAGTGTTGTGTGTAAAAGCAGCAAAAGGCAAAATGGCGTTTAAACTTCTAATAAGCCCTGCTAACATAACATGTGCGCCAAGCAGGCCCTAGGCCACACTACACATTCACAGACCCATACAGCCTCTCAGAAAGCCAATCACCGACCCCCTCAGACACACAAGCACTTGCTCACAGACTGACTCATGGAGACACTCACAAACCCACTCAGACACTCTAACACCCACTCGGACACTAACATACTCACTCACACATCCATTGAGACATGCATGTACTCACTCACACAGTCACTGGAACACTCATGCACTCACTCACACACTCACTCTCAAAGGTTACATTTAGGAAATAAAATGTTAAAAGCCTTAGAAATGTTCTTAAAAATTAAAGGTCATAGGGACGTTATAGTTAGGAAACAACATTAAAAAACACATATATTCCCTAATTAAAGGAAGAAGCTATCCTGTTTACTTTCAAATGTAATAATACTTAGGTTTTTAGTGGATTACTAGTTTACAGATCAGCAGGGCCTAAAGTCCCTTTCATTGAATCCATACTTACAGTCATGAGTAAGCATGGGTGGATCTAGCGGATCTCGCGTACGCGAAATTGCGGATTTACGGATTCGCAATCCGCGAAGATACGCGAACTCTTGCGGATTTGCGGATTTTCCCGTTTTTTGTGTTGGCAAGCGTTCGCGCCGATTTTGGGACAATTTCGCAATTGCAAACTTACTTTTCGGCACGCAACGGCCGCGACTATGTTGTTTCTACGTCTGGTTTATCTCACAGGTTTACAGCACCCTCTGTTTCACCACTGCCACCCTCTGGGACACCCATGCCACCCTCTGGTACATCCTCACTGCCACCCATTAGGTTTGTTTATCACTGTAGTTTATGGGGGGTGAAAAAAGCAAGCACACCTCCCCTACTTCAACTGCCATGAATTAATTCGGGGTTGATTAATGTGTCAGTTATTTAGAAAGTTCCAGTCTGGCTGGCACCTGCTTCCTTCCTTATCTGTAAATTGCTTTCTGTTGCAGTGAATTTTTTTTTTCACAGGACCTTTATGGTCTACTTGTAGCTATTCTATGAGCCTGCTGTTTGGGTCATAGCAGGGTCATAGAATAGTTGCAAACTCTGGAGGGGCCCCTCAGGAAGCACTACAGTGAATGTTACAAATGTTAAGTTTGAACTTTTGCACCTGCTCATTGCTTTCAGTTTAGCAAAAATCGTTTTTTCTGCAATTTCGCACGTTTTTTGGGGCGCGAATCCGTGCGAGATCGATTTCGGAAGCCGCGAATGCTTGCGAATACACAAATTTTTTTTTGCGACGTGTATGTTCGCGTGCTTTTGTGCGTGTTCGCGAGGCGCTTGTAGCTATACGTTTGCCAAGTTACCCTAGCGGTCGTACACGGGCGCGGCCATCTTGTTTGCGTGACGTAATTCCGTTTCCAGCCGCTATGTGTAATCTCGCAAACTGTGCTGCTCGCTAGTACAATTTCGCGCGTGCTCGCGAGGAAAATCTTGCGCGAACTTACCCACGCGGTCGTGAACGGGCGCGGCCATCTTGTTTCTCATTCATTGCTATGGTTCTGGGCATGCTTTCTGTATCCTCTCTGAATCTCTGCCATCCTTTGCTTGTTTGAAGTTTATTTAATCTATTTTACTTATTATCTATCCCTCTATTTTTCTAGCTGTATATTTTTGTGTTTTCTGCTACTTTTAGTTACTTTTAAACTACTTTTTTAAACTCTTTTCTTTTCTTCTTCACTATTCTATTTCTTCTTTATCATTTAAGTTTATTTCTGCCCAGACCATGGTAAAGGGAGCCGGGAAGCACCCTGAGAAGGGGAAGGGTCCCGCACCCCGTGCCCGGCTCCCATGCGGGCGTTTGAGGGGGGAGCAAGTGGTGCCACGGGAGATCTTCAGCGCGGAGGAGGTGGCCGCGCTCATCTTCCACGTCCAGCGCCGCCTCCCCAAGACGATCCTGGGAGGCGGCAAGATCGCAACTGGCTATGGCATCCGGGAGCGCCGGAAGTGGTGGGAGAAGGTGTGCCGGGCCATGTATAAGCTCTCTGGGGTCCGGCGCACATATAACCAGGCCACCCACCGCTGGACCGATGTCATGGACCGGGAACGGGACTTGCTGGACGCGCTCGGCGTAGAGGTCCCCGGGCTTGGTGAGTAGTAGTAGCTATTCATCACTACTCTGTTTTATCCGGCTCTGTTATTTGCAAATCTTTGTTCTTTACCAAGAGCAATAATGCTGCCGATTACATTGTAGGTAAATTATATTTCAAAATCTTCTATGCATTTCAGGTGCACTGCTCTCCTTCTCAGTAGCCTTGCTTGCTACTATGCTTATTTGTTTTGTAAATTGTGTTCATTTCATTGGCCTGAGAAATTATGTATGAGTGTAGTGTAAAGATAAGAACTGCGTAATGCTAGACACTAAGGGTCATATTTTCAATTACCGGCGCATCCCTGCAAAGTAGCAGGGATGCGGCAGTAATTGTGTGCCATGCCACCACCACCCATTGGCCCAAAACGTCACAGAAGCCTTACGCATCTGTGCCGTAAAGGCGGGGCATTGCTGGAGTTGCGTGCCAACGATGGCGCAGCTCCAGCAATGCTCTGGGGTACCCTATCTCCCCAATGCTGCATCAAGCCGTACGTCGGCTTCAAGCGCGCAGGGTTTGACTCATGCATCATTGTCTTAAAAGTGACTGATTGACATCTTGTAGATTTCCCTCAGCCACTTTTAGGATTCGTCCCTGCGCAGGTACGCCCTCCCTTGCGCCGGAACGCCCCCTGATGGCGCAGGGCTTTACAACGTGATGCATCGCCCATAATTTTTTTTTTTAATATATACGCCGCACCAACACCATGGCGAGTCTTTTGTTTTGCCGCTGCGTCACAAAAGTCACGCAACAATGGAGGAAAATGAGCCGCAAGGGACTTCTAAATCAGCCCCAACAGACTGAAGTCCAGTCCTTCCTTTAGACACATGGCTATAAGAAGAAATAGTGGTGGTGGTGGGTGGATTGATAGTTTGAGTATTCACTGATCTGCAAGCAGGATGGACTTTGTCTGTCACTTCGCGTGCTGCGGACTGCTGCCTGCAGTGTCAGGCCTAGGCAAACCTCTTTAGTAGTCTGTTTATTGAGTTACATAGGAACTTTCTAAGTCAACGGTCCGCAAATCAGGCAATACGAATAACGTAGTATACCACATGAGATAGATCCCGTGGAATAGTTGTCTATCTATTTGCTATTTCTCCAAAAAAATGTGTTATTGTTCTTTTGAAATGGTTGATTTGGTTGACAAATCTCATCCATGTTTTCTGGTCTTTCTTTTTTTCATGTTGTACATCAGCTCCCCCCAATGGCAAGAGGACACAGGAGGAGGAGGGTGCTGTTCAGGATGCAGGCCAGGATCGGGCAGGCGAGGGCTCCTTTGCTGGCCCCAGTAAGTTTTAATTGTAATAAAGAGTACCTATTTTTTCCTAGCGTTCCTCATTCAATTTTTTCTAAATCGTCTTTGATCTTCTTGTAGACTGGATATAAATTCTTATCCTGGCTCGAATATGACTCCCTGTGGTATTAGTAGATTATTCTTATTAGTCTGTCTGTGTAGCTAACTAAGATTGGACATTTGGCAATTCCATTGGACTCCCATTCTATTCAGCAATAGCTCTATGCACTGTCTCCTTACTGACTAGATAGTGTGGCAGAGTCATTCAGCTCCCGAAGTCACCGATGATTGATCCCCAATGATCTCTAGATTATCGTACGCAGTACTAGAGAGTACGGAGTCACAGCACAGTCAAGAAGTGTCAGAGGCACTCATGCTTGCAAAAATTCCAAAACCTTTAGCTCATCCACTCTAGTCTGGAGGACCAAAAACCACAGAGTCTATTTAAGTTTAAAAGCTTTATTAAAAGTAAACACATTTATTAAAATCTACTTTGTCATAAAACTATTTAACTGAAAACGGAAAAGTGCTTAGTGCTGACGATTAATTGGACACATTTCTTGTGGTCGAGCCGAGCTCTCACCTGGTTTGAACTTGATCCTGGTCGTGTTCTTAGGAGTCAAGCTTCTGTCTGTTAAGAGAAAAAGTGGTGCGTGTTAAAAATAAAAAGCAAGCATTCATCAGTTGTGCATAAAAGTGCAGCAAGACAACAGCCATCCCTGGAAAAAGGGACATTTTTACTTTAGAGTAGACAGTCACAAATTATTACATTGTATTCTGTTTTTTTAACATTTCTCCTAGACCAAATATTATATAGTAGTGAGTGGTGTATTCTAACATTCTTAAATGTACTTTGTAGGTGTAACATCTGGTGACGGGGCCAGCGCGGAGGTGGCGGTGTTGGGCGAGGACTCGGAGGACTCTGGGGAGGAGGCGGTGCAAGAGCCGGCGGACGGTCCTGTGGGGGTTCGCACGGTGGTGGCGGGAACAGGTAAGCTATATATTCCTTACTTATTGAGATTGAAGACTGCATAGTGTGCTTTCTGCACGGGTGTATTACAAATCAACCAGGTAGTAGCCTCCTCGAAATGTACTTCGACTTAGCTGTGAAGTTTTTGGTGAGAAGAATCCCAATAAGTTCTTAGACGAACGTGATGGATGGGATGAACGAAAAGCGAAAGAAGGGTGTAAGTAAGTGGGACGCGAAATTGTATGATGGCTGGCAAAGAAGAACGATATGTGTTTGCTTGGCCCCCGAGGTGGCTGGGAAGGAAAGAATATGGTATGGTGCATGGCTGGGTCAATGATGAAGCAAGGATGGGTGGAAGGACATCAGCCTGGGTGGGTGAAACAGAAACTGTATGTGTGCGTATACTTTGAATGAATGGATGCCTGGAGCATGGTACTCTCTGACTCTTAGATAGCACATGTGTATCTATAGAGAGTAGATGGTCGCTGGATGAACTAAGTGTTACCTTGAAGAGCATGTACCACCGCACCCGCACGTCCGTTCCAGTGTAGGGAAGGCAAGGAAAAGAAATTGTAAATGTGTCCAATACTACCATGAATAGTAGCAGTACTTTGTATTGCAACTGCAAGCACAGCATATATCTGGTTATTACGGTGGACACTCCGTACCTCTCTTAACCCCTTAAGTGCTGCCGTCGGCCAACGGTCGTCACGGGCACTACCTCCCCAGTGCTGCGTGCGACCGCTGGACGTCCAGTTCAGCACCGGATAATGGACAGCGCAGCACTGGGGAGGTTTGTTTACTAGCTCCCAAGTGGTTAATAACTTTAGTTTAGTTGTAGTGCGTCATTCATGTGTGGGTGTATCACTGTTCACTCAATATTAAGCAAAGCACCTAAAGTCATCCCATATGTCATCAAATACGTCCCATGTGAAGTGATAGATAATCAAATTATTTAGCTTCTTCATTTTCCTTTTCTAGTACTCATTTGCACTGTAGGGTGAAAGGTAAATTAATTAAGCAGAAGCCCTTGTAACAGAGTATTCTCAGTGCCACCCGTAATAGAAAAGTAATAGCTTCACCACCCGCATGTACTGGACGGGTACAGTAACGCAAGTCTGTCTCACTCATCATGGTGTGCAACTGTTTTTCTCGGGTGCAAGTTCACTGTGCTGCCATTCTGCCGGCTTGCATAAGATAACGTACCAATTTTCCTAAACAAGAGAGAAGAAGAAGAATAAGACTGGTGTACTGTCATAGTCGACTGTAATGGAAGTCCATAGTGGTCGTAGAATTTGTTCATTAAACTACCACTAATGTTAGAGCAAGGATGCAGAAGTGGGAGGTTACATAGATACTGTCCTCAATAGTTATGTACTGTGCTTTCAATTTGCTACTTGTACTGTGACCCAACTTTCGGCTCAATCACTTTGTGTTATTAATGCTAAGGAGCATTGGTTACAGACTATGTCTTTCTTTCTTCATATAGTTGCTCCTTCCAAATCAACATCACGGAGGGAGCAGGCGCGAATGGCCCGGCAACGGAGGCTGGATGCCACTGTCGCCGAATATCGGCGGCTGGTGGCCCTGGAGGAGGAGGAGGACACGCACTCGACCGGTGCAACAACAACATCCTCGACTGGGACCGCTGCATCCTCCTCCGTGACCCCACGGGACGCCAGCATGCGCAGTGCTCCAGCGGGACTGAGCCGGGCTAACAAAGACAACCGCCACCGCCAAGCAACAGAAAGACCAGCTGCCCCCCACAGGAGCTGCAAGGCACGCCAACGCCGCCTAGGAGTCCGAATGTCCTACCTGGAGCAGGAGGTCCAGAACTATAAGAACTTGGTAGAGGGCCTCCGCTTCGAGCTTGCCACCCTCCGCAAGGAGTATGATGCCCATGCCGCAAAATGCACCAGGTCCAGCACCCTCCAGTAGTGGAGTGTCCCTTGCCCTTTTTTTATAGACTTTTGGGGGGTGGGATTTGGGAGTTGGGATCGTTTTGGGACTTTTCAAAGACAATCGTTGGGGTTAGGGTTGGTCTTGAGGGAGATTATTTTGTTAGGGCTACATAAATATACATTTTTAAACTTTATCTGACCATTCCTGTTTTTTACTGCTTTTCAGTCTGGTGGGTGGGGGACGGGGGTGTAACAGTAAGTTTGTTTTCCTGAACAGTCGTAGGACTTTAGTAGTACTACCGTCAATCTCTCGTCTAGTCCTAAATAATACTCCATTATACTACCTCCCACCAAACGCTTATCTTACCTGTAATTTGTGTTAGAAATTAGGGCTAGGCCCAGGGCTGGCTCCACGTGAAATGGGGATTAACGTTGGCAATACTGGGCGGGTGAAATTTCCTCATTGCGGTGGTACTAGTGGTGTGACACAGTGGCAGTTGCATGCCTATGGAAAAAAAGAAAACGAAACCTGGTTTGTCCTTACTGTAGCATTACAACGGTTACGGTACCATCGAGAATATAGCAGGTGACAGTACACTAGAACAGTGCCATAATGTAGCCTAACAAATGGTAAAGTATTTGCTTGCAAGTATAACTAGTACTTGCGTTGAATTTATTTGACATTGGCTCCTACTACTAGAAGATATAGTACTGAAGCTGAGTAAGTCTAGAAGATATCCTCATATTCCTTCACCAGCCTGTTGCTATGACCTTATCCTCCCCAGCAAGTGTGTGGAATTATTGATGTCATTTTAGTCAGACATCAAGCAAAACAACACAGCCCGGGGGAAGAGGGTTAGGGTTTGGAAAATGGATGGGAATGGGGGTTTCTTTTTGGGTAGGTTTTGTTGAGAGAAGAAAAAAAAAGCACAGCATGGACAAACAATAATTGAAGATAAAGAGAATCTTTGGGTACAAACTAAAGCTAAGCACATGCAGTCACACTCATAGAATAAAACAATGGATACTGTATCTGTATTGCGTATGTTGTTGGAGTTGTCCTGTTGAATTTGGTAAGTAAGTTGCATGCAGCAAACAATTCCTCTTATTGGCGGCACTCCTCCATTCCAGCTGACGCTTCGTCCATCAATGTTGGTGACCACTGACAGAAGACACCCTGTCCACTGCCTGCCTGGCGGATGTTGACTGAAACCCGGCCTGTAATTATTGAACGGAAAACAGGAAGTGCTATTACAATACCACTGATAAATAAATGAAAGGTATGTACGCTGTGTGGTGCAAAAAGTGACACTTTGATTTCCCTAATAGACAGTACAATATTTTTGAAATTGCGTGCTCTGTCTGAGTCACCTTTTTAAGGATAAATAAGTATGGCCAAAATATTATAGCGGATCTTTCCCCTCAAGGTAGGTGTACTGTAAACTGTGTTTTAGAACAAAATTTGACCTTCCCAGCAATGCTCCCACCAAGACCCTTACTAAAGCCAGTCGCAAAAATGTAGAAGACCCCCAATCAGATCTCCAAAAACGATGCCTAGCAGAAAAATGGTGACAAAACGTACTTTGAAAGTAACAGTAGGCCCAAATACAGACCGTGGATTGTATTCAAACCACTTGCAAGCAAGCAAAAGTATCCATAGCCAGCATCGCTCCAACAGTGCTCTAAAACCCCAGAACTGCGTTGCAATAGAACCCCCCGAAACACATGCAATCCTGCTGCTAGGGCGAACCCTAACGAACCCTAAATTACAAAAAGTGCCAAAACTGGTGTTTCCTTATGGATTTTGTCCAAAACACTTCTATCCGGTATTAGGCCTTCCCAGGAATGCCCCAGGCAAGACCCGCCAACCCACCTGCAAAAAACCACCCGACAACACCCCCAAACAGCGAAAAAGCTAAATCTCATACTTACAATATCTCTCGGCCTTCGGTCCAAACGCGGCGCTGTGCAGCTAGGTCATCATCAATCATCATAACTCCTGTTTTCCACCACGGATTTCCTGAAAAGCAAATGCAATCAAGATTAGACCTTCGCAGCAGTGCTTCGACAGAGACCCTGGCCGCAACCCACCCACGAACAGCAGGAAGCCCCCCAAAACGCTACATTGAGCAAGATGTCAGAAGAAATAGCAAAAAAAGGCTGTTCCTTAAGGATTTTGTCCAAAACACTTCTATCCGGTATTAGACCTTCCCAGGAATGCCCCAGGCAAGACCCGCCAACCCACCTGCAAAAAACCACCCGACAACACCCCCAAACAGCGAAAAAGCTAAATCTCATACTTACAATATCTCTCGGCCTTCGGTCCAAACGCGGCGCTGTGCAGCTAGGTCATCATCAATCATCATAACTCCTGTTTTCCACCACGGATTTCCTGAAAAGCAAATGCAATCAAGATTAGACTGTCGCAGCAGTGCTTCGACAGAGACCCCGGCCGCAACCCACCCACGAACAGCAGGAAGCCCCCCAAAACGCTACATTGAGCAAGATGTCAGAAGAAATAGCAAAAAAAGGCTGTTCCTTAAGGATTTTGTCCAAAACACTTCTATCCGGTATTAGACCTTCCCAGGAATGCCCCAGGCAAGACCCGCCAACCCACCTGCAAAAAACCACCCGACAACACCCCCAAACAGCGAAAATGCTAAATCTCATACTTACAATATCTCTCGGCCTTCGGTCCAAACGCGGCGCTGTGCAGCTAGGTCATCATCATCAATCATCATAACTCCTGTTTTCCACCACGGATTTCCTGAAAAGAAAATGCAATCAAGATTAGACTGTCACAGCAGTGCTCCC
The DNA here is from genome assembly GCF_964261635.1 of Lissotriton helveticus. NCBI lineage: Eukaryota > Metazoa > Chordata > Amphibia > Caudata > Salamandridae > Lissotriton > Lissotriton helveticus. The sequence continues at coordinate 1,820,372,365 of NC_136059.1, forward strand.
AGACACCAAAAATCACCCACAAACACCCGGAACCCCGCCAAAGAGCACCTCAAAGGCAAGCAAGTCAGCAAAAACGGCAAGAAATTTCCACCTCATATTTGGTCCAAAACACTTTTGTCCATGATTAGAGCTTCACAGCAATGGGCCCAAATCTGTCAACTCACCCGCAAAGAAGTACAACACCCCCACAAGTGCTGAGTCTTTCTTCATTGGGCGTAATCCAGCACTCTGCTTTGAGGGAAATCGCAGTCTGGAGGAGGAGGATAGAGGAGCATGTTCTTCAGAACTTGTGAACATGAGGAATGTAGACTGCGGCACCTTCAAATCAATAAGCAAACAAGTGAAGACAGTTCTGCTGATGGTCTTGTTTTTGGGATTAGGTGATTAAAGTTTGAATTAAATTAACTGTGCAAAACAAAGAAAGAGAGACACACAGGAATAAAAGTGAATAAGGACGAAAAAGAAAGTTCTTTATTCATTGTCTCATTTTCAGGGCTCGGTGTCAGGGAATAAGAAGAAGATTTCGTCATCATACTCTGCGAATTCAGGCAGGATGAGGTCAGTGCCACCGAACAGAGAACAAATCCCCTCATCTACGTTGCCGTCCTCCTCGTCTTCATGCGGCGTGCTTTCTCGTACTTTGTAATCTGGTGGTATGAGGTGCTGATTCATCTTGATCATTGTCAGCCGCTCCACATTTTTGGGCGAGAGGCGGCTCCGTTTGGGAGTTACAATGCCACCAGCAGCACTGAAAACACGTTCAGAAGACACACTTGCGAGTGGGCAAGACAAATAGTTTATAGCCAGGTTGGAGCTGTGGCCACAATTGTTTTTTGCCATGCCAATACTGCAATGGCTCATCATTAAGAAAGACCTCTGTTGAGTCATTCATATAGTCCTGCACCATCGACTCAAGGTCATCAACGGTTCCTCCACTTTGCTTACTTTTTGCTGTGCCTTTGACATTTTTTCGAGAACCATACCCAAGCAAACTTAGCCAATCCTCCTCAGCAGCCACTGTTAGTGTTGTGTGTGGTGCAGATGATCCAGTTGCCGGTGTCTTTAACGGCTGAGAGGTCACTTGTGCCCCAGCCACAGGTGCAGAAGTGGATTCTTGTGACTGGGGATGGCCTGCTGATGCTGATGTACTGTCTTCTCCTTCAATAACCTGCCGTTCTTTTTCAAACCTCTTGGCTGACCAGGCTAACCAATGTTTGTACTTTTGAACATCTGCATCAGCAAAAGGAAAGAATGCTTCGCCTGCCAGCGCCTTTTTGTAGCGTGGATCCAGAATAGTAGCACAAATGTAATGCTGAACTGACTTGATCTTTTGAAGACGTTCATCACCACGTAGGCGCTCTAATAATTTCTCAGACAAAATAAAATGGTCTTTTTTTTGTACATCTTTTTGAAACTCAGAAGACACCGCCATCAGTTGGTGCTCCAGCATGCACAACAATAGGATAGCTTTTCCCAAATTACAGTCCTCCTGGCTGACTGCACGCGTGAAGAACTCAAAAGGACAAAGCATGTCTGTCAGGCTTTTAACTATGTCCCATTGCGCCGCAGCCATCCGCAGGTCCTCCTTCTGAGTTGTACCCTCTGTTAAGAAATAGTGATCGAGTACCGTATACTGCTCATACAGACGCTCAAGCATGTAGAAGGTTGAGTTCCAACGTGTTGCCACCTCCTGGATGAGTGCTTTCACTGGTATTCGACTTTGAAGTAGCAGCCTCCTCAGATGCTTCCGGGCCTTAAAAGAATGGCTGAAATGGTTGCACATTTTGCGGCAGGTGGCCATTACCGCGAACGCTGCACTGTCTCTATCACTCAAGAATTTTTGAACTACCAGGTTGATACAGTGCGCCAAACACGGCACTCTAACATAGTCACCCAGCGACATGGCCTTAACTATATTGGCGCCATTATCCGTGGAAACATAACCAATCTTGCGTTTTATTGGAGATAGCATTTTCAAGACCTTTTTGTCAAACTCGTCCAAAATATTTTGGGATGTGTGACTTTTCTCCAAGCCAAACATGGCTAGTGTTGCATGTTTCCGAGCAGCTTTGAAAACTTTGTCCGGGTCAACACCTGCGTTTAGCTTTGCTTTAACACCTGAAAAAGAGACCCAGTGTGCAGTGATGCACATGTAATCAGCGCCTGCGCCACTGGTCCACATGTCTGTTGTCAGATGTATTGTGTGAACAGCACTCTTCTGCAAAGCTGCCCCAATCGCCTCCAGCACATCTTCATGTAGTGCGGGGACCGCAACTCTGGCAAAATAGAACCGGCTAGGAACCTTCCATTTAGGGCAGAGCGTTGCCACTAATTCTAGAAAACCTACCGCTTCTACAAAAGAAAAAGGGAGAAGGTCCACAGCTAGCATTTTAGCCAGCTTAGTGTTATACAGACGCGTCAGTGGGTGGTTGCGTTCATATGGCACGTCTGAAGTAAGCATTGTTCTAATGTTGCCCTGGACCAAGCATTTATGGGCTGATAATGACTTCGTTGACCCAATTTTGCTCGCTGGTGAACTTTTGTGCGTTGGTGTCTCACTCGCTCCAACACTCTTAGTGTGCCTCACATTGGGTGTGCTGCTGACAGGGGTACTGGGTGTAAGGGAAGTGTTTGACACGTCTTCTTCCTCCTCGTCATCATCAGATGCAACATCAACGTTTCCTTGAATTCGGCCTTTCTTGATCGCATCTAGGTGCGCAAACCATTGGACAGTGTGCTGTCTCCTAAGATGACCTCTCTGGCCTCCGGTACCATAGTTGGTACCTGGCTTACCACGACTAACTGCAAGCTTACAAAGGGTACAAATGGCAAACTTTGGATTTTTTTGACAAACAGTAAAGAAGTCCCAAACTGGGGACTTGAAGTGTCTGTGGGACCTGGAGGAGGCGGCGAAACTGGTGGTTGTGGTCATGATGCTAATGCCAGATGAAGTGGAGGATCTGGATTGCCCAACTTTTGTACGTTGTGCACTTTCACCGCCACTAATTAAGGTCGAGGTGGATGGAGGTCTCTTCTTGCCAGAAAGAAATATTGAAGCGGGACGAGTTGGTGTACTACTTAACTCCAATGATTGTGGTGTTTCCACTGCCTCCTCATCGACAACATCATCATCATCACGCTCAGCAGCTCTTCGGGCTAGGGTCAAAATGTCTGTTTGCTGCATGCCCGCTGGGGCTGCAGTGACCTTTATGATGACTGGGTCGTCGTTGGCAGAGTCTTCATCAGCAGCAGTATCCGCCACTTCTTGTTGAGCCTCATCACACTCCATAACTCTGAGACTTTGGACGAGCTTCCTTTTACGCTTAACTACCTTTGTCGGATCATGGTGTGCCTCACTCTCAGACGGCAGTGGTGCTGGTTCCCAAGTTTGATCCGTATCATCAGAAGGAGGTGTGCTTGAAGAAGATGTAGACACCACCCTTGATCTCTTCCTTGCTAGGGGTGTGGAAGACAATGAAGGATCATCAGGAGGAGTGGCTTCCTCAAATGATACCTCGCCTTGATTGTCGATTTCCTGATGTGCCCCTACTTCGGGAGGGACAACTATTGTGGGCACTTGTGACCCTCCATGCACCTCTGCTTGCGCATCTCCTTGCGCTGCCTCTCCTTCCACATGTACTTGGGCTTGTACTTGCACATGTGATTGTTGTTGCGGCTGTGGTTGTTCAACACTCGTCAGATGAGCTACAACAACCTGTGTTGATTGAGGGACATTGCTGCTGCTTTCTTGCGATGAGCCAACATCACTGGTCGATGGTGATTGAACAACTATACTGGCTGCCTCTGCAGCACTCAAGGGCTTGGACTTAAGTTGGCGTGGTGGTGGTGGTGGCACTGAGCCCAATGGAGCGGGGGTGCGGCTGCCAGCTTGGTCCCCAGCAGATCCCGCTGCTGCTGCAGGCATACTTTTTTTTTTACCACCAAAAAAAGGGGCGGGCGGCACACCAGTCTCCTTGGTAACTTGCTTCTTCTGCTCCTTACTGGCACCTTTCTTGCTAGAGGAGCTACGGGTTACTTTTTTTGGGGCCATCTTCTTCAGAGCAGGTCAGAACAGCAGGCAGCAGTTGCACGAGTTGCAGAGTTGTCTGTGTCCAGACGTGACGTCGCGTGACGTTATGCTGCACACACACACCGCTGCAGGACTTCTTCCTGGCACTGGTGGTTCTCTTGAGTCTTGTGCACCTAAAAGCAATGGAAGACAGAGGAACATCAGTTCAGTTATACACCCCAAAAAATCGACAAAATGGCCCTTTACACCCCAATCACATGTTGCCTGTACCAGCCAGCAGCACTCAAGATGGCCACCACCACCCACATGGCCAGTCCACATCAACAGTACACCCCAAAAAACACAGACAAACAGCCAGAAATCACCACAATCCAATGCCATCCATGATGTTTACATTAAAGAGAGTGAGACCACACTACAGGCACACTCAGTCCATGCACCACTACCCCTGGGCAAAGGGCCCCACCAGCAGCCCCCAAAAAACGACAAAAAACAATAAAATCAGCACAATCCCAGCCCATCCATGGCCTCAATGGTGTTTAAATTCAAGAAGACACCCCTCAGAAACACTAGGCCCATGCAACACTCACTACCCCTGGGCATAATGGATGAAAAGTAGGCAAAATAAGTGCAGGCCTCAGACACTGCCTCTCCTCAAAATGGCCCCTTACACCCCAAGCACATGTTGCCTGTACCAGCCAGCAGCACTCAAGATGGCCACCCACCACCACCCACATGGCCAGTCCACATCAACAGTACACCCCAAAAAACACAGAAAAACAGCCAGAAATCACCACAATCCAATGCCATCCATGATGTTTACATTAAAGAGAGTGAGACCACACTACAGGCACACTCAGTCCATGCACCACTACTACCCCTTGGCAAAAGGCCCCACCAGCAGCCCCAAAAAAACGACAAAAAAACAATTAAATCAGCACAATCCCAGCCCATCCATGGCCTCAATGGTGTTTAAATTCAAGAAGACACCCCTCAGAAACACTAGGCCCATGCAACACTCACTACCCTGGGCATAATGGATGAAAAGTAGGCAAAATAAGTGCAGGCCTCAGACACTGCCTCTCCTCAAAATGGCCCCTTACACCCCAAGCACATGTTGCCTGTACCAGCCAGCACTCAAGATGGCCACCACCACCACCCACATGGCCAGTCCACATCAACAGTACACCCCAAAAAAGACAGAAAAACAGCCAAAAATCACCACAATCCAATGCCATCCAGGATGTTTACATTAAAGAGAGTGAGACCACACTACAGGCACACTCAGTCCATGCACCACTACCCCTGGGCAAAGGGCCCCACCAGCAGCCCCAAAAAAACGACAAAAAACAATAAAATCAGCACAATCCCAGCCCATCCATGGCCTCAATGGTGTTTAAATTCAAGAAGACACCCCTCAGAAACACTAGGCCCATGCAACACTCTCTACCCCTGGGCATAATGGATGAAAAGTAGGCAAAATAAGTGCAGGCCTCAGACACTGCCTCTCCTCAAAATGGCCCCTTACACCCCAAGCACATGTTGCCTGTACCAGCCAGCACTCAAGATGGCCACCACCACCACCCACATGGCCAGTCCACATCAACAGTACACCCCAAAAAACACAGAAAAACAGCCAAAAATCACCACAATCCAATGCCATCCAGGATGTTTACATTAAAGAGAGTGAGACCACACTACAGGCACACTCAGTCCATGCACCACTACCCCTGGGCAAAGGGCCCCACCAGCAGCCCCCAAAAAACGACAAAAAACAATAAAATGAGCACAATCCCAGCCCATCCATGGCCTCAATGGTGTTTAAATTCAAGAAGACACCCCTCAGAAACACTAGGCCCATGCAACACTCACTACCCCTGGGCATAATGGATGAAAAGTAGGCAAAATAAGTGCAGGCCTCAGACACTGCCTCTCCTCAAAATGGCCCCTTACACCCCAAGCACATGTTGCCTGTACCAGCCAGCACTCAAGATGGCCACCACCACCACCCACATGGCCAGTCCACATCAACAGTACACCCCAAAAAACACAGAAAAACAGCCAAAAATCACCACAATCCAATGCCATCCAGGATGTTTACATTAAAGAGAGTGAAACCACACTACAGGCACACTCAGTCCATGCACCACTACCCCTGGGCAAAGGGCCCCACCAGCAGCCCCAACAAAACGACAAAAAACAATAAAATGAGCACAATCCCAGCCCATCCATGGCCTCAATGGTGTTTAAATTCAAGAAGACACCCCTCAGAAACACTAGGCCCATGCAACACTCACTACCCCTGGGCATAATGGATGAAAAGTAGGCAAAATAAGTGCAGTCCTCAGACACTGCCTCTCCTCAAAATGGCCCCTTACACCCCAAGCACATGTTGCCTGTACCAGCCAGCAGCACTCAAGATGGCCACCACCACCACCCACATGGCCAGTCCACATCAACAGTACACCCCCAAAAAACAGAAAAACAGCCAGAAATCACCACAATCCAATGCCATCCATGATGTTTACATTAAAGAGAGTGAGACCACACCACAGGCACACTCAGTCCATGCACCACCACCCCTGGGCAAAAGGCCACACCAGCAGCCCCCAAAAAACGACAAAAAACAATAAAATCAGCACAATCCCAGCCCATCCATGGCCTCAATGGTGTTTAAATTCAACAAAACAGTTGTATCATGCACCCCTAACCAACCCTGGTCCTACTGGATACTGTGGCTACCCACAATATAATTTATTTAATGTTCTGAAAAAGTTCCAAAATTGTACTTGCAGCAACTGTAATGCCCCAAACAAACTTACTTGTGAAAGTTGATTTCTAATCCAAAAGTGATCCAAAGACAGTCAAAAAGGCCTCAAATCCAAATATCCAGCAGCACCCACAAAAAGTAATCCTTCCAGCTCCAGATCCAAATGAAAGTGACCAGGAGATGGACAAAGCACTGGGAGGAGCCTGCTGGACAGGAACAGGAAGTTGGAGACTGTGGGGCACTTCCTTCCCCCCCGCCCCAAAATGGACTCCTTGCAAAAAAAAAGGCCATGCAAATGTCAACCTGAGCAGTGATTCTGATAAAAATCATAATTTTCTGAAGGTTTATCCTGTTTGCTGGTGATTTTCTTGTGCAGAATTGCAAAATCTCTATTTCGCGAGTGCGAGATTGTTCCTTTCCGCCGCAACTACGTGTTCGCAATTGCGAACTCTCGTGAGGTGTGCTGTGCAAGGTGGCAAGCCGCGATTACGTATTCGCGGGCGTCAAACTCCCGCGGGATCACGCAGCAAGATCCAAAATTGAGCGGCACTCGCAAAGAAAAACAACTCGGCAAACGCTAAATGACGGAAAGTGAACGCCGTGCACCACGCCGCGCGCCGCAACCAAGCAAAAAATCCGCCGCGTGCGGATTCCCGGATTTTCGACAAATTCGCGAGAGTTCGCGGATTGCGAATTTGCCGAAAATCCGAAAAATCCGCGATCGGAGCGGATTTTACGCCCATGCTTAGTCATGAGTCTTGTTTTGAATAATTTTTTTCCATTCTGGGGGACTTTAATTTCCATTTAGAATCCAGCGAAAGCGCTGACACGAATATCTTAATAGACAGTCTAAATGGCCTAGACTTAAAGCAAATTGTCACTGAGCCCATCCACTTTGGAAAACATACTTTAGACGGTATCTTCACTAACTACGCACAGATAAAATTTACTAGCAATCTACCAATGTCCTGAACAGATCACAACCCTGTCTTCTTCAAAGTACTCATAAACTGTCCTCCCATTGAAGCCCAGAACAATAATAGGACAGGCATAGTACGCCCACTGGAGGCCAATTAATAGTCTAGATCTGGAAACGTCTTTACAATCACACAGTCCCCTCATTGACACCGATCCTGATCAAACAGCATCAAATTCTAACAGCTGGATCGGCAGTAACTAAACTAGCCCCTGAAACGCGTACACTCACTGGGAAAAGATCATTATCAACCCCTTGGTACTCTGGGGAGCTAAAAGAATTAAAGAAAATCTGTAGAACTAAAGAACGGAGCTGGAGGAAGGAATACTCTGAAACTGGGTAAAAAACACTGCAATGAGGCACTAACAAAGTATAAAGGAGCTATAATCTCCGCAAAATCTTGTTTCTTTACCGAGAAAATTATGGCCTCTAAAAATACAGCCAGAGAACTTTTTAAGACAGTTTATAACCTAGCAAATTTTGGAAATAGCAAACCGTTCTGTCCTACATTGGCAGTTCTGTGACAAACTAGCAGAGTTTTTTCACGACAATGTGGTCAAAGTCTTCGACGAGTTCTAAAAAAAAGAGAGTCAGGTCAGACGAGCCTAATAATGACAGGGCAAATAAGCAAGTCTGTTTACAAGAATTTAGCCCCCTAACACCGTATAGAGTTGAGAAGATTATAATGTCAACTATGTCAGGATCCCCCCTTGATCCTTGCCTTGCCACGGTTTTCCACATGGTCCCCAACACTATCGCCAACCACCTAACACCTCTTCTTAATAATATTCTTGACTCAGGACACTTTCCTGCCACCTGGAAAAAATTCCTAGTTAGACCCATCCTCAAAAAGCCAACTCTTGACCCTATGGAGTTCGGCAATTATCGACCCATTACCTGCCTACCATTTCCATCAAAAATCCTGGAAAAAGCCCTAAATGAAGAAGTGCTACCATTCATAGAGATCAATGATAAACTTGACCCAGCGCAGCAGGGTTTTTGATCGAGACACAGCTGTGAATCCACATTGATCGCAGCTACAGAGGACATACATGTCCATTTTGACTGGGAGGGGAAGCCATACTGATTCTACTTGACTTGTTAGCCGCATTTGATACGGTCGACCACAACATACTTATTCAGTGACTGGTCGAAATAGGGATCTTAGACAAAGCCTCATACATTCTTAGGTCGTATTTAAAAGACAGAGAATAATTCCACAATGATGAAAGAGCACAAATTGCACCCCCCAGGGATCGTCGCTTTCCCCAACCCTGTTTAAAGTGTGCGTCATACCGTTGGCAAAACTCATACGATCCCATGGCTTCACTGCCATCTGTTACGCAGACGACATGAAGATAGTTGTTTCCTTATCCTCCAAACCAGATACTGTGGCAGTAAGTTGTAATACCTGCATGAGCCATAATATCAGTTGGATGCAAGATAATTGCCTGAAGTTGAACACCGGTAAAACGTAAGTAGTTACGTTTGGAAGAGACACCTACCTGTGGAATTATTCTTGGTGGCCAGATACAGCTGGGCTCTTTCCTCAGCTGGTAAAAAAGGTTAAAAACCTTGGAATTATCATAGATGACCATCTTTCACTATCAGATCAGGTCAATAGTGTTACTCCTGCTTTCACACTTTAAGAATCCATCAAAAGACTCTAACTTTCATTCCCATTGCCCTCAGAAAAATTGTTGTAATTGCCTTGATACTACCCAAGATTGATTAATGTAACTCACTCTACCTCGGAGCAAAAAAGTGTGTGATATATAAATTACAGACTTTACATAATGCGGCTGCCTGTATACTATTTAAGATCCCAAAATTTTGCCCAATGAATCAAGCTATTCGGAATCTGCACTGGCTACCTATCCAGGCAAGGATCCAATTCAAACCTATGCGTATTGTGCATAAGACTTTGCACTGGGTTGGACCTGCCCAACTTAGTCAACATATCAAGCGCTACACTCCACAGTGAAGGCTTAGATCATCATCTGGCTCACTACATGAAGTTTCAAGGGTAAAGACCTTGAAATGGGGTAGCAGAGGTTTCCGCTACTTAGCCCCTAAATTATGGGACTCGTTGCCTATCCACCTCAGAAACCAAATCACACTACTACTGTTATGAAAAGAATTGAAAATATGATTATTGGTCCCTAAACCACAGCAGCTCCAATCGACCATTGCAAATATCAAGGCAGTAAGCGCTAAGATGCCACGGCAAACTCATGCTCTATAAAAACACCCATTTTATTTCATTTAACAGAGAAATTCACAGAAAAAAAAACAAAGGTTACAGGGATGTGAGAAGTTGGCCTGGTATATGCTGTCCAATAATTAAAGTGGGCACCTTCACCAGTCCAAACAACCCTCATGGTGATTTAAGAGGTCAAAATAACCTTAGAGAGCTATCCAAGTGATTGCTGTGGAGAGCAGCCTTCAGCCTTTGTATTGAGGGAATGTTAAGCAGCTTGTTTTACAGAATGCAACCTTATAGTATTGGTTAAATGAAAGGGGAACGGCACAGTAGTTATAAAAATATGTATTTATTAATGTAACAGTCTCTAGTATGACACAAAGCACACAATACTGTAGCACAAAAACAATAGTAAATTGCACTAACACACTGTGGGCTCCAGGGAGAGAACAAACCATATACTAAATAGTGAGATAAGAACCACTACTCGAGTCAAGACAGTGTCTAGAGGACATAGAATCGCTGAGACTCCAAGGAACCACCCAAGGTGAGTATATAGGGACCACCCTGAGGATGGATGCAGTGTGGGCACACGGCCACGTGCTTCATACAATTCTATGGGGAAGTCGCGGTTGAAGTTTTAAAGTTTTAGGACCCTTCCCAATGGACTTTTGAATAAATCCCACGGAAGTTAGGAGGTTGGAGAGCCACCCGACCCATGGGTACTGTAGTACCAGAGTTACTTATCCCAGGGGAGTCGGGTGCATAGGTCTGAAGTGGCGTCGGAAACCGCTGTCGATCTCAATGGTGGACTTCGAAGAAGAGCCACTGCTGGAAGGGGTATATGTGTTAGTTGGAATCCAAAGGTGGATTCTTGTTGAAAAGTAGCTGAAAGCAGAGGGGACAGAGTCTCGGTCACTCAGTAGTGACCAGGGGCTCTGTAGACCAATGTCCACCAATGTTGGGTGTTTCAGGTGCGATGATGGAGTTCTTGACTCTGCAGTTACGGGGACCAGGAGACATCGAGGACAACCAGGAGCCAGATATGAGCTGTGCCATGAAGGATGGAGAGTGCTGACTGCTGAGGGGTCGATGTCCAGCAGGAGCACCAACAAGACTTAGCAATGGCAACCCATGTAGAAGGTGACAGAAGGTTACAGGTCAGACTAGCAAGGTCCAGGAGACCCACCAAACTCTTGGGAGTCTGGGAAATCCTGGGGCAACCAGGGGAGCCCAAGAAAAGCAAAGTTGTCCCTCAAATGGACCCACTGGCCGGAGGCACAGGAGTTGCGAGAGGACCTCGAGCGATTTCACCAAACAGCAGACAGATCACTCTGTTCTAGTAGGCCAGAGTTCTTAGTAGAAGATGTAGCCAGAGGTTCGGGATACTCAGAGCCCAGTGCATTTGCTCGGAAAATGCCAACAAGCATATGCACTTGCAAATGAACTCAGTGCACAGGGGTACAGGTATTGCAGCTCCCACTAAGGAGTCTGATCTCAAAGTTGGTAGAAAGGCAGCTCAGACCTCGAGGGACACAAAACCCACGTCCTGTGTTGCTGGAGCCTTTGGAGTCTGTAGGATCTCAGGAGCAGCAGACCAGTCAGACGTAGTGGGACCTGCAGATGCAGGGAAGTGACTCCTTCACTCCAAAGGAGATATCTTCAGATGTCCTTGATGCTACACAGGTCTTGCACAGAGCCTGTATGGTGCATAGGCACAGACGATGCTTCAAACTGAGAGGGAGACTAAGTCAGGCCCAACCGAAGTCCAGCGAAGTCCAGAGCATCCAGAAGGTTGAAATTCAGTGGGTTCTGGTTCAGAATCTTGTCCACGTCTAATCTAGGGTCCTACAGTCAGGTAAGCCCTTTTGTACCCACTGGAGAGGGTTGGACAGATCCAGGGGCCCACCCAAGGGGAGGGTCTGGACAGTGGGGAGGTTACTCCCATCTCCTTTGTCCAATTTTGTGCCAGAGCAGGAGCCAATGGCTCCCAGGACTGGTTTGAACTGGATTGTACACAGGTTCACCAAGTGTGCAACTCATGTAGACTTTCGGTCACTGGCAAGCGCACTCACCCAGCCCTAATACACTAAATCTTGTCTGGGAGGTGGTCACACCTCCCTGTGACAGGATGCCTATTGTGCAACCTTCCTCTGCTCAAACTTGGCTCAGCAGCAGGAGGGCAGGTACGTGTCTCTGGTCAGCAGTAACAATTTGTGCTGCCCGGGACTAGAAGGCTGGTACAGGGAACACCAGGGACCCAACAAAGCTTGTTTGTGAGGCGTGGAATCATACCTCTTTACAGGTGTGGGGGTATGATTCCACAATGTTTAACACCAAACACAATAGGGTTGCTTTTAGCCATTTTAGAGTTGGTCATCACGCAGTTGCATAATGCCACTCTATATCTTTCGTAAATGGCTGCTGCACTAACAACCCAGGAGAATGGACTCCATAGGCTGCAGGGGTGTCTTGCTCACGCAGTGGCACCCTCTCACTTAGATCCAAGCACACTGCCTTCAGGATTATTAAGGCCTGCTTTAGGGGTGACTTATAGGTTTTAAGTGTAGTGACCCTTAAATATAGTAAACCTATGTCTTAAGTAAGTTGTGCATGCACCAACGTACACAGGCTGCAATGGAAGACTTGTAGTTCTATTTCGCATGGCCTCTCATAGGTGGCATAATACATGCTTCAGCCCATGGGAGGCCTCTGGGGTACCTATGCCCTGGGTACATGGGTACCATTTACTAGGGACTGACAGGGGTACCCCCGTATCCAATCTGGAATGTACCTAAGTACATACCATAACAGTTTAGGGAGAAAGCAGAAAGACTGTGTTCCTGATTAGCAGGATTTCAGTCAGACTAGTCAAAAAACGGTGTCACATTCAGCAAAAAGTAGGGATGTTATAGTTAATCTCACATTTCACTCGTACAAAACCAGTGAAATTCAGCACTTATAGTTAGCTCAGCTGACTATAACTTACACCCCCGCAATGCACTGCTTATGACCTGACATATTACATCACTCATGACATGGTCAGTGACATCACTGATGACATCTCAAATTACGTCACTGATGACATAATTGATGACATCATCATGTGAGTGGGAGTGTTTTTTAAAACTTTATCAGTGTCAAACATACCAAGGTACTACAAAAGTTAAAATAGTATACTTTGTGTACTATTAGTGAGTGATACTATTTCTAACATATATCATATGAGTGGCTTTGTGAGTGACTGTATAGGTGAGAGGGCGGTGTGTCAGAGGGTGTATGGATGACTGAGTGGCTGTGTGAGTGGCTGTATGGATGGGTGAGTGTGTATGTAAATGACTATATGGGTGACAGTGTGTGTTTGAATGACTGTATGAGTGAGTGACTGGCTGTGTGAGTGGCTGTTTGTATGAATGAGTGGCTGTTTGAGTGGGTGTTTGGTTAAGTGAGTGGCTGTATTGTAGAGTACATTTCTGTGTGAATGGACATATGGATGAGTGAGTGGATGTGTGAGTGCTTATATGGATGTGTGAATGGGTATGTAAGTGGTTGTGTGGGTGTGTGTGCCTGTATGGGTGAGAGTGTGGCTATGTTGAGAGGTTGTAGCGGTGAGTGAGTGTGTGTGGGAGTGGCTGCATAGGTGAAAAAGTGGGTGTGTGATCAGCAATATGGGTGATTTGTGTCTGGGTGAGTGGCTGTTTGGGTAAGTGACTGGTTGTATGAGTAGATGTATGGGTGAGGGAGTGGTTGTGTGAGTGGCTGTATGAGTGATTAAGTGGGTGAGTGACTGGCTGCACAGATGAGTGAGTGGTTGTGTGAGTACTTGTAGGGATTTGTGAATGGGTATGTGAGTGGTTGTGTGGGTGTGTGAGTGTGTGCATCTGTGGATGATATCATCAGTAATTTGTCATTTGAGTTGTCATGAGTGATGTCATCAGCGATGTCACTGACCATATGGTGTAATATGTGAAGGCATGAGTAGTGCATTGTGGGGGTGTACATTATAGTTCGCTGAGCTACCTATAACTGCTAAATTTCACTGGCTTTGTACCCACAGCAAGCCACAAAAATGGGTATTCCTCGTCAACGGGGTCCAATTCGTCAGCTAGCTGTACATGATAAAAAAGGAAAGGAATGACCCTTGCAATAACTTTCAGGCAAATAAAATCCCAGCAGGCGGGCACAAGGCTCTCTCCTCTTCTCCAGATTGACAAGGCAAAGTCTTCCCAACCATTACATACGGCAGTGGAGCCTTAAGAGAAAGAGACTCGCCAATCCTGGACAGCACACTAATCAGGGCATACAGAATTATGTTCTACTTCCCAACATATGCTTCCGAAGCACAGATCCGGATGGAATTTGGCATCATAAAACAACAGCTAGCAAGACAGGGGGCCTACATAATCTGTTGACATGAAATCAAGATTGTCCCTTGAACAGCCAATGCCATTTACACTGGTTAGAACTTCAGCAAAGTAAAGCTGCACCAGCAAGAAAACACCTTTATGACTGCCTCACAAACATCAAACTCTCCCAGGTCAGGGAAGTCCCCACTTCACATGCTAGCTTCAAGAAAATAGTGCAGAAGATGATAAGGAGCATGTCCCTAATAGAAGACAAAGTCAACTTTGCGTTGAGTAAACACTCCTGGATGACAATCAATGGATATACATCTATTTACCCAAAACCGTACTTCAGCGTAGGATATCCCAGGACCATCAAGGAGAATTTCTTGAAACATCAATTAGGAAAACTGCCAGCCATTCAACATCTACCACCATAGCTGAGGGGGCAAATGTCCCCATATTGCCGCCTGTGCGGCAACGGAGTTGAAGATATCATACACGTGATTTGCACATACACCAGCCTGACAGGCGAAAGATCTTACCTGCTCAAACACCAAATTGACCACTGTGGGATCCTTACACGGAGACAAGCCGTGATAGCCTATTTTAAACCAGAGGACCCACAGATGGACTACAAGCTATAAAAATTCCTAGCGCTGATAGATGACGAACTGACAGATGCAGGAAAGTCTATAGGCAAGCCCGGAGATGCCCCAGCTTAACGGGAAAAGCACACACATGCACTGGAATTGCATGTGCATTTTTGCTTACACATGAAGATAAACTGTCAATAAATTCTTTAAAAGTGAACAACTAAAGGACATGAGGATATTGGGCTTAGCAGCCCCGCAGCTCGTGCAATAGCTTTTCATTATTTAATTGTATTTATTCCCCTTTTGCATCCGTTTTAATCAATCTGTTTTATACACTTGTGAGAAAAGAGCCTGTATTTACTTCCTTAGTATATTGGTTTTAATTAACTTTATACAATACAGATTACTCACTTACTCACTGGTTTTGTAGGAGTGAGATATGAGCCTAACTATAACGTCCTTATAACCTTTTTTTTCGTGAATATTATATAATTTTTTTAACAATCTTCGGCCTCCTGTATAGGTATTGCCATGTTAAGAACTGATGCCCTGGATTCACATTGCAGATATTTACTTTGGCTCTAGACTCCACGGGGCATATTACCAACCAATAGAGATAATTTTTGTCTCTAACTTGTTTAGAGACAAAAATTATCGCCGCAAATCGGCGATTTTTATCGCAGATAAACCTTGCTATTAGCAAGGTTTATCGCAAATGCGATAAAAAACGGCCGCAATGCATGAATATCGCTGAAAAGTCAGCGATATTCATGCATTATCGAGCAAATGCTCTTAGCCATGTTATCCACCTCCCATTGGATAACATGGCTAAAAACTGCTCCTGGGCAAGTGTTAGCTTTTGGAGATATTCGCGCTTAGCGCGAATATCTCCAAAAGTTGGTAATAGGAGATAGCGATGTTAGCGACTGTTTTCAGTCGCTAACATCTTGGCACGCCCATTTTGCATGTCATTAGTGATAAATATCACTGACATGCAAAGCGGGGTCCAAGATGGTCACTATCTCCTATTAGCTGTCGCTAACTGGTGTTAGCGACAGCTTGGTAATAGGGAGATAATTTTATCTCCGCTTTCTTGGCTTTTAAAGCCAAAAAAGCAGAGATAAAGCCCCTTGATAATATGCCCCCACATTTCTCACTATGAAAAGGATGTATCGTTATCTCCAGGAGGGATACAGTGGTGATGTTCTGCGATAAATTATCATGTTAGTTCCCTAATTGTACGATTAGAATCATGGATCTTGTTCTGAACTGATGGAATATATCAATGAAAAAAATAAAGGAAACTATTTGATAAAGTACAACAAACTGAGAAGCTTATATTATCTGCCATCGAAGTCATAGGGCCTAATACGCGATTGCGGGACCACAGATCATTTGCAGAGATGCGAGTGAAACAGACCACCTACTTGTTTTTGTTTTAGTGCATAAAGACAACACTCGTATGCAGAATGATCAAAATCATGCACATTTATCTCCCTTTCAAGAAAAAAAGATTAGGAATTTTTTTATATTGCGCAATTATCTGGGTGAAAAAAGGTCAACATTAATTTGTTAGATAAAACAATAAAAATGCATTTTGTTTTCTCCTGATTGCTAATGGGTATTCGGCGCGGTAAATCATTGACAATTGCACAGTATGTTCCATTTCACTCTCGTCAGGCATCTGTTTTGAGACTGAGTAAGCCAGACATCTTATATCCCATACATGTCACTCAGAAACATGAAAATAGGTTCCTGTCAGTCTCTCAGCGGGAGAAACAACACACTCAGAAAATTATAGTGTTGGATTTAATGGTGCAGAATTACTTGCACTAGGTTAAGCATGCGCTGTATAGTTATTGTATAAATGTGGAAATTACTGCAGTAGAGGAACAAAAGCTTTTATTTGAGTGTTCCATTTCCAGGAGAAATGGTTAGCAGATATTAACATAGGCTTTCAGAGGTATCCAGAAAGTGCATTTTAAAAGTACGTACACAAAAGTGTGGTTAGGGAATTTGAAACACAAGATGTAGTCTGCCATTCATGCCAATGAAGTAGTGGAAACTGAAATACTTGAAAGAAAACAATCCTATTTGATTGTTCTTATGCCATAAACGATGCATTAGTTGTGAAAGTTTAGTGTTGTTGTTTTTTATTTTTGTGAAAATTATCCATTTTTTAAATTAATTTCTCATCATACTACTAGATGAAATCGTTCTGTTTTTCATTAAAATGGTAATAATAATTAAGTGACGAAGACCACAAAGCACAAATTAAAGTGCCTTTCGTCGATACAATAGGTTAGATTGTGGATGCCATTCTCGAAGACACTCATTTACTCGACCCTGGGAAGGTGAGGTTGCTCTTTTAAGACCAGGATTTTAATTTGTATTCGGAGCAAGTCTCAGCACAGTGATCTCTCTTATCTGTGAAAGAAACCGATCAACTTGTAAATTTCACCAGCACCTAGAAACCTCTAAATTTTATATGTTCTCCAGAAACCACCCTCTACTGAGAAACAACTACTTTCCCAGTATATTGCTGGTTGCCTTAACATTCTGTAAAACTGACATATCTTTACTGACATATCGATTTAATATGAATTATTATTGAGTACATACATACTCACGACTTAAGTAGAAATTACATTAAAAGGTAATCTGAAATAAGATGTATATAATGTTCTGTGTAATGTACCAGATGCCTTGTCCAAATACATTTAAGTGATTGAAGGAACATTTTCTCTAACAGCAGTGGTGGCGTGTGCATGGAGGGAGCGAAGATGCTACCTCCCCAGCACGTCACACACTGAAGATGCCCTTTGCAGCTTTTATCAGCAGAAATCTAAACAGACAATATGACAAAACTGTCAAACTGGCGGTTTTCGTTTCCAAGGTACTTGCTGCTGACTTGGCAAAATGCGCATGTCAGCAACACAAAGGCGGGGGTATCTGAAGGGCATAATCCATGCTCGGTACATGTGAGAGGGGCGCTTTTAATTCCTGCTCTCCTTAAATATTATCCAATAAGTAAACATTCTGCCCGAACACAGTGCAGCACTGTCAGGTTAATGAAGGGGCCTGCTCGGACATTGATACATTTTCAGTGAATCCGTCCCAAGCTTTAATTGAATACATGGTAGGGCAAGGGTGACGTAGAGTCTGTACCTAGGCCTATCTTCACTTCTGACAGAACTTTTAGATGAATCAGGCCCACAATGCAGTGATGGACAGCTGTAGAGTAGAATAACACATTCCTTCCGGTAAGTTTAAATGGCAGAGAGGGACATCGAAAGAGGGGTCTGTGTGGTGTGGAGTTAGGGTCGCGGGTGTGTTGTATCTATTTGCAGAGGTGTGGGAGGTTTCATGCAGGGCCAGACGGGGAACTCAAACCAGCCATGGCAATTATGTCGGCCTGGGCCTGGAGGAGGGATGGGGGGGGTGCTGGTAGGAAGCACTGCTGCAGCGCTTTTGTTACAAGGGGCTGGTTTTGCAGCACTGCTGCAAAACCGGCCACCAGTAAAAAAAAGCAGACCCCACCGGTCCAAAACTGCCCCCATCCTTCTGGCCCATCGGGAAAAAACCCGGTGCCGCTACGGCCAGTCCAGCCCTGGTTTCATGGTACTCCACCTGATTGGACTATCACTAGGTACTGTTCAAACTATTTTTCTATGTAAATGATCTGCCTCTTCGTGTTGCATTACCTTAGGGTTCTAGCAGGGACTACAGGAAATATTTACAAGCCCCTATCACCCCAGGAACATCCTTTTATTGATGTTCCTGCGGCAATAGGGGCTTCACCCTAATTAGAAGGCGGTGTGAAGCCACTTAACATTGCTAAATGCCACCTTGTAAATAAGGCACCCTTTTCACGCTATGCTTAACGTGGCAGGGATGGGCAATGGATGTTGCGGTGGGCGTTCCATCGTAGCACCCATTGATTTTGAGGCTGCCCCTTATTTACAAGGGTGGTGAAAAAAGGGGGCAGCACCAACATTAAGATCATGATAAACCTGGTCTTAACATGGCAAAGCAAGGAGAAATCTTTATTCTATGTACATAGAAACAGCAAAACACCATGAATATTTGTTTATGTGCAGGAAGGTGTCCCTTACTGCACATAAACAATCATTTAAAAAATGACGATTTGCAACTTCTATGTGAACTGCACAATGCAACACACATTGAAGTTACAAATCGCCATTCTGGATTGTTTATGTGCAGAAAGGGACACCTTCCTTTCACACAAACAATCGTTCTCTCACTGCAGGCTCTCTCGCATTATGGTGCAAGGGTGCCTGTGTTGGGGATAGGCACCTGAGTTCATTACCAGGTCTAGGGAAAATGCAGGAATGCACCGTATTGTTGTAAATACGGTGCATCCCAGCGTTTTCAGAATGGTGAAGCGCGGGTGGTAGCTATTTTGGCAAAATGCAACGCTCCACCATTCCTTTGTAAATATGCCCCTACATTCTTTGTTTAGTTTGTACTGTGTTCAACACATATTTGAATAAATATGAGTAAATATGCACATATAATAGTTACGGAAATTTCTTTGAGCAACAGTTAAGTGCAGATTGTGACAAGAGGAACCTTTTACACTTTTACAGTAGAATGAATATCCTGAAGATGCTTATATTTTGAGCTCACCCTGCACAAGGCTCTTGAGCTCCTCACTCAAATGAATGATTTAGTATAAAAGTCTTATTTAATATCCCTCCTATGTTCCCTGAATTTTATTTGTTCATTCTGCAAAATTCACATGCTGGCATAAAAAAATGTTTCCTATGCATCAATCCTAGATCATAGGAATTCTTTTTAGAATTGCCTGGCTTGACCCTAGACCATAGGAATACTTTCTAGAATTTCCTGCAGCATTTAAAATATTAACGTGAGACATGTTCAGAGGTGGTTGATTTCTCATATTGTTGGATTGCATGATAGATGCCCTCAACTCTCCACTTCCTTCATTCATGTCGTTCACAGAACCATGACCTCCACCTATCAATCTGATGTATCTGGCTCCAATCCCACCCCAAACCTGCCGCTGCTATCGTTATCCGAAAGGAGTGTGTCCCAAAAACGTCAGGAACCATCCCAAGCGGCATTACCCCATTCGCAGTACTGCGTACAACTGAAAAGCCAACACCTTACGGCCTTTCTCATGACAAAAGACTGCCCTATCATGCTGGCCAGGCCACTTGTGAAAACAGAGCCATTCTTGTACAGGGAAGACTTATACACTACCTTCCTCACACAACCATACAGACTTTCCTATGACTTGTTGATCGATCTTTGAATGCCACAGCCAAATACCCAAGTGTTCCGAATCCAAACACACTTACTCGTGAAGCACACCGAACTCCTTCGTAGACCCCCAAAACTCAGAAATTCCAAATGCCCTAATGAACATTCAAATCATGCAAAGACAAAAAACAGCCACCTTAAAACATTATAACAACATCCAGGCAACACTGCCAATAATTCTTTTAACAAGTCATATGTGATGGCTTCTCGTGCCTCCATCCTCCCCCACCCTACTGTTTGACCCATCCCTTTCAGATCCCCACCCAGGACCTCATCACCAGCAGGGTGAAAACCCCAGTACAGTTTACCATAAATTGAGACCCCAGCCAAATGTCTCCGAATTGGTGTGTATGATAAACCTTTGTCGATATAGAACACAACTAAATGTAACACTCTCCTCTCCACATCATTCTGATCAGGCTCCCAGTCTTGCAGTGGACAGTCCTCAAATACCCTGAACTTGCTCCAGGCCAATCTGTAACTTCCTTTAGTGGGTTCAGCTAACAAGCCCTCCACCAGACCAACAATTCTCATTCACCCAGCACCCAAATATCTGTTGGTAATAACTATGGGCGAAATGCGCGAATTCGCGGTAGACGAATTTGTGCGAAAGCAAATTTGCGTTCCGCATAATCCGATAATTTGTGCGAATTTGCTGTTTTTTTTTGCGTGCTCACGGGGTGCTTTGCATGTTCGCGGGCCTCTTGCAGCGCACCGACCGCAAAGTTACCCATGCGGTCATACATGGGCGTGGCCATCTTGTTCACGTTGCGTATTTCCGTTTCGTGGGCACTAGTTGCATGTTCGCCTTGTGCGCGGGCCGCGATTATGTGGTCGCGTGCATTTTGGCGTGCTCGCGGGGGAAATATCGCGCAAACTTACCCACCCGGTCTTGAATGGGCGCGGCCATCTTGTTTTTCATTCATTGCTATGGTTCTGGGCATGCTTTTTCAAACCTTCGTTAATCTTTGCAATCCTTTTTTTCTTCGAACTTTTTTAAAATCTTTTTTACTCATTATCTATCCCTCTCTTTTTCCACATCTATATTTTGTGTTTTTTCTACTTTTGGGAGCCGGGAAGAGCAAGGGGAAGGGTCCCGCACCCCGTACCCGGCTCCCATGCAGGCCCTTAAGGGGAGAAGCAGTAATAGCCCGGGAGATTTTCAGCGCGGTGGAGGTGGCCGCACTGGTTTGCTTCGTTCAGCGCCACCTCCCCAAGACTGTTGTGGCAGGCGGCAGGCCCGGTGCCGGGTACGGGCTCCGGGAGCGTCAAAGGCTATGGGGGAAGGTGTGCCGGGCCATATATCGTGAGTCTGGGGTCCGGCGCGCCTACAGCCAGGCGACGCACCAGTGGTCCGACGTCCTGGACCGGTAACACGACCTGCTCGACCTGCAAGGCGTCGAGATCCATGGGCTTGGTGAGTAGTAGTAGCTATTTAATCACTACTCTGTTTTCTCCTGCTCTATGTAATCATATTGCAAATGTTTGTTTTTTCAGAAGAGCAAGAATGCTGCCGATTACATTGCCGGTAAATTATGTTTCAAAATCTTCTGTGATTGCAGGTGCTCGCCTGCTCAGTGGCGGTGCTACTATGCTTACTTGATTTCAATTTTGTGCTCATTTGGCCTGAGTGAATATGTATGAGTGAGTGTACTTTACACAACTGCGTAATGCTAGACACTAGAGATTACATTGCAGGTAAATTATGTTTCAAAAGCTTTTGTGATTGCAGGTGCTCGCCTGCTCACTGGCGGTGCTACTATGTTGTATGTACTTGTTTTCAATTTTGTGTTCATTTGGCCTGGGTGATGATTATGTATCAGTGTACTTTACAAAACTGCGTAATGCTAGACATTAGAGACTCAAGACCAGTCCTTCCTTTGTACTCCTGCCACTAAGAAGAGATAGTGGTGGTGATCATGACAGGCACACTTCGCGTGCTGCGGAGTGCTGCCTTCCAGTCCTAGTAGAACCTTTTTGTAGTTGGTTTAGTGAGTAACATAACTTTCCAAGTAGACGGTCCGCGAATCCAGCAATACTAATATCCAAGTAGACCACATCAGGTAGGTCAATACATTTTGTGCAATTGTTGTAAGCATGGGCGGATTTTGCGGATTCGCAATCCGCAAATTTGCGGATTTGCGAATTTGCGGATTGCGAAAATCCGCAAAATCCGCGAGAATTCGCGGATTTTGCGGATTTTTTTTGGGTGTGTGTTCGCACGGGTTTCTGCAAGTTCGCGAGGGTTTTGTACAATTTCGCAAATTGCGAACTTACTTGTCGGGTCGCTAGTTTTGCGAACTTGTTGTTTCTACGTGCCCAGCCTGTTTGCAAGGCTTTCTTCATCACTGCCACCCTCTGTCACCACTGGCACTCTCTTTGTTGACCCATGCCACCCTCTGGCTCACCCATGTCACCCTCTGTGTCATCACAGCACCCTCTGGTTCACCAGTGTACATTATTGGGGCAAAGCAAAGCACTGCCATCCTCTATCAACACTGGCACTCTGGTTCACCCATGCCACCCTCTGGCTGGCACACCCATGCCACCCTCGGTGTCATCACAGCACCCTCTGGTTGACCAGTGAGTGTACATTATTGTGGCAAAGCAAAACACACCTGCTAAGTGCTTTAAGTTTTGCAAACAACAACACCTGCCCTGCCCCAACTGACATTAATGAAGGCTGGCACCTGCTTGTCTGCTCCCTTTCCTTTTTGTTGCAATGTACATTTTTTTTAACAGGATGCAATGGCATACTTCTAACTATTCTGTGACTGTCAGAGCAGGGTCACACAATAGTTGCAAGTAGGCAACCGGATTCTGGAGGGCCCCTTCAGGAAGCATTACAGGGAAATGGTTACAAATGATGAGCTCGAACTTTTGCACCTGCTCGTTGGTTTTGCTTTTGCAAAAATCGTTTTTCGGTAATTTCGCGCTATTCGCGAGGCGCGGCGTCGTGCGAAATCGACCGTGGTAGCCGCGAACTAGTGCGAGTTACCCCAAGGTTGAGTATGGGCGCCTCCATTTTGTTTGCGTGACGTATTTCCGTTTCCGCCCGCTATGTGTAATCTCGCGGAATAAGCGCATTGCGAATGCAATTTCGCACGAGTTCGCGAGAGAAATCGCGTGCGAACTTACTTACGCGCACGTGATCGGGCCGCCATCTTGTTTTTCATTCATTCCTATGTGTCTGGGCATGGTGTTTCTAATCCTTTCTATATCTCTGCCATCCTTTGATTGTTATAATATTTTTTGAATCTATTTAAATTATTATCTATCCCTCTAGTTTACTAGCTTTATATTTTTGTGTTTTAGGCTACTTTTGTTTACTTTTCAACTACTTTTTTAAACTTTTATTTTCTTCTTCTCTAGTCTTATTCTTTTTCATTTTTTCTCCTTGTTCCTACCACCTGCCCAGACCATGGTGAAGCCAGCTGTGAAGCTGCCCAAGACGGGCCCCGCAGCCCATACCCGGCTCTCGTGTGGCCGTTTGAGGGCGGAAATGGTGGTGCCCAGGGACATCTTCAGCCCTGAGGAGGTGGGCGCACTCGTTTTCTATGTACAGCGCCACCTCCCCAGGACCATCGCGGCAGGCGGCAGGATCGCTGGTGGCTACACCAACCGCCAGGAGCGACGGAAGCGGTGGGAGCAGGTGTGCCGGGCCCTGTTTGACATCTCGGGGGTCCAGCGCACCTACAACCAGGTGACCCACCGCTGGACCGATATCCTGGACCCGGAGCGCGACCTGCTCGACCTGCTGGGAGTGGAGGTCCCCGGGCTTGGTGAGTAGTAGTAGCAATTTTCTCATCACTCACTACTCTGTTTTTTCTCCTGCTCTGTGTGTTATATTGCAAATGTTTGTTTTAACTTTTTTACAAAGAGCAATAATGCTGCCGATTACATTGATAGGAGAGGTAAATTAATATTTTAAAATCTTCTGTGCATTTCAGGTGCACTGCTCTCCTTCTCTGTGGCGGTGCCACTGCTTATTTGTTTTCTATTTTGTGTTCATTTAATTGGGCTGAGTAATGTATGAGTGTACTTTACAGAACTGCGTAATGCTAGACACAAAGGGGCAGATTTACAAGCCCCTTGCGCCACGTTTACGCTGCCTTACCTGACGCACAGCGACGTAAACGTGGCGCATCCCTGTGAGTCATGTACAACGTGATGCATCTAGGGAGATGCGCCACGTTAAGGCCTGGGCCTGCGCCACAATGGGTGCGTTCCCACGCAGGGGGCGGGGGGTGGCGGTCAGGCAGCTGTGCGCCTCGCAAAAGTGCCTGCGTGAAATCTACAAGATTTAACGCAGGCACTTCCGCGACGCTGCTACGTCAATTCTTTATGCCTGCTTGCTTGAAGCAGGCGTAAGGACTGATGCGGTATGTTGAGTATTGGGCAGCCCTGAGCATTGCTAGAGTTGCATCGCGCCTGCGACGCGACTCTAGAGATGCGCCCCTCTTTCGTCACAAGATGCGTCACGCATCTGCCTACCCTTGCGCCAGGGTTTGCCGCATTGTAATTGCGGCGCATCTGCCGTGACGCAAGGTTAGTTTTGCGTTACTCATTTGTTCTGGTGCACCTCTGGAGGTGTGCAGCCCAGAACTCGTAAGTATGCCCCTAAGTGTCAGATTAGCAATTACCTGCGCATCCCTGCAAAGTGTGCGGCACGCCAGCACCACCCATGGTGCGCCGTATTTACAATGCGGCACACCATGGTCCCAAAACGTCACCGAAGCGTTACGCATCGGTGACGTAAAGGCGGCTCATTGATGGAGTTGCGTTACAACGATGGCGCAGCTCCAGCAATGCTGCGTCAAGCCGTACGTCTGCTTCATGCAGGCGCAGGGTTTTAGTGACGCATCATTGTCCTAAATGACTGATTGAAATTTTATATATTCCCCATAGCCACTTTTAGCATGCGTTCCTGCGCAGGAACGCCCTCCCTTGCGCTGGAACGCTCCCTTATGGCGCAGGGCTTTAGAATGGGATGCATCTCCCATATGCGTCACGTTGTTAATATACGCCACACCATGGCGCCTCTCTTGTTGTGGCGCTGCATCACAAAAGTGACGCAAGAACGGAGCAAAAGAGCTGCAAGGGGCTTGTAAATCTGCCCCTAGAGTAGAGGCTCAGGTGCAGTCCTTCCTTTGTAGCCCTCTTTTTGGCTGAAATAGTTGGTTCTTGTTCTTTCTAAATGTTTGATTTGGTTGACAAGGACATCGACAAGCAGCAATCATCAATGTTTTCTGTTCTTTCTTTCATGTTGTACGTCAGGTCCGCCCAGGGGCAAGCGGACAGAAAAGGAGGATGCTGTGGCTCCAAAGGAGGAGGATGCAGGCCAGGGCGGCGAGTGCTCCTTTGCTGGCCCCAGTAAGTTTTAATTTAAATATAGATGACCTATTGTTGTCCAAGCGTTCCTAATTGAATTTTTTCGAAATAGTGTTTTGATAGGTGCAAAATCCATAATACTACTGTTGCAGGGACAATTCTCCACAAACCGAACTATGGACACCAAAGACCAGGGTAATAATATTTCAGAGTGGCGTGTTTGGCACACTGTATAAACCTGGTAGTGTCAGCGGCACGGACTCCTCCTTGCAAAAATTGCAAAACCTTTCGCTCAGTCACTCTAGTCTGGAGGACCAAAAACCACAGAGTCTATTCAAGTTTAAAAGCTTTATTAAAAGTAAAAGTAAACACATATATTAAAATAAAGTTAGCTTGAAATGGAAAAGTGCTTGGTGCTGAGTTGATGAGTAATAGAACACATTTCTTGTGGTCGAGCCGAGCTTTCACCTGGTTTGAAGTTGATGTTGCTCTTGTCCTTAGAAGTCCTGGAGGCGGAGGTCCGGAAATTGAAAGAGTATCAAAATTTGTTGGAGGGCCTCCGCTTAGATCACGCCACCCACCGGGAGCAGTACGATGCCCTGGCCCTAAGGCATGATGCCCTGGAGGCCAAAGTCAACACCATGCATCCCTAGAGTGTCCCTTGCCCCTTTTTTAGAGACTTTTGGGGGGTGGGAATTGGGAGTTGGGGTTTTTGGGGACTTTTGAAGGACTATTTATTTGTTGGGGTTAGGGAGGGTCTTGCGGGAGTTTATTTTGTTAGGGATATAAAAATGTACATTTTCAAACTTTATCTGAGCATATCTGTTTTTTACTACTTTGAGCCCGGTGGGTGGTGGTTTTGCAGTAAGTTCGTTTTACTGAACACTGTCATCGTGTTGGTTCACGTGTAATTGGCCAAATGGTGCCACTTGCTTCTTCTTCTCCTTAGTAGAGACATCTTTCTTGCAAGAGGAGCTACGGGCACCTCTTTTTGGAGCCATCTTCTTCAGATGTCAGAACAGCAGGCCGCAGCAGGACTTCTTCCTGGCACTGATGCGCAACAATGATGCGGAGTTATTGACTTTGTGCACCTAAAAGCAAACGAAGACAGAGGAACATCAGTAAATATATGTTGCATATGTAGCGCTTCAATAAATAGTTTGCAAGTAGGCATTTATGAATACACACGTGCACACCACACAATATGGAAATTTCAAAATTAAGAATTGCTAAATTTTTGAGAAACAGGAATTTAACATTGATCCAAGAGAGCACACACAGAGAGGGTTCTAGTTTCATGTACCACTGACTCCCCCTGGGCACAATGGGTGAAAGCAAGGCAAAATGGGTGCAGGCCTATGGCACAAAGCTCACTGCCTGCCTTCAAAATGGCCGCTTGACCCCCATCCACATGGCCAGGACCATGCCTCAAAATGGCCCCCACCAACATAGCCAGCCCCCAACCCCTACTCCAAAAAGTCAAAAAACACAACACCAGTCAAATCACCACAATCCAATGCCATCCATCAAGTTTCAGAAAGTTTTTGCTGTCTTCTGGTGGTTTTCTGGTGCAGAATTGCAATTTATGCAATTTCGCGAGTGCAAGATTGTTGCTTCACGACGCGAACGTGGCGAAAAACCAGCAAAATCCGCGAACAGACCGATTCTGGGCCCCCTGGGCATGATAAAATCACAGCACACTGGGTGCAGGCCTATGGCACAAAGCACACAAACTGGCTTAAAAATGGCCCCTAGACCCCCACCCACACGGGACCAGGCAATAAAATGGCCCCCACCCACATAGCAAGCCCCCAACACCACCCCAAAAAGTCGTAAAACACACAAAAATCACCACAATCCAATGCCATCCATGCCCTGGCCAGAATCATGTTAAAATTCAACAAAACAGTTGTATCATGCATGCACCCATAACTAAGCCTGGTAGTTTTCAATTCATGTGCAGAATTGTAATTTTTACAATTTCGCGAGTGCGAGATTGTTGCTGCGCGGGACGCGAGCAGTGCGAACACAGGCAATTTTTTTTTTTTAAATCCGATTTTCGGGTAATCCGCGGGAGTTCTAGGCCCCCTGGGCATAATGAAAGAAATCAGAGCAGACTGGGTGGGCCTAGGGCACAAAGCACACTGTCTGACTTCAAAATGGCCGCTTGACCCCATCCACATGGCCAGGACCTGCAGGACCATGCCTCAAAATGGCCTCCCACCAACATAGCCAGCCCCCAACCCCACCCCAAAAAGTCGAAAAACACACACAAAAATCACCACAAACAACATCAACTTATCAACTTACTTGTGAAATCAAATTTCGAATCCAAAAGTAACCCAAAAGGCCTCAAAGCCAAATCTCCAGCAGCATCCACAAAAAGTAATCCTTCCCAGTCAAGATCGAATTCAAAGTGGCCAGGAAATGGACTAAGCAATGGGAGGAGCTTGCTGGACAGGAACAGGAAGTTGGAGACTGGGGCACTTCCTTCACCCCACCCCTATGGGAGGAGCTTGCTGGACAGGAACAGGAAGTTGGA
Source organism: Lissotriton helveticus (assembly GCF_964261635.1). Taxonomy (NCBI): domain Eukaryota; kingdom Metazoa; phylum Chordata; class Amphibia; order Caudata; family Salamandridae; genus Lissotriton; species Lissotriton helveticus. Next base: position 1,820,400,463 of record NC_136059.1, read on the forward strand.
GACTGGGCCACTTCCTTCACCCCTCCCCAATTGTAATTTTTGTAATTTCGCGAGTGCGAGATTGTTGCTGCCCGCGCCGCGGACCGCGAGCAGTGCGAACACAAGCAAAAAATCCGCAGCGCGCGGATTTGCGTATTTTCGCTACATCCGCGAGAGTTCGCGGATTGCGGATTTACCGAAAATCCGAAAAATCCGCGAGCGGAACGGATTTTGCGCCCATGCTTAAATTGTTGTCTATTTCCCCAAAATAATTTGTTATTGTTTTTTTTAAATGTTTGATATGGTTGACAATAATCATCCATGTTTGTGTCTTTCTTTCATGTTGTACATCAGCTGCTCCCCCCATGGGCAAGGGGACACAGGAGGAGGTAGCGGCGCCGGCGGAGCAGGGACAACATCGGTCCAGCAAGGGCTCCTCTGCTGGCCCCAGTAAGTTTTCCTGTTAATATTAATAATTATACTTCCCTATCTTTTACAGCACCTGTACTTTTTCCAAACGTTCCTCATTCTATTTTTTCCTAAATCGTCTTTGATCTTCTTGTAGATTGTTTCTAAATTCTTCTCCTGCCTCTAGTATGACTCCCTGTGGTACTACTAGATTATTATTAGTCTGTCTGTGTAGCTAACTAAGCTTGCACAGTTGGCAAAAGGTGTTAAACAAAACTCCTATTCTATTCAGCAATAGCTCTATGCACTGAGTGCAGTCCTCTGGGTTGTCCATAATGTCTATTGAAGTCTTCTAAATGTTTATGCTTTGACAAATCCCAACAATAAAATGTCAATGGCCACCAAGAATAAGATACTAGTTTACTTTTTGATTGGCTAGGAGGACAATCCATACTGTTGCAGGGACTATTCTGCACAAACAGAACTATGGACAAGAAATAGGGCATTGGTTATAAATTATAATAGGCGCAGTTAGACTTTGAGTGTCAAAAAGAAAAAGTCCCAATTAAAAAAATGGACTTCAGAAGATGTATCCAGCGTTCAGTAAAGGTACTGAAAAAGTCTAACTATAGACAGCATGCCAGATAAATGGGCGGGAAAGGCAAAGATACAACAGAACATCAGGGACAATAATTCCACAATAGCAAATACTAGAAGCTATGACAATATCTGAGACATATCACAAAACTTGTTTGGTAAAAAACTCTTGTTTCAAATTTATTCACATAATCAAAATTACACAATCAATAATCATTCATATAAGTATTTATAAAAAACAATTAAAAAACATGTTCAATAGGACAAATATGCTTCATAAAATTTATACACAAAAATTTTTTTAAAATTGAAAAGAATCACAAGGGTCGACGCGGCGTTTCGGTTTTTCTTATAGAACACCTTCTTCAGGACAGATTCTAAACAGTTAAGAAACATAGAGTTACCATCCATTTGATATCTTAATGTATCATTTGACAACACTGTCTCAGTTATCCCATTGTTCTCACATTTCACATATCTGATTGTCACATATCTTTTTTTAAAAAACAACCATACTCGTTTTTATATAATTTGCCCAAATCGAACAACACTTCATTTTTTACATCAAGGAATTGTTACTTACATCGTATATTATACTCAGCCCCCGTCAATACTCAATTTTTATGCATGCTACGAAACTACACAATTTAACTATGTTTGCCTTTCCCTTGGAATTCTCTATTCCAATGCTGTTACTACGCAATCATTTGCATTTTATGCCTTATCTAATGTGGGCATACCTTTTTCCAGAGGAGTAAGAGTGGCTCTACTGGAGGGTAGTGCTTGGCCCCAAGTAGTTTCCAAGGGTTTTCTCGATGAATGAAAGATTTTTCACGATCTGCCGTGTTCAATTGGCAACTGTGATTAATCTGGAATAAGATATTTATTTTTAGGTGACCATCTTTTGGTGTTCTTAATTTGCATTTTTATTTCTGGTTTTTAATAAATCCCAGAAGGACATTCAAGTAACTTCATACCTCTTTCCTTTGGGTATTAAGCCAATATTTATTCCATAGCCCTCTGTATTTATAGGCAGGCTTCAGGAAGTCTTAATCAATGGGTTTCTCGATGAGAGACAGGAGTCACGATCTGCCGTGTACAATTAGCAAATGTGCTAGATCTAAAAAAAGATAGTTCTGTTTACATCACCATCTTTTGGAATTATTAATTTTTGTACCTAGTTTATAACATCTCAGGGAAACAATCACCTAATTCCATACCTCTTTTATTTGGATATTGGGCCAATATTCATTCCATAGCCATCTGTATTTCTAGGCGGACTTCAAGAAGTTTATGTGGACCTATAGAAATAGATATTCTCCTTAATATATATATTCCCAGGGCCCATCCTACATTTAATAATAATAGACATTCGCGCCATTGACCTTATACCTTTTGGTCTGCTATGTTCTTCCTGGGGGTTGCTGCCAGGAGGAGCCACCGTATTACTGGGATGGTTTTAATCTGAAAGATTTAATTAATCACTCAATTATACACTCTTTACATCACTCCTATTCACTATGGTCATATTGCCACACAGGAGGTCCCTTACCCAGTGTTTAGGGATTCATGCGCCGTCTTTTGACTTGATCCTCTTGGTTACCATTGAAGATCACCGGCCAACGTGTTGCATTACTGGGTATAGTCACGTGAATATATAGATTTCTGTGGATGTATAATACAAATATTGTTGGTAGGGAATCTTTCTTGATATCCTCTATTTGTTTCTTACTTATCCTATTTGTTGTCGACTTGATATATGTATCATTAGCAGTACTTTACTTGTCTTCATGTGTACATTTATACCCATAGGCACATTTTGCTGTTAGTTCTATTTCCTATTCGTTCCTCTACCCATTATAAGTACCCTTATTCCTAATTCTATATGTCCCTGAGTTAGGCTAATCTTTTCTCTCTCATTCTTACCTATTTTGATGTAGTCGGCCTCCCTGCTCCTGATTCCTGGCAGCCCGTCGCCTCTGGTCGATTTCCAGAAAGTAAAATGAATTGCCGCTTTGTTTCCCGGTTTAAATATCTGCCGCGCTCTGATTGTGCGTTTGTTTTACCTCACCCGATTGGCTGCCATGTTGATTCTCCTAGAGACTGTTACTAGGGTGGGCATACGGCATTCCTCGCATCCGCGTATTGGCCCATGTCAATCACGTCGTACGAGCTCATTGGGGGAAACAGCAAAATGCGTTTCCAAGGTGATTTCCCTCCCCGCCTTCTATGCACGCTCATTGGGGGAAACAGCAAAATGCGTTTCCATGGCGATTTCCCTCCCCGCCTTCTATGCAAGGTTACGAGTTGCACTTTCTACCGCGAATTGGTTCCCGCTATTCCTGTGATTGGATGGGGGAACTTTATGCGTTTCTATGGTGATTTTCGCTCGTGTTCTTCAATGCACGGCTAGCGAGTGAAACGATATATTTACCATGTCGATTCCCATTGGTTTAAGACTACCAATGCATTCCTACAGTAGTAAAAGCTCGTATTTTTCCTCATGCGCCTAATATTGTGAAAAAAGCTACTTACTCTATTCTATCAGTTGTTATATTATATTCAATAATTATAAAACCCCACCTTTTTTATATCTCAGCGTTTTATCTAAATGAGTTGCCCTACATCGATGCCACACAGGTTATGTCTTGCTGGGGTTAGTTAAAATTACCATACCCATTGTGAGAATTTATTCTATGTTCATTTTGTAGATTGCCTAAAGTTATTTAAGACATACCGGGGAAAAAAAGATTTTTTGTATTCTAAGTCTCCGGGGACTCACAAGTTCAGATTCTAATTTTCTCCTCGAAGGCTGGTCGGTTTACTTGATAATTTTCTCCCAGTCCTCTCTTGAATTAAGACCCGTTCTCACACTGTTGAGGGTAGACATATAGAATTGTTCTCTTTTCTTCCTTTTGTCATTATAGTTGCCTCCTCTTTTACTGACTGTTATCCTCTCTAGTCCACACCATTTTAGGTCCTCAAGACCATGGCCGGCTGCCTTCCAATGTTCAGTGAGAGGTGCTCCTGTTTTGTTTGTTCTGAGGGCAGAACGGTGTTCATTTAAACGGAGCCTGATTTCCCTTGATGTCTCTCCCACATAGGACTTCTGACAGGGACATTGGATCAGATAAATTGCATTTTTGGTCCTACAGTTTATAAAGCTTTTAATATTTACAGATCTATCGTTGACTATGATTTTATTGCCTTTGATGATACTTGTGCAATTCACACAACCCATACACGGATGTGTCCCTGTGGGTAAAGGGTTGCCATCAATTGTTGTTTGTGAAGTTTTCGGAGTGTCCCTGTATGTATGCACAAGGGAGTTCCGAATCGTTTTGTTTCTCCTAAATGAGAACATAGGCTTTGGAATAGGGACGTCAGTTTTGTCCGCTATCAGTGACCAATTTCTATTGATAATGTTTTTGACTTGGTGACTGATCTGTGAGAAATTCGTGACAAACATAATTGGTTGTGGACCTTTTTGACTTTCCTCTTTTGGTTCGAAAAAATTTTCTCTGTTAAAATATTTCGCACGTTTATAGGCGTGCCTCACCATCCTTTTGGGATAGCCCCTCTCTAGGAATTTTGCTTTCAAGGTTGTTGCATGTCTATCATAGTCTGACATTGATGTACAGTTTCTTCTTAACCGAAGAAATTGTCCATAAGGAATATTGTTCTTCTGCGATGCTGGATGGTTGCTATCGAAGTGTAGCATACTGTTCCTATCCGTGGGCTTCGTATATAATTCAACAGTAAGATGGCCCTCAGTTTCTTTGATCATGATATCCAGAAATTCCACACAGTTCTTACTCATGTGTGAGGTAAATTTAAGATTGACATCACCTAAATTGAGCCAGATTAGAAAGTCATTCAGAGTCTCCATGTCTCCGGTCCATATGAAGAATATGTCGTCTATATACCGGCCCCATTCCGAGATGTTTTCATAGAATGGGGCGGTTCCGTTATAGATGTGTTTCTCTTCAAATTTCGAGACATATAGGCAGGCCAGGCTCGGCGCACAGGTAGCCCCCATGCTGGTCCCCTTTGTTTGCCTGAATAGTTCGTCCTTGTACATAAAGATATTGTTTTTGAGTATCAAAACTATACATTCCAGGATAAATACTTGGTGGTCTGTTATATCCTGATAATTGTTACACAAAATTTCTTCCATGATTGCTATAGTATCGTCCTGAGGAATATTAGTGTATAGCGCTTCGATGTCCAAAGTCACTAACACTTGAGTTTCTGGATTGAAAGCCAATCCTTCCACCTTTGCAATCATAGATGTTGTGTCCTTGATGTAAGCTTTTTGTTTCTGCACCAAGGGTTGTAGAAAGACTTCCACGTACTTGCTTAAGGGCTCAGTAAGTGATCCTATACAGGATACTATGGGTCTCATGGGGGGTCAGAAGTATCTTTATGGATCTTCGGGAGACCGTATAGTGCTGGAATTAAGGGGTCCGTGTTCAACATAAATGCAAACTCATCTTCACATATGATGTCTTCATCTTTTGCTAATGTAAGCATTCTTCGTATGTCATCCTTCAAGCTCTCCCACTCTTCCCTGTTTGATTTCTGATAGTGTGACCTATTGTTTAGAAGTTTCAGCATTCTGTTGTCGTAATCTGTACTATCCATAATGACTACACTCCCTCCTTTGTCCGCTGGTTTTATTGTTAAAGTTACATTACTTTCAAGTGCTTTTAATGCCTTTTGCTCTTCTTTGGTTACATTTGAAGGTGTCCAGGTTTTTTGTTTAATTAGACTTTCTACACTTTTATCTACAGACCTCTCAAAAGCTTCCACATCTTTATGCACCATATTGATTGATGGAGTCCAAGTTGATTTGTTTTTCAAACCAGATTTATTTTCTTTTGGGAGCTTATCTTTCCCATCAAAAAAGATTTGTAGTCTTACTTTTCTAAAGAAGTGTTGTAAATCCCTCTCAAGGGCATATCTATCTACAGATGAACAAATAGCGTATCCTAAGCCCCTTTCAAATAGTTTAGTCTCTGTGGCTGATAGTTGATACTTAGAAAGATTTACTACTGCTCCTCTTTGGGAGTTCACTAATCCCATTGTTTCTGACTTCTGGTTCGTGGACGTTGAGGGTGTTGGGCTTGTACATATTGGGGTTGATGGTTGTAATTGTTTCGGCCTCTCCCTCTCCCTCGTTGTTGTCCAAATGTTTGGTTTCGTTTCTCTAAAAAAGACAAACCTTCTTTCAGAATTGGTTGTTGTTGTTGTTTACTCATATCCCCGTTTCTGTTCTTTTCATTAGTTGATTCACCATCTGAGTCTGTACTTGTGTATGATGAATCAAAAAACCTGACCCTTTTCCTGGGTTGATTTCTGGGTTGGTTCTGCCACTGTCTCCGGGATTGGAAATGCTCCCTAGGTCGCTCGTAAAAATCTTTTTGCAGATAGGGATACACGAATTCAGGGTTGTAATTTTCAATATCCTTTTTCAGTTTATTGCTTTTCTTTTTAATCAGGTAATCTTTGTATCCAGCTACATCGTTTTGAATCTCCTCTAGTTTGGCTTTTGCATCCTCTAATGCTGTGCTTTGCTGTAATTGGCTCTCTAATTCTTCTATTTCTTTTCTTTCGATTACCAGGAATTCATTAGCTGTTTCTATTATTAGTAGAATCCAATCTCTACTACACCGATTGGCTACGAGTGTCCATTTTTCTATGAATCTCCTGTCCGTTATAAAAATCCCGGGTTCATTCGTGACCTGGAGGCCCTTGGGTATGATCCCGTTTTTACAGTACTCTACTAAGAACTCCGCATGGAGTTCCGCCCTCACTGATTTCTTTTTTAAGTTCCAAAGTTTCTCCCATTGTTCCTCATCAGATTTATCTAACCTAATTGTTGTGGTGTTTCGGGATTTGCTATTTATCAGTTGGTTAAATTGATCTTCGGAAAAGCTGTATGTTTTAATTCCTTCCATTATTGTTACAACCAATGATTATGATGTGGTGTTTTAAATTTTACCCACTCTGCTGATTTGCAGTATAATTACACACCTCCTCAGCTCACAAGCTGAGTGTAATATTATAAACAAAGGGAGGAGGACCCCGCACAGGCTGATTAGGGACTGGGGGGAAATATGAGTGTCAAAAAGAAAAAGTCCCAATTAAAAAAATGGACTTCAGAAGATGTATCCAGCGTTCAGTAAAGGTACTGAAAAAGTCTAACTATAGACAGCATGCCAGATAAATGGGCGGGAAAGGCAAAGATACAACAGAACATCAGGGACAATAATTCCACAATAGCAAATACTAGAAGCTATGACAATATCTGAGACATATCACAAAACTTGTTTGGTAAAAAACTCTTGTTTCAAATTTATTCACATAATCAAAATTACACAATCAATAATCATTCATATAAGTATTTATAAAAAACAATTAAAAAACATGTTCAATAGGACAAATATGCTTCATAAAATTTATACACAAAAAATTTTTTAAAATTGAAAAGAATCACAAGGGTCGACGCGGCGTTTCGGTTTTTCTTATAGAACACCTTCTTCAGGACAGATTCTAAACAGTTAAGAAACATAGAGTTACCATCCATTTGATATCTTAATGTATCATTTGACAACACTGTCTCAGTTATCCCATTGTTCTCACATTTCACATATCTGATTGTCACATATCTTTTTTTAAAAAACAACCATACTCGTTTTTATATAATTTGCCCAAATCGAACAACACTTCATTTTTTACATCAAGGAATTGTTACTTACATCGTATATTATACTCAGCCCCCGTCAATACTCAATTTTTATGCATGCTACGAAACTACACAATTTAACTATGTTTGCCTTTCCCTTGGAATTCTCTATTCCAATGCTGTTACTACGCAATCATTTGCATTTTATGCCTTATCTAATGTGGGCATACCTTTTTCCAGAGGAGTAAGAGTGGCTCTACTGGAGGGTAGTGCTTGGCCCCAAGTAGTTTCCAAGGGTTTTCTCGATGAATGAAAGATTTTTCACGATCTGCCGTGTTCAATTGGCAACTGTGATTAATCTGGAATAAGATATTTATTTTTAGGTGACCATCTTTTGGTGTTCTTAATTTGCATTTTTATTTCTGGTTTTTAATAAATCCCAGAAGGACATTCAAGTAACTTCATACCTCTTTCCTTTGGGTATTAAGCCAATATTTATTCCATAGCCCTCTGTATTTATAGGCAGGCTTCAGGAAGTCTTAATCAATGGGTTTCTCGATGAGAGACAGGAGTCACGATCTGCCGTGTACAATTAGCAAATGTGCTAGATCTAAAAAAAGATAGTTCTGTTTACATCACCATCTTTTGGAATTATTAATTTTTGTACCTAGTTTATAACATCTCAGGGAAACAATCACCTAATTCCATACCTCTTTTATTTGGATATTGGGCCAATATTCATTCCATAGCCATCTGTATTTCTAGGCGGACTTCAAGAAGTTTATGTGGACCTATAGAAATAGATATTCTCCTTAATATATATATTCCCAGGGCCCATCCTACATTTAATAATAATAGACATTCGCGCCATTGACCTTATACCTTTTGGTCTGCTATGTTCTTCCTGGGGGTTGCTGCCAGGAGGAGCCACCGTATTACTGGGATGGTTTTAATCTGAAAGATTTAATTAATCACTCAATTATACACTCTTTACATCACTCCTATTCACTATGGTCATAGCAGTTAGACTTTGCACATACCTCAGTCATAACAGAAGTTGAACCCCCAATCTCCTTACTGACTAGCTAGTGTGTCAGAGTCATTATTTAGGTCCCGAATGCAGCGATGATTCATCCCCAATGATTATACAACTCAGGACATAAGACTACGGAGTCAGAGTCCCGACCTTTCTTAGCCACGGACTCATGCTTGCAAATTGCAAACCCTTTCGCTCACTCACTCATGACCAAAAACCACAGAGTCTATGTAAGTTTTAAAGCTTTATTAAAAGTAAAAACATTTATTAAAATCAACTTCATCATATAAGATAAACGGTGAAGGATTCAAAACTGAAAAGTGGCTGATTTCGCACATTAATTGTGGGAGAGCCCTCACCTGGTTGGAACTTCAAGTCTTCTTTGTGGGGATGAATCGTTGCTGACTCCATCCAAGTGATGATGATCTGATCTTGCACTTGTTCTTAGAAGGGAAGCTTCTGTCTGTTATGAGAAAAATGATGCGTGTTAAAAAGCAAGCATTCATCAGTTGTGCCAAAAAGTGTAGCAAGACATGTTACGGCTAAGCATAAATAAAAAAAAACCTTCCCTGAAGAAAGGGAAAATTGTAGTTTGGAGACTAGAGAGTCACAAATTATTAAATTTGTTTATGTAGTTCTAGTAACATTTTTTCATTCCTAGACAAAATAGGGAGTGGTGTATATGGCATCTAAGAATATGAAATGTATTGTCTAGGAGGAACATCGGCACAGCCATCCACCAGTGCCGGGGCCAGCGCAGAGGTGGGCACTCCTGGGGCGGAGGCGGCGCAACAGCCATCGGGAACTGCTGTGGGGGTGCCACGGGAGTGGCGGGCAGTGGTAAGCTATTATATTCCTTACTTATTGAGATGGCAGACTGCAGAGTGTGCTCTCTGCACGGGTGTATATCTTGTACAATACAAGTACACTTTAATGTTAAGAAGACTTACAAATTTAGAAATAGGTTTTTGTCAACCAGGTAGAAGACATTCACCCTTGACTTCGCATTAGCAATAGCATTAGCGGCGGTAGTTGACGAGTAACCAATGGCCTCCTCTAAATTTGACTTCAACTCAGCAGTGAAAGTTTTATCAAGAAGCCAAGTCAGTTGAGAGATGAACTTGATGGATGGGATGAACGAAAAGGGAAAGAAGGGTGTAAGGAAGGACGAGCGAGTTAAAAGTAATGACTGGCAGAGAATGTTACGTATTTTTGAATGCTGCCCGAGGTGGCTGGGAATATGATGCATGGCTGGCTGAAGGCTGAAGCAAGGATGGGTGGAAGGAGAAAGGAAAGAGGACTGCCTGGGTGGGTGAATCAGAAACTGTATGTGTGCGCAATATACCCTTTGGTTCAAATTTAAATGCAAGTCAATCACGGATGCATGGCTGGCAGTTTCCAAAATAAAAATTCCGTGAGAAAAACTAAGGTTTGTCCAGTTGAGACATTAAGAAGAATGATGGACATTTACTTTGAATCAACGGATGCCTGTATCATGGTACTATCTTACTCATAGACAGCATAGGTGTATGTAGACAGTCATTGGATGAAGTAAGTGTTACTTTGAAGAGCATGTAACACCGCACCCGCACGTCCGTTCCAGTGTAGCAAAGGCGAGGAAAAGAAGTTGTATTTTTCAGAATACTACCATGATTAGTAACAGTAGTTTGCAAGCACAGCATATATCCTGCACTTACGGGGGCCACTCACTACCTCTGTTAATAAATGTATTACAACTCTGTCATTCATGTGTGGTCTAGCAGTGTCCACTCAATAAAAAACAAAGCATCCCATATGTAAACAAATATCCTGTGAAGGGATAGATAATCATAATATTTATCTTCTTCATTTTCCTTTTCTAGTAGTCATTGGCACTGCAGGGTGAAAGTTAAATTAATTATGCAGTAGCCCATGTAACAGAGTATGGCCAGTGCCACCCGTAATAGAAAAGTAAGAGCTTCACTACCTGCATGTACTAGAGTGGTACAGTAATGCAAGTCTGTGTCATCATGGCTTACGTCTGTTTTTCTCGGGTGCAAGTTGACTGCGCTGGTATTATGCCGGCTTCCAGAAGTTTACGTACCAATTTCGCTAAAACAAGAGAGAAAAATAAGAAGACTGGTGTACTGTCTGAGTCTAATGTAGTAAGTCCATATAGTGCTAGTAGGATTGATTCCGGAAAATCCCACTAATGTTAGAGCAGAAGCCGACGAAGTGGGAGGTTAGATAGATACAGGCCACAAATGTTATGTACTGTGCTTGCAAGTTGCTAGTGCTACTGTGACACAACTTTCTGCTAAATTATTTTGTGTTAATCTTGGTTACAGTATGTTTTTCTTTCTTCGTATAGATGCTCCTTCCAAACTAACACGGAAGGAGCTGGCTAGACGGGCCCGGCAAAGGAAGCTCGAGGCGATTGTCGCCGAATATCGGCAGCTGGTGGCCCAGGAGGAGGAGGACACACAGTCTCAGTCCACAACATCCATCATGACAGCTGCATCCTCCTCCGCGCATCCTGGGTCAGCCAGTCAGCGCAAGCCTCCAGCGGTACGGAGCCGTGGTACCGCAGCCACCCGCCACCGCCAAGCAGCCAAAAAATCAGCTGTCCCCCACAGCAGGTGCAAGGCCCGCATCCACCACCTAACCCTCAGGGTGTCCAACCTTGAGCAGGAGATGGAGAGAGTTAAAACTCTGCTCAAGAACCTCCGCAGGGAGCAACGGGACCACCTGGCCAAAGGACACCGCCGGCAGCATTAGAGGAGGAGAGACTGTCCCTTGCCCCTTTTTTAAAGACTTTTGGGGGGGTGGGAATTGGGAGTTGTGTTTTTTGGAACTTTGGGGACTTTTTATTTCACGGACATTCTTTGGGGTTACGGAGGGGGGTGGATAGTCTTGTGGGATAGTTTATTTTTGTTACGGATAAAAATAATTATTTACTTTCAACTTAAACATAGTATATGCATTTTTACTGTTTTGCGGGGGAGGCGAGGGGGTTAACTGTATGTTTGTTTTCCTGAAACTTAACTGGCTGCTTGATTCAAATTGTCTAAGTAATCGCCTAAATGTTTACAAAAGTGAGTGCCACTCACAGAGTTAGTGAATCCAATTGTCCTACTACTTTACTAGTACTACCGTCAGTCTCTCCTCTCTCCTCCTACTCCATTATTCTTCCTCCCCCCAAACGCTTATCTTACCTGTGATTTGTGTTTGAGAAAAGGGCTAGGCACAGGGCTGGCTGCATGGCAAATGGCGATTAAGGTTGGCAATCCTGGGCGAATGAAATGGCATTGTTGTGGTAGTAGTGGTGGTTAACAGTGACAGTAGCAGCATATGAAAAAAACAGCATATAAAAAAAAGAAAATGAAACCTTGAGTGGCTTGAGCGCAACATTAAAACAGTACGATAGATAGCACAGTACACAAGAACAGTGCCATAATTTAGCCTAACAAATGCTAAAGTATTCAAAGTATAACTACTAGCTGCGTGGAGTTTGGCTTTGGCTACTACAAGAAATAGTACTGAAGGTGAAGGACACAGCAGCGTAATCATTCACCACGTATAGGAGGAGCATGTTCTTGCTGATCAATCCAGTTGATGGCGCCCATGAAAATCAGATTTGATTTGTAAATAGTCATGGGTTGTGTCAAGCTGAGTAAGAATATATCCTTGGATTCCTTCACCAGCCCTGAAATTGATTTTCTGTTGCTTTGACCTTATCCTCCCCAGCAAGTGTGTGCAATTATTTTTGTCATTTAGTCACACCTCAATGAAAACCACACAGCTCGGGGGAAGAGGGTTAGGGTTTGAAAATTGGATGGGAATGGAGTTTTTTGGGAAAGTTTTGTGGAGAGAGGAAAAAAAAACACAGCATGGTCAAACAACAAATGAAGATAAACAAATATTTGGATACGACGATATCCATAAATCTTTTAAGGGACATAAAGGAAGTGCATGTACTACTGCATGCATGACGTTGATTGCTAAATGGATGGTTAGGTTACTTAAACTAAGTAGTACTTTCTACAACTTACTAACTATGAAGAAACAATGTGACAGTACAGGGATGCTGTAATTCAATCATTCAATCAATCAATCAGGTCATTTGTAGAGCGCGCTACTCACCCGAGAGGGTCTCAAGGTGCTGGAGGAGGGGGGGTGTTTCTGCTGCTCGAAGGGCCAGGTCTTGTGGCGTTTCCTGAAGGCGAGATGGTCCTGGGTAGTTCTGAGGCATATGGGGAGGGAGTTCCACGTTTTGGCCGCCAAGTAGGAGAAAGATCTTCCTCCGGCGGTGGTTCTGCGGATCTGTGGGACGGTGGCGAGGGCGAGGCGGGCTGAGCGGAGTTGACGGGCAGGCCTGTAGAACGAGAGGTGGATATTGAGGTATTCGGGGCCCCTGTTGTGGAGTGCTTTGTGTTCATGGGTGAGGAGCCTGAAGGTGATCCTCTTGTTGATGGGGAGGCACTGCAGGTGTTTCAGGTGGGCAGATTTGTGACTGTGGCAAGGAATGTCGAGGATGAGGCGTGCGGAGGCGTTCTGAATGCGTTGTAGTCGTTTCTGAAGTTTGGCGGTAGTTCCTGCGTATAGGGTGTTTCCGTAGTCCAGTCGACTTGTGACGAGGGCATGGGTGACCGTTTTTCTGTTTTCGGTGGGGATCCACCGGAAGATCTTACGGAGCATGCGTAGGATGTTGAAGCATGATGACGAGACAGCGTTGACTTGCTTGGTCCTCGTGAGGAGGGGGTCCAGGATGAAACCGAGGTTGCGTGCGTGGTCTGAGGGGGTCGGTGCGGTGCCCAGCGCCGTGGGCCACCAGGAGTTATCCCAGGCTGAAGGGGTTTGTCCGAGGATGAGGACCTCTGTCTTGTCTGAGTTCAGTTTAAGGCGGCTGATCTTCATCCATTCCGCGACGTCTTTCATGCCTTCCTGAAGGTTGGTTTTGGCCGTGGCTGGGTCTTTGGTGAGGGAGAGTATCAGCTGGGTGTCGTCTGCGTAGGAGATGATGTTGATGTTGTGTTTGCGTGCGATGGCGGCGAGGGGGCTCATGTAGATATTGAAGAGGGTTGGGCTGAGCGACGAACCTTGGGTTACGCCGCAGATGATCTCGGTGAGTTCTGAGCGGAAGGGAGGGAGGCGTACTCTCTGGGTTCTGTTGGAGAGGAAACGAGATGACCCAGTCCCGGGCTTTTCCAAGGATTCCAGTGGTGCAGAGGCAGGTTATTAGGGTGCAGTGGCACACGGTATCGAAGGCTGCCGAGAGGTCCAGGAGGATGAGGGTGGTTGTTTCTCCGTTGTCCATCAGGGTCCTGACGTCGGTGACTGCGATGAGGGCGGTTTCTGTGCTGTGGTTGGCTCGAAATCCAGACTGGGATGGGTCGAGCGAGTTGTTAGCCTCGAGGAAAGCGGTCAGCTGTTTGTTGACGGTCTTCTCGATGACCTTGGCCGGGAAGGGAAGAAGAGAGATGGGGCGAAAGTTCTTGAGGTCATTGGGGTCTGCCGTGGGTTTTTTCAGGAGGGCGTTGATTTCTGCGTGTTTCCAGCTTTCGGGGAAGGTGGCTGATGCGAACAAGCTGTTGATGATGTTCCGGAGATGGGGAGCGATGAGGGTATTGGCTTTGTTGAAAATGTGATGGGGCAAGGGTCCAAGGGGGAGCCGGTGTGGATGAGTTCATGATGCTTATGATCTCTTCTGAGCTGATAGGGGTCCAGGAGCTTAGGGTAGTGGCGGGGGCTTCTGGTTCAGTGGTAGGAGGTGGGGGTTGGGGTCCGAAGCTGTCGTGTAGATCTGCGATCTTTCAGTGGAAGAACGAGGCGAGGGAGTTGCAGAGTTCTTGTGTAGGCGTGATGTCCTTGGAGCTGGCGCTGGGGTTGGAAAGCTCTTTAACGATGTTGAAGAGTTCCTTGCTGTTGTGGTTGTTGTTGTCTAGTCGCTCTTTGAACGATGTCCTTTTGGTGGAGCGGATCAGCCGGTGGTGTTCACGGGTGGCGATGTTGAGGGCTGACATGTTTTCTGTGGTTCGTTCTTTGCGCCAGGTTTGTTCGAGGGTACGGCAGGCTTTCTTAGATTCTTTGAGGGCATCCGTGAACCATGGGTATTTCCTGTTTACGCAATTTCACTTGCCTATCTGCCCTCAGAGAGAATAAACAACACTTAGTACAAGAAATGAGTTTTAAAAATAGCACAAAAAAAACATAAACAATGGCTGGAGGGATGAATTTGAAGCAGAGAGCAAAAAAATGCACTGAGTCACACTCATAGAAGTATACAAAAATAACATTATTTAAAAGATAAGGAGAAGTGAAGAGGATACTGTAACTGTATGTTGTAGCTGTCCTGTTGAATTTGGGAAGTTGCGTGCATCCAGTCATTCCTCTTATCCGTGGTACTCCTCCATTCCATCTGACGCTCCATCGATCAATCTTGGTGACAAGACACACTGTCCACTGCCTGCCTGGCGGATGCGGAATTGCGGATCGCTAATGGTAAGCCTGAGTTAATCGTTTTTCCAATCGCACAGGGTAAAAGCCGGCCTGTAATTGTTAATGGAAAAACAGGAAGTGATATTAAAACACCACGGAGAAAAAAATATAAGGTACGCTGTGTAGTGCAAAAATAACACTTTCCGTTTCAGAGGCGACAGTATTACATACAAGCATAATTTAGAAAGTGCATACTGTGAGTCTCCTTTTCAAGGATAGTAATTAGTAAGTATGGGCCAATTGTGCTGATCTGCGGTCCGCCAATTTGCGCAAAATTGCAAAAAAAACACGAATTCACGGATTTTCCCACAAACTAGCGGATTATTTTGCGATTTGCATAACTATTACTGGAGTACTTTCTACTGGCTAATCCAGTAAGTGCTACCTCGTTGGGTAAATGTATAGTGCGTTTCCTACACTACAGCTGCATAAAGTGCCAGAAGAGTTATCTCCAGTGACATTTGCAATAACGCATTACCGGCAACGTTAGCCTATGGGCCGAAATGCACCTTAGAAACAGGGCCAAATCACCTTTCCCCTCAACCTACGACCAAACTGCTGTTTGGACACAAAATTAGACCTTCCCAGCAGTGCTCCCAAACTCCTAAACCCCCTCCTAAAAATGTAGAACACCCCCAAATAGCCCCCAAAAAATATGCAATACAGCTACCTCGCAGGCCGCCAATGTTAGCCAATGGCAAAAATGCACCTCAGAAACAGGGCCTAATTCCCCTTTCCCCTCAACCTACGACCAAACTGCTCTTTTGACACAAAATTAGACCTTCCCAGCAGTGCTCCCAGACCCTTAAACCCACTCCCAAAAATCTAGAACACCCCCAAATAGCCCCCCAAAAGCATGCAATACTGCTACCTCGCAGGCCGCCAATGTAAGCCAATGGAAAAAATGCACCTCAGAAACAGGGCCTAATTCCCCTTTCCCCTCAACCTACGACCAAACTGCTCTTTTGAAACAAAATTAGACCTTCCCAGCAGTGCTCCCAGACCCCTTAACCCACTCCCAAAAACGTAGAAGACCCCCAAATAGCCCCCCAAAAACATGCAATACTGCTATCTTGCAGGCCGCCAATGTAAGCCAATGGCAAAAATGCACCTCTGAACAGGGCCTAATTCCCATTTCCCCGCAACCTACGAAACTGCTCTTTTGACACAAAATTAGACCTTCCCAGCAGTGCTCCCAGACCCCTAAATCCACTCCCAAAAATCTAGAACACCCCACATTACCCCCCCAAAAACGTGCATTACCGTGACCTCGCACAGGCCTTGAAATCGTGCCCAAATGCACTCTGAAACAAGGCCGAAAAAACCCCTTTTCCTCCATGGATTTTCTTCAAACCACTTGCAATCAAAATTAGACCTTCGGAGCAGTGCTCCCAGACCCCTAAACCCACTCCCAAAAATCTAGAACACCCCCAAATAGCCCCCCAAAAACATGCAATACTGCTACCTTGCAGGACGCCAATGTAAGCCAATGGCAAAAATGCACCTCAGTAACAGGGCCTAATTCCCCTTTCCCCTCAACCTACTACCAAACTGCTCTTTTGACACAAAATTAGACCTTCCCAGCGATGCTCTCATACCCCTAAACCCACTCCCAAAAATGTAGAACACCCCCAAATAGCCCCCCAGAAACATGCAATACAGCTACCTCGCAGGCCGCCAATGTAAGCCAATGGCTAAAATGCACCTCAGAAACAGGGCCTAATTACCCTTTCCCCTCATCCTACGACCAAACTGCTCTTTTGACACAAAATTAGACCTTCGCAGCAGTGCTCCTAGGCCCCTAAACCCACTCCCAAAAATCTAGAACACCCCACATTACCCTCCCAAAAACGTGCATTACCGTGACCTCGCACAGGCCTTAAAATCGTGCCAATACGCACTCTGAAACTAGGCCCAAAACTCCCCTTTTCCACCATGGATTTTCTTCAAACCACTTGCAATCAAAACTAGACATCCGCAACTCTCATCTCAGCTAAACAAATTCACTAAGAATCACCAACAACACACTCCAATTGCACCCTAAAAACACGCAATAATTGAAAATTAACATGGGCGCCTACCGCAGCGGTTTCCCTTCCTCAACTTTGCCTAAACACACCCTTCCCATCAATCGATTCCTCCCAAATTTCCTGCACAACCACCAATTCCCCCTCCCTATCACTCACAGAAGCCCCTTTCCCCTAGCTCAACTGGAACACCCCAAACACACTTTCTCCTTGCGCCCCCTAACCGCCCATTGGATAACATGGCAAATTGCGCCTTGACAAAAAATTTCTGTTTTCAGCACTTCCACGTCTTCGATCATCTTGAAACTTACCAGGACACTTGTTACAGCGATTCCCAAGAATCTCAGCAAGGCGGAATAAAATCGATCCACTGGAAGATGTACGACTTTTCACCCAAACACACGCGCCTCAAAACACCAAAAAAGGCTAAAATTCGGCCAATTCTGGACCAAAAAACGCCAAACCCCCCTAACACCTTGGCAACATCATTATGAACAAGCCTGCATCGGGCTCTGAGACCTAGACTCCTTGAACCCTACCAAATTCAACCCAAAAACCCTAGTAAGCCGCACTGAACCCCCAAAACAGCCTTAAACCCTAAAAAAACACCCAAATTCCCTCAAACCTAGCCCTCAATCCTACACTGAGCTGGCCTAAAAAAAAAATATCCGCCTGCTCGCGAATTTGCGAATTTTCAGCAATTTCGGGAAAATTCGCAGATTGCGAATTTCCCGGCAAAAATCCGCAAATTTCGCAAGCTGAACGGATTTTTGGCCCATGCTTGCGGCAGGGCCATGCAGACGGTCAAGGCAGGCACCACTGAGTGAAGCAACCTGATGTAGCATACCTAGGCTCTTTGACACAGAGAGACAAAGCATATCTAATTGTATGCAGCAAGCCACATAGCCCCAATTTTACATGAACTCCTGTCTGGCATAACAACACTACACTGCCTTGACCACTCCATACCACGACTAGACAGACATGTAGTTCCGCTGTAGTAGTTGTTGTAGACTGGTTTACCTGTTTGCCACTCACGAATTGGCCATAGTTCTTCTGTAAACCGACGCTGATGATCCATCCATCCCAGTGAGTGACTGTAAAGAAAAAAGATATATTATTTAACTTTGATCATCAACACTCATCATCAATCATTATGGTATATTGGCAAACAGTGAGTCCAAGAACATTTTGCATATTGGAAAATGCAACGTAGTGGCCCCTGCAGTTGAAGTACAATTTGAATTAAACAAGGTAAAAAAAAGCAGAGTAGACTTGAGTTACATTTAGTGTGTAAAAGATTAAATAATACTTAAACAAATGGAGGAGTAACCACTGAGGGTACTTAATACCTATACATTAGTATGATATTGAGGTGCAAGCCCTGCAACCCAATCTGGGACAATCCTTTGTTCTTAGAAGACCCCTCACTCACCAACCTAGTTGGTGACATGCTTCATCATTGGGGTCCCACCCGGACAGCCGAATGCGATCCAGGTGTGCTGCGACACCTGATTACAGTGGAGCTGGTTATTATGTTTATATGTGATAAGGGTAGATAAAAGTGTGGTTAAAAGTTGTCACAACGCTACCCACTCAGAGACTATATTCTGGAGTGGTTGGACAACCAATAAAAGTAATTACATGTGGCACCTTTGCCTAATTAGGTAGGCTGTGGTGTCAAAAGAAGTAAAATAGTGGTGATTTGCTTAAAAAAATAGGTCTACATGTTTCAACCTTCGTGTGACTATAGAGGTTTTCTTCAGGAAAAGTGTAAAGTAGACTGGGAGGTCTACACACGCTAAGGTGTATCCTACCCTCGCCTACTGGTGATGGTGAAATCACAAATCGGTGATTTCTATAAAAACGTGTTCTTCTCCGTGATGATCGGAAAAAACCTGTGGAAATAAAGCAGGAAAAAAGGGTGCGGTGAGGGCGACGTACTCATGTACAAACATACATGGAAGTGGGTCATGGTGCACCATGTGAGGCTAAATGCCCGTGGGTGGGACTTGAGCAACCGTGAGTGACACAGGTATGCGTGCTGTCGTGAAACAGGCGTTTACTGCCATCAGGATACTACACCCCATTCGAACCTGTGTAGTATCGTGAGCTAGTTGAATAGGATCGCCGCAGTTCCTGTGCGTGCCAAAGACATAAATGGGTAAATCCCATGCGCGGTGAAAGTACAGGTGTCTATGCCCCGAACTTGGAGCGTGCCGTAGTAAGTAATAAATAATGCGGCGCGAAGAAGATCTCAAGTGCAAATGATTTAAGATCTGGTTTAAAAACAAACACTCGCAACACTTACATTTACGGGAGGGCAGCACAAACAATCATACACATGCAAAAATAAAGGGATTCATTCTTACTCAAAGCACGCTGATTCAGGGCTTCATGAGCTCCCCCGACCCTGTGTTAACGCTCAGCCACCATCTAGGAGTGAAAGCGGTTAGGAAGTGTGAAGGTATAAATGGTTCCGTCGAACCTGGATTAGCAGGGTCGGGTAGTTTAAGGACTTACTTGTGGCATGAGGAAGTGCGGCAGATTAGCCGAGCAGCAGATCGGTAGGAAGCTCCATTGGAGTGAATCACGGGCTCTACCGCGAAGCTGAAGTATACTTCCGTGTTTGCCGGCGGGGGGAGGGGCGTAGTCACGTGAGGCCCGGTTGCTGGGGCAACTTGGGCTCGTGTCAGACGCCCGGCTTGCGCAGCCTCAGATGGCTGAGCTACACCAAATAGCGTTTGGAGCATAGGTTAGAGATGGGAAAAATGGGGTTTAAACGTCTGCATGTGTGCTGCTCGTTCATCTGGAAATGTGAGCGCTCGTCAGCGCAGTGGCGGACTAGGGCTGAATACATATATTTAAGAGGTCCAAGGGTGATAGGATTACATAAAGATGGTGTTTGTATAAAACACCTCTGTGATCACTAAGTTGTTATTAGAGAGAAAGAATCTTCTAACGGATCAATTGTCAGGAGTTCAGAATGAGCACTGGATTGTGATAGGTGAGATCTCAGCAAGTGGGCTCTACCTGGAGAGCACTGTGTTCCAGGGGATGTTATCGTTCAAGCCTGTGCTTTGGGTGGACAGTCTATATATCCAACGCTGTTCTTTCTCATAGAGTCGTTGAGATAGTCTGTCACCAGGGGTCAGCTGTTCTATGAACGTCCATATCATGTCATTGGGCGTGTGGTTTAGGGTGAGGTAGTGTTCCGTCAGTTTTGTCATCGACTTTTTGCACCGGATCGTGCTTCTATGTTCACAAATCCGCTGCTTCACCTTCCTGCTGGTCTTGCCTATGTAGCGGAGGTTACAAGGACAAACAATAAGATACACTACGTTAGTGCTGTTACAATTGGTGTGGGACCTGATGGTCCATGTTTTTCCTGGTTCCAGAGATAGGGTTTTAGTGTTCTCCGTCAAGTGGCACACGCTGCAATTGCCACATTTGTAGTGGCCACGACTGCGTCCCTTATGCTCCTGGCACGTTTAAAAGAGAAAAGGGGTTTCTCCCATATTAGATTGCCTGTGTTTGATATTTGCCAATGTTTATTGATGGCTTTAGTCACACTGTTTGATGCCGGACTATAGGTAGTCACACAGGTCAGTGGAATGTCATTGTTGATCTTTGTGACATCTTCCAGAAGTGTCTCACGTTGCTGGTTTCTGGCTCTTTTCTGGCATTTGTTCAGAATTTTGGTCAGGTATCCCCTTGTCTCTAATTTCGAGGTAAGGTCTCTTGCTTGTTCACGGTAGTCATTCAGATTTCTGCAGTTCCTGCGTATTCTCAGGAATTGCCCGTACGGCAGGTTTTCTCTCAACGGTCTGGGGTGGAAGCTATGAAACCTAAGCAAGTTGTTCTTTGCTGTAGGTTTGTAATGAGTTCTTGTGTGTACTCGTCCATTTTCCTTGTTAATGACTAGGTCCAGAAACACCATGGTTGTGGGGTCTTTTGTGTAGGTGAACGTCAAGTTTTTGTCCCGGGTATTGAGCCAATCATAAAAGGATATCAAGGTAGCCTCCGGTCCCTGCCAGATGACCAAAATGTCATCTATGTAACGTTTCCAAAACGTTTTATATGGTCCAAAGGGGTTGTTGTCGTTAAGGATGAACTGTTCCTCAAAATCAAACACGTATAGTCCAGCTACACTCGGGGCAAAAGTGCTGCCCATAGATGTACCCCCTGTTTGGAGGTACAGTGTTCCTTCAAATTCCAAAAAGTTCTTTTTTAGAGCCAGTCTAGCGCATTCTAAAATGAAATTCTTAGGTGTCCTATGTGTCCATTCCTCTTTGTTGAGAACCTTTTCCAGAAATTTTCGGGTGTCGTCTTGAGGTATACTCGTGTAGAGGCTCTCTATGTCAAAACTCACGAGCAGGGCATTTACATCGACCTCAAACTGGTCGAGCAGTTGCAGAAGGTTCTTAGTATCCCGTAGGTACGTTGTCGTTTTTTGCACCAGTGGTTTAAGGAATACGTCGCAGAAGCGGGACAGTGGCTCAAGTAGTGATCCAATACCCGAGACTATGGGTCTTTCCGGGGGGGGGGGTTGTTTTTGTGCATTATGGGGAGAGTATAGAAGTACGGTGTTTTTCCCTCATTACTACACAAAAAATCGGCCTCTTGATTTGAGATGAAACCCATAGTTTCCCCATGCTCCATGAGGGATTTGATTTCCTGCTTAAGATCGTGTGTGGGGTCACAAGGTAGTTTGCGATAGTTCCGCTCGTCTGCTAGTAATCGTAGGCATTCATCCTGGTACATTGTCTTGTCCTGTATAACCACTCCTCCACCCTTGTCGGCAGGTTTGATTACTATTGTGGTGCCGTTTCTCAAGTCCTCCAAAGCTTTCCGTTCATTTTTATTGAGGTTGGTGAACGGCTTGGGTGGTTGTAGTTTCTCAATATCATTGAACACTGCTTGTTCGAAAGCTGATAGTTCCACTGGAGTGGTGTGAGGAGGTGGTAAGAAAGTCGATTTGACTCAAGTCCAGTCTCATTTGGATCATCGTTGATGACGGGGTTGTCCCCTTTCCTCTCAAAGAAAGCTTTGAGCTTCAGTTTCCGAAAAAAACTTGCGAGTTCGCAGTGTAATAGGAATTTGTCCAATCTGGGTTTCGGGACAAATCCGAGTCCTTTATTCAGGACTTTAACTTCGGTGGGGGACAGTGGTCTAGTGGCCAAGTTGGTTACTAGGTCTTGCTGCTGCTCGGGCCTGGTTGTTGGCTCTTGCTCCGTGTGTGGTTCCCTACTGGGTCCTCTGCTGACCAATGGACCTGGTTGGGTGTTTTTTGTCTTCCCCTTCCCCTTCTGCCCCTGCCTAAAAAAGGTGGCCGGTAGTTATTTGGTGGAAAGAAGGGTTGTTGGAAGGGGGGTTGCCAACCATACATTTGTGGGGGGGCGAACGGGTCCTGGAATCCTTGCATCATTGGGGGGTTGTAAGGTATCCAGTTGTTTTGCATTCTGTTTCGCCACCTGCCTTTTCCTCTCCCTCTTTGTTTTGTACTCCCAGTGCTCGAGTTACTTGATAACGAGTCATTGCTGGAGGCATCAGAATCATTAGCTGCGTTGGCAGGAGTGGTATAATCTGGATCGGAGTAGGGATATGCTTTTTTGAAGGAAAAGCGTTTCAGATCTTTCTGAAATTTTTTTGCCTTTTGTTGGGTGAGATTTTCTTTATACTCGGTCATTTATTTGTTTATCTCATCGAGTCTCTTCTTGTAGCCTGTAATGGTAGTTTTTATGTGCCCCTCTGCAAGTTGTATCTCCACTTGGATTTTCTCGGAGAGGCGAACCGCCGTCTTGAGGATAAGCACTATCCAGTCGAGCGTGCAGTGCCACGCAATCAGTGACCAATCTTTTCTAAATGTTGCGTCCTCCAAGAATATATGGGGAGCATTAGTCACAAGTAGGCCCTTGGGTGCCATATTGTTGTTGAGGTATTCTTTCTAGATTGTGCCATGTAAAATAGTTCTTATTCTGTTCTGTTTGAGTTCCGTTAGGTTCTCGCATTCTGTTGTTTGTGAGATGCTCTGTGATATGCTGGCATCTGCAAAAAGTGATAAATCTCCCATTATCGCATCCACTTCCGCCGTGGAATTCGAGAGACCTTTATTTTCACTCATGGTTGTTAGTAGATGCCTCGTGTAGTGTGTATGCGAGGTGGATTAAACAACGACTCTCGCAGCTGTGCGCTGCCTAAATCTCTGGAAAACAATTGGGAGATAAAGGTTGGTTGACCGTAAGGGTCTAGTAGGAACTCCTGGTCCCCTTAGATTCAATACTTAAACAAATGGACAGAAGACATATGATTCATTTCATGCACAACAAACAAAGAGCAATTGCTTTTATCAGAGCCAGACAGCCATTGCTGTCCACTGCATGCCATCTTCTCATTATTCATTACCTGTTCCACTTTTTGTCCGCATCTTCTTCTGAGAGTGAGGGCCCACAGGGCAGCCTCTCCTGTTAATTTCAGAAGTAACTGTCAGCAATCAGCAAGCATGTAGTCAGTAATTCCAGTCCCACTTGAGGGGACTCGTCTACGAAGACAAAGTTTCTTGATTCTGCGTAATCCAGCCATCTGCCTTGAGGGAAATGGATAGGGGGAGTCTGGAGGAGGAGGATAGAGGAGCATGATTGAGTTGTGAACTTGTGAACTTCAGGAATGCAGACTGGATAGGGTAGAAAATGTCTGTCTGCTGCATGGCCGCTGGGGCTCGAGGGACGTCTGTAATGACTGGGTCGTCGTCAGACTGTTCATCAGCAGCAGAATACACCACTTCTTGCTCGTCGTCATCATCAACCATAAGTGAAAGCCTTGCGGGTACCTTCCTTTTAGGCATAGCTACCTTTGTTGGCTCATGGCGTGCCTCACTCTCAGACTGCATTGGTGGGTTCCAATCAACATCAAGGTCATCAGAAGGAAGGGGGATTGAAGAAGAACTTGTAGTAGTAGCCCTCCTTGACCTTTTTCTTGCTGGGGATCTGGAAGACAATGGATCATCATCAGGAGGAGTGGCTTCCTCGGATGATACCTCCGCTTGAATCTCGATTTCCTGATGTACCCCTACTTCTGGAGGAACAAGCATTGTGGGCAGTTGTGCCGCTCCATACGCCTCTAGTTGCGCCTCTCCATACGCTTGTGCCTCTCCTTGCGCCTCTCATTGCGCCTCTCCTTACGCCTCTCCTTACGCTTGTACTAGTTGCACCTGTGGTTGTCGTTGCCGTTGTGGTTGTTGAACACTCATCAGATGAGCTACGCCATGCTACTTTCTTGCGATGGATTTCTTGTGCAGAATTGCAATTTTTGCAAGTTCGGGAAAGCGAGCTGTTCAAATCTCCCGCAATTGTTTACTCCCGCGATACGTGATTGCGGGCCCTTATGACGTACTCGCGTTGTCAAACTCTCGCTGAGCAAGATAGCGGGCCGCGATGACGTACACGCGGTTGAAAAACTCTCGCTCGATCATGCAGCAAGCTCCAAAATGGTGCAGCACACGCAAACCTGGTTCAAAAATAACTCTGCGGACCGCGAATTTGCCAAAAATCCGCAAATTCCGCCAACTGAACGGATTTTCAGCCCACCGTTAGTTGGTAACTGCATCCTGACCACATCTGCTCCTGGCACCAATCTGCAAAAATGATGCCATTGCTAATGAGATAAAGAATCTGCAATGTCATTCGTGACTCCAGGTAACAGCTTAGCCCTGAAAACAATATTCATATGTAAGCATATCAGCATGAAGCTCCCCAACAAATGCAACCCTCAAGTGTCTTGCCTTCTGTCTGTTGACCAATTCCACCAATGTCATGTTGTCAACATTAAACAAAACAGTCCTGTTACCAGCTCTCTCTCCACACCACTAGTGCAACCAACAGTGGGAAGAACTCCAAAAAGACAATATTATACCCTCTGCTCAACCAGTGCTCTAACCAGTGCTCTGTGCACCCCCTCCTTCCCAAAACAGGCCAAAACCTTGAGCACCTGCCAGATCTGAAAATATCTGTACCTCCCACACAGTATTCTCATCCAGGAAACATATGGGCACTCCATTGAAGTTATCCGGAAATATTCTCCACACCCCCAAATCTGCCATGACTGCCAGTGAGATTTGCACGCTGTGATGCAGCAAACCCACTCCAGACTCAGCCATGCCAAGCACCTGCAGAACGTCCATTCCCACTCTCCCTCCTTTGACCACTCCTATGCCTGAATGTACCATTGTAGGTGCTTGAAACCATCCCCTTATTGATGTTTCCAAATTCTGTTCTTAGTCTTCTCAGATAAATGGGACCCAAATAGCATCGCCAAACCCATGTAAGGCAACTGCTTCTTATGCTTGTCGCATCCCCTTTTGTCCCTTCAGACTTCTCTGAACTATCCAACTGACTGCCACACCGCCCAACGTGGAACACATTGGGTGGGTTAACCCCACACATGCCTGTCCCAACACACCGTGTGTGTACAGCATGGCCCTTACTTTCTCGCAGAAGGCACGGCCGTGCCTTACGGATCGCCATGTGAATATTGCAGGCTAAACAAATGACAAACATTGCTCCTACACTTTTCCCCCCACCTGGACAAGCGCTTCCTAATTCTCATAAACCTTCACTTACTCCTGCACCTTGCTCCTGAGCTACCTATCCACTACCATGTTCTGTTTGGCCATGAAGCATCCTGGGGGAAGACTAATCTGCGAACCAATTCACCTGGGTGCCATCATTGGTAAAACTGGGTAAATAGCAGCATTTTACCATCTATTACACGTTTTATCACAAGAGATCTCTCACAACATTTGCTGCCCAACGCCCATTGCTATTCTTGGACTATGTCACTCAAAGAAATGCGGGACAAGTGTTTATATTACACCACTTTAAAGTTTCAAAAGCTGACACTGTAATTGCTATCGCTATTTAGTTTATTAGGGAGTCAAGTAAAAGTGCACCTGTCCGATCAATTTAAACCATACGTCCATAGAGAAAGACGTTTTTCATAGAATAACTTACATGCATGTTTGATTATGTGATGTTTCCTTCTTTCATGCACATTCATCATTAATTGGAAGTTTTAGTTGCGATGCAACTAAACAGTTTTTATCAATTTGTTTTCTGCAACTGTAGTTTAAGCACACAGCAGTATCTGTTTTACAGATATACATTAAACCAGGCAGCGAGAAATGGCTTGGTCCACCCCAACAATGTTTTGTGGTTTAGTATTAACATGTGATGTCGTTTTTTAAATATTGATAATAGAATGTAATGAAAAGTAAATGCACTTTTGTGTGAACCTGCGCACAAGTCAAAAATCAAATCCAATTGGCTGAGAAACAATGCCATGACCATTTTGTAGTTTCTGAAGTGAATCTCTGATCTTCCTTGAATGTAAAATATTCTGATTCTATGAGAACTGATATTTTGGTTGATGCAGCCTTGACCTGTTTAGTTAACTGGCTCCCCAGGGAGCTTGTGCAAAAAAGCCATTGTAGTGCCATGTGTGACAAGAAAAGGACATATTAGTGCCACAGTGATGCCTGGGCATTCCTTCAAGAAGACTGAACAATTATTTTTCTCATTAATAAAAATTTAAATGTGCAGCGTGTGAACCAATATGAATATTTTTACTTAGGGGGAATGAAAACACTGATGGCCTACAGTCAGATGGGCAAAAAACTTGCTGAAATCTGTGCTTAGTGTGATGTGAGCACAAAGAAATAGGGAACAGATGTTGACCAAAGCCATGCAGCACTCTCACATAGACAGAAGACCACCGCATTAAGGGAGCAGCGGAACTGATTAGATGGCATGGCTCACACTCACCTCCTTTGTCCTATGCTTGCGGGACATGGCCGAGAAACCTTGTTCAGCAGGCTAAAGGGGAACGGCTGTCTCTGAAAGACAGATCCCTCACCGGTAGCCTGCTAAAAATGGCAGAAATCTCTGCCTAGTGTGTTCTGGGTGCAGAGCGAGTCTGTAAGGAAAATATGCTACAATACATTTTGAGGCCCATATTTTAAAAAAAATGCAGCACAACGCAGCAAGCCACCTTGCTGTGCTGCTTAAAAGGGAAAAGCAAGAATACTCCTTAGTTAACATTGTACTATGCATTCCTGTCCTTTCCTATTGCTGCCACACTTTTGGGTGCCTAGCACTAACATAGGGACCCTTATGTCAACATAGGCACCCTTGTGTCATGGTGCAAGGGTACCTGCATTGTAGACATGCTTGTTGCTGTGCATGAAGGGACACCTTCCTGCACAAAAGCGATCAAAAACACGGAAAAATAAAGACATGGTTCTCATTGTGCCTCACACGGGGATAAGTAGAATTTTGGTGCACTCCCAGGTCTGTCACTAATGGTAAATCTGGGAATGTGCCAAAAGACATGGGTGGATGCATGGGAACACCCACACTCCACCGTGAGGCACAGTAATGCAAGGCTGCGATTTGCATGGCACAAGGGGGACACAAAACCTTGGTAACTCTTGCTCTGAATGTATACTAGATTTGTGTCCCCTTTTATGTTTTAAAAAATTATTGGGTTATAAAAAACCACACATTACAAACCAAAATGCCATTCAATGTTGCCAAAGGCAGGCTCTGTAAATAAAACAAATGGGGATTGGGTGTGGTGAAAGGGTGCAGTGGGCACAGTATTAACACATGGCATTTCCATTGGACTCTAAGGGAATTTTCACCTAACTGTAACATCACTTTACCTTTATTTGCTGCAGTGAATTTCTCAGGATTTTTTTTTAATGCAAAGTAAGATCCTATTACCATGCTTAACAATAATGCCACTGTAATCTTTGTTTTGTTTCAGTAAAATTCTGAGGTATTTTTACATTGTGTAAAAATATAAAGGGGTGTCTCATTTTAAGTAGTGCAGACCTAATGGCTTTGTGAAAGGGTCAGAACACCAAATATATAAAAAAGAAGGCTATTGCCTTCATCAGGGGGTCAGCACCTCAACATACATAAAGCATACCTATTGGCTTTGTCAATAATCCAATACATTTCATTTTAATAGACAAATCACAATGCTTAATCCACACTATATTATAAAGAGAGAGCCCAAACCTTTGAGGCGGGTAATCTCAGTAACCACAGCACCAATCACAACACCCAATACAAAGTTGGAAAGGGCAGTTGCAGCAGAAGGACATAGGCTATGCAGACGGCCACCATATACATTTAAAAGGTAAAAGAACCGTGCCAGCAAAGTAGTCCCTTGTGGCCGTGTCTGCGGTCTGCTGTGGGCGTGTGCTGGGGGCGTGACAAACGCTGGGGGCGTGTGGTACCTTCCGCCATTCATGCCATGTGAGTCAGAATTGCGCCGCATCAAGGGGCATGCTGGGGCCGTGACAAACGCTGTGGGCGTGTGTCCGCGCTGTGGGGTGTGTCTGCCCTTTATGCCATGGAAAGCGCAAATTACGCAATTGCGCCGCATCAAGGTGCACGCTGGGGGCGTGACAAATGCTGGGGGCGTGTGCTACATTCCGCACTTCATGCCATCTGGGTCGTAATCAGATCGTCTGCTGTTGCCGTGTACTGGAGGCGTCACAAAGGCGTTCACCTCGAAGCGTGGTAAGTAACCATTCGCAAGACTCCCTTGGGGGACTGCCCGTTGTCTCACACATACTGGGGGTGCTGAATGCAGTGTGTGCCTTGGCCTGGGTGTGTCTGAAAGGGCTGAACGCAGTGTGTGGCTTGGCCTGGGTGCGTCTAAAAAGCACTTGGGGCCGAAGAGCGTCGGTGTGGGTCATAAAAAAATAAGAACAGTGGGAAAAAATGATTCAAGACTCACACAATTCTAATTGTTAGACGGTCGCCGCTGGCCCTCAAGCGGGGGCACACGCGACCGAGCGTGTCTGCGGGGACAATTACTGCAGCCTCTCATGCGCGCTGTTGCTGAACTATCACATTAAATCAAATTACACGTGCCTGCTAACATCAGCCAGGGCTGTAGCCCGGCCCAGGCGGCGGATCACTACACTAATTACATGCACCTGCTAACATGAACCAGCAGGGCCTCAAGCGGGGGAACACGCGAATGATCGTATCTGAATACACACATTACACACATTCTATTTCATACCCGGACAACGTCGGGACGGGCTGCTAGTAATTATCATAAAACTCTTCAAATGAAAGCATTTATATTAAAAAGAACTATAAACATGTGCTTTTATCTTTTTTATAACACTCTTCAAACCACAAAAGACAACCTAAGGACTAACCACAAGGAATCCTCAGACTCAAGGTGAGGGGTATACAGTCCTAGCTCAAAGAGCTTGTAAAATTATAGCGTGTTTCCCTTATAGTGATCTTTAAAACATTCCCACAGGGGCTGGTAGGCCCTCTTCATCCCCAAAATACTTTTATAATTTGCTCGTTGTGCCCCTGTCTCTCCCTGGAGCACCACAACAACTAGCATATTGTTAAAAAGCCCAGGCAGGGAATTATATGCAGGGAACAGTAAATTATTTCTTCCAATATGGGTGCCCCGGTCCCAACTGAATAACTTTGCAAATGGGGCCAGAAGTCGACTGGCTTCTCGGACAAAGGTGTGCACAACTTCAATATGTTATAAATACATTTTTACACATATAAAACAATGATACATATTCATTCTCTTCAATTTAATACATTTTCACAACATCATATATTACACTACTTCTCCTGGAAGTTCTCAAAGTTATATTCTTGAAACAATGTACAATAGAATTAACTAAATATGGAAGACACTTGAAAAATCTGTGTCGTTCAGTGTAATCAATATAAGCCCAATGCATTTCCAGACCCTCGTCCCTTCGTCAGGGGCATATCTGTAAAAAAATATATATTGAAACAAATTTAATGTACTTCAGTGCATCAACAATTAGTTCATACTTTCTTAATGAACAACCTAATCTTAGTGAGATTATACGGTAATCTCTTATGTCATGACAATTATTCATGCTCGCACCGCCTGTGTCATGCCAGTACTTTATCTGTCCAAAACATCCCAATAGTGTAACAATGTACTGCTATGGTGTCTTTTCAAGGCACTCAATGAGTGAAAATAGTCCAAAACATCCCAGTCAGGTAAACATTAATTACAGGAATATCATAATACAACTACTCTCTCGAGACATGAAGATTGTGAAGAGGTAAATTCACTAATACCCTGGTGGCCTCAATGTAATTATCACTTTGGATCAAGAACCCAAAAAGAAGACATCATTAAAAAATGAGGCTAGCCCTCACCAGGTTGGCTACAATGTTATGATTTATAAGTGAGTTACATACCAAAAAAGGTATTTCAAAACACCTATCCTGCTACCTGTAAACATACTGAAAATCATTTGTGACATATTGCCATGTAAACACAAAATAAAGATGCCACGCTAACGAATTCAACAAAATAATCTAATGGAAGCTTACCCGAAATATTCCACCAAGGGTTTCATTTGCTTTCCCTAGAAAACATGAGAAACCCAAGCATTGTTATTGACCGAGAGGTCTAACAACGTGATTCCACAAAGCTTAAAATATTACCAAAATCTACTAACCGGTATACGCAAACATGCAAAACCTCCCGAAAAGTTCACTGACTGGAAGTCCAATCAGCCATGTTTTAAATCTTCATCTCGATAGTACACGACAGGTGAAATATCACATGTTAGCATGCGAACGTTCTCCAAACACTATGTAGAATCCACACCATCTTAAAAAACACTGTACGACATGCATTGAGATACTCTACTAGTGTTCTTGAAGACTAAGACAAATTCAGATCTTAAAACTGATATGGACACAAAAGTAACATGAGCTACTCAGTATATCCCACAGTGAATTCAGCTGTGATCCACTAGATATATTCCTATAACAACTATATGTACTTCATAATGCCTAGTATGTTGAGCCTCCCTCTTTACCAATTTCTTCAGAGAAATGTTCTGGTTAATGGAAAGTTTTTACCAAGACGGAATAAAATGCTTAAAAATTCATTTTCCAAGAAAGGTTTCTGAAGTAATCCACTGAATGTAATCTGGCAACCTAAAAAACTCTATAATGCCTGCATGCCTAGACAATTACCCATTTTTTTTAAGGCAAACTCAAGATGAATTGTTCCCCTCCAAGTGGAATAAGATTACTCAAAAGCGTTCTCTCATCTACACCGCTGTCTACATAGCAGCTATGACAACTGTGTTGGTCTCACTAAAGTTGTCAATCTAGTCAAGTCAACTTTTCAATACCAGTTATACCAGTTAAGCTTGAATTACATACACTTTTGAGAGAAATTATATTCTATGCAGACTGCAATGAACACATGCTGGAGAGACAACTAAGGGGTCCTGCCCTGGTTTTATGCCCAGTTGCAGCAGTAGTGTGACATTCATTACCATGCGGATGTCTCATTGTTTCATTTAGAAGTTTCAACTCCCCTGCCAAGACTAGTAATGAATATATAATTGACCACTCTGAGACACTGCCATGCCATGCTATGGGTACACATGAAAATTCACAGGCAGATTGTGCACTCCTTTTTACAGAGATCCAAATTTAACGTCAATGTAAATTAAGTTAAGTGATCTGTGTGCTACACCTTCACTTGTGTCTACCTTACACAGAATAAATTGCAAATGGGGCCAGAAGCCGACTGGTTTCTAGCAAAAAGGTGTGCACAACTTCAATATTGTATTTATACATTTTAACACATATTAAACAATCATTCATTCTCTTCAATTTAATACATTTTCACAACATCATAAATGACACTTCTTCTCCTGGAAAATGTCAAAGTTATATTCTTGAAAGAATGTACAATAGAATTAACGAAATTATGGAAGACACTTGAAATATCTGTGCCGTTCAGTGTAATCAATATGAGCCCAATGCATTTCTGGACCCTCGTCCCTCCGTCAGGCGCATATGTGTAAAAAATATAAATTAAAACAAATTTATATGTACTTCATACTTTATAGTTCATACTTTCTTAATCAACAACCTAATCTTAGTGAGATTATATGGTAATATTTTATGTCATGACAATTATTCATGCTCGCGCCGCTTGTGTCATACCAGTAGTTTGTCAGTCCAAAACATCCCAATAGTGTAACAATGTACTGCTATGGTGTGTTCCAAGGCACTCAGTGAGTGAAAATAGTCCAAAACTTCCCAGTTAGGTAAACAATAATAACAAGAATATCGTGATACAACTACTCACTCAAGACATGAAGATCGTAAAGAGGTAAATTCACTAATACCCTGGTGGCCTCGATGTAATTATCACTTTGAATCAAGAACCCAAAAAAAAGACATTATAAAAAAATTAGCCTAGCCCTCACCATGTTGGCTACAACGTTATGATTTATAAATGAGTTACATACCAAAAAAGGTCTTTTCAAAGCACCTATCCTACTACCTGTAAACATACTGAAAATCAGTTGCGACATATTGCCAAGTAAACATAAAAGAAAGATGCCACACTAAAGAATTCAATGAAACAATCTAATGGAAGCTTACACGAAATATTCCATCAAGGGTTTCAATTGCTTTCTCTGTAAAACATGAGATACCCAAGCATTGTTATTGCTGAGAGGTCTAACAACGTGATTCCACAAAGCTTACATAGTGCCAAAATCTACTCACAGACTGGAAGTCCAATCGGCCATGTTTTTAATCGTCATCTTGATAGTACACGACAGGTGACGTATCACGTGTTTAGCATGCAAACGTTCTCCAAACACTATGTAGAATCCATGCAATCTTAAAAAGGACTGTGTGACATGCTTCGAGATACTCTATTAGTGGTCTCGAAAACTAAGACAAACTCAGATCTTAAAACCAATATGGACACAAAAGTAACATGAGCTACTCAATATATCCCACAGTGAATTCAGCTGTGATCCACTAGATATATTTCTATAACAACTATATGTACTTAATAATGCCTAGTACGTCAAGCCTCCATCTTTCCCAATTTCTTCAGAGAAATTTTCCGTTAATGGAAAGTTTTTACCAAGACAGAATAAAATGCTTTAAATTGCATTCTCTAAAAAGGGGTTCTGAAGTAATCCACTGAATGTAATCTAGCAACCTAAAAAACTCCATAATGCCTGACATGCCTAGACCATTACCCATTTTTTAGAAAGCAAATTCAAGATGAATTGTTTCCCCTCCAAGTGGAATAAGATTACTCAAAAGCGTTCTCTCATATACACCGTTGTCTACATATTAGCTATGACAACTGTGTTGGTCTCACTAAAGTCGTCAGTCTAGTCAAGTCAATTTTTCAATACCAGTTATATTAATGACAACAAGCTTGAATTACATACACTTTTGATAGAAATGATAATTTATGCGGACTACAATGAACACATGCTGATCAATCGTACATATGATGCTACTCTCTGTACTCTTGTTTCTACTGGTGTGTTGTAAGCCTACCTTTCAATGTGTGTGCTATAATTAATCACTTGTGGGTGGTGCCGACCTTCAGGTGTTTGGTCATAACTCATAGAAAGCAGCTGATTTCTAGCTTATTATTAATCCCTTTTGTTTTCAAGGTATCAAGTCTCCTTATCCAATATATTTCCCGTTGCAGTAGTCCTTTTTTGTCATATCCAACCCTGTGATATTCTGTTCTGATTCAACGATCTGGAATTTAATTTGGGCTATTCAGTATATGCATTCATCCCATTGTGATGCAATACTTGAAGTGGTCAGCTTGTTCCAGATTCTGCTCTTGTGTTCTGTAATTCTAACTTTGATCTTTCTCTCTGTTTTTTCTATATAAAGCATGCAACAAGGACATTTGATTGCATAAGTAACATTGCTGGAATTACCCTCTGCCGTGTAATGTAAATCTATTTTATCTCCACAGTGAGGATGATCAATGTGTTTCCTGTAATTACATTGTTACAGGAGATGCAATTGAGACATTTTTTCATCTCTGAGAATTTTCTATCCTTGTGACCAGTCTTTTTGGATGATAATCCCTTGATGTTGTTGGATCTGGTATTAGCAAACAATGGTCTGTGGAGAAACAAATGATTGAAGTCTGGTTCTTGTTGTATAAGTTGGCATCGTTTCATGAATAAATTTCCTATTTCTTGGGATTTCGTAGAAAATTTGGATACAAACACTAATCTGTTCGGTTGTTATTTGGATTTCTTTTGTAGTAGTTGCTTGCGCTCTATGTTCAGTGCCTTCCGTTCCATGTTCTCAAGCAAATCATTGGGATAGCCCCTGCTGTTATCATTTTCCTTGAGGTCTGTGGAATGGTTTTGCATTCAGTGATGTCAATCTTCTGACTCTCAGAAACTGTGAATATGGCAAATTCCTAATTAGAGTTGAAGGATGGAAACTCTGAAACAACCATGAATTGTTAATTTTCGTAGGTTTTTTGTACATGCTGATTTGTAAACCATTCTCAGTTATTCGAATCCACACATCTAAAAACCCTATCCAAGTTTTGCTGATGTTATGTGTAAACTGTATCCTAGGGTTCCTGGTGTTCATGTGCTTGATATTATCCAATAACACTGCCTCTGGACCGGTCCAGACCAAAAGAATGTCGTCAACGTACCGACAAAAGGTCAAAAGGTTATCGGTCCATTGGAGTTGGCTCAAAACATTTTTCTCTTCAAATCTCGCCATAAAGGTGTTTGCGTATGTTGGTGCCCCCGCGAAACCCATGGAAGTTCCACTTATTTGCAAATAGAATTCCTTATTCCACTTGAAGTAACTATGGTGGAGACAAAAATGTAGTAACTCCAACAAGAAGATTGTATTGCTTCCCAAGAATTCCTGTTTGAGCAAGACCCATTTGATGGCCTCCAAACCTTCTGAGTGGGCAATAGATGTATACAGTGAAACTACATCAATCGTACAAAGCAACTAATTATTATTGTCCTTCTGTGGAACCTTTTGCAGTTTTTGTATGAAATCCATTGTGTCTTTAATAAATGTTTGCCAAGATTGTACAAATGGTTGTTAGAATGTGTCAATAAACCTGCCAACTGGCTCAAACAACGATCCAAACCCTAGTCTATGGGTCCGAATAGGTAGTTGTGTTTGTTTTTATGAATTTCGGAGAGCATATATAGTTTGGGTCTATGTGGACATTGGGTCATCAGATAAGGCTTGTATTATCATCGATCCATTCCATCTTTAATGCTTTTTCCAAAATCTTCTGCAATAGGTTCATTATTTCAGTTGTGGGATCCGAGTTGAGTAGCATGCATGTAGAAGTATATTTAACATGTTCACAGACTTTATTGTCATAGAACACTGTATCCATCAAGACCAGGCCACCACCTTTGTCCCCTGTTTGAAAAGTGATTTTCAGATTTCTAGCCAGCTCCAGAAGAATACTCTTCTCTGCCCAACTAAAATTCTGTTCTTTACTGGTCTCACATGTGTATTCCAGTTAACTGAAATCCATTTTTACAAGAGATACAAATATATCCAAAGTTTTATGGGATATTGGAGCCTCAAAAGTGCTTTTGGGTTTAAATGTAGGAATTGTAGCATCTTTTGGCTCTGATGGAGTAATTATGTTTTCAAAAATATTCCTCATCTCAGCACTCTCATAAATCTGAATAAAGCAATTTCATTTTCAAGGGGTGAACCTCTGTAGGTAGGAACAAAAGAGGTTCCTTTATTAGGTCTCGCCTAGGCAGCGCATGCGCTGTCTCTCCGAGACATAAAGTAATTAGTATATGTGGTGAAACTCCATCTACTCCACCTAGTGGCTTTTTATTAGTTTGTTTGCTTGTCTGCTTCAATCTCTTAATTTTCAGACTAATGCGGTTTTTAGTTCCTCCTTTATTTGTTTGATAACACCTATGCAGCACCGCCTAATAACTGTAAACATGCTGCTAGTGGAATTAAGTGTTTGTCGTGGATTTTGTTTTACGTTGCTTGCTTATTCTGCTCCTGCATGCACGTTTTTTGTTGTTGTTGTGACCGGTTAGCTTTAATGTTTTTTTGCCTTGTTTTCTCTTTATTTATTTCAGTGTCGATCGCCGCACTCTCGCTTTATCTGTAAAGATCTTAAGCTAAAGCGCAGTGCTATGATTGCTTCAAAAGTAAAGAAATTGAAAAACTTTTTATCAGTTTTTTTAATTTGGAATCATTTGCAGCACCGGCTTTAGCTTAAGATATTAAGGTTACAGCACGAGTGCCGCGATTGAAACCAAAATAAACAAAGAGAAAAAAAACGTGCGTCCGCCATTTTTCTTTTCTTTATTTACTTTGGTTTCAATTGTGGCACTCGTGCTTTGGCAGTAAACATCTCAAGTTAAACTTGGGTGCCTTGATTGCTTCAAAAGTAAAGAAATAGAAAAACACTTTTTTCCTATTTCCTTACTTTTGAAGCAAACGAGGCACCCGTGCTTTAGCTTAAGATGTTACATCCTGCTGCATGTCAGGACGCTGCTTATCCAAGCCCAGTGTAGGCAAGGTGATTTTATATTCAGGGTCCGGGGTCTGCGACAGAAACTGTACCCGTGAACCTGGTTCCCCAGCATCCAAGTCAGTCGTTCTGGCTATTAAGACACATCCTCTCCTCTGTTAACCATCTTTTCATGTATCCCTGCTCTAAAATGTTTACTCCTCACTCCTGGAGGTAGATTTACTCCCGCAAAAAATGACAACGTATGGTGTAATGCAGTGTTTAGATAAATTGATGTGGAAGTGCAAATGTACATTTTATGAATGTCTGACTTGGCTATGTGAATCCCGCTCCTAGGAGCAGGTTTGCCTCTGAGGTAATGCAGGGACAGATTGATTCAGACATGTGAAGAAAGTAGGGGCTCCGGCATCACCACACACGTGCCTACATGATAACAAGTGCCGTTATTTTCTTTACGTCATGTCTGAGTTAGCACCCCTGCGCTGCTCTGGCAGCTGCTGTAGTGGAGTAATGAAGAAAAGCCCCGCCCACTACCTATTAGTAACAGGGGCCTCAGATTTCACACTTAACTCTTCATTTGGCTTTTTAACCCTATGACGTGCAGTTTACAGGCACAATTTTGCAATGGGTGTATTACCTCCAAATGGTATTTTATTGGCAGTTTAACCTGTTAGTGATTTTAATCTGTTTCAGGTAGAAAATAACGTCTTTTTGGAAAAGTTTCCAAATTACTCAACAGCTGATGAATTATGTAGCAAATGTGCAAAGTCCTTGATTCTGCAGAGAATACCACCTCCACAAAATCACTTAATTCCAGTGGCCCTGCATATTGTCCTGAGCTCAGGTGAGTATATAAGCAGCTTGCCCCCAGTGACAATGATCTCTTACAGCCAAGGCTTCTAGTGAATCTGTCTGTAGGCCTCAGGTACCATACTTACCACAGACTTTAGTTCTAACACATGCCTTTGTCCTCATTAGACCCCTTACAACTTTCAGTTATGTTCACCATTTCGCCACCCCTGCGTGCAGCAGTGGCAAGCATGTATTCCTGAGTTGCACTACGTGACCCAGTGTGTAGTAATTGTATTGCTCTTCAATGCCTAGCGGCACATTACTCAGGATAATATGCTGCATGGCTAAACACATGAAGTCCCAAAGCGAGACCGATTGCATTGCAAATGCTTGTTCAAACTTTTATCTTTCGGTGTGTTAATGATGTTCATGAAATATTTATCACGAGGTCATGTTCTACCTTCTTAGTCCCTTCTTCAATTTTTCTTTTTCTTTGTCCTCTCCTTGTTTTTTTGCGGTACTACTTCCTTTGTTGGAAACTGGATCTGGTTTTTGTCCCATGTCTGGTACCTGGGACAAAAAAGAGACCGAAGGTACCTGGCCCGATCCATCCTTATCTCCTGACGTGTTCTGTGCAGTTTTCGAGCTTGGTTGTGTGATCTTTAAAGGGGCTCTGGTAGTTTCAATATCTCTATCTGTCGCAAAACACTTCCCTCTGAAGATGTATTTTTCCTTCGGGTAAATCTGCGTTGGGCATATATTTCTGCCCAAGTATATGCCTCATTGAGTTTACCACCTAGAGTGTCTTGGTTGAATTCCTCAACTTAGTTTCCTGCAATTCCTTGCTGTAGCTAGCCATTTTTTTGTTCAATTCCTCAAAAAATAGTTGCCAAGCTGCTTCTGGTATTCTACAGGAAAGATCTATAAGTACAGTTTTAATTTCTTCTTCCAATTCGTGAATGGTTTTTGAAAGTTCCTCAATTAATAATATGGATTGCCTACCATTTATCCATAAATTGACAGTTGTGTTGAAGTTGATATAGCATGGGTTTTATTGCCAACCTTAATCTTCTAGTAATCCCTTTAATGTTATGATACCGGATCAAATTAGATGCGTGTAGTCTTTGGTTTAACTCACGTCGCAAAATGAACTCCAGTTGTTTGAGTTTTTGAGTTATTGATCTACTTTTTACATTAAATTATTTTTCCTCTTGTATCAGTCCATACATTTCTGCGGCCTGGTCCGAAGTATACGCCTCCGTCTTCACACATTTATCCCTAATATTAGCTATTGATTCTAATGACATTTTTTCTGTTGGGTGCTACCGATCTAAGGGTAGGTTGATATTTACTAACTAAAAATTCACAAGTAGATTGTGCACTCCTTTTTATAGATATCTAAATGTAATGTCAAGGTAAATTATGTTGAGCGATCTGTGTGCATTCACAAGTTATTCTGTGTAAGGTAGACACAAATAGCCTACCCACACAAGTGAGGTACCATTTTTATCAGAAGACTTTGGGGCACATGGGGGTCGGAGTTTTGTGTATCCACGTAAATACTAGAACTTTCCATCACAGAAATGTGAGGAAAAGTGTTGGTTTTTTTTACAAAGTTTGAGGTTTGCAAGGGATTCTGGGTAACAGAACTCGGTGAGATACACTCAAGTCACCCCATACTGGATTTCTCTGGTTGTCTAGTTTTATAAAATGTATAAGTTTGCTAGGTTTCCCTAGGTGCCGGCTGAGCTAGGGTTCAAAGTCCACAGCTAGGCACTGTGCAATAAGGGGTACATTTTCACTGTAAAAATGTGGCAATTCCACGTTGCGTTTTGGGCCTTTTCCTGTCGCGGACACTTAGGAGAACTTAGAATTGTAGAGCAACGGTTATTATCTATTGAATTTCTGTGCCTTTCTGCCTTCCTAATGTAAGGCAATGTATAAAATAGAAGTGACTTTGAAAAATGTCCTACAATTCACAGGCTAGTACGGATACCACAATTTCGGAGATGTGCAAATAGCTACTTTTTCTAAACTCTATACTTTGTTCCTATTTCGGAAATACATAGGTGTCCTTCATTCCTATTTTTCACTCTCTATATTTTACCAAATGAATTGCTAAATTCCCAGTGCACTTTGAAAAAACACTGCAAGATGCTGCTCAGTTATTGGCTCTGGGTACCCCGGGTTCTTGGTGAACCTACAAGTCCCATATATCCCCACAACCAGAAGGGTTCAGTGGATGTAACAGTATATTGCTGTCAAATATCTTTCATACTTAGAAGAAGTTCAAGGTGAAAACCTTGGCACAAATGGCTATTTTTTTCAATTCGTTTTACAATTTTTCTTATTTTCAACTGTTAGCTTCTATTAAAAAAAAACTTAAACGATCTACACAAATGACGCCTTGCTGAATTTAGACCATATTTACTTTTGAGAAAAATAAAGCTTTCCAGGATCCATTATTGCTTTCACACCCATTTCTATCACTAACTGGAAGGAGGATAAAAACACAAAAAGTAGGAAAAATAGGGTATGGCCCAGTAAAATGGCAAAACTGTGTAAAAAAGTTAGGCTTCCTGACAAAAGTCTGCTTGTCTATGAAAGCAGGGAAGATGATGATTTCAGCACCACAAACCCTTTACTGGTACCAAAATGGGCTAATGTCCTGAGCAAAGAAGTATCCAAGTTATTAGAACAAATCCACAACAGTGTCCATGACAGGCTTTTGTTAGTCTTATTTATTTCCTCTTGATAAGGTTCAACAGACTCCTAGCCAACACGTGTTTCATCTTATAATGGGGTCCACCATACGACATCTTCAGTGCTAGAACATGGGTAAACAAAAACAAACAACAAACACCCAATGTTACATCTATACACTGATGTGAAGTCATCACAGTTACAAAACTAGTACAAAGTCAGTTACCAAAAATGTGCTGCACACACACAACAGAGAACCAAACACCAAAAAAGAGCACCAGAAAAAGTCCCAAAATAAGAGAAACTATGTTTAAAAATAAGGTATCAAACATAAAAGTCTGGAGAATAAGCCTTATTAGTCACCTCAATAATGTGTCCTAAATAATGCAATTGAAAAAAATTGTGACCAAAACAGGACAAAATATAAAAATATATTTGGCACTCCGTTATCAGTACTGTACTTGTATTTTTTATATCAACTGTATTTTAGTGCCAGATCTAAAGATGATGTAAATTAATTTGCTACTTTTAAGGTATTCAATTTCAGCTGCTGCTATTCTCAGTTTTGGCTATATTTGTACCTTTTCTTAGATTTCATGATCAATACTGTATTTTCATCACATTGGCACATTCTTTGTCCTGCATATATTTAGGAATTAATGATGATATTGGACAAGAGTTTTTTTATGTAATTGTGTAAGAGGTTCTTTTTTTTATTTTGTATTAATGCTAAGGCTGGAATTCCACTCATAAAAAAGAGAAGAAATTACCAATCTGTTCAGGTTTTGTGCAGCTCATGTTGCTTTGCATCCTGTCTGACATAGTAAGCCTTATATAAATGCAAATTAAACTTTACCAGCCCTGAATCACCCAAATGGTTCAAATAAGCATCAGTTTCAAACACAGTACTTTCATCATCTTTGGATGTGAGTGGAACTATAAAATGGTTCAGCAGTCACTGAAACTGATGGTTGTGTATTTTCTTTTACAGTGTTACTGGGAAGTTTACAATCCTCACCTTCCTTTATTGTTTAGGAAGTAATCAAACTCTTGTCAACAGTTTATTTTTAGGGCTCAACAAGCAAACACCGACATAGTAGCCCATGGCAAAGAAGGAATAACTTCTGGGTGGACATGCTCCTTGAGAAACAACATAAATTCATCAGGATTGGCATGTCCAGGCTGAAGATTAAACACCCCTCATTCTTCTCATTTAACTGGACAGATGGCCGAAAGACTTGCAATGATCACACACAACATCAGGCCCGTGATAACAAGAAAAATGCTAATTCAACAATAGTTGAACAAGACAACCTGCGCCATGGTCACAGATGCAATGTTATATCAACCTATAGTGCCATCTGCGTGTTCTATTTGACTGATATACCACACCTCAACAGCCTACCCCAAACCAGTCACCTTTGCAAATTGCCACCTCAAATTGTTCACTCTTCCCAGCTAATGATAACAAACCTGCCTTCCAAGTCATGGTATTCTTTCAAAAACAAATTCCCTACCTAAACACAATCCACCCTAAAGCTATACCTACAGTCACCTTAACTCTTACTTTTACACATTCAACTGGCTTTATAGTAGCCTGCACTTGAGTTAAAGGTTTTATATGTGCTGCACAAGTTCCCATAAGGCTATGGATCCTCGCCCTACCACTGATGATGTTAAATATAAAGAAAATGAGCAGTTAACTTCCCCACACCTCAGGCACGTGTTATTGGTGATCAACTGAGACATTTTCATTGAGTGTTAATGTGCAACTGCTATGAATCCTATGTCACCTCATGCATTTACATACCTGGGATCATTGTCAGTTTCTGGTTCCTGGTCATTGAACTAGTGGGTATGCTAGCGTCCTCTACTCCATCACCTCCTACTGAGCATTCCACTGTCGTACCACGATCCCACCCCAAATGCCCTGTCTGGATGTACAATTTGTTTACCCCCCAGAATGTTCTCTCCACCCCAGCCCCAACTCTCACTTGCTCTACACTACTAGACTGTATCTTACTCCACTCTATGCCACTATACTATATGCTACACTACTTTACGCTGCTCTTCTCTCTATGGTATTCCACTCTAAGGTTCTCCACGGTATGGCACTCAGCTCTGCAACACTCTACTGTCTACTGCTTAACTGTCTGACACTCCAGTCTGCGACACTCCATTGTATGCAAATTAACTCTACACTATTCCACTGTACACAACTCTACTGTATGACACTCCACTTTGTGATAAGCCACTCTATGCCACGCCACTGTACGTCACACCACTGTATGCCACTCTAATATATGCTATACAACTGTATGACACTCCATTGTATGCCACTCTGCTCTACCCCACTCAACTCTACCCCACTCTGCTATGCTCTACCTCACTCCACGTCACTCCACACTATGCCACTCCACTTTACATAACTCCACTCTATGATGTTCCACTCTATACCACTTCACTCTATTGCAGTACACTATTGTATAGACTATTTCACTCTATGCCACTCCACTCTATGCTATTGTACTATAT
Organism: Lissotriton helveticus; assembly: GCF_964261635.1. Taxonomy (NCBI): domain Eukaryota; kingdom Metazoa; phylum Chordata; class Amphibia; order Caudata; family Salamandridae; genus Lissotriton; species Lissotriton helveticus. Next base: position 1,820,443,109 of record NC_136059.1, read on the forward strand.
GTCACTATACTGTACCTCAATCTAATGCATACTTCTCCACTCTACGACACTGCACTCTGCACTACTCCACTGTTCCACACTACGCCACTTCACTCTTCAGCACTCCACTGTATGCTATTCCAGCATGCTCCACTCCACTCTACAATGCTCCACTGCATGATATCCACTCTATGCCACGTCACTGTATGTCACTCCTCTTTATGCTACTCCACTGTATCCCACTCCAATCTACCCCATTCCACTATACGTTATTGCACTGTATGAAATTACATGCTCTGCCTCTTAACTCAATGATTTTAGACTCTATTCCACGTGGAGAGAACAGCAATGGGGTAGATGCGGCATTTGGCACTGTGCTCAGCCGCCACCCATGGAAACCTACTAACCATAGACATTTGTTAAAAATAGACAACAAGGGGATTCTAGGGTGGTGAACCGTGTGTGAATCCCACAAAGTTTTATTACCCACGATGCCTTTCAAATCTCAAAGCTTGCCTGAAATCACACATTTACCTAACATTTCTGTGATGGAAACTTCGGAAATCTGCAGGACAAAAATGGATCAAACTGAGGTCAAAGAGCACATATTGACCTTGCTTTGATCAGTTCCTGTAGTGGGCAATAGGCGCAGCCACAGTTTTTTTTTCGGCACAAGTAGTGCAATGCTGGGTGGTAGGGGGTAGGGATTTTGTGGATTCCTGCATATTCTAGAGGTTTCGACCACAGAAATGTAAGGAAAAAGTGTAATTTCAGGCAAAGTTTGAGGATTTCTTGTCATTTTGGGTAAACAAAAAAACCTCATGGGATCCACTCAAAGATCACCACTTGTACAATGTAGCTCAGTTGTTGGCTCTAGGCACCATTATGTTTCTTAGACCACACAGCCAAAAGGGTCTAACAAACATATTGGTACATTGTTTTGAGAATCGGCCAACGTGACAAAATGTTACAGATGATAACATTGGCATAAATGGCTGCTTTTTCTACTCATTTTCAGAATTTTTCTTTATATTAACAGTTACTTTCTTCAGGGAACCTTGAGGGATGAACCCACATGACCCCTTGCTGAATTTATACTTTTGTCTACTTTTCAGTCTACTTTATTGCTGTCCTGGCTTACGACTGGTTTCCACCACAAACTGGAAGTATGTTGAAAGCACTTAAAAAAATTGGAATAGTGGGCTACCTCTTTCAGAAATACCAAAACTCTGGTAAAAATGTAGGTTTTTTGATTCATCCCTGCATGTTCCTGAAAGCTGGGTAGATGGTGACATTAGCACAGAAAACCGTTTGTTGATACCATTTTTTATGTTTATATATTTTGGATATAGTCTTGGTCCACTCGCAGTAATCCAAGAACCCTGGGTAACTTTAGAGTCCACAGAATGTTGGAAAAAAAGGATGCAAATTTGGCATGGATACCTCATGTGGATAAACCGTTATGGAGGCCTAAGCACAAACTACCCCAATAGCCAAATAGGAGCTCAGCTCAGAGGGGTTGGGCCAGCAGTTAGGGTTTAACTTCCCTGGAAGGCATTAATATATGGTGCAGGAAATACACTATAGGCAAGAAAAATGAAATATCACCAATGGAGTGCATCACATATTGTGCCAATCACTAGCTTGTGACACATGGCTTCAGGTCTACTTGACTCTCGAGGCCTGCATCTTTTAAACTAGAAAGCAAACCTGTAAAAATAATACTTTCAGACAGGAAAGAAACATGCTTTTATGTATTAAGCAGATCACTACTAAGTAGGAATTTTAGCCCACAAAGTAGGGTGCCCAGTCTTTAAAAGCATTACAAGCAAGAATTTAATATTGCCATGGACCCATAGTTATTAATCCCCAAATCTATTTTCATTGTAAAGGGTACTAGCTTTTTTTTGAGGAAATCTAAAGTTCAGAAAAAATTGTATCTCTACTAACTTTGGTTTGGTACAATCTACTGAAATAATTAAACCATTATGTTTACACTATTGTGTTTTAGTTTTATTTAAAATCAAACTCTGTGGTGTTGTCAGGTTTTTATTAAATATTTAGAAAGAGATAGACTTTGTCTGCATTAATATTCAATAAGCAAATTACCATTAGCCTACTAGTTGCTGGCCTGTCAGTCATTTCCCCTAATGACATGTGAAAAGTGAAAACTGCTTCCAGAGCAGAAATAAAGTCTGATGCCTTCTGGCAGGAAGACCTGGATGTGAGGTATGTGCCAGATATCGGCACAGAAAGGGCAGTTAGGGATTGTTCAGGTACTTCATTACCTTGAAAGAGACCAGCTTGAGGTCTGTCTATTTATATTTAAGTGTAAAGGTAGACCTGGGTTTTTAAAAGTCTTTTGTTTCCTGGGTTCTGTGTAGCTAGTGTGTCACTGGCCCGATGGGGAAGAGGGGGGTTGATCCCTTTACCAGGTTTGTAAAGTTGAGAAGGAGAGGACTGTTAATTTCCCCAAACATCCCTTAGTTGACCCACATGCCACTCCCAAGGGCCGAGGGCCTGTGCCATCTGTGAGTAGGAAATCTTTCCATTTTCCTCTTTGGTACTGGAGTATATAGAAGTCTCCACCATCCAAGAGCTAGTATATCCTGTAAAGTAGGCACCTCACCTGCAATTCCTCAGAACACTCCTTGGATCTGTGAATGAACAGAAAATGACTTGACTTGCAATTTTAGACCTTTGTAGAGACCTGAAGGGATGCATCTGCTGCACTTGTAAACAGGGCTCAGTGGACTCCAAGTGTCAGTTGGCAGACCTCCTCTGTAGCTACAGGGACACACAAAATGTCAAGAGGCGTATTTTCTGAAGTGCCCAGCTGACCAATAGGAACTGGACCTGGAATGAAATCTGCTGGTGGCCCCTGCTGGAGCATTCTCGCCTCATGCTGAAACTGAGGGCTAGAACCCTTAGAATTGACCAAGTGGAGCTGCGCCAAAATCTCTGCAAATTGTGAGCTTAGAAAATGTTGACACTTTCATGATCTCTGGATGATCAGTATGTTTTCACAGTAATAGTAGCCAATTTTGATAGGACTTTGTCAGATGCAGCTTCAGGATTTTGAGTTCCATAAAAAAGACTAAGACCAAATCTAGAATTCTTGTACCAGACACAAAAACTTCCTTGGAGTATTCAAATTTCATGGCAACCAAGAGATTTTCTGCTAAATCCAATGGTTTCAGTAGGACCTCATCCAGGGGCAATCTAGATTTGAGTGGTCTTCAGCAAATACAGCCTGTAAACTTCCCCAATGAAGGATTTTGACTTCCTTTCAGAAAACCAAATCATAAGGTAAAATCTTTGATGGGGACATACCCAGTTGGTGTATCCAAACCACTATGGAATCAAGTCTAGGTTCTAATCAATCAAGAACAGTGACAAACGATAATTTAATTTTTCTTGTCTCTTTTTGTGTAATCTCTGATTGCCCTTATTGGATTTTTGTTTTTTTGTGTCATTTTGCTCATTAGAAAATAGTTGTGTCATTTCTGTTGTTTTGTGTTTGACTTCTTTACTGTTATGACCTTTGCATACTTCACACATTGCCCTCAGATGTGCCTGCATGCTATTTGCCATAGCTTCTAGGTGGTTGAGCCTTGATTGAAATTATTGAAAATGTGTTTTATGCTAATACATTTCTGGCCTTATTTCTTAAGGTTGACTCACATCGACCTCAATTAATAATCCATGTTTTTACAGAAAATAAAAACACTGAGAAATTGGGATCACTATCCTTTACACATTCCCCATATAGCATCTGGCAAAAATGTTATAAAAATATGTGAGTAGCAAAAATGTTATTATTTGTATTGTATAACGCAGCTTTTCCCCAACAAACATCTTGGGGCAGTAAAAGCCATGACATTTACTTTAATCATAACTGTTAAATGAGTTGACTCATTGGATTAAATCCAGTTATTTTTTGTCATCTGATTGCCAACAAATTATAAGAGAGTGTTAGAAGGCTGAGAATTCCAGAGCTTGAGACAGTTATAAAGAAGGCTTTGCCTCCCAATCCTTCTTTGTGCATGTTTCCATGCTATTGTCGCTAACCCCATAGTATCATTATCAGATGAGAGAGAGGTATAGCTTAAAAATTTTGATTTTGTGTTCAATTTTTCACTTTAAAGTTATTTATTCACAAGTCACAAGCCCCACAGATATATATTTTATCTGCAGGTACAAAGCACAGAGAGTTTAGCGCCGGGGAGATTTGGCCTTGATGATTCAAATTCAGGAAGGAGAGGGCTACTGCATTCTGCAATAGATGTGGCTTATAAATCACTGTCGGTGGAGGCCCTAAGCATGGCACTGTGGCACTTCGGTCTAGAAACTAACACAATCATCAGAATATTATGTGTGAATGTAAGGAGTGTGAATAATTCACAAAGGTAATTTTACATGTGGAGATATCCTCACGTCTAGATCTGTACCTACAACTATTTGTCCATTTGCTTGCATAGAACTCCATCCAAAGGTAGACTTAGAAGTTCTCACCGACTCAATCAAGGGGCTTGAGTCTCCTACGATTCAATTTATGAACCAAAAGCTACTTTCAGTAACTGTCGGCCTGTTTCCTGACCTTTCCTCCACCAGATAGAGATAGTTCTGTAGAAAGTAAAAGGGAATTGTAAAAAATCTATTTGAATTGATATTAAAATGAAGTGAAAAAATTCTAGTCCAAACATTTCTTTCGTTTTTATCGAACATGATCTATCACAACAACAAGGGAAAATACACCTGCACTAAAACCTAACATATTACATTTTAAATTACCTTTTTTTAAATTTGCAATTAAATGAATATTTTTTACATTACATTAAATGGTAATTTCCTGCTGCCCAATAGAGTATCATTTGCATTGAATGTGTCATAATCTTGGATGCAAGTAAAGTATTGTTTCATTCATGTTTTTTTAAAGTTATCACTTACATCATATTTTACAAAAAAATATTATGTATAATATAAAGTTAACAGATTTAAAATTTTGAAAACAATGCTTAATAATAAAGTTACAATTTATTTGAATGAAGTTTACCTTCAGATGTTAGTACATTTAATGTATGTTGTTCATTTCTCTATGCATTAATATTATTGCCAGTCACTAGTCATTTTTATGGGACTATATTGCAGTACAAATCAGTGACCATGTGATGTGGTTGACTTACTCAAAGGCTGAGCTGGAGTACATTAAGGACTGTTCTTTCAGCAGTACTATAAAAGTAAATGTAGGTGAGTTTTCCGTGAATGGAAGTGTCTTAATCCTATGTGGGTGTGCTTTTTTATGTCACAGCCTTCCTTAAACACATCTTTTAATTTCCTTAAGCCCCCCACTGTGTAATCCTTATAATCACTTGTCCCACTCCCCCCCCTTTGTCGCTCACACATTTACCATTAGGACCTATACTTACGTGGGCAGTGTTCTACGTTCATAAAAGATAAGAGAGAAGGGTCAGCTCCTCCACTAAGGCGAAGGAGCGTCTCCACCACTGCATTTTAGAAGTGATATAAAGGAAACATAAAATGATAATAACTCAATGTTATTATCATTTTATTTGTTCCTGCTGCAGCAGCTTTGCTCTGATGACAGGAGCAGGAGGAGTGTTGAGCACACTCTGTAAATACACATGAATATTTGGCCGGCCATCTCGGGCCGGCCAAACATTCATGCACACTTTGCATGTTCTCCAACCAGGCCTTATTGCAGCTTGCGTGGAGAACATGCCCAGGCTCCCACTGCCTATCTAAACACTGAACAATGGCACTCACTGCATTGCCACATTGTAATTGGCTATTGGGAGCCTGATATGCCTCCTGTTCCGGCAGGAGCATGAGGAGAGTCGCGGCGAGGAAGCGGCAAGAAGGTACATTTTTCCTTCTTTTTTTTTCCAACCGCCCGCCACCCCCAGATCACGCCAGCTGCCATTGTTTGAGAGCAGAGGTGGAGATTTGTGATCAGAAATTTGTGAACAGCTTTTCAGAGTACAAACATTGTAATACTTTACATAATCCACAATACCTTTTTAACATGCGGCCCAGTGAGTGTATGTTTTAAAGTTCTTAACTGCAAAAAAGAGAACTGGGCAATTTTATTTGAGGTTTTTTGGTGCCATCTACATCTATGTTTCTGTTTTGTTCCCTTCCAGCTTCAGAAAGTTAGTGCACATCCTGTTGCTCACAACTCTAACATTGTCTTGAAATGATGATATGGGTATGAATACCTTGGTGTCCAGTTTGAGAATATCTCCTGCCATCTGTGCCCAAACTCAGTTCATACCCATATGCTTGAACTACGTTTGTAAGGGTAGCCACGTCGACATTAAAAGAAACAGGGTAAAAAATTGCTCATTTTGGAAAACCATGTTCTACTTACCAATCAGATGACGTGCAGATGGTAGATGATATGTTCTAGTTTTTTCATTTGTGTATCTCGTTAAGAAAACCACGATGGGAGCACACTACTAGCCCCTCCTCCGGATCGCCCCTCTGCATTCTGGTATATGCAGTGCGTACAAATAGAAGAGTTTCGAAAAAAGTTTGTGAATGTTTCACCAAAGTTGGTGCAAGTAAGTACTTGATATTTCCAGTATCTCTAGACACAAGACATGGCTCGTGTTTCGTGATAGTATCCCTCATCAGTAAGGAAAAATTCTGGAGTGGTTGAGAAGACCGCCAAACAACCGTCACAGGCTTCGTTGCCTCTCTGGCGCTCAGGTGCATCTCCAAAAGCTCGTCAGCTTAGGGGTTCACGGGAGCCCTTTAACAGGAAAACCACGATGGAGCACATTGCTAGCCCCTCCTCCGGATCGCCCCTCTGCATTCTGGTATATGAAGTGCGTACAAAGAAGAGTTTCGAAAAAAGTTTGTGAATGTTTCACCAAAGTTGGTGCAAGTAAGTACTTGATATTTGCAGTTTCTCTAGACACGAGACATGGCTCGTGTTTCGGGATAGTATCCCTTATCAGTAGAGGAAAGTTCTGAGGTGGTTGAGAAGGCCGCCAAACAACCGTCACAGGCTTCGTTGCCTCTCTGGCGCGCAGGTGCATCTCCAAAAGCTCGTCAGCTTAGGGGCTCATGGGAGCCCTTTAACAGGAAAACTACGATGGGAGCACACTGCTAGGCCCTCCTCCGGATCGCCCCTCTGCATTCTGCTATATGCAGTGCGTGCATATAGAAGAGTTTCGAAAAAAGTTTGTGAATGTTTCATCAAAGTTGGTGCAAGTAAGTACTTGATATTTCCAGTATCTCTAGACACGAGACATGGCTCGTGTTTCGGGATAGTATCCCTCATCAGTAGAGAAAAGTTCTGGGGTGGTTGAGAAGGCCGCCAAACAACCATCACAGGCTTTGTTGCCTCTCTGGCGCGCAGATGCATCTCCAAAAGCTTGCCAGCTTAGGGGCTCATGGGAGCCCTTTAACAGGAAAACCACGATGGAGCACATTGCTAGCCCCTCCTCCGGATCGCCCCTCTGCATTCTGGTATATGCAGTGCGTACAAAGAAGAGTTTCGAAAAAAGTTTGTGAATGTTTCACCAAAGTTGGTGCAAGTAAGTACTTGATATTTCCAGTATCTCTAGACACAAGACATGGCTCGTGTTTCGGGATAGTATCCCTCATCAGTAGAGAAAAGTTCTGGGGTGGTTGAGAAGGCCGCCAAACAACCGTCACAGGCTTCGTTGCCTCTCTGGCGCGCAGGTGCATCTCCAAAAGCTCGTCAGCTTAGGGGCTCACCGGAGCCCTTTAACAGGAAAACTACGATGGGAGCACACTGCTAGCCCCTCCTCCGGATCGCCCCTCTGCATTCTGCTATATGCAGTGCGTACATATAGAAGAGTTTCGAAAAAAGTTTGTGAATGTTTCATCAAAGTTGGTGCAAGTAAGTACTTGATATTTCCAGTATCTCTAGACACGAGACATGGCTCGTGTTTCGGGATAGTATCCCTCATCAGTAGAGAAAAGTTCTGGGGTGGTTGAGAAGGCCGCCAAACAACCATCACAGGCTTTGTTGCCTCTCTGGCGCGCAGGTGCATCTCCAAAAGCTTGCCAGCTTAGGGGCTCATGGGAGCCCTTTAACAGGAAAAGCACGATGGGAGCACAATGCTAGCCCCTCCTCCGGATCGCCCCTCTGCATTCTGGTATATGCAGTGCGTACAAATAGAAGAGTTTCGAAAAAAGTTTGTGAATGTTTCACCAAAGTTGGTGCAAGTAAGCACTTGATATTTCCAGTATCTCTAGACACGAGACATGGCTCGTGTTTCGGGATAGTATCCCTCATCAGTAGAGAAAAGTTCTGGGGTGTTGAGAAGGCCGCCAAACAACCGTCACAGGCTTCGTTGCCTCTCTGGCGCGCAGATGCATCTCCAAAGGCTCGTCAGCTTAGGGGCTCACGGGAGCCCTTTAACAGAAAAACCACAATGGGAGCACACTGCTAGCCCCTCCTTCGGATCGCCCCTCTGCATTCTGGTATATGCAGTGCGTACATATAGAAGAGTTTTGAAAAAAGTTTGTGAATGTTTCACCAAAGTTGGTGCAAGTAAGTACTTGATATTTCCAGTATCTCTAGACACGAGACATGGCTCGTGTTTCGGGATAGTATCCCTCATCAGTAGAGAAAAGTTCTGGGGTGGTTGAGAAGGCCGCTAAACACCCATCACAGGCTCTGTTGCCTCTCTGGCGCGCAGGTGTATCTCCAAAAGCTCGCCAGCTTAGGGGCTCACAGGAGCCCTTTAACAGGAAAAGCACGATGGGAGCACACTGCTAGACCCTCCTCCGGATCGCCCCTCTGCATTCTGGTATATGCAGTGCGTACAAATAGAAGAGTTTCGGAAAAAATTTGTGAATGTTTCACCAAAGTTGGTGCAAGTAAGTACTTGATATTTGCAGTATCTCTAGACACGAGACATGGCTCGTGTTTCGGGATAGTATCCCTTATCAGTAGAGAAAAGTTCTGGGGTGGTTGAGAAGGCCGCCAAACAACCATCACAGGCTTCGTTGTCTGTCTGGCGCGGAGGTGCATCTCCAAAAGCTCGTCAGCTTAGGGGCTCATGGGAGCCCTTTAACAGGAAAACCACGATGGAGCCCATTGCTAGCCCCTCCTCCGGATCGCCCCTCTGCATTCTGGTATATGCAGTGCGTACAAAGAAGAGTTTTGAAAAACGTTTGTGAATGTTTCACCAAAGTTGGTGCAAGTAAGTACTTGATATTTGCAGTATCTCTAGACACGAGACATGGCTCGTGTTTCGGGATAGTATCCCTTATCAGTAGAGAAAAGTTCTGGGGTGGTTGAGAAGGCCGCCAAACAACCATCACAGGCTTCGTTGCCTGTCTGGCGCGCAGGTGCATCTCCAAAAGCTCGTCAGCTTAGGGGCTCACCGGAGCCCTTTAACAGGAAAACTACGATGGGAGCACACTGCTAGCCCCTCCTCCGGATCGCCCCTCTGCATTCTGCTATATGCAGTGCGTACATATAGAAGAGTTTCGAAAAAAGTTTGTGAATGTTTCATCAAAGTTGGTGCAAGTAAGTACTTGATATTTCCAGTATCTCTAGACACGAGACATGGCTCGTGTTTCGGGATAGTATCCCTCATCAGTAGAGAAAAGTTCTGGGGTGGTTGAGAAGGCCGCCAAACAACCATCACAGGCTTTGTTGCCTCTCTGGCGCGCCGGTGCATCTCCAAAAGCTTGCCAGCTTAGGGGCTCATGGGAGCCCTTTAACAGGAAAAGCACGATGGGAGCACAATGCTAGCCCCTCCTCCGGATCGCCCCTCTGCATTCTGGTATATGCAGTGCGTACAAATACAAGAGTTTCGAAAAAAGTTTGTGAATGTTTCACCAAAGTTGGTGCAAGTAAGCACTTGATATTTCCAGTATCTCTAGACACGAGACATGGCTCGTGTTTCGGGATAGTATCCCTCATCAGTAGAGAAAAGTTCTGGGGTGTTGAGAAGGCCGCCAAACAACCGTCACAGGCTTCGTTGCCTCTCTGGCGCGCAGATGCATCTCCAAAAGCTCGTCAGCTTAGGGGCTCACGGGAGCCCTTTAACAGAAAAACCACAATGGGAGCACACTGCTAGCCCCTCCTTCGGATCGCCTCTCTGCATTCTGGTATATGCAGTGCGTACATATAGAAGAGTTTCGAAAAAAGTTTGTGAATGTTTCACCAAAGTTGGTGCAAGTAAGTACTTGATATTTCCAGTATCTCTAGACACGAGACATGGCTCGTGTTTCGGGATAGTATCCCTCATCAGTAGAGAAAAGTTCTGGGGTGGTTGAGAAGGCCGCTAAACACCCATCACAGGCTTTGTTGCCTCTCTGGCGCGCAGGTGCATCTCCAAAAGCTCGCCAGCTTAGGGGCTCACAGGAGCCCTTTAACAGGAAAAGCACGATGGGAGCACACTGCTAGACCCTCCTCCGGATCGCCCCTCTGCATTCTGGTATATGCAGTGCGTACAAATAGAAGAGTTTCGAAAAAAGTTTGTGAATGTTTCACCAAAGTTGGTGCAAGTAAGTACTTGATATTTGCAGTATCTCTAGACACGAGACATGGCTCGTGTTTCGGGATAGTATCCCTTATCAGTAGAGAAAAGTTCTGGGGTGGTTGAGAAGGCCGCCAAACAACCATCACAGGCTTCGTTGCCTGTCTGGCGCGGAGGTGCATCTCCAAAAGCTCGTCAGCTTAGGGGCTCACGGGAGCCCTTTAACAGGAAAACCACGATGGGAGCACACTGCTAGCCCCTCCTCCGGATTGCCCCTCTGCATTCTGGTATATGCAGTGCGTACAAATAGAAGAGTTTCCAAAAACGTTTGTGAATGTTTCACCAAAGTTGGTGCAAGTAAGCACTTGATATTTCCAGTATCTCTAGACACGAGACATGGCTCGTGTTTCGGGATAGTATCCCTCATCAGTAGAGAAAAGTTCTGGGGTGTTGAGAAGGCCGCCAAACAACCGTCACAGGCTTCGTTGCCTCTCTGGCGCGCAGATGCATCTCCAAAGGCTCGTCAGCTTAGGGTCTCACGGGAGCCCTTTAACAGAAAAACCACAATGGGAGCACACTGCTAGCCCCTCCTTCGGATCGCCCCTCTGCATTCTGGTATATGCAGTGCGTACATATAGAAGAGTTTCGAAAAAAGTTTGTGAATGTTTCACCAAAGTTGGTGCAAGTAAGTACTTGATATTTCCAGTATCTCTAGACACGAGACATGGCTCGTGTTTCGGGATAGTATCCCTCATCAGTAGAGAAAAGTTCTGGGGTGGTTGAGAAGGCCGCTAAACACCCATCACAGGCTTTGTTGCCTCTCTGGCGCGCAGGTGTATCTCCAAAAGCTCGCCAGCTTAGGGGCTCACAGGAGCCCTTTAACAGGAAGAGCACGATGGGAGCACACTGCTAGACCCTCCTCCGGATCGCCCCTCTGCATTCTGGTATATGCAGTGCGTACAAATAGAAGAGTTTCGGAAAAAGTTTGTGAATGTTTCACCAAAGTTGGTGCAAGTAAGTACTTGATATTTTCAGTATCTCTAGACACGAGACATGGCTCGTGTTTCGGGATAGTATCCCTTATCAGTAGAGAAAAGTTCTGGGGTGGTTGAGAAGGCCGCCAAACAACCATCACAGGCTTCGTTGTCTGTCTGGCGCGGAGGTGCATCTCCAAAAGCTCGTCAGCTTAGGGGCTCATGGGAGCCCTTTAACAGGAAAACCACGATGGAGCACATTGCTAGCCCCTCCTCCGGATCGCCCCTCTGCATTCTGGTATATGCAGTGCGTACAAAGAAGAGTTTCGAAAAACGTTTGTGAATGTTTCACCAAAGTTGGTGCAAGTAAGTACTTGATATTTGCAGTATCTCTAGACACGAGACATGGCTCGTGTTTCGGGATAGTATCCCTTATCAGTAGAGAAAAGTTCTGGGGTGGTTGAGAAGGCCGCCAAACAACCATCACAGGCTTCGTTGCCTGTCTGGCGCGCAGGTGCATCTCCAAAAGCTCGTCAGCTTAGGGGCTCACCGGAGCTCTTTAACAGGAAAACTACGATGGGAGCACACTGCTAGCCCCTCCTGCGGATTGCCCCTCTGCATTCTGGTATATGCAGTGCGTACAAATAGAAGAGTTTCCAAAAACGTTTGTGAATGTTTCACCTGGTAGGAGGAGCAGTGTGCGACCATATGGATTGTTGTTTATTAAGGCTCCCTTGAGCCTGTCGAGCTGACGAACTCATGGTTACGCACCTGCGCGCCGCAAGACCTGAGAACACTTTTGGCAGCCTATGCAGCAGCCCCATACACATGCCTAGTCCCTGCTGATGAAATGTAACGACCTAGAAACACGTGCCCAGGGATGGCCAGCACAACGGTGGATATACTCGACATTTTTTCAGAAGCGCTCACGCTAAACAAACTGCATTAACCATAATGCTTAGGGGCCAACTAGCTGGTAGGAGGAGCAGGGTGCGACCCTATGGATTGTTGTTTATTAAGGCTCCCTTGAGCCTGTCGAGCTGACGAGCTCATGGTTACGCAGCTGCGCGCCGCGAGAGGGATCAAGACCTGAGAACACTTTTGGCAGCCTACGCTGCAGCCCCATACACACGCCTATTCCCTGCTGATGAAAGGTAACGACCTAGAAACACGTGTCCAGGGATGGCCAGCACAACGGTGGATATACTCGACATTTTTTCAGAAACGCACATGCTGAACAAACTGCATTAACCATAATGCTTAGGGGCCAACTTGCTGGTAGGAGGAGCAGTGTGCGACCATATGGATTGTTGTTTATTAAGGCTTCCTTGAGCCTGTCGAGCAGACGAGCTCATGGTAACGCACCTGCGCGCCACAAGAGGTATCAAGACCTGAGAACACTTTTGGCAGCCTATGCAGCAGCCCCATACACACTCCTATTCCCTGCTGATGAAAGGTAACGACCTAGAAACACGTGTCCAGGGATGGCCAGCACAACAGTGGATATATTCGACATTTTTTCAGAAGCGCACACGCTGAACAAACTGCATTAACCATAATGCTTGGGGGCCAACTTGCTGGTAGGAGGAGCAGTGTGTGACCATATGGATTGTTGTGTATCTCGTTAGACCGTGATTCAAAATGGATAAGACAAAAGTATGTCAGCACTGAAAACCAATGTTACCATGAACACAACTGACTTCAAATAACACAGATGCTCTACACTACACCAAGCATTGTTAAAATCAACAGAGCTGTTATTGGCAGATTGGTGCGATGATTGACTTTCATTTGTATTGCAAGTATAATGCACAATAAGAAAATATGTCTCCACCTAAATATGGTTGCTATATGTGTGTGATAAACTGTTTTGCTTTAAAAATCGGTTTCAGTTATGCCTTCCATGTAATTACTATTTGTGAAGGAGACAAGGATAAATCACCAGATGACCAAGCACTCAGATGGCTGGCAGCTATTATGTTACAGTATCACTTTAGAAGATGATCGTTAAAAATGTTAGGGACAATACATCTCTATCTAATTCGACACCCTTAATTGCAGGCAGAATAAATAGCCTCTTTTTAAAGTTGATATAAATAAATTAAATATATATATATTTTTTAAATGCACATTAGGAACGAACCATTTGTGTGTAGTGAATAGAAAGTAACTATTGGTGGCTGTGGACAGGGTGCACAGTTTTTGTTCAGTCAAACTGAACGTGGCCAGCGGGTAAATTATTCGGACCCAGTGGCCCATGCTGTAAAAGGTGGTCAGCTGTCGCAAAATGTGAATGACTAGCAACCATTAAAAAAATGGGCCCGCTGCACAAAAACTTCCCAAAGTGTGTATATTACATGTCATTTGTTTTGGGGAAAAAACAATAGTAAAAGTTAGACCTAAAATATAAACACAAAATAAAGTATGGATTTTTATGTGGTTTAAAGAGAACTTTTAGTATTAATAAAATAATTGTTATCTCATGCACAAACATCTCTGTTTTAAAACATTTGGGGCCAGATGTAGCTCGCCAAATACGGTCGGTAACGGCCGATTTCGGCAGTTACCGACCGGTATTTGGGATTTGTAATGTAGGGGGCCATTGATTTACAGAATCGGTAATTTTACTGATTTGGTAAATATACAGAGTCGGTAAAATACCGAATCGGTAAATTTACCGATTCTGTAAATCAATATGTAGGTGGCACTGTAATCAGTGCTACAGGCCCTTACCGATTCGTTATTTACCATGGAATACTATTCCATGGTAAATAACGAATTCCTGTGTACATGCACATCTGTGCATGTACACCTGTGCCATGTGGCACACAGACATGCCCTAAGGGCATGTATGTGTGTCACATGGCACACAAGCCAGAAACAGGGGTGCAACAGGGTGTCACAGTGAAACCCTGTCCCCCTTGTAAATTCGGTATTTTTACCGATTTGGTAATTACCAATTCGGTATCTGCCATTGAATCCTATGGGCTTCAAGGCCCATAGGAATCAATGACAAATGCCGATTCTGTAATTACAGTTTCGGTAAATACCGAATCATACCGATTCGGTATTTGTTACCGAATTTCTACCTACATTTGAATTACCGATTCATGAATACCGAATCGGTAAAATTCGGTATTTATGAATCGGTAATTAACATTTACCTACATCTAGGCCTTAGTACTTAAGGTGACAGAAGAAAGTGTTCATGCAGTCTCGTGCTGTACCAAACATACAATTAATATATGAAATAATTATTGAACAGAACTGGTACTTGTCTATCTGCGTATTACTCTGGATCGAAATTTGATTACGTAGTGTCTCATACCATTACCAGTGTGACGCTTTCAGGAAACAAAGCACACGTCATCACTGTGATAAAAAGTAATACGCGCTGTCGCTTGGAGAAGCATTCATGATGCATTTGAGCCTGCAGTTGAGCCCCTTACTCTCAGAAAAGTATTGCTTCGAAGGTAAAGCAGGATATGGGTGACTTACTTCATTATGTTTGAGCCTGATCAGTCTTCCAGACCAGCATTTTCCAGCATAAGACTGATTCAGGTTACCAGATACACGTGCACTCGCATAGGATACGAAGTTACGAACACATAATTTGACAGACAATAACAAAACGCAAGTGAGGTAATCAAAAATGGTTTTAACCGTAAACAACTACACATCCACTTAGTTATCACCTTAAAATTAAATGAAACCGCACCTTTAATGTTTTGAATGTGCCTGATAATGTTTTAGCAAACCATGGTGGCACATTTATAAGCCCCTATCGCCACAAGAACATCACTTTTAAGGAAATTTCTGAGGAATGCTTGCAGCACACATAGAAGTTACAAATCGCCATTCTAGATTGTTGATGTGCAGGAAGGCACACCTTCATGCACATAAACAATCATTCCCTCAATGCACCCTTGCACTATGGTGCAAGGAAGGGTGCTTGCGTTTGCGCTAGGGAGCTGATTTTAGCACCAGCACAGTAAGAGACGCAAGGGTTCACCATGCTATTGTAAATACGACCCATCCCAGCGTTTCTAAAGTGACGGCACACAACATTAGCAATTCTGGAGTCACTTGCTTGTAAATATGCTCCCTCCCATGTTTCTCCAAATTGGTAATTACATTTATGCTACATGATTTCAGTATTTTTTCTTCAGTTGATCTGTTCATCATATCGACAGGCCCGGACTGACTACTGGGCAGTTTGGAATGCTGCCGAGCTGGGGGCTGATTTCACTGCAGTGGGGGCTAATTTTGTTCATGGAGACCTGCGTGTGCTTCGAAATAATGTAAGCAAAACGAATTTTGTTTAGTACACGCAGGTCCCCATCAACGAAATCAGCCCCCAGCTCAGCAGCATTCCAAACTGCCCGGTAGCCAGTCCGGTCCTGCATATCGACATCCCTCGCCGCGGCCGTGGCGACATCCCTCACCACGGCCACATGACACCACACCTGAAAGACCTGCACTGAGTTCCGGTCAACAAGAGGATCACCTTCAAGCTCCTCACCCACACACACAAGGCGCTCCAAAACATCGGACCAGCATACCTCAACAGACGACTCACCTTCTACACCCTGAACCGACAGCTCCGCTCCGCCGACCTCGCACTCGCCACCATCCCCCGCATCTGAAGAACAACCACCGGCAGCAGATCATTCTCCCACCTCGCAACCAAGAGCTGGAACACCCTCCCCATCCTCCTACGGCAGACCCAGGAACTACTAACCTTCAGGAGGCTCCTCAAGACCTGGCTATTCGAACAGTAGCTGCACCCCTTCCCCCCGCGCCTTGAGACCCTTACGAGTGCGTAGTGCACTCTACAAATGTCTTGATTGATTAATTGATTGATATCTCATTCTGCTATTTCGTTATACATATTACTGATGCCATGGAGTACAACTTTATTGTTTCCAGTTCCCTTTTTAATTTCTTTCCTATTCTTTCTGAAGACAAGGGGCCATTGTGCGAGACTTTCTGATCACTGCCATTATTAGTTTCATAATATCAAGCAATGTTTTAAGAAGCACCTTTTGAATCTCTATGGTTGCATTTAAAGGAAATGTTCATATGAACAGTGAAGGCTTTTAATTTGGAAAGGGTGAGCCTGGGTCGTGCAACAATTAAACACATGGGGCCGTATTACACACAGTGCCCTGACCATAATACGGCCCACGGTGTAACTGGATCTTGTCCTCTTCCTTGTAACCCCTTTCTTATATTTCATTTCAGCTGCTGTGTGCCAGCGGTATCTGTCTAAACTCATTTTAAAGGACTGAGACTACTGCCACATTAATATGGAATAAAATTAAAAGGGTATTGTAAGTCACCAAGGAGTTTCATGACCATAACAGAGTACCTTCATTGGCCAAATTCAATTTATGGATTAACTTCAAATTAATTACTAATGTTAGATTAATTAAAATCATTACATAAAAAAATATAATAATTCCCCCACCCCTTTCCCAGTGTCATCCTTGGTGGCTTATGTTGTGCCAACAATTCAAAAAAGTATCCCGCCCAGTAGAAATATCGGCTAGGCACAGTTCTCTAGTCAGGAAATCTCATTAGATGTTACTAATATGAATGGGAGCAATTCCTTTTTGTATGGTAACCCTCACACACTCTAGTAGTGTCATGCTTCATCATCAGGTTCACCCTGGCTCCTAAAGGCCAGGGTGGACTCAACCGTATTTCAGGGAGCATTTTAGAGATAAGGCCAGGGGGGTTAAAGATAAAGAATCCTCCAGGTACTCCAGGTATCCCTTTAATATGGAGTAATGGTGGATATTAAAACAAATGGAAGGGTGTCCCAAGGATATAATGATCCCATGACCCTACAATCATTGCCAAAATGTTTCAGCCAGTGAAATGCCCCTATGGGGGTCCACGGCTTTCATCAGGGCAAACAATAGAGAAAATTCCCCCATGGATGCAGTATAAAATATAAATTATAAGTAAACTGCTCCACCATTTTTGCCTCTTCGATATACTTATTCTAAATATGGGGGTTCAGTCTTGGTGCATCCAACCTGTAATGAGAAAAGACACAATTTGTACAGTGACTCCAACAAGAGCCTATGTGCCTGGCTCATTGCACTCGCTCACCCATCCGGTGAATGTATAGTGAGGTATGCACCATTAAAGTTCTGTTGGGTATGTTAAATTAGCATACTCCAAATGTTATATATAGAGAGATTGAGGAGGAAACATTACCCCACCAGAATCTCACATATAATCAGTTCTTGGGACATGCAAGTATCACCAGTAACACTCACAGTGAAAAAAGTGTCCCTCATTTGGAGGAATTAAAACTGTCATCTCAACATGTACAAACATTTAAAAAAACATATAATCACACATGACATAGTTCTTATCAGTAACCATGGAGCACCCCCGCCGTGGGTTAAAGCCCAGATCCCATTGCGCGTGGTACGAAGAAATTTCTGACAAATATCTTACCCAACTTGGTCGGACTCCACATGTCTCAGAGAGTGCAGAGAGACGGGGCAGTCCTGTAGTCAGACACTATGGGCCCGATTCCCAGAACTAACTTAAGACAAAATCCTAAACTTATTACAATTTTGGTATTCACAGAAGGCACTTACTCATTTTGGAATTCACAGAAGGCACTTACTCATTTCGGTATTCACAGAAGGCAATTACTCATTTCGGTAGTCACAGAAGTTAGGAGTCCTAACTTTAGGACTCCTAAATGCCTTGTGAATACCGAAAGTCTTAAAATTAGGATTTTTCTCAACTTTAGTACTACTAAACTGAGAAAAATCCTAATTTTAAGACTTTCGGTATTCACAGAAGGCATTTAGGAGTCCTAAAGTTAGGAGTCCTAACTTTACTACTCCGAAACTGAGAAAAATCCTAATTTTAAGACTTTCGGTATTCACAGAAGTCATTTAGGAGTCCTAAAGTTAGGATTCCTAACTTTACTACTCCTAAACTGAGAAAAATCCTAACTTTAAGACTTTCGGTATTCAGGCGTAAGGGTGACGCACCATACATTGAATAGATGGCCCCTGTGCATTGCAGGAGTCATGTCCCCTTTGTGAATGCATGCTCAAATACAGCCACGGCCGGTGGTAGGTGTAACGGCAGGGCGGTGACGTAGGGAGGGGGAGGGGCAGGGTGGGGGGTTGTAATGTATGGATTACGGACTTTAACAGGTAGATAAACATATAAATAAATAAAACGAATTTCGTTGTGGGCACTGTAACACCAAATGCGATGCAGTGCGCAACGAAATTCGTTTTATTTATTTATAGGTTTACTTACCTGTTAATGTCCGTAATCCATACCTTACAAACCCCACCCTGCCCCTCCCCCTCCCAATGTCAACGCCCTGCCATTACACCTACCACCGGCCGTGGCTGCTCAAATATTTTTTAGGGCAGGCAGTGGTCCCAGGGAGCACTGCCTGCCCTTAAAAAATGAAACTGAAAAGTTTCATTTTTATTTTTTTAATGTAGCCCGTTTTCCTTTAAGGAACCTGGCTGCATTTAAAAAAAAACTGCTTTATTTAAAAGCAGTCCCAGACATGGAGGTCTGCTGACCTCAGCAGGCCTCCATCCCTGAGAGTGCCAGCCACTCCCAATGGGGTCGCAAATTGCAACAGCCTCAATAATATGCATGATGCATTTAATTTGCGACCCCCAGCTGCAGCCCATGAAGGGAGTTCCCTGGGGCAGAAAGGCGGGGGGGGGGTTAGGGTGGGGGGTACTAAACACCGGAAACACTGGAATATGGATAATAGGAGGTAAGTAAACAATTTAATAAATAAAAGGAATTTCGTAGCACGCCCTGCATTGTTAAATTCGTTTTATTTATTAAATTGTTTACTTACCTCCAATTATCCATGTTCCGGTGTTTAGTACCCCTCACCCTGCCCCTCCCCCACCCCGCCTCTCTGCCCCAAGGAACTCCCTCCACGGGCCATGGCTGGCGACCCCATTGGGAATCACAAACAGTGTCTCAGACACTGTTGTGCATTCCAATTAGGGAGTTGCAAATTGCGAGTCGCAAATGTGACGCAATTTGCAACTCGCTATTTGGCGGGTCGTACATCCGGCCCATAATCTCCCAGTGCCTAACAAAAATGAATGTGTCCTCATGTAAAGCAACTGGTGCTGGTGTACAGTGCTCTGATAGCCGATACCTTCAGGTCAAGTTTGCACTATATAAAACTACATTAAAAAATCATAAACATTTCTTTTTTCCTATTTGTAATGTACTAAAATGTATTCTGTAAAAGTGGTTGCAATGTGTGCACCCACCTCTACTGAATGTTTGGTATTTTGCTAACCAATCTATGTATTGACATGTATGTTAACAAAATACTGAATTGTAGTGGGTCGCAATTTGATCTACCTCGTTAATGTGCAAGAGGTAGGTCAAAAATTGTGACCTACTAAAATTGGCTAGAGTCACAGCATGGTGGACTACTGGGATCAGCAAGCCACCATTTTAGTGATTGCGTTTAAATAAATCATTTTTTAAATGCAGCTAGTTTTCCTATAAGGAAAATGGATTTTTGTAAAAAAATTATACATTTTACAACCATTTTTTAGGAGTACGCGGTGGTTCCTAGGTCTACCAAATATTCCAAAATATGCTTTTCTCCACATTAACAAATGGAAAGGAGTACCCCAACTTGTTTGTGAATAGTTACCATCGCCTTTGCCTCAGTGGGAAAATATTAACATTTTGAGACTGGATTTCGGTTTCAAAACATTAAGATATAACTTAAGGAAACAGTATTTGAAAGCGACACCCTTTATATGCCCCTTTCAAAAAACAATTTGGTATCTACTCACAAACCCACTATGCAATTTGATAATGTGTTACTGAATCACAATTTGGGTTTTGTCCATTAAAAATTCAACTTTGCAGTTGCAAAAGCTCCGGTTTGACATTAAAGACCGTAAAATTGCTTTGTATATGAGGAACCTAAAAATTAAACTGTTTATGTATTCTTTAAATATCACATAGCCTTTTGTACATCGGCAAAACTACATCTTGAGTGAAAACAAAGAAAGCCTTAAGTTCTTGGTATGTGTTCTCATGTTAAGACGTTATAACTATCCTAATAATACAAATAATACCAATTATTATTATTGTTATTGTTATTATTAGTATTATCAATATCATTATTTTAATTATTATTATCATTTGTGGTTTTTTTTTTAGAAACAACTCGAGCTTACGCTACTTAATACACGTTAAGATTTACATGCTATGATTAATGTTGCTTCTATTGGTTGTTGTGTCGCACTGCTATGTGTATTAACGATGAGTTTGAAGCAGAGGGCCACAATGCCACTCCTCAGGGACAGCAAATCAGCTGGGTATCCAGTAAAGCTAAGTATTATGCAAATAATTAACGCTTAGTGCAATATATGTAAATTTGTCCTTGAATATTCATTTTTGTATTCTGAATGCCAAAGCTATTTTTGGTCCTCTGGGACTAGAAGTTTCGTTGTCTAGGTTGAAGTGACAAATGGTACCAGGAGTTCCCAACTAATATGGAGACCCTTACTCCTCCGGCATCCATCCTCGTTGACAGGTTACATGTTCCTTGCAAATAGTGCTGAAGTTACACATCATGTTACACAATCATTAGAATCCACGAGAATCAAGAGTAGTGGAATTTGTCTACTCGTTGGATTTAATTATGGATACAAAAATTCTTCATGTGGCATGTAGTTGACATATTCACAAATTTAGTAGTCGTGGTGAATTATAGGAAATTCAGATGGAGTGTACTTTTTAAGTAGGTAAAGGGTGGCAAACTCAGACATTTGTGGCTATCCACAGATCCCTTGTTGGCTGTTTTCCACCATGGAAATGTATTCAGATTTGCTTCCATCATGGGCAAACTTAAGTGAATTCCCTTGGTGACGACTTGAAGGCGATAAGACATTTTTTAAATTAGAATCTAAGGGAAAGAGAAACTCAGAGAAGGAAGCGTTTTGCTCGTGCCCAAAAATAAAATCATAACTGCAAAACACGCATTTGCTCATGCAGAAATGGCCAAATGATGGAAAATCCACGAGTAAATGTTCAACATTGCAGTATACATAACATCCAGGATTGTAGCTGATTTAAAAAAAAAAAAAACTTCTGGGATCTCTAAAATGTTAGAATCTGTAGAGTATGTATAGAGAGGACATATCAGTCAGATTTTTGCTACTGTTCTCTCCTTGGAGGAAGTAGAGGATGTACCCTCTCGGGCAACGCAGTAGAGTCTCAGTTGTTGTAAATGCAGGAAGGGGGGGACGAGGGCGGTGACAGTTTTGTCAGGATTCCTGGAGGTGCAGTTAAGAGCACCATCTCTTGGGCTTGTGATTGAAGGGCAACTAGGCTTTCTGTGCTGTATGTAGGGGCATCTCTGTGGGTTTCATGAGATGGCTCCCACAGTGACTTATTTCTAGTAATGGGGCCAGGCACATGCAGGTTTTCTCTGTTTTCTAAATGGCAGCATACTAAACTAAATGGGACCTTCAACAGCCGCACCACTGCTGCAGCTTGTTTTCGTGTGCAAGTACTGGTCTGCGCAAGGACAGCAGTGCAGGGAGTTGTGTCAAACTAACCGACTACGGGGCATATTATCAAGAACGGCTTTAAAATTATCACCGGTTTAGCGGCAGGAAACTGCCGCTAAAGCTGCGACAATGGGCTTGATAATATCCCCTGGAGGATTCCAATAGAAGTCCATGTTCTGGTGTGAACATGGGCTTCTATTGGAATTCTCCAGGGCATATTATCAAGCTCCTTATCGCCGCTTTAGCAGCAGTTTTCTGCCACTAAACAAGTGATCATTTTAACGCCGTCCTTGATAATATGCCCCCACTTTTAGAACCTCCTTCTTAGCCATATCGCAATAGAGGTCACAATACAAAGAGGCGGACGTCCACTGCCTATCGTGTTGTTATTAGATGTATGATCAGAGATACATAAAGAGCCCAGCATTTCATTCGGCGAACATATACATTTTCAATTGTCTTCAGTCATTGCTCACTCCAGATGGCCTAGAATTTGAGATATTTTCACGTGTCCAGCGTTTTTTGTTCCTGGTTTCAAGGCTTTTTTTCTAAGAAGCGAGATGCTAACTGGATTCCTTTTTTCTCCTTGCATCTTACTCGTCGGATTTCAGGATGACAAAATAAAATAAACCCTTATCTATAAGAGAAGAAGAATTGGACTTTGCCAGTGCTTAATTTGTCCCCGTGTTTTCCAGTGCTCAGTACCTATTTCTTAACGCCAGCACTTTGATCATCAACCACATGGAGGAACAGTCAGATTCTTTTTCTTTTAAAATTAGCTCATTAAGGGGCATATTATCAAGGGGGTTTATCTCCGCTTTTTTGGCTTTAAAAGCCAAGAAAGCGGAGATAAAATTATCTCCCTATTAGCTAGCTGTCGCTAACACCAGTTAGCGACAGCTAGTAGGAGATAGCGACCATCTTGGTCCCCATTTTGCATGTCAGTGATATTTATCACTTATGACATGCAAAGTGGGCGTGCCAAGATGTTAGCGACTGGAAACAGTCGCTAACATCGCTATCTCCTATTACCAACTTTTGGAGATATTCGCGCTAAGCGCGAATATCTCCAAAAGCTAACACCTGCCCCTGAGCAGTTCTTAGCCATGTTATCCAATGGTAGGTGGATAACATGGCTAAGAGCATTAGCTCGGTAATGAATGAATATCGCTGACTTTTCAGCGATATTCATGTATTGCGGCCGATTTTTATCGCATTTGCGATAAACCTTGGTAATACCAAGGTTTATTTGCGATAAAAATCGCCGCAGCTCAGAGGTAAATTTTTGTCTCTAACCAAGCAATAGCGATAATTATCGCTATTGCTTGGTAATATGCCCCTAAATATTGAATTCCAATAAAAACAATAATACCAGTATATTGAAGGCCATTTTTAAAGCTTTGGGTGACCTGGAATTGTCCACACTGTCACATATGTTGGAGTGTGATAGTTAGTGGTTAGCACTTGTGCTGTTTTTCGCAACGCTGGCAGGGGCAGTGGGTGCGTGAAGCTGCAGTGGCCTCCTGGGAAATACAGAGGGACCTGGCACTTACTATTTTACAAAATAAGCACTGTTTGACCGCTTTATAATTCCTAATTGATCAAATGTATGATTTTCGACAAAGAGCCTAACAAATCAGTCCCCGTAGCTTCGGAAAAAGAAAAATAATACTACTTTTAGTTTTCCACATGTCATTGCCAAACGCCTACTTCTGGCGGATTTTTTCAGGAAATCTGCTAGGCTTTAAGCAATGTTTATTTTTTGCAGCTTTTTCACAATAGGGGAATAATTTTTATATCTGTGCAGAAATTGGTGTTCTGGAAGATATAGTTGTTTCGGATGATAACTGTAAGTATCTAACCCTGCTCTTGAATGCATTCCGTTGTTTATCACGTTAGGCATCAAAGCTCCATATGTTGCCATTGCACAACATTAACTTAAGTTGAATACATATTTGCATAGACATATTTCTTGTTTGCATGCAGAGGCATGGATTGTTTTCACATTTCGGTATAAATCTGTAACAAATACTCTAAACTGTAAAATGTAGAAAAGTACAGAAATTCTCTTAGCTTACAACCACAATAGGAGAATATAACAGTAGCGGCTCCTCGAGGGAGTGCTGGAGGGGGGGGGGGGGGCTGGTGGTGAGGCGAGGAAGGGGAGGGGCAGGGTGGGGAGTAGTAAAGTCCGTCATACGGCCGAACCGTGGTAAGTAAAGAAATAAATAAATAAAACGAATGACATTGCACACGCTGCAACGCCAAATGGCGATGCAGCGCACGCAATGTTGTGGAAATTGATGTTGTGATGGCGATGGGGGCTTGTAAAAATGCCCCAATGTGTGTCCCTCGGCGAGTGGTCATATGAAATGACTGGTTCAGTTCAGACGAAAGGGGTGATTTATTCTAGTCTCATCATGGCTACTTTGCCTACGTAGCATTAACTCATTTGCAGCCGCGGTCGGTAGGGGATTACCTGCCGGGGCGGTGACGTGGAGAGGGGGAGGGGCAGTGTGGGGTTTAGTAATGTATGGGTAATGGAGGTTTGCAGGTAAGTAAACATTTAAATAAATCAAACGAATTTCGTTGCGCGTACTGCATTGCATTTGGGGATGCAGTGCACGCAACGAAATTCGTTTGATTTATTTAAATGTTTACTTACCTGCAAACCTCCATTATCCATACATGACTACCCCCCACCCTGCCCCTCCCCCTCCCCACATCACCGCCCCGGCAGGTACTCCCCTACCGACCGGGGCTGCCCATTTGCACAGTGGCATAATGAAACTTAAGGGGGGCCCCCTGCAAAGTACATGGAGGGGGCCCCCGCCGGACTCACTCAGGAGCTCTCAGCCCAGGATACTCTGCTGAGGGGGCCTCCTGAAGCTCGGGCCCACTGCACTGCGGGGCCACAGGGGTCTTTGTTTTGCCACTGCATTTGCATCAATCTGTGCTCACAAGCTAGTGATGGAACACTTATTTGGCAGCAAGGCTGGCTTTAGAGCTGATGGCGCCAGATCGACAATACTTTTGATGCCTTTCCCCCATGATCTCCTTCTCAGAGTCCCTCACTTCTATCGGTCAAAAGTACCCATTCTCTCTCCCTAACCTCTTTCTCACATACATTTAATTTGTTTTTAAGCACAGATAAAAGCTGGCTTTACTACTAAGAATGTAAATCTACCCAAACGAACCCTTTTAGCAACATTGTAAATAGATAATAAAATATTGGGGAGAAACAAGAGAATAGCCTAACCTATTTTTGGCAGTTTGTATGCAGCTTTTTGATGACAGTTCTTATCACGGTCCTTCACTTAAAAAACACAACACATATTGTATGACCCTCCCATCTACATTGTGTGCCATGGAGAACTAATAAAGTCGAGTATCAAAAATAGAGAGCATGAAAAATTACAAAGCATGTTCATTTTTGTGCATCTTCAATTCATGGCTATTTAAGTTACCGAATATGTATTCCTCTGTACAGATGCTTAATAGTCCACTTTCTGCTCACAAACCTGTGCAGATGAATGCATGAAGGCAGGTAACCTTGTGCAGCATGTCGCCCGTCATTGCCTTACCTTATAATGTAGGTGCAGTGATACCAAGCCCTGAGCAGGGTCGGACAGGTACAAAAAAATGTGCTCAGGCAACAAAATAAAAGTGGCCTCTTTTAGTGAAGTAGGCAGGTAAGAAAGTGGCCTATGTTTGCAAATTCTTGTGCAGTTTTACACTTGTAAAGACACTGTAAATGTATTTTACAAGCTATCGAAGACTGCTTGAACTTGAGCTTGCTGCAGGCGAAATTTGTTTTATTATCAGGGAAATCAACAGTAAATACAGGCCTAGCAGACCGTAAACTGGCCCACAAACAGTCAAAAAAGCAGCCCACTCACTCACTACTCACACGAGCCCATCGGGCACACTCTGATTGCCCTATAGGCCAGTCCGAACATGGTCTAAGGGACCAAGTGAATGTGAATTGTTGTTGTAATTTTAAATTTACTACTAAATCCGCATGTCGGGGGTAGCATTTTCCCTGCATGCACTTGGGCACCTGGCACTTTAGATATCTCACTGCCCCCATTATCCAGTCGAGGGCTATAAATAACATACAAACTTGTGTCGAAAATCTTAAGTGCATCATTGTCCATGCTGTAGGGAGGCTAAGAGCTCCTAACTCATTCACCCTCAGTCAATCTTTCCACTGGGATATTTAACAAACACACACAAAACAAAGCGGCGTTTACATCATCTACATAATGTGGGGAGGTTTACCAGTGTGAGCACCCCTGCAGCTTGAACACATGAATAGAGAATACATGTCTTGTAATATATGTTAAGTAGGACCTTAGAGTATGGCCATATTTTTGTTTGATTTTGTTTCAAAGCTCCCTTTAATGCGCATTCAACTATCCCACATATGTGAGCGTTTGTAATAAAACTATAAAAGGGGGGGGGTATTCCACTGGCACATCCTTTGCCTAGGCACAGATATTTAAAATGTAGAATTTAACATTCTCGAAACAAACAACAAATGCTAGCTAAAATGCAGATTTTGTATGCCATCCTAATGGATTCTCCAGGCTTTTCATTTCTTTTTGTGGTGCTTATATTGTGTTTTTTCATTGTACTGGAAGTGGACCGGGCCCGCTGACCTCTCGGCTAACACACTGAGCTCACCTACCCCTTCTTATAATGTAGCAGGCATGAATTGGAATGTCCTTTTATGGCTTGCCTCCTTCACCTGAAACAAACACCAAACTAGTCGAAATAGAGTATTACAAATCACAACGGTGTTCAAGTCTTGTGGTATCCCAGAAAACGTGGTACTCTCAACCTCACTAGTTATTGCCTATAATTAATTAACCGACAATATGACTAAACTGATCCACCAACAAGCAGGCGATATGCAAGGGTCCAACACAGGTCCCTGTGGCACAGGGGGATCCCAACCCTTCATTGCGCCCACATTCTGACTAAAGTCTATTGATATCTGCGGAATTTATGGGGGTTATCATCCCATTTTAGAAGGATGGGGGCACAATTTTGTATGACCTGTATCTCAAAATGTCTGCCATATAATGTAGTCTGGATGTGACACCATTATAATCAACTTGCACCCCCAAAGCCAAAGTTCTCTCTCATATCCACCTCTCCACAAAACCCTTACTATAGCAGAGATATTTCTCATACCATACACTTCCATTATCAAATCTATCTCTAAGCTGGTACTCGACAGGATCGATCACCTTCACCTGCTCATGGCAAATATAGAGAAATGGGGGTAAACTTCAGCTTAACCTACTTGAGCTCATGAAATGATTAATCTCAGATGTTGACTTTCAAACTCCTGTCCATGCACTGGCAATGTCAACATTAGTTTACAGTAGTTTGCCTCTTGTGGCCCTAAAATAAAAGTAAAATACTTTACTATGCAGATGGTCGTTGACCGCAGGGGTGACAGTCTGGACGTATTGCCCTGTGCACGGCTCTTAACGTTACATAGTATATAGTCTACCAAAGTACGCTCAGCATATGGCTGAAAAGCTGTTATCTTTGAATTGCTCAGAGAGGGAACATAAATGCATGAAAATGCCACACATAAGGCTGCAACATACAGTCGGCTAAGTACAGATGCGACCGGCACAGGTGAGAGCGGTGGGGCGGGGTGTGGTTGGGCGGTGGGTGCAGGAGTGGACAGACGACGGGATAGGTAAAATAAAATTAATAGATAAATAAAACCAAATACCCTGCTTTCGTTGCATCGCCAAGTGTCCTGCCCCATCCCACCACCCTTACCTGTGCTGGCAGCGCCTGGCAAAGTCTACTCGGGCTATGTCCCACAAAGCTGGAATGTTCTGCAAAGGTAACATTGCCTGAGTCTCTCACTCACCGTATTTGTAACTGAAATCCTATCTCAGAAAATTCCTCAAAGACAGTTGTACTTGCTCAACTACATCCCATGTTGTGAGTTACAAGCCCAGATTATTAAAAGTGTCACACAAAGCAGAACAGCAACCACAATTGAGAAGGCACAATCAGGCAGCTGAGTGCCACACACACACACCTGTGCACTATAGTACAAGCGTGTCTGCCTGAGTTTTGCAAACGTTTTGGACTGCAAGGGTGTTCTTCCAGTTCAAAATATTATAGACTAACTTCATAACCTTTTCCACTTCAGATGTGTGAGGTATTGTGCAGCACACATGTGAAGTGGGAAAAGTTCAGAGAAATAAAAGCACTTCTCTTTTGTAATGCCCGCTTCAAACTGGTGTTATTTTGTAGCACAAAACCCTGCCTACTATTGTTAGTAGATAGTGCTTTGCTTCAAAAACCATGGGTTAATGCATGTGAATTTTCATGCAAAGGAACTTTCATGTCCCACCCATGGAATGACCCCTTGACACAGAGTAACACAAAGCAGCACTTAGCATTATTTTGGGGGGACTTTCCACAGAAAAACATTTTTTTTGCTGGAGCAAGTAAAATTTTTTTTTTGCACAGGGTTGAGTCACTTTTCTGATGCAAACCCAAAGCAAAATGTTTGTTAATCTGGGCTACACTATACTTATCTCTGAATGTTCTAAAAATTACTTAACATTTATGCACGTGTACATTATCTGGCTCCTACACCTGATTGTTACCCTTATTTGTTTGAAGTTGCCTCCATCTTTCTTTGCCCCACTTAGGCTTATGGTTCATGCTTATTCCTAACCTCTTATTACTGATTCTTTAAATCCAAAGTTCAACATACAATCACTTTCTTGATCAAATGTTGCAAAACGCTTGCGTCGTTTAATTAATTGTTTTATTCACAATTTCCATTCTTCAAAATGGCAAAGCCTAATCATACGGTTCCATACATTTACGGTTCTATACATTTTCAATCATGTAGAATCTGCAACTCAATGCATTTCGGGTTGCGGATTCTACATGTTTGAAAATGTATGGAACCGTATGATTATGCTTTGCCATTATGAAGAATGGAAATTGTGAATGAAACAATTCATGAAATGACTCAAGAGTCCCACCACCCCCACCTTCTGCTTGGCCCTCTTGCCATTCAGACCCTCCGCTGGATTGCCGCACCCGAGGCCAAGTACACTCATACAGAAAGAAGTTTGAAAAAGATAAGGTGATAGGAACTGATGAATGATTCTCAGACAGACAAATGTAGGTCTCCGTTAAAGCTCATGCCATCTTCTGGAGATTAAACCACAAGGATTACTACAGAAGACAGACGGCCGCCCCTCAGAGTATCAACTTCATGTTTTTTATACAGTAGTTGTATTGTATTGGGTTTATCGAGATGGCTCTGTAGTGTAGTTCCTACATTCCCAATAGGCTCTGCGCATTGTAATAATATACACTATAGATTTGACATTGGACTGAATTCAGTATGTCTCTATCGAGTATACTAAACTTAATTGTGTGTGCCAGCTAACTCAGAGGTCAATAGAAACTTTCTTGAATAAACAAGAAGGGATTAGTTTCTGACAACCGCATAAACATGACAACTTTGTTTCCCCTAGAACCGGAACAATATCTTCAGAGTCATGGAAAACAATAGATAACTAATTCACTCAGTCAATCGTGCATGCTTCGTTTCTACAGAGTTGCACAGAAATAGAGAGACGGGCGTTTCAATAAAAGGATTTATTGAACAGTATTCTTTCTCATGCAAGATTGGTGAACTGCAACAATCGTTAGACAGAATGCAAAGTATAATGCGTACAGCGTAAACAGTAATATAAAATAATACTGTAATAGCATTGTCTGTTGCTATGACATATGTAAAAATATATACATAAATAACACCGGCTAAAATACTCAACTGGTGCTTCTAAAATACGCCTACCCCAGTGTACCTAACCTAGGTCTAGTACGAGGGCAGAAGTAGGTGCTGTCGTTATCCTAGATTTAGTTTTGCCAAGAATTGCCAAAGGTTTCTCTAGGTTCTAATCAGCTCCTTACCTTAGAATGAAAGGTTGGTATCTCTGTATCAGGACTCGATTTCTCAACACCCCGCAAGGGGCGTCAGAAACACTGGAGCTGTATTTCTCGGCAGGAGGATGACAGCTTCTGATCAGTGCGTCAGCTGGAGAGTTGGCTTCCTTCGGCACATGCTGTTGGGAGCTGCGTCGGGCAAGTAGGTAGTCGAACCACACTGTGCTTTGCCATAGCAAGTGAAGGTATATTTATAACTTGAAGGTGTTTTAGGAATGCCAGTATTGATGTAAAGTTGGGCATATGAACGTCATGAATGAACCCCTAAGGAATAGATGTTCATGCATAAGAAATGAGTTCCTGGAGAAATCAATATCCAAGCAATGGGAAGTCCCTATAGGCTTAAGAGCCTGGTTTTCCAAGAACTCGTTGTGACGTAGATGAACGGATGGAAGTAGCCATGCCTGTACTTGGGTAGCATGGACTATGCCTAAATAAGGACTGGATATATATGCCTATATAAGGGGAATGTGAAATATACCTATTTAAGGGCATGTATCGGGAAATGCATACGGAATCTAAAATTGAACACGACAGCTCCATACTTTATTCTCTCCACTACCGCTAACTACTCTTTCTTCCCTCTGCACTGCTTTGAGGTCCCTGATGTTTCCTATTCATAGCCCTGTGCCCCAGGGAAGTGCAGGGCCTCATGGGCCCTATTAATGGAGCTATTTAAGCCATTTGCTCATCTGTTATTGAACTTTCATGTACCGATTGAGTAGGCCCACCTCTGTAAATGATGGGAACTCCAATGAATTCATGAATTCTCTTCCCCTGAATGCATCCCCATTAGAGGTCTGGACATAAACGATAGGAAAGTTCTGCCATTGAACGCTACGTAGTCCCAACCATTGTTGATCATAGATTCACTTTAGGCGACTCCTTACCAGACCTTGCAACAAGGAATGGTCCCTGATATTTCAGGGTTCATTGCATTGCACCACTGTTTGTTCATCTCTCTTGATCCCTCTTTTCATTTGTTTACCCCATCCTCATTCCCAGGCTTCCCCACTATGCTCTGATATATGGGGAGCACCCTGCTGCACTTTTCTGATATTTCATCAATATGTGTCTCACCCAACGGTCTCACAATTTCACACATCATAAAGGCATCCCAAGCAATATCTAGCCCCTTTCTGAATGTTAATGGTTTAGCCCATTTTATTAAGAGGAAAAAGATATTATGATACTTGGCCACCAAACACAATAACATTAGCCTTCTTGCAGGAGTCCCAGCTTAAATGAATCAAGAGCGAAAAGCTGTGCATATTTTTTCAAGAGTGTTCTGTGTGGGTTCTCTGTATTCCCCCAGTAGCTGCAAATGCTCCTGTCTCCTCCTAGGGTCTTGACTGAGCTGGAGGGGACCCCCTCCCTTGTGGGGGGGTGACTTGAATTTTACCTTGGATGCCATCCTGGGCTGGACTGGTCCCATTGATAAGATCAAAAATGGGGACAGTGCTCTCATTTGGTAGATCTGCCAAGATCATGACAAATATATTAGCTAGAGCAGTTGAGGAGGAAATTATTTCACAAATATTATGCTACAAATAAACCATTGCTCACAAAAAGATTATTTAAGTAGAAATGATTAATAAATATTAATGTATCACAAAAATAATATCATAGTACAATACACAAATAGACAATTTGTGTTCACCATGTTACAGCAAACAAACATATACAGATGGTTTACAGTATAAACAGAAAACAAGGACATTTGCAAAAGGTTGGAAATTCGATTAAGTGGTCCACATAAGAATGGAAACTGCCACAACCTATGCTTCTTTCCAAATTGCCAAAGATGTGTCAATGGCATTTCCACCCTTACAATTTATTGGGTCATCATCCATCACCCATACTAACACTGGTCATATCTAGCTTCCCGTAATCTGAGCAGATGCTTGATTTGGGCTACTGACTCTCCTATCCCCTGAGTTCCCCCAGCGCTCCCTTTGCTTTGATCTCTGACATGAGAAAGTGAGCCTGGTCAACATATTACCACTTTCTGCTTTGTTGCGATCATCAGGTAAGACTGCGCAACTTTTGCCTGGAATGTATTTATCAGCTGCCGTAATAGCCAAGGCCTTTCGACAGTTACATGACAAAGTCAGGTCACACAAAAAAGGCAATATCCTCCACCTTGCATTTATTCTCAGTTCTGGCCTTCTCAAACATGTTCTGCCAAAGTAGATAGTTCCCAAAATATAGTAGGACAGGCCTGGGCTACATATCAGCCCCAGCTGGTTTCTTCAAGGTGAGAGGGACCCAATGGCATGCTAAATCTCCTGTGTCCAGTTCCAGCCTTTAAAGATCAGAAGTGCCTTCCTGAGTAACTCTACCATGAAGATGAGCATGTCTGTGCCCTCCTTTCCTTCGGGTATACCTAGAAACCGCATATTTTTCCTGCGCTGCTGATATTCCTGACTTTCTAACTTCCATTGAATATCTATCAATCTGGCCTCATGCAATTCAGATTGAGCCTGGGCTCCCGCAACGTCTACCTCAAGTGCTCTGGTTATACATGCCAAGTCTGTCAAGCATTCGCTGATATTATTGCATACGTTAACGACTTTGTGGACAGTACCTTGCACCTTCCGGATAGCGGATTGAGAGCGTCGACTATCCTGTCTTGTTTCTTCTTCTTGATGCGACATGATAGATTGTAAAATAGCATCCAGTGTTGAGACAGTGCTGTCTTCAGAATCCAGTGCTTTTGCACAGGCTTCCCCACCAGCTGGTTAGTCAGTGAATAATCCCAGTTTAGATCTTTTTTTGTTTTCCCTGTGACTTTCTCTAGGCGTCTTGTTTTCCTATTGGCTTTGCACAAGGTTGCAGCAAAGTCCATCCCGCTGGTGTCCGGAAGGATTTTGCCTTCACGTGTGTCTGTGAGAGGGATAGAATCATCTGCAGAGCAGGTGTCGTCCCAAAGAGAGTAAAAGCAATCTGTTACCTCTAAATCAATCTCCTTCACACCCCCCCGAATTTCCTTGCTACGCTTTGCTGCCTGTCGCCCTGATCTCCCCAAAATCTCAGGGAGGTGCTTATTGTCTTGTTGCGGGTCTTTGAAGAAGTCCTCAGCCAGCTGTCCTCCTCCCTAATAGCATTAGTCTTGGAGATATCAGGGCGAGTTGCACTGCTGCTGGCTTCTTCCACAACTATACCCCATCTCCCGCCCTCTCCCCCCTCCGGAGTTGCCATACTAGGGACCACATCTGCCCTCTCTTCCCTGGTACCAGGATCCTGTGTATCTCCGGAGTTTGCGCAGTTCATCATTGCCTTAGAGGCATTTTCTAGCTCCCCAGCTTCCAGAAGACCAGGCGTTGTCTTTCGGGCACTTTCATCCTGATTTTTGCCCTCACCATTCTTCACCATGGTTTCTCTGCAGTGGCTTCCAGCTGGAATCTCGGAAACTCTAGCATTTCCGGGACCAGTCAGTTGCTTTGTGCCTCTGAGTAGCTCTGCTACAGTAGGACCCGGCAGGCGCTGCTGGGGCGCAGCCCCACCCTTCCCCTTCCCCTCCGGTACGATGCCGATCCAGGTCACAGTGTGTCCACGCTCCCAGCCTGCTGCATCACTCTGGCACCCAGCTTAGCAGCAGCAGCAGGATGACTCGAGACCAGAGTCGTATCCACCATGGGGCCATTTCCAGCAGCATGAGCCACAGTCATCTTACCGTGCAATGTCCCAGGCGCAGCCTTCGGTTTCATCTCAACCAGTAGGTGTTGTCTGGAACAGCAGAAACCAGCGTAGTCCAGAGTGGGCCAAAGTTTGTTAAACACGGAGAGCAGCTCCTGCTGTCCTGCCTCTACTTTGCATGTGGTGGTACAGATGATTGACTTCTCATTAAGTGATTTCTGCGGGGCATCTAGGAGGGCCAGCAGCATCCTTCTTTTTCTGTCGTACAGGGCAGGTTAACAGGGGTCTCACATGAGCATATGTTATGAGCTGCCATGGCTGCCTCAACCGACCCCCATCTTGCTTCCACAGTGATTGGTTATACTTGTGAGTGACCCGTGAGCAGTTTGGCCTGAGAACAGAGTTTATTTCAAAAGTTGGGTAGATGTACAATCTCCACACTGCCTAGGTTAATTGTGGAGGCTTTCGCTCTGACCCATTCCCCATTCTTAGAGGGATGAGGCCTTCACCCCCTAGCTGTTCCTGTGGGGACTTGAGCCCCTTGCGGTTTTTGTTCACCAGTCTTCTGACATTGCCAGTGTCCCTACCCCCACGGGTCCTTTCAAGATCCTTTTGTACGCAAACAACATCCTTCTCACACTACTGGACTTACACATCTCTCTTCCAGCCCTCATATGCCTTATAATGGAGTTCTCAGTGTTGTCAACCTATAATGTTAACTGGATAAGGGCAAGGCTTGTCTCTATCAAGGGATACCACCAGTGATGTCATAGCAGACTAACATTTCCAATGGCAACTGGACAAACTGAAGTACTTGGGGGTATTTATCACCAAAGGCTTGGAAATCATTTCTAGATAGCTGAATTTCAGAAATAGTTGTAGCTATGATTGTCACTATGGGGGAGCCTCCAAGCGGTCAAGATAGTAATTGGCCACAGTTTTATCCACATTTTGGTATGCTTCCGTTGTTAGTACAGATCCAAATTGACATGCTGATTGATAAAGACATAAAAAAAACACAGTGAGCTTTGTGCCCATATATTGGACACTGCTATTTGTGCTTCACCTTTCCGAACTGGCCTACATGTGGGCTAGAATGAGGGATGCCTCACTTTGGGTTCTTATTGAATCTGCACTTACACATGGTACAGATGGCCTTCAGTTTTTATATATGCACAATATGACTAAAAGCCTTCCTCACTATCCTGTGATGCACACTGTGTTGCAAACCTGGACCCATGTTCACCTCCAGCTGCTGGTAGTAGTGGCTCACATATAGAAGCCAACATCATACTCTGGAAGATATTGGAACAAGCTGGCCTTCATACCATTGATCAACTGTCAACACAGGGAGAGGCAACAATATTTGAGGCCCTTCAAGAAGAATACCACATACCCTGGACACAAAATGGAGATAACCTACAACTGTTTCTCTGCCCTACCAGACGGTTAGGCCCTCAACCTTGGCACATCCTGGATTTGCCCATCTTACAATCTCTCAAACTCTGGGGTCTTCACAAAGGTATGATGTCAGGGCTTTACAACCTCTTAATAGACCTCTTAGCCACTCCTTCTTTATCTTATGCCACCAGAGCATCACTTTTTCTGATGCTGTGGTGGCACAATCCTCTCAACCATATCTATTAGGCCATGCAAAGTCACTTTACACGGTTTTCCATGGCCTCCTATATATGGAGTAAGACAAAGCAGTGCATATCACAGCACTGCCTTACTCAGCACCAGGAAGGCGTTCCATAAGCGTTGCAGTGCAGGCGTAAGAGGAGAAATATTTTTATTTCTTCTAGTTTTTTCCTCTTCCCATGTGTGCTGCATTTTGCAGCACACAGAAAAAGAGGAAAACGCCTCTTGGGATTGTTTTGTACAGGAAGGTGCCCCTGCCTGCACAAAAATAATCTTGCATTCAATGCAGACAACCTTGCACCATGTTGCAAGGGTGCCTGCATTGGCACTGGGCAGTAAATTGTTCACTAGTGCAGGGAAAAGGACAAGGATGCACCATATTTCATAAATACAGTGCATTCCTTCCCTTTCACATTCTCATAGGACAGAGCTGCAAGAAACGTGTGGTGCTGCCAACGCCAATTCCCCAGAAATAAGGGGGCATATTATCAAGCGTTGGCGATAAAATTATCGCTGTTTTATCAGCGGGAAACTGCTGATAAAGTGGCGATAATGGGCTTGATAATATGCTCTATGAAATTCCAATTGAAGCTCATGTTAAATGTGAAGGACATGTAACATGAGCTTCGATTGGAATTCCATAGAGCATATTATCAAGTCCATTATCACCACTTTATGGGCAGTTTCCTGCCGATAAAACGGCGATAATTTTATCGCCCAGGATTGATAATATGCCCCATGGTCCCATGTTTCAGCATTTTGAAGGGATCAGTTATAAGGATAATGATGGGGAGGAGGTCTTGGGGAACTTAGACAGGTAAATTCACAAATACAAAATGAAATTCTGCCTTGTTGAGACCTTTCTTAATTGATATTGGACCCCGAAAAATCTGTTGGCAATGGGGTGCCTCAACACTCAAGTTGTCGGAGGTGCGATACACCTGGCTGCAATACAGCCCACATCCTCAATAAATCTCTATACCTGCTCTGCTATTGGTCCCAAATAGGAACTACCCTTGCCGCTTTTCTAGGCAAACCCACGTAGTAAATTGATTCTGCTACATAGCTTGAGTGTTGTCCCTTTCCTTTCCATTCCTGAATGATTCTTATTGTCTACAGCCTTGGCTACAGCTAAGATCTATATCCTAGAGCATTGGCTATCTTCACACATCCCACAGTTCGATGTGTGGCTCTTTGAGATGCATAAAGAGGCATTGTACAAACGTATTATCTATAGCGTTGAGGTCTAACATCCCTATCTTTACACTCCTCAGTCGCACCCTGGGCAAAAGCTGTGTATTTGTGTTTGCTGTCTCCCACCCCTACTATGACAGCTGTCCCTCCCGTGCAAACTTCTTTCTCCCTGGTAGGTAATGTCCCTTTTACCCTCCTCACCCTCCCGTGCTTTACTTACTCTCCCACATGATGTAACATATTGAATAAGACTCATTCTTGACCGGTATAAGAGGGAGTCACCTTCCCCTCTCACATGGCTTGTGAAATTGGCATAGTTTATTGCAACATTATGGTAATTTCCACAGCTATATGGCCTCCTTTTTCATCCTGCACACCATGGCAATGTACATGTCTCCCGATGTTACTTCTCTTGATTCAGCCTATATCAGACAAGGACATGGGATATATACTCTGTTTGCAGAGAGTAATCTCCGGGTGCAGAGTGAAATCTCTGCACTCGGGGCAGAGATCCCGGCTGAGGATACTACTCCTAACCTAACTTAAATTTATGAATACCGAAAGTTGTAAACTTTGACTTTTGGTCTAGGTTTCCCTTTGTGAATCGGACCCAAGGTTTGTAGTCATCTCAAACTTTGCCTTTGAGGGCATTTGGAAGAAATTAAGCCTTTGGTTCTATGGTCCCTTACAATCAAATTAGGCACTCAACTATTGTTCAGTTGTGCCTTCCTCCTTCTTCGAAAATACAGGCAGTATTTTATGTTTTGCAGATTAAAGCAGTTGCCAACAGTCCTTTTGCTGGACAAACAGCTCCGCCCACTCCTCAACTTCTTGTTAATGTAATGGAAGAATATAAAGTTGAAGTCATATGTGCTTTTCAAATACATTATGGACTTCCCTCTTTTTTGATATATTGTAAAGGGTATGATGCTTGTGATCGATCCGGGGAGGATGTTTAAAAATTCATGCTTCTCTCTTTTATGTCCATTGGTAGTTATTGTGTACCTTTTGCAAGGGTGGAGGATACACTGTTGTGCACTGCAGCCACTGTGGAGTGTGGCACACTGTGGATTCTAGAATGCATGGAATCTGTGGGCACCAAGAGATGGACTACACCGTCCCAAAAGGATATGGGCACAGTATTGATAGCAGAGCAAGGCATGTTGTTCACACCTGAGAGCCATTACAAACCAGAATACGCCCATGTGCTCCACCCTTCGATGTTTGGCAAATGGAGATATTGAAGGAGAAAAGGATTTAAATATCTTGCTAACATATGAATGCTTCAAACTTTTAGAGGTTTGTAAGAGAACAACCATCTTGTTATACAACATACAATTTTTTTCGATGGGACACGCTATTACAAGATGGCCCTAAAGTGTTTCCAGGTCATGCTTGGGGTTGTCGGCACTAGTTACTATATAGAGGGATGTTTTGTCATTTTCAGTGCGCATCAACATTTTTGGGAATTCTGTCTTTGTCATGTCCAACGCCCTTGCACTCCAGTACATTGTGTCTTCTTTCTGGGTTACATTTGGCTTGCGTTTGTGCTTGCTTTTTTATTGTTTTGAATTGCTTATATTTTCTCGTGTATTGTCTGCTTTTTTTGAGAGTTTAAAAAAAATTCTTATCCTTTTTCCTCTTTTAGCACCATTAGGGCATCATGGCTTATTTTCTTCTCAGCTTCTTTTGAGAACCAATGTAAAACAACTACATTCTGTCCTTTAGTCTCCCTGGGGGACAATGCTGAGGTTACTTGTGAAGGTCTCTTCTCTTATCCTTGCTCCAGGCTCCAGGCTAAAGTAAGAGAGTTGCAACCTTTTATTAATAGTGAAAGATGAGTTCAAGCGTTAGGGTGTTAATCAAGTAGAGTTAGAAAGATCTGACGGTTTGCTGTTCTCTTAGGTGTTGACAGTGTTTAGTAGGTTGGACCTTGAACAGGAAGTTATGGATGGCACGGTTGACTTACCAGTCCAGAGGCATGGTTAGCTTGAAGAATGTGGTCTTCGGACTATGTTGGTTGGTTGCCATGATGTATCATCTTGGTCTGCTGAGGAAATTTCATCCAAATAACACATAATGATTCTAAAATGACAGAACACTTAATTGAATGTCAATTATTTATCCAACATTGAATACAAATGTCGAATCATGAATATGGGGATACATTGCACGTTATGTAAATATGTCAATATTTGGGGTCAGTACACTGACATGTTTAATAATTATACTGAATTATCACATTTATTTGCAAGCATGGGATTGAACTCCATTTCTGCATAAATGTATATAGGTGGTTGTTATGTTCACGTATGAACAAACTAGTCTACGGTTACTTATGCCTTGGGTGCTTATTTGCTCACATTTTGTTGAAGTGTTAAAATGGATAAATTAGCATTTTTAAAAATCAGACAAGGGGAACCACACATAGGATGTTTTTAATTTTCAGTCAACATGCTCCAGAAAAGCTCTAAGAAAGAGGTGGATGTAAAAGTCACTGTTAGTCTATGTGTGTTACCCAGGAACAACTACCATGCAACACTTGCCAGAAAAAAAAACCTAGTGAAGGCTCCAGAATTCTTTTTGCCTGGAGGTCCAGGGCTATGTTAGTACTTACAGTGTAACATGGAACTTTGCTTTTAAACGACAATGCTTGACTTCATATTGTATAAATTTCTATTTTTAAACAAAGTTTTAATGGATGTTTTAACGTCTTTTATGGTAAAAATTTCTACCGAAATAAAGATTTTTTTGAATTGAATTTAATTGTTAGTATTCATTCCTGTTGGTACACTCCAGTGCTTTACGATTTCATGCGTCTTTAAGTCTCTATCTCTATGACTGGAGCCCCGCATCTCAATAGTTCTTGAAGACTGGAGAGTCACTTCTGGTCTATCATACAGCTCCAAGTCCTCCTGGCAAGCTTTTAGGCATGATGTGTCTCACTATATCAATTCACAAGTGATCAGCTGGATATTCTACAGAGAAGTCATGTGTATGGTTGGAAAACTCCCCACATCCAGTCAACATGCTCACCAGTTATAAACCTCCTTCATCCTTACAATATCTCTCCACTTAACTTAGCCTGCTACTCTCTGTCAGACAAGCCTATATATAAATGACAAACCTCCCATCTGCATCTGCTGAAACTAGTTTTTCTGACTGCTGTAGGCATAGACAGATGGCTGGAGGGCCTATCTGTACATGAGATCCCTAGCTGGAGTATACCATTGCAAAGAAAATATCTTGCGGCTTCCTTAGGTGTTGCCATTCTTGTCCCATCTGAGATGACTCATTCTGCTCAGTGGAAAATGCTTACACCACTACATCTATTCCACTTTTCAGGGATATCTTATTGTTCTTCAGGAGGCCATTTGTGAACACCTAATGTGGGATGATAATTATAGTCACTGTAGATTAGACAGCCTGGCAAAATTATTTTATTTCCAGTTTGCTCTTACACAGCACAAACACACTTTCAAATAATTACTTATCAACTACATTTATCATAATATCTGTTTCCAGCATTTAATTACATTTTTGTTTGAAAGTATTATTAGCACTGTCAGCGCACAGTGTCCTACAGCAGATAAAAAGTATGACTATGAAAGGTAAGACCGTGCAAAAAATGTGGACTGCTACACCCTTCAAGAAGGCATTAACAAAATGGATGTGATATAATCCGCCAAGCAAAATTTAATATTTATGATGACATGCTTCCAGATATATTTTAGTCTTCTCATAGCCCGTTAAGCTCTGGTGAGTGATGACAAACCTGTGATCCATAAAAGGTTTTGATGAATGTATGGACAGCAATCTCTACCCTCCACACATGAGGTTCTTGGGAAATATTACACAAGGAATACTGCTGAATTATATTACAGCTACAAAGTAGGGTTCACTTTGATGTAATAGGGTGGAGTTTGACATGTTTGCTCATGCCCAGCATAGACCTGCTTTCCATGTAACGCACACCAAGAGAACTGGTAAAGGATCTTAGTTGGGTCATTCAGCTGTCACCATGAAGGGTATGCAGCCTAAACAAAATATGCAAGCCAGCCAATTTATCCTCTTGCTTTCTCATCAAAAAGAGAACTGGAAGCATCTCCACTGATATTACCCTCAACGGAGTAATCTGGCAAGGCTGATTGCCTTTTGACTGGAGATGACCATTGAAATCCATTGCTTTGGATTGATTATAGGACTCACCCAGTGTTCTCCGGAAAAAAGTCCCAGCTATTCATTACATGGAAGACTCAGAGATTTCTATTAATGGTCAGCTTTTGCTACCACGTAAATAGTCAAATTCCTTATTAAACTAGGATGTGATCGCCCCTAAATCCTATATATTAGGTTGGGGCTTGGAACAAAATTACTTTGTTGTACGGAGGTACCTCAAAATGTCTTCAGTGGAGAGGGAGGTGTATCTTTCTCAGGAGGTTTAATTAATAGATGTCGGGTTATTTCTAGGAGGGAGATGTCAGTATTTTGTGACTTACTTCAGGATTAATCTTTTAGCAACAATTGTCACTGATAAATTATGGTTGAAACTCCGCAAGACTTCAAGGTCAGACAGCACGACTCAAACACTATTCTGTATATACAATAGACTTCTGTTTACACCACTATCCTTACATAAATTTCAACCCACACTTTCTTCAGAATGTTGGTCTTGTAATGCTTCTCCCGCAATCTTATTACATATGCTCTTTTCCTGTCCCTATACACATCAATTTTAGTTGAAAGTATGGTCTCAGATTAATATCATTTGCCATACCTGTCTCCCTTTCTCCCCTGAAGCTGTATTTCTAGGCACATTATCTGATCATTGGTAAACCCTTTCTCAGAACATGGGCATTGTGGATTTTTTATTTGCTAATGCTTTCCAGCAAATAACAAAAAATCGGAAACATTCTATACAACTTTCCTTTCAGTCTTTGTGGTACAGTGTATGTTATAACCATCAATTAGATCCCGCCTTTGTTTCTCCTATGTCTCTACTCCTGAAAAGAGAATGCATATGGTCTCCTGTGACTATTTTCTTAGACGTTTCTGCAAAAAGGTCTACCCATCATCATCCTTCGTCGGAAGAGGTACCCAAACCACCATGACTTGTTAATAATTATATATTGTTGTTGTATATTTGTAATTATATATTCTCTCTTTTTTCTTCTGCTTAAAATTGCTATCATACTCTGTTAAACAGCAATCTTTTCCTTATACTGTTTGATACCTTTTAAAATATATATAAGCCTTTTTACCTTCATATGTATTTATTTAACTAGATTATTAGTATTTCCTTTACCCTTGTCTCTCTTTCCCCTTTCCCCCATTTCTCTTTTCTCTTTTCTCTCATACGTTTTTATAACGAAAGTTCTATATGCAACTATTTTGGATTCATTATTTCTTGTCTCCATATTGTAGAAAGTTCTAATTTACTTAATGTTTTTATTTGTCAGTTGTTAACTATTTCATTGCTTATACTTGGTTGCATTTCTTCAAAAATAAAATCTCTACTTAAACTAAAAAAGTCAATTGTGACTAATGGTTAGCCTTGCTGGCAACTGCGTAATTGGAGGATTAATTCCTGATGCACATCCTATAAAGATTCTGCTGCTGATCTCGTCTCACAAATTCAGCACAATAATGGTAAATCAGATTTAAATTTCATTTATGCGCCTCCTATTTTCAGCATGAGCTAGTGTCCTGGAGTACAATGGTGCTTCGCTTATTCGGGGTATTATACCTGAGTAAGTTATTAACATTTTGTTTTTTCACTAAGGCGTGGATGAATACCATTCTGCACCCTGTTCGATATATTCTGATTACTCGAATGCCTAAGGGCTTTACAAGATGTCCCCTAGTCTTCTTAGTCGTGATGAGACCCTAAGATCCTTACTAAGGAGCTCATGTTAATGCCTGTTGTACAAGGTTCTGACCAACATCGCAGTTGGAATGGAACTGCCCAACTGGGAGGCAGCGGTTTCACCCCCTGTATTCCAATATGTCCACCAGCACATTGGTCAGAAATACGCCTTTTTTTTCAATTACAGCTCGTGCTACGGCCAGAAAAGGCCCACATCAAAAGCTGCAATTGAAAAAGGCATATTTTTGTAATATTCATGCACCGTGTGACAGGCACCACATGGTAATGTTTTTGGGGGGCACCACAGGTGCCCTCAGGCCCCCTAGCAGAGGCCCCGGGGGTACAGGGGGCATACTAGGCCTGCAATGAAAAGGCAGAAGGAAACAAGCTTCGTAATCCATATGGCGATGCCTGAACTAT
Organism: Lissotriton helveticus; assembly: GCF_964261635.1. NCBI lineage: Eukaryota > Metazoa > Chordata > Amphibia > Caudata > Salamandridae > Lissotriton > Lissotriton helveticus. Next base: position 1,820,485,896 of record NC_136059.1, read on the forward strand.
TGCAAGATTACTATCTCATCAAAAAGCAGCGGTCGAAACCTCAGCCCAATGCCTCTGACTGCTGGATCAGAATCCGGGGGTTGGACCACTTTTGTAGACATTGGTGGGCCCGTTCCCGACAGCCTGTCGATGACGGGCCCACCGACATCAGAATAAGGCCCTAAGGGTCGAAAAATCATCATCACGCTTCGTGACAAACAGAAAATGTATCTATTTTATCCTAGAATGTTTTGCTAACCGCACTAGTTGTCTGTTACTGTGACGAAAGCCTATGCTCACTTGGGGATCGTGGTCACTTTAAATTTGGACTTTGACACTGGACACATTCACTTAATGTTAATGTGTTATTGTAATGTTTTTACATGCTATTATATACTTCTACTGAATAATATAGATAAACTACTTCTTATCAAAGTTGTTCTCATGTATTCTAATTTGTATGTTTTATATATGTCACTGAAGGCATCAGATTATTAGCTCCGTTTATTGAAAAATATCTTTCGCAAATGATTCCAATTTGAACCATTGTTGCCAAAAGATTGTCGTTTACCAGGTTCTGAGGGGTACAATGGTTGCTCTTGTAGCCTCATATGCGTTTATCCAGATTCAGTCAGGTGACGTCGTGTGGCTTGAACACCTTTCTCTTTTGCTGGAACATCATTTGAGTCGTACTTTCTACTAGGCGTCTCGTTCCTATTAAATTGTGCACCACAAAGTTATTCCTAGTTTAGGCTTAAGTCTAAACAAGTAATAAATATAAATAAATGTCCACTTGCTCGTGAAAAAACGATCATATTAATTTTAACCATTGTGTTTATGCTGATGATGGAACCCTTTTTGCCAACGGTTGCATACTGCTGGCACATTTTTGCGATCATTTTAATTCCTGACTGAAGATTATTGTACTTGTATAGGTGCATGCAGCATTGCTTAATGTAACATTACAATATTCTGCACAGCGGTACACTCATTGATGTGCACGTGTTACAAATATTGAGCAGTCTGTTTCCCATACATAGTTTCACGCATTCTTCCTGTGTTCTCTCCTTTATCAGGGTTTTTAAGCTGTATATGGTATGTGAATTTTAAGGTACACTTCTAGAGATCTAGGCTGTGCGCTGGGATCCCTGTCAACTCTGTACAAAGTACAAATACAGAAAACGTATCTTGGCACTTCAAATTATATATAATCGAAACGTACCCCCTCTTATGATTCTATAAAAGTAAAGGTGTAAAATGTATCTGATTCTTTGTGAGCTTTTTTGTGACCTCAAGGTCGGCTCTCGCGGACTTCTTGAAAAAATGTTGCCCTTGCTACAAAATATATATATATATTTGAATATATATTTGTGTATAGATATATATATACACACATCATACATGCATACATACAAAAGACAGCTTTCCATTCTTCCTCCATACAAATCCATGTGTGTAAGTTTAATAAACCGATAATGTGAAATTTGGCTGAATATGCAAATTCTCTAGAACACATGTCGCAGTCTTCTGGAATTTCATAAATAGCTCTCCACCCACACATCGGTTGTGCGAAAGCAATATTGCCTCTGCAATCTGTGAACGTTTTCTATCAGATACATCTAAAACAACACATGCATGACGCACATGTGGAGCGGAGGCGTCGTTCTGACGAAAAATGCTTCTCTGCATCCAGAAAGGTCGCTCATAAGTAGTTTCCTCTTCTGTATAGCCCATAATCATATATGCTCTAAGTGTTTCACTAAATGCAAAGCTGAAAAAAAGAGTTGACCTCTTCTGTGCGCTTGACAGAAGACTGTAGGTCAGGAATATATATGTAAAGACATTTGAGAATTCATGGTCTTGTATCATGAAGTGAATGATTATTACAGGTCGCATTAGAAGTTATTTTTAATAGTAATTCATCTCATCAACTTTGCAACAACTATGTAGTGTAGCAAAAAAAGGGCATTAAACTACAAGGCTTATTCTTATCGTATTTCATAATAAAGATTAACAGGTTTGAAGCATTTTTCATTTACTATTTGTGCCTAGTTGGTAAGTTGGATAGTGCAGATGAGTTCAGCAGCGGTCGGTGGTGGGAGTGCTGCCGGGCGGTAACATGGGTTGGGGGAGGGGCAGCGTGGGGGTAGTAAACTATGGAATACGGCCAAATGCAGGTAAGTAAACATATAAATAAATAAAACAAATTTTGTGCGCGCACTGCATCGAATTTGGTGATGCAGTGCGAGCAACGAAATTCGTTTTATTTATTCATATGTTAACTTACCTGCATTTGGCCGCATTCCATACTTTACTTCCCCACCCTGCCCCTCCCCGCCTATAATCACCACCCTGCAGCACTCCCACCACCGACCGCTACTGGATGAGTTGCTCATTAAATTCCTTCCTTCCCATGTGTAAACTCATGTTTAGTAGAGGCCGGAATTACAAGTTTGATTTTATTTTACACATCCCATAACTATCGGATGCATTAAATAAACTAACATTCCTTACATTTTGTCAGGGCAAACCTGCGGAAATTTGCTAGGGCAAAACATATGGTAATCACCAGATCATGTGGATTTTGATGAAAACCACCAAAATCCACAACTTATTGCCCATAAACTAATAATAAGTGTTATTTATTGCATCTCATAAATAACATACCCATGGCATTGTTGACGGGGGCGATAAATAACACTGCAACTCACACTTGTAATGTTCATGACCGCGGTTAGCGGTCTAGTTAGCCGCACACCAGAGGGTGCGCATAGGTGAGCGTGTGACGCCACGCGCTCGCCTATATAATAAAGGGGGCGTGGCCGGCGTAGTTAGTCCGGACCACCCGGTTAATTGAACCTGGTGTCCCGAGTCTCATTCTTGCCGCAGCGCCAATCCACCATGCGCATGCGGCCTAGAGACTCCACACTGGCGACGAGGGTCTGAGGACCCATCCAGTGTCCCGGGTCACTGCGTTTCCGCCGCGTTCCGATGAAGTGGGAGTGCACGGCGAATATCGGGCCCCTTCTGGGTGGCAGGCCCTGAGCGAGCAGCACGCTCCGCGGCGGAAGCCGGCAGACAGCAGCAGCCACATGCGCTGGCCCCCGCGGATACTCCACTGGAAGGCTGTATCGCCGACGGGCGAAGTGTGCCCCCGCGTGGCATAGCTAAGGCCCCTGTCACAAGGGGAGGGGGTGATCACGCGGTCCCTCCAACGCAGCCGCTACTACTGGCAGTCGCCTGTGGTCCTCGCGCAACGGCAGAAAGAGGTCAGTGCCAGGGTGCAAGGCTCCAGGGAACGCAAGCCAGGCGGCACACGTAGCCCAGCAACGGGGCTAGTGTGAGTCTGAGCCGCCACCGGGCAGAGCAGCAACACCACTGGGCGGGGTTGAACCAGGCCTCACGCTAAGCCGCACCACGTGCCAACATGGCGTCCATTCCCACCATCGAGCCATTTGTGGTGGACGGCGCCCCGGCATCCCTAGCGCCACACTGGAAAGACTGGACGGATCGCCTGCAGATATAATTTGAGGGGGCTGGCACGGCAAGGGAACTCCGCAGAGCGCTACTCCTACACCTGGGAGGGAAAGACATTCACAGGATTTATAAAACCCTAGTGGAAGCGACGCCAAAGACCTACTTCACACTCCTCAACGCGCTCAATGCACACTTCGAACCAATGGCAAGCAAAGATTATGAAAGATTCATTTTCCGGCAAGCCAAACAGGAGGCGGAGGAATCGCTTGACGCGTTCCACGACAGGCTTAAAGAACTGGCCAGCACCTGTGGTTTTCGTGACGAGCAAGAGGAGATACGAGGCCAAGTCATACAAGGGTGCTACTCAGCAAACTTTAGGGTAAAGATCCTGCAAGAGGACGGAAAACCACTAGCAGATATCTTGAAGCTAGGACGCTCCAAAGAACTGTCGCAAGCAAGAGCGTCACACATGGAGGCGGCCCTCCACCGGCCAGTCAAGGCGGAACAGGTCAACACGGCGGAACAAGTCTATGTCGTCCGACCGAAAAAACGCCAATTTGGAGGGAAGAAACACAAGACAGGCGCAGAGAATGTGGATACTGTGGAGGTCAACCACACCGCGCTCAAGACTGCCCAGCACGCGGAAAAAGATGCAGCTCATGCGGCCGGATGAACCCCTTCGCGGCAGTATGCAGAACCACGAAGTCAAAGAGTGAGGCAGCCCATGCCATCAGAGAAAGCCAGGACAGCGAAGATATGGACGATGACTCCAATGACTATCCGGTCCACTACGTGTTCGCCATCGACCAGCCACAGAGAAAGAAGAGGCGTCTCCCGAAGTGTCGCATAAGAATAAACCAGCAGGAAGTAAGAGCTACAATTGACACCAGAGCATCCATTGAGCTCATGGCAGCGAACGTATATAACCAGCTACGGAGCAAACCGAGTCTGCGAGAAGCCAGAATTCGGGTGTTTGCATATGGGCAGAAGACACCGATCCCGCTGATCGGCTGTTTCCAGACAGAGCTGCAGCACCAAGACAGAAAAGTCCCGACGACCGTCTACGTCCCAAAGAGGGCAGTGGCATGCTCATCAGCGGGCAGGCAGCAGAGGAACTCAGGCTGATATCGTTTGCAATGGCCGTGCTGGAAGAAGAGCTAGACACGATACTGGAAGAGTTCGAAGACACGTTCCGAGGCATTGGATGCCTCAAGGGAAAGGAAGTGTCACTCCACATTGACCAATCGATCCAACCTGTCGCGCTCAGACACCGGAGGGTAGCTTTCCACCTCAGGAAGAAAGTCGAGGAAGAACTAGAAGCCCTTGAGCGACAGGGCATCATTGAAAAGGTCAGTGGGCCTACCCCATGGATGTCTCTAATCGTGGTGGCGCGCAAGCCCAAGCAACCTGGCCAGGTCCGCATCTGTGTGGATATGCGCCTACCCAATGCGGCGGTCAAGAGAGAAAGACATCTGACCCCCACAATTGATGACATCCTAGGAGAACTAAACGGAGCAAGGTGGTTCTCCAAGATGGATCTCCGATCGGGCTGCCATCAGCTGCCCCTCCATCCAGACTCCCGATACATAACCACGTTCTCCACCCACGTGGGCCTCAGACGCTACCGACGTCTCAACTTCGGCATCTCCAGCGCCGCGGAAGTTTTCCAGAATACTATACGGGAGGTTCTGAGTGGACTCCCGGGAGTCCTGAATGTCAGCGATGATCTGCTCATATATGCAAACTCGATCGAAGAACATCACCAAAGGCTGAGAGGCGTGCTACGAAGAATCAAGGACTCAGGCCTAACCCTGCACCGCGAGAAGTGCCAATTTTTCCAAAACAAGATCAGCTTCTTCGGATACACGTTCTCGGATCAAGGAATAGCCCCCGACCCGGACAAGGTGAGAGATGTACAGGAAGCCCCCGCTCCCTCCAACATATCGGAAGTGAGAAGCTTCCTAGGAATGGTGAACTTCTGTGGGAGATTCATCCCGGACTTATCAAACCTCACCAGGCCTCTCCGAGAACTCACTAAATCCACCACCCCCTGGCAGTGGGGCGAAGAACAGGAGACGGCATTCCGGGACACCAAGGCAGCATTGTCGGCAGACAAAACCCTGTCATACTTCGACCCGGCGAAGCCAACCAACATAGCCGTGGATGCCAGCCCTTACAGCCTGGGAGCTGTGCTGACACAACGCCAAGGCGAGGATGACTGGGCACCCATCGCCTATGCCAGTCGGTCCTTAACTGAGACAGAACAAAGATACTCTCAGATAGAAAGGGAAACGATTGCGATCCACTGGGCCTGCAGACATTTCCACGTTTATGTGTACGGGCACCCGTTCACAGTGTCGACAGACCACAAGCCTCTGATCCTGCTCTTCCGAGGGTCAGTGTCCAAACCGCCGCCCCGAATAGAAAAATGGATCCTCCAACTGCAAGAATACGACTACCAAGTGGAGTACAAACCGGGTGCGACGAACCCAGCGAACTATCTCTCCAGACATCCTAGAGCGGCCACTAACGTGGAAAAGGAGGACGCAAAGGAGACCGAGGAATACGTAAGAGTTGTGCTGGAAAGGTCAAGACCACTGCCAATGAGTCTAGAAATGATCGTTGGAGCAACTCGGACCGATGAAGTACTCCAGCTGGTGATGAGTGCCCTACAGACCAACGACTGGAGGGCCGTTCAAGCGTCAATGAGCAAAAGGACACCCCAAGCAAGAAGTGCCCTGGAGACATTCCTGAGAGTGAGAGAAGAACTGTCGGTCGACAACCAGGGGTGCTTACTAAGAGGACCACGTATAGTGATGCCTGAAAGCCTGGCCCAGCAAGCAGTCGAGCTGGCACACCGTGGACACCAGGGCATAGTGAAGACCAAGAGCAGACTCCGGGCCAAAGTGTGGTTCCCGGACATGGACACCAGAGTGGAACAGACAGTCAAGGAATGCCGATGGTGCCAGGCCGCAGGACAACCCGAACGTCCGGCCCCAGTCCTCACAGAAGACAACCCACAGAGACCATGGGAGTGCGTCAGTGCGGACTTCGGACATCTCCCAGATGGAAGATACGTACTTGTCATAATAGATGATTTCACCAAGTACCCTGAGGTGGAGGTCGTAGCAACACTCACGGCGAAGGAGGTCATAGCAAAATTTGAGAAGACCATAGCCACGGATGGCATCTTCGAGAGTGTCAAGACAGACAATGGGCCGCCGTTTCAGGGGCAAGAATTCGCAGAATACCTCAGAGATTGGGGAATCCATCACAAGAAGGTGACCCCCCGATGGCCTCAAGCCAACGGGGAGGTAGAGAGGTTCATGCGCACGCTGAACAAAGTCATCAGAATCGCCCATGCAGAAGAGACTCCACTGGAGAGGGCAATCTACACTTTCCTGAGGGAGTATCGACTCACGCCACATCGCACGACGGAAGCAGCCCCAGGTCCCTCTGCAATGGGATGGATAGTCAGAGACATTCTCCCTAGCCATCCCAACTGGGTCCGACCAAGGTAGATCCACGGAAAACTCTGTGTAACAGGACTCGGTCCAATAACTATGCCAGTTTTTGGCGAAGGGCCAAAGAACCGACAATCCAAGAAAAAGACTATGTCTATTTGAAGGACAGATATTCGGGGAGCAAGTTCCAGCTCCCATTCGAGCCCCGACCGTGTACAGTCACGCGCCACACAGGCACCATGGTGACGGCTCAACGAGGGACGGAGACGGTCACACGTAACATCTCTTTTTTCAAGAAGGCTCACCCAAGTTCCACCAGCTCCCAAGAGCAAGACCCGAAAATGAAACATCCAGCCAGCCTGAGGGACCGACCAGCCCCGGGGGAGGGGAAAACGATGCTCAGGGCGAAGACCTGGCGGCGAGCCCCTCGATCACCGAAACCCCTAGAGTCAGCAGTCCCAGGTCACCGGACGATCCCTGGGTGCCCAGGGATCCCCTTCTGGGACCCTTCTGAGAGCACCCTCCCGGGGAGAAGCAGCAGGATACGGGCTAAGAAAAAACCCGGCCTCATCTTCCCGACTGGCGGACTTTGCGGTGGGCTGATCACAAAGTAATCATTTCATCAGACTGGTAACCGGCCGGATGGCCCAGTGCTTTTCTATTTACTCTGATGCATAGTGACTTCTTGAATATACTATTTTGTTTTAAATAAAGGTTAAAAGGAATGTAATGTTCATGACCGCGGTTAGTTGTATAGTTAGCTGCGCACCAGAGGGTGCGCATACGCGAGCGTGTGACGCCACGCGCTCGCCTATATAATAAAGGGGGCGTGGCCGGCGTAGTTAGTCCGGACCACGCGGTTAACTGAACCTGGTGTCCCATTCTTGCCGCAGCGCCAATCCACCATGCGCATGCGGCCCAGAGACTCCACAACACTCAGGCCCATCGTGAGCTTTGATTCATCCTAGAGCAATCTCTACATCACTCTCACCTGGTATTGGCTCTAAGGGGTCTCATCGCACCACCAGTGAGGTGTTTGTTTTGCAATAGATTAGGGATTATTTTCCATTTTAAAAGTTTATTGAATTGTCCCCTATCAAATTCATCTCATAGATGAACACTATAAAGTTTTTTTATTGTAACTGTTGTTTAAACATTTTATGAGGAGTCAACATGGCACTGCAAATTATTTTTAAATATTTTTATTATGCTTTTATGTTTAAAAGCACACAGTTAAACAAATATTTTAAATATGGGAGATATTCAATAAGCAATAAAAATCACTCATTTTTACCAGAACAATTGAGTTATATACGTTAATAATATTGAAGAACACAAGAGACACAATTTACAAATGAATCCAACAAAATGATTGAGATAAGAGCATCTAAAACAACACATGCATGACGCAAATGTGGAGCGGAGGCATCGTTCTGACGAAAAATGCTTCTCTGCATCCAGAAAGGTCGCTCATAAGTAGTTTCCTCTTCTGCATAGACCATAATCATATATGCTCTAAGTGTTGTGCTTTGCATAAATGCAAAGCTGAAAAAAAGAGTTGACCTCTTCTGTGCGCTTGACAGAAGACTGTAGCTCAAGAATATATATGTAAAAACATTTAAGAATTCATGGTCCTGTATCATGAAGTGAATGATTATTACTGGCCGCATTAGAAGTTATTTTTAATAGTAATTTATCTCATCAACGTTGCAACAACTATATAGTGCTAGCAAAAATAGGGCATTAAACTACAAGGCTTATTGTTATCGTATTTCATAATAAATATTAACAGGGTTGAAGCATTTTTCATTTACCATTTATACCTACTTGGTAAGTTGGATAGTGCAGATGGGCGGTGACATGGGGTGGGTGTGGGGCAGCGTGGGGTGATAGTAAACTATGGAATACGGCCAAATGCAGGTAAGAAAACATATAAATAAATAAAACGAATTTCGTTGCGCACACTGCATCGAATTTGGGGATGCAGCGCGCGACGACGAAATTCGTTTTATTTATTTATATGTTTACTTTCCTTCATTTGTCCGTATTCCATAGTTTACTACCCCACCCTGCCCCTCCCCCGCCTCACATCACCACCCTGCAGCACTCGCACCACCGACCGCTACTGGATGAGTTGCTCGTTAAATCCCTTCCTTCCCATGCGTAAACTCATGTTTACGTAGAGGCCGGAATTACAAGTTTCATTTTATTTAACACATCCGATAACTATCGGAACACATTAAATAAACCAACATTCATTACATTTTGGCAGGTCAAACCTGCCGAAATTTGCTAGGGCAAAAATCACCAGATCCTGTGGAATTTGTTCCAAAAACCACCGAAAATCCACATGTTATTGCCCATAAACTCATAATGTGTGTTATTTATTGCATCTGGTAAATAACATACCCCATGGCATTGTTGACAGGGGCCATAAATAACACTGCAACTCACACTCAGGCCCATAGTGATTTGATTCCTCCTAGATTAATCTCTACATCACTCTCCCCTGGTATTGGCTCTAAAGGGTATCATCCCACCACCTTTGAGGTGTTTGTTTTGCAGTCGATGAGGGATTATTTTCCATCTTAAAAGTACATTGAATTGTCCCCTATCAAATTCATCTCATAGATGTACACTTTTTTTCATTGTAACTGTTGTTTTAAAATGTAATGAGGAGTCAACATGGCACTGCCAATTCTTTTTAAAACAAATATTTGTATTATACTTGTATGTATAACAGCACTCAGTTAAACAAATATTTTAAACATGAGGGATATTCAGTTAGCAAACATGAACAATTGAGTTATATACATAAATATTATTGAAGAACACGAGACACACAATTTACAAATGAATCTAACAAAATTATGAAGATAAGAACATCAATCTTTCTAACCCACTCCTGAGGCGGAAAGCCGGGAGTTGGCGGTACGATTTCCTCTACCTGCCTACTGTTTTAAAATTGTTTAGTGTGATTTATACTTGTGTGCTTTTAAAAATATACCGAAACAAAGCCTACCTTTCTTAACCCTCACTCGGGGTAGAAGCCCTTTGCTTTGCTTGTGGCAGCACACAGCCGAGTTAAACGCTGTAGCGTTCATTGTTTACTTCAGCGGCCGCCATCGCCGGCGTGCTCGCTGACCACGCCCCCTCGAGGCCACGCCCCCCGCCCTGCCTATAAAGACGCTGATCTACTAGCATCTCTATGACTTTCTAACCCACTCCTGAGGCGGAAAGCCGGGAGTTGGCGGTACGATTTCCTCTACCTGCCTACTGTTTTAAAATTGTTTAGTGTGATTTATACTTGTGTGCTTTTAAAAATATACCGAAACAAAGCCTACCTTTCTTAACCCTCACTCGGGGTAGAAGCCCTTTGCTTTGCTTGTGGCAGCACACAGCCGAGCTAAACGCTGTAGCGTTCATTGTTTACTTCAGCGGCCGCCATCGCCGGCGTGCTCGCTGACCACGCCCCCTCGAGGCCACGCCCCCCGCCCTGCCTATAAAGACGCTGATCTACTAGCATCTCTATGGCTTTCTAACCCACTCCTGGAGCGGAAAGCTGGGAGTTGGCGGTACGATTTCCTCTACCTGCCTACTGTTTTAAAATTGTTTAGTGTGATTTATACTTGTGTGCTTTTAAAAATATACCGAAACAAAGCCTACCTTTCTTAACCCTCACTCGGGGTAGAAGCCGAGTTAAACGCTGTAGCGTTCATTGTTTACTTTAGCGGCCGCCATCGCCGGCGTGCTCGCTGACCACGCCCCCTCGAGGCCACGCCCCCTCAAGTAGATATGTGCATGAACAGGAAGCGCAGCGGACGAGCGCAGCGCGAGCGCCGTTTGCGCGCCGACGTCCGCGCTCGACCGGGCTCAGGGCCAGAACCTATGCCAGAACCAGCTTCCAACAGAGTAAGTTACTCTCGCCGAGCCCTCCTGAGTCTCAGACCCACCAACAACAAGTCTGTGCAATTATGTTCATGAAGATGACGGACCCTTCACTGGCTGCGCACTCTGTCATCCAGTCCGGCTACAACTTACCGATCCACCCACCTCACATCCTGGCCTCAAACTAGCCGTACTGAATTGTAGGTCGCTCCCCAAGCATGCTTTGCTCATCAATCACTTACTTGTAGACCACGACCTCGACGCTTTGTTCCTCACGGAAACGTGGCTCACCGCTCACTCGGACTCGGACGTGGTCATAGCCCTACCCCCAGGCTTCCTCATCCAGTCCCAACCACGTCCCTCTGGCAGAGGAGGTGGACTAGCTATCCTCCATCGGGACCACTTCTCCTGCAGAATTAATGACGCCCATATCTCAGACTCAGAAAGCTGCCATTTTACCATCCAGCTGGCACCGACAAGTTCGCTGTCAGGCCTCCTAGTATATCGTCCCCCTGGCCATTTTGGCCCCTTTGCTAGTGCCCTTTTAGAATCAATATCTTTACTGGCCCATTCTACCTCCAACTTTACTATACTTGGAGACCTGAATATTCATTTTGACGACCCCCTAGATATAGGGGCCGCCGATTTGATTCTAGACCTGGCAGCCTACGGCCTCCAACTGACCAACTTTGGAGCCACCCACACCAAGGGTCACCTGTTAGACCCAGTCTTCACCAATGTCCACACCCTCCAAACCAAAGTGTCTCTTCCCCTCCCTTGGACGGACCATTTTTTGGTCCCTCTCTTCCTACCAGGAGTATTTAGGAAGCCCCATAAGCCTGCCACCCTCACTCGGGACAGGGCTTGGTCCAGACTCTCTACAGAGGACTGGGCCAGAGCCTTGAACTCGATGACCCTTACTCCGTCAGAGGACCCTGTCACAGCAGACAGAAATTTCAGAGAGTGGATCTCCACTTCCCTGGATTCGATCCTCCCCATTAAAACTCGTGAGGACAAAAACGGAAAGACAGGATCAGCCCCCTGGTTCAGCCCGGAGCTTAGAATTCTCCGCAAAGAATGCAAAAAGCGGAGCGACTGTGGAGAAAGGACTGGCTCCACTCCAGTAAGGACGCCTACCGCAAGTCGGTGAGAACCTATAAATCCACCCTGAAACTCACTAAAGCCTCATATTACGATGCTAGAATAAAAAATGCCACTAATTCGGCGAGAGAGTTGTACCTCATCGCCAAAGAGCTTCTGAAAATACCAACACCCCCCTCCTCCAACAGCTCCCCTCTGGGCAGAAGCGATGAACTGGCAACCTACTTTGATGCCAAAATCTCCCGTATCTTGGCCTCTCTCCCACCTCCCAGTCAGCCAACCCACAGCAACATTGATGTGTCTGTTGCCCACACTGGAAACATCTCTCATCCACAGTTGACCGCGTTTAGGGCTGTATCCCTGGACGAAGTGGGAAAGACTCTGGCCAAGATGAAAAGCGGATCTCCCTGCGACCCCGCCCCCATGAGATTCCTGAAAACAGTGGCCCCGGCCATCGTACCCCCGATCACGGAGCTGATTAACATCTCGCTGTCCCAAGGCTCTGTCCCTCCAAGCTGGAAGGGTGCAGTAGTCAAAGCCCTCCTTAAAAAGCCTCAACTGCACCCCTCCGATCTGGCAAACTACAGGCCGATCTCGCTCCTCCCGGGCATTAGCAAAATGGCCGAAAAACTGGTCAATGCCCAATTGTCCTTGTTCCTCGAATCCAACAACCTTCTGCGTCAGTCCCAAATAGGGTTTCGCCCTGGCCACGGCACGGACACCGCCCTCCTCGCAGTCATCGAGGAGGCAAGGTGCATTTTGGATTCAGGAGGGTCAGTGGCAGTGATCCTCCTGGACCTTAGTGCAGCCTTTGACACGGTGAACCACCGTGTCTTGCTCCACCGGCTGGCCAGGGCAGGACTCGGGGGTACTGCGCTTGCCTGGATAGAGTCCTTTCTATCGGGCCGCTCGTTCCAGGTCTGGGATGGCAATTCCCGCTCAGCCTCACTCCCTCTCTCTAGCGGAGTCCCCCAAGGGTCTTCGCTAAGCCCCACCTTGTTTAACGCCTATATGGCCCCCCTGGAGGATGTAGTAGCCCCATTCGGGATCAAGATAGTGAGCTATGCGGACGACACGCAATTGGTCGTCTCACTCTCACATCTTGACCACCGCCCAGACAATCTGTTGAACTGCCTCCAGGAAATCCACCACTGGATGTGCGATTCATCACTTAAGCTCAACGGATCTAAAACGGAAGTCATGCTTATGGGCAAGAAATGGGCTACTATTCCTCCATCGGTCTGGCCTGATGTTTTTGGCGAGGTGCCCACCCCGAAGAAGGAAATTAAGACTTTGGGAGTCTGGCTTGAACCTGATCTATCCATGAAGACCCAGGCAGCCAAAACAGCAGGTACCTGTTTCTGACTCATGCGCTCTATCCGAAAGATCCTCCCGCTACTCCCTCCCCTATCGAGGAAACTCCTTGTTCAAGGCTTGATCCTTGCTCGTCTGGACTATAGCAACGCCGTCTATCTAGGAGCCCCCGAATCCACTCTGGCAAAACTCCAGCGCGCCCAAAATGCGGCTGCCTGGCTCCTAATGAGTCTCCCCACCAGAGCCTCTGCCAGACCAGCACTCAAGGCCCTACATTGGCTTCCGATCCGACAGAGGATTGAATTTAAGGCTATGTGTACCGCCCACAAACTCCTCAACGGCCTAGGCCCTTCGATCTTGAGAGACATGGTCATTCCTTATAAGGCTCCCAGATCCCTGCGCTCTGACAATGAGCGTCTGGCCAACGTCCCGAGATTCAGGAAGGTGCGCACTGGTGGTCGACGCTTCGCAGTAAAGGCGTCCTCTGGCTGGAACTCGCTTCCACGCTGCTTGCGCCTGGAACCCTGCCATCTTCGGTTCCGCAAAGAACTGAAAACTTTCCTTTTTCCCAAATAGGACCTCCTCTCCCCCTTGGTCATCACAAGTCTTTTACAGCGCGGGGATGCCTCCGGGTCACCAGGCGCTTTACAAATCGTTAAATAATAATAATAATAATCTTAGCCAAAGCAAGCATTAATATCAGATTTAATCTAAATAGGAAGATTGATCCTCAGGAACAATAAACCTTAGCAGAGCAGTAATTACGCTCCAAAGCTACAATAAATCATGACGCATTAGTTACCTGAGCCTCCTTCCATCATAGAATAAGAGCCCATATATGCCTGCCAGACAATCTCTCTCTTCTGCCCCTTCTCTCAAAGATACCTCTTTCTAGGTTAAACATAGCCAGCAGCTTGGCGAGCCATTGCTGAAATGTTGGGCGTTCTGGGTCTAGCCAGGTCGAGGCTATGCATATCCGGACAACCGCCATAGCCATGAATAGAAATTGGTAGTCTGTCTCTCCATTACTGCCAACCCCTAGAAGTATTAACGCAGGGGTTAGCACAGCTTTCACTTCTAATGTCTGATTCATACATTTCTCTATGGAATTTAGCTAAATCTCAAGACATGGACAGGACGCAAACATATGGGCTAAGTCAGCCTCCAATGAGTCACACCGAGGGCATCTAACTCCCACCTGCCCCCCCATTGGGCAATCCTAGCCGGGGTATAGTAAAGTGAAGAAATTGTCTTATAATGCTGAGCTTGAAGCCCAGCTGAGCACACCACTGTCTGTCCCAATTCCAATGAATCCAAAAATCTCTCTGGTTCTATGCCCAGTCGTTCAACCCATTTCCTCGCATGTTTTTCCCTGTCGTCCTGTTTAAGTGCTACAAGTTCAGCATACAATCTCTTTATAGTACAATTCCTCCCTTCTCTAATGACATCAATGACTTTAACCTTACTAAAACCGCTCAACCCGCCCACCTTCCCACTGAGAAAACTTCGCAGCTGAAAATATTTTTAAAAAAAATTGACGAATTCTGTCTAGCCGTAGAAGATAACCTACTGTCAGGACACCCCACCTCGCCCACTCTGCCATAATTATGTCTGAGAAAATTCCAGGAAGCACAGGGTTTTTATACAGCTGGGTGTAGCAGTTTATTCTCCCTATGCCCATCTTCTTTTTAAGTACAGCCCAACTTTTAAAGGCTGCCATTAGGGTCTTGAATCTTGTTTTCTTGTAGTAGCTGGGCTCATTCATTTTCATTAAGCAGTTAGCTGCATCATCGCCTAACAATAGCTTGTACACATCTGGTAGCCCTACTTCATCCCGGGAATCCATTATGCACCCGCCCATTAGGTTACTCATATATTGGAGGGCCATAGCCCAATAGTAAGCTTTAAAGTCAGGAATAGCAAAGCCTCCTCTTTCCCTAGGCAGTGACATAAACCTAAACGCCCTCCTAGTTTTACCATGTGCCCAAATAAACCTGTTCACTATACTCTCAAGGATCACAAACCAGTGTTTTTCGAATTCTATGGGTATTGCCCAAAACAGATAAAGTATTTTGGGCAAGAACATAATTTTTACCATGGTACATCGGCCCACTAGAGACATATGTAGATTTTTAAATCTATCAAAATCTTATTTGGCCTTCCTAATTACTGGCTCAATGTTTATTGCCACTATCTTCCCCAGCTCAGACATTATGCCAATGCCCAGATAAACAGCTGTTTCTGTCACCTGAGCATCGTCCAGATCAACATTCCAATTCTTAACTATCTGCGTCTTTTGTCTATTTAGGGCATATACAGCACACTTCCCAAAATCATGAGCTATCTTCTCAACAGCAGCATGCACAGTTGAAGGACTAGAGGTAATAATGGCTACATCATCTCCATATGCCAACATTTTTGTTTCTAACCCTTGGCTGATAATGGGTTCAATTACATTGTTAGCCTCAAGCAATCGTATGAGGGGATCAATATATATAGCAAAAAGGAGGGGAGAGCAGTGGCAACCCTGCCTTGTACCGTGTTTAATCAAAAATGGTGCAGTATATCCCCCATTTAATCTTAGCCGGGCTGTTGGTGCTCTATACAGGGTCCTAATAGCTTTAATAAATCCCCTCCCAATGCCAAACCATCTCATAGCTTCCCAGAGGTATTCCCAGGAGACTTTATCAAATGCTTTCTTTGTATCCAAAGTGGTACAAAAGGGGTTGGTGATGGACGGAGCATCTGAACCAATCAAACACTCACACCCAGTCAACAGATCTGGGTTTAATCCATCACCGTTCCTGCCTTCCCTGGACCGGAAACAAGCTTCCGAGGACCGGTTTCTGGCATTTCTGCCGTCTTCAGCCCGGCTTGCTTGAATCCAGTGGCAAAGTGAGCAAGGGACTCACGTCTGAGCATACCCTGCCAACTTATGGCGAACAAAGTGGTACGAAAGGGGCTAAAGAACGGTGATGGATTAAACCCAGATCTGTTGACTGGGTGTGAGTGTTTGATTGGTTCAGATTCTCCGTCCATCACAACCCCCTTTTGTACTTCTCTGCATCCAAAAGCATCACCGCCATGGGGTCCCATGAGACCTCCGTTGGATCGAACAGGGTTATTACCCGCTGAATATGTTGCATTGTGCCCCTCCCCACAATAAACTCAAGCTGACGGGGTGAATTGTTTTCCCGATGATATAATATAGTCGGGTCGCTTTGGAATTTATTTTATTTTGCTCCCCCTGGGATTCATCACTATATAAACGCTGATAAATTTGTCAAAAAAACTTGCACAGTCATATGCTATTTCAAATATTTTCCCTGCCTTGCTCTTTTGTCTCAATCTGACAGCAAGAGTGGGCCCCACCCTTTCACTAAACTAGTAAAATTGCGCTTTTTTAGCCAAAACTCTTTCAGCAGCCTAGGTGGCTGTTTAATCTCCTATTTCTGCCTTAGCTAAAGCCAGCCGGGGCAGTATATAATTAGTTGGATTACCCATATTTATAGCAGTTGCCATCTTCTCCTCAATCCCAATCAAAGTCCTACATAATGCTTCCTCTCGCTGAGCCTCTTTCTTCTGCAGACGCAAACTATAACTCAGTGTCTCACCTCTGACTCCCGCTTTAAATGCGGCCCAAACTACCCTGACGCTCGCACTGTCCCTATTGAAATCCCAGAATTCCCTAATACAATCTTTCATATGAAGTACGTATTCATGCTCTTGTAACAACCCCCTTTCAAATGTCCAGGCCTGTCTGGGCCTCAACCCCCTGTAAAGCCAACCGTAAGAACTAACGGGTTATGATCTGAGAGTACCCAAGGATATTTCTCTATCCTAGCCCTTGCCAGCAAACACTGTGAGGAAAAAAAATAGTCTAATTTAAAGAGAACAGTATGGGGGGCTGAGTAAAACGTGCTGCCGGGATCTTCGAACTTTAGATAGGCCCAGACATCAGTTAGTCCATTATTCCTTAACAAATTTGTAAGAGCCTTAAAGACCTTCCTTTTACAGCCAGAATACTCACCTCCTACACTACCCCACAGGCCACCCAGCCCGTTGATATTAAAATCCCCACACAATATTACTGGAGTAGGCCATGTTGCTAACTCAGTATTAAAAAATTCATACACCTCAGGATCATCCCCAGTGGTCCTATATACTGACTGTAAATGTTTCACCTCCCAATAAGCATTCAACCATTGCCCAGTGGCCCCACTTATCAGCCATCTTCCTTTTAATTATAATGTCCCTTCTCCGGGTGAGGATGGTGACCCCTGTCGTTCAAGTCCCATGCTCAGTATTGACCAAAAGTTGACAGCCTAACTGCTCCAATACCTCTGGTGCCCTCTGTGTGGGTCTCTTGAATTCCTAGGATACCTATACGCAGTGATTTAAGTAATATTGCAGCCCATTGCCATTTAGCCCACAAACATTTATTGAGGCAATCGTGGATTAATTTATCCAAACATGTTTCCTTCTAACCAGCAACCCAAATACTTCTTTGGTTCATCCAAATTAAATCCACCAGAGCTCATTTTCCTTCTTCTTAGAAGATCAAATACCACAAATTCCCTCATGTACTGTGCTATACTGTGCTGTGCCCTTACCCCCTCACGCCCACCCCCCCACAACCCTTACAGGCAGATAGGTCAAAACATGACCTATGTATGACAGCTGATCTCGAGTCGCTGCTGTTTCTCTCACCCCCCCTCATAGTACACCACCAAATCCCACACCAAGTAACTTCCTAGTCATAGACGTAGACAAATGTAACAAAGATGAGTGATTAAGCCAGCTTATACCTAATTCTCAGGTTAACCGACTGCCCAGACCCCCACCACAGTAAAGAGATTCAAATTCAAAGTCACCAGTCAGTCAGCAGGCTGGCCCCCTCGCAGCGCTCGACCTTCTGCCCCTTTCCCTGTAGCATCCTTCAATTCTGTCAAGTACTCCTGTGCCTTAATTTCTGTGAAGAGGATCCGCACCCTCCCTTTTAAGATGACCTTGAGAAAAGCAGGGAATAACAGAAATGCCTCACAGCCCATCCCCTGAAATGGTGTTATCACCTGCAGTAATCTCCATCTCCGCTCGACTGTGGCGTGACAGAAATCAGGACAGGCAAAGAAAGTATGCCCCTCATAAGACCATTTACTGTCAGGCCTAGCTCTGTCGATTATGGCCTGTCTGAGGAGAAAATTCCCAATGTATATTAAAATTGTTCTTGGTCGTTCCCCTTGCGTAGTGACAGTGGCTTTCTTCTGGAACATTGGGAAGCGGTGTGCCCGCTGCACCTCCTTGTCCCAATTCCATTGGGCAAGATCTGGAAAGGCGCCCTTTAGCAGGGAGACAACAAAGGCCAATATATTTTCTCCTTCAACATTTATGGCAACGCCTAATAACAGTACATTGTTTCTGCGCTGCCTATTTTTAAAGTCTTCAAGCTTCCAGCAGATATCCAATGATTGCTTTTCCTGCGATACCTTGAAGACCTGTAACTTGACAACAGCCTTTCTTTCTTCCATATGGGTGTACCTTACTGCCATCTCAGGGCTCAGCCTATTAACCTTGCGCATAGAACCCTGCAGTTTTTTGTGGCTTGCAGTGACCTCCGGCTCTGCAATCTAGCCTCCCCCTACATTTTTTAAGAGTGGAATATATATATAATAGTTCTAGCGTAGGCGGAGGTGGAGCAAAGGATTCAGTGCCATCGGGTTTTACTTGCACGGCAGCCTGCATGTCACTTTCATATGACATACTGGTGGCGGAATAGTCCCATTCAAGTTTACAGGCCATTGCCAAATCAGACTTAGCAGTGCTAGTTTTAGACTTTGACCGTCGCCTCAAAGCTGAAGGCCTACTGCGATCTTTGTGTGATGGAGGATCCCCCAGTGTCTGTCTCATCGGAGGTGTTAAACTCACTCAGTACAGGGGAATCGGAATCATCATTGAGTGAGTAAAACTTGTCCTCCTCTGGGGAGCCCGGGGCAGTTTCAGACCATAACGGCATTAATTTTTGGCTTATTGCGTAATCCTGAGGTATGACCAGATGTAAGGTATCACCTACAACAGAGGGGTAATGATTGGCTAATTTATCCGTTTTCCCAGTTTCCACAGCTCTCAATGGCAGCTGGACCAGTTCTGCCCATCATACTAGACCCAGGAAGCCGATCACCACTTTCCTCAAGACTTTTATCCCCACTCGCTATCTCCCTCAGGTCTCCCAACATCTCTGGGGATATCAGAGGTGATGGCAGTTGAGATTCCCCCTCGGTATGTTGTATCTCCTTTTGAGAGTCTTGTTCCTGTTCCTGACTGGGTTGCTCCAGTCCGGGTTTCATACCTGTTTTACCAGCCGAGTTCATCCCCACTGCGGCGGTCTTTCCATCGCCCAAGGCTACGACTTCCGTCTCAATATTAATGTCCTGATTCCCGCCGCCAACAGAAACCGAGGCTGCCAAAAAAGCCTCCACAACAGTAGGCTGCCACAGAGAAATCTTTGGAGTGGCTGTAGCACGGAGCTGAGTCCCTCCAGCCACACCGGCGATGCTAGCATCCCTCCGCTTATGTCCACTTTCATCAGTTTTCTTCGCGGGTGCTCCACATTGAGCTTGATTTGGACCCCACTGGGGGGCAGCAGCCATGCCAGGAAAACTTGGAGGAACACTCGGAGCCTCCAGCTGGAGGCCCTTAGCTGTTCCTTTTGCTGCCTTGGTTGATTTGGGTGCCATTATCTGCCCGAAGCTCCGACAGCACTTGTCGCAGTTCTGGATCGCCCCGGCTTGCCGAAGGTATTGATTTAACAGCTGGAAGATAAGAGAAGCCTTCCTGCACCCCCTCAATCAGCAATAACGAAACAGCTTAACCAATGGACTTTCTAGGTAAGCATATGGTGGCATACCTCTCTATTTAGCAATGCATCCTTAGACACCTCTGGAGAGAGAGTGAACCAGCAGGGATTCTCACTGAGGTCAGTCAGCGGCTATCTTGCTGCCTATAGTTCTGAATTTCCTTGATATTGCACTGCCAATTCTTTCTTCACAATATGTTAAGATTCTTCGAAATCCGGGAATAAGAGCAAAACTTATATTTGAATATTTATTTCTGCCCACTTGCAGACATTATATGCTTCCATAGTTCCTCAATGTTGTCATATGCAGATGATACACAGGCCATTGTTTACCTCTCTCCCGATTCTGAGGCAGTAGCACAACAACTCAATCATACTAACTGAAGTTGCAGATTGGATGGCAGCCAACTACCCAAAATGTAAAGGCGATAAGACAGAGGTACTAATAGTTGGGAATAGACTCTCCTTATGGGGCAATCTCAGCTGACCCAAGTCTCTAGGAGATCTCACATCTTCCTAGTTGGAAGTAAAAAGTCTGGACCTCATCATTGACAGCAACCGTATTATGAAAGCCCAGACTAGAAAGCAGTCATCAACCTGCTTTGGTTCACTGAGAGACCTTAGGAAGCTACTGAGGTGGTTGGCAAGCCTTGTATGAAAAGTAGTTGTTCAGGGCTTGATACTATCCCGGTTGGACTATGGAAACCCCCTATTTTTATGTTGTCCGAAATCTGTGATTAAGAAACTACAAGAAATCCAAAAGGCTGCTGTCTGGATTTTCTTGGGAATCCCAAAGCATCAGACAGCTTCGTCTGCATTAGCCTTGCTACATTGGTGCCCAATATAACAAGCATTTACAATGCAACGGTCTCGGCATTGCAAAAGTTAGAGCTATTAGCATTGTAAATGAACGCGAGTTTAAGGTCTTGACATTGTAAATGACAAGGTCTTTTATTTATGTTTTAAAAACCAAAACATCAATAAAAGTCATTGTCATTTACAATGCCAATAGCTCAAAGTCGCGTAATGTGTATGCCAAACTACAGTAGCCTCCTGACGAGTGCCCTTTCACTTAATTTTTTACAAATGAAAGCCCTGGCATTTCTTTTTTTACAAATTAAGCACGGGTGGTGTGCGTGTGTGCACGGCAGTGGTGGTGTGCGTGTGTGCACGGCAGTGGTGGTGTCCGTGTGTGCACGGCAGTGGTGGTATCCGTGTGTGTATGCCAGTGGTGGTGTCCGTGTGTGCATGGCAGTGGTGGTGTGCGTGTGTGCACGGCAGTGGTGGTGTGCGTGTGTGCACGCAGTGGTGGTGTCCGTGTGTGCACGGCAGTGGTGGTATCCGTGTGTGTATGCCAGTGGTGGTATCCGTGTGTGTATGGCAGTGGTGGTGTCCGTGTGTGCATAGCAGTGGTGGTCTCCGTGTGTGCATGGCAGTGGTGGTGTCTGTGTGTGCATGGCAGTGGTGGTGTCCGTGTGTGTATGGCAGTGGTGGTGTCTGTGTGTGCATGGCAGTGGTGGTGTCCGTGTGTGCATGGCAGTGGTGGTGTCCGTGTGTGCATGGAAGTGGTGGTGTCCGTGTGTGTATGGAAGTGGTGGTGTCCGTGTGTGCATGGAAGTGGTGGTGTCCTTGTGTGCATTGAAGTGGTGGTGTCCGTGTGTGCATGGCAGTGGTGGTGTCCATGTGTGCATGGCAGTGGTCATGTCCGTGTGTGCATGGCAGTGGTGGTGTCCGTGTGTGCACGGCAGTGGTGGTGTGCGTGTGTGCACGGCAGTGGTGGTGTGCGTGTGTGCACGGCAGTGGTGGTGTGTGTGTGTGCACGGCAGTGGTGGTGTCTGCAGATCAAGCCTATCATTCAGGTTCAGGGACTTTAATTACTGTTATGGCCCTCAGCAGCAGATTGGCATGCTATTAGATAGCCTGGAATTGTGGGCTTTCCAAAACAATAGGTATTGAAGGGAATACAGAGGGGTTCACTTGTATGTCTTATTTTTCCAGTAAAGTCTTGAAATGTACTGCATATTAGCATATGTGTTAATGACCGACGCTGCAAACCGCACTATAACATGGCTACTGCATACCCACAATCCATTGCCCGCGTCATAGTTTGCACACGGTAGACAATTCATGCGCGTGTTTAACGTGACGCAGGAGCAGAGTCCCGGGATGGCCTGTTTTGCAACACATCGCAGTTTTTCAGACTCATTGCTGAGGCGTTATATACACTATGCGGGGAGTGACGCCGAATAGGATGTTTGTGTACCGTGAGAGTGGGAGAACCGGCTATAGATTCAGATCCGTTCTGAAGTTATGTGAAAGGACCTGCATCACCGCGATGAGGCTGCCGCGCGCCTCGTGAAGAGCGCCGCGCGCCCCTCTGCAGACTCCTCTGCATTCCAGAGAGGCGCGCGACGCGATCCGGTCTGGAATGCAATTCTGTGGACACAAGACCTCGCCGCGCGCACAACGTTATCCTATGGGGAAACGCTGCGCACGGCCAGGTCTTGTCTCCCTTCGGCATCTCAGACTGCTGAGACGCCGACAATAGTTCTCGGCGAGAACGCGCTTTCAGCGCGTTATAGCCGAGCCCTAAAAAGCCTTCAAATGATCAAATGCCACTAGATAACTTATATCCTATCTCCTTACTTCTGACACTTGCCAAAATAGCAGAGAAAGTGGTACACTACCAACTCACTGATTATATCACTACTAATGATCTTTACCATCCCACCCAGTTAGACTTTAGGACATCCTACTCGGCGGAATCTGCTCTTTTGCTACCCACTGAAACTTTAAGGAAATGCGCCGATGCCGGTCAAATGGCTGCACTGATCCTTTTGGACTTTCGGGTGGCCTTTGACACAGTCTCCCATAGTCTGCTCTCCCAAAGACTCAGCCATTGCGGGGTTGTGGACACTGCGCTCTGCTGGCTATGTTCCCATCTCCATCACCGCAGCTTTCTGGTGTCTCAGAAGCCTTTCCTATCAGAAAATATGCCTTTAGCGCAAGGTATCCATCATGGTTCTATTTTAAGCCCAACTTTGTTCAACCTGTATATTGGCCCATTTGCAGATACTATGAAACGGCACAAGGTGCCTATTGTGTCATATGCAGATGACACCCAACTTATAGTCACTCTATCTCAAAATCCTGAAGCTGCAGCCTCCTGCTTCTCCTTATGCTTAGAAGAGCTAGCCACTTGGATGGCTAATCACTGCCTTAAATTGAATGGCAATAAGATAGAGATGCTGATTGTAGGGAAATCACCCTCTATATGGTCATCGGCATGGTGGCCCACACCCCTGGGTCAGATCCCCACTGCCAGAAAAAACACAAAAAATCTTGGAATTTGGTTTGACTCGGATCTTTCCTCTGACCACCAAATCAGAATAGTTGCAGGCAAGTGCTTCGCCATTCTTAAAATACTAAGGAAACTGATTGACCTTCAACCTCTATCAGCTAAAAAGACCATTGTGCATGCACTGGTCACATCGCAACTGGAATATGGTAATGTCCGATATCTCGGTGCCAACAAAGGGAGTCTGCGGAGACTCCAGCGCATTCAGAACCCAGCAGCTCTCCTGCTATTAGGTCCCCCTAGAAGATCGTCAGCCACGAAAGCACTCAATACCTTACACTGGCTACCAGTCGAAAAAAGAGTCACTTTTAAAGCAATGTGTTACTGCTACAAAAACTGGTGGAACAGCATACCCAGCTACCTGCGTTCTCTAATCACGCCTTACCACCCCTCTCACACCCTCGGGTCATGCGGAAATTTGCAGACAAAGGTTCCCAGAATCTGGAAAGCTAGAATGGGTGCTTGTTCTTTCAGCTATTTGGCATCTAAAGTTTGGAACTCCCTACTGACCCGCTGAAAGCATGCTCGGCCAAACAAGCTTTTTGCAAACAACTAAAAAATTGCCTATTTAGGTCTCTGTTTGAGGTCTTATTGTTGCATCTTGCCCTTCTGCTCTATCCCAGATGGTCTGAATCTAGCGTGGGGACACACCGTTGGTGTAACCAGGCGCTCTTTAAATGGCATTTCATTCATTCATTTCATTGTGATCAATTCTTCACCAAAACATTCTAAATCTACACCTCAACCAAATACTTGCAATTCGTCCCCAGAAAAATTGTGTGCCTGTGCCACAACTTTGTTCCTAGATAGAGCATCAGCTATATCATTTTTTGATCCCGGAATAAATTGCATCACAAAATTAAATTCTTCCAGATTGGCCAACCATCCTGCACTTCAAGGAGCCTAAATCCTTTGTTGAAAAAACATTTATCACCGGCTGATGGTTCGTTTTGATCACAAAAGCTATGCCCCATAAATAAGTTCTAAAGTGTCTGGCAGCCCAAAAAACAGATAATGCTTCTCTTTCTATCACTAAGTAGCGTTGTTCAGTTTCACATAATGTGCAAAGAAGCATAAGATACTACAATCGCCAGTGTTCTGTATTCCACAATCCTTTAGAGAACACTGGCCCCACTTACATTAATACATGATACATTAATACATGAACTTCTCTTGTAATGATTAAAAACAAAACGGAGAGCATTGGAATAATACAGCCTTATTAATGTATTTGTTTTTTTCCTTACTATTCGTTTTTATGTGTACATTCTGTGCCTGTTTGTTTTTGTATTTTAATATACGCTCATATGCATTGTGTTATGGTTTTATTGACTAATAACAAACTATACTTATACCGTTAATAGGGCGGAGCGTGAGCAAAATTTACACCGAATACCCACAACAGGAAAGAACATGTATGGGATCCAGAGTAAAAAGCAGGACTCAGAGTGGGTGACTGAAGGTATTAACCACTCCCCTCCATCTGCTGTTACCTGGTCTCGTGTAGACTTCTAAGTATCTCCATAGCGAACAGGTCAGTACCAAAGAAGAGCACACGCCAAGGAGGACACCGCCGCGGGGCTCCCATGCCACTCATGTACCGAGGAAGGATTCTCCTTAGCCCGCACATGTGCTGGGAAGAGCCCACAGACGTGGACAAAAAGCCACGAAGAAGACTCTCCCACCATCCTCCTGTTGTGCTGGGTAGCACGGTCACAACCCACGGCACGCGCCACAGCCCCCGTCTTGTGGTACCCATTGTACGGGGTCATAGAGCAAAGCCTAAAAAGTCGCGCTTGGGCGCCGCCATCTTGGTTTTCCTCTACGTAATCGTCCAGTGTTTTATAATGCCTGCTAACCCAAACAAATTAAGTGTGTGTGCCTTGCTTCTTCGGTCTACTCGTTTTGTGCCCAAAGTGGCTGTGGCCCTCTCAGTACTCCCTCCTCACGGAGAGCTCGAAGCCCTGCTGAATCTCTCATCCCAGTGCCTTTGGCCCGGCAGTCCCTCAGCGTGAAAAGGCAGAAGCAGTTGCGAATCGAGCTGCTCCGACGTAATACCGCTGCCCCGCGATCACCACCTCCTGTCAGCGTGAAACAAGGAAGTGATAAGTTAGCATAACGATGACTGTACGGTATGGAACAAAGTACGAGTGACCCAACGGCTTCTCCTCATGGTTGTATGTGAAGAAAAATTTCTTCGAAGATTAATTCTTTAATGTTTTCAAATTTGGGTCAGCGCCTCGATCGTCAGGGGTAGTAAGCCAACACATTTACAGGGAGAGCCGAACCAAGTGTCTGCCTTGAACCAAAGTTT
Source organism: Lissotriton helveticus (assembly GCF_964261635.1). Classification (NCBI taxonomy): domain Eukaryota; kingdom Metazoa; phylum Chordata; class Amphibia; order Caudata; family Salamandridae; genus Lissotriton; species Lissotriton helveticus. Next base: position 1,820,511,644 of record NC_136059.1, read on the forward strand.
CATCACAAGTTTAAACAAGCATTAACAAGAAACAACGGCACAAACAGGGGTGCAGAGGTTTACCTCATGGCCTCGGTAGACGCTGCTTGGAAAGTACAGCGTCCTTTAGGGATTCGGGGGCGTGCTCTCCCCATCCCATTGGCTGGAAGGTAAAATTCCAGCCAATGGGAAGAGGAGAGAGCGGGACTTAAAAAAAGACCCAGAAACGCCCCCGAATCGCGTCAAGGCGGGCCCTGAACTGAGTGACTCTCCTCTCCTCCAGTGGCTGGCCAGCATTTACGAGCCAGCCAATGGAGAAGAGGGGCGTGTTCAGGCCCCCATACTACTAACAAAAGATTTCGGCTCCGCCCACTGCTTACGCAGTGGGACGGTAGCCGAAACCTAAAAAACTATTTTGTTTAAAGCTTTGTGCATGGTTCAACGTGCTCTGTAAGGGAAGGGCAGCAAAATAAACATCATTTGATTCACCACTTCTGTCCCACAAAGCATTTAAGATCGGGGAACAACATCTGCTGGTCATCCCAATGGCGATTAACGCCAGGAGTGGGAGGTGTTCATTTGCTTACTTGGTTCTCAAATTATGGAATTTCCTTCCTTAAGTGTTCAGGCAGAATGACAGTTTACTCAATTTCATGAAACAGCTTAAACTATACTTGTTTGTGAAAATATGTTTTGCTAACAGTCTGGCAGAACTTTTAGCAATGGGAAGCCTGTCGGGTAGCCATGTGCTTAAGAAATGCTTTTGAATTTGAATTTAATTGAATTTGGGGGTCAACATAATTCTCTCCCAAATGTTTGCAGGGAAAATCAAGGATTTAAAACATGCAACCCTTTATGGTGTTTTTTTCAATATTGCTTTGATTCTAATTGAAGGTATAGGAGGATACTTTGCTTTTAAAATAGTACATATTAAACCATACTCAATAAGCCTTCGAAAAAACACCTCTAAATTTAATCAATTAGATGTGATAGTTGGAAACTGTTCAGGCTTTGAAAAATGCAAAGCTTGCAATGTTTTATTTAAAAGAAAATAGACTGCTCTCTGCTAGGATCTCTCCCTCCCATGGTTCTTTTGTGAGGTGGTGGAGGTCCAGCCTCCACACTCAGGGGCTTATTTAAAAGCCCCTTGCGCCACTTTTGCATCATTTTTAACATGGAAAAAGTGAGGCAAAAGTGGTGCAAGGGTCGTGTAAATCTGCCCCTAAATGCTTTTCTGCTGGAGGAATCCCTACCTGGGACATTCTACATCAGGAAATCATAATTCCTGTTAGGCTTGATGGCGCTTCGAGGTGCCATCTTGTCGCACCACGCGGGATCACAGAAACCGACGCATCACCTCCTCTCTGGTAAGGAACTGACGCTTCACCTCCCCTGCCCTGCAGTAAGGAACCAACACATCACCTCCCCGAAGCAAGGAACCAATGCATCACTTTCCCTGCGATCCAAGGTACTTTGATAGTAAAGTGTTGCATTTACAATCTACATTGAACTAAGCTATTTTCTACAATTTTAGAGACTATTTTTTATTACAGCATTGTGGATTTTAGTTGTTTGGTCTTGTGTTAAGTCTAGTAAAGATTATTTATTTTTCTAAACTGGTGTGGTGTCCATTTGTAGTGTTTTCACTGTATTACTGTATGTGTTCACAAATTCTTTACACACTGCCTCTGAGATAAGCCTCTCTGCTCGTGCCAAGCTACCAAGGGGGTGAGCAGGGGTTGTTTTGGAAGTGTATCCCCTCACCCTGAATAGAAGCAACGTTCCCTATTTGGTCAAAGGTACCTACCGGTTCCAACTAGAGACCCCCAGTTCTAATGGGGTGGGTCAGGTTAACGATGACCCAGACAATTTTCAGAGTAAGGTAGGGGGAATTGATCCCAAGCCCCTTTTGAGAAACAGGGAGGTGGTTCTAGTGGGCGGTGACCCAGGGCACCCCATTTGCAAACTCCCTGCTTTGAGTGCTCCCAGTAAAGACATCAGCAGGGGGACTCTGTCTGTCCTAAGAACCACAGGGGTGGCCAATGTGGCCTTATGGGTGAATAGTCCTCAGGGGCAGGTCGTAGACCATGCTGTGATCCCCCTCAGGTGGGGGATAGACTCAGAGGGTGAACTTGTGATCCTTGAGGGGGGTGTCACCACTTCCAGAAGGTGAAAGTGAATGGGATCCCTGTCACTGCTCTGAGGGATACTGGGGCTAGTCAGACAATGATAGTGGAAAGGTTCGTTTGGCTAGTTTCCCCCAGAGCAGTAAACCAGCTTGGTGAGTAGAGCAACTCGGGATCATAGGCAGGACTTTTCCCACCCTATGATCCAGTATGGGTTGGGGAGATGAACCTGAGTAGGGTCATTGTCAGTCCCCAGATGCCCATAGACTGCATTATGAGGAATGAATTGCCACCAGTGTCTGTAGAACTGAAAGGAGCAGCCACCCAGGGTGCTCTAACTGTTCAGCTTTCTGGGGATACCATTCCCAAGTGGAGGGAAGGAAAGCCCAGATTAAGGGGGCAAGGTAAGGAGTACACACTCTGACCCCTATTCAGCCTCAGGGTATAGACCCTGCGCTGAGTGGACAAGGATACCACCCCTTAGCTCGTGGGAGGTAGAGTTTAAAAAGGGTGTCTAATGCCTGTGGCTATTGCCCCCCGCCACTCTGAGAGACCTCAAATATCAGAGAACCCTCAGGAGCCCCTAGGGAACTCCTTGCCAGCCCCAAGGCTGGATGAGAAGTCTACCCAATATACCTGCTTGAAGCCTCCACCTGACAGTGGAAGGGCATGGGCTTGGCTCCTGACACTGACAGGTCTCAGTGGCTCTGCTGGTTGCTGTTCTTTTGGGCAGAGTTTTCCTTGGGTTGGGGGCAGAAGTCTGATCCAATGGGTGGAATGTGCCACATAATTTTGTTGGCCATGGTGATATTGTCTGCCTACTAGAATGCATCTGTGAGCAAGTGAAGGTTAGGTGCTGCACTGATGGGGTGCACAGGTGAGGAGAAGGGTTCTCCATGGGTCAGTTCTTGGGATCAGGAGAGTTTTAAAGAGATCCGACTAAATTCAGAAGGGAGTAGAACTGACAAGTGCTCCTTCACTAGAGGTCCATTGTCCATGTTCTGTCACCTAAGCAGGGAAGTTCATCAAGGTATTGATTGGTCTCCCCTGGCTTTATGCTGCAGAGGCATTGTGTTGGATCTGGCCCTCTCTACAGTGTCACCTCCAAACCTTTTGCCTTTGCTCCTCCTACGTGTGCTGAATTCATTTTTGTTGGCCTTAGGACTCTATGCATGTTGCCACTGCCGGCCAGTGCTAGTGCTCTCTTCACTAAACATGAAAAAATTGTCTTATACCCAATTGACACATTCAATTAATTTTATGGCACTAGTAAAGTGATACTACATGTACCCAGGTTCTTTAAATTAAATCCTACTAGTGGGCCGGCAGCACTTATTGTACCACCCCTTAAGTAGTTCTTTAAACATGTCGTAGGCCTGCAATTGAAGCCTGTGTTTGCATTTTCAAACTGGTATTTGGGCTTGGCAAAATAAATATTTTGCCTGGCTTAATACTTCTCAATACATATAAGTTAGACATAGAGGAGCCGCTAATCAGCCCACAGGGTGGGATGCAGTGTAATAAAACAATGGTATATATAGTTTTATATGACCTGGTAGTGAAAAACATTTTATTTTGTTTTCCACTCCTGCAAGTCCTTCCTCTCCCATAGGTCAACATCGGAGTTACCTTATTACATTTAAAATGTTCGCACTTCCAAATTGGAAGAGGTAACCAATTCATGTTTGGTGTCTATGGAATTGTATTGAAAAATCCTTACATAGGGTGAAGTCAGATTTTAAGTTATAAATTTGAAATGCCACGTTTAGAAAGTTGAAAAAAGACCAATTGATGGACAAAATGCTATACAATGTCAAACAATCACCTCCAGTACAGAGATCTGGGCCTAAATCCATCGTTATGTTGCTCACCAGGCCACCCTAGTTTGCCCCCAACCATTTTCAAATCAGGCTTGACCCTGCTCCCCAAGGGAATAGTCCAGCCCGGAAAAGTGCAGCACGAACTGCCAGGCCAGGTCCTCCCTTGACCGGCCATAAGCATTCTAAGACCAATTTGGGGATATCACCCCTCATCAGCCAGGATAGCCTGAATCCACTGACAGGGCGAGCATGGGACCCAAGTCTGGGCTTTTCCATCCCTCTCGAGGTAACAAATGCAAAAAGAACAATTGATGGACAGAACACTAAACAATGTCAAACACTCACCACCAGTACAGCCATCTAGGCCTAAATCAATCGTTTTTTGCTCACCTCGCCACCTCAGTTACTTTTAGAAAGTTGACATTTTCCTGTCTAAGCCATTTAGTTCCTGTACCCTGTCTCTGCTTCACATGACTGGGTGTACCTGACAGTTGAGCTTTGTGTATTCCTCCTAGACAGCCACTAAGAATATAGAGTTTAGGTGTGCCTTGGTGGCCAATCACTGCCAAGATAGGAGGGGGCAGCTGGACACAACCCTACCTACCATTGAATAGGCTGTGTCCTGCCTCTTCACAAATGTTGCATACAATCTGTAGTTAATCTGGAGCCAGGACAGGGAGGGCAGGATACCTTGGGAATGCAAGTGGGATTTTCAGAAGCTTTTCCCATCATGCAGATGATTGACCCCATGTATAAATATGGTGTCTCATGCACCACCTCTTGAGTACACTCCTGGACCTGTGGATACACTCCTAGGAAGAACTGCCAACCTGCTGACATGCTATACTACTACCTTGCTGCATTGCTGCAATCCTGCCCTGCTGCCCTCCTGTCTGAGTCAAAGGGATTGGAACTGCAAATGAACCCAGGACTCCCAGAGTAACTCCAAGGGCTAGTCTGCTGACCAGCACCCAGATCCAGCTAGACTAAGCCCCTGAATTCCAGGTGGCGTCCCTCTGGATCTGGACACTTAGGGCAGCATCAATGAGGCAGAATTGATGTTTTTGGGCTATTTTGCCACTGCAAATCAGCCCGTTGGCTGTAAAACTTTGTCACTTGCACAGCCAGCCAACGTGAGGTTCCGTCAGTCCAACCCTTCATTTTACAGCATTGGCCGTTCATGAGGGTGCCATTGCGAAGCACCGGTCCAACTGCTTGCAACAAAAGCAGGATATTTGCACTACGGCAATGCCCATCTGCGATGCCTGGCCTGCTCTTTGCCCCACATTGGTGACCCTACATGATTCTTCCCTGCTCCTCATGGCTCCCTACAGCACCAACGGTACTCTTTGAACTTGACTGAGAAAGTAACTAACCTGCTCCATGTGTCCAACCCACGGTTGGAAAGGGGTCTCTAGCTGGCAGAGGTCTGCACCGTGTCCAACTAGGGAACACCACTCTAGTCTGGGTAAGTCAGATACACACCCTAAGTTAACCTGTGCTCACCCTCTGGTAGCTTGGCACAAAGCAGCCAGGCTTAACTTAAGATGCAATGTGTAAAGTATTTGTGTAACACTTAAATTACAGTAGCTCAATGAAAACACCAAAAAAAGACTCCACATGGATCTATGAAAATTGAATATTTATTTGAGTAAAACATGACCAAAATGAGACAATTCCAATAAGTAGAAGTCGAGATATGAATTTGTAAAGATTAAACCAAAAATAGCACTTTATAGTCACTAGCGGTCAAAAGGTTACTTGAGGTCACAAGGGACCAGTGTAAAGTAAAAGTTTGGGCTTTTAGTGATAGAAGGCAGTTGGCTACAGAACCCCGACAGGTTTCGCTGAAGAAATATCTTATCTGTAGCTTTGGTTGATGTCAAGAGTCTACTGCATCATCACCGGCAGCGCAGAGATTGTCCTGCTTCCTTATTGAGCTCAGTTCAAGTGAATACAAAACTTCATTTTCAAGCCGCCTCTGCGTCATCATCAAACATGCAGGTTGTGGATTTTTCATCATTCAACAGCCTCTGCATCGGGGTCGAAGTGGCACTGAGGCAGAAATCCTTAAGCAGTGAAGACAATTCATCGGTTTTGCAGAAATCAGCTGCAGAACCCACTTCGGAGTACAAGGGTTGTAGGGGGCACCTCAGGCAAGGGTAAAACTCACTGATGGCAGATCCGAGAAGCACCAGCAGGATAGCAGGAAGAATTTTGTGTCCTGAGACTTCAAAAAATGGGAAGAAAGTCAGCAAGCTCTTGGAGTCACTATGGATTCAAGTGAGAGTGTCCAGTCCTTGTACTCAGAAGGGCATAGATCAGCAGGCAGCAGGGCAGCTCAACATAGCAGAGGAGCACTTCCTCATAATAGTCAGTCACAACAAAGTGGCAATCCATTCAGCACAGCAGTCTTTACTCCAGCAGAGTTCTTCCTAGGTTCAATAGTGTACTGATTTTGTATGGCCGGACCCTTGGCACTTATACCAAAATGTGCCTTTGACGTAGAGCGTGACTGCAAAGGAACTCTCTGAAATGCACAAGAATCCCTTTCGGCCCACCCCTGGCTCCAGCTACCAGAGCGGGGGTAAATCAGCCCTTTGTGTAAGGGCAGCACACAACCTATTCAGATGTGAGCCACCTCTCACCCTTCTATCCAGGAAGGCTATCAGAATGCAGATGAATGCTGATATATGCCTTGTCACACCCAGCCATTCCTGTGTTGTGACTGTCTAGAGGGAATGCACAAAGTGTAGGTGTCACCCAGCCCAGTACTGTGTTGGAGACAGGATGAAGGCACACAGAGCAAAGTTAAGGGTACAGAAATGTTCACTTTCTAAAAGCAGCCTTTCTAAAATATTAATTAAATGAAAATTATATTTATATAGTGCATAAACTACCCTGAGGCCTCGCAGCGCTGGTAGCTAGAATCAGAGAAGCAACAGAGCACGTACTAGCTTATGGTTCCAAACAGATGAGTTTTTAAAAGCTTTCTAAATGCCAACAGATTACTATTCTTTCGGAGGGTAAGGGGAAGGGAGTTCCAAATTATTGCGGCATTGAAAGAGAACAAGCGGCCACCACAACGGGCCTTATTTATCTTGTTGGAGGTGGCCAAGTGTAATGAGCTAGAATGCAAAGCTCTGTGGGGGATGTAGGGTGACTAGAGGGTGCATTATAACTGGGCCAGTCCTCCATATAGCTTGCTGGGTCAAACACATAGCTTTAAACTGTATCCTGGCTGCAATAGGGAGCCAATGCAGTTTCTTCAGAGCAGGTTTGGCGGACCACCAGCGTGGTATTTGGTAAAGTAATCGGGCTGCACAGTTCTGAGTAACCCGAAGCTTGTGAATTGCAGCCCGGGGGGCTCCCAAATAGAGAGCATTACCATAGTCCAGGCGAGAGAGAATCAAGGACTGAACCATGATTCTCCTCGCCTGAAACGGAAGTAAAGGGAGAATCTTCCGTAACATTCTCATCAGACCATAACAGGTAGATGAGGTTCTGGTGGCCTGAAAAGTAAAATCAAGCGAACTGTCCAACCAAATTCCCAGGCTCTTTATCTGTGTCTTTGGGGAGGGGAGGGGTCCCAGACAAGTTGGGAATAGGGGGGCGAGAATGTTGGGCGATGGATTGCCTAGCAACATGATTTCTCTTTTATCCCCATTTAGTCTGAGGCAGGAGAGATCCATCCATCTGGCTACTGCCTCTAGACAGGGACCCAAAGTGCTAGACGACTCCTCAGCTTGGTTTAATGAAACCACAAGCTGGGTGTCGTCTGCATAGGTGACAATTCTAATGCCAAATGGATGGACTAACTCCGCCAGAGGCCTCATATAGACATTAAAAAGTGTGGGGCTCAGGGCAGAGCCCTGAGCAACCCCACAGCTGAGTGGCTGCTTGTTGGAAACAGCCACTCCTTCAAAGACCTGAAAGAAGCGCTCGTTAAGGAAGGAGACAAGCCATGTCAGCGCTGCGCCCGACACTCCCATGCCACTAAGTCGATGTACTAAAATGGCATGGTTAACACATCCAACTTTACCATTAAAGAGGATTTATCGTCACCATCCTAAAAATCCTAAATATAAAGTAGCTGGTCCTTTCCAATCAGGAATTACACCTAAAAAGATATTTTAAAGAATTGCCAATGCCAGTCTGTGGAAGAAGTAGGCCTCACAACATTGAAACCGAATTTAGCTGTTTGTCACTGTCAGAACATGTAAAAGTTAAAAGCACATTTCCTGCCCTTTAGTTACGTATCACTGTGCCCTTAAGGTCTCTTAGGGCCTACCTTAGGGGTGACCTATGTGTAATAAAAGAGGAGTTTAAGGCTTGGCAGGTGGTTTTGAATGTCAAGTCAAAGTGGCTGTAAACTGCACACTCTGTAATGGCTGGCCTGAGACATGTTTGAAAGGCTACTTGTGTGGGTGGCACAACCACTGCTGCAGGCCCAGAGCAGCATTTAGTATACAGACCCTGCATACATGGTATACCACTTTACAAGGGACTTACAGGTAAAATAAATATGCCAATCAGGTATTCACCACTATCAACATTTTTAGGGGAGAAGCACATGCTCTTTAGCACTGGTTACAGCGGTAAAGAGCTCAAAGTCCTAGGGCCAACAAAAGGATTAGCAAAAAGTGGATGGAAGTAGGCCAAAGGTTGGGGGAAGACCATCCTAAGGGTCACAGGTCCAACACCCACACTACATCACAGTGAGCCTGAACTTGTGGCTTTTCCCTGGTCTCGCAATAGCAGTTAGCCACTAATGGCTCTTTGGCTTTTTACACTAAAAGATTTAAAGTTGCATATCACCGGGTTTACTGATTGGATTATGGTCATTTTGGTCTTGTTTAATTTATTATAACATTCGCAATTTTCTTAATTGATGTGGGATTCTTTAGTGCTGTGTTTTTGCTGTAACTGTTTGAGGTGTTGCACAAATAATTTACACATTGTCTCTGATTTAAGTCTGATTTCTCTGTGCCAAGTTACCCAAGGGTTGAGCATGGATTAATTTAGTGTTTGTTTGTGACTTCAACCTGAGGAGAGTTGTGGTTGCTGCTTGAGAAGGGTTTCACCCTGTTAATAGCATGTGATGTTCCTAATAAACTGATTTGTTCTTTAAAAGAAAAGACATTGCGGATTGTGCCATTCTTATCGAGTCCTTGGAAGAACGTGTTTTTTAAAACTTCTGGTGAGGCAAATTAAAGGTTGGGTAAACAAATAGAATGTCAAGAAAGTCCTGCATTCCATTTTTACCTAGTGAGCAAAATTGGTCATTAACATCATTCCCGATACACAACCTTTTATAATTTCCCTTCCGTGTTAAGAAGTATAAAGAAATCAATTTTTTCTGAATTCATTGGACTTTAAAATACAAGAAGATGTTGTAGAGTTGTGGGCCCTGAACCCACATGCTGCTAATGTTGACACAGACACATTTCAGTAGGATACTGTAACTGGCCCAGGGCATGTGCACCCGGACCCTTTTATTGGTAGGGTCACCTGACCGGTGACGCCTGTGATGTGTGGGTGTGCAGTGTGGGTTAGCACTAGGTGAAATACTAGAATGTGTCCAGCATTTTAATGGAAAAATAACAAACAAAAGTCCAACCTGTGGGAAAAACAGCATCACAAAACATACCTCCAATGAGTCTCTTCAGGCCGTCTGCCGGGTGGTGCTGGAGCTCTGGAAAGGACGGTCAGGAGACTTTACTCCATATCGGCAATGTAGTTCAGACCGGCCTGGTCTTGCAGTGTTGAAGTCTATTTACATAGTTCCAATAGCGGTGCATCTGGAGCAGTTGTGGAGTCCACTTTGGAGATCTTGCAGGCCCTTAGGTTTCGGTGGACAGCCAACTTGCAGGAAGACCATGGTGGAGGAGGGCTTTCCATGTAGGAGATGACACTTTTCAGTTACTGATAGCTGAGCAGCTTCCGACTTGCCTCTCCTGCCTGGACTCCCCTCTCACAGGAGTCTCGTGGAGGGCCTTCCTGCCAGGCTGCCATGGGACTATGTGGACTGTGCGAGCCTCTTGTTGGCCGTGCAAAGGTGTTGCTGAGGAACTGTCAACAGGACCACAGCCAAATCTCTCAGGCCGCTGCAAAGGGGAAGTCTCTTAGAGACTGAGTGCTCTTGCCATGAGTACTTAGGTTCACATGCCTCCATCAGATTGTTTTTAGGTTACCAGTCTTCGTGTGTGACCTCCATGCGTCCCAGGGCCTGTTGTGGAGCTGCTGCCGACCCATCTCTCCAGTTCGGATTAGTTTCTCACAGGAACTCCATTGAGGCCCTCGCCCCTGAAGTGCCACGTGACTGCTTGTGCTGTATGGACCTTTCATCGGCTGTGCTGAGGGGTCACTGCAGAACTCCCAACTAGGCCACGGCCAAGCCTTGTGTAACCCCAAGGGTGGCTAGTCCAATGGTCGGGAATGCTCTTCTTTGGCAGGCTTCAGGTTTATGGGGCACACACAAAGTTCCTGGGTGGCTAGCCTCCCATGGCGCAAGGAGTGCCTTGATGAACTCTGGATGTTTTGAGTGTTTGGATCCACTCTGGTGGTGCGATGCTCCTTAGATGTTCTTGGTGACGATGCACCTGCATGATCAATACGATAATTTTTGTTTATTTTACACTTGGGCAATAAGCGGTGACCTCTTGCTTTAGGTGACCTCGTATAGTGAGGAGGACTGGTGGGACTTCATGGCCACTTACGGTTGTCTTCTGGCAGGTGCACTTGCTAGATGTGGTGCAATTGATGCCAAGCAGTCAGTGACAGATGAGTGGATGGTCGCACTGAGAAGTGTGGGGCCTGGATGCAGATCGCACTTGCTAGCCAATTACGGTCGCCCCTTCCCCCCCACAAAGCTGTCTCCAGTGACATCTCTGCACCCCAGTGGCAGGCTTGTGTTGATGAACACCTTCTCCAGTGCTGGCACAAGCCCTTTGTACTATCTCTCTTCTTGTTTTCCCTCTTGCGTGCCAGTGGTGGTTGTTCTCCCTGTGGCATTGTGCCACTATCCTCTCCTCCTTTGTGAAGTGGCGTCCTGCCACGCTCTTCTTTGCTTCCGACCAGGTTCCTCACTCAGATGTGGCACCCTGGCACATGTTTCATGGTTGCGCCACATGGACAACTCACAGGTTGTGTCCAGTTCTTGGGGCTGTCTCTACTTTGCTGCTGACCTGTCGCAGGTCTGCCCTGGTGGTAGGAAGTACTTATTCTTGAGGACCTCTTGCGCCTGCTCCTGCCTCCATGCAGGCATGCTTGGCAGGGTTGGTCACTTTGTGTGACGTGCTCCTTGTTTGCAGTGTGATGTGGCACCCGGCTACTTGTTGCATGTCTTTGGAGCACTTGCTGTGGCAGCTTGCCATGGGGAGTATGTGACTCTCCTCTTGCCTGTCTTCAGCATTGCTTCTTCTTGCGGAGATGTCTCTCTCTCCCGGAGCCTGCCCTTGCTGTCAGGTCTGTGGGTGCAGCCTTCTGGGCACCTCTGGCTTTGTGAGCTCTGTCCTCTTCTTGGGTGCCCTCTTCTGGCTCTGCTTTCTGTCTTGTGGTGGCATCAGACAGCCACTCGGGGGGTACCAAGCAGCACATGTTCTCCTCATGCCTTCCATGAGGATTGCTTTGCTGCCTACTGTCCCGTTACCATGGTCCCTGCATTGACTCTTGGCTGGGCAGCTTCTGACATCACACTTGCCTGTTAAGTGCGTTTCTAATGAGCCTCTTATTTTTGGGATAGTGTGGCCGACAGGCCACATTATTCAGCCTCTTGCTTGGCCTCCAAGCCTGAAAGTCAAGTTTACAGCTACAGTGGTGGGGTGGGAGGGGAAGACAGCAGGGGTTAACCAGGGAGGTGCCTGATCCGCTCTCTTTCTCAGGCGTTCACTTCTTCCGGTGCACGGCGTGACAGGCGCTCAATGCTGCAGTAGAAACTGGTGCAGCCCATGCAACCTTTCCCTGCATGCAGAGTCTACTGGGGAGCTCCTCAATCACTGTTTCCCTTCTTGTCACAGACTGGTGAGTGATGGTGGGCCTGGAGGTAAGAATACCTTCTGCCCTTTCCTGACTGTCACAGCCTGTGCAGGCTAGTTTCCTCATGTGCATCAGGGTGGCTAGTGTTTTTGCTCCGGCTGCTGGACTTGTGGGCATGCTGCTCCCTGTTCCACTGGCTGCTGCCTCCCATTGCTCTTTCTTGAATGTGGACTCTTTGGGAGCAGTAGGGCCTCCCAGTCAATCCTTGTTACCTGTCTTCTGGCAATGTGAGCAGGTGGCCACTGGGGGGGGGGGGCGTTGGTGCACTCAGCCCCCATACTGGCTATTCTTCATAGCTTCGCTGGGCAGGGGGGGGAGAGGAAGGCCACTAAGTGACGCTGCAACCATTTCTTATTCTGCAGGTGGGCCCCTTCTCTCGACCAGCCAGGCAGGCCCTTGTGGGAGATTCCTTTTCTTACCCCTGTGGCGACAGTCTCCCTGCAGTCACGGGCCATGGAGGGTCTTGAGTGTGGTGCACTCAGGTGACCTCTAGGTGGCGCAGCGGGTGGTTTCCATATCATTCCCCATAGCGGCAGATTCTGCTTGAATCACCGGCCACGCAGAGGCTTGTGCTGTATGCTGGGGCTCACCTTGCATGTGGAGCTTCATTTCCACCCCAGCTGGTGGGGCATTGAAAGGCACAGAGTCATGCGGTTGGGCACCTCCCACTGGGCAACGACCTTGCTGTTGGAAGACCTAGACCAGCAGGATGAAACAAAGACTACCCGCTCACCGGCAGGTAGGGTCGCAGGTGCCAAGAGGGGGTGGGCAGCCTCTGGTGTGCCATTTTGAGTCTTGCATGTCGTAGGTCCTTTTCAGGCCACACACTCTCGCTGTTATCTTCGTGGACACTGCGATGTGGTGGGTAACGCTCAGACGCACTACCGCAACTCTCCCTGGCCAGAGCAGCTTGTCGGGTTTTGCAGGGTCTACAGACACTGGCGCATTAGTGTTGGAGCGGCCTCACTCTTCTCAGCTGGCTGGGTCTCAGCAGGTACAGAGAGAAGTAGAGGCAGGCTGCGAAAGCTTACACCGAACGTATACCTCCCTGGGGAAAGCTGCTCTTGCTTCAGCCTCGCCATGGGTCCACCTGCACATCTTGGGGAGGGAGCTGCTCCCTCTTCACTACGGGGTTGATGGCGGCAGGCAGTGCTGCTGATGGGCACTTCAGCAAGTGGGGGTCATTCCGCTTGCGCAGCTGTGGCTGGTTCTAGTTCCTCCTTCCCAGCCGGCATTTGGAGAACTAGCGGGTAGGCATGTTGTCCTCGCCTCCTGTGAGTGACGCTGGTACAGCAGAGTGTCACCTCTCACCCTGTGAGACTGTGCGGCGCCTTGAACCCTATTCCTGTTTTGGTATACCCCTCTGTCCTGATGCTCTCCCACTGCAGGACCAGTCAGGATGGCAGCAGCAGTAGGTGTGGGGAGCCTTGGGCTATGCTCCCTTCACCAGGAGCTGGGAGGAGGCTGCTTTATCACTTGTCGGATAAGACCCACTCATCGCCATTGTAGAGTTGTCGGCCCTGGGCCTACATTCTGCTAATAATGACAGACACATTGCAGTAGGGTACTGTAACTGGACCAGGGCACGTGCACCCGGACTCTTTTATTGTCAGGGTCGCCTGACAGGTGACGCCTGTGATGGGTGGGTGTACAGTGTGGGTTAGCACCAGGCAAAACACTACAACATGTCCAGCAGGATACTACAGATGGGATTGTATACAATCTGGACAATTGCAAACATACATAAATGTGAAAAATGTACCAGATTTATTCTGGATTTTTTGGAATGACAATTTACAGAGAAGTATAACCATTGTGCCATAGGACATTTGCTTGTGCCTATCACACAATGCTGTATATGTATATTTGACTGTCTGTGTTTCCTTTGTACAGGAAGATGGATATTAAAATCGTGTTTGTACTCAAGCATGTGCCTAATGCTTTTCACTCCAGTGCTTAACTTGTAAGAATGCAAACAGCGCATGTAGACGTTCGAATTTTTTCATAGGTTCACACATTCCTTATAGCCGAATAGCCTGGTTTACCAAGAATTAAGGCTCCTCCTTATTCTCCATTGCACGTTATACCACTTTCGTCACCATCCACCCTACAATTTCTATTCTCTTTGCCTCATCCTTACAGGATACTTTTTTTCAGTTCTGCTCTCACCCTAAGGCACTGTTTTCCTGTCCTCTTCCAATCAATGTTGCGTGTTGTGCCTTCCTCTGTCTTGCTCTGGATGGAACTCTGAAGAAGACAAATATGACCTAGCCACCAAAAATGAGATCACAGCCAACCATTGGCATAAATTACACACCAAGGGGCATATTAGCAAGAACCTCATTAAACTTATCGCCGTTTTAGCGGCAGGAAACTGCTGCTAAAATGGCGATAATGGGCTTGCTAATATGCGTTTTAGAATTCCAATAGAATCCCAGGTTAGATATGCAGGACATCTAAGCTGGGCTTCTATTGGAATTCTATAACGCATATTAGCAAGCCCATTATCGCAGTTTTAGCGGCAGTTTCCTGCCGCTAAAACTGCGATAATTTTAACGAGGTTCTTGCTAATATGCCCCCAAATTATCCATTTTAGCTTTTTCTCTGGGCTAAATTACACATTTCTTTCTGTTGATGCACGTATAAGGCCTGCTTCAGACGCACAATAAAACGAGGCTGAGAAAGAATGCAGGAATGCACGTGTACCTTTCTTTCCTTGTTACTGCTAGCTAATACGCCTTAATGTTAATGATAATATTTCGACGATGGCTTAGCTAATCAGCATACTAATAATAGCAAGACCAAACATGCGCCGCGGGGAGCACCGTCCTCCTCTTCATTTTAAAAATGCGAGCAGCTGAAAAACATGCACTATTAACCTTAATTATAATATTTCAGTAAATGTGCTGTTTTATGTTCACTAACGCTGCCACCTATTTTAGCAGAGGTCTACTTGCACGTGCTGTGGTTTATCGGATTCAAAGATGTATTTTTGGAATTCAAGAAACAAGCCCAAGGGGAAAGAAAGCACTACGAATGCAAGTCAAAACGCCCTCCTGGCTAAGCTATTCCCCTTCCTGTCCACTAACTTAAATACAATTGCTGAGTGGTCAGGTGACTCTTCATTTATGGGAATTTATTAAGCATAAATCAGATAAAGTCATGCATTTCATTTTCGCTTCTCTGGTTACCAAGTGCTCAGCCAGACGACAGACAGCCCCAGCCGCCGACGGGCCAGCCCCAGCGACGAGCAGTCTCTGCTCTTGTCTTGGCGGGTTGTAATGCTCAGGAGGGAACACGTGTTCCTACATGCTTTCTGAAATATTAATACACAAAATTGTACTGAGGTTTCTGATAGCAGCAGATTGGCTGCGCTGCGGTTTTCTGATTAGAGGTGTATTGGCGATTCCGGGAAGCCGGTGGCGCCTAAATGGGTTAAGCCTAATAGGGTTTTGAAAGCTGATCGCATAATTTAAGAGGGCTCGGAGTCACAAAGCTACAGACCGGGCTGACCCCAGCAAATTACAGTGTTTGTTAATGCTCCGTTATAGACATCTTTAGCCAACCAAAAGCAGCTATATTAAGTGAAAAATTGAATTGCGGTTCTCGGAGATACGGTAGCCTTTTGGCTTAGTTTTGACAGTTGTTGTACCCAAATGTAAAGCAAGCCATCCAACACGCGGCCGGCTAGAGTTTCCACTGGGACTATGATGCTGTTAAAAAATCATTTAACTTTAGTCTTGACAAATGTAAAATCTGTATGAGCACGAGGCCCTCTGAGTGACTCCTAAAAATTGTCTGCAGAAAATAAAAAGGAGTGAATCAGGAATTATGGCTGGCTTAAGGATTGAAAAAGCCAGTTGGGGATTCAGTTAAAAATGTTTGAAAACCAATTAGAAACTGATGAAAAGTATTGCTTTAAGGATGGAGTTTGATCAGTGAAGAGATTCTGCACTCTGTTGTTGCATGATGACTGCTTGCCTCTTCCAGCCATAATCTACATAATATTTCAGTTTCTGAAAGCAGAACGAATACCACCAGTTGCTTTTAATATATCTGGCAAACACCACTCGTTGCTTTTCATATATAAGTTTTGCCGAAAATTATTTTGGTCGGAACTATGTTTTATTGTATTTAAGATCTTTCTAGCCTACAGGCCATTGTCGAGGTTAAAAGTGAAATCTAAAATGTAAACAAAATTATGATTTAAATATCGTTAATAAATAGTTCCTCAAGGTTGACCCCATGTTGTGGGTCACGTAGGATGCTACATCTTGTAGTTGAACTGCAACAATATCAACGATCATCCATGATCTGATTATGTCCCAGTAAAATTCAGTATTCCTTCTCATCTTCACCCAAGCTTTCAAATTATAAAGGTATGTCAACTTGAGGAAACAGAGCCCTGCTCCCCCTTGCTATGGTCATGGTAGCACCTGATTGCTTATAATACCCAATGACTCCCCAAAGGCTTAAGGCAGACCGTGGATCAGGATGGGGGTTAACTAGCACTGTGAAGAATAGCAATTGCTCACAGGAGCATTCCTACTTTCTTCTTCCTCCTTGTTTCACTGTTTAAAGTAGCAATATTTATCAGGCAGTGCCAGGTCCTCTACTAACCATCCTCAGTGGTTGCCCTCAGATTACACACGATTTATGACCCTCCAGTGTATAATGTTTGCATAGTACTACTGAAGAAAGAAAGTGACTGACCAATACACATTCAGCTCACCTGCTCAAGAAGACTGTAGCCCATACTCTGCATTACCAGCAGGAGGACAGTCCTACAAATCAAAGTACTGAAGTACCGACAATGCAGTTAACTTTTCAGGAGTGAAGTGGGGTAACTATTACCGCAGACCGGAAAAGAGATCCCTATACAAAGCCTGCTGTGTGGTTGTACATGAATCCACTTAATATTTGCAAATAACATGCTTTCTTAAAGTTCCAGGGCCTCATTTATGAGGCCTTGCGTCAGTTTTGCGCTTCCGATGCATCACTTTTTGTGATGCATCGGCGGCGTAAAACATGCCTCCTGTTGCGCACTATTTACAAAGTGGCGCATCTAAGCAGATGCGTCACTTTGTAAACCCCTGCGCTACATTATACCTGCGTCAGGTATAATGTATGCAGAGGGGGCGTTCACCCGCAAAAAGCCTCGAAATAGTGACGCAGTGAAACCTATGAGATTTCACTGCGTCACTTTTAGGACGCTGTTGCGTCAAAATCTTGCGCCTGCCTCACAGCAGGCATAAGACTGACGCAAGCCCTTTCACATGGGGCTTTCCCCATGTGAAAGGAAGCATTGCTGGAGTTGTGTCACTTTTGTGACACACTCCAGCAATGCGTCACTTTTGCGCCTACAGATACGTCAGAAATACTGACGTATCTGTAACTCTTTGCGACATGATGCGTCATATTATAAATATGACGCATCGATCATGTCGCAGGGAGAGCGCAGTGAAAAGTGACGCATCGCTGTTTTCACACAGCGATGCGTCACTTTTCATAAATGAGGCCCCCAGTCTTCAAGCTCACTCATTCTTGCCAGTTCTGGATTGCTGCTTTTCGCCTTTTCATCATCTCCATTCCTATGGTCTCTGTCATCTCCGATGTGTATTCAGCTCATCCACCTATCTCCTACTCTATCTTTCACTCACTATTCTCAGGTAATTGCCTTCTGCTTGTCTCTGACGGTGAACTTTTTTGTAGTCTTGTTTATTGCTTCCTTAATATTTATTTCCAAGAGTGTCCATGGTCTTGCTCATCCCAATGTCCTCTCTCCACTTACTATTCATGCCCTATTACAAATTGTGCACGTCAATTTCAAATTGTTCAATATTTCTATTATTGTTTAGTATACTTATTATGATTAAAGAACTATCTCACAAAGTTGTACATTATACCGTGCAATAAACATTTTGCTTAAAGAAAAAGGAAAGAGTGAGCCTTCCCAAGCGACACCCAAAACGCATTTATTTCTACAATGGCTTCCTGACTACACTAGGATTGACAGGTGCCATTTTCTAACCTCATAGTGCTCAGAGACTGTCGTGGCAGTGTAAGCAGTGCTTCAAAAACCTTAATAACATAACATGACATTTTAGCACTGACGCAAGCGAAATGGAGCCATTATCACAAAAGTAACAAAATAGTGGCAAAAAGTTTTTGACCGCTCAGCGAGTTAGAGGTTTGGATAGGTATTGCCTGATTTTCCTACAAGATTACAACCATAGTACGTTAGATATCATTTTGTTAATTTCGTAGGAAAATCCAAATATTCAATAAAATCACAGAGTGTTTTGCTGATGATAGCTATTACCTTTTCTTATGCTATCACATGCCATGGTAAACATTCGCTAAGGTTCCTCTCTAGAAGTTACGATACAAAATGTAAAGATATAAATACGTTTTTTCAACTTCACTGTGAAAATATGACCTTTATCCTCAGTATATTTATATGAAATGGAAGTTTCAGCCTCTGAAAGCAACTTTCGTAATTGGCTTATTTTTTACTTCAATACTCATCTTCATTAAGAATATGGTTTTACTACTCATCTATAACAACTTATTTCAGCTGGATTGGGATTGTGAGGTCACAGTACCTGCTGCAGAAGTCAGGGGAGGGTGGGCAATACAGCGTCCGCAAGAACATAAACTGTAAGTGCTCTATTTAACAAAAATGGACCGGCTTTTCAGTTCCCTTTTTCTTTTGACATCCTGAAATGTTGTTATTGGCATACAAGGAAACAATTTTGATGATGTAATTATTTATTGATGTATGCGACATCAGTATAAAAGAACATGAATATATATATATATATGTATGTTACCCCAAGTTCCAAACTTGCAAAGCTGGCTTTGAAAGTGATGTATATAAAAGATTCAGATGTGTTGGTAACAATTTACAACCTGCATGCCGAATTTTTTTTAAAAGACAAATAACGAATCAATTATATTTATAACAACCATAAGACATATTTCATCATAATAGTCATGCAACTCAGTACTAGGCTAGGCTATACGAATATGTTCTTGCAACTGTCGCCTCTGAGGTAACTGACCTTGTACAGCAATAAGCATTTCGACCTAATTTCTCCATTTTGTGATGGAGAGAATTATTACATTGTGCTAGCATTAGAACACATCACTCATCTCCTTTCATCCACTATTAAGCCCCTAAACTGTCTGCTTTCATGCATCCTGATATTTGACCTGCAGCTAATGAATCTGCTTGCTTCTGAGGAAACAGCTAACATTTCTTTCGGGTGCACATTGTACTGGTAAACTCGTTGAAGCCAAACACAGGTCAAGCATATTAGTGTGTACACGAGCAAAATATTTTTGTTAAAGATGCGACTAAATGTGGTTGGTGCACCTGTACTGATGCAAATGCCAAATAATGTTACTTTTAAAATTAGCTGGAGCAATTTTTTTCACTTTCTGCAGATTCAATGGTAATTGCAGCATGAAGATAAAAAAAGCTGTTTTAAGCCAATGCGTTGAGTTAACCTATTTATAATATCGGGTTTAGAAAGCTTATATTGGTGTACTAAGTAGCAGGTTAAAGGGTCAATCAGTGGCGCATCTTACCCTTTGAAGGAATGATTGGTAGGACAAGAATGATTTGAGTCCCAGTGTTATGCGGTTCCTTCGAATTTAGTAGAACTGTGTATTAGGTCAACAAATCTTCACAATATAGACATTGAGTTTACTAATATCATTAGTAAATGTTGGATTTTGACTAGTTCACAGTACTAAATTAAGCCCCTAACCTTTCCGAGTTATAGATGTTGCTGGTAACCGCAAACAAGACCACTTTGGTTCCCAAGGGATTCTTGGAAACAGATCTAACTTTTTCCTTTGTCACTTTTGCATGCCCAGTACGTTATAAAGAAAAAAAACGATAATGGATTTTCAAATGTTGATTGAGAAGCTGTTATCCTTGCAAATAGAATGTGAACTGTGATTATTAGATGGATGGAACACATCTTTGTTACAAGCATTAAGAGAATTGTGACAAATATAAACAATTCATCAATGTTAATTGTTCTTAATGTTACTACTATCTGTCACTAGTACCTCTACACTAGAGAGAGACAGTAGGAGGAGTACCCTTCTGCCAGACCTGTTGGAATGATCTAACCACATACCTTGGTATTATGTGTCAGGAAACCATCCCAAGTGCATTAACGAATGCACCCGTCTAAGTGTGCAGGCTTACACACTTCTTTTGCATGGCTATCTTCCTTCTCAGGATGAAGGTCAGAGCCAGCAAGAATGCATCTCAGTCACAGTTCACAGCAGTTTCCATAATAACTTTGGCGTGAAGTGTCTCTCACTGAATTCAGTCTGATGCCATTTAAATAATAAAACATGATCCTTATCATACTTTTCCAGAGGTGCAGAAGAGCATCTTTAGTCAGTCTGGGGAGAAAGAGTTGTCTCCCACAAGCACAAAAATATAAGAAAGGCATTGTTGTATAGTTCCTACCAATCCGTAGGACCTGCGCATTGTTCAGAGAAACATAAACTATGAGCTTGGTGTCAAGACTGACTCCAGACACCCCACAGGCCTATAGATCAGCTAGCTCACAGTGCCACTGTAAGCCCCTCTAACCTACCAGGGACTGAGAAGTTTTTGGCAACCACTGAACATGACAACCCTGATTCCTCAGGAAACATGGAAACAGTACAGAACCTTTTGCTCAGTCACTCATGCTCACTTATTCTCAGAGAAATATACAAAGTATATACAGTAGGACATTTTCAATATTATTTTTGAACCAACATTATTCTTGCACAAAATACGTGTGCTGCAATGATTAGAAGATAGAAGCAAATAAACGTGATTACGAGCACCAACAACGTAAATAGTACATATAGTTCTACTATCGTGCTGAGCAGTTGTATATATGCAGGCATATAAACAAGTTAGTAAACTACCGTACCCCTACTGTGCAAACCCTACTTTAAGTGTACCTGGAGTGTGTGTAGGTATAGAGCGAAGAATTCCCCAAAGGGATGATCCAAACCCATTACCTGATGGGATATAGTTAAGGACCCCTACTTTGTCACGAACTGGACGCGCCTCACGTGATATAAGGTTGCTGCATGGTGATGTCTCAGCATGCAAGGACCCTCAGTGTCAGCAGATGTACCTTCTCTGCCAATCTTTCGGCATGTCTATTATTTATAA